>NC_133705.1:11135304-12349679 GCF_048934315.1 Petromyzon marinus
ATCTGTATCCTCACTGTTTCTCTCCCCTGCGTCTCTCTCCCTCTCTTCTGTACTTTCTCTCCCTCTCTTCTTTTATCTCCCCTGCCTCTCTCTCCTCTTTCTCTCTCTGTTTCTTTCCCCTGCCTCTGTCTCTTCTCTTTCTCTGTTTCTCTCCCCCCGCTCTCTCTCTCTCTCTCTCCGGCTGTCTGCTCTGTGCCATTATCGCGCATAAACACTCGCTCACTCCTGCAAACACCATCCTTCTCTCAGCGTGTCTCCATCTCTCTCTCTCACACACACACACGTTCACACAACAGCAACACTTCGAATCTGTAAATGACGACAAACCCCATCATTACCCTCACCACCACCACCACCACTATAGCAGCAGAACCAGGGACGCGGGCTGGAAGCAGCCGATTTAGCAATGCCCGCGAGAGGCGCCCCCCTTGCTGCAAGCATCCACAGCCGTGCGAGTCGCTGGCTCACAACGACGCCACGGTCCCGCGTGCAGTTTCTCATGAGCCGGTGGTCTGGGGCGGTGGGATTGCGTTGCACGCGATGCTGCGTGCCAGGCTAGGTGCACCTTGAGGCGTTCGCGCGAAAGTGTCGCTGGCTCACAACTTTGGAAGCCCTTATAAGCAGTTGCATTTGGAGGCGCGCCCCCTCTTTTATTTTCTATCTACGTGACATTACCGAAAGAAACAAATAATATCGCTGGCTCGCTACTGGCAGATGCGCCACCTGCCGTGCCGAGAACATTCGCAGGACTTTATGGCGACGGAAAAGAGCGGATGCGGTCCCATGTCCTTGACACACAGGACCCACCACGTGGATCTGATCTGCCCACTGACCCATCTGCTTGTCATCTGTTAGATGCGCCCGCCATTCTTCCACTCCGGTGATGGGCGTTCATCCAGGACCCCCATTCGAATCCACAGTGGCCTAGTCCCAGCTCGCTGATGAAAGTTGCAAGCGGGAATTTAATCATCACTGGCATCGTCCCCCCCCCTCCCTCCCTCCTCCTCCTGACGCCCAGGGGTAAGGTCTGATGTCTAGGATTGTGGCCCATGCAGCTGCAGTGGCCATATTGGGCACGCGGTCCACACCTCCCAAGAGCGCTGAGAGAGCTGCAGGCCGACTCATCATCACTGTCACACCGGGTTCATAATCATATTCCCCTCTCACCCTGCCCTCTCTTTCCACACAGCACACAGCTCCCCAAATCCCTTCTCCTCCTCCCCTTCTCATCGTCCCTTATTTTTCCCATGATATAATTTTACCTCCCGCCTCCTCCTCCCCTCCTAGCCCTCGTCTCCCTCCTCCTCCTCCTCCTCCTCCTCCTCCTCCTCCTCATCGTCCTCGCTCCCCTCCTTCCTCTCCCTCCTCCTCCTCCTCGTCTTCCTCCCTATTCTTCTCCTCTTCCTCATCGTTCTCCCCCTCCTCCTCGTCTCCCTCCCTATTCTCCTCCTCATCGTCCCCGCTCCCCTCCTTCCTCTCCCTCCTCCTCCTCCTCGTCTTCCTCCCTATTCTTCTCCTCTTCCTCATCGTTCTCCCCCTCCTCCTCGTCTCCCTCCCTATTCTCCTCCTCATCGTCCCCGCTCCCCTCCTTCCTCTCCCTCCTCCTCCTCCTCCTCCTCGTCTTCCTCCCTATTCTTCTCCTCTTCCTCATCGTTCTCCTCCTCCTCGTCTTCCCTCCCCTATTCTCCTGCTCGTCCACCCCCTCCTCCTCTTCCCTCTTCCCCCCCCCACCCGACCCGGCTCACGTTTTGTCTCCGCCCGCGGCGCCCGGATTACCCCACCAAAGCGAGGAACGAGTGGAGGGGGAGCGGTGCGGCTCTTTGCACCTCCCGCCACCCCTCCCCTCCCTCCCCCACCCCCCATTTTAATAAGACAGCCGACACGGGGTGGGAGCAGCTGCGGGGGGGGGGGGGGCATCAATTCGGACCTCACTCGCCGCTGATGTTGACCGTGACCGAGACTCAAACCTGAGCCCACCGCGTGTCGATGCGCTGTGAGTGATGGACGACAACCGCTCCGCCACCGCTCCTCGGCCTGGTGACTCGGGACGGATCGCCCCCCCCTCCCCCGCCGTTTGTCGCTCGCAGGCGGCGGTGCTGACACTAGCGCCTCACGGCAAACACTCCTCGGTTCGACTCCCCTCTCTCTCTCTCTCTCGCTGAGTGGAGTCTGCGTGCGTTTTCTTTCTCCCCCCCCCCACCACCACCACCCCCGTTCTGCACGGCTTTCCTCCGGGTTTCCTCCTCCCATAGCTAAACAAAGATACCCCGTATAGCCTTGAAGGACTGTTGGGGCAAGTGCTGTTAGCGAGCACGACGGGATTGGTGGACAAACACACACCACCTTTGTCTCCCCAGTGGCGATGTTTACACACCACACCAGGTACTGATTTGAGGCTGAGTCGACCTAGGGGAGGCCCATGACCGGTTCAGATAGCCGTGAGCGGGAATCGAACTCGGGTCGCAGGATTCGTAGCACGGCGCGCTGACCGCTACACTACCGCTCCTTCGTAGCTAAACCCACACTCAAAGTGGAACTGGCAGCGGCCAAAACCACACCCACAACGGTGAGTGGCCACCTGCAAATCACTCATCTCGGCTCGCAACAACAACATCGCTCGGACCCTCCCGACTAAAGTATCTCGATAAAGCCTCCTGCTACTACTACGTGTTACGCTGAGACTCAGGTGGTTTCACCATTCTACTCCCGCGCACGATGGCAGCAGCGGTGAGGTTCAGGAGCCGGATGCCAATGCTGGGGGTTTACTCTCCACGACGAGGGAGAGAGAGAGAGTTCGTGTCGTTCTTCCTCCTCTTCCTCCTCCGTTGAAGGAGCGCACACCACAGTGGGTTTGCTGTGCGGGTCCCGTAGCTTTGGGTTGCATCTCCACAATGGCACGACTCTGGCTTGTCTTGAAACAATCTCCATGGTTCTCGTTGAGTCTCTATGGGTCTCTATGTGTCTCTGTGGGTCACTACGTTCTGTATGTATGTCTGTGGGTCTCTATCTTCTTGCGGATGGCGATAAGTTCAGGAGCTGGATGCTAATGTAGAGGTGCTGCTGCTGGCCACGACGAGAGGGCTTCAGCAGAGAGAGAGAGTGAGTGTCGTGTCGTGTCGCTCTTCCTCCTCCTCCGTTGAAGGAGCGCAGACCACAATGGGATTACAATATGGTCCATAGACTTAACATTGCCCGTAGATTTACATTACCAATAGACTAACATTGCCCATAGACTAACATTGTCCATAGGATAACATTGCCCATAGACTAACATTGCCCATAGATTAACATTGCTCACAGAGTACTCAATTATTGCGAATGGCAGCAGTACGTTCAGGAGCTAAATGTCCATGTGGAGGTGCTGCCACTGCTGCTGCTGCAACGACGAGAGGGCATCAACAAAGAGAGAGAGAGTTCGTGTCGTGTCGCTGTTCCTCCTCCTCTGTTGAAGAAGCGCAGACTACCACAGTGGGGTTATTTGTGCGGTCAATCGCATGGGTTGCATGTTGAATGCATCTGCATTCAATACATCTGCTGTCAGGTGTTGAATGATGCCTGGTCGGGTACCCGGGGTCCCGTACCCGAGTGTTCACTTTACGTTGACGATGTGAGTTATGAAGGCCATCCGGATGATGATGATGATGATGCAAATGTTGATGATTCTGATGATTCGTGTACTTTACAGATGGGTACCCGGTGGCGGTCGAGGGCTCATTCGTGGGCCCAGTCCCTCCTCTTCCTCCTCCTCCTCGCCCTCCTCTGCGCCCCGGGGGCCCCACGCTCGGAGTCCCGCTCCTGCAGAGGCGAGGTGCGACCCGCAAATGCAATGGAACGTGGCTCTGGATGCGGATCGGGAGAGGAGATACGCGGAGACGCAGTGGGAGCGGGCGTGGAAGATGGAGAGAAGGCCGGATCAGTGACGGGGTCTCCTTCTCCTCGTCACCATCGTCAGCAGCAGCAGCAACGTCGTCATCGTTGTCGGTGTAGTTATCATCATCATCGTGGCCATCAGCAAAATTATCATAATCACTGTAATCATTATCAGCATTGCAATCAAAGCAGATTTCAGCACCACCATCACCACCCAAATAACAGTTTTTATACAAAATACCAAAATGCAACACTTAATCATCATCATCATCATTACCACCACCACCACCATCGTAATCAGAATCATCACCAGCCCCACCACCACCAAAATGCTTCCAACGCAATGACTAACGACCTGAATCAACCCCACCGCCACCATCATCATCGCCATCACCGCCACCACCACCGCCATCATCACCATCGTCTCCACCACCATCACCGTCACCACCACGGTCTCCACAATCACCGCGGGACACGCGCGAGGCGCCAGGCCCCCTTCCCGTGGCGTCCAGCTCGGCCGTCCGGCACCCTTGCGCCGTGGCAGCCCCCCAAACGCTGGAGGGCGGAAGAAGGCCCCCCTCAATCGGACCCCTATGCACCCCACGACCCCCTAGACGCCGACGCCGGCTCGTATTCCGAGGATCGTGGTGCGAACTTTAGCGGCTTCAACTGGTCCATCGTGTGGGGGCCAACGCTGCCGGATGAGGAGGTCACGCCTCGCGCCCCGTACCCGGGGCCCCGATGGGGGCTAGGGCTCCAGCCGACGCAGGAAACCTGGTGGGAGCTGCCGATGGTCCCGACTCTAAGTTCCACTCCGGGCTGGGCGACGGAGGATAGGGTCCGCTCTCTCTACACCACGGCGCCTTACTCGACCACCTCGTCGTCCACCTCGTCGTCCACCTCGTCGCCGACACTGTCGCCCGCATCGACTTTCGCGGCGGCGTCGTCATCATCCGCGACCCCGGCGGGCGCCGTGAGGGGGACCCAGGAGCCCGGGGCCGGGACGAGGCGCGTGGAGCAGCCGAGCCGGGCGGGCGCCGGGTACATGGAGGGGGGAGGTGGGTGGCGGCAGGGACGGTGGTCGTACGAGTGAGTGGGTGGGTGGGTGAGTGAGTGGTTGAGTCGGTATGTATGTATGTTGAAATTCTTCCGCACCGTACGTAGCCCACAGTGATCATCGCAGGTGCGGGGTAAGGACAACAAACTGAACACTAAAAGCTGTTTTAAAGAAATTAGCTCGTCAATATATGATTTAAACGTGCATATATCCAGTGCCTTGCTAACATCACAAGAGCGTTCCCAACGGCCGCATAAGTGCATTGATCACAGCCAACATCAGTGGCAATTGACATGGATGACAATCGAAAAACCACTACGATTATAACCGGGAATTTGCGTGATGGTTTATGGTCCTTAATGAGATCAGCAAGGTATTGTGGTTAATTTGTGGCAAGCACTTTGTGTGTAATGAGTGCGACCTTACAATGTATTCGTTCGGCCACTGGAAGTCAATGCAGCTCGGGCAGCACTGGACAGACACGGTCGGATTTTGCAGTACCCGTCACGACACGTGCCAGAGAATTTTGGACAGGTTGCAGCTTGGTAAAAATGTTTGCCAAACGTCCCGTATAGTAATGAGTTGCAATCATAGAGCCTTATCGATACTCTCCTACATGCCATCGTGTTGGCTATGTCACGACTCAATGGTGGTTGAATGTGCCGCAGAGCACTGATATGAAAATTGCACGACTTTTGGACGTCGTGATCAAATGAGAAATTCTGTTGGAGTATGGTCCCGGGGCTCTTTAGATTGAGTAGAAATCTGAATCCTTGAGTCTGCGACTGCTACGCCTGATTCTCCCACAATTTGTCTCGCCTGAGCCCGAGTGCCCACCAGCAGAACCTCATAATTGTTGTGGATTAAGCAGCGTTTCGTTTATTGCAAATCACACGTGCACCACTCGCATGCAATCTCCGAGGTTACGAGGCTCTCCGTATCTAACTTTGACTTCACTGCGGTGTACAATTGTGTATCATCAGCATATTAATGAAACTTGGTGTCATGCGATGAGATGACATCAGCCATCGGAGAGATGTTTGTTGAAAATAGGAAGGGCCCGAGGATGGATGCCTATGGTACGCCGACTAGGCACGGCACAGACAATGACTGTTCATCTCCCAGCTTGACAAACTGTGATCGACCACGTAGGTACGACTCAATTCACCCCAGTGCCATACCTGATACACCGAACTTTCACCTTAGCCACCCGATGAGTATCTCATGGTCGATGGTGTCGAAGGAGGCTGAGAGATCGAGGACTACCAATGCTGCGGCACACCAGTCATCCGTGACCTTGTAGAGGTCATCAGTGATCTTTAGTAGAGCCGTCTCAGTGCTGTGGGACTTCAGTACGCCGACTTCAAAGGTTGAATCTGCTAATCGCAACGATGTGAAAAAGGTGCTCGATGACCCTTGAAATCACGGGTTTGAGATTGGGCGATAGTTTGCGGGGTCACTACTGATCAAGGCAACTTTTTTCAGGACCAGTGTTACCTGCGACATTTTGAACCTATCTGGGAAACAGCCCTCGCTCAACAAAAGATTTGCCAGGTGGACAATCAGCGGCGTAAGCAATGTCCGAGCACGATTTGAGACATGTGGATGTCGTGGTGCACCGTGTGATGAACATCGACACCTCTGCCAGCGACGTTGATGCCAGAGTCTCGAGTTTTCCATTGGGTCCAGGTTGATCAAACTCTGATGGCAGACGGGGAAAATGCGTTGCCTTCAGGTGATAAACTTTCGTCTTGATTGTCACTATTCTATTGGTGAAGAACGTCACAAGTACTGGGCACAGATCTAATTGATTAGTTAATGGGTGGTTGGAGTGCAGCAGACCCTTCACAACGTGCCACAGAGCATGGGGGTCACGAGCCAAGTTTCTGGAATGGTCGATATGTCGAGTCCACAAACATTGATCAGATCATGGATCAGAGCCCTCTTGTTAACTATGAAGAGTGTGTTGATCAATCCAAATTGTAGGAGCCCTGGTGCAGTGTTTTGATCGATAATTGACATCAGCAGCAGTGTGACGATGAAGGCACTCTTCTGTGATCATGTGGAGATAGGGCGGAAGAAGAACGGACCAGATCTGCAACACAACAATGTGCGAGGCATTTGCAATAAGTGACGAACACAGCCTGGTAGAGGTCTGCATTTCAACAGCAGATCATAGCACGGAGGGAGCAGAACTCGAGTAGTACACTATACACTGCACAGCGTACACTACACACGACACACGGGTGCATTATACGTTACCTACCATCTTACGGTAGCGGGCGTCGTGGTAGAGAGCGTCGCGGTAGCAAGTGTCGCATTGACGAGCGCCACGGTGGAGAGCATCGTGGTGGAGAGCGTCGTGGCAAAAAGCAGTGCGGTAGAGAGCATCGCGGTAGCGAACGTGGCGGGGGACAGCGTCATGGTGGAGGGCGCCGCGGTGGAGAGCGTTGCACTGGCAATCATTGCGGTGGCGAGCGTATTGGAAGCGAGCGTCACGGTAGCTAGCGGCGGCATGGAGAGCATCGTGGTAGAGAGCGTCACGGTGGTGAGTGTCGCGGTAAAGAGCTTGGCGGTGGTGAGCGTCGTGGTAGAGAGCATCGCGGTGGTGAGCATCATGGTGGAGAGCGTTGATGTGTCCAGTGTCATGGTGGAGAGTGTCGCACTGGCGAGCATTGTGGTGGTGAGCGTCACGGTTGAGAGAGTCGTGGTCGAGAGTGTCTTAGTAGCGAACAATGCGGTAGCCAGCGTCGCAGCGGACAGCGTCGCATCGGAGAGCGTCGCGGTAGACAGCGTGGCAGTGGCGAGTGTCGTGGTAGCGAGCTTGGTGGTGACGAGCGTGGCAGGGGACAGCGTCACGGTGGAGAGCGCCATTGTGGAGAGCATCGCAGTTCCGACCATCGCGTAGCGAGCGTCGATGTAGCTAGTGTCAGTTTGGAGAGAGACGCGGTAGAGTGCCACGGTGGCGAGCGTGGCGGTGGCGAACATCGTGGCATGGTGGAGAGCGTCGCTGTGGCAAGCATCGCGGTAGAGAGTGTCGTGGCGGACAGCGTCGTGGTGGAGAGTTTCACGGCAGAGAGTGTTGCGGCGGAGAGCAACACGGAGGCGAGCGTTTTGGTGGAGAGCGGCGCGTTGGTGAGTGTCTTCGTGGAGAGCTTCGTGGCGGAGAGCTTCGTGGCGAAGAGCATCGCGGCGGAGAGCATTGCGGTGGAGAGCGTCACAGCGATGAGCATCACGATAGAAACTGGGCGGCGTGCGTCACGGTAGCCAGTGTCGCGGAGGAAAGTGTCTCGGTGGCGAGCGTCGTGATATAGAGCGTCTTCATGGAGAGCTTCACGGCAGAGTGTTGCGGCGGTAAGCATCGTGGTGGAGAGTATCGTGGTAGCGAGCATTGCGGTGGAGAGCGTCACAGCAGAGAGCGTCACGGTAACGAGTGTCGTGGTGGAGAGTGAGCATCGTGGTGGAGAGCATCGCGGTAGGGAGCGTCGCAATGGTGAACGTCGTGGTGGAGAGCGTCACGGAGGAGAGCGTCTCGGTGGCAAGCGTCGTGGTGGAGAGCGTCGCTGTGTTGAGTGTCACGGGAGAGATTTTGGCAGTGACGCTTGTCACGTAATAGAGTGTCGCATTGGCGAGCACGTTGGTGGTGGGCGTCACGGTGGAGAGCATCACGTCAGAGAGCGACGCGGTAGAGAGCGTTGCAGTGGCGACCATCATGGTGGCGAGCATCGCGGTCGCGAGCGTCGATGTAGCTAGCGTCGGCGTGGAGAGCATTGCGGTAGAGAGGGTTGCAGGTGGCGAATTAGGCAGTGGTGAGCATCATGGTGTGGTGGAGAGCATTGCCGTGGTGAGCGTCGTGGTAAAGAGGTTGGCGTCAGAGAGCATCGCAGTAGACAGTGTCATGGTGGTGAGTGTCAAGATAGAGAGCGTCGCGATGGCGAGAGGTTTGGTGGAGAGCATCGCTGTGGTGAGTGTCACAGTAGGGAGCTTGGCGGTGGTGAGCATCGCGGTAGAGAGCATCACGGTGGTGAGTGTTGCGGTGGAGAGTTTTGCGGAGGCGAGCGTTGCGGTGGAGAGCATCGCCACGGTGAGTTTTGCAGTAGTGAGCATCATGGAGGCGAGCATCGAGTTGGAGAGCATCACTGTGGAGAACATCACAGTGGAGAGCATCGTGGTGGAGAGCGTCTCAGTAGAGAGTGTCACGGTGGTGAGAGTTGTGTTGGAGAGTGCCACGTTGGTGAGCATCGTGGTGGTGAGCATCACAGTGGTGAGCACACCGGTAGCGAGCGTGGCTTTGGAGAGCATCGCGGTGGCGAACATGGCAGGGGAAAGTGTCGTGGTGGAGAGTGTCGTGGTGGCGATCGTGGTGGTGGAGAGCTTCGTGATGGCGAGCACCACAGTGGAAAACATAACGGTGGGGAGTGCTGCGGTGGCGACCATCACCGTGTCGAGCATCATGGTAATCGACCATTGTGCTATTGAGCATCCCAGCGGAGAGCGTGGCCGCAGAGAGCTTCACGGTGGTGAGCGTCGCTGTGGAAAACGTCGAGGTAGAAAGCGTCGTGGTGGCGAGCGTCATGGTAGCAAGCGTTGCAGTGGTGAGCGTCGCTTTGGAGAGCGTCACGGTGGACAGTGTCGTGTTGGTGAGCGTCGCAGTGGCGAGCATTTCAGTAGGCAGCGTGGCTGTAGAGAGCATTGCGGTGGCGAGCATAGCGAAGGACAGCGTCGCGGTGGCGAGTGTGGTGGTGGAGAGCATCGCCGTGGTGAGTGTCGCGGTGGCGAGCATTGTCGTGGTGAGCATCGTGGTGGAGAGCGTCGCTGTAGCGAGCATCGCGGGAGTGAGCATTGCAGTGTTGAGCGTCGCGTTGGAGAGCATCGCAGTAAAGAGTGCCACGGTGTTAAGCATCACGGTGGCGAGCATCCCGGTAACGAGCATGGTGGGGGACAGTGTCACAGTGGAGAGCATCGCGGTAGAGAGCGTTGCCGTGACGAGTGTCACAGTAGAGAGCTTGGCGGTGGCAAGCGTTCGCGGTGGAAAACTTCGCGGTAGAGAGTGTCGCAGTGGCGAGCATTGCGGGAGTGAGCGTCGCAGTGGTGAGCATCATGGCGGAGAGCGTTGCGGTGGATAACATCGCGGTGGTGAGCGTTGTGGTGGTGAGCATCCCAGTTGCGAGCGTGGTGGTAGAGAGCATCGCGGTGGTGAGTGTCGTGGTAGCGTGCATGGAGGTGGAGAGAGTTGCTGCCGCGAGTGTCGTGGAGAGCGTCGCAGCAGCGAACGTCGTTGTGGAGAGTGTCGCGGCAGCGAGTGTCTCGGTAGAGAGCATCGTAATGGAGAGCGTCGCTGTGGCAATAGTCACCATTGAGGGCGGTACGGTGGCAAGCTTCACAGCAGAAAGTGTTGCAGTAGAGAGTGTTGCGATGGCGAGCATCGCTTTCGAGAGCATCACGGTGGGGAGCGTCACGGTGGAGAGCGGCGCAGTGGTGAGAATCGCGACGGAGAGCATCCCGGTAGCGAGCGTGGTGGTGGAGAGCATCGCGTGTCGAGCGTGGCAGGGGACAGCGTCACAATGGAGAGCATCGTCACAGTGGTAGCGAGCGTAGCGGTGGAGAGCGGCGTGGAGAGTGTCGCAGTAGAGAGCGTGGCAGTGGCAAGTGTCATGGTCGAGAGTGCCGCGATGGCGAGTGTCGCGGTGGAGAACGCCGCTGCGGCAAATGTCGCAGTAAAGAGCGTCGCAATGGAGAGCACAGTTGTGGCGATAGTCACGGTTGAGAGCTTGCGGTGTTAAGCATCGACGTAGAGAGTGTTGCGGTAGAGAGCGCTGCGGTGGCAAGCGTCGCGTTGGAGAGCATCGTGGTAGAGAGTGTCACGGTGGCGAGCGTAGCGGTGGAGAGTGTCACGGTGGCGAGCGTCGTTGTGACGACCGTCGCGGTAGAGAGCGTCGCGGTGGTGAGTGTTGCGGTGGAGAGTTTTGCGGAGGCGAGCGTTGCGGTGGAGAGCATCGCCACGGTGAGTTTTGCAGTAGTGAGCATCATGGAGGCGAGCATCGAGTTGGAGAGCATCACTGTGGAGAACATCACAGTGGAGAGCATCGTGGTGGAGAGCGTCTCAGTAGAGAGTGTCACGGTGGTGAGAGTTGTGTTGGAGAGTGCCACGTTGGTGAGCATCGCGGTGGTGAGCATCACAGTGGTGAGCACACCGGTAGCGAGCGTGGCTTTGGAGAGCATCGCGGTGGCGAACATGGCAGGGGAAAGTGTCGTGGTGGAGAGTGTCGTGGTGGCGATCGTGGTGGTGGAGAGCTTCGTGATGGCGAGCACCACAGTGGAAAACATAACGGTGGGGAGTGCTGCGGTGGCGACCATCACCGTGTCGAGCATCATGGTAATCGACCATTGTGCTATTGAGCATCCCAGCGGAGAGCGTGGCCGCAGAGAGCTTCACGGTGGTGAGCGTCGCTGTGGAAAACGTCGAGGTAGAAAGCGTCGTGGTGGCGAGCGTCATGGTAGCAAGCGTTGCAGTGGTGAGCGTCGCTTTGGAGAGCGTCACGGTGGACAGTGTCGTGTTGGTGAGCGTCGCAGTGGCGAGCATTTCAGTAGGCAGCGTGGCTGTAGAGAGCATTGCGGTGGCGAGCATAGCGAAGGACAGCGTCGCGGTGGCGAGTGTGGTGGTGGAGAGCATCGCCGTGGTGAGTGTCGCGGTGGCGAGCATTGTCGTGGTGAGCATCGTGGTGGAGAGCGTCGCTGTAGCGAGCATCGCGGGAGTGAGCATTGCAGTGTTGAGCGTCGCGTTGGAGAGCATCGCAGTAAAGAGTGCCACGGTGTTAAGCATCACGGTGGCGAGCATCCCGGTAACGAGCATGGTGGGGGACAGTGTCACAGTGGAGAGCATCGCGGTAGAGAGCGTTGCCGTGACGAGTGTCACAGTAGAGAGCTTGGCGGTGGCAAGCGTTCGCGGTGGAAAACTTTGCGGTAGAGAGTGTCGCAGTGGCGAGCATTGCGGGAGTGAGCGTCGCAGTGGTGAGCATCATGGCGGAGAGCGTTGCGGTGGATAACATCGCGGTGGTGAGCGTTGTGGTGGTGAGCATCCCAGTTGCGAGCGTGGTGGTAGAGAGCATCGCGGTGGTGAGTGTCGTGGTAGCGTGCATGGAGGTGGAGAGAGTTGCTGCCGCGAGTGTCGTGGAGAGCGTCGCAGCAGCGAACGTCGTTGTGGAGAGTGTCGCGGCAGCGAGTGTCTCGGTAGAGAGCATCGTAATGGAGAGCGTCGCTGTGGCAATAGTCACCATTGAGGGCGGTACGGTGGCAAGCTTCACAGCAGAAAGTGTTGCAGTAGAGAGTGTTGCGATGGCGAGCATCGCTTTCGAGAGCATCACGGTGGGGAGCGTCACGGTGGAGAGCGGCGCAGTGGTGAGAATCGCGACGGAGAGCATCCCGGTAGCGAGCGTGGTGGTGGAGAGCATCGCGTGTCGAGCGTGGCAGGGGACAGCGTCACAATGGAGAGCATCGTCACAGTGGTAGCGAGCGTAGCGGTGGAGAGCGGCGTGGAGAGTGTCGCAGTAGAGAGCGTGGCAGTGGCAAGTGTCATGGTCGAGAGTGCCGCGATGGCGAGTGTCGCGGTGGAGAACGCCGCTGCGGCAAATGTCGCAGTAAAGAGCGTCGCAATGGAGAGCACAGTTGTGGCGATAGTCACGGTTGAGAGCTTGCGGTGTTAAGCATCGACGTAGAGAGTGTTGCGGTAGAGAGCGCTGCGGTGGCAAGCGTCGCGTTGGAGAGCATCGTGGTAGAGAGTGTCACGGTGGCGAGCGTAGCGGTGGAGAGTGTCACGGTGGCGAGCGTCGTTGTGACGACCGTCGCGGTAGAGAGCGTCGCGGTAGAGAGCGTCGTGCTGGCGAGTGTTGTGGAGGCGAGCGTCATGGTAAGCAAGTGTCGCGGGAGCGAGCTTCGTGGTACCGAGCATGGCGGTCGAGAGCATCGCGGTATAAGCATCATTGTAAGCGAGCATCGCGTTAGCGAGCGTTTTGGTAAGTGAACGTCGCCGTGGAGAGCGTCGCGTCGACGAACGTTGCTGCGGCGAGCATCGCTATGGAGAGTGTCGTGGTGGAGAGCATCGCGGTGGCGAGCATCGTGGTGGAGAGCGCGGTGGGGGACAGCGTTACAGTGGAGAGCATCGCGATAGACGGCATCGCATTGGCGACCATCACGGTGGAGAGTGTCGCCACGCGAGTGCCGCGGTAGGGAGCTTGGCGGTGGCGAGCATTGCGGTAGAAAGTGTCGCAGTGGCGAGTGCCGCGGCAGAGGGTGTCGCAGCAGAGGGCGTGATGGCAGCGGGCGTTGCGGTGGTGAGTGTCGCAGTGGTGGTGAGCGTCACGTAGGAGAGCGTCGCAATGGAGAGCATCGTGGAGGTGAGCGTTGTGGTGGTGAGCGTCACCTTGGAGAGCGTCGCTCTGGTGAGTGTCGCGGTCGAGGACATGGCCGTGGCGAGTTTCACTGTAGTGAGCGTTGCGGTGGTGAGCGTCGTGGTGGCGAGCGTTGCAGTGGTGAGCATTCCTCTAGAGAGCATCACGGTAGTGATTGAAGTTCATCGTGTGGTCGAAGCTCATCGCGTGGTCGAAGCTCATCGCGTGGTTGAAGTTCACCACGTGCTTGAAGCTCATCACGTGGTTGAAGCTCATCACATTGTGGATGGCTTCACAGGCACGGGTGATAATGCTGATGAACTATAATGCTGATGATGCTTGTAGACGAGCCGATGGAGGGTGGATTGCCGATCATGGTGATGATGATGACACGACAGCGGTGATGCTGCTGCTGCTGCTCTTGGCGTTGATTCGAGCGGCTACGTTTCGAGCGGCGAGGGGGTCGGTGGGGTAGGGTTGGTGGGGAGTAGGGCTGGTGAGGGGAAGGGTTGGTGGGGGGGGCGTTTGCGAGCACGTTTGGTTCGGATCCCCTCCCTTCCCCTCTCTGTTACTCGGAGCGCACAAAAGCTCGAGGCAATCCGACCGCAAATCGACGTTGCCTGTAAAATACATCCTGGAGATACAATCAGCCGGATGAAAAGTCCTCCCTCGCTGCTGCTGCTGCTGCTGCTCGCTGCTTGCTGTCACCGCCAAGTTAAATGCACGAGAAGGGCCGTGCAGGCAACTTCGGGTTGCAGGGGGTTGAGATCCGAAACTCGGGTGCGATAGGAGGTGGGGAGGGGGGTCGAGGTTTTAGCTGCACAGGAGCTGCAGCCCGAGTTCGCGTTCTGGATCGGGCAGGCCCCACGTGTGTCGCTCGCGTCGTGAGCACCGTGGCGTGGATGTTTCATCATCACCACCAACATCGTCATCACAACCATCATCATCATCATCACCAACATCATCACCATCACCCACCATCATCATCATGAGGGTGGTTGATGGTGGTGATGGTGATGATGGTGGTGGTGGTGATGGTGATGATGATGGTGGCGGTGGAAATGATGATGGTGGTGGTGGTGATGATGGTGGTGATGATGTTGGTGATGATAATGGTGGTGGTGGTGGTGGTGATGATGATATTGATGGTGATGATGATGGTGGTACTGGTGATGATGATGGTGGTACTGGTGATGATGGTGATGATGGTGGTGATGATGGTGATGGTGGTGGTGATGATGATGGTGATGATGGTGGTGGTGGTTATGATGGTGGTGATTATGTTGGTGATGATAATGGTGATGGTGGTGATGTTGATGGTGATAATGGTTATAATGGTGATGGTGGTGGTGATGATAATGGTGATGGTGGTGATGTTGATGGTGATAATGGTTATAATGGTGGTGGTGGTGATGATGATGGTGGTACTGGTGATTATGATGGTGGTACTGGTGATGATGGTGATGGTGATGATGATGGTGGTGGTGATGATGATGATGGTGGTGGTGATGATGGTGATGGTGGTGATGATGGTGATGGTGGTGATGATGGTGATGCTGGTGGTGATGATGATGGTGATGTAGGCGATTATGGTGATGGTGGTGATGATGATGGTTGTTGTAATCCGCAGGCCTCACATCGCGGCAGAGCATCGCTCTCGTGGCTGTCGTTCTCAGCATCGCTCTCGTCGCCTCCCTGGCTCTGCGTATCCGGTGAGAGAGAGAGCCACCTCGGGGCAGGAGCAAAGGGCAAGGGTCAAGGGGCAAAGGGCAAGGAGCAAAGGGCAAGGGGCAAGGGGGAGGGGCAAGGGGCAAGGGGCAAAGGGCAAGGGGTAAGGGGGAGGGGCAAGGGGGCAAAGGGCAAGTTCACATCCTGGTTGGGGCTGGTTGACTCAGCCCGCTCTTGCCCCCGCCATTTGAATGTGAAATTTACTTTACCAAGCTCAGGGCTGAAAACAGGTTCTGAGCATGGCAAAAAATAATGTGACTTTGATGTTTGTTGTTGTTGTTGCTGCTGCTGAGAACTGGAATCGAACCTAGTGTGCTGGCACTCTGAGCCATCCGGCCTCTCCCTCCCCAGCTCAGGACAGACTCGGCCCCCGCCATAATAACATGGAATTCCCACACAGGGTTGTAAATAGAAGACGACCGGGAATCCCCCTAGAGGCGCAGAAACAAACGATCCGAAGCTTGGGCGCCAGGACGGGACGCGCAACACTGGTGCTGGCCGTGTGAGCGAAACGTCGGACTACCCGTTTCTAAGACGCTGTCAGATCGCTCTCTGCAACATCACCAACCACGGTTGGCGCCAGCTGCTGCTGCTGCTGCTGCTGGAGGCGGCATATGCATGTGGTCACGTTTGTTCATGACGAGACGACTTCGTGCAAGAAATTGTCTGCGTCGGGTGGTGGAGGGTTCACGAACATCGCGTCAGGGCCTCGGAGGCGCTCACGCCTGGGCTCTTTCCTCACTGCCACCCGGAGGTTCCTCAGAAGCTCCTGCGCTTCTGCCTCCTGACTTGTGTCCGTCCGTATGTACCGTATGTGTGCACGTGCAGTGACACACGGCACGGTCGCCTTCAACAATTAGGAGTCCTTATTCGTTAGGGGTCTTTATTGGGAGTCTTTATTCCTTCACGTGTTCTCCCACCCACCCGCGACCCTTATATATATATATCCCTCAAGCCCCCTTTGTCGAAGGTTCCTTGACGCGCGTCTCCTGCTCCTCAACTCCCTCCGCGCCCAAACTGTTCACAAAAAGATCTCAAACCGCTCCTCGAGCGCTCCCAAACCGCACCCGAACGGCTCGCCAACAGCTCCCGAATCACCCCGCACGTCGAGTGGGGGGGACGGGGTGGGGTGGAGGCCCCGCGTCCCTCCCTCCACCTCACACGGAGAGGCGGCCGCGTGGCTTGGAGGAGGCCAGTGGTCCCGCCTGAGCTGGCGACGCTGAGAGGCTACGTTCGAATCGTGGCTTTTAGCCACTGCCTGCGATGATGCCGACGACGATTATGATGCTGCTGCTGCTGCTACTGATGATGATGATTATTCACTCGCTGAGCGCGCGCGCGTCTGTGCGTGCGTGCGTGCGTCTGAAAGCCTAGACCCGTAGTGGAGTCGGAGATCGTGGGATTTTCGGTCACCCGCAACTGGGGCGGGGGGTTGGGGGGAGGGGTTTGGGGGAGGGGTTGGGGGGAGGGGGTTTGGGGGGAGGGGTTTGGGGGAGGGGTTTGGGGGGAGGGGTTTGGGGGAGGGGTTGGGGGGAGGGGTTGGGGGGAGTGGTTGGGGGGAGGGGTTTGGGGGGAGGGGTTGGGGGGAGGGGTAGTCAGCGTGGCGGGTGTCGGGATGGGAGTCAAGTTCGGGGTCAATCCGTCGAGCGAGGAGCGGGAGCTGGCGAGTGCGCAGGCGGTGCAACTGCCCCGTTGGTCCACGGGCAGGGGGCTGGGGGCCGCAGAAGCCGGGCTACGGAGACACGTGGTGGGGTGGGGGGGGTTAAAAAATTGGACCGAGGACGGAGCGGGGGGCCGGTTGACGGATTTGAATTCCTTGTGTCGCCGGTCTGGGCAGGGGGACAGCCACGGCTTCGGATGGGGTGCGGGCACTGGCGGAGCCAGTGGGGGGGGGGGGGGGGGGGGGTGGCACGTGCTCCCCTCCCCCCCAATGATCCGATCGAAATCCCTCATTTCGATCGGATAATTGGGGTTTATTAGTATTGGACCAGGGACTCTCTGAGATGATAGGACAATAGTCTGAGTCCATAATTGGCAATAAGTAACGGCAAAGCAGTTCTAAGCGACTCACAGAATTGTACGCAGCTGCGTATACAGAGTCCACGACTTCCCTGAAGGCATCGACACCTTCAGCGAGCGCGACGCCGATCACACCACGCGGTTCGAATTCGACCCTCGATCGATGGCTGCGCCATTGCCGCACACGCGGCGAGTAAAAAGGCAAGGGACAAGTCCTCACTTACTAACAACTCGTCTATCATTTCTCATTGCTGGATGGGGTTGCCCTTGGCTGCGGGGATGCGGGAGGGGGGGGGGTCTGGGGACGACGGGGGGGGGGGCACCCCATGAGGGGTCTCACCGCGCCAACTTCGGTGGCGCCAAGGTGGGGCGGTGTAGGCCCCCCCCCCCCCAACTACCCCGGCTCCCTCTCCCTGGACGCGGGCCATGCAAAAGCTTGCGCCCCCAGTCCATGTCTGCGGGATGAACAACGCCGCCTCCCTCTGATGTGCAGCTCCCCCGTGGTGGTGGCTGGGGGGGTGTGGGGATCGCGCGGCTTAGAGGCCCCGTGTATGGGCCTTGTCGCCCCCAGGCAATCGGCTGTTCCACCACCCGCTGTCGCCTCGTCACTCGCAGGCGAACGCAGCGGCTCACGGCCAACAGCGGGCCCTGAGCTAGCCCCTAAGGTCGACTCAGACTCAAATGAGTGCCTGGGTGCGCGTTGTTAAACACCGCCACTCGGGGAGACAAAGGCGGCCCGGAGTGATGCTGCCCAAGCCCAACCCCGTCATGGTGCCACAGTGCCGGCCTTCATAGGTGCTGCTACTCGCTGACAGTCGTGATGGTGGTTGTGGTGGTGGTGATTGTGGTGGTGATTGTGGTGGTGATTGTGGTGATGGTGGTTGTGGTGGTGATTGTGGTGGTGGTGGTGGTTGTGGTGGTGATTGTGGTGGTGATTGTGGTGATGGTGGTTGTGGTGGTGATTGTGGTGGTGGTGGTGGTTGTGGTGGTGATTGTGGTGATGGTGGTTGTGGTGGTGATTGTGGTGGTTGTGGTGGTGATTGTGGTGATGGTGGTTGTGGTGGTGATTGTGATGGTTGTGGTGGTGATTGTGGTGGTGATTGTGGTTGTGCTGATTGTGGTGATGGTGGTCATGGTGGTTATTGTGGTGGTGGTTGTGGTGGTGATTGTGGTGGTGGTTGCGGTGATTGTGGTGATGGTGGTTGTGGTGGTGATTGTGGTGGTGGTGATTGTGGTGGTGATTGTGGTGATGGTGGTTGTGGTGGTCATTGTGGCGGTGGTGGTGGTTGTGGTGATTGCGGTGGTGATTGTGGTTGTGCTGATTGTGGTGATGGTGGTTATGGTGGTGATTGTGGTGGTGGTTGTGGTGGTGATTGTGGTGGTGGTGGTTGTGGTGATTGTGATGATGGTGGTTGTGGTGGTGATTGTGGTGGTGGTGGTTGTGGTGATTGTGGTGATGGTGGTTGTGGTGGTGATTGTGGCGGTGGTGGTGGTTGTGGTGGTGACCACGCTGCACGTGACTGCCCGTTGTAGGAACCCAGCGCAGTGTGGAGGCAGCAGTGCGGGTGGGGGTTGGTGGATCACACACAGATGGCCTGGAAATCCCTTCCCGTGGGTGGATGTCGAGGAGGAGCCGTACCCCCTGGCTCGCCAGGAGAAGACAGTAGAGCAACGTGTCGACTAATCGCAATCTGTTTATTCCATCTGTACGAGTGGGGGGGGAGGGGCGGGGGATAGAGCGTTGCCCCCTCTCGCGAGGCGTGGGTTGTCTCCGGGTGCTCCGGTCTCCTCCTCCTCCCCCCACGTGAATAATAAACACGACCACTCGTCATTCATCGGCTGTAAACATCTTTAATAACTAAACACACGATGTGGCAGCAGCAGAGTTTCCTGATCAAGAGTCCTGGCAACTCGGCATGGATCTCCTGGATAAATTAAAAAAGGGTCAACCATATTCTTATTTTTTTTCATCTCTCGCAATTTTGAAACTGGCAAAAAGGTCATTTCTACGGGAGCTTTTTTGCCAGTTTCAAAATAACGAGAGATAAAAAAATATCATAATATATCTGACACTGGTGCAGAGACTAGGCCATGAGAGAAGGCTGCTGTCTCTGTGTTGTAGGACAATCAATGCACACATTATTATTATTTTTGTCATCAAAACGTGTTCGTTTGCATGTCTAGCCACAGACACGTGTGGTTAATGTAGGCTTCCCTTGCGATAGTTGTGTATATTTGGGTGTTTGGGCGTCTTAACACCTCCTGTTTTATTCCAGAAAGGGTAAAAGCTACTCTTATTTATGATACTTTGATACTGGCAAAAAAAAGCCCAGTAGATATAATAATTATTAATTATTAATCACATCCGTGGCGCAAGCGACGCGCCTGTAGGGCCCCGGCTGCTGACCACCCGCGCAGTCGTGGTTTAACAGGATACAATTTATACGCCACAGAATGAATTATTAATTATGTGAATGATTTAGGCCGATATATGGAGTCGTTTGGCACGGTTTTGCCCATATAAGGATTACTGTAACGGGAATCGACGTATTGTGAACAGTTCAATGCTCAATTAAACGGGAATCGACCGATAAATTATATTTTGAATGCATATGTCGATGTGTTCGAGCATGGATCGAGCATGGATCGAGCATGGCTATATTTTGAATACAAATTTAGAAATCGTTAAAGTTATTCGTATCACGTGATTTTTTAAATTAAAAAAACAACTATTTGTGGACAGCACCGTGATTTCTAGATCTAAAGACACGATTTGTGGATCTAGAAAGCCCATATTAGACCGCTCCTTGACGCTGATTGGCTTCCTTCTGTATTAACATAATTCATCATTCATTCTGCCGCGGATTCATTTGATCCTGTTACAGCGCTCCGAACCCACGTCCCCGTGCCTCCTCGCGCGCAGCTGCCAAGGCATAGGGCCCAGAACGCCAAGCGGCCAGCAACAAACACCGCCGCCAAAGATCCAACGGATAAGAGAGAGTTTAGCGAGGCTGCTTGGTGTCAGACATGGGGAGGGGGGTCGGTTGGGAGGGGAGAGGCGAGGCGATGATGATGGGGGTGGGGAGGATTCTGGAGAGAGGCAGTGCGAGGCGAAGGAGAAGAGTGAGAAGTGAGGTGGTCTGCAGTGTGGCGAGTGGTCGGGTGGGTGAGTGAGTGGCTGGGTGGATGGGTGAGTTAGTGAATGGGTGGGTGATTTGGTGAGTGGGTGAATGAGTGAGTGGGTGTGTTGGTGGGCGGGTGAGTAGGTGAGTGGGTGGGTGCGTGGATGGGTAAGAGAGTGGATGAGTGGATGGGTGTATATGCTCGTATACCAGGTGGTGTGGAGTCACAGGTGCTGCTCGCTAACAGCACTTTCCCCAACATTTTGTTGGGGAAAGTGCTGTTAGGGGGGGGGGGGTGGATCTTTGTCTTTGTTGAGGAGTTAGATTACTGGCCACGGCTCAACACCAGTGGCTGACATCTCAACCCACCCCTTGGGCGATTCGGTTTTAAATCGAACACCTGGTGCACTGCGTAAGCATTCGGCACTGGGGGGAGACAAAGACGGCCGGGCGGCGGGCCGGGCGTGAGTTTATTTTTTGTTTTACCCCGGCCACACCCCCCCCTCGTGGTGCTCGCAATCAACGGCGCTGCCCCTCCTCCCCACTACGGGCCTGCTTTGTCTTCGCGGGGGCCCCATTCTCCGTCTTCTCTCTCCCCCCCTGTGCCAGCTGGGTCCGAATCCGGCGCCGCCGCCGGACGCTGGCCCCGCGTGGTCCGGGCTTCGCGGGGGGGCGCCCCCACCCCCACCCGTGCGGATACGACCTCGACCTCGACCCCGACCTCGACCTCCTCGACCCGTGCGCCCCCCGCGTCTCCTCGGGCTCCCCGTCCTGCGACAGCGGCAGGGGCCTCTGCCCCCACGCTCTGCCCCCGCTTTCGCTGCCCCTGCCCCCTTCCCTGTCGCTGCCCCTCATGACCCCGCGGCGACCCCTCGCGCTCGACCTGAACCTGACCCCGCCGGAGCCTGGCTCGTACCCCGCACCGGGCCCGCCACGCTTCTCCCTCTACGGCCTGACCCCGAACGCCACCCCGGTGCCGACGCCCGCCACGCTGACCCCGACGCCGCTGGGCGGCTCCGGCGGGAGCTCCGCGGCGGGGATGCAGAGCGGGGGGCCCTCGCTGTCCCCCCACTCCCCGCACTCGCTACTGCTGAGCGCCGCTGCGCTGGCCGCAGGCGAGTGTCCGTCGCCTGGCACTGCTGCGGCGCTGCACCTCAACCAGCTGATGTGCCTGCACTGCTCCCCCGTGCAGCAGCAGCAGCAGCAGTTTCAGCAGTTGCAGCAGCAGCACATGCAGCAGCAGATGCAGCAGCAGCATCAGCAGCAGCAACTGATGATTATGATACAGCAGCAGCAGCAACAACAGCAGCAGCGGCATTCACCCATGAATGAATTCATGGCGGTGTCAGATGCGAGATTACACCCGCCTGGATTAGGCACTCCACCTCTCCACATGCAGAAACATCAGCAGCAGCAGCAGCTTCAGCAGCAGCAGCAGCAGCAACTTCAGCAGCAGCAACAACTTCAGCAGCAGCAGCAGCAACTTCAGCAGCAGCAGCAACTTCAGCAGCAGCAGCAACTTCAGCAACAGCAGCAACTTCAGCAACAGCAACAACTTCAGCAACTTCAGCAGCAGCAACAGCAGCAGCAACATCAGCAGCAGCACAGCATCGCTCTGCTCTCCTCCTCGTCATCCCCGTCTCCCGTGGTCGTGTCTACGCGTCGCTCCTCTTCCTCCGACTACGTCAACCTGCCGAGACTCCGCGGCTCCCCGAGCCAGGGTTTCGGGGTGCTCTACACCCCGCCAGGACCCCAGCCGTTCCCCAACGCCCTGCCACCACCGCCGCCGCCCCCAAAGTCGTGGTACGCGGGGGGCAGGCTGAGGCCCGGGGAAGCGAGCCGGGTTCGGCCTCTGTCGAGGGGCTTCTCCGAGCCGCGCACCTCGGGATCACAAGTGCCCGAGGTGACCCCCTGCTCACCGGCGTCGGAACGGGGACTTCACTCTCACGAGTGGAACTCCCCCTCGAGGGAGGCGGTAAACTTTCAACACCATCACCACCATCATCGTCAGCGCCAGCAGCAGCAGCATCAGCAGCATCAGCAGAAGCTTCACCAGCAACGACTGCTTGAACAGCAGCAGCAGCAGTATCAGCAGCATCATTATCATCATCAGCAGCAGCAGCAACATCGCTACCCGGAGCACCACTCGCCCAAAGACGTCCCTGCCCTCCGAATGGGCAGTAACGGGGGCATCTCGGCACCCCCTGCCCGCACCGCGGGATTCCTCACCGAGTGCGAGGTGTTGGTGCACAGGGGGGCCGACGCCCAAGCGGGGGGCTCCAGTCCAGCCGTGAGCCCCCCACCTGAACCACAGCAGCAGCAGCCAACGCAGCAGCAGCAGGTGACCTCCACGGGACCCCAGGGCCCCGCTCTACGTCGGGGGAGGAGCAGGAGCCGACAGACGTCGCCTGGGAGGGGACCCGGGGCCCGGGGGTCCAGCCCGGCCACTGCGCTCCCCCCCGTGCCCAGCCCCCGCGCCTGCAGCTCCGCCTCGTCGCGTTTCTCCTACAGAGGCGACTGCGGCTTGCAGAGGTGGGTCGGGGGGAGGGGTGGGGGTAGTGGGGGACCGGTGCGGGGGGGGGGGAGTTGGTGGAGTTGGTGGAGTTGGTGGAGTTAGTCGAGTTGGTGGAGTTGGTGGAGTTGGATGGTGTTGGTGGAGTTAGTCGAGTTGGTGGAGTTGGTGAGTTGGTGGAGTTGGTGATGGTGGAGTTGGTGGAGTTGGTGGAGCTAGTTGAGTTGGTGGAGTTAGTCGAGTTGGTAGAGTTTGTGGTTTTGGTGGAGTTGGTTGAGTTGGTGAAGTTAGTCGAGTTGGTGCAGTTGGTGGAGTTGGTGGAGTTTGTGGAGTTGGTGGAGTTTGTGAAGTTGGTGGAATTCGTCGAGTTGCTAGAGTTGGTGGAGTTGGTGGTTTTGGTGGTGTAAGTCGAGTTGGTGGAGTTGGTGGTTAGTCGAGTTGGTGGAGTTGGTCGAGTTGGTGAAGTTGGTCGAGTTGGTGGAGTTGGTGGATTTAGTCGAGTTGGTGGAGTTCGTGGAGTTAGTCGCCTTGGTGGAGTTGGTGGAGTTGGTGGAGTTTGTCGAGTTGGTGGAGTTGGTGGATTTGGAGGAGTTGGTGGAGTTGGTGGAGTTGGTGGAGTTAGTCGAGTTGGTGGAGTTGGTGGAATTGGTGGAGTTTGTGGAGTTGGTGGTGTTGATGTTGGTGGAGTTGGTGGAGTTAGTCGAGTTGGTGGAGTTGGTGGAGTTATCTTCTTTGGTTCTTTCGGTAAAGTCACGTAGAATGAGAATAAAATAATAAATTGATAAAATAAAATAACACAATAATATTCTCACGACGACCTGCTTGTCAGTTTTGATGTGGTGTCCTTGTTCACCAAAGTCCCGGTACCTGACACCATCGCTATCATTGAAGACCTGGTTCATCAAGGACTGCACACTGATGTACCCCCCCTGGTGAGACATTGCTTAACCAACACATACTTCACCTGGAATGGAACTTTCTACAATCAAACTGAGGGCACCCCAAAGGGCTCCCCCCTATCTCCGGTTGTAGCCAACGTATTCATGGAAAAATTTGAAACTGACGCCATCCAGACTGCCACTCTACGCCCGACCTTATGGAAGAGGTACGTGGATGACACCTTTGTCATCTGGCCACATGGCCAGCCTGCTCTAGACCAATTCCACGACCACATCAATTCCATACACCCAGCCATCAGATTTACCATGGAGGTCGAAAAAGATGGCAAACTACCCTTTTTGGATGTCTTAATTAAAAGGAGACATGATGGTTCAATGAGCCACTCTCTCTACAGGAAAGTTACCCATACAGATGCTTACTTGAAACCGGATTCCCACCACCATCCATCCCAGAAGAACTCCCTCATCAAGACTCTATACCATAGAGCCCAATGCATTTCCGACCAGGAACACATTACCAGTGAACTCAAGCACGTACACCAGGCTCTCAGGGATAATGGTTACTCCGACTACACAATCCGCAAAGCCATCACTCCAGTCATGAAGAAGGATTATTTTGTGGAACCACTCAAAACCATCACCTTACCCTACATTGCAGGGGTCACTAAAAAGATCTCCAAAATCCTGAATAAACACAAGATCCAGGTCCGATTCAGTAGCTACATTGGAGAAACCAAACGACATATCTCGGACCGCATCCGTGAACATAAAGCAGACTTAAAACACGGTAGGACGAACTCCTCTGCCGTGGCAGATCACTGTTATAATTCAGTGGGCTCACATGACATTGACTTCTCCAAGACGGAGGTTCTTTGCAAACCAACCGGCTACCATGAGAGATTCGTTCATGAGGCCATTCACATATACAAGCACAGAGACAATTTCAACCGAGAAGATGGATTCTGGCTTAGTAACCATTGGAAAGATGTTTTAAACCATTTCCGTTCTTAATTAGTTGTATTTTACGATGACCTTCAGACTGCAGCTCTTTCACCAGCATTGACTCTTAATACCTCTCACACCACGGTTAATGGTATGGTTTACAACATGGAGTATAATAGCGCCTCGCAGCTGTCTCTCTCCCCCTCCTCTGTTCCGACCTTGGATGAACTCGTCCGTCTGAACGGGGCCCGTAGCTATCTGTGTTGCTAAAGTTGAGGGTAAGAATCCACCCATTTTTTCGCCATATAGCATTGTGATATATAACGACTTATTGTTGGTAGCTTAGCTGATTGGAGAATATAGAGTTTATTGATAACACTAAGGTAATTTATATTTTAGTTTTTTATTGGTTCACTATATAGTATTCATTATACATTGTATTGTATACCCAGTTACTGTGAATAGCTCAGATGTGTAGACCTTGACTTCAACATAGCCATTTATGTGACCAGTCACTAGCTAATCACTCAGTTATTTCAATGCTAAATTCGCCTAGTTATTTCAATGCTAAATTCTCCTGTTTGATTTGTACTAGGTGCCTCGGTGAATGTGTATGCTCTGACTTTAAACATAGCTATTTCTGTGACCAGTTACAAGCTAATCACTCAGCTATTTCATTTCTAAATTCTATGCTAATTCCTTTGTCAAGGGGTGCCTCTGCGGATGTGTATGCTTTAACTTAGCTATTTCAATGCTAAATTCTATGCTAATTCCTTTGTCAAGGGGTGCCTCTGCGGATGTGTATGCTTTAACTTTAACATAGCCATTTCTGTGACCAGTCACAAGCTAATCACTCGGCCATTTCAATGCTAAATTATATGCTAATTCCTTTGTCAAGGCGCTTTGTTTCTTCTGACACAGCTTAAAGGTCGTGATCTGAACGTGGCTTTTTTCACTCCAGCGCTGTCCTACCAGACAGTCTCGTCCCTTCACCTGATGAAGGCCGCTTGTGTTGTGGCCGAAACGTCGTAAGAATATTATTGTGTTATTTTATTTGATCAATTTATTATTTTATTCTTATTCTACGTGACTTTACCAAAAGAACCAAAGAAGATGAATCCTTGCAGTCACGAAAGCTTTAAATCGAAAATTTGGTGGAGTTAGTCGCGTTGGTGGAGTTGGTCGAGTTGGTGGAGTTCGTCGAGTTGGTCGAGTTGGTGGAGTTGGTGGAGTTGGTCCAGTTGGTGTAGTTAGTCGAGTTGGTGGAGTTCGTGCAGTTGGTGGAGTTTGTCGAGTTGGTGGAGTTGGTGGAGTTGATGGAGTTAGTCGAGTTGGTGGAGTTGGTGGAATTGGTGCAGTTGGTGGTTTTTGTGGAGTTTTTCGAGTTGATGGAGTTGGTGGAGTTAGTGGAGTTATTCGAGTTGGTAGTGTTGGTGTAGTTGGTGGAGTTAGTCGAGTTGGTGGAGTTTGTGGTGTTGGTGGAGTTTGTCGAGTTGGTGGAGATGGTGGAATTGGTGGAGTTGGTGGAGTTGGTAGTGTTGCTGGAGTTGGTGGAGTTAGTCGAGTTGGTGGTGTTGGTGTAGTTGGTGGAGTTAGTCGAGTTGGTGGTGTTGGTGGAGTTGGTAGAGTTGGTGGATTTAGTCGAGTTGGTGGTGTTGTGTAGTTGGTGGAGTTAGTCGAGTTGGTGGAGTTGGGGGAGTTGGTCGAGTTGGTGGAGTTGGTGGAGTTGGTGGAGTTAGTCGAGTTGGTGGAGTTGGTGGAGTTGGTCGAATTGGTGGAGTTGGTTCAGTTGGTGGTTTTGGTGGAATTTGTCGAGTTGGTGGAGTTGGTGTACTTGGTGCAGTTGGTGGTTTTGGTGGTGTTAGTCGAGTTGGTGGAGTTAGTCGAGTTGGTGGAGTTGGTGGAGTTGGTCGAGTTGGTGGAGCTGGTGTAGTTAGTCTAGTTGGTGGAGTTGGTAGAGTTAGTCGAGTTGGTGGAATTTGTGGAGTTGGTAGAGTTTGTCGAGTTAGTGGAGTTGGTGGTGTTGATGTAGTTAGTCGAGTTGGTGGAGTTGGTGGAATTGGTGAAGTTGGTGGTTTTGGTGGAGTTTTTCGAGTTGGTGGAGTTTGTCGAGTTGGTAGTGTTGGTGTTGTTGGTGGAGTTGGTGGAGTTAGTCGAGTTGGTGGTGATGGTGGAGTACGTTCAGTTGGTGGTTTTGGTGGAATTTGTCGAGTTGGTGGAGTTGGTGGAGTTGGTCGAGTTGATGGAGTTGGTGGAGTTGGTGGAATTTTTCGAGTAGATGGAATTTGTGGAGTTAGTGGAGTTATTCGAGTTGGTAGTGTTGGTGTAGTTGGTGGAGTTAGTCGAGTTGGTAGTGTTGGTGGAGTTGGTGGAGTTAGTCGAGTTGGTGGAGTTAGTGGTGTTGGTGGAGTTAGTCGAGTTGGTGGAGTTGGTGGAATTGGTGGAGTTGGTGGAGTTGGTGGTGTTGCTGGAGTTGGTGGATTTAGTCGAGTTGGTGGTGTTGTGTAGTTGGTGGAGTTAGTCGAGTTGGTGGAGTTGGTGGAATTGGTGCAGTTGGTGGTTTTGGTGGAGTTTTCCGAGTTGGTGGAGTTGGTGGAGTTAGTGGAGTAGATGGAGTTGGTGGAGTTGGTGGAGTTGGTCGAGTTGGTGGATTTGGTGGAGTTGGTGGAGTTTGTCGAGTTGGTGGAGTTGGTGGAGTTGATGGAGTTAGTCGAGTTGGTGGAGTTGGTGGAATTGGTGCAGTTGGTGGTTTTGGTGGAGTTTGCCGAGTTGGTGGAGTTGGTGGAGTTAGTGGAGTTATTCGAGTTGGTGGTGTTGGTGTAGTTGGTGGAGTTAGTCGAGTTGGTGGAGTTGGTGGTATTGGTGGAGTTAGTCGAGTTGGTGGAGTTGGTGGAATTGGTGGAGTTGGTGGAGTTGGTGGTGTTGCTGGAGTTGGTGGAGTTAGTCGAGTTGGTGGTGTTGGTGGAGTTGGTCGAGTTGGTGGAGTTGGAGGAGTTGGTGGAGAATTTCGAGTAGATGGAGTTGGTGGAGTTAGTGGAGTTATTCGAGTTGGTAGTGTTGGTGTAGTTGGTGGAGTTAGTCGAGTTGGTAGTGTTGGTGGAGTTGGTCGAGTTGGTGGAGTTGGTGGAGTTGGTGGAGTTATTCGAGTTGGTAGTGTTGGTGTAGTTGGTGGAGTTAGTCGAGTTGGTAGTGTTGGTGTAGTTGGTGGAGTTAGTCGAGTTGGTGGAATTGGTGGAGTTGGTGGAGTTGGTGGTGTTGCTGGAGTTGGTGGAGTAGGTCGAGTTGGTGGTGTTGGTGGAGTTGGTGGAGTTGGTGGATTTAGTCGAGTTGGTGGTGTTGTGTAGTTGGTGGAGTTAGTCGAGTTGGTGGTGTTGGTGGAGTTGGTGGAGTAGGTGGAGTTGGTGGAGTTAGTCGAGTCGGTGGAGTTGGTGGAGTTAGTCGAGTCGGTGGAGTTGGTGGAGTTGGTCGAGTTGGTGGAGTTGGTAGCGTTGGTGGAGTTAGTAGAGTTGGTGGAGTTGGTCGAGTTGGTGGAGTTGGTGGAGTTGGTCGAGTTGCTAGAGTTGGTGGAGTTGGTTCAGTTGGTGGATTTGGTGGAATTTGTCGAGTTGGTGGAGTTGGTGGACTTGGTGCAGTTGGTGGTTTTGGTGGTGTTGGTCGAGTTGGTGGAGTTGGTGGAGTTGGTCGAGTTGGTGGAGCTGGTGGAGTTAGTTGAGTTGGTGGAGTTGGTAGAGTTAGTCGAGTTGGCGGAGTTTGTGGAGTTGGTGGAGTTTGTCGAGTTGGTGGAGTTGGTGGCGTTGATGGAGTTAGTCGAGTTAGTGGAGTTGGTGGAGTTGGTGGAATTGGTGCAGTTGGTGGTTTTGGTGGAGTTTTTCGAGTTGGTGGAGTTGGTGGAGTTGGTCGAGTTGGTAGTCTTGGTGTTGATGGTGGAGTTGGTGGAGTTAGTTGAGTTGGTGGTGTTGGTGGAGTTGGTGGAGTTGGTGGTTTTGGTGGAGTTAGTGGAGTTGGTGGAGTTGGTGGAGTTAGTCGAGTTGGTGGAGTTGGTCGAGTTGGCGGAGTTAGTGGAGTTGGTGGGGTTGGTCGATTTGGTCGAGTTGGTGGAGTTGTTGGAGTTGGTGGATTTAGTCGAGTTGGTGGAGTTGGTGGAGTTGTTGGAGTTAGTCGAGTTGGTGGTGTTGGTGTAGTTGGTGGAGTTTGTGGAGTTGGTGGTGTTGATCATGTTGGTGGAGTTGGTGGAGTTAGTCGAGTTGGTGGAGTTGGTGTAGTTAGTCGAGTTGGTAGAGTTGGTCGAGTTGGTGCAGTTGGTGGATTTGGTGCAATTTGTCGAGTTGGTTGTAGTTGGTGGAGTTGGTGTAGTTGGTGCAGTTGGTTGTTTTGGTGGTGTTATTCGAGTTGGTGGAGTTTGTGGAGTTGGTGGTGTTGGTGATGTTGGTGGAGTTGGTGGAGTTAGTCGAGTTCGTGGAGTTGGTGGAATTGGTGGAGTTGGTAGAGTTGGTGGTGTTGGTGGAGTTGTTGAAGTTAGTCGAGTTGGTGGTGTTGTTGGAGTTGGAGGTTTTGGTGGAGTTATTCGAGTTTTTAGAGTTGGTGGAGTTGGTCGATTTTGTAGAGTTGGTGGTCTTGTTGGCGTTGGTGGAGTTAGTCGAGTTGGTGGAGTTGGTCGAGTTGGTGGAGTTGGTGGAGTTAGTCGAGTTGGTGGAGTTGGTGCAGTTAGTCGACGTGGTGGAGTTGGTGGAGTTTGTCGAGTTGGTGGATTTGGAGGAGTTGGTGGAGTTGGTGGAGATGGTGGAGTTTGTGGAGTTGCTGGTGTGATGATGTTGGTGGAGTTGGTGGAGTTAGTCGAGTTGGTGGAGTTAGTTGAGTTGGTGGAGTTGGTGATGTTGGTGTAGTTGGTGGAGTTGGTGGAGTTAGTCGAGTTGGTAGAGTTTGTCGTTTTGTTGAAGTTCGTTGAGTTGGTGGATTTAGTTGAGTTGGTGGAGTTAGTGGAGTTGGTGGAGTTAGTCGAGTTCTTGGAGTTGGTGGAATTGGTGGAGTTGGTAGAGTTGGTGGTGTTGTTGGAGTTGGTGGTTTTGGTGGAGTTAGTCGAATTGGTAGAGTTGGTGGAGTTGTTCGAGTTTGTGGAGTTGGTGGTCTTGTTGGAGTTGGTGGAGTTAGTCGAGTTGGTGGAGTTGGTGGAGTTCGTGGAGTTAGTCGAGTTTGTGGAGTTGGTGGACTTGCTGCAGTTGGTGGTTTTGGTGGAATTTGTCGAGTTGGTGGAGTTGGTGGAGTTAGTCGAGTTGGTGGAGTTGGTCGAGTTGGTGGAGTTGGTGGCGTTAGTCGACTTGGTGGAGTTGGTGGAGTTTGTCGAGTTGGTGGAGTTGGTGGTGTTGGTGGAGTTTGTCGACTTGGTGGAGTAGGTGTAGTTGGTGGTGTTAGTCGAGTTGCTGGCGTTTGTGGAGTTGGTGGAGTTAGTGGTATTGGTGGAGTTGGTGGTGTTGATGTAGTTGGTGTAGTTGTTGGAGTTGGTCTGGTTATTCGAGTTGGTTGAGTTGGTGGAGTTGGTTGTGTTGGTGGAGTTGGTGAAATTAGTGGAGTTGGTGGGGTTGGTGGAGTTGGTGGAGGTGGTGGAGTTTCTGGAGATGGTGAAGGTGATCGAGTTGGTGCTGTTTGTGGAGTTGGTGGAGTTGGCGGAGTTATTCGAGTTGGTGGAGTTCGTGGAGTTGCTGAAGTTAGTTGAGTTGGTACAGTTGGTGGAATTGGTGGTTCTGGTGGAGTTAGTCGAGTTGGTGAAGGTGGTGGAGTTGGTGGTGTTGGTGCATTTGGTCTAGTTGGTGGATTTGGTGGTTTTGGTGGAGTTAGTGGTGTTGGTGGATTTGGTCGAGTTGGTGGAGTTGGCGGTTTTGGTGGAGTTGGTGGAGTTATTCGAGTTTGTGAAGGTGGTGGAGTTATTCGAGTAGGTGGAGTTGGTCGAGTTGCTGGAGTTGGTGGAGTTGGAGGTTTTGGTGGAGTTGGTGGAATTAGTCGAGTTGGTGGAAATGGTAAAGTTAGTCGAGTTGGTGTAGTTGCTGGAGTTGCTGGAGTTGCTGGAGTTAGTCGAGTTGGTGGAGTTTGTGGAGTTGCTGGAATTGGTGGAGTTGCAGGAGTTGGTGGAGTTGGTGGTGTTGGTGTAGTTGGTCGAGTTGGTGGAGTTGGTGGTTTTGGTGGAGTTGGTGGAGTTAGTCGAGTTGGTGGAGTTGGTGTAGTTGCTGGAGTTGCTGGAGTTAGTCGAGTTGGTGTAGTTGGTGGTGTTAGTCGAGTTGCTGGAATTTGTGGAGTTGGTGGAGTTGGTAGGTGTTGATGTAGTTGGTGTAGTTGTTGGAGTTGGTCTGGTTAGTCGAGTTGGTTGAGTTGGTGTAGTTGGCTGTGTTGGTGTAATTAGTCGAGTTGGTGGAGTTGGTGCAGTTAGTCGAGTTGGTGGAGTTGGTGGAGTTAGTCGAGTTGGTGAAGTTGGTGGAGTTAGTCGATTTAGTGGAGTTGGTGGTGTTGATGTAGTTGGTGTAGTTGTTGGAGTTGGTTTGGTTAGTCGAGTTTGTGGAGTTGGTGGTGTTGGTGAAGTTAGTCGAAATGGTGAAGTTGGTGGTTTTGGTGGAGTTGGTGGAGTTAGTGGATTTGTTCGAGTTGGTGGAGTTGGTGGTTTTGGTGGAGTTGGTGGAGTTGGTGGAGTTGGTGGAGTTAACCGAGTTGGTGGAGTTGGTGGAGTTATTCGAGTTGGTGGAGTTGGTGTAGTTGCTGGAGTTAATCGAGTTGGTGGTGTTTGTGGAGTTGCTGGAGTTGGTGGAGCTGCTGGAGTTGGTTGAGTTAGTCGAGTTGGTGGTGTTTGTGGAGTTGTTAGAGTTAATCGAGTTGGTGGAGTTGGTGTAGTTGGTGGAGTTGTTGGAGTTGGTCGAGTTGCTGGAGTTGGTGAAGTTGGTGGAGTTGCTGGAGTTGCTGGAGTTGGTGGAGTTGGTGGTGTTTGTGGAGTTGGTCGAGTTCGTGGAGTTGGTGGTTTTGATGGAGTTTGTGGAGATAGTCATGTTAATGGAGTTGATGTAGTTGCTGGAGTTAGTTGAGTTGGTGGAAATGGTGGAGTTAGTCGAGTTGGTGGAGTTTCTGTAGTGGCTGGTGTTGCTGGAGTTACTCGAGTTGGTGGATTTGGTGGAGTTAGTCGATTTAGTGGAGTTGGTGGTGTTCATGTAGTTGGTGTAGTTGTTAGAGTTGGTCTGGTTAGTCGAGTTGGTGGAGTTGGTGGAGTTCGTGGTGTTGGTGGAGTTGGTGGAGTTGGTAGAGTTTGTGGAGTTACTGATGTTCGTGGAGTTGGTGGTGTTGGTGAAGTAAATGGAGTTAGTCGATTTGGTGAAGTTGGTGGAGTTGGTGGAGTTGGTGGAGTTGGTAGAGTTGATCGAGTTCGTGGTGTTTGTGCAGTTGGTGGAGTTGGTGGAGTTGGTGGAGTTGGTGGAGTTGGTGGAGTTGGTGGAGTTGGTGAAGTTAGTGGAGTTAGTCGATTTGGTGAAGTTGGTGGAGTTGGTGGAGGTAGTCGAGTTGGTGAAGTTGGTGGAGTTAGTCGATTTAGTGGAGTTGGTGGTGTTGATGTAGTTGGTGTAGTTGTTGGAGTTGGTCTGGTTAGTCGAGTTGTTGGAGTTGGTGGAGTTGGTGGTTTTGGTGAAGTTGATGGAGTTGGTGGAGTTAATGGAGTTGGTGGAGTTGATGGTGTTGGTAGAGTTGGTCGAGTTAGTGGTGTTGGTGCAGGTGGTGGAGTTGGTGGAGTTGGTGGAGTTTGTGGAGTTGTTGGAGTTGATTGAGTTTGTGGAGTTGCTGGAGTTTGTGGAGTTGGTGGTGTTGGTAGAGTTAGTGGAGTTGGTGGAATTAGTGAAGTTAGTCGAGTTGGTGAAGTTGGTGGTTTTGGTAGAGTTGGTGGAGTTAGTGGATTTGTTCGAGTTGGTGGAGTTGGTGGTTTTAGTGGAGTTGGTGCACTTAACTGAGTTGGTGGAGTTGGTGAAGTTATTCGAGTTGGTGGAGTTGGTGTAGTTGCTGGAGTTAATAGAGTTGGTGGCGTTTGTGGAGTTGTTGGAGGTAATCGAGTTGGTGGAGTTGGTGTAGTTGGTGGAGTTAGTCGAGTTGCTGGCGTTTGTGGAGTTGGTGGAGTTAGTGGTATTGGTGGAGTTGGTGGTGTTGATGTAGTTGGTGTAGTTGTTGGAGTTGGTCTGGTTATTCGAGTTGGTTGAGTTGGTGGAGTTGGTTGTGTTGGTGGAGTTGGTGAAATTAGTGGAGTTGGTGGGGTTGGTGGAGTTGGTGGAGGTGGTGGAGTTTCTGGAGATGGTGAAGGTGATAGAGTTGGTGCTGTTTGTGGAGTTGGTGGAGTTGGCGGAGTTATTCGAGTTGGTGGAGTTCGTGGAGTTGCTGAAGTTAGTTGAGTTGGTACAGTTGGTGGAATTGGTGGTTCTGGTGGAGTTAGTCGAGTTGGTGAAGGTGGTGGAGTTGGTGGTGTTGGTGCATTTGGTCTAGTTGGTGGATTTGGTGGTTTTGGTGGAGGTAGTGGTGTTGGTGGATTTGGTCGAGTTGGTGGAGTTGGCGGTTTTGGTGGAGTTGGTGGAGTTATTCGAGTTTGTGAAGGTGGTGGAGTTATTCGAGTAGGTGGAGTTGGTCGAGTTGCTGGAGTTGGTGGAGTTGGAGGTTTTGGTGGAGTTGGTGGAATTAGTCGAGTTGGTGGAAATGGTAAAGTTAGTCGAGTTGGTGTAGTTGCTGGAGTTGCTGGAGTTGCTGGAGTTAGTCGAGTTGGTGGAGTTTGTGGAGTTGCTGGAATTGGTGGAGTTGCAGGAGTTGGTGGAGTTGGTGGTGTTGGTGTAGTTGGTCGAGTTGGTGGAGTTGGTGGTTTTGGTGGTTTTGGTGGAGTTGGTGGAGTTAGTCGAGTTGGTGGAGTTGGTGTAGTTGCTGGAGTTGCTGGAGTTAGTCGAGTTGGTGGAGTTGGTGGAGTTAGTCGAGTTGGTCGAGTTGGTGGAGTTCGTGGTGTTGGTGGAGTTGGTGGAGTTAGTGGAGTTGGTCGAGTTGGTGAAGTTGGTAGAGTTGGTGTAGTTGGTGGTGTTGGTGGAGTTTGTCGACTTGGTGGAGTTGGTGTAGTTGGTGGTGTTAGTCGAGTTGCTGGAATTTGTGGAGTTGGTGGAGTTGGTAGGTGTTGATGTAGTCGGTGTAGTTGTTGGAGTTGGTCTGGTTAGTCGAGTTGGTTGAGTTGGTGTAGTTGGCTGTGTTGGTGTAATTAGTCGAGTTGGTGGAGTTGGTGGAGTTAGTCGAGTTGGTGGAGTTGGTGGAGTTAGTCGAGTTGGTGAAGTTGGTGGAGTTAGTCGATTTAGTGGAGTTGGTGGTGTTGATGTAGTTGGTGTAGTTGTTGGAGTTGGTTTGGTTAGTCGAGTTTGTGGAGTTGGTGGTGTTGGTGAAGTTAGTCGAGATGGTGAAGTTGGTGGTTTTGGTGGAGTTGGTGGAGTTAGTGGATTTGTTCGAGTTGGTGGAGTTGGTGGTTTTGGTGGAGTTGGTGGAGTTGGTGGAGTTGGTGGAGTTAACCGAGTTGGTGGAGTTGGTGGAGTTATTCGAGTTGGTGGAGTTGGTGTAGTTGCTGGAGTTAATCGAGTTGGTGGTGTTTGTGGAGTTGCTGGAGTTGGTGGAGCTGCTGGAGTTGGTTGAGTTAGTCGAGTTGGTGGTGTTTGTGGAGTTGTTAGAGTTAATCGAGTTGGTGGAGTTGGTGTAGTTGGTGGAGTTGTTGGAGTTGGTCGAGTTGCTGGAGTTGGTGAAGTTGGTGGAGTTGCTGGAGTTGCTGGAGTTGGTGGAGTTGGTGGTGTTTGTGGAGTTGGTCGAGTTCGTGGAGTTGGTGGTTTTGATGGAGTTCGTGGAGATAGTCGTGTTAGTGGAGTTGGTGTAGTTGCTGGAGATAGTTGAGTTGGTGGAAATGGTGGAGTTAGTCGAGTTGGTGGAGTTGCTGTAGTTGCTGGTGTTGCAGGAGTTACTCGAGTTGGTGGATTTGGTGGAGTTAGTCGATTTAGTGGAGTTGGTGGTGTTCATGTAGTTGGTGTAGTTGTTGGAGTTGGTCTGGTTAGTCGAGTTGGTGGAGTTGGTGGAGTTCGTGGTGTTGGTGGAGTTGGTGGAGTTGGTAGAGTTTGTGGAGTTGCTGGAGTTTGTGGAGTTGGTGGTGTTGTTAAAGTTAGTGGAGTTAGTCGATTTGGTGAAGTTTGTGGAGTTGGTGGTTTTGGTAAAGTTGATGGAGTAGGTGGACTTAATGGAGTTGGTGGAGTTGATGGTGTTGGTAGACTTGGTCGAGTTCGTGGTGTTGGTGCAGGTGGTGGAGTTGGTGGAGTTGGTGGAGTTGGTGGAGTTGGTGGAGTTAATCGAGTTTTTTTGAGTTGCTGGAGTTTGTGGAGTTGGTGGTGTTGGTGAAGTTAGTGGAGTTAGTCGATTTGGTGAAGTTGGTGGAGTTGGTGGAGTTGCTGGAGTTGGTGGTGTTTGTGGAGTTGGTCGAGTTCGTGGAGTTGGTGGTTTTGATGGAGTTCGTGGAGATAGTCGTGTTAGTCGAGTTGGTGTAGTTGCTGGAGATAGTTGAGTTGGTGTATATGGTGGAGTTAGTCAAGTTGGTGGAGTTGCTGGTGTTGCAGGAGTTACTCGAGTTGGTGGATTTGGTGGAGTTAGTCGATTTAGTGGAGTTGGTGGTGTTGATGTAGTTGGTGTAGTTGTTAGAGTTGGTCTGGTTAGTCGAGTTGGTGGAGTTGGTGGAGTTCGTGGTGTTGGTGGAGTTGGTGGAGTTGGTAGAGTTTGTGGAGTTGCTGGAGTTTGTGGAGTTGGTGGTGTTGGTGAAGTTAGTGGAGTTATTCGATTTGGTGAAGTTGGTGGAGTTGGTGGTTTTGGTAAAGTTGATGGAGTAGGTGGACTTAATGGAGTTGGTGGAGTTGATGGTGTTGGTAGACTTGGTTGAGTTCGTGGTGTTGGTGCAGGTGGTGGAGTTGGTGGAGTTGGTGGAGTTTGTGGAGTTTGTGGAGTTGGTGGAGTTAATCGAGTTTGTGGAGTTGCTCGAGTTTGTGGAGTTGGTGGTGTTGGTGAAGTTAGTGGAGTTAGTCGATTTGGTGAAGTTGGTGGAGTTGGTGGACTTAATGGAGTTGGTGGAGTTGATGGTGTTGGTAGACTTGGTCGAGTTCGTGGTGTTGGTGCAGGTGGTGGAGTTGGTGGAGTTGGTGGAGTTGGTGGAGATAGTTGAGTTGGTGGATATGGTGGAGTTAGTCAAGTTGGTGGAGTTGCTGTAGTTGCTGGTGTTGCAGGAGTTACTCGAGTTGGTGGATTTGGTGGAGTTAGTAGATTTAGTGGAGTTGGTGGTGTTCATGTAGTTGGTGTAGTTGTTAGAGTTGGTCTGGTTAGTCGAGTTGGTGGAGTTGGTGGAGTTCGTGGTGTTGGTGGAGTTGGTGGAGTTGGTAGAGTTTGTGGAGTTGCTGGAGTTTGTGGAGTTGGTGGTGTTGGTGAAGTTAGTGGAGTTAGTCGATTTGGTGAAGTTGGTAGAGTTGGTGGAGTTGGTAGAGTTGGTCGAGTTCGTGGTGTTGGTACAGTTGGTGGAGTTGGTGGAGTTGGTGGAGTTGGTGGAGTTTGTGGAGTTGGTGGAGTTGGTGAAGTTAGTGGAGTTAGTCGATTTGGTGAAGTTGGTGGATTTGGTGGAGTTAGTCGATTTAGTGGAGTTGGTGGTGTTGATGTAGTTGGTGTAGTTGTTGGAGTTGGTCTGGTTAGTCGAGTTGTTGGAGTTGGTGGTCTTGGTGAAGTTGATGGAGTTGGTGGAGTTAATGGAGTTGGTGGAGTTGATGGTGTTGGTAGAGTTGGTCGAGTTAGTGGTGTTGGTGCAGGTGGTGGAGTTGGTGGAGTTTGTGGAGTTGTTGGAGTTAATCGAGTTTGTGGAGTTGCTGGAGTTTGTGGAGTTGGTGGTGTTGGTAGAGTTAGTGGAGTTGGTGGAATTAGTGAAGTTAGTCGAGTTGGTGATGTTGGTGGTTTTGGTAGAGTTGGTGGAGTTAGTGGATTTGTTCGAGTTGGTGGAGTTGGTGGTTTTAGTGGAGTTGGTGCACTTAACCGAGTTGGTGGAGTTGGTGGAGTCATTCGAGTTGGTGGAGTTGCAGTAGTTGCTGGAGTTAATAGAGTTGGTGGCGTTTGTGGAGTTGTTGGAGGTAATCGAGTTGGTGGAGTTGGTGTAGTTGGTGGAGTTGTTGGAGTTGGTCGAGTTTCTGGAGTTGGTGAAGTTGGTGGAGTTGGTGGAGTTGCTGGAATTGGTGGAGTTGGTAGTGTTTGCGGAGTTGTTCGAGTTCGTGGAGTTGGTGGTTTTGATGGAGTTCGTGGAGATAGTCGTGTTAGTGGAGTTGGTGTAGTTGCTGGAGTTAGTTGAGTTGGTGGAAATGGTGGAGTTAGTCCAGTTGGTGGAGTTGCTGTAGTTGCTGGTGTTGCAGGAGTTACTCGAGTTGGTGGATTTGGTGGAGTTAGTCGATTTAGTGGAGTTGGTGGTGTTGATGTAGTTGGTGTAGTTGTTGGAGTTGGTCTGGTTAGTCGAGTTGTTGGAGTTGGTGGAGTTGGTGGTTTTGGTAAAGTTGATGGAGTAGGTGGACTTAATGGAGTTGGTGGAGTTGATGGTGTTGGTAGACTTGGTCGAGTTCGTGGTGTTGGTGCAGGTGGTGGAGTTGGTGGAGTTGGTGGAGTTTGTGGAGTTTGTGGAGTTGGTGGAGTTAATCGAGTTTGTGGAGTTGCTCGAGTTTGTGGAGTTGGTGGTGTTGGTGAAGTTAGTGGAGTTAGTCGATTTGGTGAAGTTGGTGGAGTTGGTGGAGTTGGTGGAGTTGCTGGAGTTGGTGGTGTTTGTGAAGTTGGTCGAGTTCGTGGAGTTGGTGGTTTTGATGGAGTTCGTGGAGTAGTCGTGTTAGTGGAGTTGGTGTAGTTGCTGGAGATAGTTGAGTTGGTGGATATGGTGGAGTTAGTCAAGTTGGTGGAGTTGCTGTAGTTGCTGGTGTTGCAGGAGTTACTCGAGTTGGTGGATTTGGTGGAGTTAGTAGATTTAGTGGAGTTGGTGGTGTTCATGTAGTTGGTGTAGTTGTTAGAGTTGGTCTGGTTAGTCGAGTTGGTGGAGTTGGTGGAGTTCGTGGTGTTGGTGGAGTTGGTGGAGTTGGTAGAGTTTGTGGAGTTGCTGGAGTTTGTGGAGTTGGTGGTGTTGGTGAAGTTAGTGGAGTTAGTCGATTTGGTGAAGTTGGTAGAGTTGGTGGAGTTGGTAGAGTTGGTCGAGTTCGTGGTGTTGGTACAGTTGGTGGAGTTGGTGGAGTTGGTGGAGTTGGTGGAGTTTGTGGAGTTGGTGGAGTTGGTGAAGTTAGTGGAGTTAGTCGATTTGGTGAAGTTGGTGGATTTGGTGGAGTTAGTCGATTTAGTGGAGTTGGTGGTGTTGATGTAGTTGGTGTAGTTGTTGGAGTTGGTCTGGTTAGTCGAGTTGTTGGAGTTGGTGGAGTTGGTGGTCTTGGTGAAGTTGATGGAGTTGGTGGAGTTAATGGAGTTGGTGGAGTTGATGGTGTTGGTAGAGTTGGTCGAGTTAGTGGTGTTGGTGCAGGTGGTGGAGTTGGTGGAGTTGGTGGAGTTTGTGGAGTTGTTGGAGTTAATCGAGTTTGTGGAGTTGCTGGAGTTTGTGGAGTTGGTGGTGTTGGTAGAGTTAGTGGAGTTGGTGGAATTAGTGAAGTTAGTCGAGTTGGTGATGTTGGTGGTTTTGGTAGAGTTGGTGGAGTTAGTGGATTTGTTCGAGTTGGTGGAGTTGGTGGTTTTGATGGAGTTCGTGGAGATAGTCGTGTTAGTGGAGTTGGTGTAGTTGCTGGAGATAGTTGAGTTGGTGGAAATGGTGGAGTTAGTCAAGTTGGTGGAGTTGCTGTAGTTGCTGGTGTTGCAGGAGTTACTCGAGTTGGTGGATTTGGTGGAGTTAGTCGATTTAGTGGAGTTGGTGGTGTTCATGTAGTTGGTGTAGTTGTTGGAGTTGGTCTGGTTAGTCGAGTTGGTGGAGTTGGTAGAGTTCGTGGTGTTGGTGGAGTTGGTGGAGTTGGTAGAGTTTGTGGAGATGCTGGAGTTTGTGGAGTTGGTGGTGTTGTTGAAGTTAGTGGAGTTAGTCGATTTGGTGAAGTTGGTGGAGTTGGTGGAGTTGGTAGAGTTGGTCGAGTTCGTGGTGTTGGTGCAGTTGGTGGAGTTGGTGGAGTTTGTGGAGTTGGTGGAGTTAATCGAGTTTGTGGAGTTGCTGAAGTTTGTGGAGTTTGTGGTGTTGGTGAAGTTAGTGGAGTTAGTCGATTTGGTGAAGTTGGTGGAGTTGGTGGAGTTGGTAGAGTTAGTGGAGTTGGTGGAGTTAGTGAAGTTAGTCAAGTTGGTGAAGTTGGTGGTTTTGGTGGAGTTAGTGGAGTTAGTGGATTTGTTCGAGTTGGTGGAGTTGGTGATTTTGGTGGAGTTGGTGGAGTTGGTGGAGTTAACCGAGTTGGTGGAGTTGGTGGAGTTATTCGAGTTGGTGGAGTTGGTGTAGTTGCTGGAGTTATCTGCTTTGGTTCTTTCGGTAAAGTCACGTAGAATGAGAATAAAATAATACATTTATAAAATAAAATAACATAACACAATAATATTCTCACGACGTTTCGGCCACAACACAAGCGGCCTTCATCAGGTGAAGGGACGAGAGAGTGAAAGAGCCACGTTCAGATCACGACCTTTAAGCTGTGTGAGAGGAAACAAAGCTAAAGTTGAGGGCGCTTTGTTTCCTCTCACACAGCTTAAAGGTTGTGATCTGAACGTGGCTCTTTCACTCCAGCGCTGTCCTACCAGACAGTCTTGTCCCTTCACCTGATGAAGGCCGCTTGTGTTGTGGCCGAAACGTCGTGAGAATATTATTGTGTTATGTTATTTTATTTTATCAATTTATTATTTTATTCTCATTCTACGTGACTTAACCGAACGAACCAAAGAAGATGAATCATTGCAGTCACGAAAGCTTTAAATCGAAAAATTGCTGGAGTTAATCGAGTTGGTGGTGTTTGTGGAGTTGTTGGAGTTAGTCTAGTTGGTGGAGTTGGTGTAGTTGGTGGAGTTGTTGGAGTTGGTCGAGTTGCTGGAGTTGGTGAAGTTGTTGGAGTTGGTTGAGTTGCTGGAGTTGGTGGAGTTGGTGGTGTTTGTGGAGTTGGTCGAGTTCGTGGAGTTGGTGGTTTTGATGGAGTTCGTGGAGATAGTCGTGTTAGTGGAGTTGGTGTAGTTGCTGGAGATAGTTGAGTTGGTGGAAATGGTGGAGTTAGTCGAGTTGGTGGAGTTGCTGTAGTTGCTGGTGTTGCAGGAGTTACTCGAGTTGGTGGATTTGGTGGAGTTAGTCGATTTAGTGGAGTTGGTGGTGTTCATGTAGTTGGTGTAGTTGTTGGAGTTGGTCTGGTTAGTCGAGTTGGTGGAGTTGGTGGAGTTCGTGGTGTTGGTGGAGTTGGTGGAGTTGGTAGAGTTTGTGGAGTTGCTGGAGTTTGTGGAGTTGGTGGTGTTGTTAAAGTTAGTGGAGTTAGTCGATTTGGTTAAGTTGGTGGAGTTGGTGGTTTTGGTAAAGTTGATGGAGTAGGTGGACTTAATGGAGTTGGTGGAGTTGATGGTGTTGGTAGACTTGGTCGAGTTCGTGGTGTTGGTGCAGGTGGTGGAGTTGGTGGAGTTGGTGGAGTTGGTGGAGTTGGTGGAGTTAATCGAGTTTTTTTGAGTTGCTGGAGTTTGTGGAGTTGGTGGTGTTGGTGAAGTTAGTGGAGTTAGTCGATTTGGTGAAGTTGGTGGAGTTGGTGGAGTTGCTGGAGTTGGTGGTGTTTGTGGAGTTGGTCGAGTTCGTGGAGTTGGTGGTTTTGATGGAGTTCGTGGAGATAGTCGTGTTAGTCGAGTTGCTGTAGTTGCTGGAGATAGTTGAGTTGGTGTATATGGTGGAGTTAGTCAAGTTGGTGGAGTTGCTGGTGTTGCAGGAGTTACTCGAGTTGGTGGATTTGGTGGAGTTAGTCGATTTAGTGGAGTTGGTGGTGTTGATGTAGTTGGTGTAGTTGTTAGAGTTGGTCTGGTTAGTCGAGTTGGTGGAGTTGGTGGAGTTCGTGGTGTTGGTGGAGTTGGTGGAGTTGGTAGAGTTTGTGGAGTTGCTGGAGTTTGTGGAGTTGGTGGTGTTGGTGAAGTTAGTGGAGTTAGTCGATTTGGTGAAGTTGGTGGAGTTGGTGGTTTTGGTAAAGTTGATGGAGTAGGTGGACTTAATGGAGTTGGTGGAGTTGATGGTGTTGGTAGACTTGGTCGAGTTCGTGGTGTTGGTGCAGGTGGTGGAGTTGGTGGAGTTGGTGGAGTTTGTGGAGTTTGTGGAGTTGGTGGAGTTAATCGAGTTTGTGGAGTTGCTCGAGTTTGTGGAGTTGGTGGTGTTGGTGAATTTAGTGGAGTTAGTCGATTTGGTGAAGTTGGTGGAGTTGGTGGAGTTGCTGGAGTTGGTGGTGTTTGTGAAGTTGGTCGAGTTCGTGGAGTTGGTGGTTTTGATGGAGTTCGTGGAGATAGTCGTGTTAGTGGAGTTGGTGTAGTTGCTGGAGATAGTTGAGTTGGTGGATATGGTGGAGTTAGTCAAGTTGGTGGAGTTGCTGTAGTTGCTGGTGTTGCAGGAGTTACTCGAGTTGGTGGATTTGGTGGAGTTAGTAGATTTAGTGGAGTTGGTGGTGTTCATGTAGTTGGTGTAGTTGTTAGAGTTGGTCTGGTTAGTCGAGTTGGTGGAGTTGGTGGAGTTCGTGGTGTTGGTGGAGTTGGTGGAGTTGGTAGAGTTTGTGGAGTTGCTGGAGTTTGTGGAGTTGGTGGTGTTGGTGAAGTTAGTGGAGTTAGTCGATTTGGTGAAGTTGGTAGAGTTGGTGGAGTTGGTAGAGTTGGTCGAGTTCGTGGTGTTGGTACAGTTGGTGGAGTTGGTGGAGTTGGTGGAGTTGGTGGAGTTTGTGGAGTTGGTGGAGTTGGTGAAGTTAGTGGAGTTAGTCGATTTGGTGAAGTTGGTGGATTTGGTGGAGTTAGTCGATTTAGTGGAGTTGGTGGTGTTGATGTAGTTGGTGTAGTTGTTGGAGTTGGTCTGGTTAGTCGAGTTGTTGGAGTTGGTGGAGTTGGTGGTCTTGGTGAAGTTGATGGAGTTGGTGGAGTTAATGGAGTTGGTGGAGTTGATGGTGTTGGTAGAGTTGGTCGAGTTAGTGGTGTTGGTGCAGGTGGTGGAGTTGGTGGAGTTGGTGGAATTTGTGGAGTTGTTGGAGTTAATCGAGTTTGTGGAGTTGCTGGAGTTTGTGGAGTTGGTGGTGTTGGTAGAGTTAGTGGTGTTGGTGGAATTAGTGAAGTCAGTCGAGTTGGTGATGTTGGTGGTTTTGGTAGAGTTGGTGGAGTTAGTGGATTTGTTCGAGTTGGTGGAGTTGGTGGTTTTAGTGGAGTTGGTGCACTTAACCGAGTTGGTGGAGTTGGTGGAGTCATTCGAGTTGGTGGAGTTGCAGTAGTTGCTGGAGTTAATAGAGTTGGTGGCGTTTGTGGAGTTGTTGGAGGTAATCGAGTTGGTGGAGTTGGTGTAGTTGGTGGAGTTGTTGGAGTTGGTCGAGTTTCTGGAGTTGGTGAAGTTGGTGGAGTTGGTGGAGTTGCTGGAATTGGTGGAGTTGGTAGTGTTTGCGGAGTTGTTCGAGTTCGTGGAGTTGGTGGTTTTGATGGAGTTCGTGGAGATAGTCGTGTTAGTGGAGTTGGTGTAGTTGCTGGAGTTAGTTGAGTTGGTGGAAATGGTGGAGTTAGTCCAGTTGGTGGAGTTGCTGTAGTTGCTGGTGTTGCAGGAGTTACTCGAATTGGTGGATTTGGTGGAGTTAGTCGATTTAGTGGAGTTGGTGGTGTTGATGTAGTTGGTGTAGTTGTTGGAGTTGGTCTGGTTAGTCGAGTTGTTGGAGTTGGTGGAGTTGGTGGTTTTGGTAAAGTTGATGGAGTAGGTGGACTTAATGGAGTTGGTGGAGTTGATGGTGTTGGTAGACTTGGTCGAGTTCGTGGTGTTGGTGCAGGTGGTGGAGTTGGTGGAGTTGGTGGAGTTTGTGGAGTTTGTGGAGTTGGTGGAGTTAATCGAGTTTGTGGAGTTGCTCGAGTTTGTGGAGTTGGTGGTGTTGGTGAAGTTAGTGGAGTTAGTCGATTTGGTGAAGTTGGTGGAGTTGGTGGAGTTGCTGGAGTTGGTGGTGTTTGTGAAGTTGGTCGAGTTCGTGGAGTTGGTGGTTTTGATGGAGTTCGTGGAGATAGTCGTGTTAGTGGAGTTGGTGTAGTTGCTGGAGATAGTTGAGTTGGTGGATATGGTGGAGTTAGTCAAGTTGGTGGAGTTGCTGTAGTTGCTGGTGTTGCAGGAGTTACTCGAGTTGGTGGATTTGGTGGAGTTAGTAGATTTAGTGGAGTTGGTGGTGTTCATGTAGTTGGTGTAGTTGTTAGAGTTGGTCTGGTTAGTCGAGTTGGTGGAGTTGGTGGAGTTCGTGGTGTTGGTGGAGTTGGTGGAGTTGGTAGAGTTTGTGGAGTTGCTGGAGTTTGTGGAGTTGGTGGTGTTGGTGAAGTTAGTGGAGTTAGTCGATTTGGTGAAGTTGGTAGAGTTGGTGGAGTTGGTAGAGTTGGTCGAGTTCGTGGTGTTGGTACAGTTGGTGGAGTTGGTGGAGTTGGTGGAGTTGGTGGAGTTTGTGGAGTTGGTGGAGTTGGTGAAGTTAGTGGAGTTAGTCGATTTGGTGAAGTTGGTGGATTTGGTGGAGTTAGTCGATTTAGTGGAGTTGGTGGTGTTGATGTAGTTGGTGTAGTTGTTGGAGTTGGTCTGGTTAGTCGAGTTGTTGGAGTTGGTGGAGTTGGTGGTCTTGGTGAAGTTGATGGAGTTGGTGGAGTTAATGGAGTTGGTGGAGTTGATGGTGTTGGTAGAGTTGGTCGAGTTAGTGGTGTTGGTGCAGGTGGTGGAGTTGGTGGAGTTGGTGGAGTTTGTGGAGTTGTTGGAGTTAATCGAGTTTGTGGAGTTGCTGGAGTTTGTGGAGTTGGTGGTGTTGGTAGAGTTAGTGGAGTTGGTGGAATTAGTGAAGTTAGTCGAGTTGGTGATGTTGGTGGTTTTGGTAGAGTTGGTGGAGTTAGTGGATTTGTTCGAGTTGGTGGAGTTGGTGGTTTTAGTGGAGTTGGTGCACTTAACCGAGTTGGTGGAGTTGGTGGAGTCATTCGAGTTGGTGGAGTTGCAGTAGTTGCTGGAGTTAATAGAGTTGGTGGCATTTGTGGAGTTGTTGGAGGTAATCGAGTTGGTGGAGTTGGTGTAGTTGGTGGAGTTGTTGGAGTTGGTCGAGTTTCTGGAGTTGGTGAAGTTGGTGGAGTTGGTGGAGTTGCTGGAATTGGTGGAGTTGGTAGTGTTTGCGGAGTTGTTCGAGTTCGTGGAGTTGGTGGTTTTGATGGAGTTCGTGGAGATAGTCGTGTTAGTGGAGTTGGTGTAGTTGCTGGAGTTAGTTGAGTTGGTGGAAATGGTGGAGTTAGTCCAGTTGGTGGAGTTGCTGTAGTTGCTGGTGTTGCAGGAGTTACTCGAGTTGGTGGATTTGGTGGAGTTAGTCGATTTAGTGGAGTTGGTGGTGTTGATGTAGTTGGTGTAGTTGTTGGAGTTGGTCTGGTTAGTCGAGTTGTTGGAGTTGGTGGAGTTGGTGGTTTTGGTAAAGTTGATGGAGTAGGTGGACTTAATGGAGTTGGTGGAGTTGATGGTGTTGGTAGACTTGGTCGAGTTCGTGGTGTTGGTGCAGGTGGTGGAGTTGGTGGAGTTGGTGGAGTTTGTGGAGTTTGTGGAGTTGGTGGAGTTAATCGAGTTTGTGGAGTTGCTCGAGTTTGTGGAGTTGGTGGTGTTGGTGAAGTTAGTGGAGTTAGTCGATTTGGTGAAGTTGGTGGAGTTGGTGGAGTTGCTGGAGTTGGTGGTGTTTGTGAAGTTGGTCGAGTTCGTGGAGTTGGTGGTTTTGATGGAGTTCGTGGAGATAGTCGTGTTAGTGGAGTTGGTGTAGTTGCTGGAGATAGTTGAGTTGGTGGATATGGTGGAGTTAGTCAAGTTGGTGGAGTTGCTGTAGTTGCTGGTGTTGCAGGAGTTACTCGAGTTGGTGGATTTGGTGGAGTTAGTAGATTTAGTGGAGTTGGTGGTGTTCATGTAGTTGGTGTAGTTGTTAGAGTTGGTCTGGTTAGTCGAGTTGGTGGAGTTGGTGGAGTTCGTGGTGTTGGTGGAGTTGGTGGAGTTGGTAGAGTTTGTGGAGTTGCTGGAGTTTGTGGAGTTGGTGGTGTTGGTGAAGTTAGTGGAGTTAGTCGATTTGGTGAAGTTGGTAGAGTTGGTGGAGTTGGTAGAGTTGGTCGAGTTCGTGGTGTTGGTACAGTTGGTGGAGTTGGTGGAGTTGGTGGAGTTTGTGGAGTTGGTGGAGTTGGTGAAGTTAGTGGAGTTAGTCGATTTGGTGAAGTTGGTGGATTTGGTGGAGTTAGTCGATTTAGTGGAGTTGGTGGTGTTGATGTAGTTGGTGTAGTTGTTGGAGTTGGTCTGGTTAGTCGAGTTGTTGGAGTTGGTGGAGTTGGTGGTCTTGGTGAAGTTGATGGAGTTGGTGGAGTTAATGGAGTTGGTGGAGTTGATGGTGTTGGTAGAGTTGGTCGAGTTAGTGGTGTTGGTGCAGGTGGTGGAGTTGGTGGAGTTGGTGGAGTTTGTGGAGTTGTTGGAGTTAATCGAGTTTGTGGAGTTGCTGGAGTTTGTGGAGTTGGTGGTGTTGGTAGAGTTAGTGGAGTTGGTGGAATTAGTGAAGTTAGTCGAGTTGGTGATGTTGGTGGTTTTGGTAGAGTTGGTGGAGTTAGTGGATTTGTTCGAGTTGGTGGAGTTGGTGGTTTTAGTGGAGTTGGTGCACTTAACCGAGTTGGTGGAGTTGGTGGAGTCATTCGAGTTGGTGGAGTTGCAGTAGTTGCTGGAGTTAATAGAGTTGGTGGCGTTTGTGGAGTTGTTGGAGGTAATCGAGTTGGTGGAGTTGGTGTAGTTGGTGGAGTTGTTGGAGTTGGTCGAGTTTCTGGAGTTGGTGAAGTTGGTGGAGTTGGTGGAGTTGCTGGAATTGGTGGAGTTGGTAGTGTTTGCGGAGTTGTTCGAGTTCGTGGAGTTGGTGGTTTTGATGGAGTTCGTGGAGATAGTCGTGTTAGTGGAGTTGGTGTAGTTGCTGGAGTTAGTTGAGTTGGTGGAAATGGTGGAGTTAGTCCAGTTGGTGGAGTTGCTGTAGTTGCTGGTGTTGCAGGAGTTACTCGAGTTGGTGGATTTGGTGGAGTTAGTCGATTTAGTGGAGTTGGTGGTGTTGATGTAGTTGGTGTAGTTGTTGGAGTTGGTCTGGTTAGTCGAGTTGTTGGAGTTGGTGGAGTTGGTGGTTTTGGTGAAGTTGATGGAGTTGGTGGAGTTAATGGAGTTGGTGGAGTTGATGGTGTTGGTGGAGTTGGTCGAGTTCGTGGTGTTGGTGCAGGTGGGGGAGTTGGTGGAGTTGGTGGAGTTTGTGGAGTTGGTGGAGTTAATCGAGTTTGTGGAGTTGCTGGAGTTTGTGGAGTTGGTGGTGTTGGTGAAGTTAGTAGAGTTAGTCGATTTGGTGAAGTTGGTAGAGTTGGTGGAGTTGGTGGAGTTGCTGGAGTTGGTGGAGTTGGTGGTGTTTGTGGAGTTGGTCGAGTTCGTGGAGTTGGTGGTTTTGATGGAGTTCGTGGAGATAGTCGTGTTAGTGGAGTTGGTGTAGTTGCTGGAGATAGTTGAGTTGGTGGAAATGGTGGAGTTAGTCAAGTTGGTTGAGTTGCTGTAGTTGCTGATGTTGCAGGAGTTACTCGAGTTGGTGGATTTGGTGGAGTTAGTCGATTTAGTGGAGATGGTGGTGTTCATGTAGTTGGTGTAGTTGTTGGAGTTGGTCTGGTTAGTCGAGTTGGTGGAGTTGGTGGAGTTCGTGGTGTTTGTGGAGTTGGTGGAGTTGGTGGAGTTGGTGGTGTTGTTGAAGTTAGTGGAGTTAGTCGATTTGGTGAAGTTGGTGGAGTTGGTGGAGTTGGTAGAGTTGGTCGAGTTCGTGGTGTTGGTGCAGTTGCTGGAGTTGGTGGAGTTGGTGGATTTGTTCGAGTTGGTGGAGTTGGTGGTTTTAGTGGAGTTGGTGCACTTAACCGAGTTGGTGGAGTTGGTGGAGTCATTCGAGTTGGTGGAGTTGGTGTAGTTGCTGGAGTTAATAGAGTTGGTGGCGTTTGTGGAGTTGTTGGAGGTAATCGAGTTGGTGGAGTTGGTGAAGTTGGTGGAGTTGATGGAGTTGGTCGAGTTGCTGGAGTTGGTGAAGTTGGTGGAGTTGGTGGAGTTGCTGGAATTGGTGGAGTTGGTAGTGTTTGTGGAGTTGTTCGAGTTCGTGGAGTTGGTGGTTTTGATGGAGTTCGTGGAAATAGTCGTGTTAGTGGAGTTGGTGTAGTTGCTGGAGTTAGTTGAGTTGGTGGAAATGGTGGAGTTAGTCCAGTTGGTGGAGTTGCTGTAGTTGCTGGTGTTGCAGGAGTTACTCGAGTTGGTGGATTTGGTGGAGTTAGTCGATTTAGTGGAGTTGGTTGTGTTGATGTAGTTGGTGTAGTTGTTGGAGTTGGTCTGGTTAGTCGAGTTGTTGGAGTTGGTGGAGTTGGTGGTTTTGGTGAAGTTGATGGAGTTGGTGGAGTTAATGGAGTTGGTGGAGTTGATGGTGTTGGTGGAGTTGGTCGAGTTCGTGGTGTTGGTGCAGGTGGGGGAGTTGGTGGAGTTGGTGGAGTTTGTGGAGTTGGTGGAGTTAATCGAGTTTGTGGAGTTGCTGGAGTTTGTGGAGTTGGTGGTGTTGGTGAAGTTAGTAGAGTTAGTCGATTTGGTGAAGTTGGTAGAGTTGGTGGAGTTGGTGGAGTTGCTAGAGTTGGTGGAGTTGGTGGTGTTTGTGGAGTTGGTCGAGTTCGTGGAGTTGGTGGTTTTGATGGAGTTCGTGGAGATAGTCGTGTTAGTGGAGTTGGTGTAGTTGCTGGAGATAGTTGAGTTGGTGGAAATGGTGGAGTTAGTCAAGTTGGTTGAGTTGCTGTAGTTGCTGATGTTGCAGGAGTTACTCGAGTTGGTGGATTTGGTGGAGTTAGTCGATTTAGTGGAGATGGTGGTGTTCATGTAGTTGGTGTAGTTGTTGGAGTTGGTCTGGTTAGTCGAGTTGGTGGAGTTGGTGGAGTTCGTGGTGTTTGTGGAGTTGGTGGAGTTGGTGGAGTTGGTGGTGTTGTTGAAGTTAGTGGAGTTAGTCGATTTGGTGAAGTTGGTGGAGTTGGTGGAGTTGGTAGAGTTGGTCGAGTTCGTGGTGTTGGTGCAGTTGCTGGAGTTGGTGGAGTTGGTGGATTTGTTCGAGTTGGTGGAGTTGGTGGTTTTAGTGGAGTTGGTGCACTTAACCGAGTTGGTGGAGTTGGTGGAGTCATTCGAGTTGGTGGAGTTGGTGTAGTTGCTGGAGTTAATAGAGTTGGTGGCGTTTGTGGAGTTGTTGGAGGTAATCGAGTTGGTGGAGTTGGTGAAGTTGGTGGAGTTGATGGAGTTGGTCGAGTTGCTGGAGTTGGTGAAGTTGGTGGAGTTGGTGGAGTTGCTGGAATTGGTGAAGTTGGTAGTGTTTGTGGAGTTGTTCGAGTTCGTGGAGTTGGTGGTTTTGATGGAGTTCGTGGAAATAGTCGTGTTAGTGGAGTTGGTGTAGTTGCTGGAGTTAGTTGAGTTGGTGGAGAGGTGGAGTTAGTCGAGTTGGTGGAGTTGCTGTAGTTGCTGGTGTTGCAGGAGTTACTCGAGTTGGTGGATTTGGTGGAGTTAGTCGACTTAGTGGAGTTGGTGGTGTTGATGTAGTTGGTGTAGTTGTTGGAGTTGGTCTGGTTAGTCGAGTTGTTGGAGTTGGTGGAGTTGGTGGTTTTGGTGAAGTTGATGGAGTTGGTGGAGTTAATGGAGTTGGTAGAGTTGATGGTGTTGGTAGAGTTGGTCGAGTTCGTGGTGTTGGTGCAGGTGGTGGAGTTGGTGGAGTTGGTGGAGTTTGTGGAGTTGGTGGAGTTAATCGAGTTTGTGGAGTTGCTGGAGTTTGTGGAGTTGGTGGTGTTGGTGAAGTTAGTGGAGTTAGTCGATTTGGTGAAGTTGGTGGAGTTGGTGGAGTTGCTGGAGTTGGTGGAGTTGGTGGTGTTTGTGGAGTTGGTCGAGTTCGTGGAGTTGGTGGTTTTGATGGAGTTCGTGGAGATAGTCGTGTTAGTGGAGTTGGTGTAGTTGCTGGAGATAGTTGAGTTGGTGGAAATGGTGGAGTTAGTCAAGTTGGTGGAGTTGCTGTAGTTGCTGGTGTTGCAGGAGTTACTCGAGTTGGTAGATTTGGTGGAGTTAGTCGATTTAGTGGAGTTGGTGGTGTTCATGTAGTTGGTGTAGTTGTTGGAGTTGGTCTGGTTAGTCGAGTTGGTGGAGTTGGTGGAGTTCGTGGTGTTGGTGGAGTTGGTGGAGTTGGTAGAGTTTGTGGAGTTGCTGGAGTTTGTGGAGTTGGTGGTGTTGTTGAAGTTAGTGGAGTTAGTCGATTTGGTGAAGTTGGTGGAGTTGGTGGAGTTGGTAGAGTTGGTCGAGTTCGTGGTGTTGGTGCAGTTGGTGGAGTTGGTGGAGTTGGTGGAGTTGGTGGAGTTTGTGGAGTTGGTGGAGTTAATCGAGTTTGTGGAGTTGCTGAAGTTTGTGGAGTTGGTGGTGTTGGTGAAGTTAGTGGAGTTAGTCGATTTGGTGAAGTTGGTGGAGTTGGTAGAGTTAGTGGAGTTGGTGGAGTTAGTGAAGTTAGTTAAGTTGGTGAAGTTGGTGGTTTTGGTGGAGTTAGTGGAGTTAGTGGATTTGTTCGAGTTGGTGGAGTTGGTGATTTTGGTGGAGTTGGTGGAGTTAACCGAGTTGGTGGAGTTGGTGGAGTTATTCGAGTTGGTGGAGTTGGTGTAGTTGCTGGAGTTATCTGCTTTGGTTCTTTCGGTAAAGTCACGTAGAATGAGAATAAAATAATAAATTGATAAAATAAAATAACATAACACAATAATATTCTCACGACGTTTCGGCCACAACACAAGCGGCCTTCATCAGGTGAAGGGACGAGAGAGTGAAAGAGCCACGTTCAGATCACGACCTTTAAGCTGTGTGAGAGGAAACAAAGCTAAAGTTGAGGGCGCTTTGTTTCCTCTCACACAGCTTAAAGGTTGTGATCTGAACGTGGCTCTTTCACTCCAGCGCTGGAGTTGCTGTAGTTGCTGATGTTGCAGGAGTTACTCGAGTTGGTGGATTTGGTGGAGTTAGTCGATTTAGTGGAGTTGGTGGTGTTCATGTAGTTGGTGTAGTTGTTGGAGTTGGTCTGGTTAGTCGAGTTGGTGGAGTTGGTGGAGTTCGTGGTGTTTGTGGAGTTGGTGGAGTTGGTGGAGTTGGTGGTGTTGTTGAAGTTAGTGGAGTTAGTCGATTTGATGAAGTTGGTGGAGTTGGTGGAGTTGGTAGAGTTGGTCGAGTTCGTGGTGTTGGTGCAGTTGGTGGAGTTGGTGGAGTTGGTGGATTTGTTCGAGTTGGTGGAGTTGGTGGTTTTAGTGGAGTTGGTGCACTTAACCGAGTTGGTGGAGTTGGTGGAGTCATTCGAGTTGGTGGAGTTGGTGTAGTTGCTGGAGTTAATAGAGTTGGTGGCGTTTGTGGAGTTGTTGGAGGTAATCGAGTTGGTGGAGTTGGTGAAGTTGGTGGAGTTGTTGGAGTTGGTCGAGTTGCTGGAGTTGGTGAAGTTGGTGGAGTTGGTGGAGTTGCTGGAATTGGTGGAGTTGGTAGTGTTTGTGGAGTTGTTCGAGTTCGTGGAGTTGGTGGTTTTGATGGAGTTCGTGGAGATAGTCGTGTTAGTGGAGTTGGTGTAGTTGCTGGAGTTAGTTGAGTTGGTGGAAAGGTGGAGTTAGTCGAGTTGGTGGAGTTGCTGTAGTTGCTGGTGTTGCAGGAGTTACTCGAGTTGGTGGATTTTGTGGAGTTAGTCGATTTAGTGGAGTTGGTGGTGTTGATGTAGTTGGTGTAGTTGTTGGAGTTGGTCTGGTTAGTCGAGTTGTTGGAGTTGGTGGAGTTGGTGGTTTTGGTGAAGTTGATGGAGTTGGTGGAGTTAATGGAGTTGGTGGAGTTGATGGTGTTGGTAGAGTTGGTCGAGTTCGTGGTGTTGGTGCAGGTGGTGGAGTTGGTGGAGTTGGTGGAGTTTGTGGAGTTGGTGGAGTTAATCGAGTTTGTGGAGTTGCTGGAGTTTGTGGAGTTGGTGGTGTTGGTGAAGTTAGTGGAGTTTGTCGATTTGGTGAAGTTGGTGGAGTTGGTGGAGTTGATGGAGTTGGTGGAGTTGGTGGTGTTTGTGGAGTTGGTCGAGTTCGTGGAGTTGGTGGTTTTGATGGAGTTCGTGGAGATAGTCGTGTTAGTGGAGTTGGTGTAGTTGCTGGAGATAGTTGAGTTGGTGGAAATGGTGGAGTTAGTCAAGTTGGTGGAGTTGCTGTAGTTGCTGGTGTTGCAGGAGTTACTCGAGTTGGTAGATTTGGTGGAGTTAGTCAATTTAGTGGAGTTGGTGGTGTTCATGTAGTTGGTGTAGTTGTTGGAGTTGGTCTGGTTAGTCGAGTTGGTGGAGTTGGTGGAGTTCGTGGTGTTGGTGGAGTTGGTGGAGTTGGTAGAGTTTGTGGAGTTGCTGGAATTTGTGGAGTTGGTGGTGTTGTTGAAGTTAGTGGAGTTAGTCGATTTGGTGAAGTTGGTGGAGTTGGTGAAGTTGGTAGAGTTGGTCGAGTTCGTGGTGTTGGTGCAGTTGGTGGAGTTGGTGGAGTTGGTGGAGTTGGTGGAGTTTGTGGAGTTGGTGGAGTTAATCGAGTTTGTGGAGTTGCTGAAGTTTGTGGAGTTGGTGGTGTTGGTGAAGTTAGTGGAGTTAGTCGATTTGGTGAAGTTGGTGGAGTTGGTGGAGTTGGTAGAGTTAGTGGAGTTGGTGGAGTTAGTGAAGTTAGTCAAGTTGGTGAAGTTGGTGGTTTTGGTGGAGTTAGTGGAGTTAGTGGATTTGTTCGAGTTGGTGGAGTTGGTGATTTTGGTGGAGTTGGTGGAGTTAACCGAGTTGGTGGAGTTGGTGGAGTTATTCGAGTTGGTGGAGTTGGTGTAGTTGCTGGAGTTATCTGCTTTGGTTCTTTCGGTAAAGTCACGTAGAATGAGAATAAAATAATAAATTGATAAAATAAAATAACATAACACAATAATATTCTCACGACGTTTCGGCCACAACACAAGCGGCCTTCATAAGGTGAAGGGACGAGAGAGTGAAAGAGGCACGTTCAGATCACGACCTTTAAGCTGTGTGAGAGGAAACAAAGCTAAAGTTGAGGGTGCTTTGTTTCCTCTCACACAGCTTAAAGGTTGTGATCTGAACGTGGCTCTTTCACTCCAGCGCTGTCCTACCAGACAGTCTTGTCCCTTCACCTGATGAAGGCCGCTTGTGTTGTGGCCGAAACGTCGTGAGAATATTATTGTGTTATGTTATTTTATTTTATCAATTTATTATTTTATTCTCATTCTACGTGACTTTACCGAAAGAACCAAAGAAGATGAATCATTGCAGTCACGAAAGCTTTAAATCGAAAAATTGCTGGAGTTAATCGAGTTGGTGGTGTTTGTGGAGTTGTTGGAGTTAGTCTAGTTGGTGGAGTTGGTGTAGTTGGTGGAGTTGTTGGAGTTGGTCGAGTTGCTGGAGTTGGTGAAGTTGTTGGAGTTGGTTGAGTTGCTGGAGTTGGTGGAGTTGGTGGTGTTTGTGGAGTTGGTCGAGTTCGTGGAGTTGGTGGTTTTGATGGAGTTCGTGGAGATAGTCGTGTTAGTGGAGTTGGTGTAGTTGCTGGAGATAGTTGAGTTGGTGGAAATGGTGGAGTTAGTCAAGTTGGTGGAGTTGCTGTAGTTGCTGGTGTTGCAGGAGTTACTCGAGTTGGTGGATTTGGTGGAGTTGGTGGAGTTAGTCAAGTTGGCGAAGTTGGTGGAGTTAGTCGATTTGGTGGGGTTGGTGGTGTTGGTGTAGTTGGTGCAGTTCTTGGAGCTGGTGGAGTTGGTGGAGTTGGTCGAGTTGGTGGATTTGGTGTAGTTGGTGGAGTTTGTCGAGTTGGTGGAGTTGGTGTAGTTGGTGGTGTTAGTCGAGTTGCTGGCGTTTCTGGAGTTGGTTGAGTTAGTAGAGTTGGTGGTGTTTGGTAGAGTTGGTTAAGTTAGTGGAGTTGGTGGAGTTAGTGGAGTTGGTGTAGTTGGTGGTGTTGGTGGAGTTGGTGGAGTTGGTGGTTTTGGTGGAGTTGTTGGAGTTAGTGGAGTTGGTGGTTTTGGCGGAGTTGGTGAAGATAATCGTGTTGGTGGTGTTTGTGGAGTTGGTGGAGTTGGTGGAGTTATTCGAGTTGGTGGAGTTGGTGGAGTTGGTGTTTCTGGTGGAGTTAGTCGAGTTGGTGGAGGTGTTGGAGTTGGTGGTGTTGGTGCATTTGGTCTAGTTGGTGGATTTGGTGGTTTTGGTGGAGTTGGTGGTGTTGGTGGATTTGGTCGAGTTGGCGGAGTTGGTGGTTTTGAGGAGTTGTTGAAGCTGTTGGAGTTATTCGAGTTGGTGGAGTTGGTGTAGTTGCTGTAGTTAATCGAGTTGGTGGTGTTCGTGGAGTTGTTGGAGTTAATCGAGTTGGTGGAGTTTGTGGAGTTGGTGTAGTTGGTCGAGTTGCTGGAGTTTGTGGAGTTGGTGGAGTTGGTGGTATTGGTGGAGTTGGTGGAGTTGGTGGAGTTGGTGGTTTTGGTGGAGTTGGTGGAATTAGTCGAGTTGGTGGAGTTGGTGTAGTTGCTAGAGTTAGTCGAGTTGGTGGAAATGGTGGAGTTAGTCGAGTTGGTGTAGTTGTTGGAGTTGCTGGAGTTAGTCGAGTTGGTGGAGTTTGTGGAGTTGCTGGAGTTGGTGGAGTTGGTGGAGTTGATTGAGTTAGTCGAGTTGGTGGTGTTTGTGGAGGTGGTGGAGTTGGTGGAGCTCGTCAGTTGGTGGAGTTAGTCGACTTGGTTGAGTTGGTGGAGTTCGTCGAGTTGGTGTGGTTTGTGGTGTTGGTGGAGGTGGTGGAGTTGGTGGAGTTGGTGGTTTTGGTGGAGTTGGTGGAGTTGATGGAGCTGGTAGAGTTAGTCGAGTTGGTGGAGTTGGTGGAGTTAGTCGAGTTGGTGAAGTTGGTGGAGTTAGTCGATTTAGTGGAGTTGGTGGTGTTGATGTAGTTGTTGTAGTTGTTGGAGTTGGTCTGGTTAGTAGAGTTCGTGGTGTTGGTGGAGATGATGGAGTTGGTGAAGTTAGTGGAGTTAGTCGAGTTGGTGAAGTTGGTGGAGTTGGTGGAGTTATTGAAGTTAGTCGAGTTGGTGGAGTTTGTCGAGTTGGTGGAGTTGGTGTAGTTGGTGGTGTTAGTCGAGTTGCTGGCGTTTGTGGAGTTGGTTGAGTTAGTAGAGTTGGTGGTGTTTGGTAGAGTTGGTTAAGTTAGTGGAGGTGGTGGAGTTAGTGGAGTTGGTGTAGTTGGTGGTGTTGGTGGAGTTGGTGGAGTTGGTGGTTTTGGTGGAGTTGTTGGAGTTAGTGGAGTTGGTGGTTTTGGCGGAGTTGGTGAAGATAATCGTGTTGGTGGTGTTTGTGGAGTTGGTGGAGTTGGTGGAGTTATTCGAGTTGGTGGAGTTGGTGAAGTTGGTGGATTTGCTGAAGTTAATCGAGTTGGTGGAGTTGGTGGAGTTGGTGTTTCTGGTGGAGTTAGTCGAGTTGGGGGAGGTGGTGGAGTTGGTGGTGTTGGTGCATTTGGTCTAGTTGGTGGATTTGGTGGTTTTGGTGGAGTTGGTGGTGTTGGTGGATTTGGTCGAGTTGGCGGAGTTGGTGGTTTTGAGGAGTTGTTGAAGCTGTTGGAGTTATTCGAGTTGGTGGAGTTGGTGTAGTTGCTGTAGTTAATCGAGTTGGTGGTGTTCGTGGAGTTGTTGGAGTTAATCGAGTTGGTGGAGTTTGTGGAGTTGGTGGAGTTGGTGTTGTTGCTGGAGTTAGTCGAGTTGTTGGAAATGGTGGAGTTAGTCGAGTTGGTGGAGTTGCTGTTGTTGCTGGAGTTGCTGGAGTTAGTCGAGTTGGTGGAGTTCGTGGATTTGTTGGAGTTGGTGGAGTTGCTGGATTTGGTTTGAGTAAGTCGAGTTGGTGGTGTTTGTGGAGTTGGTATAGTTGGTGGAGCTCGTCAGTTGGTGGAGTTAGTCCAGTTGGTTGAGTTGGTGGAGTTCGTCGAGTTGGTGGGGTTTGTGGTGTTGGTGGAGGTGGTGGAGTTGGTGGAGTTGGTGGTTTTGGTGGAGTTGGTGGAGTTGGTGGAGTTTGTGGAGTTAGTCGAGTTGGTGGAGTTGGTCGGGTTGCTGGAGTTGGTGGAGTTGGTGGAGTTGGTGGAGTTATTCGAGTTGGTGGAGTTTGTGGAGTTGCTGGAGTTGGTGGAGTTGCTGGAGTTGGTTGAGTTAGTCGAGTTGGTGGTGTTTGTGGAGGTGGTGGAGTTGGTGGAGTTCGTCAGTTGATGGAGTTAGTCGAATTGGTTGAGTTGGTGTAGTTCTTCAAGTTGGTGGGGTTTTTGGTGTTGGTGGAGTTCGTTGAGTTAATCGAGTTGGTGATGTTCGTGGAGTTGGTGCAGTTAGTCGAGTTGGTGGAGTTGGTGGTGTTGGTGAAGTTAGTCGACTTGGTGGAGTTGGTGGAGTTCGTCGAGTTGGAGGGGTTTGTGGTGTTGGTGGAGGTGGTGAAGTTGGTGGAGTTGGTGGTTTTGGTGGAGTTGGTGGAGTTGGTGGAGTTGGTGGTGTTGGTGTAGTTGGTGGAGTTGGTCGAGTTGCTTGTGTTGGTGTAGTTAGGCGGGTTGGTGGAGTTGGTGGAGTTAGTCGAGTTGGTGGCGTTGGTGGAGTTTGTCGAGTTGGTGAAGTTGGTGGAGTTAGTCGATTTAGTGGAGTTGGTGGTTTTGATGTATTTGTTATAGTTGTTGGAGTTGGTCTGGTTAGTCGAGTTCGTGGTGTTGGTGGAGTTGGTGGAGTTTGTGAAGTTGGTGGAGTTAGTCGAGTTTCTGGCGTTCGTGGAATTGGTGGAGTTTGGAGTTGGTGTAGTTGGTGGTGTTAGTCGAGTTGCTGGCGTTTGTGGAGGTGGTGGAGTTCGTGGAGTTGGTGTAGTTAGTGGTGTTGGTGGAGTTGGTGGTTTTGCTGGAGTTAGTGGAGTTGGTGTAGTTGGTGGTGTTGGTGGAGTTGGTGGAGTTGGTGGTTTTGGTGGAGTTGTTGGAGTTGGTGGAGATGGTGGTTTGGGTGGAGTTGGTGCAGTTGGTGAAGGTAATCGAGTTGGTGGTGTTTGTGGAGTTGGTGGTTATGGTGGAGTTAGTCGAGTTGGTGGAGGTGGTGGAGTTGGTGGTGTTGGTGCATTTGGTCTAGTTGGTGGATTTGGTGGTTTTGGTGGAGTTGGTGGTGTTGGTGGATTTGGTCGAGTTGGCGGAGTTCGTGGTTTTGAGGAGTTGTTGAAGCTGTTGGAGTTATTCGAGTTGGTGGAGTTGGTGTAGTTGCTGGAGTTAATCGAGTTGGTAGTGTTCGTGGAGTTGTTGGAGTTAATCGAGTTGGTGGAGTTTGTGGAGTTGGTGTAGTTGGTCGAGTTGCTGGAGTTTGTGGAGTTGGTGGAGTTTGTGGTATTGGTGGAGTTGGTGGAGTTGGTGTAGTTGCTAGAGTTAGTCGAGTTGGTGGAAATGGTGGAGTTAGTCGAGTTGGTGTAGTTGTTGGAGTTGCTGGAGTTAGTCGAGTTGGTGGAGTTTGTGGAGTTGCTGGAGTTGGTGGAGTTGGTGGAGTTGATTGAGTTAGTCGAGTTGGTGGTGTTTGTGGAGGTGGTGGAGTTGGTGGAGCTCGTCAGTTGGTGGAGTTAGTCGAGTTGGTTGAGTTGGTGGAGTTCGTCGAGTTGGTGGGGTTTGTGGTGTTGGTGGAGGTGGTGGAGTTGGTGGAGTTGGTGGTTTTGGTGGAGTTGGTGGAGTTGATGGAGTTGGTAGAGTTAGTCGAGTTGGTGGAGTTAGTCGAGTTGGTGAAGTTTGTGGAGTTAGTCGATTTAGTGGAGTTGGTGGTGTTGATGTAGTTGTTGTAGTTATTCAAGTTGGTCTGGTTAGTAGAGTTCGTGGTGTTAGTGGAGATGATGGAGTTGGTGAAGTTAGTGGAGTTAGTCGAGTTGGTGAAGTTGGTAGAGTTGGTGGAGTTATTGAAGTTAGTCGAGTTGGTGGAGTTTGTCGAGTTGGTGGAATTGGTGTAGTTGGTGGTGTTAGTCGAGTTGCTGGCGTTTGTGGAGTTGGTTGAGTTAGTAGAGTTGGTGGTGTTTGGTAGAGTTGGTTAAGTTAGTGGAGTTGGTGGAGTTAGTGGAGTTGGTGTAGTTGGTGGTGTTGGTGGAGTTGGTGGAGTTGGTGGTTTTGGTGGAGTTGTTGGAGTTAGTGGAGTTGGTGGTTTTGGCGGAGTTGGTGAAGATAATCGTGTTGGTGGTGTTTGTGGAGTTGGTGGAGTTGGTGGAGTTATTCGAGTTGGTGGAGTTGGTGAAGTTGGTGGATTTGCTGAAGTTAATCGAGTTGGTGGAGTTGGTGGAGTTGGTGTTTCTGGTGGAGTTAGTCGAGTTGGTGGAGGTGGTGGAGTTGGTGGTCTTGGTGCTGTTGGTCTAGTTGGTGGATTTGGTGGTGTTGGTGGAGTTGATGGTGTTGGTGGATTTGGTCGAGTTGGTGGAGTTGGTGGTTTTGTTGGAGTTGGTGGAGTTGGTGGAGTTAATCGAGTTGGTAGAGTTTGTCGAGTTGGTGGAGTTGGTGGAGTCCTGGAGTTGGTGGAGTTGCTGGAGTTGGTGGAGTTGGTGATTTTGGTGGAGTTGGTGGAGTTGGTGTTGTTGCTGGAGTTAGTCGAGTTGGTGGAGTTGCTGTAGTTGCTGGAGTTGCTGGAGTTAGTCGAGTTGGTGGAGTTCGTGGATTTGTTGGAGTTGGTGGAGTTGCTGGATTTGGTTTGAGTTAGTCGAGTTGGTGGTGTTTGTGGAGTTCGTAGAGTTGGTGGAGCTCGTCAGTTGGTGGAGTTAGTCGAGTTGGTTGAGTTGGTGGAGTTCGTCGAGTTGGTGGGGTTTGTGGTGTTGTTGGAGGTGGTGGAGTTGGTGGAGTTGGTGGTTTTGGTGGAGTTGGTGGAGTTGATGGAGTTGGTAGAGTTAGTCGAGTTGGTGGAGTTGGTGGAGTTAGTCGAGTTGGTGAAGTTGGTGGAGTTAGTCGATTTAGTGGAGTTGGTGGTGTTGATGTAGTTGTTGTAGTTGTTGTAGTTGGTCTGGTTAGTAGAGTTCGTGGTGTTGGTGGAGATGATGGAGTTGGTGAAGTTAGTGGAGTTAGTCGAGTTGGTGAAGTTGGTTGAGTTATTGTAGTTAGTCGAGTTGGTGGAGTTTGTCGAGTTGGTGGAGTTGGTGTAGTTGGTGGTGTTAGTCGAGTTGCTGGCGTTTGTGGAGTTGGTTGAGTTAGTAGAGTTGGTGGTGTTTGGTAGAGTTGGTTAAGTTAGTGGAGTTGGTGGAGTTAGTGGAGTTGGTGTAGTTGGTGGTGTTGGTGGAGTTGGTGGAGTTGGTGGTTTTGGTGGAGTTGTTGGAGTTAGTGGAGTTGGTGGTTTTGGCGGAGTTGGTGAAGATAATCGTGTTGGTGGTGTTTGTGGAGTTGGTGGAGTTGGTGGAGTTATTCGAGTTGGTGGAGTTGGTGAAGTTGGTGGATTTGCTGAAGTTAATCGAGTTGGTGGAGTTGGTGGAGTTGGTGTTTCTGGTGGAGTTAGTCGAGTTGGTGGAGGTGGTGGAGTTGGTGGTCTTGGTGCAGTTGGTCTAGTTGGTGGATTTGGTGGTGTTGGTGGAGTTGATGGTGTTGGTGGATTTGGTCGAGTTGGTGGAGTTGGTGGTTTTGTTGGAGTTGGTGGAGTTGGTGGAGTTAATTTAGTTGGTGGAGTTTGTCGAGTTGGTGGAGTTGGTGGAGTGCTGGAGTTGGTGGAGTTGCTGGAGTTGGTGGAGTTGGTGATTTTGGTGGAGTTGGTGGAGTTGGTGTTGTTGTTGGAGTTAGTCGAGTTGGTGGAAATGGTGGAGTTAGTCGAGTTGGTGGAGTTGCTGTAGTTGCTGGAGTTGCTGGAGTTAGTCGAGTTGGTGGAGTTCGTGGATTTGTTGGAGTTGGTGGAGTTGCTGGATTTGGTTTGAGTTAGTCGAGTTGGTGGTGTTTGTGGAGTTGGTAGAGTTGGTGGAGCTCGTCAGTTGGTGGAGTTAGTCGAGTTGGTTGAGTTGGTGGAGTTCGTCGAGTTGGTGGGGTTTGTGGTGTTGGTGGAGGTGGTGGAGTTGAAGGAGTTGGTAGAGTTAGTCGAGTTGGTGGAGTTTGTGGAGTTAGTCGAGTTGGTGAAGTTGGTGGAGTTAGTCGATTTAGTGGAGTTGGTGGTGTTGATGTAGTTGTTGTAGTTGTTGGAGTTGGTCTGGTTAGTAAAGTTCGTGGTGTTGGTGGAGATGATGGAGTTGGTGAAGTTAGTGGAGTTAGTCGAGTTGGTGAAGTTGGTGGAGTTGGTGGAGTTATTGTAGTTAGTCGAGTTGGTGGAGTTTGTCGAGTTGGTGGAGTTGGTGTAGTTGGTGGTGTTAGTCGAGTTGCTGGCGTTTGTGGAGTTGGTTGAGTTAGTAGAGTTGGTGGTGTTTGGTAGAGTTGGTTAAGTTAGTGGAGTTGGTGGAGTTAGTGGAGTTGGTGTAGTTGGTGGTGTTGGTGGAGTTGGTGTAGTTGGTGGTGTTGTTGGAGTTAGTGGAATTGGTGGTTTTGGCAGAGTTGGTGAAGATAATCGTGTTGGTGGTGTTTGTGGAGTTGGTGGAGTTGGTGGAGTTATTCGAGTTGGTGGAGTTGGTGAAGTTGGTGGATTTGCTGAAGTTAATCGAGTTGGTGGAGTTGGTGGAGTTGGTGTTTCTGGTGGAGTTAGTCGAGTTGGTGGAGGTGGTGGAGTTGGTGGTGTTGGTGCTGTTGGTCTAGTTGGTGGATTTGGTGGTGTTGGTGGAGTTGATGGTGTTGGTGGATTTGGTCGAGTTGGTGGAGTTGGTGGTTTTGTTGGAGTTGGTGGAGTTGGTGGAGTTAATTTAGTTGGTGGAGTTTGTCGAGTTGGTGGAGTTGGTGGAGTGCTGGAGTTGGTGGAGTTGCTGGAGTTGGTGGAGTTGGTGATTTTGGTGGAGTTGGTGGAGTTGGTGTTGTTGCTGGAGTTAGTCGAGTTGGTGGAAATGGTGGAGTTAGTCGAGTTGGTAGAGTTGCTGTAGTTGCTGGAGTTGCTGGAGTTAGTCGAGTTGGTGGAGTTCGTGGATTTGTTGGAGTTGGTGGAGTTGCTGGATTTGGTTTGAGTTAGTCGAGTTGGTGGTGTTTGTGGAGTTGGTAGAGTTGGTGGAGCTCGTCAGTTGGTGGAGTTAGTCGAGTTGGTTGAGTTGGTGGAGTTCGTCGAGTTGGTGGGGTTTGTGGTGTTGGTGGAGGTGGTGGAGTTGGTGGAGTTGGTGGTTTTGGTGGAGTTGGTGGAGTTGATGGAGTTGGTAGAGTTAGTAGAGTTGGTGGAGTTAGTCGAGTTGGTGAAGTTGGTGGAGTTAGTCGATTTAGTGGAGTTGGTGGTGTTGATGTAGTTGTTGTAGTTGTTGGAGTTGGTCTGGTTAGTAGAGTTCGTGGTGTTGGTGGAGATGATGGAGTTGGTGAAGTTAGTGGAGTTAGTCGAGTTGGTGAAGTTGGTGGAGTTGGTGGAGTTATTGAAGTTAGTCGAGTTGGTGGAGTTTGTCGAGTTGGTGGAGTTGGTGTAGTTGGTGCTGTTAGTCGAGTTGCTGGCGTTTGTGGAGTTGGTTGAGTTGGTAGAGTTGGTGGTGTTTGGTAGAGTTGGTTAAGTTAGTGGAGTTGTTGGAGTTAGTGGAGTTGGTGTAGTTGGTGGTGTTGGTGGAGTTGGTGGAGTTGGTGGTTTTGGTGGAGTTGTTGGAGTTAGTGGAGTTGGTGGTTTTGTCGGAGTTGGTGAAGATAATCGTGTTGGTGGTTTTTGTGGAGTTGGTGGAGTTGGTGGAGTTATTCGAGTTGGTGGAGTTGGTGAAGTTGGTGGATTTGCTGAAGTTAATCGAGTTGGTGGAGTTGGTGGAGTTGGTGTTTCTGGTGGAGTTAGTCGAGTTGGTGGAGGTGGTGGAGTTGGTGGTGTTGGTGCTGTTGGTCTAGTTGGTGGAGTTGGTGGAGCTCGTCAGTTGGTGGAGTTAGTCGAGTTGGTTGAGTTGGTGGAGTTCGTCGAGTTGGTGGGGTTTGTGGTGTTGGTGGAGGTGGTGGAGTTGGTGGAGTTGGTGGTTTTGGTGGAGTTGGTGGAGTTGGTGGAGTTTGTGGAGTTAGTCGAGTTGGTGGAGTTGGTCGGGTTGCTGGAGTTGGTGGAGTTGGTGGAGTTGGTGGAGTTATTCGAGTTGGTGGAGTTTGTGGAGTTGCTGGAGTTGGTGGAGTTGCTGGAGTTGGTTGAGTTAGTCGAGTTGGTGGTGTTTGTGGAGGTGGTGGAGTTGGTGGAGTTCGTCAGTTGATGGAGTTAGTCGAATTGGTTGAGTTGGTGTAGTTCGTCAAGTTGGTGGGGTTTTTGGTGTTGGTGGAGTTCGTTGAGTTAATCGAGTTGGTGATGTTCGTGGAGTTGGTGCAGTTAGTCGAGTTGGTGGAGTTGGTGGTGTTGGTGAAGTTAGTCGACTTGGTGGAGTTGGTGGAGTTCGTCGAGTTGGAGGGGTTTGTGGTGTTGGTGGAGGTGGTGAAGTTGGTAGAGTTTGTGGTTTTGGTGGAGTTGGTGGAGTTGGTGGAGTTGGTGGTGTTGGTGTATTTGGTGGAGTTGGTCAAGTTGCTTGTGTTGGTGTAGTTAGGCGGGTTGGTGGAGTTGGTGGAGTTAGTCGAGTTGGTGGCGTTGGTGGAGTTTGTCGAGTTGGTGAAGTTGTTGGAGTTAGTCGATTTAGTGGAGTTGGTGGTTTTGATGTATTTGTTATAGTTGTTGGAGTTGGTCTGGTTAGTCGAGTTCGTGGTGTTGGTGGAGTTGGTGGAGTTTGTGAAGTTGGTGGAGTTAGTCGAGTTTCTGGCGTACGTGGAATTGGTGGAGTTAGTGGAGTTGGTGTAGTTGGTGGTGTTAGTCGAGTTGCTGGCGTTTGTGGAGGTGGTGGAGTTCGTGGAGTTGGTGTATTTGGTGGTGTTGGTGGAGTTGGTGGAGTTGGTGGTTTTGGTGGAGTTAGTGGAGTTGGTGTAGTTGGTGGTGTTGGTGGAGTTGGTGGAGTTGGTGGTTTTGGTGGAGTTGTTGGAGTTGGTGGAGATGGTGGTTTTGGTGGAGTTGGTGCAGTTGGTGAAGGTAATCGAGTTGGTGGTGTTTGTGGAGTTGGTGGAGTTGGTGGTTATGGTGGAGTTAGTCGAGTTGGTGGAGGTGGTGGAGTTGGTGGTGTTGGTGCATTTGGTCTAGTTGATGGATTTGGTGGTTTTGGTGGAGTTGGTGGTGTTGGTGGATTTGGTCGAGTTGGCGGAGTTGGTGGTTTTGAGGAGTTGTTGAAGCTGTTGGAGTTATTCGAGTTGGTGGAGTTGGTGTAGTTGCTGGAGTTAATCGAATTGGTAGTGTTCGTGGAGTTGTTGGAGTTACTCGAGTTGGTGGAGTTTGTTTAGTTGGTGTAGTTGGTCGAGTTGCTGGAGTTTGTGGAGTTGGTGGAGTTTGTGGTATTGGTGGAGTTGGTGGAGTTGGTGGAGTTGGTGGTTTTGGTGGAGTTGGTGGAATTTGTCGAGTTGGTGGAGTTGGTGTAGTTGCTAGAGTTAGTCGAGTTGGTGGAAATGGTGGAGTTAGTCGAGTTGGTGTAGTTGTTGGAGTTGCTGGAGTTAGTCGAGTTGGTGGAGTTTGTGGAGTTGCTGGAGTTGGTGGAGTTGGTGGAGTTGATTGAGTTAGTCGAGTTGGTGGTGTTTGTGGAGGTGGTGGAGTTGGTGGAGCTCGTCAGTTGGTGGAGTTAGTCGAGTTGGTTGAGTTGGTGTAGTTCGTCGAGTTGGTGGGGTTTGTGGTGTTGGTGGAGGTGGTGGAGTTGGTGGAGTTGGTGGTTTTGGTGGAGTTGGTGGAGTTGATGGAGTTGGTAGAGTTAGTCGAGTTGGTGGAGTTAGTCGAGTTGGTGAAGTTGGTGGAGTTTGTCGAGTTGGTGGAGTTGGTGTAGTTGGTGGTGTTAGTCGAGTTGCTGGCGTTTGTGGAGTTGGTTGAGTTAGTAGAGTTGGTGGTGTTTGGTAGAGTTGGTTAAGTTAGTGGAGTTGGTGTAGTTGGTGGTGTTGGTGGAGTTGGTGGAGTTGGTGGTTTTGGTGGAGTTGTTGGAGTTAGTGGAGTTGGTGGTTTTGGCGGAGTTGGTGAAGATAATCGTGTTGGTGGTGTTTGTGGAGTTGGTGGAGTTGGTGGAGTTGTTCGAGTTGGTGGAGTTGGTGAAGTTGGTGGATTTGCTGAAGTTAAACGAGTTGGTGGAGTTGGTGGAGTTGGTGTTTCTGGTGGAGTTAGTCGAGTTGGTGGAGGTGGTGGAGTTGGTGGTGTTGGTGCTGTTGGTCTAGTTGGTGGATTTGGTGGTGTTGGTGGAGTTGATGGTGTTGGTGGATTTGGTCGAGTTGGTGGAGTTGGTGGAGTTGATGGAGTTGGTAGAGTTAGTCGAGTTGGTGGAGTTGGTGGGGTTAGTCGAGTTGGTGAAGTTGGTGGAGTTAGTCGATTTAGTGGAGTTGGTGGTGTTAGTCGAGTTGCTGGCGTTTGTGGAGTTGGTTGAGTTAGTAGAGTTGGTGGTGTTTGGTAGAGTTGGTTAAGTTAGTGGAGTTGGTGGAGTTAGTGGAGTTGGTGTAGTTGGTGGTGTTGGTGGAGTTGGTGGAGTTGGTGGTTTTGGTGGAGTTGTTGGAGTTAGTGGAGTTGGTGGTTTTGGCGGAGTTGGTGAAGATAATCGTGTTGGTGGTGTTTGTGGAGTTGGTGGAGTTGGTGGAGTTATTCGAGTTGGTGGAGTTGGTGAAGTTGATGGATTTGCTGAAGTTAATCGAGTTGGTGGAGTTGGTGGAGTTGGTGTTTCTGGTGGAGTTAGTCGAGTTGGTGGAGGTGGTGGAGTTGGTGGTGTTGGTGCTGTTGGTCTAGTTGGTGGATTTGGTGGTGTTGGTGGAGTTGATGGTGTTGGTGGATTTGGTCGAGTTGGTGGAGTTGGTGGTTTTGTTGGAGTTGGTGGAGTTGGTGGAGTTAATTTAGTTGGTGGAGTTTGTCGAGTTGGTGGAGTTGGTGGAGTGCTGGAGTTGGTGGAGTTGCTGGAGTTGGTGGAGTTGGTGATTTTGGTGGAGTTGGTGGAGTTGGTGTTGTTGTTGGAGTTAGTCGAGTTGGTGGAAATGGTGGAGTTAGTCGAGTTGGTGGAGTTGCTGTAGTTGCTGGAGTTGCTGGAGTTAGTCGAGTTGGTGGAGTTCGTGGATTTGTTGGAGTTGGTGGAGTTGCTGGATTTGGTTTGAGTTAGTCGAGTTGGTGGTGTTTGTGGAGTTGGTAGAGTTGGTGGAGCTCGTCAGTTGGTGGAGTTAGTCGAGTTGGTTGAGTTGGTGGAGTTCGTCGAGTTGGTGGGGTTTGTGGTGTTGGTGGAGGTGGTGGAGTTGAAGGAGTTGGTAGAGTTAGTCGAGTTGGTGGAGTTGGTGGAGTTAGTCGAGTTGGTGAAGTTGGTGGAGTTAGTCGATTTAGTGGAGTTGGTGGTGTTGATGTAGTTGTTGTAGTTGTTGGAATTGGTCTGGTTAGTAGAGTTCGTGGTGTTGGTGGAGATGATGGAGTTGGTGAAGTTAGTGGAGTTAGTCGAGTTGGTGAAGTTGGTGGAGTTGGTGGAGTTATTGTAGTTAGTCGAGTTGGTGGAGTTGGTGAAGTTGGTGGATTTGCTGAAGTTAATCGAGTTGGTGGAGTTGGTGGAGTTGGTGTTTCTGGTGGAGTTAGTTGAGTTGGTGGAGGTGGTGGAGTTGGTGGTGTTGGTGCTGTTGGTCTAGTTGGTGGATTTGGTGGTGTTGGTGGAGTTGATGGTGTTGGTGGATTTGGTCGAGTTGGTGGAGTTGGTGGTTTTGTTGGAGTTGGTGGAGTTGGTGGAGTTAATTTAGTTGGTGGAGTTTGTCGAGTTGGTGGAGTTGGTGGAGTGCTGGAGTTGGTGGAGTTGCTGGAGTTGGTGGAGTTGGTGATTTTGGTGGAGTTGGTGGAGTTGGTGTTGTTGCTGGAGTTAGTCGAGTTGGTGGAAATGGTGGAGTTAGTCGAGTTGGTAGAGTTGCTGTAGTTGCTGGAGTTGCTGGAGTTAGTCGAGTTGGTGGAGTTCGTGGATTTGTTGGAGTTGGTGGAGTTGCTGGATTTGGTTTGAGTTAGTCGAGTTGGTGGTGTTTGTGGAGTTGGTAGAGTTGGTGGAGCTCGTCAGTTGGTGGAGTTAGTCGAGTTGGTTGAGTTGGTGGAGTTCGTCGAGTTGGTGGGGTTTGTGGTGTTGGTGGAGGTGGTGGAGTTGGTGGAGTTGGTGGTTTTGGTGGAGTTGGTGGAGTTGATGGAGTTGGTAGAGTTAGTCGAGTTGGTGGAGTTAGTCGAGTTGGTGAAGTTGGTGGAGTTAGTCGATTTAGTGGAGTTGGTGGTGTTGATGTAGTTGTTGTAGTTGTTGGAGTTGGTCTGGTTAGTAGAGTTCGTGGTGTTGGTGGAGATGATGGAGTTGGTGAAGTTAGTGGAGTTAGTCGAGTTGGTGAAGTTGGTGGAGTTGGTGGAGTTATTGAAGTTAGGCGAGTTGGTGGAGTTTGTCGAGTTGGTGGAGTTGGTGTAGTTGGTGCTGTTAGTCGAGTTGCTGGCGTTTGTGGAGTTGGTTGAGTTAGTAGAGTTGGTGGTGTTTGGTAGAGTTGGTTAAGTTAGTGGAGTTGGTGGAGTTAGTGGAGTTGGTGTAGTTGGTGGTGTTGGTGGAGTTGGTGGAGTTGGTGGTTTTGGTGGAGTTGTTGGAGTTAGTGGAGTTGGTGGTTTTGGCGGAGTTGGTGAAGATAATCGTGTTGGTGGTTTTTGTGGAGTTGGTGGAGTTGGTGGAGTTATTCGAGTTGGTGGAGTTGGTGAAGTTGGTGGATTTGCTGAAGTTAATCGAGTTGGTGGAGTTGGTGGAGTTGGTGTTTCTGGTGGAGTTAGTCGAGTTGGTGGAGGTGGTGGAGTTGGTGGTGTTGGTGCTGTTGGTCTAGTTGGTGGAGTTGGTGGAGCTCGTCAGTTGGTGGAGTTAGTCGAGTTGGTTGAGTTGGTGGAGTTCGTCGAGTTGGTGGGGTTTGTGGTGTTGGTGGAGGTGGTGGAGTTGGTGGAGTTGGTGGTTTTGGTGGAGTTGGTGGAGTTGGTGGAGTTTGTGGAGTTAGTCGAGTTGGTGGAGTTGGTCGGGTTGCTGGAGTTGGTGGAGTTGGTGGAGTTGGTGGAGTTATTCGAGTTGGTGGAGTTTGTGGAGTTGCTGGAGTTGGTGGAGTTGCTGGAGTTGGTTGAGTTAGTCGAGTTGGTGGTTTTTGTGGAGGTGGTGGAGTTGGTGGAGTTCGTCAGTTGATGGAGTTAGTCGAATTGGTTGAGTTGGTGTAGTTCGTCAAGTTGGTGGGGTTTTTGGTGTTGGTAGAGTTCGTTGAGTTAATCGAGTTGGTGATGTTCGTGGAGTTGGTGCAGTTAGTCGAGTTGGTGGAGTTGGTGTTGTTGCTGGAGTTAGTCGAGTTGGTGGAAATGGTGGAGTTAGTCGAGTTGGTAGAGTTGCTGTAGTTGCTGGAGTTGCTGGAGTTAGTCGAGTTGGTGGAGTTCGTGGATTTGTTGGAGTTGGTGGAGTTGCTGGATTTGGTTTGAGTTAGTCGAGTTGGTGGTGTTTGTGGAGTTGGTAGAGTTGGTGGAGCTCGTCAGTTGGTGGAGTTAGTCGAGTTGGTTGAGTTGGTGGAGTTCGTCGAGTTGGTGTGGTTTGTGGTGTTGGTGGAGGTGGTGGAGTTGGTGGAGTTGGTGGTTTTGGTGGAGTTGGTGGAGTTGATGGAGTTGGTAGAGTTAGTCGAGTTGGTGGAGTTAGTCGAGTTGGTGAAGTTGGTGGAGTTAGTCGATTTAGTGGAGTTGGTGGTGTTGATGTAGTTGTTGTAGTTGTTGGAGTTGGTCTGGTTAGTAGAGTTCGTGGTGTTGGTGGAGATGATGGAGTTGGTGAAGTTAGTGGAGTTAGTCGAGTTGGTGAAGTTGGTGGAGTTGGTGGAGTTATTGAAGTTAGGCGAGTTGGTGGAGTTTGTCGAGTTGGTGGAGTTGGTGTAGTTGGTGCTGTTAGTCGAGTTGCTGGCGTTTGTGGAGTTGGTTGAGTTAGTAGAGTTGGTGGTGTTTGGTAGAGTTGGTTAAGTTAGTGGAGTTGGTGGAGTTAGTGGAGTTGGTGTAGTTGGTGGTGTTGGTGGAGTTGGTGGAGTTGGTGGTTTTGGTGGAGTTGTTGGAGTTAGTGGAGTTGGTGGTTTTGGCGGAGTTGGTGAAGATAATCGTGTTGGTGGTTTTTGTGGAGTTGGTGGAGTTGGTGGAGTTATTCGAGTTGGTGGAGTTGGTGAAGTTGGTGGATTTGCTGAAGTTAATCGAGTTGGTGGAGTTGGTGGAGTTGGTGTTTCTGGTGGAGTTAGTCGAGTTGGTGGAGGTGGTGGAGTTGGTGGTGTTGGTGCTGTTGGTCTAGTTGGTGGAGTTGGTGGAGCTCGTCAGTTGGTGGAGTTAGTCGAGTTCGTCGAGTTGGTGGGGTTTGTGGTGTTGGTGGAGGTGGTGGAGTTGGTGGAGTTGGTGGTTTTGGTGGATTTGGTGGAGTTGGTGGAGTTTGTGGAGTTAGTCGAGTTGGTGGAGTTGGTCGGGTTGCTGGAGTTGGTGGAGTTGGTGGAGTTGGTGGAGTTATTCGAGTTGGTGGAGTTTGTGGAGTTGCTGGAGTTGGTGGAGTTGCTGGAGTTGGTTGAGTTAGTCGAGTTGGTGGTGTTTGTGGAGGTGGTGGAGTTGGTGGAGTTCGTCAGTTGATGGAGTTAGTCGAATTGGTTGAGTTGGTGTAGTTCGTCAAGTTGGTGGGGTTTTTGGTGTTGGTAGAGTTCGTTGAGTTAATCGAGTTGGTGATGTTCGTGGAGTTGGTGCAGTTAGTCGAGTTGGTGGAGTTGGTGGTGTTGGTGAAGTTAGTCGACTTGGTGGAGTTGGTGGAGTTCGTCGAGTTGGAGGGGTTTGTGGTGTTGGTGGAGGTGGTGAAGTTGGTAGAGTTGGTGGTTTTGGTGGAGTTGGTGGAGTTGGTGGAGTTGGTGGTGTTGGTGTATTTGGTGGAGTTGGTCAAGTTGCTTGTGTTGGTGTAGTTAGGCGGGTTGGTGGAGTTGGTGGAGTTAGTCGAGTTGGTGGCGTTGGTGGAGTTTGTCGAGTTGGTGAAGTTGTTGGAGTTAGTCGATTTAGTGGAGTTGGTGGTTTTGATGTATTTGTTATAGTTGTTGGAGTTGGTCTGGTTAGTCGAGTTCGTGGTGTTGGTGGAGTTGGTGGAGTTTGTGAAGTTGGTGGAGTTAGTCGAGTTTCTGGCGTTCGTGGAATTGGTGGAGTTAGTGGAGTTGGTGTAGTTGGTGGTGTTAGTCGAGTTGCTGGCGTTTGTGGAGGTGGTGGAGTTCGTGGAGTTGGTGTATTTGGTGGTGTTGGTGGAGTTGGTGGAGTTGGTGGTTTTGGTGGAGTTAGTGGAGTTGGTGTAGTTGGTGGTGTTGGTGGAGTTGGTGGAGTTGGTGGTTTTGGTGGAGTTGTTGGAGTTGGTGGAGATGGTGGTTTTGGTGGAGTTGGTGCAGTTGGTGAAGGTAATCGAGTTGGTGGTGTTTGTGGAGTTGGTGGAGTTGGTGGTTATGGTGGAGTTAGTCGAGTTGGTGGAGGTGGTGGAGTTGGTGGTGTTGGTGCATTTGGTCTAGTTGATGGATTTGGTGGTTTTGGTGGAGTTGGTGGTGTTGGTGGATTTGGTCGAGTTGGCGGAGTTGGTGGTTTTGAGGAGTTGTTGAAGCTGTTGGAGTTATTCGAGTTGGTGGAGTTGGTGTAGTTGCTGGAGTTAATCGAATTGGTAGTGTTCGTGGAGTTGTTGGAGTTACTCGAGTTGGTGGAGTTTGTTTAGTTGGTGTAGTTGGTCGAGTTGCTGGAGTTTGTGGAGTTGGTGGAGTTTGTGGTATTGGTGGAGTTGGTGGAGTTGGTGGAGTTGGTGGTTTTGGTGGAGTTGGTGGAATTAGTCGAGTTGGTGGAGTTGGTGTAGTTGCTAGAGTTAGTCGAGTTGGTGGAAATGGTGGAGTTAGTCGAGTTGGTGTAGTTGTTGGAGTTGCTGGAGTTAGTCGAGTTGGTGGAGTTTGTGGAGTTGCTGGAGTTGGTGGAGTTGGTGGAGTTGATTGAGTTAGTCGAGTTGGTGGTGTTTGTGGAGGTGGTGGAGTTGGTGGAGCTCGTCAGTTGGTGGAGTTAGTCGAGTTGGTTGAGTTGGTGTAGTTCGTCGAGTTGGTGGGGTTTGTGGTGTTGGTGGAGGTGGTGGAGTTGGTGGAGTTGGTGGTTTTGGTGGAGTTGGTGGAGTTGATGGAGTTGGTAGAGTTAGTCGAGTTGGTGGAGTTAGTCGAGTTGGTGAAGTTGGTGGAGTTTGTCGAGTTGGTGGAGTTGGTGTAGTTGGTGGTGTTAGTCGAGTTGCTGGCGTTTGTGGAGTTGGTTGAGTTAGTAGAGTTGGTGGTGTTTGGTAGAGTTGGTTAAGTTAGTGGAGTTGGTGTAGTTGGTGGTGTTGGTGGAGTTGGTGGAGTTGGTGGTTTTGGTAGAGTTGTTGGAGTTAGTGGAGTTGGTGGTTTTGGCGGAGTTGGTGAAGATAATCGTGTTGGTGGTGTTTGTGGAGTTGGTGGAGTTGGTGGAGTTGTTCGAGTTGGTGGAGTTGGTGAAGTTGGTGGATTTGCTGAAGTTAATCGAGTTGGTGGAGTTGGTGGAGTTGGTGTTTCTGGTGGAGTTAGTCGAGTTGGTGGAGGTGGTGGAGTTGGTGGTATTGGTGCTGTTGGTCTAGTTGGTGGATTTGGTGGTGTTGGTGGAGTTGATGGTGTTGGTGGATTTGGTCGAGTTGGTGGAGTTGGTGGAGTTGATGGAGTTGGTAGAGTTAGTCGAGTTGGTGGAGTTGGTGGAGTTAGTCGAGTTGGTGAAGTTGGTGGAGTTAGTCGATTTAGTGGAGTTGGTGGTGTTAGTCGAGTTGCTGGCGTTTGTGGAGTTGGTTGAGTTAGTAGAGTTGGTGGTGTTTGGTAGAGTTGGTTAAGTTAGTGGAGTTGGTGGAGTTAGTGGAGTTGGTGTAGTTGCTGGTGTTGGTGGAGTTGGTGGAGTTGGTGGTTTTGGTGGAGTTGTTGGAGTTAGTGGAGTTGGTGGTTTTGGCGGAGTTGGTGAAGATAATCGTGTTGGTGGTGTTTGTGGAGTTGGTGGAGTTGGTGGAGTTATTCGAGTTGGTGGAGTTGGTGAAGTTGGTGGATTTGCTGAAGTTAATCGAGTTGGTGGAGTTGGTGGAGTTGGTGTTTCTGGTGGAGTTAGTCGAGTTGGTGGAGGTGGTGGAGTTGGTGGTGTTGGTGCTGTTGGTCTAGTTGGTGGATTTGGTGGTGTTGGTGGAGTTGATGGTGTTGGTGGATTTGGTCGAGTTGGTGGAGTTGGTGGTTTTGTTGGAGTTGGTGGAGTTGGTGGAGTTAATTTAGTTGGTGGAGTTGGTGGAGTGCTGGAGTTGGTGGAGTTGCTGGAGTTGGTGGAGTTGGTGATTTTGGTGGAGTTGGTGGAGTTGGTGTTGTTGTTAGAGTTAGTCGAGTTGGTGGAAATGGTGGAGTTAGTCGAGTTGGTGGAGTTGCTGTAGTTGCTGGAGTTGCTGGAGTTAGTCGAGTTGGTGGAGTTCGTGGATTTGTTGGAGTTGGTGGAGTTGCTGGATTTGGTTTGAGTTAGTCGAGTTGGTGGTGTTTGTGGAGTTGGTAGAGTTGGTGGAGCTCGTCAGTTGGTGGAGTTAGTCGAGTTGGTTGAGTTGGTGGAGTTCGTCGAGTTGGTGGGGTTTGTGGTGTTGGTGGAGGTGGTGGAGTTGAAGGAGTTGGTAGAGTTAGTCGAGTTGGTGGAGTTGGTGGAGTTAGTCGAGTTGGTGAAGTTGGTGGAGTTAGTCGATTTAGTGGAGTTGGTGGTGTTGATGTAGTTGTTGTAGTTGTTGGAGTTGGTCTGGTTAGTAGAGTTCGTGGTGTTGGTGGAGATGATGGAGTTGGTGAAGTTAGTGGAGTTAGTCGAGTTGGTGAAGTTGGTGGAGTTGGTGGAGTTATTGTAGTTAGTCGAGTTGGTGGAGTTGGTGAAGTTGGTGGATTTGCTGAAGTTAATCGAGTTGGTGGAGTTGGTGGAGTTGGTGTTTCTGGTGGAGTTAGTCGAGTTGGTGGAGGTGGTGGAGTTGGTGGTGTTGGTGCTGTTGGTCTAGTTGGTGGATTTGGTGGTGTTGGTGGAGTTGATGGTGTTGGTGGATTTGGTCGAGTTGGTGGAGTTGGTGGTTTTGTTGGAGTTGGTGGAGTTGGTGGAGTTAATTTAGTTGGTGGAGTTTGTCGAGTTGGTGGAGTTGGTGGAGTGCTGGAGTTGGTGGAGTTGCTGGAGTTGGTGGAGTTGGTGATTTTGGTGGAGTTGGTGGAGTTGGTGTTGTTGCTGGAGTTAGTCGAGTTGGTGGAAATGGTGGAGTTAGTCGAGTTGGTAGAGTTGCTGTAGTTACTGGAGTTGCTGGAGTTAGTCGAGTTGGTGGAGTTCGTGGATTTGTTGGAGTTGGTGGAGTTGCTGGATTTGGTTTGAGTTAGTCGAGTTGGTGGTGTTTGTGGAGTTGGTAGAGTTGGTGGAGCTCGTCAGTTGGTGGAGTTAGTCGAGTTGGTTGAGTTGGTGGAGTTCGTCGAGTTGGTGGGGTTTGTGGTGTTGGTGGAGGTGGTGGAGTTGGTGGAGTTGGTGGTTTTGGTGGAGTTGGTGGAGTTGATGGAGTTGGTAGAGTTAGTCGAGTTGGTGGAGTTAGTCGAGTTGGTGAAGTTGGTGGAGTTAGTCGATTTAGTGGAGTTGGTGGTGTTGATGTAGTTGTTGTAGTTGTTGGAGTTGGTCTGGTTAGTAGAGTTCGTGGTGTTGGTGGAGATGATGGAGTTGGTGAAGTTAGTGGAGTTAGTCGAGTTGGTGAAGTTGGTGGAGTTGGTGGAGTTATTGAAGTTAGGCGAGTTGGTGGAGTTTGTCGAGTTGGTGGAGTTGGTGTAGTTGGTGCTGTTAGTCGAGTTGCTGGCGTTTGTGGAGTTGGTTGAGTTAGTAGAGTTGGTGGTGTTTGGTAGAGTTGGTTAAGTTAGTGGAGTTGGTGGAGTTAGTGGAGTTGGTGGCGTTGGTGGAGTTTGTCGAGTTGGTGAAGTTGTTGGAGTTAGTCGATTTAGTGGAGTTGGTGGTTTTGATGTATTTGTTATAGTTGTTGGAGTTGGTCTGGTTAGTCGAGTTCGTGGTGTTGGTGGAGTTGGTGGAGTTTGTGAAGTTGGTGGAGTTAGTCGAGTTTCTGGCGTTCGTGGAATTGGTGGAGTTAGTGGAGTTGGTGTAGTTGGTGGTGTTAGTCGAGTAGCTGGCGTTTGTGGAGGTGGTGGAGTTCGTGGAGTTGGTGTATTTGGTGGTGTTTGTGGAGTTGGTGGAGTTGGTGGTTTTGGTGGAGTTGTTGGAGTTAGTGGAGTTGGTGGTTTTGGCGGAGTTGCTGAAGATAATTGTGTTGGTGGTTTTTGTGGAGTTGGTGGAGTTGGTGGAGTTATTCGAGTTGGTGGAGTTGGTGAAGTTGGTGGATTTGCTGAAGTTAATCGAGTTGGTGGAGTTGGTGGAGTTGGTGTTTCTGGTGGAGTTAGTCGAGTTGGTGGAGGTGGTGGAGTTGGTGGTGTTGGTGCTGTTGGTCTGGTTGGTGGAGTTGGTGGAGCTCGTCAGTTGGTGGAGTTAGTCGAGTTGGTTGAGTTGGTGGAGTTCGTCGAGTTGGTGGGGTTTGTGGTGTTGGTGGAGGTGGTGGAGTTGGTGGAGTTGGTGGTTTTGGTGGAGTTGGTGGAGTTGGTGGAGTTTGTGGAGTTAGTCGAGTTGGTGGAGTTGGTCGGGTTGCTGGAGTTGGTGGAGTTGGTGGAGTTGGTGGAGTTATTCGAGTTGGTGGAGTTTGTGGAGTTGCTGGAGTTGGTGGAGTTGCTGGAGTTGGTTGAGTTAGTCGACTTGGTGGTGTTTGTGGAGGTGGTGGAGTTGGTGGAGTTCGTCAGTTGATGGAGTTAGTCGAATTGGTTGAGTTGGTGTAGTTCGTCAAGTTGGTGGGGTTTTTGGTGTTGGTGGAGTTCGTTGAGTTAATCGAGTTGGTGATGTTCGTGGAGTTGGTGCAGTTAGTCGAGTTGGTGGAGTTGGTGGTGTTGGTGAAGTTAGTCGACTTGGTGGAGTTGGTGGAGTTCGTCGAGTTGGAGGGGTTTGTGGTGTTGGTGGAGGTGGTGAAGTTGGTAGAGTTGGTGGTTTTGGTGGAGTTGGTGGAGTTGGTGGAGTTGGTGGTGTTGGTGTATTTGGTGGAGTTGGTCAAGTTGCTTGTGTTGGTGTAGTTAGGCGGGTTGGTGGAGTTGGTGGAGTTAGTCGAGTTGGTGGCGTTGGTGGAGTTTGTCGAGTTGGTGAAGTTGTTGGAGTTAGTCGATTTAGTGGAGTTGGTGGTTTTGATGTATTTGTTATAGTTGTTGGAGTTGGTCTGGTTAGTCGATTTCGTGGTGTTGGTGGAGTTGGTGGAGTTTGTGAAGTTGGTGGTTTTGGTGGAGTTAGTGGAGTTGGTGTAGTTGGTGGTGTTGGTGGAGTTGGTGGAGTTGGTGGTGTTAGTCGAGTTGCTGGCGTTTGTGGAGGTGGTGGAGTTCGTGGAGTTGGTGTATTTGGTGGTGTTGGTGGAGTTGGTGGAGTTGGTGGTTTTGGTGGAGTTAGTGGAGTTGGTGTAGTTGGTGGTGTTGGTGGAGTTGGTGGAGTTGGTGGTTTTGGTGGAGTTGTTGGAGTTGGTGGAGATGGTGGTTTTGGTGGAGTTGGTGCAGTTGGTGAAGGTAATCGAGTTGATGGTGTTTGTGGAGTTGGTGGAGTTGGTGGTTATGGTGGAGTTAGTCGAGTTGGTGGAGGTGGTGGAGTTGGTGGTGTTGGTGCATTTGGTCTAGTTGATGGATTTGGTGGTTTTGGTGGAGTTGGTGGTGTTGGTGGATTTGGTCGAGTTGGCGGAGTTGGTGGTTTTGAGGAGTTGTTGAAGCTGTTGGAGTTATTCGAGTTGGTGGAGTTGGTGTAGTTGCTGGAGTTAATCGAGTTGGTAGTGTTCGTGGAGTTGTTGGAGTTAATCGAGTTGGTGGAGTTTGTTTAGTTGGTGTAGTTGGTCGAGTTGCTGGAGTTTGTGGAGTTGGTGGAGTTTGTGGTATTGGTGGAGTTGGTGGAGTTGGTGGAGTTGGTGGTTTTGGTGGAGTTGGTGGAATTAGTCGAGTTGGTGGAGTTGGTGTAGTTGCTAGAGCTAGTCGAGTTCGTGGAAATGGTGGAGTTAGTCGAGTTGGTGTAGTTGTTGGAGTTGCTGGAGTTAGTCGAGTTGGTGGAGTTTGTGGAGTTGCTGGAGTTGGTGGAGTTGGTGGAGTTGATTGAGTTAGTCGAGTTGGTGGTGTTTGTGGAGGTGGTGGAGTTGGTGGAGCTCGTCAGTTGGTGGAGTTAGTCGAGTTGGTTGAGTTGGTGTAGTTCGTCGAGTTGGTGGGGTTTGTGGTGTTGGTGGAGGTGGTGGAGTTGGTGGAGTTGGTGGTTTTGGTGGAGTTGGTGGAGTTGATGGAGTTGGTAGAGTTAGTCGAGTTGGTGGAGTTAGTCGAGTTGGTGAAGTTGGTGGAGTTAGTCGATTTAGTGGAGTTGGTGGTGTTGATGTAGTTGTTGTAGTTGTTGGAGTTGGTCTGGTTAATAGAGTTCGTGGTGTTGGTGGAGATGATGGAGTTGGTGAAGTTAGTGGAGTTAGTCGAGTTGGTGAAGTTGGTGGAGTTGGTGGAGTTATTGAAGTTAGTCGAGTTGGTGGAGTTTGTCGAGTTGGTGGAGTTGGTGTAGTTGGTGGTGTTAGTCGAGTTGCTGGCGTTTGTGAAGTTGGTTGAGTTAGTAGAGTTGGTGGTGTTTGGTAGAGTTGGTTAAGTTAGTGGAGTTGGTGTAGTTGGTGGTGTTGGTGGAGTTGGTGGAGTTGGTGGTTTTGGTGGAGTTGTTGGAGTTAGTCGAGTTGGTGGAGTTTGTCGAGTTGGTGGAGTTGGTGTAGTTGGTGGTGTTAGTCGAGTTGCTGGCGTTTGTGAAGTTGGTTGAGTTAGTAGAGTTGGTGGTGTTTGGTAGAGTTGGTTAAGTTAGTGGAGTTGGTGTAGTTGGTGGTGTTGGTGGAGTTGGTGGAGTTGGCGGTTTTGGCGGAGTTGGTGAAGATAATCGTGTTGTTGGTGTTTGTGGAGTTGGTGGAGTTGGTGGAGTTATTCGAGTTGGTGGAGTTGGTGAAGTTGGTGGATTTGCTGAAGTTAATCGAGTTGGTGGATTTGGTGGTGTTGGTGGAGTTGATGGTGTTGGTGGATTTGGTCGAGTTGGTGGAGTTGGTGGTTTTGTTGGAGTTGGTGGAGTTGGTGGAGTTAATCGAGTTGGTGGAGTTTGTCGAGTTGGTGGAGTTGGTGGAGTGCTGGAGTTGGTGGAGTTGCTGGAGTTGGTGGAGTTGGTGATTTTGGTGGAGTTGGTGGAGTTGGTGTTGTTGCTGGAGTTAGTCGAGTTGGTGGAAATGGTGGAGTTAGTCGAGTTGGTGGAGTTGCTGTAGTTGCTGGAGTTGCTGGATTTAGTCGAGTTGGTGGAGTTCGTGGATTTGTTGGAGTTGGTGGAGTTGCTGGATTTGGTTTGAGTTAGTCGAGTTGGTGGTGTTTGTGGAGTTGGTAGAGTTGGTAGAGTTGGTGGAATTCGTCAGTTGGTGGAGTTAGTCGAGTTGGTTGAGTTGGTGGAGTTGGTGGAGTTAGTCGAGTTGGTGGGGTTTGTGGTGTTGGTGGAGTTGGTGGAGCAGGTGGAGTTAATCGAGTTGGTGGAGTTAGTGGAGTTATTCGAGTTGGTGGAGTTGGTGTAGTTGCTGGAGTTAATCGAGTTGGTGGTCTTTGTGGAGTTGGTTGAGTTAGTCGAGTTGGTGGAGTTGGTGGTGTTGGTGAAGTTAGTCGAGTTGTTGGAATTGGTGGAGTTCGTCGAGTTGGTGGGGTTTGTGGTGTTGGTGGAGTTGGTGGAGTTGGTGGTTTTGGTGGAGTTGGTGGAGTTGGTGGTGTTGGTGTAGTTGGTGGAATTGGTGGAGTTGGTGGAGTTAGTCGAGTTAGTCGAGTTGGTGGAGTTGGTGGAGTTAGTCGAGTTGGTGGAGTTAGTCGATTTAGTGGAGTTGGTGGTGTTGATGTTGTTGGTGTAGTTGTTGGAGTTGCACTTGTTAGTCGAGTTGGTGGAGTTGGTGGAGTTGGTGGTTTTGGTGAAGTTGGTGGAGTTGGTGGAGTTGGTGGAGTTAATAGAGTTGGTGGAGTTGATGGTGTTGGTAGAGTTGGTCGAGTTCGTGGTGTTGGTGCAGTTTGTGGAGTTTGTGGAGTTGTTGGAGTTAATCAAGTTTGTGGAGTTGCTGGAGTTTTTGGAGTTGGTGGAGTTAGTGGTGTTGCTGGAGTTGGTGGTGTTAGTCGAGTTGGTTGTGTTGGTGTAGTTCGTCGAGTTGGTGGAGTTAGTCGAGTTTGTGGAGTTGTTGGAGTTAGTCGAGTTGGTGAAGTTGGTGGAGTTAGTCGATTTAGTGGAGTTGGTGGTGTTGATGTAGTTGGTGTATTGTTGGAGTTGGTCTGGTTAGTCGAGTTTGTGGAGTTGGTAGAGTTAGTAGAGTTTGTGGTGTTTGGTAGAGTTGGTTAAGTTAGTGGAGTTGGTGGAGTTAGTGGAGTTGGTGTAGTTGGTGGTGTTGGTGGAGTTGGTGGAGTTGGTGGAGTTGGTGGTTTTGGTGGAGTTGTTGGAGTTAGTGGAGTTGGTGGTTTTGGCGGAGTTGGTGAAGAAAATCGTGTTGGTGGTGTTTGTGGAGTTGGTGGAGTTGGTGGAGTTATTCGAGTTGGTGGAGTTGGTGAAGTTGGTGGATTTGCTGAAGTTAATCGAGTTGGTGGAGTTGGTGGAGTTGGTGTTTCTGGTGGAGTTAGTCGAGTTGGTGGAGGTGGTGGAGTTGGTGGTGTTGGTGCTGTTGGTCTAGTTGGTGGATTTGGTGGTTTTGGTGGAGTTGATGGTGTTGGTGGATTTGGTCGAGTTGGTGGAGTTGGTGGTTTTGTTGGAGTTGGTGGAGTTGGTGGAGTTAATCGAGTTGGTGGAGTTTGTCGAGTTGGTGGAGTTGGTGGAGTTGCTGGAGTTGGTGGAGTTGCTGGAGTTGGTGGAGTTGGTGATTTTGGTGGAGTTGGTGGAGTTGGTGTTGTTGCTGGAGTTAGTCGAGTTGGTGGAAATGGTGGAGTTAGTCGAGTTGGTGGAGTTGCTGTAGTTGCTGTAGTTGCTGGAGTTAGTCGAGTTGGTGGAGTTCGTGGATTTGTTGGAGTTGGTGGAGTTGCTGGATTTGGTTTGAGTTAGTCGAGTTGGTGGTGTTTGTGGAGTTGGTAGAGTTGGTAGAGTTGGTGGAATTCGTCAGTTGGTGGAGTTAGTCGAGTTGGTTGAGTTGGTGGAGTTGGTGGAGTTAGTCGAGTTGGTGGGGTTTGTGGTGTTGGTGGAGTTGGTGGAGCAGGTGGAGTTAATCGAGTTGGTGGAGTTAGTGGAGTTATTCGAGTTGGTGGAGTTGGTGTAGTTGCTGGAGTTAATCGAGTTGGTGGTCTTTGTGGAGTTGGTTGAGTTAGTCGAGTTGGTGGAGTTGGTGGTGTTGGTGAAGTTAGTCGAGTTGTTGGAATTGGTGGAGTTCGTCGAGTTGGTGGGGTTTGTGGTGTTGGTGGAGTTGGTGGAGTTGGTGGTTTTGGTGGAGTTGGTGGAGTTGGTGGTGTTGGTGTAGTTGGTGGAATTGGTGGAGTTGGTGGAGTTAGTCGAGTTAGTCGAGTTGGTGGAGTTGGTGGAGTTAGTCGAGTTGGTGGAGTTAGTCGATTTAGTGGAGTTGGTGGTGTTGATGTTGTTGGTGTAGTTGTTGGAGTTGGACTTGTTAGTCGAGTTGGTGGAGTTGGTGGAGTTGGTGGTTTTGGTGAAGTTGGTGGAGTTGGTGGAGTTGGTGGAGTTAATAGAGTTGGTGGAGTTGATGGTGTTGGTAGAGTTGGTCGAGTTCGTGGTGTTGGTGCAGTTTGTGGAGTTTGTGGAGTTGTTGGAGTTAATCAAGTTTGTGGAGTTGCTGTAGTTTTTGGAGTTGGTGGAGTTATTCGAGTTGGTGGAGTTGTTGGAGTTAGTCGAGTTGGTGAAGTTGGTGGAGTTAGTCGATTTAGTGGAGTTGGTGGTGTTGATGTAGTTGGTGTATTGTTGGAGTTGGTCTGGTTAGTCGAGTTTGTGGAGTTGGTAGAGTTCGTGGTGTGGTGGAGTTAGTGGAGTTGGTGGAGTTGGTGGTGTTGGTGGAGTTAGTGGAGTTTGTCGAGTTGGTGAAGTTGGTGGAATTGGTTGAGTTGTTGGAGTTGGTGATGTTGTTGTAGTTGGTGGAGTTGGTGCAGTTTGTCGAGTTAGTGAAGTTGGTGAATTTGGAGGAGTTGGTGTAGTTGGTGGTGTTAGTCGAGTTGCTGGCGTTTATGGAGTTGGTGGAGTTGGTGGTGTTGGTGGAGTTGGCGAAGTTAGTGGAGTTGATGGAGTTGGTGGTGTCGGTGGAGTTGGTGGAGTTGGTGGTTTTGGTGGAGTTGGTGGAGTTGGTGGAGTTGGTGGTTTTGGTGGAGTTAGTGAAGTTAGTCGAGTTGGTGGAGTTGGTGGAGTTTGTGGTGTTGGTAGACTTGGCGAAGTTAGTGGAGTTGATGGAGTTGATGGTGTTGGTGGATTTGGTGGTTTTGGTGGAGTTGGTGGAGTTGGTGGAGTTGGTGGTTTTGGTGGAGTTGGTGGAGTTGGTGAAGGTAATCGAGTTGGTGGTGTTTGTGGAGTTGGTGGAGTTAGTGAAGTTAGTCGAGTTGGTGGAGTGGGTGTAGTTGGTGATGTTTGTCGAGTTGCTGGCGTTTGTGGAGTTGCTGGAGTTGGTGGAGTTGGTAGAGTTGGTGGCGTTGCTGAAGTTAGTAGAGTTGGTGGAGTTGGTGGTTCTGGTGGAGGTAGTCGAGTTGGTGGAGGTGGTGGAGTTGGTGGTGTTAATGCAGTTGGTCTAGTTGGTGGATTTGGTGGTTTTGGTGGAGTTGGTGGTGTTGGTGTATTTAGTCGAGTTGGTGGAGTTGGTAGTTTTGGTGGAGTTGGTGGAGTTAATCGAGTTGGTGGAGTTAGTTGAGTTGGTGGAGTTAGTCAGTTGGTGGACTTAGTCGAGTTGGTTGAGTTGGTGGAGTTGCTGGAGTTGTGGAATTAGTCGAGTTGGTGGAGTTGGTGGAGTTGGTGGAGTTGGTGTAGTTGCTGGAGTTATTCGAGTTGGTGGAATTGGTTTCAGTTAGTCGAGTTGGTGGAGTTGCTGGAGATGGTGGAGTTGCTGGAGTTGGTGGAGTTAGTCGAGTTGGTGGTCTTTGTGGAGTTGGTGGAGTTAGTCAGTCGAGTTGGTTGAGTTGGTGGAGTTGCTGGAGTTGTGGAATTAGTCGAGTTGGTGGAGTTGGTGTAGTTGGTGTAGTTGGTGGTTTTGGTGGAGTTGGTGGAGTTAGTCGAGATGGTGGAGTTGGTGCAGTTGGTGGTTTTGGTGGAGTTGGTGGAGTTGGTGGAGTTTATCGAGATGGTGGTGTTTGTGGCGTTGCTGGAGTTGGTGGAGTTGGTGGAGTTGGTCGAGTTGGTGGAGTTGGTGTAGTTGGTGGTTTTCGTGGAGTTGGTCGAGTTGGTGGATTTGGTGTAGTTGCTGGAGTTAGTCGAGTTGGTGGAATTGGTGGAGTTCGTCGAGTTGGTGGAGTTGGTGGCTTTGCTGTAGTTAGTCGAGTTTGTGGAGTTGCTGGAGTTGCTGGAGTTGGTGGAGTTGGTGGATTTGGTAGAGTTAATCGAGTTGTTGGAGTTGATGGTGTTGGTAGAGTTGGTGGAGTTTGTGTAGTTTTGGAGTTGGTGGTTTTAGTGGAGTTGGTCGAGTTGGTGGAGTTAATCGAGTTTGTGGAGTTGCTGGAGTTTGTGAAGTTGGTGGAGTTGGTGGAGTTGGTGTTTTTGGTGGAGTTGGTTGAGTTGGTGGAGTTAGTCGAGTTGGTCGAGTTGGTGGTGTTGGTGGAGTTGGTGGAGTTAGTCAAGTTGGTGAAGTTGGTGAAGTTAGTCGATTTGGTGGAGTTGGTGGTGTTGGTGTAGTTGGCACAGTTCTTGGAGTTGGTGGAGTTGGTGGAGTTAGTCGAGTTGGTGGAGTTGGTGTAGTTGCTGTAGTTAGTCGAGTTGGTGGTGTTTGTGGAGTTGGTGGAGTTAATCGAGTTTGTGGAGTTGCTGGAGTTTGTGAAGTTGGTGGAGTTGGTGGAGTTGGTGTTTTTGGTGGAGTTGGTTGACTTGGTGAAGTTAGTCGAGTTGGTGGAGTTGGTGGTGTTGGTGGAGTTGGTGGAGTTAGTCAAGTTGGTGAAGTTGGTGGAGTTAGTCGATTTGGTGGAGTTGGTGGTGTTGGTGTAGTTGGTGCAGTTCTTGGAGTTGGTGGAGTTGGTGGAGTTAGTCGAGTTGGTGGAGTTGGTGTAGTTGCTGGAGTTAGTCGAGTTGGTGGAGTTCGTGGATTTGTTGGAGTTGGTGGAGTTGCTGGATTTGGTTTGAGTTAGTCGAGTTGGTGGTGTTTGTGGAGTTGGTAGAGTTGGTGGAGCTCGTCAATTGGTGGAGTTAGTCGAGTTGGTTGAGTTGGTGGAGTTCGTCGAGTTGGTGGGGTTTGTGGTGTTGGTGGAGGTGGTGGAGTGCTGGAGTTGGTGGAGTTGCTGGAGTTGGTGGAGTTGGTGATTTTGGTGGAGTTGGTGGAGTTGGTGTTGTTGCTGGAGTTAGTCGAGTTGGTGGAAATGGTGGAGTTAGTCGAGTTGGTGGAGTTGCTGTAGTTGCTGGAGTTGCTGGATTTAGTCGAGTTGGTGGAGTTCGTGGATTTGTTGGAGTTGGTGGAGTTGCTGGATTTGGTTTGAGTTAGTCGAGTTGGTGGTGTTTGTGGAGTTGGTAGAGTTGGTAGAGTTGGTGGAATTCGTCAGTTGGTGGAGTTAGTCGAGTTGGTTGAGTTGGTGGAGTTGGTGGAGTTAGTCGAGTTGGTGGGGTTTGTGGTGTTGGTGGAGTTGGTGGAGCAGGTGGAGTTAATCGAGTTGGTGGAGTTAGTGGAGTTATTCGAGTTGGTGGAGTTGTTGTAGTTGCTGGAGTTAATCGAGTTGGTGGTCTTTGTGGAGTTGGTTGAGTTAGTCGAGTTGGTGGAGTTGGTGGTGTTGGTGAAGTTAGTCGAGTTGTTGGAATTGGTGGAGTTCGTCGAGTTGGTGGGGTTTGTGGTGTTGGTGGAGTTGGTGGAGTTGGTGGTTTTGGTGGAGTTGGTGGAGTTGGTGGTGTTGGTGTAGTTGGTGGAATTGGTGGAGTTGGTGGAGTTAGTCGAGTTAGTCGAGTTGGTGGAGTTGGTGGAGTTAGTCGAGTTGGTGGAGTTAGTCGATTTAGTGGAGTTGGTGGTGTTGATGTTGTTGGTGTAGTTGTTGGAGTTGGACTTGTTAGTCGAGTTGGTGGAGTTGGTGGAGTTGGTGGTTTTGGTGAAGTTGGTGGAGTTGGTGGAGTTGGTGGAGTTAATAGAGTTGGTGGAGTTGATGGTGTTGGTAGAGTTGGTCGAGTTCGTGGTGTTGGTGCAGTTTGTGGAGTTTGTGGAGTTGTTGGAGTTAATCAAGTTTGTGGAGTTGCTGGAGTTTTTGGAGTTGGTGGAGTTAGTGGTGTTGCTGGAGTTGGTGGTGTTAGTCGAGTTGGTTGTGTTGGTGTAGTTCGTCGAGTTGGTGGAGTTAGTCGAGTTTGTGGAGTTGTTGGAGTTAGTCGAGTTGGTGAAGTTGGTGGAGTTAGTCGATTTAGTGGAGTTGGTGGTGTTGATGTAGTTGGTGTATTGTTGGAGTTGGTCTGGTTAGTCGAGTTTGTGGAGTTGGTAGAGTTAGTAGAGTTTGTGGTGTTTGGTAGAGTTGGTTAAGTTAGTGGAGTTGGTGGAGTTAGTGGAGTTGGTGTAGTTGGTGGTGTTGGTGGAGTTGGTGGAGTTGGTGGAGTTGGTGGTTTTGGTGGAGTTGTTGGAGTTAGTGGAGTTGGTGGTTTTGGCGGAGTTGGTGAAGAAAATCGTGTTGGTGGTGTTTGTGGAGTTGGTGGAGTTGGTGGAGTTATTCGAGTTGGTGGAGTTGGTGAAGTTGGTGGATTTGCTGAAGTTAATCGAGTTGGTGGAGTTGGTGGAGTTGGTGTTTCTGGTGGAGTTAGTCGAGTTGGTGGAGGTGGTGGAGTTGGTGGTGTTGGTGCTGTTGGTCTAGTTGGTGGATTTGGTGGTTTTGGTGGAGTTGATGGTGTTGGTGGATTTGGTCGAGTTGGTGGAGTTGGTGGTTTTGTTGGAGTTGGTGGAGTTGGTGGAGTTAATCGAGTTGGTGGAGTTTGTCGAGTTGGTGGAGTTGGTGGAGTTGCTGGAGTTGGTGGAGTTGCTGGAGTTGGTGGAGTTGGTGATTTTGGTGGAGTTGGTGGAGTTGGTGTTGTTGCTGGAGTTAGTCGAGTTGGTGGAAATGGTGGAGTTAGTCGAGTTGGTGGAGTTGCTGTAGTTGCTGTAGTTGCTGGAGTTAGTCGAGTTGGTGGAGTTCGTGGATTTGTTGGAGTTGGTGGAGTTGCTGGATTTGGTTTGAGTTAGTCGAGTTGGTGGTGTTTGTGGAGTTGGTAGAGTTGGTAGAGTTGGTGGAATTCGTCAGTTGGTGGAGTTAGTCGAGTTGGTTGAGTTGGTGGAGTTGGTGGAGTTAGTCGAGTTGGTGGGGTTTGTGGTGTTGGTGGAGTTGGTGGAGCAGGTGGAGTTAATCGAGTTGGTGGAGTTAGTGGAGTTATTCGAGTTGGTGGAGTTGGTGTAGTTGCTGGAGTTAATCGAGTTGGTGGTCTTTGTGGAGTTGGTTGAGTTAGTCGAGTTGGTGGAGTTGGTGGTGTTGGTGAAGTTAGTCGAGTTGTTGGAATTGGTGGAGTTCGTCGAGTTGGTGGGGTTTGTGGTGTTGGTGGAGTTGGTGGAGTTGGTGGTTTTGGTGGAGTTGGTGGAGTTGGTGGTGTTGGTGTAGTTGGTGGAATTGGTGGAGTTGGTGGAGTTAGTCGAGTTAGTCGAGTTGGTGGAGTTGGTGGAGTTAGTCGAGTTGGTGGAGTTAGTCGATTTAGTGGAGTTGGTGGTGTTGATGTTGTTGGTGTAGTTGTTGGAGTTGGACTTGTTAGTCGAGTTGGTGGAGTTGGTGGAGTTGGTGGTTTTGGTGAAGTTGGTGGAGTTGGTGGAGTTGGTGGAGTTAATAGAGTTGGTGGAGTTGATGGTGTTGGTAGAGTTGGTCGAGTTCGTGGTGTTGGTGCAGTTTGTGGAGTTTGTGGAGTTGTTGGAGTTAATCAAGTTTGTGGAGTTGCTGTAGTTTTTGGAGTTGGTGGAGTTATTCGAGTTGGTGGAGTTGTTGGAGTTAGTCGAGTTGGTGAAGTTGGTGGAGTTAGTCGATTTAGTGGAGTTGGTGGTGTTGATGTAGTTGGTGTATTGTTGGAGTTGGTCTGGTTAGTCGAGTTTGTGGAGTTGGTAGAGTTCGTGGTGTGGTGGAGTTAGTGGAGTTGGTGGAGTTGGTGGTGTTGGTGGAGTTAGTGGAGTTTGTCGAGTTGGTGAAGTTGGTGGAATTGGTTGAGTTGTTGGAGTTGGTGATGTTGTTGTAGTTGGTGGAGTTGGTGCAGTTTGTCGAGTTAGTGAAGTTGGTGAATTTGGAGGAGTTGGTGTAGTTGGTGGTGTTAGTCGAGTTGCTGGCGTTTATGGAGTTGGTGGAGTTGGTGGTGTTGGTGGAGTTGGCGAAGTTAGTGGAGTTGATGGAGTTGGTGGTGTCGGTGGAGTTGGTGGAGTTGGTGGTTTTGGTGGAGTTGGTGGAGTTGGTGGAGTTGGTGGTTTTGGTGGAGTTAGTGAAGTTAGTCGAGTTGGTGGAGTTGGTGGAGTTTGTGGTGTTGGTAGACTTGGCGAAGTTAGTGGAGTTGATGGAGTTGATGGTGTTGGTGGATTTGTTGGTTTTGGTGGAGTTGGTGGAGTTGGTGGAGTTGGTGGTTTTGGTGGAGTTGGTGGAGTTGGTGAAGGTAATCGAGTTGGTGGTGTTTGTGGAGTTGGTGGAGTTAGTGAAGTTAGTCGAGTTGGTGGAGTGGGTGTAGTTGGTGATGTTTGTCGAGTTGCTGGCGTTTGTGGAGTTGCTGGAGTTGGTGGAGTTGGTAGAGTTGGTGGCGTTGCTGAAGTTAGTAGAGTTGGTGGAGTTGGTGGTTCTGGTGGAGGTAGTCGAGTTGGTGGAGGTGGTGGAGTTGGTGGTGTTAATGCAGTTGGTCTAGTTGGTGGATTTGGTGGTTTTGGTGGAGTTGGTGGTGTTGGTGTATTTAGTCGAGTTGGTGGAGTTGGTAGTTTTGGTGGAGTTGGTGGAGTTAATCGAGTTGGTGGAGTTAGTTGAGTTGGTGGAGTTAGTCAGTTGGTGGACTTAGTCGAGTTGGTTGAGTTGGTGGAGTTGCTGGAGTTGTGGAATTAGTAGAGTTGGTGGAGTTGGTGGAGTTGGTGGAGTTGGTGTAGTTGCTGGAGTTATTCGAGTTGGTGGAATTGGTTTCAGTTAGTCGAGTTGGTGGAGTTGCTGGAGATGGTGGAGTTGCTGGAGTTGGTGGAGTTAGTCGAGTTGGTGGTCTTTGTGGAGTTGGTGGAGTTAGTCAGTCGAGTTGGTTGAGTTGGTGGAGTTGCTGGAGTTGTGGAATTAGTCGAGTTGGTGGAGTTGGTGTAGTTGGTGTAGTTGGTGGTTTTGGTGGAGTTGGTGGAGTTAGTCGAGATGGTGGAGTTGGTGCAGTTGGTGGTTTTGGTGGAGTTGGTGGAGTTGGTGGAGTTTATCGAGATGGTGGTGTTTGTGGCGTTGCTGGAGTTGGTGGAGTTGGTGGAGTTGGTCGAGTTGGTGGAGTTGGTGTAGTTGGTGGTTTTCGTGGAGTTGGTCGAGTTGGTGGATTTGGTGTAGTTGCTGGAGTTAGTCGAGTTGGTGGAATTGGTGGAGTTCGTCGAGTTGGTGGAGTTGGTGGCTTTGCTGTAGTTAGTCGAGTTTGTGGAGTTGCTGGAGTTGCTGGAGTTGGTGGAGTTAGTCGAGTTGGTGGTCTTTGTGGAGTTGGTGGAGTTAGTCAGTCGAGTTGGTTGAGTTGGTGGAGTTGCTGGAGTTGTGGAATTAGTCGAGTTGGTGGAGTTGGTGTAGTTGGTGTAGTTGGTGGTTTTGGTGGAGTTGGTGGAGTTAGTCGAGATGGTGGAGTTGGTGCAGTTGGTGGTTTTGGTGGAGTTGGTGGAGTTGGTGGAGTTTATCGAGATGGTGGTGTTTGTGGCGTTGCTGGAGTTGGTGGAGTTGGTGGAGTTGGTCGAGTTGGTGGAGTTGGTGTAGTTGGTGGTTTTCGTGGAGTTGGTCGAGTTGGTGGATTTGGTGTAGTTGCTGGAGTTAGTCGAGTTGGTGGAATTGGTGGAGTTCGTCTAGTTGGTGGAGTTGGTGGCTTTGCTGTAGTTAGTCGAGTTTGTGGAGTTGCTGTAGTTGCTGGTGTTGGTGGAGTTGGTGGATTTGGTAGAGTTAATCGAGTTGTTGGAGTTGATGGTGTTGGTAGAGTTGGTGGAGTTTGTGTAGTTTTGGAGTTGGTGGTTTTAGTGGAGTTGGTCGAGTTGGTGGAGTTAATCGAGTTTGTGGAGTTGCTGGAGTTTGTGAAGTTGGTGGAGTTGGTGGAGTTGGTGTTTTTGGTGGAGTTGGTTGAGTTGGTGGAGTTAGTCGAGTTGGTGAAGTTGGTGGAGTTAGTCGATTTGGTGGAGTTGGTGGTGTTGGTGTAGTTGGCACAGTTCTTGGAGTTGGTGGAGTTGGTGGAGTTAGTCGAGTTGGTGGAGTTGGTGTAGTTGCTGTAGTTAGTCGAGTTGGTGGTGTTTGTGGAGTTGGTGGAGTTAATCGAGTTTGTGGAGTTGCTGGAGTTTGTGAAGTTGGTGGAGTTGGTGGAGTTGGTGTTTTTGGTGGAGTTGGTTGACTTGGTGAAGTTAGTCGAGTTGGTGGAGTTGGTGGTGTTGGTGGAGTTGGTGGAGTTAGTCAAGTTGGTGAAGTTGGTGGAGTTAGTCGATTTGGTGGAGTTGGTGGTGTTGGTGTAGTTGGTGCAGTTCTTGGAGTTGGTGGAGTTGGTGGAGTTAGTCGAGTTGGTGGAGTTGGTGTAGTTGCTGGAGTTAGTCGAGTTGGTGGAGTTCGTGGATTTGTTGGAGTTGGTGGAGTTGCTGGATTTGGTTTGAGTTAGTCGAGTTGGTGGTGTTTGTGGAGTTGGTAGAGTTGGTGGAGCTCGTCAATTGGTGGAGTTAGTCGAGTTGGTTGAGTTGGTGGAGTTCGTCGAGTTGGTGGGGTTTGTGGTGTTGGTGGAGGTGGTGGAGTTGGTGGAGTTGGTGGTTTTGGTGGAGTTGGTGGAGTTGATGGAGTTGGTAGAGTTAGTCGAGTTGGTGGAGTTGGTGGAGTTAGTCGAGTTGGTGAAGTTGGTGGAGTTAGTCGATTTAGTGGAGTTGGTGGTGTTGATGTAGTTGTTGTAGTTGTTGGAGTTGGTCTGGTTAGTAGAGTTCGTGGTGTTGGTGGAGATGATGGAGTTGGTGAAGTTAGTGGAGTTAGTCGAGTTGGTGAAGTTGGTGGAGTTGGTGGAGTTATTGAAGTTAGTCGAGTTGGTGGAGTTTGTCGAGTTGGTGGAGTTGGTGTAGTTGGTGGTGTTAGTCGAGTTGCTGGCGTTTGTGGAGTTGGTTGAGTTAGTAGAGTTTGTGGTGTTTGGTAGAGTTGGTTAAGTTAGTGGAGTTGGTGGAGTTAGTGGAGTTGGTGTAGTTGGTGGTGTTGGTGGAGTTGGTGGAGTTGGTGGAGTTGGTGGTTTTGGTGGAGTTGTTGGAGTTAGTGGAGTTGGTGGTTTTGGCGGAGTTGGTGAAGAAAATCGTGTTGGTGGTGTTTGTGGAGTTGGTGGAGTTGGTGGAGTTATTCGAGTTGGTGGAGTTGGTGAAGTTGGTGGATTTGCTGAAGTTAATCGAGTTGGTGGAGTTGGTGGAGTTGGTGTTTCTGGTGGAGTTAGTCGAGTTGGTGGAGGTGGTGGAGTTGGTGGTGTTGGTGCTGTTGGTCTAGTTGGTGGATTTGGTGGTTTTGGTGGAGTTGATGGTGTTGGTGGATTTGGTCGAGTTGGTGGAGTTGGTGGTTTTGTTGGAGTTGGTGGAGTTGGTGGAGTTAATCGAGTTGGTGGAGTTTGTCGAGTTGGTGGAGTTGGTGGAGTTGCTGGAGTTGGTGGAGTTGCTGGAGTTGGTGGAGTTGGTGATTTTGGTGGAGTTGGTGGAGTTGGTGTTGTTGCTGGAGTTAGTCGAGTTGGTGGAAATGGTGGAGTTAGTCGAGTTGGTGGAGTTGCTGTAGTTGCTGTAGTTGCTGGAGTTAGTCGAGTTGGTGGAGTTCGTGGATTTGTTGGAGTTGGTGGAGTTGCTGGATTTGGTTTGAGTTAGTCGAGTTGGTGGTGTTTGTGGAGTTGGTAGAGTTGGTAGAGTTGGTGGAATTCGTCAGTTGGTGGAGTTAGTCGAGTTGGTTGAGTTGGTGGAGTTGGTGGAGTTAGTCGAGTTGGTGGGGTTTGTGGTGTTGGTGGAGTTGGTGGAGCAGGTGGAGTTAATCGAGTTGGTGGAGTTAGTGGAGTTATTCGAGTTGGTGGAGTTGGTGTAGTTGCTGGAGTTAATCGAGTTGGTGGTCTTTGTGGAGTTGGTTGAGTTAGTCGAGTTGGTGGAGTTGGTGGTGTTGGTGAAGTTAGTCGAGTTGTTGGAATTGGTGGAGTTCGTCGAGTTGGTGGGGTTTGTGGTGTTGGTGGAGTTGGTGGAGTTGGTGGTTTTGGTGGAGTTGGTGGAGTTGGTGGTGTTGGTGTAGTTGGTGGAATTGGTGGAGTTGGTGGAGTTAGTCGAGTTAGTCGAGTTGGTGGAGTTGGTGGAGTTAGTCGAGTTGGTGGAGTTAGTCGATTTAGTGGAGTTGGTGGTGTTGATGTTGTTGGTGTAGTTGTTGGAGTTGGACTTGTTAGTCGAGTTGGTGGAGTTGGTGGGGTTGGTGGTTTTGGTGAAGTTGGTGGAGTTGGTGGAGTTGGTGGAGTTAATAGAGTTGGTGGAGTTGATGGTGTTGGTTGAGTTGGTCGAGTTCGTGGTGTTGGTGCAGTTTGTGGAGTTTGTGGAGTTGTTGGAGTTAATCAAGTTTGTGGAGTTGCTGTAGTTTTTGGAGTTGGTGGAGTTAGTCGAGTTGGTGGAGTTGTTGGAGTTAGTCGAGTTGGTGAAGTTGGTGGAGTTAGTCGATTTAGTGGAGTTGGTGGTGTTGATGTAGTTGGTGTATTGTTGGAGTTGGTCTGGTTAGTCGAGTTTGTGGAGTTGGTAGAGTTCGTGGTCTGGTGGAGTTAGTGGAGTTGGTGGAGTTGGTGGTGTTGGTGGAGTTAGTGGAGTTTGTCGAGTTGGTGAAGTTGGTGGAATTGGTTGAGTTGTTGGAGTTGGTGAAGTTGTTGTAGTTGGTGGAGTTGGTGCAGTTTGTCGAGTTAGTGAAGTTGGTGGATTTGGAGGAGTTGGTGTAGTTGGTGGTGTTAGTCGAGTTGCTGGCGTTTATGGAGTTGGTGGAGTTGGTGGTGTTGGTGGAGTTGGCACAGTTCTTGGAGTTGGTGGAGTTGGTGGAGTTAGTCGAGTTGGTGGAGTTGTTGTAGTTGCTGTAGTTAGTCGAGTTGGTGGTGTTTGTGGAGTTGGTGGAGTTAATCGAGTTTGTGGAGTTGCTGGAGTTTGTGAAGTTGGTGGAGTTGGTGGAGTTGGTGTTTTTGGTGGAGTTGGTTGAGTTGGTGGAGTTAGTCGAGTTGGTGGAGTTGGTGGTGTTGGTGGAGTTGGTGGAGTTAGTCAAGTTGGTGAAGTTGGTGGAGTTAGTCGATTTGGTGGAGTTGGTGGTGTTGGTGTAGTTGGTGCAGTTCTTGGAGTTGGTGGAGTTGGTGGAGTTAGTCGAGTTGGTGGAGTTGGTGTAGTTGCTGGAGTTAGTCGAGTTGGTGGAGTTCGTGGATTTGTTGGAGTTGGTGGAGTTGCTGGATTTGGTTTGAGTTAGTCGAGTTGGTGGTGTTTGTGGAGTTGGTAGAGTTGGTGGAGCTCGTCAGTTGGTGGAGTTAGTCGAGTTGGTTGAGTTGGTGGAGTTCGTCGAGTTGGTGGGGTTTGTGGTGTTGGTGGAGGTGGTGGAGTTGGTGGAGTTGGTGGTTTTGGTGGAGTTGGTGGAGTTGATGGAGTTGGTAGAGTTAGTCGAGTTGGTGGAGTTGGTGGAGTTAGTCGAGTTGGTGAAGTTGGTGGAGTTAGTCGATTTAGTGGAGTTGGTGGTGTTGATGTAGTTGTTGTAGTTGTTGGAGTTGGTCTGGTTAGTAGAGTTCGTGGTGTTGGTGGAGATGATGGAGTTGGTGAAGTTAGTGGAGTTAGTCGAGTTGGTGAAGTTGGTGGAGTTGGTGGAGTTATTGAAGTTAGTCGAGTTGGTGGAGTTTGTCGAGTTGGTGGAGTTGGTGTAGTTGGTGGTGTTAGTCGAGTTGCTGGCGTTTGTGGAGTTGGTTGAGTTAGTAGAGTTTGTGGTGTTTGGTAGAGTTGGTTAAGTTAGTGGAGTTGGTGGAGTTAGTGGAGTTGGTGTAGTTGGTGGTGTTGGTGGAGTTGGTGGAGTTGGTGGAGTTGGTGGTTTTGGTGGAGTTGTTGGAGTTAGTGGAGTTGGTGGTTTTGGCGGAGTTGGTGAAGAAAATCGTGTTGGTGGTGTTTGTGGAGTTGGTGGAGTTGGTGGAGTTATTCGAGTTGGTGGAGTTGGTGAAGTTGGTGGATTTGCTGAAGTTAATCGAGTTGGTGGAGTTGGTGGAGTTGGTGTTTCTGGTGGAGTTAGTCGAGTTGGTGGAGGTGGTGGAGTTGGTGGTGTTGGTGCTGTTGGTCTAGTTGGTGGATTTGGTGGTTTTGGTGGAGTTGATGGTGTTGGTGGATTTGGTCGAGTTGGTGGAGTTGGTGGTTTTGTTGGAGTTGGTGGAGTTGGTGGAGTTAATCGAGTTGGTGGAGTTTGTCGAGTTGGTGGAGTTGGTGGAGTTGCTGGAGTTGGTGGAGTTGCTGGAGTTGGTGGAGTTGGTGATTTTGGTGGAGTTGGTGGAGTTGGTGTTGTTGCTGGAGTTAGTCGAGTTGGTGGAAATGATGGAGTTAGTCGAGTTGGTGGAGTTGCTGTAGTTGCTGTAGTTGCTGGAGTTAGTCGAGTTGGTGGAGTTCGTGGATTCGTTGGAGTTGGTGGAGTTGCTGGATTTGGTTTGAGTTAGTCGAGTTGGTGGTGTTTGTGGAGTTGGTAGAGTTGGTAGAGTTGGTGGAATTCGTCAGTTGGTGGAGTTAGTCGAGTTGGTTGAGTTGGTGGAGTTGGTGGAGTTAGTCGAGTTGGTGGGGTTTGTGGTGTTGGTGGAGTTGGTGGAGCATGTGGAGTTAATCGAGTTGGTGGAGTTAGTGGAGTTATTCGAGTTGGTGGAGTTGGTGTAGTTGCTGGAGTTAATCGAGTTGGTGGTCTTTGTGGAGTTGGTTGAGTTAGTCGAGTTGGTGGAGTTGGTGGTGTTGGTGAAGTTAGTCGAGTTGTTGGAATTGGTGGAGTTCGTCGAGTTGGTGGGGTTTGTGGTGTTGGTGGAGTTGGTGGAGTTGGTGGTTTTGGTGGAGTTGGTGGAGTTGGTGGTGTTGGTGTAGTTGGTGGAATTGGTGGAGTTGGTGGAGTTAGTCGAGTTAGTCGAGTTGGTGGAGTTGGTGGAGTTAGTCGAGTTGGTGGAGTTAGTCGATTTAGTGGAGTTGGTGGTGTTGATGTTGTTGGTGTAGTTGTTGGAGTTGGACTTGTTAGTCGAGTTGGTGGAGTTGGTGGAGTTGGTGGTTTTGGTGAAGTTGGTGGAGTTGGTGGAGTTGGTGGAGTTAATAGAGTTGGTGGAGTTGATGGTGTTGGTTGAGTTGGTCGAGTTCGTGGTGTTGGTGCAGTTTGTGGAGTTTGTGGAGTTGTTGGAGTTAATCAAGTTTGTGGAGTTGCTGTAGTTTTTGGAGTTGGTGGAGTTAGTCGAGTTGGTGGAGTTGTTGCAGTTAGTCGAGTTGGTGAAGTTGGTGGAGTTAGTCGATTTAGTGGAGTTGGTGGTGTTGATGTAGTTGGTGTATTGTTGGAGTTGGTCTGGTTAGTCGAGTTTGTGGAGTTGGTAGAGTTCGTGGTCTGGTGGAGTTAGTGGAGTTGGTGGAGTTGGTGGTGTTAGTGGAGTTAGTGGAGTTTGTCGAGTTGGTGAAGTTGGTGGAATTGGTTGAGTTGTTGGAGTTGGTGAAGTTGTTGTAGTTGGTGGAGTTGGTGCAGTTTGTCGAGTTAGTGAAGTTGGTGGATTTGGAGGAGTTGGTGTAGTTGGTGGTGTTAGTCGAGTTGCTGGCGTTTATGGAGTTGGTGGAGTTGGTGGTGTTGGTGGAGTTGGCGAAGTTAGTGGAGTTGATGGAGTTGGTGGTGTCGGTGGAGTTGGTGGAGTTGGTGGTTTTGGTGGAGTTGGTGGAGTTGGTGGAGTTGGTGGTTTTGGTGGAGTTAGTGAAGTTAGTCGAGTTGGTGGAGTTGGTGGAGTTTGTGGTGTTGGTAGACTTGGCGAAGTTAGTGGAGTTGATGGAGTTGATGGTGTTGGTGGATTTGGTGGTTTTGGTGGAGTTGGTGGAGTTGGTGGAGTTGGTGGTTTTGGTGGAGTTGGTGGAGTTGGTGAAGGTAATCGAGTTGGTGGTGTTTGTGGAGTTGGTGGAGTTAGTGAAGTTAGTCGAGTTGGTGGAGTGGGTGTAGTTGGTGATGTTTGTCGAGTTGCTGGCGTTTGTGGAGTTGCTGGAGTTGGTGGAGTTGGTAGAGTTGGTGGCGTTGCTGAAGTTAGTAGAGTTGGTGGAGTTGGTGGTTCTGGTGGAGGTAGTCGAGTTGGTGGAGGTGGTGGAGTTGGTGGTGTTGGTGCAGTTGGTCTAGTTGGTGGATTTGGTGGTTTTGGTGGAGTTGGTGGTGTTGGTGTATTTAGTCGAGTTGGTGGAGTTGGTAGTTTTGGTGGAGTTGGTGGAGTTAATCGAGTTGGTGGAGTTAGTTGAGTTGGTGGAGTTAGTCAGTTGGTGGAGTTAGTCGAGTTGGTTGAGTTGGTGGAGTTGCTGGAGTTGTGGAATTAGTCGAGTTGGTGGAGTTGGTGGAGTTGGTGGAGTTGGTGTAGTTGCTGGAGTTATTCGAGTTGGTGGAATTGGTTTCAGTTAGTCGAGTTGGTGGAGTTGCTGGAGATGGTGGAGTTGCTGGAGTTGGTGGAGTTAGTCGAGTTGGTGGTCTTTGTGGAGTTGGTGGAGTTAGTCAGTTGGTGGAGTTAGTCGAGTTGGTTGAGTTGGTGGAGTTGCTGGAGTTGTGGAATTAGTCGAGTTGGTGGAGTTGGTGTAGTTGGTGTAGTTGGTGGTTTTGGTGGAGTTGGTGGAGTTAGTCGAGATGGTGGAGTTGGTGCAGTTGGTGGTTTTGGTGGAGTTGGTGGAGTTGGTGGAGTTTATCGAGATGGTGGTGTTTGTGGCGTTGCTGGAGTTGGTGGAGTTGGTGGAGTTGGTCGAGTTGGTGGAGTTGGTGTAGTTGGTGGTTTTCGTGGAGTTGGTCGAGTTGGTGGATTTGGTGTAGTTGCTGGAGTTAGTCGAGTTGGTGGAATTGGTGGAGTTCGTCGAGTTGGTCGAGTTGGTGGCTTTGCTGTAGTTATTCGAGTTTGTGGAGTTGGTGGAGTTGCTGGAGTTTGTGGAGTTGGTGTTTTTGGTGGAGTTGGTTGAGTTGGTGGAGTTAGTCAAGTTGGTGAAGTTGGTGGAGTTAGTCGATTTGGTGGAGTTGGTGGTGTTGGTGTAGTTGGCGCAGTTCTTGGAGTTGGTGGAGTTGGTGGAGTTAGTCGAGTTGGTGGAGTTGGTGTAGTTGCTGGAGTTAGTCGAGTTGGTGGTGTTTGTGGAGTTGGTGGAGTTAATCGAGTTTGTGGAGTTGCTGGAGTTTGTGAAGTTGGTGGAGTTGGTGGAGTTGGTGTTTTTGGTGGAGTTGGTTGAGTTGGTGGAGTTAGTCGAGTTGGTGGAGTTGGTGGTGTTGGTGGAGTTGGTGGAGTTAGTCAAGTTGGTGAAGTTGGTGGAGTTAGTCGATTTGGTGGAGTTGGTGGTGTAGTTGGTGCAGTTCTTGGAGTTGGTGGAGTTGGTGGAGTTAGTCGAGTTGGTGGAGTTGGTGTAGTTGCTGGAGTTAGTCGAGTTGGTAGTGTTTGTGTAGTTGGTGGAGTTAATCGAGTTGGTGTAGTTGGTGGAGTTGCTGGAGTTAGTCGAGTTGGTGCATTTGGTGGAGTTTGTGGAGTTGGTGGTGTTGGTAGAGTTTGTCGAGTTGGTGGAGTTCGTGGTTTTGGTGGAGTTGTTGAAGTTGGTGGAGTTCGTCGAGTTGGTGGAGTGGGTGGAGTTCGTCGAGTTGGTGGGGTTTGTGGTGTTGGTGGAGTTGGTGGAGTTGGTGGAGTATGTCGAGTTGGTGGAGTTGGTGGAGTTGTTGGTTTTGGTGGAGTTGGGGGAGTTGGTGGAGTTGGTGGTGTTGGTGGAGTTGGTGGAGTTGGTGGAGTTGGTGTAGTTGGTGGTTTTGGTGGAGTTGGTCGAGTTGGTGGAGTTGGTGGAGTTCGTCGACTTGGTGGGGTTTGTGGTGTTGGTGGAGTTGGTGGAGTTGGGGGAGTATGTCGAGTTGGTGGAGTTGGAGGAGTTGGTGGAGTTTGTCGAGTTGGTGGTGTTTGTGGAGTTGGTGGAGATAGTCGAGTTGGTGGAGTTGGTGTAGTTAGTGGTTTTGGTGGAGTTGGTGGAGGTAATCGAGTTGGTGGTGTTGCTGGAGTTTGTGGAGTTGGTGGAGTTGGTGGTGTTGGTAGAGTTTGTCGAGTTGGTGGAGTTCGTGGTTTTGGTGGAGTTGGTGGAGTTGGTGGAGTTCGTCGAGTTGGTGGAGTGGGTTGAGTTCGTCGAGTTGGTGGGGTTTGTGGTGTTGGTGGAGTTGGTGGAGTTGGTGGAGTATGTCGAGTTGGTGGAGTTGGTGGAGTTGGTGGTTTTGGTGGAGTTGGTGGAGTTGGTGGAGTTAGTGGAGTTGGTGGAGTTGGTGGTGTTGGTGGAGTTGGTGGTTTTGGTGGAGTTAGTGGAGTTAATCGAGTTGGTGGTGTTTGTGGCGTTGCTGGAGTTGATGGAGTTGGTGGAGTTGCTCGAGTTGGTGGAGTTGGTGTAGTTGGTGGTTTTGGTGGAGTTGGTCGAGTTGGTGGATTTGGTGTAGTTGCTGGAGTTAGTCGAGTTGGTGGAATTATGGGAGTTTGTCGAGTTGGTGGAGTTGCTGGCTTTGCTGTAGTTAGTCGAGTTTGTGGAGTTGGTGGAGTTGCTGGAGTTGGTGGAGTTGGTGGATTTGGTGGAGTTAATCGAGTTGATGGAGTTGATTTTGTTGGTAGAGTTGGTGGAGTTTGTGGAGTTTTTGGAGTTGGTGGTTTTAGTGGAGTTGGTCGAGTTGGTGGAGTTAATCGAGTTTGTGGAGTTGCTGGAGTTTGTGGAGTTGGTGGAGTTAGTCGATTTGGTGGAGTTGGTGGTGTTGGTGTAGTTGGTGCAGTTCTTGGAGTTGGTGGAGTTAGTCGAGTTGGTGGAGTTGGTGAAGTTGCTGGAGTTAGTCGAGTTGGTGGTGTTTGTGGAGTTGGTGGAGTTAATCGAGTTGGTGTAGTTGGTGGAGTTGCTGGAGATAGTCGAGTTGGTGGAGTTAATCCAGTTGGTGGAGTTGGTGGAGTTTATGGAGTTGGTGGAGTTGGTGGTGTTGGTAGAGTTTGTCGAGTAGGTGGAGTTCGTGGTTTTTGTGGAGTTGGTGGAGTTGGTGGAGGTCGTCGAGTTGGTGAAGTTGGTGGAGTTCGTCGAGTTGGTGGGGTTTGTTGTGTTGGTGGAGTTGGTGGAGTATGTCGAGTTGGTGGAATTGGTGGAGTTGGTGGTTTTGGTGGAGTTGGTGGAGTTGGTGGAGTTAGTGGAGTTGGTGGTGTTGGTGCAGTTGGGGGAGTTTGTCGAGTTGGTGGAGTTGGTGTAGTTTGTGGTTTTGGTGGAGTTAATCGAGTTGGTGGTGTTTTTGGTGTTGCTGGAGTTGGTGGAGTTGGTGGAGTTGGTCGAGTTGGTGGAGTTGTTGTAGTTGGTGGTTTTGGAGGAGTTGGTCGAGTTTGTGGAGTTGGTGGAGTTGCTGGAGTTGGTGGAGTTAATCGAGTTGATGGAGTCGATGGTGTTGGTAGAGTTGGTGGACTTTGTGGAGTTTTTGGAGTTGGTGGTTTTAGTGGAGTTGGTCGAGTTGGTGGAGTTTATCGAGTTTGTGGAGTTGCTGGAGTTTGTGAAGTTGGTGGAGTTAGTGGAGTTAGTCGAGTTGGTGGAGTTGGTGGAGTTTGTGTTTTTGGTGGTGTTGGTGGAGTTGGTCGAGTTAGTCGAGTTGGTGGAGTTGGTGGTGTTGGTGTAGTTGGTGCAGTTCTTGGAGTTGGTGGAGTTGGTGGAGTTAGTCGAGTTGGTGGAGTTGATGTAGTTGCTGGTGTTAGTCGAGTTGGTGGTGTTTGTGGAGTTGGTGGAGTTAATCGAGTTGGTGTAGTTGGTGGAGTTGCTGGAGTTGATGGAGTTGGTCGAGTTGGTGGAGTAGGTGTAGTTGGTGGTTTTGGTGGAGTTGGTCGAGTTGGTGGATTTGGTGGAGTTGCTGGAGTTAGTCGAGTTGGTGGAATTAGTGGAGTTAGTCGAGTTGGTGGAGTTGCTGGCTTTGCTGTAGTTAGTCGAGTTTGTGGTGGAGTTGCTAGAGTTGGTGGAGTTGGTGGATTTGGGGAAGTTAATCGAGTTGATGGAGTTGATTTTGTTGGTAGAGTTGGTGGAGTTTGTGGAGTTTTTGGAGTTGGTGGTTTTAGTGGAGTTGGTCGAGTTGGTGGAGTTAATCGAGTTTGTGGAGTTGCAGGAGTTTGTGAAGTTGGTGGAGTTAGTGGAGTTAGTCGAGTTGGTGGAGTTGGTGGAGTTGGTGTTTTTGTTGGAGTTGGTGGAGTTGGTGGAGTTAGTCGAGTTGGTGGAGTTGGTGGTGTTGGTGGAGTTGGTGGAGTTAGTCAAGTTGGTGAAGTTGGTGGAGTTAGTCGATTTGGTGGAGTTGGTGGTGTAGTTGGTGCAGTTCTTGGAGTTGGTGGAGTTGGTGGAGTTAGTCGAGTTGGTGGAGTTGGTGTAGTTGCTGGAGTTAGTCGAGTTGGTAGTGTTTGTGGAGTTGGTGGAGTTGGTGGTGTTGGTAGAGTTTGTCGAGTTGGTGGAGTTCGTGGTTTTGGTGGAGTTGATGGAGTTATTGGAGTTCGTCGAGTTGGTGGAGTTGGTGGAGTTCGTCGAGTTGGTGGGGTTTGTGGTGTTGGTGGAGTTGGTGGAGTTAGTGGAGTATGTCGAGTTGGTGGAGTTGGTGGAGTTGGTGGAGTTTGTCGAGTTGGTGGTGTTTGTGGAGTTGGTGGAGATAGTCGAGATGGTGGAGTTGGTGTAGTTGGTGGTTTTGGTGGAGTTGGTGGAGTTGGTGGAGTTAATCGAGTTGGTGGTGTTTGTGGCGTTGCTGGAGTTGGTGGAGTTGGTGGAGTTGGTCGAGTTGGTGGAGTTGGTGTAGTTGGTGGTTTTGGTGGAGTTGGTAGAGTTGGTGGATTTGGTGTAGTTGCTGGAGTTATTCGAGTTGGTGGAATTAGTGGAGTTAGTCGAGTTGGTGGAATTAGTGGAGTTAGTCGAGTTGGTGGAGTTGCTGGCTTTGCTGTAGTTAGTCGAGTTTGTGGAGTTGTAGGAGTTGCTGGAGTTGGTGGATTTGGTGGATTTGGTAGAGTTTATCGACTTGGTGGAGTTGATGGTGTTGGTAGAGTTGGTGGAGTTAGTGGAGTTTTGGAGTTGGTGTTTTTAGTGGAGTTGGTGGAGTTCATCGAGTTTGTGGAGTTGGTGGAGTTTGTGGAGTTGGTGGAGTTGTTGGAGTTGGTGGAGTTCGTCGAGTTGGTGGAGTGGGTGGAGTTCGTCGAGTTGGTGGGGTTTGTGGTGTTGGTGGAGTTGGTGGTGTTGGTGGAGTTGGTGGAGTTGGTGGAGTTGGTGGTTTTGGTGTAGTTGGTGGAGTTGGTGGAGTTAGTGGAGTTGGTGGAGCTGGTGGTGTTGGTGGAGTTGGTGGAGTTGGTGTAGTTGGTGGTTTTGGTGGAGTTAGTGGAGTTAATCGAGTTGGTGGTGTTTGTGGCGTTGCTGGAGTTGGTGGAGTTGGTCGAGTTGGTGGAGTTGGTGTAGTTGGTGGTTTTGGTGGAGTTGGTCGAGTAGGTGGATTTGGTGTAGTTGCTGGAGTTAGTCGAGTTGGTGGAATTAGTGGAGTTTGTCGAGTTGGTGGAGTTGCTGGCTTTGCTGTAGTTAGTCGAGTTTGTGGTGGAGTTGCTAGAGTTGGTGGAGTTGGTGGATTTGGTGGAGTTAATCGAGTTGATGGAGTTGATTTTGTTGGTAGAGTTGGTGGAGTTTGTGGAGTTTTTGGAGTTGGTGGTTTTAGTGGAGTTGGTCGAGTTGGTGGAGTTAATCGAGTTTGTGGAGTTGCAGGAGTTTGTGAAGTTGGTGGAGTTAGTGGAGTTAGTCGAGTTGGTGGAGTTGGTGGAGTTGGTGTTTTTGTTGGAGTTGGTGGAGTTAGTCGAGTTGGTGGAGTTGGTGGTGTTGGTGGAGTTGGTGGAGTTAGTCAAGTTGGTGAAGTTGGTGGAGTTAGTCGATTTGGTGGAGTTGGTGGTGTTGGTGTAGTTGGTGCAGTTCTTGGAGTTGGTGGAGTTGGTGGAGTTATTCGAGTTGGTGGAGTTGGTGTAGTTGCTGGAGTTAGTCGAGTTGGTAGTGTTTGTGGAGTTGGTGGAGTTAATCGAGTTCGTGTAGTTGGTGGAGTTGCTGGAGTTAGTCCAGTTGGTGGAGTTGGTGGAGTTAATCGAGTTGGTGGAGTTTATGGAGTTGGTGGAGTTGGTGGAGTTGGTGGAGTTCGTCGAGTTGGTGGAGTGGGTGGAGTTCGTCGAGTTGGTCGGGTTTGTGGTGTTGGTGGAGTTGGTGGAGTTGGTGGAGTTGGTGGTTTTGGTGGAGTTGGTGGAGTTGGTGGAGTTAGTGGAGTTGGTGGAGCTGGTGGTGTTGGTGGAGTTGGTGGAGTTGGTGTAGTTGGTGGTTTTGGTGGAGTTAGTGGAGTTAATCGAGTTCGTGGTGTTTGTGGCGTTGCTGGAGTTGGTGGAGTTGGTCGAGTTGGTGGAGTTGGTGTAGTTGTGGGTTTTGGTGGAGTTGGTCGAGTAGGTGGATTTGGTGTAGTTGCTGGAGTTAGTCGAGTTGGTGGAATTAGTGGAGTTAGTCGAGTTGGTGGAGTTGCTGGCTTTGCTGTAGTTAGTCGAGTTTGTGGTGGAGTTGCTAGAGTTGGTGGAGTTGGTGGATTTGGTGGAGTTAATCGAGTTGATGGAGTTGATTTTGTTGGTAGAGTTGGTGGAGTTTGTGGAGTTTTTGGAGTTGGTGGTTTTAGTGGAGTTGGTCGAGTTGGTGGAGTTAATCGAGTTTGTGGAGTTGCAGGAGTTTGTGAAGTTGTTGGAGTTAGTGGAGTTAGTCGAGTTGGTGGAGTTGGTGGAGTTGGTGTTTTTGTTGGAGTTGGTGGAGTTAGTCGAGTTGGTGGAGTTGGTGGTGTTGGTGGAGTTGGTGGAGTTAGTCAAGTTGGTGAAGTTGGTGGAGTTAGTCGATTTGGTGGAGTTGGTGGTGTTGGTGTAGTTGGTGCAGTTCTTGGAGTTTGGTGGAGTTGGTGGAGTTAGTCGAGTTGGTGGAGTTGGTGTAGTTGCTGGAGTTAGTCGAGTTGGTAGTGTTTGTGGAGTTGGTGGAGTTAATCGAGTTCGTGTAGTTGGTGGAGTTGCTGGAGTTAGTCGATTTGGTGGAGTTGGTGGAGTTAATCGAGTTGGTGGAGTTTATGGAGTTGGTGGAGTTGGTGGTGTTGGTAGAGTTTGTCGAGTTGGTGGAGTTCGTGGTTTTGGTGGAGTTGATGGAGTTATTGGAGTTGGTCGAGTTGGTGGAGTTGGTGGAGTTCGACGAGTTGGTGGGGTTTGTGGTGTTGGTGGAGTTGGTGGAGTTGGTGGAGTATGTCGAGTTGGTGGAGTTGGTGGAGTTGGTGGAGTTTGTCGAGTTGGTGGTGTTTGTGGAGTTGGTGGAGATAGTCGAGTTGGTGGAGTTGGTGTAGTTGGTGGTTTTGGTGGAGTTGGTGGAGTTGGTGGAGTTAATCGAGTTGGTGGTGTTTGTGGCGTTGCTGGAGTTGGTGGAGTTGGTGGAGTTGGTCGAGTTGGTGGAGTTGGTGTAGTTGGTGGTTTTGGTGGAGTTGGTCGAGTTGGTGGATTTGGTGTAGTTGCTGGAGTTAGTCGAGTTGGTGGAATTAGTGGAGTTAGTCGAGTTGGTGGAGTTGCTGGCTTTGCTGTAGTTAGTCGAGTTTGTGGAGTTGGTGGAGTTGCTGGAGTTGCTGGAGTTGGTGGATTTGGTGGAGTTAATCGAGTTGATGGAGTTGATTTTGTTGGTAGAGTTGGTGGAGTTTGTGGAGTTTTTGGAGTTGGTGGTTTTAGTGGAGTTGGTCGAGTTGGTGGAGTTAATCGAGTTTGTGGAGTTGCAGGAGTTTGTGAAGTTGTTGGAGTTAGTGGAGTTAGTCGAGTTGGTGGAGTTGGTGGAGTTGGTGTTTTTGTTGGAGTTGGTGGAGTTAGTCGAGTTGGTGGAGTTGGTGGTGTTGGTGGAGTTGGTGGAGTTAGTCAAGTTGGTGAAGTTGGTGGAGTTAGTCGATTTGGTGGAGTTGGTGGTGTTGGTGTAGTTGGTGCAGTTCTTGGAGTTTGGTGGAGTTGGTGGAGTTAGTCGAGTTGGTGGAGTTGGTGTAGTTGCTGGAGTTAGTCGAGTTGGTAGTGTTTGTGGAGTTGGTGGAGTTAATCGAGTTCGTGTAGTTGGTGGAGTTGCTGGAGTTAGTCTATTTGGTGGAGTTGGTGGAGTTAATCGAGTTGGTGGAGTTTATGGAGTTGGTGGAGTTGGTGGTGTTGGTAGAGTTTGTCGAGTTGGTGGAGTTCGTGGTTTTGGTGGAGTTGATGGAGTTATTGGAGTTGGTCGAGTTGGTGGAGTTGGTGGAGTTCGACGAGTTGGTGGGGTTTGTGGTGTTGGTGGAGTTGGTGGAGTTGGTGGAGTATGTCGAGTTGGTGGAGTTGGTGGAGTTGGTGGAGTTTGTCGAGTTGGTGGTGTTTGTGGAGTTGGTGGAGATAGTCGAGTTGGTGGAGTTGGTGTAGTTGGTGGTTTTGGTGGAGTTGGTCGAGTTGGTGGATTTGGTGTAGTTGCTGGAGTTAGTCGAGTTGGTGGAATTAGTGGAGTTAGTCGAGTTGGTGGAGTTGCTGGCTTTGCTGTAGTTAGTCGAGTTTGTGGAGTTGGTGGAGTTGCTGGAGTTGCTGGAGTTGGTGGATTTGGTGGAGTTAATCGAGTTGATGGAGTTGATTTTGTTGGTAGAGTTGGTGGAGTTTGTGGAGTTTTTGGAGTTGGTGGTTTTAGTGGAGTTGGTCGAGTTGGTGGAGTTAATCGAGTTTGTGGAGTTGCAGGAGTTTGTGAAGTTGTTGGAGTTAGTGGAGTTAGTCGAGTTGGTGGAGTTGGTGGAGTTGGTGTTTTTGTTGGAGTTGGTGGAGTTAGTCGAGTTGGTGGAGTTGGTGGTGTTGGTGGAGTTGGTGGAGTTAGTCAAGTTGGTGAAGTTGGTGGAGTTAGTCGATTTGGTGGAGTTGGTGGTGTTGGTGTAGTTGGTGCAGTTCTTGGAGTTTGGTGGAGTTGGTGGAGTTAGTCGAGTTGGTGGAGTTGGTGTAGTTGCTGGAGTTAGTCGAGTTGGTAGTGTTTGTGGAGTTGGTGGAGTTAATCGAGTTCGTGTAGTTGGTGGAGTTGCTGGAGTTAGTCTATTTGGTGGAGTTGGTGGAGTTAATCGAGTTGGTGGAGTTTATGGAGTTGGTGGAGTTGGTGGTGTTGGTAGAGTTTGTCGAGTTGGTGGAGTTCGTGGTTTTGGTGGAGTTGATGGAGTTATTGGAGTTGGTCGAGTTGGTGGAGTTGGTGGAGTTCGACGAGTTGGTGGGGTTTGTGGTGTTGGTGGAGTTGGTGGAGTTGGTGGAGTATGTCGAGTTGGTGGAGTTGGTGGAGTTGGTGGAGTTTGTCGAGTTGGTGGTGTTTGTGGAGTTGGTGGAGATAGTCGAGTTGGTGGAGTTGGTGTAGTTGGTGGTTTTGGTGGAGTTGGTGGAGTTGGTGGAGTTAATCGAGTTGGTGGTGTTTGTGGCGTTGCTGGAGTTGGTGGAGTTGGTGGAGTTGGTCGAGTTGGTGGAGTTGGTGTAGTTGGTGGTTTTGGTGGAGTTGGTCGAGTTGGTGGATTTGGTGTAGTTGCTGGAGTTAGTCGAGTTGGTGGAATTAGTGGAGTTAGTCGAGTTGGTGGAGTTGCTGGCTTTGCTGTAGTTAGTCGAGTTTGTGGAGTTGGTGGAGTTGCTGGAGTTGCTGGAGTTGGTGGATTTGGTGGAGTTAATCGAGTTGATGGAGTTGATTTTGTTGGTAGAGTTGGTGGAGTTTGTGGAGTTTTTGGAGTTGGTGGTTTTAGTGGAGTTGGTCGAGTTGGTGCAGTTAATCGAGTTTGTGGAGTTGCTGGAGTTTGTGAAGTTGATGGAGTTAGTGGAGTTAGTCGAGTTGGTGGAGTTGGTGTTTTTGGTGGAGTTGGTGGAGTTAGTCGAGTTGGTGGAGTTGGTGGTGTTGGTGGAGTTGGTGGAGTTAGTCAAGTTGGTAAAGTTGGTGGAGTTAGTCGATTTGGTGGAGTTGGTGGTGTTGGTGTAGTTGGTGCAGTTCTTGGAGTTGGTGGAGTTGGTGTAGTTGCTGGAGTTAGTCGAGTTGGTGGTGTTTGTGGAGTTTGTGGAGTTAATCGAGTTGGTGGAGTTGGTGGAGTTTGTGGAGTTGGTGGTGTTGATAGAGTTTGTCGAGGAGGTGGAGTTCGTGGTTTTTGTGGAGTTGGTGGAGTTGGTGGAGTTCGTCGAGTTGGTGAAGTTGGGGGAGTTCGTCGAATTTGTGGGATTTGTGGTGTTGGTGGAGTTGGTGAAGTTGGTGGAGTATGTCGAGTTGGTGGAGTTGGTGGAGTTGGTGGTTTTGGTGGAGTTGGTCGAGTTGGTGGAGTTAATCGAGTTGGTGGTGTTTGTGGCGTTGCTGGAGTTGGTGGAGTTGGTCGAGTTGGTGGAGTTGGTGTAGTTGGTGGTTTTGGTGGAGTTGGTCGAGTTGGTGGATTTGGTGTAGTTGCTGGAGTTAGTCGAGTTGGTGGAATTAGTGGAGTTAGTCGAGTTGGTGGAGTTGCTGGCTTTGCTGTAGTTAGTCGAGTTTGTGGAGTTGGTGGATTTGCTGGAGTTGGTGGAGTTGGTGGATTTGGTGGAGTTAATCGAGTTGATGGAGTTGATTTTGTTGGTAGAGTTGGTGGAGTTTGTGGAGTTTTTGGAGTTGGTGGTTTTAGTGGAGTTGGTCGAGTTGGTGGAGTTAATCGAGTTTTTGGAGTTGCTGGAGTTTGTGAAGTTGGTGGAGTTAGTGGAGTTAGTCGAGTTGGTGGAGTTGGTGTTTTTGGTGGAGTTGGTGGAGTTAGTCGAGTTGGTGGAGTTGGTGGTGTTGGTGGAGTTGGTGGAGTTAGTCAAGTTGGTGAAGTTGGTGGAGTTAGTCGATTTGCTGGAGTTGGTGGTGTTGGTGTAGTTGGTGCAGTTCTTGGAGTTGGTGGAGTTGGTGTAGTTGCTGGAGTTAGTCGAGTTGGTGGTGTTTGTGGAGTTTGTTGAGTTAATCGAGTTGGTGGAGTTGGTGGAGTTTATGGAGTTGGTGGAGTTGGTGGTGTTGGTAGAGTTTGTCGAGTAGGTGGAGTTCGTGGTTTTTGTGGAGTTGGTGGAGTTCGTCGAGTTGGTGAAGTTGGGGGAGTTCGTCGAATTTGTGGGATTTGTGGTGTTGGTGGAGTTGGTGGAGTTGGTGGAGTATGTCGAGTTGGTGGAGTTGGTGGTTTTGGTGGAGTTGGTCGAGTTGGTGGAGTTAATCGAGTTTGTGGAGTTGCTGGAGTTTGTGAAGTTGGTGGAGTTAGTGGAGTTAGTCGAGTTGGTGTAGTTGGTGGAGTTTGTGTTTTTGGTGGAGTTGGTGGAGTTGGTGGAGTTAGTCGAGTTGGTGGAGTTGGTGGTGTTGGTGGAGTTGTTGGAGTTAGTCAAGTTGCAGAAGTTGGTGGAGTTAGTCGATTTGGTGGAGTTGGTGGTGTTGGTGTAGTTGGTGCAGTTCTTGGAGTTGGTGGAGTTGGTGGAGTTAGTCGAGTTGGTAGAGTTGGTGTAGTTGCTGGAGTTAGTCGAGTTGGTGGTGTTTGTGGAGTTGGTGGAGTTAATCGAGTTGGTGTAGTTGGTGGAGTTGCTGGAGATAGTCGAGTTGGTGGAGTTGGTGGTGTTAATCGAGTTGGTGGAGTTGGTGGAGTTTATGGAGTTGGTGGAGTTGGTGGTGTTGGTAGAGTTTGTCGAGTAGGTGGAGTTCGTGGTTTTGGTGGAGTTGATGGAGTTGGTGGAGTTTGTCGAGTTAGTGAAGTTGGTGGAGTTCGTCGAGTTGGTGGGGTTTGTGGTGTTGGTGGACTTGGTGGAGTTGGAGGAGTATGTCGAGTTGGTGGAGTTGGTGGAGTTGGTGGTTTTGGTGGAGTTTGTGGAGTTAGTGGAGTTGGTGGAGATAGTCGAGTTGGTGGAGTTGGTGCAGTTGCTGGACTTAGTCGAGTTGGTAGTGTTTGTGGAGTTGGTGGAGTTAATCGAGTTCGTGTAGTTGGTGGAGTTGCTGGAGTTAGTCGAGTTGTTGGAGTTGGTGGAGTTAATCGAGTTGGTGGAGTTTATGGAGTTGGTGGAGTTGGTGGTGTTGGTAGAGTTTGTCGAGTTGGTGGAGTTCGTGGTTTTGGTGGAGTTGATGGAGTTATTGGAGTTCATCGAGTTGGTGGAGTTGGTGGAGTTCGTCGATTTGGTGGGGTTTGTGGTGTTGGTGGAGTTGGTGGAGTTGGTGGAGTATGTCGAGTTGGTGGAGTTGGTGGAGTTGGTGGAGTTTGTCGAGTTGGTGGTGTTTGTGGAGTTGGTGGAGATAGTCGAGTTGGTGGAGTTGGTGTAGTTGGTGGTTTTGGTGGAGTTGGTGGAGTTGGTGGAGTTAATCGAGTTGGTGGTGTTTGTGGCATTGCTGGAGTTGGTGGAGTTGGTGGAGTTGGTCGAGTTGGTGGATTTGGTGTAGTTGCTGGAGTTATTGGAGTTGGTGGAATTAGTGGAGTTAGTCGAGTTGGTGGAGTTGCTGGCTTTGCTGTAGTTAGTCGAGTTTGTGGAGTTGTAGGAGTTGCTGGAGTTGGTGGAGTTGGTGGATTTGGTAGAGTTTATCGAGTTGGTGGAGTTGATGGTGTTGGTAGAGTTGGTGGAGTTTGTGGAGTTTTGGAGTTGGTGTTTTTAGTGGAGTTGGTGGAGTTCGTCGAGTTTGTGGAGTTGGTGGAGTTTGTGGAGTTGGTGGAGTTGGTGGAGTTGGTGGAGTTCGTCGAGTTGGTGGAGTGGGTGGAGTTCGTCGAGTTGGTGGGGTTTGTGGTGTTGGTGTAGTTGGTGGTTTTGGTGGAGTTAGTGGAGTTAATCGAGTTGGTGGTGTTTGTGGCGTTGCTGGAGTTGGTGGAGTTGGTCGAGTTGGTGGAGTTAATCGAGTTGGTGTAGTTGGTGGAGTTGCTGGAGATAGTCGAGTTGGTGGAGTTGGTGGTGTTAATCGAGTTGGTGGAGTTGGTGGAGTTTATGGAGTTGGTGGAGTTGGTGGTGTTGGTAGAGTTTGTTGAGTAGGTGGAGTTCGTGGTTTTGGTGGAGTTGATGGAGTTGGTGGAGTTTGTCGAGTTAATGAAGTTGGTGGAGTTGGTGGTGTTGGTGGAGTTAGTCGAGTTGGTGGAGTTGGTGTAGTTGGTGGTTTTGGTGGAGTTAATCGAGTTGGTGGTGTTTGTGGTGTTGCTGGAGTTGGTGGAGTTGGTCGAGTTGGTGGAGTTGGTGTAGTTGGTGCTTTTGGTGGAGTTGGTCGAGTTGGTGGATTTGGTGTACTTGCTGGAGTTAGTCGAGTTGGTGGAATTAGTGGAGTTAGTCGAGTTGGAGGAGTTGCTGGCTTTGCTGTAGTTAGTCGAGTTTTTGGAGTTGTAGGAGTTGCTGGAGTTGGTGGAGTTGGTGGATTTGGTAGAGTTAATCGAGTTGGTGGAGTTGATGGTGTTGGTAGAGTTGGTGGAGTTTGTGGAGTTTTTGGAGTTGGTGGTTTTAGTGGAGTTGGTCGAGTTGGTGGAGTTAATCGAGTTTGTGGAGTTGCTGGAGTTTGTGAAGTTGGTGGAGTTAGTGGAGTTAGTCGAGTTGGTGGAGTTGGTGGAGTTGGTGGAGTTGGTGTTTTTGGTGGAGTTGGTGGAGTTGGTGGAGTTAGTCGAGTTGGTGGAGTTGGTGGTGTTGGTGGAGTTGGTGGAGTTAGACATGTTGGTGAAGTTGGTAGAGTTAGTCGATTTGGTGGAGTTGGTGGTGTTGGTGTAGTTGGTGCAGTTCTTGGAGTTGGTGGAGTTGGTGGAGTTAGTCGAGTTGGTGGAGGTGGTGTAGTTGCTGGAGTTAGTCGAGTTGGTGGTGTTTGTGGAGTTGGTGGAGTTAATCGAGTTGGTGGAGTTGCTGGAGTTAGTCGAGTTGGTGGAGTTGGTGGAGTTAATCGAGTTGGTGGAGTTGGTGGAGTTTATGGAGGTGGTGGAGTTGGTGGTGTTGGTAGAGTTTGTCGAGTTGGTGCAGTTCGTGGTTTTGGTGGAGTTGGTGGAGTTGGTGGAGTTCGTCGAGTTGGTGGAGTTGGTGGAGTTCGTCGACTTGGTGAGGTTTGTGGTGTTGGTGGAGTTGGTGGAGTTGGTGAAGTATGTCGAGTTGGTGGAGTTGGTGGTTTTGGTGGAGTTGGTGGAGTTGGTGGAGTTGGTGGTGTTGGTGGAGTTGGTGGAGTTAGTCGAGTTGGTGAAGTTGCTGGAGTTAGTCGAGTTTGTGGTGCTTGTGGAGTTGGTGGAGTTGGTGGAGTTAATTGAGTTGGTGTAGTTGGTGGTTTAGGTGGAGTTGGTGGAGTTGCTGGAGTTAGTCGAGTTGTTGGAGTTGGTGGAGTTAATCGAGTTGGTGGAGTTTATGGAGTTGGTGGAGTTGGTGGTGTTGGTGGAGTATGTCGAGTTGGTGGAGTTGGTGGAGTTGGTGGAGTTTGTCGAGTTGGTGGTGTTCGTGGTTTTGGTGGAGTTGATGGAGTTATTGGAGTTCGTCGAGTTGGTGGAGTTGGTGGAGTTCGTCGATTTGGTGGGGTTTGTGGTGTTGGTGGAGTTGGTGGAGTTGGTGGAGTTTGTCGAGTTGGTGGTGTTTGTGGAGTTGGTGGAGATAGTCGAGTTGGTGGAGTTGGTGTAGTTGGTGGTTTTGGTGGAGTTGGTGGAGTTGGTGGAGTTAATCGAGTTGGTGGTGTTTGTGGCGTTGCTGGAGTTGGTGGAGTTGGTGGAGTTGGTCGAGTTGGTGGATTTGGTGTAGTTACTGGAGTTATTGGAGTTGGTGGAATTAGTGGAGTTAGTCGAGTTGGTGGAGTTGCTGGCTTTGCTGTAGTTAGTCGAGTTTGTGGAGTTGTAGGAGTTGCTGGAGTTGGTGGAGTTGGTGGATTTGGTAGAGTTTATCGAGTTGGTGGAGTTGATGGTGTTGGTAGAGTTGGTGGAGTTTGTGGAGTTTGTGGAGTTGGTGGAGTTTGTGGAGTTGGTGGAGTTGGTGGAGTTGGTGGAGTTCGTCGAGTTGGTGGAGTGGGTGGAGTTCGTCGAGTTGGTGGGGTTTGTGGTGTTGGTGTAGTTGGTGGTTTTGGTGGAGTTAGTGGAGTTAATCGAGTTGGTGGTGTTTGTGGCGTTGCTGGAGTTGGTGGAGTTGGTCGAGTTGGTGGAGTTAATCGAGTTGGTGTAGTTGGTGGAGTTGCTGGAGATAGTCGAGTTGGTGGAGTTGGTGGTGTTAATCGAGTTGGTGGAGTTGGTGGAGTTTATGGAGTTGGTGGAGTTGGTGGTGTTGGTAGAGTTTGTTGAGTAGGTGGAGTTCGTGGTTTTGGTGGAGTTGATGGAGTTGGTGGAGTTTGTCGAGTTAGTGAAGTTGGTGGAGTTGGTGGTGTTGGTGGAGTTAGTCGAGTTGGTGGAGTTGGTGTAGTTGGTGGTTTTGGTGGAGTTAATCGAGTTGGTGGTGTTTGTGGTGTTGCTGGAGTTGGTGGAGTTGGTCGAGTTGGTGGAGTTGGTGTAGTTGGTGCTTTTGGTGGAGTTGGTCGAGTTGGTGGATTTGGTGTACTTGCTGGAGTTAGTCGAGTTGGTGGAATTAGTGGAGTTAGTCGAGTTGGAGGAGTTGCTGGCTTCGCTGTAGTTAGTCGAGTTTGTGGAGTTGTAGGAGTTGCTGGAGTTGGTGGAGTTGGTGGATTTGGTAGAGTTAATCGAGTTGGTGGAGTTGATGGTGTTGGTAGAGTTGGTGGAGTTTGTGGAGTTTTTGGAGTTGGTGGTTTTAGTGGAGTTGGTCGAGTTGGTGGAGTTAATCGAGTTTGTGGAGTTGCTGGAGTTTGTGAAGTTGGTGGAGTTAGTCGAGTTGGTGGAGTTGGTGGAGTTGGTGTTTTTGGTGGAGTTGGTGGAGTTGGTGGAGTTAGTCGAGTTGGTGGAGTTGGTGGTGTTGGTGGAGTTGGTGGAGTTAGACATGTTGGTGAAGTTGGTAGAGTTAGTCGATTTGGTGGAGTTGGTGGTGTTGGTGTAGTTGGTGCAGTTCTTGGAGTTGGTGGAGTTGGTGGAGTTAGTCGAGTTGGTGGAGGTGGTGTAGTTGCTGGAGTTAGTCGAGTTGGTGGTGTTTGTGGAGTTGGTGGAGTTAATCGAGTTGGTGGAGTTGCTGGAGTTAGTCGAGTTGGTGGAGTTGGTGGAGTTAATCGAGTTGGTGGAGTTGGTGGAGTTTATGGAGGTGGTGGAGTTGGTGGTGTTGGTAGAGTTTGTCGAGTTGGTGCAGTTCGTGGTTTTGGTGGAGTTGGTGGAGTTGGTGGAGTTCGTCGAGTTGGTGGAGTTGGTGGAGTTCGTCGACTTGGTGAGGTTTGTGGTGTTGGTGAAGTTGGTGGAGTTGGTGAAGTATGTCGAGTTGGTGGAGTTGGTGGTTTTGGTGGAGTTGGTGGAGTTGGTGGAGTTGGTGGTGTTGGTGGAGTTGGTGGAGTTATTCGAGTTGGTGAAGTTGCTGGAGTTAGTCGAGTTTGTGGTGCTTGTGGAGTTGGTGGAGTTGGTGGAGTTAATTGAGTTGGTGTAGTTGGTGGTTTAGGTGGAGTTGGTGGAGTTGCTGGAGTTAGTCGAGTTGGTAGAGTTGGTTGAGTTAATCGAGTTGGTGGAGTTGGTGGAGTTGATGGAGTTGGTGGAGTTGGTGGTATTGGTGGAATTGGTCGAGTTGGTGGAGTTGGTGTTTTTGGTGGAGTTGGTGGAGTTGGTGGAGTTAGTCGAGTTGGTGCAGTTGGTGTAGTTGCTGGAGTTAGTCGAGTTGGTGGAATTGGTATAGTTATTCAAGTTTGCGGAGTTGCTGGAGTTAGTCGAGTTGGCGGAGTTGGTGGAGTAGGTGTTTTTGGTGGAGTTGGTGGAGTTGGTGGAGTTAGTTGAGTTGATGGAGTTGGTGGTGTTGGTGGAGTTGGTGGAGTTAGTCAAGTTGGTGAAGTTGGTGGAGTTAGTTGATTTGGTGGAGTTGGTGGTGTTGGTGTAGTTTGTCGAGTTGGTGGTGTTTGTGGAGTTGGTGGAGTTAATCGAGTTGGTGTAGTTGGTGGAATTGCTGGAGTTAGTCGAGTTGGTGGAGTTGGTGGAGTTTATGGAGTTGGTGGTGTTGGTAGAGTTTGTCGAGTTGGTGGAGTTCGTGGTTTTGGTGGAGTTGGTGGAGTTCGTCGAGTTGGTGGAGTTGGTGGAGTTCGTCGAGTTGGTGGGGTTTGTGGTGTTGGTGGAGTTGGTGGAGTTAGTGGAGTATGTCGAGTTGGTGGAGTTGGTGGAGTTGGTGGTTTTGGTGGAGTTGGTGGAGTTGGTGGAGTTAGTGGAGTTGGTGGAGTTGGTGGTGTTGGTGGAGTTGGTGGAGTTAGTCGAGTTGGTGAAGTTGCTGGAGTTAGTCGAGTTGGTGGTGCTTGTGGAGTTGGTGGAGTTGGTGGAGTAAATCGAGTTGGTGTAGTTGGTGGTTTAGGTGGAGTTGCTGGAGTTAGTCGAGTTGATAGATTTGGTTGAATTAATCGAGTTGGTGGAGTTGTTGATGGAATTGGTGGAGTTGGTGGTATTAGTGGAATTGATCGAGTTGGTGGTTTTGGTGGAGTTGGTGGAGTTGGTGGAGTTAGTTGAGTTGGTGGAGTTGGTGTAGTTGCTGGAGTTAGTCGAGTTGGTGGAATTGGTGGAGTTAGTCGATTTAGTGGTGTTGGTGTAGTTGGTGGAGTTAGTCGAGTTGGCGGAGTTGGTGCAGTTGCTCGAGTTCGTGGAGTTGGTGGAGTTAATCGAGTTGGTGGTGTTTGTGGAGTTGGTGGAGTTATTCAGTTGCTGGAGTAAATCAATTGGTTGAGTTGGTGGAGTTGCTGGAGTTGCTGGAATTAGTCGAGTTGGTGGAGTTGGCAGAGTTGGTGGTTTTGGTGGAGTTGGTGGAGTTGGTGTTGTTGGTGGAGTTTGTCGAGTTGGTGGCAGTTCGTGGTTTTAGTGGAGTTGCAGGAGTTAGTCGAGTTGGTGGAGTTGGTGGAGTTCGTCGAGTTGGTGGTGTTTGTGGTGTTGGTGGAGTTGGTGAAGTTGGTGGAGTTAGTCGAGTTGGTGGAGTTGGTGGAGTTGATGGTTTTGGTGGAGTTGGTGGAGTTGGTGTAGTTCTTGGAGTTGGTGGAGTTAGTCGAGTTGGTTGAGGTGGTGTTGTTGCTTAAGTTAGTCGATTTGGTGGTGTTTGTGGTGTTGTTGGAGTTGGTGGAGTTGTTGGAGTTAGTCGAGTTGGTGGAGTTGGTGGTGTTGGTGGAGTTGGTGGAGTTAGTCGAGTTGATGAAGTTGGTGGAGTTAGTCGATTTGGTGGAGTTGGTAGTGTTGGTGTAGATGGTGTACTTCTTGGAGTTTGTGGAGTTGGTGGAGTTAGTCGAGTTGGTGGAGTTGGTGGAGTTCGTCGAGTTGGTGGAGTTGGTCTAGTTCCTGGAGTTAGTTGAGTTGGTGGTGTTTGTGGAGTTGCTGGAGTTAGTCGAGTTGGTGGAGTTGGTGGAGTTATCGAGTTGGTGGAGTTGGTGGTGTTGGTGGAGTTCGTCGAGTTGGTGGGGTTTGAGGTGTTGTTGGAGTTGGTGGAGTTGGTGGAGTTAGTCGAGTTGGTGGAGTTGGTGGTTTTGGTGGAGTTGGTGAAGTTGTTGGAGTTGGTCGAGTTTGTGGAGTTGGTGGTGTTGGTGGAGTTAGTCGAGTTGGTGAAGTTGGTGGAGTTAGTCGATTTGGTGGAGTTGGTGGTGTTGGTGTAGTTGGTGTACTTATTGGAGGTGGTGGAGTTGGTGGAGTTAGTCGAGTTGGTGGAGTTGGTGGAGTTCGTCGAGTTGGTGGGGTTTGTGGTGTTGGTGGAGTTGGTGGAGTTGGTGGAGTTTTTCGAGTTGGTGGAGTTCGTGGTTTTGGTGGAGTTGGTGGAGTTGGTGGAGTTAGTCGAGTTGGTGGAGTTGGTGGAGTTCGTGGTTTTGGTGGAGTTGGTGGAGTTGGTGGAGTTCGTCGAGTTGGTGGGGTTTGTGGTGTTTGTGGAGTTGGTGGAGTTAGTCGAGTTGGTGGAGTTGGTGGAGTTTGGTCGAGTTGGTCGGGTTTGTGGTATTGGTGGAGTTGGTGGACTTAGTCGAGTTGGTGGAGTTGGTGGAGTTGGTGGTTTTGGTGGAGTTGGTGGAGTTGGTGTAGTTAGTCGAGTTGGTGGAGTTGGTGGTGTTGGTGGAGTTGGTGGAGTAAGTCGAGTTGGTGAAGTTGGTGGAGTTAGTCGATTTGGTGGAGATGGTGGTCTTGGTGTATTTGGTGTAGTTCTTGGAGTTGGTGGAGTTGTTGGAGTTAATCGAGTTGGTGGAGTTTGTGGAGTTGATGACGTTGGTGGAGTTGGTGGTGTTGGTGGAGTTTGTCGAGTTGGTGGAGTTCGTGGTTTTGGTGGAGTTGGTGGAGTTAGTGGAATTGGTGGAGTTGGTGGAGTTCGTTGAGTTGGTGGGGTTTGTGGTGTTGTTGGAGTTGGTGGAGTTGGTGGAGTTAGTCGAGTTGGTGGAGTTGGTGGAGTTGGTGGTTTTGGTGGAGTTGTTCGAGTTGGTGGAGTTGGTGGTGTTGGTGGAGTTGGTGGAGTTAGTCGAGTTGGTGAAGTTGGTGTAGTTGCTGGAGTTAGTGGAGTTGGTGGTGTTTGTGGAGTTGGTGGAGTTAATCGAGTTGGTATTTTTGGTGGAGTTGCTGGAGTTGCTGGACTTAGTCGAGTTGGTGGAGTTTGAGGAGTTAATCGAGATGGTGGAGTTGGTGGTGTTGGTGGAGTTTTTCGATTTGGTGGAGTTGTGGTTTTGGTGGAGTTGGTGGAGTTATTGGAGTCATTCAAGTTGGTGGAGTTGGTGGAGTTCGTGGAGTTGGTGGGGTTTGTGGTGTTGGTGGAGTTGATGGAGTTAGTCGAGTTGGTGGAGTTGGTGGAGTTGGTGGTTTTGGTGAAGTAGGTGGAGTTATTCGAGTTGGTGGAGTTGGTGGAGTTCGTCGAGTTGGTGGGGTTTGCGGTATTTGTGGAGTTGGTCGAGTTAGTCGAGTTGGTAGAGTTGGTGGTTTTGGTGGAGTTGGTGGAGTTGCTGGAGTTAGTCGAGTTGGTGGAGTTGGTGTAATTGGTGGTTTTGTTGGAGTTGGTGGAGTTGGTCGAGTTCGTGGAGTTGGTGTAGTTGGTGGTTTTGGTGGAGTTCGTCGAGTTGGTGGATTTGGTGTAGTTGCTGGAGTTAGTCGAGTTGGTGGAGTTCGTGGTTTTGGTGGAGTTGGTGGAGTTGGTGGAGTTCGTCGAGTTGGTGGGTTTTGTGGTGTTGGTGGAGTTGGTGGAGTTAGTCGAGTTGGTGGAGTTGGTGGTTTTCGTGGAGTTGTTGGAGTTAGTCGAGTTGGTGGAGTTGGTGGTGTTGGTGGAGTTGGTGGAGTTAGTCGAGTTGGTGAAATTGGTGGATTTCGTCGAGTTGGTGGAGTTTGTGGTATTGGTGGAGTTGGTGGAGTTAGTCGAGTTGGTGGAGTTGGTGGAGTTAGTTGAGTTGGTGGAGTTGGTGGTGTTGGTGGAGTTGGTGGAGTTAGTCAAGTTGGTGAAGTTGGTGGAGTTAGTTGATTTGGTGGAGTTGGTGGTGTTGGTGTAGTTAGTCGAGTTGGTGGTGTTTGTGGAGTTGGTGGAGTTAATCGAGTTGGTGTAGTTGGTGGAATTGCTGGAGTTACTCGAGTTGGTGGAGTTGGTGGAGTTTATGGAGTTGGTGGTGTTGGTAGAGTTTGTCGAGTTGGTGGAGTTCGTGGTTTTGGTGGAGTTGGTGGAGTTCGTCGAGTTGGTGGAGTTGGTGGAGTTCGTCGAGTTGGTGGGGTTTGTGGTGTTGGTGGAGTTGGTGGAGTTGGTGGAGTATGTCGAGTTGGTGGAGTTGGTGGAGTTGGTGGTTTTGGTGGAGTTGGTGGTTTTGGTGGTTTTGGTGGAGTTAGTGGAGTTGGTGGAGTTGGTGGAGTTGGTGGAGTTAGTCGAGTTGGTGGTGCTTGTGGAGTTGGTGGAGTTGGTGGAGTTGGTGGAGTAAATCGAGTTGGTGTAGTTGGTGGTTTAGGTGGAGTTGCTGGAGTTAGTCGAGTTGATAGATTTGGTTGAATTAATCGAGTTGGTGGAGTTGTTGATGGAATTGGTGGAGTTGGTGGTATTGGTGGAATTGATCGAGTTGGTGGTTTTGGTGTTTTTGGTGGAGTTGGTGTAGTTGGTGGAGTTAGTCGAGTTGGTGGAGTTGGTGTAGTTGCTGGAGTTAGTCGAGTTGTTGGAATTGGTGGAGTTAGTCGATTTAGTGGTGTTGGTGTAGTTGGTGGAGTTAGTCGAGTTGGCGGAGTTGGTGCAGTTGCTCGAGTTCGTGGAGTTGGTGGAGTTAATCGAGTTGGTGGTGTTTGTGGAGTTGGTGGAGTTATTCAGTTGCTGGAGTAAATCAATTGGTTGAGTTGGTGGAGTTGCTGGAGTTGCTGGAATTAGTCGAGTTGGTGGAGTTGGCGGAGTTGGTGTTTTTGGTGGAGTTGGTGGAGTTGGTGTTGTTGGTGGAGTTTGTCGAGTTGGTGGAGTTCGTGGTTTTAGTGGAGTTGCAGGAGTTAGTCGAGTTGGTGGAGTTGGTGGAGTTCGTCGAGTTGGTGGTGTTTGTGGTGTTGGTGGAGTTGGTGAAGTTGGTGGAGTTAGTCGAGTTGGTGGAGTTGGTGGAGTTGATGGTTTTGGTGGAGTTGGTGGAGTTGGTGGAGTTTGTCGAGTTGGTGAAGTTGGTGGATTTAGTTGATTTGGTGGTGTTGGTGTAGTTAGTGTAGTTCTTGGAGTTGGTGGAGTTAGGCGAGTTGGTTGAGGTGGTGTTGTTGCTTAAGTTAGTCGATTTGGTGGTGTTTGTGGTGTTGTTGGAGTTGGTGGAGTTGTTGGAGTTAGTCGAGTTGGTGGAGTTGGTGGTGTTAGTCGAGTTGGTGGAGTTGGTGGAGTTCGTCGAGTTGGTGGAGTTGGTGGAGTTCGTCGAGTTGGTGGAGTTGGTCTAGTTCCTGGAGTTAGTTGAGTTGGTGGTGTTTGTGGAGTTGCTGGAGTTAGTCGAGTTGGTGGAGTTGGTGGAGTTATCGAGTTGGTGGAGTTGGTGGTGTTGGTGGAGTTCGTCGAGTTGGTGGGGTTTGAGGTGTTGTTGGAGTTGGTGGAGTTGGTGGAGTTAGTCGAGTTGGTGGTTTTGGTGGAGTTGGTGAAGTTGTTGGAGTTGGTCGAGTTTGTGGAGTTGGTGGTGTTGGTGGAGTTCGTCGAGTTGGTGAAGTTGGTGGAGTTAGTCGATTTGGTGGAGTTGGTGGTGTTGGTGGTGTTGGTGTAGTTGGTGTACTTATTGGAGGTGGTGGAGTTGGTGGAGTTAGTCGAGTTGGTGGAGTTGGTGGAGTTCGTCGAGTTGGTGGGGTTTGTGGTGTTGGTGGAGTTGGTGGAGTTGGTGGAGTTTTTCGAGTTGGTGGAGTTCGTGGTTTTGGTGGAGTTGGTGGAGTTGGTGGAGTTAGTCGAGTTGGTGGAGTTGGTGGAGTTCGTGGTTTTGGTGGAGTTGGTGGAGTTGGTGGAGTTCGTCGAGTTGGTGGGGTTTGTGGTGTTGGTGGAGTTGGTGGAGTTAGTCGAGTTGGTGGAGTTGGTGGAGTTTGGTCGAGTTGGTGGGGTTTGTGGTATTGGTGGAGTTGGTGGAGTTGGTGGAGTTAGTCGAGTTGGTGGAGTTGGTGGTGTTGGTGGAGTTGGTGGAGTTAGTCAAGTTGGTGAAGTTGGTGGAGTTAGTCGATTTGGTGGAGATGGTGGTCTTGGTGTATTTGGTGTAGTTCTTGGAGTTGGTGGAGTTGTTGGAGTTAATCGAGTTGGTGGAGTTTTTGGAGTTGATGACGTTGGTGGAGTTGGTGGTGTTGGTGGAGTTTGTCGAGTTGGTGGAGTTCGTGGTTTTGGTGGAGTTGGTGGAGTTAGTGGAATTGGTGGAGTTGGTGGAGTTCGTTGAGTTGGTGGGGTTTGTGGTGTTGTTGGAGTTGGTAGAGTTGGTGGAGTTAGTCGAGTTGGTGGAGTTGGTGGAGTTGGTGGTTTTGGTGGAGTTGTTCGAGTTGGTGGAGTTGGTGGTGTTGGTGGTTTTGGTGGAGTTCGTCGAGTTGGTGGATTTGGTGTAGTTGCTGGAGTTAGTCGAGTTGGTGGAGTTCGTGGTTTTGGTGGAGTTGGTGGAGTTGGTGGAGTTCGTCGAGTTGGTGGGGTTTGTGGTGTTGGTGGAGTTGGTGGAGTTAGTCGAGTTGGTGGAGTTGGTGGTTTTCGTGGAGTTGTTGGAGTTAGTCGAGTTGGTGGAGTTGGTGGTGTTGGTGGAGTTGGTGGAGTTAGTCGAGTTGGTGAAATTGGTGGATTTCGTCGAGTTGGTGGGGTTTGTGGTATTGGTGGAGTTGGTGGAGTTAGTCGAGTTGGTGGAGTTGGTGGAGTTAGTTGAGTTGGTGGAGTTGGTGGTGTTGGTGGAGTTGGTGGAGTTAGTCAAGTTGGTGAAGTTGGTGGAGTTAGTTGATTTGGTGGAGTTGGTGGTGTTGGTGTAGTTAGTCGAGTTGGTGGTGTTTGTGGAGTTGGTGGAGTTAATCGAGTTGGTGTAGTTGGTGGAATTGCTGGAGTTACTCGAGTTGGTGGAGTTGGTGGAGTTTATGGAGTTGGTGGTGTTGGTAGAGTTTGTCGAGTTGGTGGAGTTCGTGGTTTTGGTGGAGTTGGTGGAGTTCGTCGAGTTGGTGGAGTTGGTGTAGTTCGTCGAGTTGGTGGGGTTTGTGGTGTTGGTGGAGTTGGTGGAGTTGGTGGAGTATGTCGAGTTGGTGGAGTTGGTGGAGTTGGTGGTTTTGGTGGAGTTGGTGGTTTTGGTGGAGTTAGTGGAGTTGGTGGAGTTGGTGGTGTTGGTGGAGTTGGTGGAGTTATTCGAGTTGGTGAAGTTGCTGGAGTTAGTCGAGTTGGTGGTGCTTGTGGAGTTGGTGGAGTTGGTAGAGTAAATCGAGTTGGTGTAGTTGGTGGTTTAGGTGGAGTTGCTGGAGTTAGTCGAGTTGATAGATTTGGTTGAATTAATCGAGTTGGTGGAGTTGTTGATGGAATTGGTGGAGTTGGTGGTATTGGTGGAATTGATCGAGTTGGTGGTTTTGGTGTTTTTGGTGGAGTTGGTGTAGTTGGTGGAGTTAGTCGAGTTGGTGGAGTTGGTGTAGTTGGTGGAGTTAGTCGAGTTGGTGGAGTTGGTGTAGTTGCTGGAGTTAGTCGAGTTGGTGGAATTGGTGGAGTTAGTCGATTTAGTGGTGTTGGTGTAGTTGGTGGAGTTAGTCGAGTTGGCGGAGTTGGTGGAGTTAATCGAGTTGGTGGTGTTTGTGGAGTTGGTGGAGTTATTCAGTTGCTGGAGTGAATCAATTGGTTGAGTTGGTGGAGTTGCTGGAGTTGCTGGAATTAGTCGAGTTGGCGGAGTTGGTGGTTTTGGTGGAGTTGGTGGAGTTGGTGTTGTTGGTGGAGTTTGTCGAGTTGGTGGAGTTCGTGGTTTTAGTGGAGTTGCAGGAGTTAGTCGAGTTGGTGGAGTTGGTGGAGTTCGTCGAGTTGGTGGTGTTTGTGGTGTTGGTGGAGTTGGTGAAGTTGGTGGAGTTAGTCGAGTTGGTGGAGTTGGTGGAGTTGATGGTTTTGGTGGAGTTGGTGGAGTTGGTGGAGTTTGTCGAGTTGGTGAAGTTGGTGGATTTAGTCGATTTGGTGGTGTTGGTGTAGTTAGTGTAGTTCTTGGAGTTGGTGGAGTTAGTCGAGTTGGTTGAGGTGGTGTTGTTGCTTAAGTTAGTCGATTTGGTGGTGTTTGTGGTGTTGTTGGAGTTGGTGGAGTTGTTGGAGTTAGTCGAGTTGGTGGAGTTGGTGGTGTTGGTGGAGTTGGTGGAGTTAGTCGAGTTGATGAAGTTGGTGGAGTTAGTCGATTTGGTGGAGTTGGTAGTGTTGGTGTAGATGGTGTACTTCTTGGAGTTTGTGGAGTTGGTGGAGTTAGTCGAGTTGGTGGAGTTGGTGGAGTTCGTCGAGTTGGTGGAGTTGGTCTAGTTCCTGGAGTTAGTTGAGTTGGTGGTGTTTGTGGAGTTGCTGGAGTTAGTCGAGTTGGTGGAGTTGGTGGAGTTATCGAGTTGGTGGAGTTGGTGGTGTTGGTGGAGTTCGTCGAGTTGGTGGGGTTTGAGGTGTTGTTGGAGTTGGTGGAGTTGGTGGAGTTAGTCGAGTTGGTGGTTTTGGTGGAGTTGGTGAAGTTGTTGGAGTTGGTCGAGTTGGCGGAGTTGGTGCAGTTGCTCGAGTTCGTGGAGTTGGTGGAGTTAATCGAGTTGGTGGTGTTTGTGGAGTTGGTGGAGTTATTCAGTTGCTGGAGTAAATCAATTGGTTGAGTTGGTGGAGTTGCTGGAGTTGCTGGAATTAGTCGAGTTGGTGGAGTTGGCGGAGTTGGTGTTTTTGGTGGAGTTGGTGGAGTTGGTGTTGTTGGTGGAGTTTGTCGAGTTGGTGGAGTTCGTGGTTTTAGTGGAGTTGCAGGAGTTAGTCGAGTTGGTGGAGTTGGTGGAGTTCGTCGAGTTGGTGGTGTTTGTGGTGTTGGTGGAGTTGGTGAAGTTGGTGGAGTTAGTCGAGTTGGTGGAGTTGGTGGAGTTGATGGTTTTGGTGGAGTTGGTGGAGTTGGTGGAGTTTGTCGAGTTGGTGAAGTTGGTGGATTTAGTTGATTTGGTGGTGTTGGTGTAGTTAGTGTAGTTCTTGGAGTTGGTGGAGTTAGGCGAGTTGGTTGAGGTGGTGTTGTTGCTTAAGTTAGTCGATTTGGTGGTGTTTGTGGTGTTGTTGGAGTTGGTGGAGTTGTTGGAGTTAGTCGAGTTGGTGGAGTTGGTGGTGTTAGTCGAGTTGGTGGAGTTGGTGGAGTTCGTCGAGTTGGTGGAGTTGGTGGAGTTCGTCGAGTTGGTGGAGTTGGTCTAGTTCCTGGAGTTAGTTGAGTTGGTGGTGTTTGTGGAGTTGCTGGAGTTAGTCGAGTTGGTGGAGTTGGTGGAGTTATCGAGTTGGTGGAGTTGGTGGTGTTGGTGGAGTTCGTCGAGTTGGTGGGGTTTGAGGTGTTGTTGGAGTTGGTGGAGTTGGTGGAGTTAGTCGAGTTGGTGGTTTTGGTGGAGTTGGTGAAGTTGTTGGAGTTGGTCGAGTTTGTGGAGTTGGTGGTGTTGGTGGAGTTCGTCGAGTTGGTGAAGTTGGTGGAGTTAGTCGATTTGGTGGAGTTGGTGGTGTTGGTGGTGTTGGTGTAGTTGGTGTACTTATTGGAGGTGGTGGAGTTGGTGGAGTTAGTCGAGTTGGTGGAGTTGGTGGAGTTCGTCGAGTTGGTGGGGTTTGTGGTGTTGGTGGAGTTGGTGGAGTTGGTGGAGTTTTTCGAGTTGGTGGAGTTCGTGGTTTTGGTGGAGTTGGTGGAGTTGGTGGAGTTAGTCGAGTTGGTGGAGTTGGTGGAGTTCGTGGTTTTGGTGGAGTTGGTGGAGTTGGTGGAGTTCGTCGAGTTGGTGGGGTTTGTGGTGTTGGTGGAGTTGGTGGAGTTAGTCGAGTTGGTGGAGTTGGTGGAGTTTGGTCGAGTTGGTGGGGTTTGTGGTATTGGTGGAGTTGGTGGAGTTGGTGGAGTTAGTCGAGTTGGTGGAGTTGGTGGTGTTGGTGGAGTTGGTGGAGTTAGTCAAGTTGGTGAAGTTGGTGGAGTTAGTCGATTTGGTGGAGATGGTGGTCTTGGTGTATTTGGTGTAGTTCTTGGAGTTGGTGGAGTTGTTGGAGTTAATCGAGTTGGTGGAGTTTTTGGAGTTGATGACGTTGGTGGAGTTGGTGGTGTTGGTGGAGTTTGTCGAGTTGGTGGAGTTCGTGGTTTTGGTGGAGTTGGTGGAGTTAGTGGAATTGGTGGAGTTGGTGGAGTTCGTTGAGTTGGTGGGGTTTGTGGTGTTGTTGGAGTTGGTAGAGTTGGTGGAGTTAGTCGAGTTGGTGGAGTTGGTGGAGTTGGTGGTTTTGGTGGAGTTGTTCGAGTTGGTGGAGTTGGTGGTGTTGGTGGTTTTGGTGGAGTTCGTCGAGTTGGTGGATTTGGTGTAGTTGCTGGAGTTAGTCGAGTTGGTGGAGTTCGTGGTTTTGGTGGAGTTGGTGGAGTTGGTGGAGTTCGTCGAGTTGGTGGGGTTTGTGGTGTTGGTGGAGTTGGTGGAGTTAGTCGAGTTGGTGGAGTTGGTGGTTTTCGTGGAGTTGTTGGAGTTAGTCGAGTTGGTGGAGTTGGTGGTGTTGGTGGAGTTGGTGGAGTTAGTCGAGTTGGTGAAATTGGTGGATTTCGTCGAGTTGGTGGGGTTTGTGGTATTGGTGGAGTTGGTGGAGTTAGTCGAGTTGGTGGAGTTGGTGGAGTTAGTTGAGTTGGTGGAGTTGGTGGTGTTGGTGGAGTTGGTGGAGTTAGTCAAGTTGGTGAAGTTGGTGGAGTTAGTTGATTTGGTGGAGTTGGTGGTGTTGGTGTAGTTAGTCGAGTTGGTGGTGTTTGTGGAGTTGGTGGAGTTAATCGAGTTGGTGTAGTTGGTGGAATTGCTGGAGTTACTCGAGTTGGTGGAGTTGGTGGAGTTTATGGAGTTGGTGGTGTTGGTAGAGTTTGTCGAGTTGGTGGAGTTCGTGGTTTTGGTGGAGTTGGTGGAGTTCGTCGAGTTGGTGGAGTTGGTGTAGTTCGTCGAGTTGGTGGGGTTTGTGGTGTTGGTGGAGTTGGTGGAGTTGGTGGAGTATGTCGAGTTGGTGGAGTTGGTGGAGTTGGTGGTTTTGGTGGAGTTGGTGGTTTTGGTGGAGTTAGTGGAGTTGGTGGAGTTGGTGGTGTTGGTGGAGTTGGTGGAGTTATTCGAGTTGGTGAAGTTGCTGGAGTTAGTCGAGTTGGTGGTGCTTGTGGAGTTGGTGGAGTTGGTAGAGTAAATCGAGTTGGTGTAGTTGGTGGTTTAGGTGGAGTTGCTGGAGTTAGTCGAGTTGATAGATTTGGTTGAATTAATCGAGTTGGTGGAGTTGTTGATGGAATTGGTGGAGTTGGTGGTATTGGTGGAATTGATCGAGTTGGTGGTTTTGGTGTTTTTGGTGGAGTTGGTGTAGTTGGTGGAGTTAGTCGAGTTGGTGGAGTTGGTGTAGTTGGTGGAGTTAGTCGAGTTGGTGGAGTTGGTGTAGTTGCTGGAGTTAGTCGAGTTGGTGGAATTGGTGGAGTTAGTCGATTTAGTGGTGTTGGTGTAGTTGGTGGAGTTAGTCGAGTTGGCGGAGTTGGTGGAGTTAATCGAGTTGGTGGTGTTTGTGGAGTTGGTGGAGTTATTCAGTTGCTGGAGTAAATCAATTGGTTGAGTTGGTGGAGTTGCTGGAGTTGCTGGAATTAGTCGAGTTGGCGGAGTTGGTGGTTTTGGTGGAGTTGGTGGAGTTGGTGTTGTTGGTGGAGTTTGTCGAGTTGGTGGAGTTCGTGGTTTTAGTGGAGTTGCAGGAGTTAGTCGAGTTGGTGGAGTTGGTGGAGTTCGTCGAGTTGGTGGTGTTTGTGGTGTTGGTGGAGTTGGTGAAGTTGGTGGAGTTAGTCGAGTTGGTGGAGTTGGTGGAGTTGATGGTTTTGGTGGAGTTGGTGGAGTTGGTGGAGTTTGTCGAGTTGGTGAAGTTGGTGGATTTAGTCGATTTGGTGGTGTTGGTGTAGTTAGTGTAGTTCTTGGAGTTGGTGGAGTTAGTCGAGTTGGTTGAGGTGGTGTTGTTGCTTAAGTTAGTCGATTTGGTGGTGTTTGTGGTGTTGTTGGAGTTGGTGGAGTTGTTGGAGTTAGTCGAGTTGGTGGAGTTGGTGGTGTTGGTGGAGTTGGTGGAGTTAGTCGAGTTGATGAAGTTGGTGGAGTTAGTCGATTTGGTGGAGTTGGTAGTGTTGGTGTAGATGGTGTACTTCTTGGAGTTTGTGGAGTTGGTGGAGTTAGTCGAGTTGGTGGAGTTGGTGGAGTTCGTCGAGTTGGTGGAGTTGGTCTAGTTCCTGGAGTTAGTTGAGTTGGTGGTGTTTGTGGAGTTGCTGGAGTTAGTCGAGTTGGTGGAGTTGGTGGAGTTATCGAGTTGGTGGAGTTGGTGGTGTTGGTGGAGTTCGTCGAGTTGGTGGGGTTTGAGGTGTTGTTGGAGTTGGTGGAGTTGGTGGAGTTAGTCGAGTTGGTGGTTTTGGTGGAGTTGGTGAAGTTGTTGGAGTTGGTCGAGTTTGTGGAGTTGGTGGTGTTGGTGGAGTTAGTCGAGTTGGTGAAGTTGGTGGAGTTAGTCGATTTGGTGGAGTTGGTGGTGTTGGTGTAGTTGGTGTACTTATTGGAGGTGGTGGAGTTGGTGGAGTTAGTCGAGTTGGTGGAGTTGGTGGAGTTCGTCGAGTTGGTGGGGTTTGTGGTGTTGGTGGAGTTGGTGGAGTTGGTGGAGTTTTTCGAGTTGGTGGAGTTCGTGGTTTTGGTGGAGTTGGTGGAGTTGGTGGAGTTAGTCGAGTTGGTGGAGTTGGTGGAGTTCGTGGTTTTGGTGGAGTTGGTGGAGTTGGTGGAGTTCGTCGAGTTGGTGGGGTTTGTGGTGTTGGTGGAGTTGTTGGAGTTAGTCGAGTTGGTGGAGTTTGTGGAGTTTGGTCGAGTTGGTGGGGTTTGTGGTATTGGTGGAGTTGGTGGACTTAGTCGAGTTGGTGGAGTTGGTGGAGTTGGTGGTTTTGGTGGAGTTGGTGGAGTTGGTGGAGTTAGTCGAGTTGGTGGAGTTGGTGGTGTTGGTGGAGTTGGTGGAGTTAGTCGAGTTGGTGAAGTTGGTGGAGTTAGTCGATTTGGTGGAGATGGTGGTCTTGGTGTATTTGGTGTAGTTCTTGGAGTTGGTGGAGTTGTTGGAGTTAATCGAGTTGGTGGAGTTTGTGGAGTTGATGACGTTGGTGGAGTTGGTGGTGTTGGTGGAGTTTGTCGAGTTGGTGGAGTTCGTGGTTTTGGTGGAGTTGGTGGAGTTAGTGGAATTGGTGGAGTTGGTGGAGTTCGTTGAGTTGGTGGGGTTTGTGGTGTTGTTGGAGTTGGTCGAGTTGGTGGAGTTAGTCGAGTTGGTGGAGTTGGTGGAGTTGGTGGTTTTGGTGGAGTTGTTCGAGTTGGTGGAGTTGGTGGTGTTGGTGGAGTTGGTGGAGTTAGTCGAGTTGGTGAAGTTGGTGTAGTTGCTGGAGTTAGTGGAGTTGGTGGTGTTTGTGGAGTTGGTGGAGTTAATCGAGTTGGTATTTTTGGTGGAGTTGCTGGAGTTGCTGGACTTAGTCGAGTTGGTGGAGTTTGAGGAGTTAATCGAGATGATGGAGTTGGTGGTGTTGGTGGAGTTTTTCGATTTGGTGGAGTTGTGGTTTTGTTGGAGTTGGTGGAGTTATTGGAGTTATTCAAGTTGGTGGAGTTGGTGGAGTTCGTGGAGTTGGTGGGGTTTGTGGTGTTGGTGGAGTTGATGGAGTTAGTCGAGTTGGTGGAGTTGGTGGAGTTGGTGGTTTTGGTGAAGTAGGTGGAGTTATTCGAGTTGGTGGAGTTGGTGGAGTTCGTCGAGTTGGTGGGGTTTGCGGTATTTGTGGAGTTGGTCGAGTTAGTCGAGTTGGTAGAGTTGGTGGTTTTGGTGGAGTTGGTGGAGTTGCTGGAGTTAGTCGAGTTGGTGGAGTTGGTGTAGTTGGTGGTTTTGTTGGAGTTGGTGGAGTTGGTCGAGTTCGTGGAGTTGGTGTAGTTGGTGGTTTTGGTGGAGTTCGTCGAGTTGGTGGATTTGGTGTAGTTGCTGGAGTTAGTCGAGTTGGTGGAGTTCGTGGTTTTGGTGGAGTTGGTGGAGTTGGTGGAGTTCGTCGAGTTGGTGGGGTTTGTGGTGTTGGTGGAGTTGGTGGAGTTAGTCGAGTTGGTGGAGTTGGTGGTTTTCGTGGAGTTGTTGGAGTTAGTCGAGTTGGTGGAGTTGGTGGTGTTGGTGGAGTTGGTGGCGTTAGTCGAGTTGGTGAAATTGGTGGATTTCGTCGAGTTGGTGGGGTTTGTGGTATTGGTGGAGTTGGTGGAGTTAGTCGAGTTGGTGGAGTTGGTGGAGTTAGTTGAGTTGGTGGAGTTGGTGGTGTTGGTGGAGTTGGTGGAGTTAGTCAAGTTGGTGAAGTTGGTGGAGTTAGTTGATTTGGTGGAGTTGGTGGTGTTGGTGTAGTTAGTCGAGTTGGTGGTGTTTGTGGAGTTGGTGGAGTTAATCGAGTTGGTGTAGTTGGTGGAATTGCTGGAGTTACTCGAGTTGGTGGAGTTGGTGGAGTTTATGGAGTTGGTGGTGTTGGTAGAGTTTGTCGAGTTGGTGGAGTTCGTGGTTTTGGTGGAGTTGGTGGAGGTCGTCGAGTTGGTGGAGTTGGTGGAGTTCGTCGAGTTGGTGGGGTTTGTGGTGTTGGTGGAGTTGGTGGAGTTGGTGGAGTATGTCGAGTTGGTGGAGTTGGTGGAGTTGGTGGTTTTGGTGGAGTTGGTGGAGTTGGTGGAGTTAGTGGAGTTGGTGGAGTTGGTGGTGTTGGTGGAGTTGGTGGAGTTAGTCGAGTTGGTGAAGTTGCTGGAGTTAGTCGAGTTGGTGGTGCTTGTGGACTTGGTGGAGTTGGTGGAGTAAATCGAGTTGGTGTAGTTGGTGGTTTAGGTGGAGTTGCTGGAGTTAGTCGAGTTGATAGATTTGGTTGAATTAATCGAGTTGGTGGAGTTGTTGATGGAATTGGTGGAGTTGGTGGTATTGGTGGAATTGATCGAGTTGGTGGTTTTGGTGTTTTTGGTGGAGTTGGTGTAGTTGGTGGAGTTAGTCGAGTTGGTGGAGTTGGTGTAGTTATTTAAGTTGGAGGAGTTGCTGGAGTTTGTCGAGTTGGCGGAGTTGGTGCAGTTGCTCGAGTTCGTGGAGTTGCTGGAGTTGGTGGAGTTAATCGAGTTGGTGGTGTTTGTGGAGTTGGTGGAGTTATTCAGTTGCTGGAGTAAATCAATTGGTTGAGTTGGTGGAGTTGCTGGAGTTGCTGGAATTAGTCGAGTTGGTGGAGTTGGCGGAGTTGGTGGTTTTGGTGGAGTTGGTGGAGTTGGTGTTGTTGGTGGAGTTTGTCGAGTTGGTGGAGTTCGTGGTTTTAGTGGAGTTGCAGGAGTTAGTCGAGTTGGTGGAGTTGGTGGAGTTCGTCGAGTTGCTGGTGTTTGTGGTGTTGGTGGAGTTGGTGAAGTTGGTGGAGTTAGTCGCGTTTGTGGAGTTGGTGGAGTTGATGGTTTTGGTGGAGTTGGTGGAGTTGGTGGAGTTTGTCGAGTTGGTGAAGTTGGTGGATTTAGTCGATTTGGTGGTGTTGGTGTAGTTAGTGTAGTTCTTGGAGTTGGTGGAGTTAGTCGAGTTGGTTGAGGTGGTGTTGTTGCTTAAGTTAGTCGATTTGGTGGTGTTTGTGGTGTTGTTGGAGTTGGTGGAGTTGTTGGAGTTAGTCGAGTTGATGGAGTTGGTGGTGTTGGTGGAGTTGGTGGAGTTAGTCGAGTTGATGAAGTTGGTGGAGTTAGTCGATTTGGTGGAGTTGGTAGTGTTGGTGTAGATGGTGTACTTCTTGGAGTTTGTGGAGTTGTTGGAGTTAGTCGAGTTGGTGGAGTTGGTGGAGTTTGTCGAGTTGGTTGAGTTGGTCTAGTTCCTGGAGTTAGTTGAGTTGGTGGTGTTTGTGGAGTTGCTGGAGTTAGTCGAGTTGGTGGAGTTGGTGGAGTTAATCGAGTTGGTGGAGTTGGTGGTGTTGGTGGAGTTCGTCGAGTTGGTGGGTTTTGAGGTGTTGTTGGAGTTGGTGGAGTTGGTGGAGTTAGTCGAGTTGGTGGAGTTGGTGGTTTTGGTGGAGTTGGTGAAGTTGGTGGAGTTAGTCGAGTTGGTGAAGTTGGTGGAGTTAGTCGATTTGGTGGAGTTGGTGGTGTTGGTGTAGTTGGTGTACTTATTGGAGGTGGTGGAGTTGGTGGAGTTAGTCGAGTTGGTGGAGTTGGTGGAGTTCGTCGAGTTGGTGGGGTTTGTGGTGTTGGTGGAGTTGGTGGAGTTGGTGGAGTTGGTGGAGTTTTTCGAGTTGGTGGAGTTCGTGGTTTTGGTGGAGTTGGTGGAGTTAGTCGAGTTGGTGGAGTTGGTGGAGTTCGTGGTTTTGGTGGAGTTCGTGGTTTTGGTGGAGTTGGTGGAGTTCGTCGAGTTGGTGGGGTTTGTGGTGTTGGTGGAGTTGGTGGAGTTAGTCGAGTTGGTGGAGTTGGTGGAGTTTGGTCGAGTTGGTGGGGTTTGTGGTATTGGTGGAGTTGGTGGACTTAGTCGAGTTGGTGGAGTTGGTTGAGTTGGTGGTTTTGTTGGAGTTGGTGGAGTTGGTGGAGTTAGTCGAGTTGGTGGAGTTGGTGGTGTTGGTGGAGTTGGTGGAGTTAGTCCAGTTGGTGAAGTTGGTGGAGTTAGTCGAGTTGGTGGAGATGGTGGTCTTGGTGTATATGGTGTAGTTCTTGGAGTTGGTGGAGTTGTTGGAGTTAATCGAGTTGGTGGAGTTTGTGGAGTTGATGACGTTGGTGGAGTTGGTGGTGTTGGTGGAGTTTGTCGAGTTGGTGGAGTTCGTGGTTTTGGTGGAGTTGGTGGAGTTAACGGAATTGGTAGAGTTGGTGGAGTTCGTCGAGTTGGTGGGGTTTGTGGTGTTGTTGGAGTTGGTCGAGTTGGTGGAGTTAGTCGAGTTGGTGGAGTTGGTGGAGTTGGTGGTTTTGGTGGAGTTGTTCGAGTTGGTGGAGTTGGTGGTGTTGGTGGAGTTGGTGGAGTTAGTCGAGTTGGTGAAGTTGGTGTAGTTGCTGGAGTTATTGGAGTTGGTGGTGTTGTGGAGTTGGTGGAGTTAATCGAGTTGGTATTTTTGGTGGAGTTGCTGGAGTTGCTGGACTTAGTCGAGTTGGTGGAGTTTGAAGAGTTAATCGAGTTGGTGGAGTTGGTGGTGTTGGTGGAGTGTTTCGATTTGGTGGAGTTGTGGTTTTGGTGGAGTTGGTGGAGTTATTGGAGTTATTCCAGTTGGTGGAGGTGGTGGAGTTCGTGGAGTTGGTGGGGTTTGTGGTGTTGGTGGAGTTGATGGAGTTAGTCGAGTTGGTGGAGTTGGTGGAGTTGGTGGTTTTGGTGAAGTAGGTGGAGTTATTCGAGTTGGTGGAGTTGGTGGAGTTCGTCGAGTTGGTGGGGTTTGCGGTATTTGTGGAGTTGGTCGAGTTAGTCGAGTTGGTAGAGTTGGTGGTTTTGGTGGAGTTGGTGGAGTTGCTGGAGTTAGTCGAGTTGGTGGAGTTGGTGTAGTTGGTGGTTTTGTTGGAGTTGGTGGAGTTGGTCGAGTTCGTGGAGTTGGTGTAGTTGGTGGTTTTGGGGGAGTTGGTCGATTTGGTGGTTTTGGTGTAGTTGCTGGAGTTAGTCGAGTTGGTGGAGTTCGTGGTTTTGGTGGAGTTGGTGGAGTTGGTGGAGTTCGTCGAGTTGGTGGGGTTTGTGGTGTTGGTGTAGTTGCTGGAGTTAGTCGAGTTGGTGGAGTTGGTGGTTTTCGTGGAGTTGGTGGAGTTAGTCGAGTTGGTGGAGTTGGTGGTGTTGGTGGAGTTGGTGGAGTTATTCGAGTTGGTGAAATTGGTGGATTTCGTCGAGTTGGTGGGGTTTGTGGTATTGGTGGAGTTGGTGGAGTTAGTCGAGTTAGTGGAGTTGGTTTAGTTGGTGGTTTTGGTGGAGTTAATCGAGTTGGTGGTGTTTGTGGCGATGCTGGAGTTGGTGGAGTTGGTCGAGTTGGTGGAGTGGGTGTAGTTGGTGCTTTTGGTGGAGTTGGTCGAGTTGGTGGATTTGGTGTAGTTGCTGGAGTTAGTCGAGTTGGTGGAATTAGTGGAGTTAGTCGAGTTGGTGGAGTTGCTGGCTTTGCTGTAGTTAGTCGAGTTTGTGGTGGAGTTGCTAGAGTTGGTGGAGTTGGTGGATTTGGTGGAGTTAATCGAGTTGATGGAGTTGATTTTGTTGGTAGAGTTGGTGGAGTTTGTGGAGTTTTTGGAGTTGGTGGTTTTAGTGGAGTTGGTCGAGTTGGTGGAGTTAATCGAGTTTGTGGAGTTGCAGGAGTTTGTGAAGTTGTTGGAGTTAGTGGAGTTAGTCGAGTTGGTGGAGTTGGTGGAGTTGGTGTTTTTGTTGGAGTTGGTGGAGTTAGTCGAGTTGGTGGAGTTGGTGGTGTTGGTGGAGTTGGTGGAGTTAGTCAAGTTGGTGAAGTTGGTGGAGTTAGTCGATTTGGTGGAGTTGGTGGTGTTGGTGTAGTTGGTGCAGTTCTTGGAGTTGGTGGAGTTGGTGGAGTTAGTCGAGTTGGTGGAGTTGGTGTAGTTGCTGGAGTTAGTCGAGTTGGTAGTGTTTGTGGAGTTGGTGGAGTTAATCGAGTTCGTGTAGTTGGTGGAGTTGCTGGAGTTAGTCGAGTTGGTGGAGTTGGTGTAGTTAATCGAGTTGGTGGAGTTTATGGAGTTGGTGGAGTTGGTGGTGTTGGTAGAGTTTGTGGAGTTGGTGGAGTTCGTGGTTTTGGTGGAGTTGATGGAGTTATTGGAGTTCGTCGAGTTGGTGGAGTTGGTGGAGTTCGTAGAGTTGGTGGGGTTTGTGGTGTTGGTGGAGTTGGTGGAGTTGGTGGAGTATGTCGAGTTGGTGGAGTTGGTGGAGTTGGTGGAGTTTGTCGAGTTGGTGGTGTTTGTGGAGTTGGTGGAGATAGTCGAGTTGGTGGAGTTGGTGTAGTTGGTGGTTTTGGTGGAGTTGGTGGAGTTGGTGGAGTTAATCGAGTTGGTGGTGTTTGTGGCGTTGCTGGAGTTGGTGGAGTTGGTGGAGTTGGTCGAGTTGGTGGAGTTGGTGTAGTTGGTGGTTTTGGTGGAGTTAGTAGAGTTGGTGGATTTGGTGTAGTTGCTGGAGTTATTCGAGTTGGTGGAATTAGTGGAGTTAGTCGAGTTGGTGGAGTTGCTGGCTTTGCTGTAGTTAGTCGAGTTTGTGGAGTTGTAGGAGTTGCTGGAGTTGGTGGAGTTGGTGGATTTGGTAGAGTTTATCGAGTTGGTGGAGTTGATGGTGTTGGTAGAGTTGGTGGAGTTTGTGGAGTTTTGGAGTTGGTGTTTTTAGTGGAGTTGGTGGGGTTCGTCGAGTTTGTGGAGTTGGTGGAGTTTGTGGAGTTGGTGGAGTTGGTGGAGTTGGTGGAGTTCGTCGAGTTGGTGGAGTGGGTGGAGTTCGTCGAGTTGGTGGGGTTTGTGGTGTTGGTGTAGTTGGTGGTTTTGGTGGAGTTAGTGGAGTTAATCGAGTTGGTGGTGTTTGTGGCGTTGCTGGAGTTGGTGGAGTTGGTCGAGTTGGTGGAGTTGGTGTAGTTGGTGGTTTTGGTGGAGTTAGTCGAGTTGGTGGATTTGGTGTAGTTGCTGGAGTTAGTCGAGTTGGTGGAATTAGTGGAGTTAGTCGAGTTGGTGGAGTTGCTGGCTTTGCTGTAGTTAGTCGAGTTTGTGGAGTTGGTGGAGTTGCTGGAGTTGGTGGAGTTGGTGGATTTGGTGGAGTTAATCGAGTTGATGGAGTTGATTTTGTTGGTAGAGTTGGTGGAGTTTGTGGAGTTTTTGGAGTTGGTGGTTTTAGTGGAGTTTGTCGAGTTGGTGCAGTTAATCGAGTTTGTGGAGTTGCTGGAGTTTGTGAAGTTGGTGGAGTTAGTGGAGTTAGTCGAGTTGGTGGAGTTAGTGTTTTTGGTGGAGTTGGTGGAGTTAGTCGAGTTGGTGGAGTTGGTGGTGTTGGTGGAGTTGGTGGAGTTAGTCAAGTTGGTGAAGTTGGTGGAGTTAGTCGATTTGGTGGAGTTGGTGGTGTTGGTGTAGTTGGTGCAGTTCTTGGAGTTGGTGGAGTTGGTGTAGTTTATGGAGTTGGTGGAGTTGGTGGTGTTGGTAGAGTTTGTCGAGTAGGTGGAGTTCGTGGTTTTGTGGAGTTGGTGGAGTTGGTGGAGTTCGTCGAGTTGGTGAAGTTGGGGGAGTTCGTCGAATTTGTGGGATTTGTGGTGTTGGTGGAGTTGGTGGAGTTGGTGGAGTATTTGGAGTTGGTGGAGTTGGTGGAGTTGGTGGTTTTGGTGGAGTTGGTCGAGTTGGTGGAGTTAATCGAGTTTGTGGAGTTGCTGGAGTTTGTGAAGTTGGTGGAGTTAGTGGAGTTAGTCGAGTTGGTGGAGTTGGTGGAGTTTGTGTTTTTGGTGGAGTTGGTGGAGTTGGTGGAGTTAGTCGAGTTGGTGGAGTTGGTGGTGTTGGTGGAGTTGTTGGAGTTAGTCAAGTTGCAGAAGTTGGTGAAGTTAGTCGATTTGGTGGATTTGGTGGTGTTGGTGTAGTTGGTGCAGTTCTTGGAGTTGGTGGAGTTGGTGGAGTTAGTCGAGTTGGTAGAGTTGGTGGAGTTGGTGGAGTTAGTCGAGTTGGTGGAGTTGGTGGTTTTCGTGGAGTTGGTGGAGTTAGTCGAGTTGGTGGAGTTGGTGGTGTTGGTGGAGTTGGTGGAGTTAGTCGAGTTGGTGAAATTGGTGGATTTCGTCGAGTTGGTGGGGTTTGTGGTATTGGTGGAGTTGGTGGAGTTAGTCGAGTTGGTGGAGTTGGTGTAGTTGGTGGTTTTGGTGGAGTTGGTGGAGTTGGTGGAGTTAGTCGAGTTGGTGGAGTTGGTGGTGTTGGTGGAGTTGGTGGAGTTAGTCGAGTTGGTGGAGTTGGTGGAGTTGATGGCGTTGGTGGAGTTGGTGGAGTTTGTCGAGTTGGTGGAGTTCGTGGTTTTGGTGGAGTTGGTGGAGTTAGTCGAATTGGTGGAGTTGGTGGAGTTGGTGGTTTTGGTGGAGTTGGTGGATTTGTTCGAGTTAGTCGAGTTGGTGGAGTTGGTGGTGTAGGTGGAGTTGGTGGAGTTAGTCGAGTTGGTGAAGTTGGTGTAGTTGCTGGAGTTAGTTGAGTTGGTGGTGTTTGTGGAGTTGGTGGAGTTAATCGAGTTGGTATAGTTGGTATTTTTGGTGGAGTTGCTGGAGTTGCTGGACTTAGTCGAGTTGGTGGAGTTTGTGGAGTTAATCGAGTTGGTGGAGTTGGTGGTGTTGGTGGAGTTTGTCGATTTGTTGGAGTTCGTGGTTTTGGTGGAGTTGGTGGAGTTATTGGAGTTATTCAAGTTGGTGGAGTTGGTGGAGTTCGTAGAGTTGGTGGGGTTTGTGGTGTTGGTGGAGTTGGTGGAGTTAGTCGAGATGGTGGAGTTGGTGGAGTTGGTGGTGTTGGTGAAGTTGGTCGAGTTATTCGAGTTGGTGGAGTTGGTGGAGTTCGACGAGTTGGTGGGGTTTGCGGTATTGGTGGAGTTGGTCGAGTTAGTCGAGTTGGTAGAGTTGGTGGTTTTGGTGGAGTTGGTGGAGTTGCTGGAGTTAGTCGAGTTGGTGGAGTTGGTGTAGTAGGTGGTTTTGTTGGTGTTGGTGGAGTTGGTCGAGTTCGTGGAGTTGGTGTAGTTGGTGGTTTTGGAGGAGTTGGTCGAGTTGGTGGATTTGGTGTAGTTGCTGGAGTTAGTCGAGTTGGTGAAGTTCGTGGTTTTGGTGCAGTAGGTGGAGTTCGTCGAGTTGGTGGGGTTTGTGGTGTTGGTGGAGTTGGTGGAGTTAGTCGAGTTGGTGGAGTTGGTGGAGTTCGTCGAGTTGGTGGGGTTTGTGGTATTGGTGGAGTTGGTGGAGTTAGTCGAGTTGGTGGAGTTGGTGGAGTTGGTTGTTTTGGTGGAGTTGGTGGAGTTGGTGGAGTTTGTCGAGTTGTTGGAGTTGGTGGTGTTGGTGGAGTTGGTGGAGTTAGTCGAGTTGCTGAAGTTGATGGAGTTAGTCGATTTGGTGGAGTTGGTGGTGTTGGTGTAGTTGGTGTAGTTCTTGGAGTTGGTGGAGTTGTTGGAGTTGGTGGAGTTGGTGGTGTTGATGGCGTTGGTGGAGTTGGTGGTGTTGGTGGAATTTGTCGAGTTGGTGGAGTTCGTGGTTTTGGTGGAGTTGGTGGAGTTAGTCGAATTGGTGGAGTTGGTGAAGTTCGTCGAGTTGGTGGGGTTTGTGGTGTTGTTGGAGTTGTTCGAGTTGGTGGAGTTAGTCGAGTTGGTGGAGTTGGTGGAGTTGGTGGAGTTGGTGGTTTTGGTGGAGTTGGTGGAGTTTTTGGAATTAGTCGTGTTGGTGGAGTTGGTGGTGTTGGTGGAGTTGGTGGAGTTTGTCGAGTTGGTGAAGTTGGTGTAGTTGCTGGAGTTAGTTGAGTTGGTGGTGTTTGTGGAGTTGGTCGAGTTAATCGAGTTGGTATAGTTGGTATTTTTGGTGGAGTTGCTGGAGTTGCTGGACTTAGTCGAGTTGGTGGAGTTTGTGGAGTTAATCGAGTTGGTGGAGTTGGTGGTGTTGGTGGAGTTTGTCGAGTTGGTGGAGTTCGTGGTTTTGATGAAGTTGGTGTAGTTATTGGAGTTATTCGAGTTAGTGGAGTTGGTGGAGTTCGTAGAGTTGGTGGGGTTTGTGGTGTTGGTGGAGTTGGTGGAGTTAGTCGAGTTGGTGGAGTTGGTGGAGTTGGTGGAGTTAATCGAGTTGGTGGTGTTTGTGGAGTTGGTGGAGTTATTCAGTTGCTGGAGTTAATCAAGTTGTTTGAGTTGGTGGAGTTGCTGGAGTTGCTGGAATTAGTCGAGTTGGTGGAGTTGGCGGAGTTTGTGGTTTTGGTGGAGGTGGTGGAGTTGGTGGTGTTGGTGGAGTTTGTCGAGTTGGTGGAGTTCGTGGTTTTGGTGGAGATGGAGGAGTTAGTCGAGTTGGTGGAGTTGGTGGAGTTCGTCGAGTTACTAGGGTTTGTGGTGTTGGTGGAGTTGGTGAAGTTGGTGAAGTTAGTCAAGTTAGTGGAGTTGGTGGAGTTGATAGTTTTGGTGGAGTTGGTGGAGTTGGTGGAGTTAGTCGAGTTGGTTGAGGTGGTGTTGTTGCTGAAGTTAGTCGAGTTGGTGGTGTCTGTGGAGTTGGTGGAGTTAATCGAGTTGGTGTAGTTGGTGGTTTTGGTGGAGGTGGTAGAGTTGCTGGAGTTAGTCGAGTTGGTGGAGTTGGTGGAGTTAATCGAGTTGGTGGAGTTGATGGAGTTGTTGGAGTTGGTGGTGTTGGTGGAGTTTGTCGAGTTGGTGCAGTTCGTGTTTTTGGTGGAATTGGTGGAGTTAGTCGAGTTGGTGGAGTTTGTGGAGTTCGACGAGTTGGTGGAGTTGGTGAAGTTGGTCGTTTTGGTGGAGTTGGTGGAGTTGGTGGAGTTAGTCGAGTTGGTGGAGTTGGTGGTGTTGGTGGAGTTGGTGGAGTTAGTCGAGTTGGTGAAGTTGGTGGAGTTAGTCGTTTTGGTGGAGTTGGTAGTGTTGGTGTAGTTGGTGTACTTCTTGGAGTTTGTGGAGTTGGTGGAGTTAGTCGAGTTTGTGGTGTTGGTGTAGTTCCTGGAGTTAGTTGAGTTGGTGGTGTTTGTGGAGTTGGTGGAGTTAATCAAGTTGGTATAGTTGGTGGTTTTGGTGGAGTTGGGGGAGTTGCTGGAGTTAGTCGAGTTGGTGGAGTTGGTTGAGTTAATCGAGTTGGTGGAGTTGGTGGTGTTGGTGGAGATTGTCAAGTTGGTGGAGTTCGTGATTTTGGTGGAGTTGCTGGAGTTAGTCGAGTTGGTGGAGTTGGTGGAGTTAATGGAGTTGGTGGAGTTGGTGGAGTTAATCGAGTTGGTGGAGTTGGTGGAGTTAGTCGAGTTGGTGGAGTTGATGCAGTTCGTCGAGTTGGTGGGGTTTGTGGTGTTGGTGGAGTTGTTGGAGTTGGTGGATTTAGTCGAGTTTGTGGAGTTGGTGCAGTTGGTGGTTTTGGTGAATTTGGTGGAGTTAGTCGAGTTGGTGAAGTTCGTGGAATTAGTCGATTTGGTGGAGTTGGTGGTGTTGGTGTAGTTGGTGTAGTTCTTGGAGTTGGTGGAGTTGGTGGAGTTAGTCGAGTTTGTGGAGTTGGTGTAGTTCCTGGAGTTAGTTGAGTTGGTGGTGTTTGTGGATTTGGTGGAGTTAATCGAGTTGGTATAGTTTGTGGTTTTGTTGGAGTTGGTGGAGTTGCTGGAGTTAGTCGAGTTGGTGGAGTTGGTGGAGTTAATCGAGTTGGTGGAGTTGGTGGAGATGGTGGTGTTGGTGGAGTTTGTCGAGTTGGTGGAGTTCGTGGTTTTGGTGGAGTTAGTGGAGTTAGTTGAGTTGGTGGAGTTAATGGAGTTGGTGGAGTTAATCTAGTTGGTGGAGTTGGTGGAGTTGATGGAGTTAGTCGAGTTGGTGGAGTTGGTGGAGTTCGTCGAGTTGGTCGGGTTTGTGGTGTTGTTGGAGTTGGTGGAGTTGTTGGAGTTGGTGGAGTTGTTGGAGTTAGTCGAGTTAGTGGAGTTGGTGGTGTTGGTGGAGTTGGTGGAGTTAGTCGAGTTGATGAAGTTGTTGGAGTTAGTCGATTTGGTGGAGTTGGTGGAGTTAGTCGAGTTGGTGGAGTTGGTGCAGTTGGTGGTTTTGGTGGTTTTGGTGGAGTTAGTCGAGTTGGTGAAGTTGGTGGAGTTAGTCTATTTGGTGGAGTTGGTGATGTTGGTGTAGTTGGTGTAGTTCTTGGAGTTGGTGGAGTTAGTCGAGTTGGTGGAGTTGGTGTAGTTCCTGGAGTTAGTTGAGTTGGTGGAGTTGGTGGAGTTAATCGAGTTGGTGGAGTTGGTGGTGTTGGTGGAGTTAATGCAGTTGGTGGAGTTGGTGGAGCTAATCGAGTTGGTGGAGTTGGTGGTGTTGGTGTTTTTGGTGTGGTTCTTGGAATTGGTGGAGTTGGTGGAGTTAGTCGAGTTGGTGGAGTTGGTGTAGTTCCTGGAGTTTGTCGAGTTGGTGAAGTTCGTGGTTTTGGTGGAGTGGGTGGAGTTGCTGGAGTTAGTCGAGTTGGTGGAGTTGGTGGAGTTAATCGAGTTGGTGGAGTTGCTGGAGTTGGTGGTGTTGGTAGAGTTTGTCGAGTTGGTGGAGTTCATGGTTTTGGTGGAGTTGGTGGAGTTATTCGAGATGGTGAAGTTGGTGAAGTTTGTCGAGCTGGAGGGGTTTCTGGTGTTGGTGGAGTTGGTGGAGTTGATGGAGTTAGTCGAGTTGGTGGAGTTGGTGGAGTTAGTCGAGATGGTGGAGTTGTTGGAGTTGGTCGAGTTGGTGGAGTTGGGGGGTTGGTGGAGTTGGTGGAGTTAGTCGACTTGGTGGAGTTGGTGGAGATGGTGGTGTTGGTGGAGTTGGTGGAGTTAATGCAGTTGGTGGAGTTGGTGGAGCTAATCGAGTTGGTGGAGTTGGTGGTGTTGGTGTTTTTGGTGTGGTTCTTGGAATTGGTGGAGTTGGTGGAGTTGGTGTAGTTCCTGGAGTTAGTTGAGTTGGTGGTGTTTGTGGAGTTGGTGGAGTTTGTCGAGTTGGTGGAGTTTGTGGTTTTGGTGGAGTGGGTGGAGTTGCTGGAGTTAGTCGAGTTGGTGGAGTTGGTGGAGTTAATCGAGTTGGTGGAGTTGCTGGAGTTGGTGGTGTTGGTAGAGTTTGTCGAGTTGGTGGAGTTCGTGGTTTTGGTGGAGTTGGTGGAGTTAGTCGAGTTGGTGGAGTTGGTGGAGTTAGTCGAGTTGGTGGAGTTGGTGGTTTTGATGGAGTTGGTGGAGTTGGTGGAGTTAGTCGAGTTGGTGGAGTTGGTGGAGTTAGTCGAGTTGGTGAAGTTGGTGGAGTTAGTCGATTTGGTAGAGTTGGTGGTGTTGGTGTAGTTGGTGCAGTTCTTGGAGTTAGTGGAGTTGGTGGAGTTTGTCGAGTTGGTGGAGTTGGTGTAGTTGCTGGAGTTTGTCGAGTTGGTGGTGTTTGTGGAGTTGGTGAAGTTAATCGAGTTGGTGTAGTTGGTGGAGTTGCTGGATATAGTCGAGTTGGTGGAGTTGGTGGAGTTGGTGGAGTTAATCGAGTTCGTGGTGTTTGTGGCGTTGCTGGAGTTGTTGGAGTTGGTGGAGTTGGTGGAGTTAGTCGAGTTGGTGGAGTTGGTGGTTTTGGTGGAATTGGTGGAGTTGGTGGAGTTAGTCGAGTTGGTGGAGTTGGTGGTGTTGGTGGAGTTGGTGGAGTTAGTCGAGTTGGTGATTTTGGTGGATTTGGTGGAGTTAGTCGAGTTGGTGAAGTTGATGGAGTTAGTCGATTTGGTTGAGTTGGTGGTGTTGGTGTAGTTGGTGTAGTTCTTGGAGTTGGTGGAGTTTGTCGAGTTGGTGGAGTTGTTGTAGTTCCTGGAGTTAGTTGAGTTGGTGGTGTTTGTGGAGTTGGTGGAGTTAATCGAGTTGGAATAGTTGGTGGTTTTGGTGGAGTTGGTGGAATTGCTGGAGTTAGTCGAGTTGGTGGAGTTGGTGGAGTTAATCGAGTTGGTGGAGTTGGTGGAGTTGGTTGTGTTGGTGGAGTTAATCGATTTGGTGGAGTTTGTAGTGTTGGTGTAGTTGGTGTACTTCTTGGAGTTTGTGGAGTTGGTCGAGTTAGTCGAGTTGGTGGAATTGGTGGAGTTCGTCGAGTTGGTGGGGTTTATGGTGTTGGTGGAGTTGGTGGAGTTAGTCGAGTTGGTGGAGTTGGTGCAGTTGGTGGTTTTGGTGGATTTGGTGGAGATAGTCGAGTTGGTGAAGTTGGTGGAGCTAGTCGATTTGGTGGAGTTGGTGGTGTTGGTGTAGTTAATCGAGTTGGTGGAGTTGGTGGTGTTGGTGGAGTTAATGCAGTTGGTGGAGTTGGTGGAGCTAATCGAGTTGGTGGAGTTGGTGGTGTTGGTGTTTTTGGTGTGGTTCTTGGAATTGGTGGAGTTGGTGGAGTTAGTCGAGTTGGTGGAGTTGGTGTAGTTCCTGGAGTTTGTCGAGTTGGTGGAGTTCGTGGTTTTGGTGGAGTGGGTGGAGTTGCTGGAGTTAGTCGAGTTGGTGGAGTTGGTGGAGTTAATCGAGTTGGTGGAGTTGCTGGAGTTGGTGGTGTTGGTAGAGTTTGTCGAGTTGGTGGAGTTCATGGTTTTGGTGGAGTTGGTGGAGTTATTCGAGATGGTGAAGTTGGTGAAGTTTGTCGAGCTGGAGGGGTTTCTGGTGTTGGTGGAGTTGGTGGAGTTGATGGAGTTAGTCGAGTTGGTGGAGTTGGTGGAGTTAGTCGAGATGGTGGAGTTGTTGGAGTTGGTCGAGTTGGTGGAGTTGGGGTGTTGGTGGAGTTGGTGGAGTTAGTCGACTTGGTGGAGTTGGTGGAGATGGTGGTGTTGGTGGAGTTGGTGGAGTTAATGCAGTTGGTGGAGTTGGTGGAGCTAATCGAGTTGGTGGAGTTGGTGGTGTTGGTGTTTTTGGTGTGGTTCTTGGAATTGGTGGAGTTGGTGGAGTTGGTGTAGTTCCTGGAGTTAGTTGAGTTGGTGGTGTTTGTGGAGTTGGTGGAGTTTGTCGAGTTGGTGGAGTTCGTGGTTTTGGTGGAGTGGGTGGAGTTGCTGGAGTTAGTCGAGTTGGTGGAGTTGGTGGAGTTAATCGAGTTGGTGGAGTTGCTGGAGTTGGTGGTGTTGGTAGAGTTTGTCGAGTTGGTGGAGTTCGTGGTTTTGGTGGAGTTGGTGGAGTTAGTCGAGTTGGTGGAGTTGGTGGAGTTAGTCGAGTTGGTGGAGTTGGTGGTTTTGATGGAGTTGGTGGAGTTGGTGGAGTTAGTCGAGTTGGTGGAGTTGGTGGAGTTAGTCGAGTTGGTGAAGTTGGTGGAGTTAGTCGATTTGGTAGAGTTGGTGGTGTTGGTGTAGTTGGTGCAGTTCTTGGAGTTAGTGGAGTTGGTGGAGTTTGTCGAGTTGGTGGAGTTGGTGTAGTTGCTGGAGTTTGTCGAGTTGGTGGTGTTTGTGGAGTTGGTGAAGTTAATCGAGTTGGTGTAGTTGGTGGAGTTGCTGGATATAGTCGAGTTGGTGGAGTTGGTGTAGTTGGTGGTTTTGGTGGAGTTGGTGGAGTTGGTGGAGTTAATCGAGTTCGTGGTGTTTGTGGCGTTGCTGGAGTTGTTGGAGTTGGTGGAGTTGGTGGAGTTAGTCGATTTGGTGGAGTTGGTGGTTTTGGTGGAATTGGTGGAGTTGGTGGAGTTAGTCGAGTTGGTGGAGTTGGTGGTGTTGGTGGAGTTGGTGGAGTTAGTCGAGTTGGTGGTTTTGGTGGATTTGGTGGAGTTAGTCGAGTTGGTGAAGTTGATGGAGTTAGTCGATTTGGTTGAGTTGGTGGTGTTGGTGTAGTTGGTGTAGTTCTTGGAGTTGGTGGAGTTTGTCGAGTTGGTGGAGTTGTTGTAGTTCCTGGAGTTAGTTGAGTTGGTGGTGTTTGTGGAGTTGGTGGAGTTAATCGAGTTGGAATAGTTGGTGGTTTTGGTGGAGTTGGTGGAATTGCTGGAGTTAGTCGAGTTGGTGGAGTTGGTGGAGTTAATCGAGTTGGTGGAGTTGGTGGAGTTGGTTGTGTTGGTGGAGTTAATCGATTTGGTGGAGTTTGTAGTGTTGGTGTAGTTGGTGTACTTCTTGGAGTTTGTGGAGTTGGTCGAGTTAGTCGAGTTGGTGGAATTGGTGGAGTTCGTCGAGTTGGTGGGGTTTATGGTGTTGGTGGAGTTGGTGGAGTTAGTCGAGTTGGTGGAGTTGGTGCAGTTGGTGGTTTTGGTGGATTTGGTGGAGATAGTCGAGTTGGTGAAGTTGGTGGCGCTAGTCGATTTGGTGGAGTTGGTGGTGTTGGTGTAGTTGGTGTAGTTCTTGGAGTTGGTGGAGTTTGTCGAGTTGGTGGAGTTGTTGTAGCTCCTGGAGTTAGTTGAGTTGGTGGTGTTTGTGGAGTTGGTGGATTTAATCGTGTTGGAATAGTTGGTGGTTTTGGTGGAGTTGGTGGAGTTGCTGGAGTCAGTCGAGTTGGTGGAGTTGGTGAAGTTAATCGAGTTGGTGGAGTTGTTGGAGTTGGTTGTGTTGGTGGAGTTTGTCGAGTTGGTGGAGTTCGTGGTTTTGTTGGAGTTGTTGGAGTTAGTCGAGTTGGTGGAGTTGGTGGAGTTAATGGAGTTGATGGAGTTGGTGGAGTTAATCGAGTTGGTGGAGTTGGTGGAGTTGATGGAGTTAGTCGAGTTGGTGGAGTTGGTGGAGTTCGTTGAGTTGGTGGAGTTAGTCGATTTGGTGGAGTTGGTGGAGTTGGTGGTTTTGGTGGAGTTGGGGGAGTTGTTGGAGTTAGTCGAGTTGGTAGAGTTGGTGGTGTTGGTGGAGTTGGTGGAGTTAGTCGAGTTGGTGAAGTTGGTGGAGTTAGTCGATTTGGTGGAGTTGGTAGTGTTGGTGTAGTTGGTGTACTTCTTGGAGTTTGTGGAGTTGGTGAAGTTGGTGGAGTTGGTGGAGTTCGTCGAGTTGGTGGGATTTATGGTGTTGGTGGAGTTGGTGGAGTTGGTGGAGTTGGTGGAGTTAGTCGAGTTGGTGGTTTTGGTGGATTTGGTGGAGTTAGTCGAGTTGGTGAAGTTGGTGGAATTAGTCGATTTGGTGAAGTTGGTGGTGTTGGTGTAGTTCTTGGAGTTGATGGAGTTGGTGGAGTTAGTCGAGTTGGTGGAATTGGTGTAGTTCCTGGAGTTAGTTGAGTTGGTGGAGTTTGTCGAGTTGGTGGAGTTCGTGGTTTTGGTGGAGTGGGTGGAGTTGCTGGAGTTAGTCGAGTTGGTGGAGTTGTTGTAGTTCCTGGAGTTAGTTGAGTTGGTGGTGTTTGTGGAGTTGGTGGAGTTAATCGAGTGGGAATAGTTGGTGGTTTTGGTGGAGTTGGTGGAATTGCTGGAGTTAGTCGAGTTGGTGGAGTTGGTGGAGTTAATCGAGTTGGTGGAGTTGGTGGAGTTGGTGGTGTTGGTGGAGTTAATCGATTTGGTGGAGTTTGTAGTGTTGGTGTAGTTGGTGTACTTCTTGGAGTTTGTGGAGTTGGTCGAGTTAGTCGAGTTGGTGGAATTGGTGGAGTTCGTCGAGTTGGTGGGGTTTATGGTGTTGGTGGAGTTGGTGCAGTTCTTGGAGTTAGTGGAGTTGGTGGAGTTTGTCGAGTTGGTGGAGTTGGTGTAGTTGCTGGAGTTTGTCGAGTTGGTGGTGTTTGTGGAGTTGGTGAAGTTAATCGAGTTGGTGTAGTTGGTGGAGTTGCTGGATATAGTCGAGTTGGTGGAGTTGGTGGAGTTGGTGGAGTTAATCGAGTTCGTGGTGTTTGTGGCGTTGCTGGAGTTGTTGGAGTTGGTGGAGTTGGTGGAGTTAGTCGAGTTGGTGGAGTTGGTGGTTTTGGTGGAATTGGTGGAGTTGGTGGAGTTAGTCGAGTTGGTGGAGTTGGTGGTGTTGGTGGAGTTGGTGGAGTTAGTCGAGTTGGTGATTTTGGTGGATTTGGTGGAGTTAGTCGAGTTGGTGAAGTTGATGGAGTTAGTCGATTTGGTTGAGTTGGTGGTGTTGGTGTAGTTGGTGTAGTTCTTGGAGTTGGTGGAGTTTGTCGAGTTGGTGGAGTTGTTGTAGTTCCTGGAGTTAGTTGAGTTGGTGGTGTTTGTGGAGTTGGTGGAGTTAATCGAGTTGGAATAGTTGGTGGTTTTGGTGGAGTTGGTGGAATTGCTGGAGTTAGTCGAGTTGGTGGAGTTGGTGGAGTTAATCGAGTTGGTGGAGTTGGTGGAGTTGGTTGTGTTGGTGGAGTTAATCGATTTGGTGGAGTTTGTAGTGTTGGTGTAGTTGGTGTACTTCTTGGAGTTTGTGGAGTTGGTCGAGTTAGTCGAGTTGGTGGAATTGGTGGAGTTCGTCGAGTTGGTGGGGTTTATGGTGTTGGTGGAGTTGGTGGAGTTAGTCGAGTTGGTGGAGTTGGTGCAGTTGGTGGTTTTGGTGGATTTGGTGGAGATAGTCGAGTTGGTGAAGTTGGTGGAGCTAGTCGATTTGGTGGAGTTGGTGGTGTTGGTGTAGTTAATCGAGTTGGTGGAGTTGGTGGTGTTGGTGGAGTTAATGCAGTTGGTGGAGTTGGTGGAGCTAATCGAGTTGGTGGAGTTGGTGGTGTTGGTGTTTTTGGTGTGGTTCTTGGAATTGGTGGAGTTGGTGGAGTTAGTCGAGTTGGTGGAGTTGGTGTAGTTCCTGGAGTTTGTCGAGTTGGTGGAGTTCGTGGTTTTGGTGGAGTGGGTGGAGTTGCTGGAGTTAGTCGAGTTGGTGGAGTTGGTGGAGTTAATCGAGTTGGTGGAGTTGCTGGAGTTGGTGGTGTTGGTAGAGTTTGTCGAGTTGGTGGAGTTCATGGTTTTGGTGGAGTTGGTGGAGTTATTCGAGATGGTGAAGTTGGTGAAGTTTGTCGAGCTGGAGGGGTTTCTGGTGTTGGTGGAGTTGGTGGAGTTGATGGAGTTAGTCGAGTTGGTGGAGTTGGTGGAGTTAGTCGAGATGGTGGAGTTGTTGGAGTTGGTCGAGTTGGTGGAGTTGGGGTGTTGGTGGAGTTGGTGGAGTTAGTCGACTTGGTGGAGTTGGTGGAGATGGTGGTGTTGGTGGAGTTGGTGGAGTTAATGCAGTTGGTGGAGTTGGTGGAGCTAATCGAGTTGGTGGAGTTGGTGGTGTTGGTGTTTTTGGTGTGGTTCTTGGAATTGGTGGAGTTGGTGGAGTTGGTGTAGTTCCTGGAGTTAGTTGAGTTGGTGGTGTTTGTGGAGTTGGTGGAGTTTGTCGAGTTGGTGGAGTTCGTGGTTTTGGTGGAGTGGGTGGAGTTGCTGGAGTTAGTCGAGTTGGTGGAGTTGGTGGAGTTAATCGAGTTGGTGGAGTTGCTGGAGTTGGTGGTGTTGGTAGAGTTTGTCGAGTTGGTGGAGTTCGTGGTTTTGGTGGAGTTGGTGGAGTTAGTCGAGTTGGTGGAGTTGGTGGAGTTAGTCGAGTTGGTGGAGTTGGTGGTTTTGATGGAGTTGGTGGAGTTGGTGGAGTTAGTCGAGTTGGTGGAGTTGGTGGAGTTAGTCGAGTTGGTGAAGTTGGTGGAGTTAGTCGATTTGGTAGAGTTGGTGGTGTTGGTGTAGTTGGTGCAGTTCTTGGAGTTAGTGGAGTTGGTGGAGTTTGTCGAGTTGGTGGAGTTGGTGTAGTTGCTGGAGTTTGTCGAGTTGGTGGTGTTTGTGGAGTTGGTGAAGTTAATCGAGTTGGTGTAGTTGGTGGAGTTGCTGGATATAGTCGAGTTGGTGGAGTTGGTGTAGTTGGTGGTTTTGGTGGAGTTGGTGGAGTTGGTGGAGTTAATCGAGTTCGTGGTGTTTGTGGCGTTGCTGGAGTTGTTGGAGTTGGTGGAGTTGGTGGAGTTAGTCGATTTGGTGGAGTTGGTGGTTTTGGTGGAATTGGTGGAGTTGGTGGAGTTAGTCGAGTTGGTGGAGTTGGTGGTGTTGGTGGAGTTGGTGGAGTTAGTCGAGTTGGTGGTTTTGGTGGATTTGGTGGAGTTAGTCGAGTTGGTGAAGTTGATGGAGTTAGTCGATTTGGTTGAGTTGGTGGTGTTGGTGTAGTTGGTGTAGTTCTTGGAGTTGGTGGAGTTTGTCGAGTTGGTGGAGTTGTTGTAGTTCCTGGAGTTAGTTGAGTTGGTGGTGTTTGTGGAGTTGGTGGAGTTAATCGAGTTGGAATAGTTGGTGGTTTTGGTGGAGTTGGTGGAATTGCTGGAGTTAGTCGAGTTGGTGGAGTTGGTGGAGTTAATCGAGTTGGTGGAGTTGGTGGAGTTGGTTGTGTTGGTGGAGTTAATCGATTTGGTGGAGTTTGTAGTGTTGGTGTAGTTGGTGTACTTCTTGGAGTTTGTGGAGTTGGTCGAGTTAGTCGAGTTGGTGGAATTGGTGGAGTTCGTCGAGTTGGTGGGGTTTATGGTGTTGGTGGAGTTGGTGGAGTTAGTCGAGTTGGTGGAGTTGGTGCAGTTGGTGGTTTTGGTGGATTTGGTGGAGATAGTCGAGTTGGTGAAGTTGGTGGCGCTAGTCGATTTGGTGGAGTTGGTGGTGTTGGTGTAGTTGGTGTAGTTCTTGGAGTTGGTGGAGTTTGTCGAGTTGGTGGAGTTGTTGTAGCTCCTGGAGTTAGTTGAGTTGGTGGTGTTTGTGGAGTTGGTGGATTTAATCGTGTTGGAATAGTTGGTGGTTTTGGTGGAGTTGGTGGAGTTGCTGGAGTCAGTCGAGTTGGTGGAGTTGGTGAAGTTAATCGAGTTGGTGGAGTTGTTGGAGTTGGTTGTGTTGGTGGAGTTTGTCGAGTTGGTGGAGTTCGTGGTTTTGTTGGAGTTGTTGGAGTTAGTCGAGTTGGTGGAGTTGGTGGAGTTAATGGAGTTGATGGAGTTGGTGGAGTTAATCGAGTTGGTGGAGTTGGTGGAGTTGATGGAGTTAGTCGAGTTGGTGGAGTTGGTGGAGTTCGTTGAGTTGGTGGAGTTAGTCGATTTGGTGGAGTTGGTGGAGTTGGTGGTTTTGGTGGAGTTGGGGGAGTTGTTGGAGTTAGTCGAGTTGGTAGAGTTGGTGGTGTTGGTGGAGTTGGTGGAGTTAGTCGAGTTGGTGAAGTTGGTGGAGTTAGTCGATTTGGTGGAGTTGGTAGTGTTGGTGTAGTTGGTGTACTTCTTGGAGTTTGTGGAGTTGGTGAAGTTGGTGGAGTTGGTGGAGTTCGTCGAGTTGGTGGGATTTATGGTGTTGGTGGAGTTGGTGGAGTTGGTGGAGTTGGTGGAGTTAGTCGAGTTGGTGGTTTTGGTGGATTTGGTGGAGTTAGTCGAGTTGGTGAAGTTGGTGGAATTAGTCGATTTGGTGAAGTTGGTGGTGTTGGTGTAGTTCTTGGAGTTGATGGAGTTGGTGGAGTTAGTCGAGTTGGTGGAATTGGTGTAGTTCCTGGAGTTAGTTGAGTTGGTGGAGTTTGTCGAGTTGGTGGAGTTCGTGGTTTTGGTGGAGTGGGTGGAGTTGCTGGAGTTAGTCGAGTTGGTGGAGTTGTTGTAGTTCCTGGAGTTAGTTGAGTTGGTGGTGTTTGTGGAGTTGGTGGAGTTAATCGAGTGGGAATAGTTGGTGGTTTTGGTGGAGTTGGTGGAATTGCTGGAGTTAGTCGAGTTGGTGGAGTTGGTGGAGTTAATCGAGTTGGTGGAGTTGGTGGAGTTGGTGGTGTTGGTGGAGTTAATCGATTTGGTGGAGTTTGTAGTGTTGGTGTAGTTGGTGTACTTCTTGGAGTTTGTGGAGTTGGTCGAGTTAGTCGAGTTGGTGGAATTGGTGGAGTTCGTCGAGTTGGTGGGGTTTATGGTGTTGGTGGAGTTGGTGGAGTTAGTCGAGTTGGTGGAGTTGGTGCAGTTGGTGGTTTTGGTGGATTTGGTGGAGTTAGTCGAGTTGGTGAAGTTGGTGGAGTTAGTCGATTTGGTGGAGTTGGTGGTGTTGGTGTAGTTGGTGTAGTTCTTGGAGTTGGTGGAGTTTGTCGAGTTGGTGGAGTTGTTTTAGCTCCTGGAGTTAGTTGAGTTGGTGGTGTTTGTGGAGTTGATGGATTTAATCGTGTTGGAATAGTTGGTGGTTTTGGTGGAGTTGGTGGAGTTGCTGGAGTCAGTCGAGTTGGTGGAGTTGGTGAAGTTAATCGAGTTGGTGGAGTTGGTGGAGTTGGTTGTGTTGGTGGAGTTTGTCGAGTTGGTGGAGTTCGTGGTTTTGTTGGAGTTGTTGGAGTTAGTCGAGTTGGTGGAGTTGGTGGAGTTAATGGAGTTGATGGAGTTGGTGGAGTTAATCGAGTTGGTGGAGTTGGTGGAGTTGATGGAGTTAGTCGAGTTGGTGGAGTTGGTGGAGTTCGTTGAGTTGGTGGAGTTAGTCGATTTGGTGGAGTTGGTGGAGTTGGTGGTTTTGGTGGAGTTGGGGGAGTTGTTGGAGTTAGTCGAGTTGGTAGAGTTGGTGGTGTTGGTGGAGTTGGTGGAGTTAGTCGAGTTGGTGAAGTTGGTGGAGTTAGTCGATTTGGTGGAGTTGGTAGTGTTGGTGTAGTTGGTGTACTTCTTGGAGTTTGTGGAGTTGGTGAAGTTGGTGGAGTTGGTGGAGTTCGTCGAGTTGGTGGGATTTATGGTGTTGGTGGAGTTGGTGGAGTTGGTGGAGTTAGTCGAGTTGGTGGTTTTGGTGGATTTGGTGGAGTTAGTCGAGTTGGTGAAGTTGGTGGAATTAGTCGATTTGGTGAAGTTGGTGGTGTTGGTGTAGTTCTTGGAGCTGATGGAGTTGGTGGAGTTAGTCGAGTTGGTGGAGTTGGTGTAGTTCCTGGAGTTAGTTGAGTTGGTGGAGTTTGTCGAGTTGGTGGAGTTCGTGGTTTTGGTGGAGTGGGTGGAGTTGCTGGAGTTAGTCGAGTTGGTGGAGTTGTTGTAGTTCCTAGAGTTAGTTGAGTTGGTGGTGTTTGTGGAGTTGGTGGAGTTAATCGAGTTGGAATAGTTGGTGGTTTTGGTGGAGTTGGTGGAATTGCTGGAGTTAGTCGAGTTGGTGGAGTTGGTGGAGTTAATCGAGTTGGTGGAGTTGGTGGAGTTTGTGGTGTTGGTGGAGTTAATCGATTTGGTGGAGTTTGTAGTGTTGGTGTAGTTGGTGTACTTCTTGGAGTTTGTGGAGTTGGTCGAGTTAGTCGAGTTGGTGGAATTGGTGGAGTTCGTCGAGTTGGTGGGGTTTATGGTGTTGGTGGAGTTGGTGGAGTTAGTCGAGTTGGTGGAGTTGGTGCAGTTGGTGGTTTTGGTGGATTTGGTGGAGTTAGTCGAGTTGGTGAAGTTGGTGGAGTTAGTCGATTTGGTGGAGTTGGTGGTGTTGGTGTAGTTGGTGTAGTTCTTGGAGTTGGTGGAGTTTGTCGAGTTGGTGGAGTTGTTGTAGCTCCTGGAGTTAGTTGAGTTGGTGGTGTTTGTGGAGTTGGTGGATTTAATCGTGTTGGAATAGTTGGTGGTTTTGGTGGAGTTGGTGGAGTTGCTGGAGTCAGTCGAGTTGGTGGAGTTGGTGAAGTTAATCGAGTTGGTGGAGTTGGTGGAGTTGGTTGTGTTGGTGGAGTTTGTCGAGTTGGTGGAGTTCGTGGTTTTGTTGGAGTTGTTGGAGTTAGTCGAGTTGGTGGAGTTGGTGGAGTTAATGGAGTTGATGGAGTTGGTGGAGTTAATCGAGTTGGTGGAGTTGGTGGAGTTGATGGAGTTAGTCGAGTTGGTGGAGTTGGTGGAGTTCGTTGAGTTGGTGGAGTTAGTCGATTTGGTGGAGTTGGTGGAGTTGGTGGTTTTGGTGGAGTTGGGGGAGTTGTTGGAGTTAGTCGAGTTGGTAGAGTTGGTGGTGTTGGTGGAGTTGGTGGAGTTAGTCGAGTTGGTGAAGTTGGTGGAGTTAGTCGATTTGGTGGAGTTGGTAGTGTTGGTGTAGTTGGTGTACTTCTTGGAGTTTGTGGAGTTGGTGAAGTTGGTGGAGTTGGTGGAGTTCGTCGAGTTGGTGGGATTTATGGTGTTGGTGGAGTTGGTGGAGTTGGTGGAGTTAGTCGAGTTGGTGGTTTTGGTGGATTTGGTGGAGTTAGTCGAGTTGGTGAAGTTGGTGGAATTAGTCGATTTGGTGAAGTTGGTGGTGTTGGTGTAGTTCTTGGAGTTGATGGAGTTGGTGGAGTTAGTCGAGTTGGTGGAGTTGGTGTAGTTCCTGGAGTTAGTTGAGTTGGTGGAGTTTGTCGAGTTGGTGGAGTTCGTGGTTTTGGTGGAGTGGGTGGAGTTGCTGGAGTTAGTCGAGTTGGTGGAGTTGGTGGAGTTAATCGAGTTGGTGGAGTTGCTGGAGTTGGTTGTGTTGGTGGAGTTTGTCGAGTTGGTGGACTTCATGGTTTTGGTGGAGTTGGTGGAGTTAGTCGAGTTGGTGGAGTTGGTGGAGTTCGTGGTTTTGTTGGAGTTGTTGGAGTTAGTCGAGTTGGTGGAGTTGGTGGAGTTAATGGAGTTGATGGAGTTGGTGGAGTTAATCGAGTTGGTGGAGTTGGTGGAGTTGATGGAATTAGTCGAGTTGGAGGAGTTGGTGGAGTTCGTCGAGTTGGTGGAGTTGGTGGAGTTGGTGGTTTTGATGGAGTTGGGGGAGTTGTTGGAGTTAGTCGAGTTGGTAGAGTTGGTGGTGTTGGTGGAGTTGCTGGAGTCAGTCGAGTTGGTGGAGTTGGTGAAGTTAATCGAGTTGGTGGAGTTGGTGGAGTTGGTTGTGTTGGTGGAGTTTGTCGAGTTGGTGGAGTTCGTGGTTTTGTTGGAGTTGTTGGAGTTAGTCGAGTTGGTGGAGTTGGTGGAGTTAATGGAGTTGATGGAGTTGGTGGAGTTAATCGAGTTGGTGGAGTTGGTGGAGTTGATGGAGTTAGTCGAGTTGGTGGAGTTGGTGGAGTTCGTCGAGTTGGTGGAGTTGGTGGAGTTAGTCGAGTTGGTGGAGTTGGTGGTTTTGGTGGAGTTGGGGGAGTTGTTGGAGTTAGTCGAGTTGGTAGAGTTGGTGGTGTTGGTGGAGTTGGTGGAGTTAGTCGAGTTGGTGAAGTTGGTGGAGTTAGTCGATTTGGTGGAGTTGGTAGTGTTGGTGTAGTTGGTGTACTTCTTGGAGTTTGTGGAGTTGGTGAAGTTGGTGGAGTTGGTGGAGTTCGTCGAGTTGGTGGGATTTATGGTGTTGGTGGAGTTGGTGGAGTTGGTGGAGTTAGTCGAGTTGGTGGTTTTGGTGGATTTGGTGGCGTTAGTCGAGTTGGTGAAGTTGGTGGAGTTAGTCGATTTGGTGAAGTTCGTGGTGTTGATGTAATTGGTGTAGTTCTTGGAGTTGATGGAGTTGGTGGAGTTAGTCGAGTTGGTGGAGTTGGTGTAGTTCCTGGAGTTAGTTGAGTTGGTGGTGTTTGTGGAGTTGGTGGAGTTTGTCGAGTTGGTGGAGTTCGTGGTTTTGGTGGAGTGGGTGGAGTTGCTGGAGTTAGTCGAGTTGGTGGAGTTGGTGGAGTTGGTTGTGTTGGTGGAGTTTGTCGAGTTGGTGGAGTTCATGGTTTTGGTGGAGTTGGTGGAGTTATTTGAGATGGTGGAGTTAGTGAAGTTCGTCGCGCTGGAGGGGTTTGTGTTGTTGGTGGAGTTGGTGGAGTTGATGGAGTTAGTCGAGTTGGTGGAGTTGGTGGGGTTAGTCGATTTGGTGGAGTTGGTAGTGTTGGTGTAGTTGGTGTACTTCTTGGAGTTTGTGGAGTTGGTGAAGTTGGTGGAGTTGGTGGAGTTCGTCGAGTTGGTGGGGTTTATGGTGTTGGTGGAGTTGGTGGAGTTAGTCAAGTTGGTGGAGTTGGTGGAGTTAGTCGAGTTGGTGGAGTTGGTGGTTTTGATGGACTTGGTGGAGTTGGTGGAGTTAGTCGAGTTGGTGGAGTTGGTGGTGTTGGTGGAGTTGCTGGAGTCAGTCGAGTTGGTGGAGTTGGTGAAGTTAATCGAGTTGGTGGAGTTGGTGGAGTTGGTTGTGTTGGTGGAGTTTGTCGAGTTGGTGGAGTTCGTGGTTTTGTTGGAGTTGTTGGAGTTAGTCGAGTTGGTGGAGTTGGTGGAGTTAATGGAGTTGATGGAGTTGGTGGAGTTAATCGAGTTGGTGGAGTTGGTGGAGTTGATGGAGTTAGTCGAGTTGGTGGAGTTGGTGGAGTTCGTCGAGTTGGTGGAGTTGGTGGAGTTAGTCGAGTTGGTGGAGTTGGTGGTTTTGGTGGAGTTGGGGGAGTTGTTGGAGTTAGTCGAGTTGGTAGAGTTGGTGGTGTTGGTGGAGTTGGTGGAGTTAGTCGAGTTGGTGAAGTTGGTGGAGTTAGTCGATTTGGTGGAGTTGGTAGTGTTGGTGTAGTTGGTGTACTTCTTGGAGTTTGTGGAGTTGGTGAAGTTGGTGGAGTTGGTGGAGTTCGTCGAGTTGGTGGGATTTATGGTGTTGGTGGAGTTGGTGGAGTTGGTGGAGTTAGTCGAGTTGGTGGTTTTGGTGGATTTGGTGGAGTTAGTCGAGTTGGTGAAGTTGGTGGAGTTAGTCGATTTGGTGAAGTTCGTGGTGTTGGTGTAATTGGTGTAGTTCTTGGAGTTGATGGAGTTGGTGGAGTTAGTCGAGTTGGTGGAGTTGGTGTAGTTCCTGGAGTTAGTTGAGTTGGTGGTGTTTGTGGAGTTGGTGGAGTTTGTCGAGTTGGTGGAGTTCGTGGTTTTGGTGGAGTGGGTGGAGTTGCTGGAGTTAGTCGAGTTGGTGGAGTTGGTGGAGTTGGTTGTGTTGGTGGAGTTTGTCGAGTTGGTGGAGTTCATGGTTTTGGTGGAGTTGGTGGAGTTATTTGAGATGGTGGAGTTAGTGAAGTTCGTCGAGCTGGAGGGGTTTGTGGTGTTGGTGGAGTTGATGGAGTTAGTCGAGTTGGTGGAGTTGGTGGAGTTAGTCGATTTGGTGGAGTTGGTAGTGTTGGTGTAGTTGGTGTACTTCTTGGAGTTTGTGGAGTTGGTGAAGTTGGTGGAGTTGGTGGAGTTCGTCGAGTTGGTGGGGTTTATGGTGTTGGTGGAGTTGGTGGAGTTGGTGGAGTTAGTCAAGTTGGTGGAGTTGGTGGAGTTAGTCGAGTTGGTGGAGTTGGTGGTTTTGATGGAGTTGGTGGAGTTGGTGGAGTTAGTCGAGTTGGTGGAGTTGGTGGTGTTGGTGGAGTTGCTGGAGTCAGTCGAGTTGGTGGAGTTGGTGAAGTTAATCGAGTTGGTGGAGTTGGTGGAGTTGGTTGTGTTGGTGGAGTTTGTCGAGTTGGTGGAGTTCGTGGTTTTGTTGGAGTTGTTGGAGTTAGTCGAGTTGGTGGAGTTGGTGGAGTTAATGGAGTTGATGGAGCTGGTGGAGTTAATCGAGTTGGTGGAGTTGGTGGAATTGATGGAGTTAGTCGAGTTGGTGGAGTTGGTGGAGTTCGTCGAGTTGGTGGAGTTGGTGGAGTTAGTCGAGTTGGTGGAGTTGGTGGTTTTGGTGGAGTTGGGGGAGTTGTTGGAGTTAGTCGAGTTGGTAGAGTTGGTGGTGTTGGTGGAGTTGGTGGAGTTAGTCGAGTTGGTGAAGATAGTGGAGTTAGTCGATTTGGTGGAGTTGGTAGTGTTGGTGTAGTTGGTGTACTTCTTGGAGTTTGTGGAGTTGGTGAAGTTGGTGGAGTTGGTGGAGTTAGTCGAGTTGGTGAAGTTGGTGAAGTTAGTCGATTTGGTGGAGTTGGTGGTGTTGGTGTAGTTGGTGCAGTTCTTGGAGTTGGTGGAGTTGGTGGAGTGTGTCGAGTTGGTGGAGTTGGTGTAGTTCCTGGAGTTAGTTGAGTTGGTGGTGTTTGTGGAGTTGGTGGAGTTTGTCGAGTTGGTGGAGTTCGTGGTTTTGGTGGAGTGGGTGGAGTTGCTGGAGTTAGTCGAGTTGGTGGAGTTGGTGGAGTTGGTTGTGTTGGTGGAGTTTGTCGAGTTGGTGGAGTTCATGGTTTTGGTGGAGTTGGTGGAGTTATTTGAGATGGTGGAGTTAGTGAAGTTCGTCGCGCTGGAGGGGTTTGTGTTGTTGGTGGAGTTGGTGGAGTTGATGGAGTTAGTCGAGTTGGTGGAGTTGGTGGGGTTAGTCGATTTGGTGGAGTTGGTAGTGTTGGTGTAGTTGGTGTACTTCTTGGAGTTTGTGGAGTTGGTGAAGTTGGTGGAGTTGGTGGAGTTCGTCGAGTTGGTGGGGTTTATGGTGTTGGTGGAGTTGGTGGAGTTAGTCAAGTTGGTGGAGTTGGTGGAGTTAGTCGAGTTGGTGGAGTTGGTGGTTTTGATGGACTTGGTGGAGTTGGTGGAGTTAGTCGAGTTGGTGGAGTTGGTGGTGTTGGTGGAGTTGCTGGAGTCAGTCGAGTTGGTGGAGTTGGTGAAGTTAATCGAGTTGGTGGAGTTGGTGGAGTTGGTTGTGTTGGTGGAGTTTGTCGAGTTGGTGGAGTTCGTGGTTTTGTTGGAGTTGTTGGAGTTAGTCGAGTTGGTGGAGTTGGTGGAGTTAATGGAGTTGATGGAGTTGGTGGAGTTAATCGAGTTGGTGGAGTTGGTGGAGTTGATGGAGTTAGTCGAGTTGGTGGAGTTGGTGGAGTTCGTCGAGTTGGTGGAGTTGGTGGAGTTAGTCGAGTTGGTGGAGTTGGTGGTTTTGGTGGAGTTGGGGGAGTTGTTGGAGTTAGTCGAGTTGGTAGAGTTGGTGGTGTTGGTGGAGTTGGTGGAGTTAGTCGAGTTGGTGAAGTTGGTGGAGTTAGTCGATTTGGTGGAGTTGGTAGTGTTGGTGTAGTTGGTGTACTTCTTGGAGTTTGTGGAGTTGGTGAAGTTGGTGGAGTTGGTGGAGTTCGTCGAGTTGGTGGGATTTATGGTGTTGGTGGAGTTGGTGGAGTTGGTGGAGTTAGTCGAGTTGGTGGTTTTGGTGGATTTGGTGGAGTTAGTCGAGTTGGTGAAGTTGGTGGAGTTAGTCGATTTGGTGAAGTTCGTGGTGTTGGTGTAATTGGTGTAGTTCTTGGAGTTGATGGAGTTGGTGGAGTTAGTCGAGTTGGTGGAGTTGGTGTAGTTCCTGGAGTTAGTTGAGTTGGTGGTGTTTGTGGAGTTGGTGGAGTTTGTCGAGTTGGTGGAGTTCGTGGTTTTGGTGGAGTGGGTGGAGTTGCTGGAGTTAGTCGAGTTGGTGGAGTTGGTGGAGTTGGTTGTGTTGGTGGAGTTTGTCGAGTTGGTGGAGTTCATGGTTTTGGTGGAGTTGGTGGAGTTATTTGAGATGGTGGAGTTAGTGAAGTTCGTCGAGCTGGAGGGGTTTGTGGTGTTGGTGGAGTTGATGGAGTTAGTCGAGTTGGTGGAGTTGGTGGAGTTAGTCGATTTGGTGGAGTTGGTAGTGTTGGTGTAGTTGGTGTACTTCTTGGAGTTTGTGGAGTTGGTGAAGTTGGTGGAGTTGGTGGAGTTCGTCGAGTTGGTGGGGTTTATGGTGTTGGTGGAGTTGGTGGAGTTGGTGGAGTTAGTCAAGTTGGTGGAGTTGGTGGAGTTAGTCGAGTTGGTGGAGTTGGTGGTTTTGATGGAGTTGGTGGAGTTGGTGGAGTTAGTCGAGTTGGTGGAGTTGGTGGTGTTGGTGGAGTTGCTGGAGTCAGTCGAGTTGGTGGAGTTGGTGAAGTTAATCGAGTTGGTGGAGTTGGTGGAGTTGGTTGTGTTGGTGGAGTTTGTCGAGTTGGTGGAGTTCGTGGTTTTGTTGGAGTTGTTGGAGTTAGTCGAGTTGGTGGAGTTGGTGGAGTTAATGGAGTTGATGGAGCTGGTGGAGTTAATCGAGTTGGTGGAGTTGGTGGAATTGATGGAGTTAGTCGAGTTGGTGGAGTTGGTGGAGTTCGTCGAGTTGGTGGAGTTGGTGGAGTTAGTCGAGTTGGTGGAGTTGGTGGTTTTGGTGGAGTTGGGGGAGTTGTTGGAGTTAGTCGAGTTGGTAGAGTTGGTGGTGTTGGTGGAGTTGGTGGAGTTAGTCGAGTTGGTGAAGTTGGTGGAGTTAGTCGATTTGGTGGAGTTGGTAGTGTTGGTGTAGTTGGTGTACTTCTTGGAGTTTGTGGAGTTGGTGAAGTTGGTGGAGTTGGTGGAGTTCGTCGAGTTGGTGGGATTTATGGTGTTGGTGGAGTTGGTGGAGTTGGTGGAGTTAGTCGAGTTGGTGGTTTTGGTGGATTTGGTGGAGTTAGTCGAGTTGGTGAAGTTGGTGGAGTTAGTCGATTTGGTGAAGTTCGTGGTGTTGGTGTAATTGGTGTAGTTCTTGGAGTTGATGGAGTTGGTGGAGTTAGTCGAGTTGGTGGATTTGGTGTAGTTCCTGGAGTTAGTTGAGTTGGTGGTGTTTGTGGAGTTGGTGGAGTTTGTCGAGTTGGTGGAGTTCGTGGTTTTGGTGGAGTGGGTGGAGTTGCTGGAGTTAGTCGAGTTGGTGGAGTTGGTGGAGTTGGTTGTGTTGGTGGAGTTTGTCCAGTTGGTGGAGTTCATGGTTTTGGTGGAGTTGGTGGAGTTATTTGAGATGGTGGAGTTAGTGAAGTTCGTCGAGCTGGAGGGGTTTGTGGTGTTGGTGAAGTTGGTGGAGTTTGTGCAGTTCGTCGAGTTGGTGGGGTTTATGGTGTTGGTGGAGTTGGTGGAGTTGGTGGAGTTAGCAGAGTTGGTGGAGTTGGTGGAGTTAGTCGAGTTGGTGGAGTTGGTGGTTTTGATGGAGTTGGTGGAGTTGGTGGAGTTAGTCGAGTTGGTGGAGTTGGTGGTGTTGGTGGAGTTGGTGGAGTTAGTCGAGTTGGTGAAGTTGGTGGAGTTAGTCCATTTGGTGGAGTTGGTAGTGTTGGTGTAGTTGGCGTACTTCTTGGAGTTTGTGGAGTTGGTGAAGTTGGTGGAGTTGGTGGAGTTGGTGGAGTTCGTCGAGTTGGTGGGGTTTATGGTGTTGGTGGAGTTGGTGGAGTTGGTGGAGTTAGTCGAGTTGGTGGTTTTGGTGGATTTGGTGGAGTTAGTCGAGTTGGTGAAGTTGGTGGAGTTAGTCGATTTGGTGAAGTTGGTGGTGTTGGTGTAGTTGGTGTAGTTCTTGGAGTTGGTGGAGTTGGTGGAGTTAGTCGAGTTGGTTGAGTTGGTGTAGTTCCTGGAGTTAGTTGAGTTGGTGGTGTTTGTGGAGTTGGTTTAGTTTGTCGAGTTGGTGGAGTTCGTGGTTTTGGTGGAGTGGGTGGAGTTGCTGGAGTTAGTCGAGTTGGTGGAGTTGGTGGAGTTGGTTGTGTTGGTGGAGTTTGTCGAGTTGGTGGAGTTCATGGTTTTGGTGGAGTTGGTGGAGTTATTTGAGATGGTGGAGTTGGTGAAGTTCGTCGAGCTGGAGGGGTTTGTGGTGTTGGTGGAGTTGGTGGAGTTGATGGAGTTAGTCGAGTTGGTGGAGTTGGTGGAGTTAGTCGATTTGGTGGAGTTGTTAGAGTTGGTCGAGTTGGTGGAGTTGGGGGGTTGGTGGAGTTGGTGGAGTTAGTCGAGTTGGTGGAGTTGGTGGAGATGGTGGTGTTAGTGGAGTTTGTCGAGTTGGTGGAGTTCGTGGTTTTGGTGGAGTTAGTCGAGTTGGTGGAGTTGGTGGAGTTGGTGGAGTTAATGGAGTTGATGGTTTTGATGGAGTTGGTGGAGTTGGTGGAGTTAGTCGAGTTGGTGGAGTTGGTGGTGTTGGTGGAGTTGGTGGAGTTCTTGGAGTTGGTGGAGTTGGTGGAGTTTGTCGAGTTGGTGGAGTTGGTGTAGTTGCTGGAGTTTGTCGAGTTGGTGGTGTTTGTGGAGTTGGTGGAGTTAATCGAGTTGGTGTAGTTGGTGGAGTTGCTGGAGATAGTCGAGTTGGTGGAGTTGGTGTAGTTGGTGGTTTTGGTGGAGTTGGTGGAGTTAATCGATTTCGTGGTGTTTGTGGCGTTGCTGGTGTTGTTGGAGTTGGTGGAGTTGGTGGAGTTAGTCGATTTGGTGGAGTTGGTGGTTTTGGTGGAGTTGGTGGAGTTGGTGGAGTTAGTCGAGTTGGTGGAGTTGGTGGTGTTGGTCTCGTTGGTGCAGTTCTTGGAGTTGGTGGAGTTTGTCGATTTGGTGTAGTTGGTGTAGTTGCTGGAGTTTGTGGAGTTGGTGGAGTTAATCAAGTTGGTGGAGTTGCTGGAGTTGCTGGAGATAGTCGAGTTGGTGGAGTTGGTGTAGTTGGTGGTTTTGGTGGAGTTGGTGGAGTTGGTGGAGTTAATCGAGTTCTTGGTGTTTGTGGCATTGCTGGAGTTGGTGGAGTTGGTGGAGTTGGTCGAATTGGTGGAGTTGGTGTAGTTGGTGGTTATGGTGGAGTTGGTCGAGTTGGTGGATTTGGTATAGTTGCTGGAGTTAGTCGAGTTGGTGGAGTTGCTGGCTTTGCTGGAGTTAGTCGAGTTTGTGGAGTTGGTGGAGTTGCTGGAGTTGGTGGAGTTGGTGGAGTTGGTGGATTTGGTGGATTTGGTGGAGTTAATCGAGTTGTTGGAGTTTATGGTGTTGGTAGAGTTGGTGGAGTTTGTGGAGTTTTTGGAGTTGGTGGTTTTGGTGGAGTTGGTCGAGTTGGTAGAGTGTATCGAGTTTGTGGAGTTGCTGGAGTTTGTGGAGTGAGTCGAGTTGGTGGAGTTGGTGGAGTTGGTGGAGTTGGTGGTTTTGGTGGAATTGGTGGAGTTGGTGGAGTTGGTGGAGTTAGTCGAGTTGGTGGAGTTGGTGGTGTTGGTGGAGTTGGTGGAGTTAGTCAAGTTGGTGAAGTTGGTGGAGTTAGTCAATTTGGTGGGGTTCGTGGTGTTGGTGTAGTTGGTGCAGTTTTTGGAGTTGGTGGAGTTGGTGGAGTTTGTCGAGTTGGTGGAGTTGGTGGAGTTCGTCGAGTTCGTGGAGTTGGTGGAGTTAGTCGAGTTGGTGGAGTTGGTGGTGTTGTTGGAGTTGGTGGAGTTAGTCGAGTTGGTGAAGTTGGTGGAATTAGTCGATTTGGTGGAGTTGGTAGTGTTGGTGTAGTTGGTGTACTTCTTGGTGTTTGTGGAGTTGGTGAAGTTGGTGGAGTTGGTGGAGTTCGTCGAGTTGGTGGGGTTTGTGGTGTTGGTGGAGTTGGTGTAGTTGGTGGAGTTAGTCGAGTTGGTTGTGTTGGTGGAGTTGGTGGAGTTAGTCGAGTTGGTGGAGTTGGTGGAGTTGGTGGTGTTGTTGGAGTTTGTCGAGTTGGTGGAGTTCGTGGTTTTGGTGGAGGTGGTGGAGCTAGTCGAGTTGGTGGGGTTTGTGGTGTTGATGGAGTTGGTGGAGTTGGTAGAGTTAGTCGAGTTGGTGGAGTTGGTACAGTTGGTGGTTTTGGTGGATTTGGTGAAGTTATTCGAGTTGGTGAAGTTGGTGGAGTTCTTGGAGTTGGTGGAGTTGGTGTAGGTAGTCGAGTTGGTGGAGTTGGTGGAGATGGTGGTATTGGTGGAGTTTGTCGAGTTGGTGGAGTTCGTGGTTTTGGTGGAGTTAGACGAGTTGGTGGAGTTGGTGGAGTTAGTCGAGTTGGTGGAGTTGGAGGTTTTGATGGAGTTGGTGGAGTTGGTGGAGTTAGTCGAGTTGGTGGAGTTGGTGGTGTTGGTGGAGTTTGTCGAGTTGGTGGTGTTTGTGGAGTTGGTGGAGTTAATCGAGTTGGTGTAGTTGGTGGAGTTGCTGGAGATAGTCGAGTTGGTGGAGTTGGTGTAGTTGGTGGTTTTGGTGGAGTTGGTGGAGTTGGTGGAGTTAATCGATGTCGTGGTGTTTGTGGCGTTGCTGGAGTTGTTGGAGTTGGTGGAGTTGGTGGAGTTAGTCGATTTGGTGGAGTTGGTGGTTTTGGTGGAGTTGGTGGATTTGGTGGAGTTAGTCGAGTTGGTGGAGTTGGTGGTGTTGGTCTCGTTGGTGCAGTTCTTGGAGTTGGTGGAGTTGGTGGAGTTTGTCGATTTGGTGGAGTTGGTGTAGTTGCTGGAGTTTGTCGAGTTGGTGGTGTTTGTGGAGTTGGTGGAGTTTATCGAGTTGGTGGGGTTGCTGGAGTTGCTGGAGATAGTCGAGTTGGTGGAGATGGTGTAGTTGGTGGTTTTGGTGGAGTTGGTGGAGTTGGTGGATTTGGTATAGTTGCTGGAGTTAGTCGAGTTGGTGGAGTTGCTGGCTTTGCTGGAGTTAGTCGAGTTTGTGGAGTTGGTGGAGTTGCTGGAGTTGGTGGAGTTGGTGGATTTGGTGGATTTGGTGGATTTGGTGGAGTTAATCGAGTTGTTGGAGTTCATGGTGTTGGTAGAGTTGGTGGAGTTTTTGGAGTTGGTGGTTTTGGTGGAGTTGGTCGAGTTGGTAGAGTGTATCGAGTTTGTGGAGTTGCTGGAGTTTGTGGAGTTGGTGGAGTTAGTGGAGTGAGTCGAGTTGGTGGAGTTGGTGGAGTTGGTGGAGTTGGTGGTTTTGGTGGAATTGGTGGAGTTGGTGGAGTTGGTGGAGTTAGTCGAGTTGGTGGAGTTGGTGGTGTTGGTGGAGTTGGTGGAGTTAGTCAAGTTGGTGAAGTTGGTGGAGTTTGTCAATTTGGTGGGGTTCGTGGTGTTGGTGTAGTTGGTGCAGTTTTTGGAGTTGGTGGAGTTGGTGGAGTTTGTCGAGTTGGTGTAGTTGGTGGAGTTCGTCGAGTTCGTGGAGTCGGTGGAGTTAGTCGAGTTGGTGGAGTTGGTGGTGTTGTTGGAGTTGGTGGAGTTAGTCGAGTTGGTGAAGTTGGTGGAATTAGTCGATTTGGTGGAGTTGGTAGTGTTGGTGTAGTTGGTGTACTTCTTGGTGTTTGTGGAGTTGGTGAAGTTGGTGGAGTTGGTGGAGTTCGTCGAGTTTGTGGGGTTTGTGGTGTTGGTGGAGTTGGTGTAGTTGGTGGAGTTAGTCGAGTTGGTTGTGTTGGTGGAGTTGGTGGAGTTAGTCGAGTTGGTGGAGTTGGTGGAGTTGGTGGTGTTGTTGGAGTTTGTCGAGTTGGTGGAGTTCGTGGTTTTGGTGGAGGTGGTGGAGCTAGTCGAGTTGGTGGGGTTTGTGGTGTTGATGGAGTTGGTGGAGTTGGTAGAGTTAGTCGAGTTGGTGGAGTTGGTACAGTTGGTGGTTTTGGTGGATTTGGTGAAGTTATTCGAGTTGGTGAAGTTGGTGGAGTTCTTGGAGTTGGTGGAGTTGGTGTAGGTAGTCGAGTTGGTGGAGTTGGTGGAGATGGTGGTATTGGTGGAGTTTGTCGAGTTGGTGGAGTTCGTGGTTTTGGTGGAGTTAGTCGAGTTGGTGGAGTTGGTGGAGTTAGTCGAGTTGGTGGAGTTGGAGGTTTTGATGGAGTTGGTGGAGTTGGTGGAGTTAGTCGAGTTGGTGGAGTTGGTGGTGTTGGTGGAGTTTGTCGAGTTGGTGGTGTTTGTGGAGTTGGTGGAGTTAATCGAGTTGGTGTAGTTGGTGGAGTTGCTGGAGATAGTCGAGTTGGTGGAGTTGGTGTAGTTGGTGGTTTTGGTGGAGTTGGTGGAGTTGGTGGAGTTAATCGATTTCGTGGTGTTTGTGGCGTTGCTGGAGTTGTTGGAGTTGGTGGAGTTGGTGGAGTTAGTCGATTTGGTGGAGTTGGTGGTTTTGGTGGAGTTGGTGGATTTGGTGGAGTTAGTCGAGTTAGTGGAGTTGGTGGTGTTGGTCTCGTTGGTGCAGTTCTTGGAGTTGGTGGAGTTGGTGGAGTTTGTCGATTTGGTGGAGTTGGTGTAGTTGCTGGAGTTTGTCGAGTTGGTGGAGTTAATCGAGTTCTTGGTGTTTGTGGCATTGCTGGAGTTGGTGGAGTTGGTGGAGTTGGTCGAGTTGGTGGAGTTGGTGTAGTTGGTGGTTATGGTGGAGTTGGTCGAGTTGGTGGATTTGGTGTAGTTGCTGGAGTTAGTCGAATTGGTGGAATTAGTGGAGTTAGTCGAGTTGGTGGAGTTGCTGGCTTTGCTGGAGTTAGTCGAGTTTGTGGAGTTGGTGGAGTTGCTGGAGTTGGTGGAGTTGGTGGAGTTGGTGGATTTGGTGGAGTTAATCGAGTTGGTGGAGTTTATGGTGTTGGTAGAGTTGGTGCAGTTTGTGGAGTTTGTGGAGTTGGTGGAGTTAGTGGAGTTAGTCGAGTTGGTGGAGTTGGTGGAGTTGGTGGTTTTGGTGGAGTTTGTCGAGTTTGTGGAGTTGGTGGAGTTAGTCGAGTTGGTGGAGTTGGTGGTGTTGGTGGAGTTGGTGGAGTTAGTCAAGTTGGTGAAGTTGGTGGAGTTAGTCGATTTGGTGGGGTTCGTGGTGTTGGTGTAGTTGGTGCAGTTTTTGGAGTTGGTGGAGTTGGTGGAGTTAGTGGAGTGAGTCGAGTTGGTGGAGTTCGTCGAGTTGGTGGAGTTGGTGGAGTTAGTCGAGTTGGTGGAGTTGGTGGTGTTGGTGGAGTTGGTGGAGTTGGTCCAGTTGGTGAAGTTGGTGGAGTTAGTCGATTTGGTGGAGTTGGTAGTGTTAGTGTAGTTGGTGTACTTCTTGGAGTTTGTGGAGTTGGTGAAGTTGGTGGAGTTGGTGGAGTTAGTCGAGTTGGTGGAGTTGGTGGAATTGGTGGTGTTGTTGGAGTTTGTCGAGTTGGTGGAGTTCGTGGTTTTGGTGGAGTTGGTGGAGCTAGTCGAGTTGGTGGAGTTGGTGGTGTTGGTCTCGTTGGTGCAGTTCTTGGAGTTGGTGGAGTTGGTGGAGTTTGTCGATTTGGTGGAGTTGGTGTAGTTGCTGGAGTTTGTCGAGTTGGTGGAGTTAATCGAGTTCTTGGTGTTTGTGGCATTGCTGGAGTTGGTGGAGTTGGTGGAGTTGGTCGAGTTGGTGGAGTTGGTGTAGTTGGTGGTTATGGTGGAGTTGGTCGAGTTGGTGGATTTGGTGTAGTTGCTGGAGTTAGTCGAATTGGTGGAATTAGTGGAGTTAGTCGAGTTGGTGGAGTTGCTGGCTTTGCTGGAGTTAGTCGAGTTTGTGGAGTTGGTGGAGTTGCTGGAGTTGGTGGAGTTGGTGGAGTTGGTGGATTTGGTGGAGTTAATCGAGTTGGTGGAGTTTATGGTGTTGGTAGAGTTGGTGCAGTTTGTGGAGTTTGTGGAGTTGGTGGAGTTAGTGGAGTTAGTCGAGTTGGTGGAGTTGGTGGAGTTGGTGGTTTTGGTGGAGTTTGTGGAGTTTGTGGAGTTGGTGGAGTTAGTCGAGTTGGTGGAGTTGGTGGTGTTGGTGGAGTTGGTGGAGTTAGTCAAGTTGGTGAAGTTGGTGGAGTTAGTCGATTTGGTGGGGTTCGTGGTGTTGGTGTAGTTGGTGCAGTTTTTGGAGTTGGTGGAGTTGGTGGAGTTAGTGGAGTGAGTCGAGTTGGTGGAGTTCGTCGAGTTGGTGGAGTTGGTGGAGTTAGTCGAGTTGGTGGAGTTGGTGGTGTTGGTGGAGTTGGTGGAGTTGGTCCAGTTGGTGAAGTTGGTGGAGTTAGTCGATTTGGTGGAGTTGGTAGTGTTAGTGTAGTTGGTGTACTTCTTGGAGTTTGTGGAGTTGGTGAAGTTGGTGGAGTTGGTGGAGTTCGTCGAGTTGGTGGGGTTTGTGGTGTTGGTGGAGTTGGTGGAGTTAGTCGAGTTGGTGGTGTTGGTGGAGTTGGTGGAGTTAGTCGAGTTGGTGGAGTTGGTGGAATTGGTGGTGTTGTTGGAGTTTGTCGAGTTGGTGGAGTTCGTGGTTTTGGTGGAGTTGGTGGAGCTAGTCGAGTTGGTGGAGTTGGTGGAGTTCGTCGAGTTGGTGGGGTTTGTGGTGTTGGTGGAGTTGGTGGAGTTGGTAGAGTTAGTCGAGTTGGTGCAGTTGGTGGTTTTGGTGGATTTGGTGAAGTTATTCGAGTTGGTGAAGTTGGTGGAGTTCTTGGAGTTGGTGGAGTTGGTGGAGGTAGTCGAGTTGGTGGAGTTGGTAGTGTTGGTGTAGTTGGTGTACTTCTTGGAGTTTGTGGAGTTGATGAAGTTGGAGGAGTTGGTGGAGTTCGTCGAGTTGGTGGGGTTTATGGTGTTGGTGGAGTTGGTGGAGTTGGTGGAGTTAGTCGAGTTGGTGGTTTTGGTGGATTTGGTGGAGTTAGTCGAGTTGGTGAAGTTGGTGGAGTTAGTCGATTTGGTGGAGTTGGTGGTGTTGGTGTAGTTGGTGTAGTTCTTGGAGTTGGTGGAGTCGGTGGAGTTAGTCGAGTTGGTGGAGTTGGTGTAGTTCCTGGAGTTAGTTGAGTTGGTGGTGTTTGGGGAGTTGGTGGAGGTTGTCGAGTTGGTGGAGTTCGTGGTTTTGGTGGAGTGGGTGGAGTTGCTGGAGTTAGTCGAGTTGGTGGAGTTCGTGGAGTTAATCGAGTTGGTGGAGTTGCTGGAGTTGGTTGTGTTGGTGGAGTTTGTCGAGTTGGTGGAGTTCATGGTTTTGGTGGAGTTGGTGGAGTTATTCGAGATGGTGGAGTTGGTGAAGTTCGTCGAGCTGGAGGGGTTTGTGGTGTTGGTGGAGTTGGTGGAGTTGATGGAGTTAGTCGAGTTGGTGGAGTTGGTGGAGTTAGTCGAGTTGGTGGAGTTGTTGGAGTTGGTCGAGTTGGTGGAGTTGGGAAGTTGGTGGAGTTGGTGGAGTTAGTCGAGATGGTGGAGTTGGTGGAGATGGTGGTGTTGGTGGAGTTTGTCGAGTTGGTGGAGTTCGTGGTTTTGGTGGAGTTAGTCGAGTTGGTGGAGTTGGTGGAGTTGGTGGAGTTCGTCGAGTTGGTGGGGTTTGTGGTGTTGGTGGAGTTGGTGTAGTTGGTGGGATTAGTCGAGTTGGTTGTGTTGGTGGAGTTGGTGGAGTTAGTCGAGTTGGTGGAGTTGGTGGAGTTGGTGGTGTTGTTGGAGTTTGTCGAGTTGGTGGAGTTCGTGGTTTTGGTGGAGGTGGTGGAGCTAGTCGAGTTGGTGGGGTTTGTGGTGTTGATGGAGTTGGTGGAGTTGGTAGAGTTAGTCGAGTTGGTGGAGTTGGTACAGTTGGTGGTTTTGGTGGATTTGGTGAAGTTATTCGAGTTGGTGAAGTTGGTGGAATTCTTGGAGTTGGTGGAGTTGGTGTAGGTAGTCGAGTTGGTGGAGTTGGTGGAGATGGTGGTATTGGTGGAGTTTGTCGAGTTGGTGGAGTTCGTGGTTTTGGTGGAGTTAGTCGAGTTGGTGGAGTTGGTGGAGTTAGTCGAGTTGGTGGAGTTGGAGGTTTTGATGGAGTTGGTGGAGTTGGTGGAGTTAGTCGAGTTGGTGGAGTTGGTGGTGTTGGTGGAGTTTGTCGAGTTGGTGGTGTTTGTGGAGTTGGTGGAGTTAATCGAGTTGGTGTAGTTGGTGGAGTTGCTGGAGATAGTCGAGTTGGTGGAGTTGGTGTAGTTGGTGGTTTTGGTGGAGTTGGTGGAGTTGGTGGAGTTAATCGATTTCGTGGTGTTTGTGGCGTTGCTGGAGTTGTTGGAGTTGGTGGAGTTGGTGGAGTTAGTCGATTTGGTGGAGTTGGTGGTTTTGGTGGAGTTGGTGGATTTGGTGGAGTTAGTCGAGTTAGTGGAGTTGGTGGTGTTGGTCTCGTTGGTGCAGTTCTTGGAGTTGGTGGAGTTGGTGGAGTTTGTCGATTTGGTGGAGTTGGTGTAGTTGCTGGAGTTTGTCGAGTTGGTGGAGTTAATCGAGTTCTTGGTGTTTGTGGCATTGCTGGAGTTGGTGGAGTTGGTGGAGTTGGTCGAGTTGGTGGAGTTGGTGTAGTTGGTGGTTATGGTGGAGTTGGTCGAGTTGGTGGATTTGGTGTAGTTGCTGGAGTTAGTCGAATTGGTGGAATTAGTGGAGTTAGTCGAGTTGGTGGAGTTGCTGGCTTTGCTGGAGTTAGTCGAGTTTGTGGAGTTGGTGGAGTTGCTGGAGTTGGTGGAGTTGGTGGAGTTGGTGGATTTGGTGGAGTTAATCGAGTTGGTGGAGTTTATGGTGTTGGTAGAGTTGGTGCAGTTTGTGGAGTTTGTGGAGTTGGTGGAGTTAGTGGAGTTAGTCGAGTTGGTGGAGTTGGTGGAGTTGGTGGTTTTGGTGGAGTTTGTGGAGTTTGTGGAGTTGGTGGAGTTAGTCGAGTTGGTGGAGTTGGTGGTGTTGGTGGAGTTGGTGGAGTTAGTCAAGTTGGTGAAGTTGGTGGAGTTAGTCGATTTGGTGGGGTTCGTGGTGTTGGTGTAGTTGGTGCAGTTTTTGGAGTTGGTGGAGTTGGTGGAGTTAGTGGAGTGAGTCGAGTTGGTGGAGTTCGTCGAGTTGGTGGAGTTGGTGGAGTTAGTCGAGTTGGTGGAGTTGGTGGTGTTGGTGGAGTTGGTGGAGTTGGTCCAGTTGGTGAAGTTGGTGGAGTTAGTCGATTTGGTGGAGTTGGTAGTGTTAGTGTAGTTGGTGTACTTCTTGGAGTTTGTGGAGTTGGTGAAGTTGGTGGAGTTGGTGGAGTTCGTCGAGTTGGTGGGGTTTGTGGTGTTGGTGGAGTTGGTGGAGTTAGTCGAGTTGGTGGTGTTGGTGGAGTTGGTGGAGTTAGTCGAGTTGGTGGAGTTGGTGGAATTGGTGGTGTTGTTGGAGTTTGTCGAGTTGGTGGAGTTCGTGGTTTTGGTGGAGTTGGTGGAGCTAGTCGAGTTGGTGGAGTTGGTGGAGTTCGTCGAGTTGGTGGGGTTTGTGGTGTTGGTGGAGTTGGTGGAGTTGGTAGAGTTAGTCGAGTTGGTGCAGTTGGTGGTTTTGGTGGATTTGGTGAAGTTATTCGAGTTGGTGAAGTTGGTGGAGTTCTTGGAGTTGGTGGAGTTGGTGGAGGTAGTCGAGTTGGTGGAGTTGGTAGTGTTGGTGTAGTTGGTGTACTTCTTGGAGTTTGTGGAGTTGATGAAGTTGGAGGAGTTGGTGGAGTTCGTCGAGTTGGTGGGGTTTATGGTGTTGGTGGAGTTGGTGGAGTTGGTGGAGTTAGTCGAGTTGGTGGTTTTGGTGGATTTGGTGGAGTTAGTCGAGTTGGTGAAGTTGGTGGAGTTAGTCGATTTGGTGGAGTTGGTGGTGTTGGTGTAGTTGGTGTAGTTCTTGGAGTTGGTGGAGTCGGTGGAGTTAGTCGAGTTGGTGGAGTTGGTGTAGTTCCTGGAGTTAGTTGAGTTGGTGGTGTTTGGGGAGTTGGTGGAGGTTGTCGAGTTGGTGGAGTTCGTGGTTTTGGTGGAGTGGGTGGAGTTGCTGGAGTTAGTCGAGTTGGTGGAGTTGGTGGAGTTAATCGAGTTGGTGGAGTTGCTGGAGTTGGTTGTGTTGGTGGAGTTTGTCGAGTTGGTGGAGTTCATGGTTTTGGTGGAGTTGGTGGAGTTATTCGAGATGGTGGAGTTGGTGAAGTTCGTCGAGCTGGAGGGGTTTGTGGTGTTGGTGGAGTTGGTGGAGTTGATGGAGTTAGTCGAGTTGGTGGAGTTGGTGGAGTTAGTCGAGTTGGTGGAGTTGTTGGAGTTGGTCGAGTTGGTGGAGTTGGGAAGTTGGTGGAGTTGGTGGAGTTAGTCGAGATGGTGGAGTTGGTGGAGATGGTGGTGTTGGTGGAGTTTGTCGAGTTGGTGGAGTTCGTGGTTTTGGTGGAGTTAGTCGAGTTGGTGGAGTTGGTGGAGTTAGTCGAGTTGGTGGAGTTGGTGGTTTTGATGGAGTTGGTGGAGTTGGTGGAGTTGGTGGAGTTAGTCGAGTTGGTGGAGTTGGTGGTGTTGTTGGAGTTGGTGGAGTTCTTGGAGTTGGTGGAGTTTGTCGAGTTGGTGGAGTTGGTGTAGTTGCTGGAGTTTGTCGAGTTGGAGGTGTTTGTGGAGTTGGTGGTTTTGGTGGAGTTGGTGGAGTTGGTGGAGTTAGTCGAGTTGGTGGTGTTGGTGGAGTTGGTGGAGTTAGTCGAGTTGGTGGAGTTGGTGGAGTTAGTCGAGTTGGTGGAGTTGGTGGTTTTGATGGAGTTGGTGGAGTTGGTGGAGTTGGTGGAGTTAGTCGAGTTGGTGGAGTTGGTGGTGTTGTTGGAGTTGGTGGAGTTCTTGGAGTTTGTGGAGTTAATCGAGTTGGTGTAGTTGGTGGAGTTGCTGGAGATAGTCGAGTTGGTGGAGTTGGTGTAGTTGGTGGTTTTGGTGGAGTTGGTGGAGTTGGTGGAGTTAGTCGAGTTGGTGGTGTTGGTGGAGTTGGTGGAGTTAGTCGAGTTGGTGGAGTTGGTGGAGTTGGTGGTGTTATTGGAGTTTGTCGAGTTGGTGGAGTTCGTGGTTTTGGTGGAGTTGGTGGAGCTAGTTGAGTTGGTGGAGTTGGTGGAGTTCGTCGAGTTGGTGGGGTTTGTGGTGTTGGTGGAGTTGGTGGAGTTGGTAGAGTTAGTCGAGTTGGTGCAGTTGGTGGTTTTGGTGGATTTGGTGAAGTTATTCGAGTTGGTGAAGTTGGTGGAGTTCTTGGAGTTGGTGGAGTTGGTGGAGGTAGTCGAGTTGGTGGAGTTGGTAGTGTTGGTGTAGTTGGTGTACTTCTTGGAGTTTGTGGAGTTGGTGAAGTTGGTGGAGTTGGTGGAGTTCGTCGAGTTGGTGGGGTTTATGGTGTTGGTGGAGTTGGTGGAGTTGGTGGAGTTAGTCGAGTTGGTGGTTTTGGTGCATTTGGTGGAGTTAGTCGAGTTGGTGAAGTTGGTGCAGTTAGTCGATTTGGTGGAGTTGGTGGTGTTGGTGTAGTTGGTGTAGTTCTTGGAGTTGGTGGAGTTGGTGGAGTTAGTCGAGTTGGTGGAGTTGGTGTAGTTCCTGGATTTAGTTGAGTTTGTGGTGTTTGTGGAGTTGGTGGAGTTTGTCGAGTTGGTGGAGTTCGTGGTTTTGGTGGAGTGGGTGGAGTTGCTGGAGTTAGTCGAGTTGGTGGAGTTGGTGGAGTTAATCGAGTTGGTGGAGTTGCTGGAGTTGGTTGTGTTGGTGGAGTTTGTCGAGTTGGTGGAGTTCATGGTTTTGGTGGAGTTGGTGGAGTCATTCGAGATGGAGGAGTTGGTGAAGTTCGTCGAGCTGGAGGGGTTTGTGGTGTTGGTGGAGTTGGTTGAGTTGATGGAGTTAGTCGAGTTGGTGGAGTTGGTGGAGTTAGTCGAGTTGGTGGAGTTTTTGGAGTTGGTCGAGTTGGTGGAGTTGGGGGGTTGGCGGAGTTGGTGGAGTTAGTCGAGTTGGTGGAGTTGGTGGAGATGGTGGTGTTGGTGGAGTTTGTCGAGTTGGTGGAGTTCGTGGTTTTGGCGGAGTTAGTCGAGTTGGTGGAGTTGGTGGAGTTAGTCGAGTTGGTGGAGTTGGTGGTTTTGATGGAGTTGGTGGAGTTGGTGGAGTTAGTCGAGTTGGTGGAGTTGGTGGTGTTGGTTGAGTTGGTGGAGTTCTTGGAGTTGGTGGAGTTGGTGGAGTTTGTCGATTTTGTGGAGTTGGTGTAGTTGCTGGAGTTTGTCGAGTTGGTGGTGTTTGTGGAGTTGGTGGAGATAGTCGAGTTGGTGGAGTTAATCGAGTTGGTGTAGTTGGTGGAGTTGCTGGAGATAGTCGAGTTGGTGGAGTTGGTGTAGTTGGTGGTTTTGGTGGAGTTGTTGGAGTTGGTGGAGTTAGTCGATTTGGTGGAGTTGGTGGTTTTGGTGGAGTTGGTGGAGTTAGTCGAGTTGGTGGAGTTGCTGGTGTTGGTCTAGTTGGTGCAGTTCTTGGAGTTGGTGGAGTTGGTGGAGTTTGTCGAGTTGGTGGAGTTGGTGTAGTTGCTGGAGTTTGTCGGGTTGGTGGAGTTGGTGTAGTTGGTGGTTTTGGTGGAGTTGGTGGAGTTGGTGGAGTTAATCGAGTTCTTGGTGTTTGTGGCATTGCTGGAGTTGGTGGAGTTGGTGGAGTTGGTCGAGTTGGTGGAGTTGGTGTAGTTGGTGGTTATGGTGGAGTTGGTCGTGTTGGTGGATTTGGTGTAGTTGCTGGAGTTAGTCGAATTGGTGGAATTAGTGGAGTTAGTCAAGTTGGTGGAGTTGCTGGCTTTGCTGGAGTTAGTCGAGTTTGTGGAGTTGGTGGAGTTGCTGGAGTTGGTGGAGTTGGTGGATTTGGTGGAGTTAATCGAGTTGGTGGAGTTGATGGTGTTGGTAGAGTTGGTGGAGTTTGTGGAGTTTTTGGAGTTGGTGGTTTTGGTGGAGTTGGTCGAGTTGGTAGAGTGTATCGAGTTTGTGGAGTTGCTGGAGTTTGTGGAGTTGGTGGAGTTAGTGGAGTTAGTCGAGTTGGTGGAGTTGGTGGAGTTGGTGGAGTTGGTGGTTTTTGTGGAGTTGGTGGAGTTGGTGGAGTTGGTGGAGTTAGTCGAGTTGGTGGAGTTGGTGGTGTTGGTGGAGTTGGTGGAGTTAGTCAAGTTGGTGAAGTTGGTCTAGTTAGTCGATTTGGTGGGGTCCGTGGTGTTGGTGTAGTTGGTGCATTTTTTGGAGTTGGTGGAGTTTGTCGAGTTGGTGGAGTTGGTGGAGTTCGTCGAGTTGGTTGAGTTGGTGGAGTTAGTCGAGTTGGTGGAGTTGGTGGTGTTGGTGGAGTTGGTGGAGTTAGTCGAGTTGGTGAAGTTGGTGGAGTTAGTCGATTTGGTGGAGTTGGTAGTGATGGTGTAGTTGGTGTACTTCTTGGAGTTTGTGGAGTTGGTGAAGTTGGTGGAGTTGGTGGAATTCGTCGAGTTGGTGGGGTTTGTAGTGTTGGTGGAGTTGGTGGAGTTGGTGGAGTTAGTCGAGTTGGTGCTGTTGGTGGAGTTGGTGGAGTTAGTCGAGTTGGTGGAGTTGGTGGAGTTGGTGGTGTTGTTGGAGTTTGTCGAGTTGGTGGAGTTCGTGGTTTTGGTGGAGTTGGTGGAGTTCGTCGAGTTGGTGGGGTTTGTGGTGTTGGTGGAGTTGGTGGAGTTGGTAGAGTTAGTCGAGTTGGTGGAGTTGGTACAGTTGGTGGTTTTGGTGGATTTGGTGAAGTTATTCGAGTTGGTGAAGATGGTGGAGTTCTTGGAGTTGGTGGAGTTTGTGGAGGTAGTCGAGTTGGTGGAGTTGGTGTAGTTCCTGGAGTTAGTTGAGTTGGTGGTGTTTGTGGAGTTGGTGGAGTTAATCGAGTTGGTATAGTTAGTGGTTTTGGTGGATTTGGTGGAGTTGCTGAAGTTAGTCGAGTTGGTGGAGTTGGCGGAGTTAATCGAGTTGGTGGAGTTGGTGGAGTTGGTGGTGTTGGTGGAGTTTGTTGAGTTGGTGGAGATCGTGGTTTTGGTGGAGTTGGTGGAGTTAGTCGAGTTGGTGGAGTTGGTGGAGTTAATGGAGTTGGTGGAGTTAATCGAGTTGGTGCAGTTGGTGGAGTTGATGGAGTTAGTCGAGTTGGTGGGGTTTGTGGTGTTGTTGGAGTTGGTGGAGTTGGTGGAGTTAGTCGAGTTGGTGGAGTTGGTGGAGTTGGTGGTTTTGGTGGAGTTGGTGGAGTTGTTGGAGTTAGTCGAGTTGGTGGTGTTGGTGGAGTTGGTGGAGTTAGTCGAGTTGGTGAAGTTGGTGGAGTTAGTCGATTTGGTGGAGTTGGTAGTGTTGGTGTAGTTGGTGTACTTCTTGGAGTTTTGTGGAGTTGGTGGAGTTCGTCGAGTTGGTGGAGTTGGTGGAGTTCGTCGAGTTGGTGGTGTTTGTGGTGTTGGTGGAGTTGGTGGAGTTGGTGGAGTTAGTCGAGTTGGTGGAGTTGGTGCAGTTGGTGGTTTTTGTGGATTTGATGGAGTTAGTCGAGTTGGTGAAGTTGGTGGAGTTAGTCGATTTGGTGGAGTTGGTGGTGTTGGTGTAGTTGGTGTAGTTCTTGGAGTTGGTGGAGTTGGTTGAGTTTGTCGAGTTGGTGGAGTTAATCGAGTTGGTATAGTTTGTGGTTTTGGTGGGGTTGGTGGAGTTGCTGGAGTTAGTCGAGTTGGTGGAGTTGGTGGAGTTAATGGATTTGGTGGAGTTGGTGGAGTTAATTGAGTTGGTGGAGTTGGTGGAGTTGATGGAGTTAGTCGAGTTGGTGGAGTTGGTGGAGTTAGTCGATTTGGTGGAGTTGGTAGTGTTGGTGTAGTTGGTGTACTTCTTGGAGTTTGTGGAGTTGGTGAAGTTGGTGAAGTTGGTGGAGTTCGTCGAGTTGGTGGGGTTTGTGGTGTTGGTGGAGTTGGTGGAGTTAGTCGAGTTGGTGGTGTTGGTGGAGTTGGTTGGTGGAGTTGGTGGTGTTGTTGGAGTTTGTCGAGTTGGTGGAGTTCGTGGTTTTGGTGGAGTTGGTGGAGCTAGTCGAGTTGGTGGAGTTGGTGGAGTTCGTCGAGTTGGTGGGGTTTGTGGTGTTGGTGGAGTTGGTGGAGTTGGTAGAGTTAGTCGAGTTGGTGGAGTTGGTACAGTTGGTGGTTTTGGTGGATTTGGTGAAGTTATTCGAGTTGGTGAAGTTGGTGGAGTTCTTGGAGTTGGTGGAGTTGGTGGAGGTAGTCGAGTTGGTGGAGTTGGTGTAGTTCCTGGAGTTAGTTGAGTTGGTGGTGTTTGTGGAGTTGGTGGAGTTAATAGAGTTGGTATAGTTAGTGGTTTTGGTGGATTTGGTGGAGTTGCTGGAGTTAGTCGAGTGGGTGGAGTTGGCGGAGTTCATCGAGTTGGTGGAGTTGGTGGAGTTGGTGGTGTTGGTGGAGTTTGTCGAGTTGGTGGAGATCGTGGTTTTGGTGGAGTTGGTGGAGTTAGTCGAGTTGGTGGAGTTGGTGGAGTTAATGGAGTTGGTGGAGTTAATCGAGTAGGTGCAGTTGGTGGAGTTGATGGAGTTAGTCGAGTTGGTGGAGTTGGTGGAGTTCGTCGAGTTGGTGGGGTTTGTGGTGTTGTTGGAGTTGGTGGAGGTGGTGGAGTTAGTCGAGTTGGTGGAGTTGGTGGAGTTGGTGGTTTTGGTGGAGTTGGTGGTTTTGGTGGAGTTGGTGGAGTTGTTGGAGTTAGTCGAGTTGGTGGAGTTGGTGGTGTTGGTGGAGTTGGTGGAGTTAGTCGAGTTGGTGAAGTTGGTGGAGTTAGTCGATTTGGTGGAGTTGGTAGTGTTGGTGTAGTTGGTGTACTTCTTGGAGTTTTGTGGAGTTGGTGGAGTTCGTCGAGTTGGTGGAATTGGTGGAGTTGGTGGAGTAAGTCGAGTTGGTGGAGTTGGTGCAGTTGGTGGTTTTTGTGGATTTGGTGGAGTTAGTCGAGTTGGTGAAGTTGGTGGAGTTAGTCGATTTGGTGGAGTTGGTGGTGTTGGTGTAGTTGGTGTAGTTCTTGGAGTTGGTGGAGTTGGTGGAGTTTGTCGAGTTGGTGGAGTTGGTGTAGTTCCTGTAGTTATTTGAGTTTGTGGTGTTTGTGGAGTTGGTGGAGTTAATCGAGTTGGTATAGTTTGTGGTTTTGGTGGGGTTGGTGGAGTTGCTGGAGTTAGTCGAGTTGGTGGAGTTGGTGGAGTTAATGGATTTGGTGGAGTTGGTGGAGTTAATCGAGTTGGTGGAGTTGATGGAGTTAGTCGAGTTGGTGGAGTTCATCGAGTTGGTGGAATTAGTCGAGTTGGTGAAGTTGTTGGAGTTAGTCGAGTTGGTGGAGCTGGTGGAGTTGGTGGTTTTGTTGGAGTTGCGGGAGTTGTTGGAGTTAGTCGAGTTGGTGGAGTTGGTGGTGTTGGTGGAGTGGGTGGAGTTAGTCGAGTTGGTGAAGTTGGTGGAGATAGTCGATTGGGTGGAGTTGGTAGTGTTGGTGTAGTTGGTGTACTTCTTGGAGTTTGTGGAGTTGGTGCAGTTGGTAGAGTTGGTGTGGTTGGTGGTGTTGGTGGAGTTGGTGGAGTTGGTGTAGTTCGTCGAGTTGGTGGTTTTGGTGGATTTGGTGGAGTTAGTCGAGTTGGTGAAGTTGGTGGAGTTAGTCGATTTGGTGGAGTTGGTGGTGTTGGTGTAGTTGGTGTAGTTCTTGGAGTTGGTGGAGTTGGTGGAGTTAGTCGAGTTGCTGGAGTTGGTGTAGTTCCTAAAGTTAGTTGAGTTGGTGGTGTTTGTGGAGTTGGTGGAGTTAATCGAGTTTGTATAGTTGGTGGTTTTGGTGGAGTGGGTGGAGTTGCTCTAGTTAGTCGAGTTGGTGGTGTTGCTGGAGTTAATCGAGTTGGTGGAGTTGGTGGAGTTGGTGGTGTTGGTCGAGTTTGTCGAGTTGGTGGAGTTCGTGGTTCTGGTGGAGTTGGTGGAGTTAGTCGAGTTGGTGGAGTTAGTCGAGTTAGTGGAGTTGGTGGAGTTGGTGGAGTTAGTCGAGTTGGTGGAGTTGTTGGAGTTGGTCGAGTTGGTGGAGTTGTGGGGTTGGTGGAGTTGTTGGGTTGGTGGAGTTAGTCGAGTTGGTGGAGTTGGTGGAGTTGGTGGTGTGGCTGGAGTTTGTCGAGTTGGTGGATTTCGTGGTTTTGGTGGAGTTGGTGGAGTTAGACGAGTTCGTGGAGTTGGTGGAGTTCGTCGAATTGGTGGGGTTTGAGGTGTTGTTGGAGTTGGTGGAGTTATTCGAGTTGGTGGAGTTGGTGGTTTTGATGGAGTTGGTGGAGTTGGTGGAGTTAGTCGAGTTTGTGGAGTTGGTGGTGTTGGTGGAGTTTGTGGAGTTAGTCGAGTTGGTGAAGTTGGTGGAGTTAGTCGATTTGTTGGAGTTGGTGGTGTTGGTGTAGTTGGTGCAGTTCTTGGAGTTAGTGGAGTTTGTCGAGTTGGTGGAGTTGGTGTAGTTGCTGGAGTTTGTCGAGTTGGTGGTGTTTGTGGAGTTTTTGGAGTTAATCGAGTTGGTGTAGTTGGTGGAGTTGCTGGAGATAGTCGAGTTGGTGGAGTTGGTGTAGTTGGTGGTTTTGTTGGAGTTGGTGGAGTTGGTCGAGTTGGTGGAGTTGGTGTAGTTGGTGGTTTTGGTGGAGTTGGTCGAGTTGGTGGATTTGGTTCTAGTTGCTGGAGTTAGTCGAGTTGGTGGAATTAGTGGAGTAAATCGAGTTGGTGGATTTTCTGGCTTTGCTGGAGTTAGTCGAGTTGGTGCAGTTGGTGGAGTTGCTGGAGTTGGTGGATTTGGCGGAGTTAATCGAGTTGGTGGAGTTTATGGTGTTGGTAGAGTTGGTGGAGTTTGTGGGAGTTTTTGGAGTTGGTGGTTTTGGTGGAGTTGGTCGAGTTGGTAGAGTGTATCCAGTTCGTCGAGTTGGTGGAGATTGCGGTATTCGTGGAGTTGGTCGAGTTACTCGAGTTGGTAGAGTTGGTGGTTTTGGTGGAGTTGGTGGAGTTGGTGTAGTTGGTGGTTTTCTTGGAGTTTGTGGAGTTGGTCGAGTTGGTGGAGTTGGTGTAGTTGGTGGTTTTGGTGCAGTTGGTCGAGTTGGTGGATTTGGTGTAGTTGCTGGAGTTAGTCGAGTTGGTGGAGTTCGTGGTTTTGGTGGAGTTGGTGGAGTTGGTGGAGTTCGTCGAGTTGGTGGGGTTTGTGGTGTTGGTGGAGTTAGTCGAGTTGGTGGAGTTGGTGGAGTTCGTCGAGTTGGTGAGGTTTGTGGTATTGGTGGAGTTGGTGGAGTTAGTCGAGTTGGTGGAGTTGGTGGAGTTGGTGGTTTTGGTGGAGTTGGTGGAGTTGGTGGAGTTAGTCGAGTTGGTGGAGTTGGTGGTGTTGGTGGAGTTGGTGGAGTTAGTCGAGTTGGTGAAGTTGGTGGTGTTAGTAGATTTGGTGGAGTTGGTGGTGTTGGTGTAGTTCTTGGAGTTGGTGGAGATGTTGGAGTTAATCGAGTTGGTGGAGTTGGTGGAGTTGATGGCATTTGTGGAGTTGGTGGTGTTGGTGGAGTTTGTCGAGTTGGTGGAGTTCGTGGTTTTGGTGGAGTTGGTGGAGTTAGTCGAATTGGTGGAGTTCGTCGAGTTGGTGGGGTTAGTCGAGTTGGTGGAGTTGGTGGAGTTGGTGGTTTTGGTGGAGTTGGTGGAGTTGTTGGAGTTAGTCGAGTTGGTGGAGCTGGTGGTGTTGGTGGAGTTGGTGGAGTTAGTCGAGTTGGTGAAGTTGGTGTAGTTGCAGGAGTTAGTTGAGTTGGTGGTGTTTGTGGAGTTGCTGGGGTTAATCGAGTTGGTATAGTTGGTATTTTTGGTGGAGTTGCTGGAGTTGCTGGACTTAGTCGAGTTGGTGGAGTTTGTGGAGTTAATCGAGTTGGTGGAGTTGGTGGAGTTAGTCGAGTTTGTGGAGTTGGTGGAGTTGGTGGTTTTGGTGGAGTTGGTGGAGTTGGTGGAGTTAGTCGAGTTGGTGGAGTTGGTGGTGTTGGTGGAGTTGGTGGAGTTAGTCGAGTTGGTGAAGTAGGTGGAGTTAGTAGATTTGGTGGAGTTGGTGGTGTTGGTGTAGTTCTTGGAGTTGGTGGAGTTGTTGGAGTTAATCGAGTTGATGTAGTTGTTGGAGTTGATGGCGTTGGTGGAGTTGGTGGTGTTGGTGGAGTTTGTCAAATTGGTGGAGTTCGTGGTTTTGGTGGAGTTGGTGGAGTTAGTCGAGTTGGTGGAGTTGGTGAAGTTCGTCGAGCTGGAGGGGTTTGTGGTGTTGGTGGAGTTGGTGGAGTTAGTCGAGTTGGTGGAGTTGGTGGAGTTGGTGGAGTTAGTCGAGTTGGTGGAGTTGTTGGAGTTGGTCGAGTTGGTGGAGTTGTGGGGTTGGTGGAGTTGGTGGAGTTAGTCGAGTTTGTGGAGTTGGTGGAGTTGGTGGTGTGGGTGGAGTTTGTCGAGTTGGTGGATTTCGTGGTCTTGGTGGAGTTGGTGGAGTTAGTCGAATTCGTGGAGTTGGTGGAGTTCGTCGAATTGGTGGGGTTTGAGGTGTTGTTGGAGTTGGTGGAGTTGGTGGAGTTAGTCGAGTTGGTGGAGTTGGTGGTTTTGGTGGAGTTGGTGGAGTTGGTGGAGTTAGTCGATTTGGTGGAGTTGGTGGTGTTGGTGGAGTTGGTGGAGTTGGTGGAGTTAGTCGAGTTGGTGAAGTTGGTGAAGTTAGTCGATTTGGTGGAGTTGGTGGTGTTGGTGTAGTTGGTGCAGTTCTTGGAGTTGGTGGAGTTGGTGGAGTGTGTCGAGTTGGTGGAGTTGGTGTAGTTCCTGGAGTTTGTCGAGTTGGTGGTGTTTGTGGAGTTTTTGGAGTTAATCGAGTTGGTGTAGTTGGTGGAGTTGCTGGAGATAGTCGAGTTGGTGGAGTTGGTGTAGTTGGTGGTTTTGTTGGAGTTGGTGGAGTTGGTCGAGTTGGTGGATTTGGTGTAGTTGGTGAGTTGGTCGAGTTGGTGGATTTGGTTCTAGTTGCTGGAGTTAGTCGAGTTGGTGGAATTAGTGGAGTAAGTCGAGTTGGTGGAGTTGCTGGCTTTGCTGGAGTTAGTCGAGTTTGTGGAGTTGGTGGAGTTGCTGGAGTTGGTGGAGTTGGTGGAGTTGGTGGATTTGGCGGAGTTAATCGAGTTGGTGGAGTTGATGGTGTTGGTAGAGTTGGTGGAGTTTGTGGGAGTTTTTGGAGTTGGTGGTTTTGGTGGAGTTGGTCGAGTTGGTAGAGTGTATCGAGTTTGTGGAGTTGCTGGAGTTTGTGGAGTTCGTCGAGTTGGAGGGGTTTGCGGTATTCGTGGAGTTGGTCGAGTTACTCGAGTTGGTAGAGTTGGTGGTTTTGGTGGAGTTGGTGGAGTTGCTGGAGTTAGTCGAGTTGGTGGAGTTGGTGTAGTTGGTGGTTTTCTTGGAGTTTGTGGAGTTGGTCGAGTTGGTGGAGTTGGTGTAGTTGGTGGTTTTGGTGGAGTTGGTCGAGTTGGTGGATTTGGTGTAGTTGCTGGAGTTAGTCGAGTTGGTGGAGTTCGTGGTTTTGGTGGAGTTGGTGGAGTTGGTGGAGTTCGTCGAGTTGGTGGGGTTTGTGGTGTTGGTGGAGTTAGTCGAGTTGGTGGAGATGGTGGAGTTCGTCGAGTTGGTGGGGTTTGTGGTATTGGTGGAGTTGGTGGAGTTAGTCGAGTTGGTGGAGTTGGTGGAGTTTGTGGTTTTGGTGGAGTTGGTGGAGTTAGTCGAGTTGGTGGAGTTGGTGGTGTTGGTGGAGTTGGTGGAGTTAGTCGAGTTGGTGAAGTTGGTGGAGTTAGTAGATTTGGTGGAGTTGGAGGTGTTGGTGTAGTTCTTGGAGTTGGTGGAGTTGTTGGAGTTAATCGAGTTGGTGGAATTGGTGGAGTTGATGGAGTTGTTCGAGTTGGTGGTGTTGGTGGAGTTTGTCGAGTTGGTGGAGTTCGTGGTTTTGGTGGAGTTGGTGGAGTTAGTCGAATTGGTGGAGTTGGTGGAGTTCGACGAGTTGGTGGGGTTAGTCGAGTTGGTGGAGTTGGTGGAGTTGGTGGTTTTGGTGGAGTTGGTGGAGTTGTTGGAGTGAGTCGAGTTGGTGGAGTTGGTAGTGTTGGTGGAGTTGGTGGAGTTAGTCGAGTTGGTGAAGTTGGTGTAGTTGCTGGAGTTAGTTGAGTTGGTGGTGTTTGGGGAGTTGGTGGAGTTAATCGAGTTGGTATAGTTGGTATTTTTGGTGGAGTTGCTGGAGTTGCTGGATTTAGTCGAGTTGGTGGAGTTTGTGGAGTTAATCGAGTTGGTGGAGTTGGTGGTGTTTGTGGAGTTTGTCGAGTTGGTGGAGTTCGTGGTTTTGGTGGAGTTGGTGGAGTTATTGGAGTTATTTGAGTTGGTGGAGTTGGTGGAGGTCGTAGAGTTGGTGGGGTTTGTGGTGTTGGTGGAGTTGGTGGAGTTAGTCGAGTTGGTGGAGTTGGTGGAGTTGGTGGTTTTGGTGAAGTTGCTGGAGTTATTCGAGTTGGTGGAGTTGGTGGGGTTTGCAGTATTGGTGGAGTTGGTCGAGTTAGTCGAGTTGGTAGAGTTGGTGGTTTTGGTGGAGTTGGTGGAGTTGCTGGAGTTAGTCGATTTGGTGGAGTTGGTGTAGTTGGTGGTTTTGTTGGAGTTGGTGGAGTTGGTCGAGTTGGTGGAGTTGGTGTAGTTGGTGGTTTTGGTGGAGTTGGTCCAGTTGGTGGATTTGGTGTAGTTGCTGGAGTTAGTCGAGTTGGTGGAATTAGTGGAGTTAGTCGAGTTGGTAGAGTTGCTGGCTTTGGTGGAGATAGTCGAGTTTGTGGAGTTGGTGGAGTTGGTGGATTTGGTGGAGTTAATCCAGTTGGTGGAGATGATGGTGTTGGTAGAGTTGGTGGAGTTTGTGGCGTTTTTGGAGTTGGTGGTTTTGGTGGAGTTGGTCGAGTTGGTAGAGTGTATCGAGTTTGTGGAGTTACTGGAGTTTGTGGAGTTGGTGGAGTTAGTGGAGTTAGTCGAGTTGGTAGACTTGGTGGAGTTGATGGTTTTGGTGGAGTTGGTGGAGTTGGTGGAGTTAGTCGAGTTGGTAGAGTTGGTGGTGTTGGTGGAGTTGGTGGAGTTAGTCAAGTTGGCGAAGTTGGTGGAGTTAGTCGATTTGGTGGGGTTGGTGGTGTTGGTGTAGTTGGTGCAGTTCTTGGAGCTGGTGGAGTTTGGTGGAGTTTGTCAAGTTGGTGGAGTTGGTGTAGTTGCTGGAGTTAGTCGAGTTGGTGGTGTTTGTGGAGTTGGTGGAGTTAATCGAGTTGGTGTAGTTGGTGGAGTTGCTGGAGTTAGTCGAGTTGGTGGAGTTGGTGGAGTTAATCTAGATGGTGTAGTTGGTGGAGTTCGTCGAGTTGGTGGGGTTTGTGGTGTTGTTGGAGTTGGTGGAGTTGTTGGAGTTAGTCGAGTTGGTGGAGTTGGTGGAGTTGCTGGAGTTGGTGGAGTTGGTGGAGTTGGTGGATTTGGTGGAGTTAATCCAGTTGGTGGAGATGATGGTGTTGGTAGAGTTGGTGGAGTTTGTGGCGTTTTTGGAGTTGGTGGTTTTGGTGGAGTTGGTCGAGTTGGTAGAGTGTATCGAGTTTGTGGAGTTACTGGAGTTTGTGGAGTTGGTGGAGTTAGTGGAGTTAGTCGAGTTGGTAGACTTGGTGGAGTTGATGGTTTTGGTGGAGTTGGTGGAGTTGGTGGAGTTAGTCGAGTTGGTAGAGTTGGTGGTGTTGGTGGAGTTGGTGGAGTTAGTCAAGTTGGCGAAGTTGGTGGAGTTAGTCGATTTGGTGGGGTTGGTGGTGTTGGTGTAGTTGGTGCAGTTCTTGGAGCTGGTGGAGTTTGGTGGAGTTTGTCAAGTTGGTGGAGTTGGTGTAGTTGCTGGAGTTAGTCGAGTTGGTGGTGTTTGTGGAGTTGGTGGAGTTAATCGAGTTGGTGTAGTTGGTGGAGTTGCTGGAGTTAGTCGAGTTGGTGGAGTTGGTGGAGTTAATCTAGATGGTGTAGTTGGTGGAGTTCGTCGAGTTGGTGGGGTTTGTGGTGTTGTTGGAGTTGGTGGAGTTGGTGGAGTTAGTCGAGTTGGTGGAGTTGCTGGAGTTGCTGGAGTTGGTGGAGTTGGTGGAGTTGGTGGATTTGGTGGAGTTAATCCAGTTGGTGGAGATGATGGTGTTGGTAGAGTTGGTGGAGTTTGTGGCGTTTTTGGAGTTGGTGGTTTTGGTGGAGTTGGTCGAGTTGGTAGAGTGTATCGAGTTTGTGGAGTTACTGGAGTTTGTGGAGTTGGTGGAGTTAGTGGAGTTAGTCGAGTTGGTAGACTTGGTGGAGTTGATGGTTTTGGTGGAGTTGGTGGAGTTGGTGGAGTTAGTCGAGTTGGTAGAGTTGGTGGTGTTGGTGGAGTTGGTGGAGTTAGTCAAGTTGGCGAAGTTGGTGGAGTTAGTCGATTTGGTGGGGTTGGTGGTGTTGGTGTAGTTGGTGCAGTTCTTGGAGCTGGTGGAGTTTGGTGGAGTTTGTCAAGTTGGTGGAGTTGGTGTAGTTGCTGGAGTTAGTCGAGTTGGTGGTGTTTGTGGAGTTGGTGGAGTTAATCGAGTTGGTGTAGTTGGTGGAGTTGCTGGAGTTAGTCGAGTTGGTGGAGTTGGTGGAGTTAATCGAGATGGCGAAGTTGGTGGAGTTTATGGAGTTGGTGGAGTTGGTGGTATTGGTAGAGTTTGTCGAGTTGGTGGAGTTCGTGGTTTTGGTGGAGTTAGTCGAGTTGGTGGAGTTGGTGGATTTGGTGGTTTTGGTGGAGTTGGTGGAGTTGTTGGAGTTAGTCGAGTTAGTCGAGTTGGTGGAGTTGGTGGTGTTGGTGGAGTTAGTCGAGTTGGTGAAGTTGGTGGAGTTGTTGGAGTTAATCGAGTTGGTGGAGTTGGTGGAGTTGATGGCGTTGGTGGAGTTGGTGGTGTTGGTGGAGTTTGTCGAGTTGGTGGAGTTCGTGGTTTTGGTGGAGTTGGTGGAGTTAGTCGAGTTGGTGGAGTTGGTGAAGTTCGTCGAGCTGGAGGGGTTTGTGGTGTTGGTGGAGTTGGTGGAGTTGGTGGAGTTAGTCGAGTTGGTGGAGTTGGTGGAGTTGGTGGAGTTAGTCGAGTTGGTGGAGTTGTTGGAGTTGGTCGAGTTGGTGGAGTTGTGGGGTTGGTGGAGTTGGTGGAGTTAGTCGAATTGGTGGAGTCGGTGGAGTTGGTGGTGTGGGTGGAGTTTGTCGAGTTGGTGGATTTCGTGGTTTTGGTGGAGTTGTTGGAGTTAGTCGAGTTCGTGGAGTTGGTGGAGTTCGTCGAATTGGTGGGGTTTGAGGTGTTGTTGGAGTTGGTGGAGTTGGTGGAGTTAGTCGAGTTAGTCGAGTTGGTGGAGTTGGTGGTGTTGGTGGTGTTGGTGGAGTTGGTGGAGTTAGTCGATTTGGTGAAGTTGGTGGAGTTGTTGGAGTTAATCGAGTTGGTGGAGTTGGTGGAGTTGATGGCGTTGGTGGAGTTGGTGGTGTTGGTGGAGTTTGTCGAGTTGGTGGAGTTCGTGGTTTTGGTGGAGTTGGTGGAGTTAGTCGAGTTGGTGGAGTTGGTGAAGTTCGTCGAGCTGGAGGGGTTTGTGGTGTTGGTGGAGTTGGTGGAGTTGGTGGAGTTAGTCGAGTTGGTGGAGTTGGTGGAGTTGGTGGAGTTGGTCGAGTTGGTGGAGTTGTGGGGTTGGTGGAGTTGGTGGAGTTTGTCGAGTTGGTGGAGTTGGTGGAGTTGGTGGTGTGGGTGGAGTTTGTCGAGTTGGTGGATTTCGTGGTTTTGGTGGAGTTGTTGGAGTTAGTCGAGTTGGTGGAGTTGGTGAAGTTCGTCGAGCTGGAGGGGTTTGTGGTGTTGGTGGAGTTGGTGGAGTTGGTGTAGTTAGTCGAGTTGGTGGAGTTGGTGGAGTTGTTGGAGTTGGTCGAGTTGGTGGAGTTGTGGGGTTGGTGGAGTTGGTGGAGTTGGTCGAGTTGGTGGAGTTGGTGGAGTTGGTGGTGTGGGTGGAGTTTGTCGAGTTGGTGGATTTCGTGGTTTTGGTGGAGTTGTTGGAGTTAGTCGAGTTCGTGGAGTTGGTGGAGTTCGTTGAATTGGTGGGGTGTGAGGTGTTGTTGGAGTTGGTGGAGTTGGTGGAGTTGGTGGAGTTAGTCGAGTTGGTGGAGTTGGTGGTTTTGGTGGAGTTGGTGGAGTTGGTGGAGTTAGTCGAGTTGGTGGAGTTGGTGGATTTGGTGGTTTTGGTGGAGTTGGTGGAGTTGTTGGAGTTAGTCGAGTTAGTCGAGTTGGTGGAGTTGGTGGTGTTGGTGGTGTTGGTGGAGTTGGTGGAGTTAGTCGATTTGGTGAAGTTGGTGGAGTTGTTGGAGTTAATCGAGTTGGTGGAGTTGGTGGAGTTGATGGCGTTGGTGGAGTTGGTGGTGTTGGTGGAGTTTGTCGAGTTGGTGGAGTTCGTGGTTTTGGTGGAGTTGGTGGAGTTAGTCGAGTTGGTGGAGTTGGTGAAGTTCGTCGAGCTGGAGGGGTTTGTGGTGTTGGTGGAGTTGGTGGAGTTGGTGGAGTTAGTCGAGTTGGTGGAGTTGGTGGAGTTGGTGGAGTTGGTCGAGTTGGTGGAGTTGTGGGGTTGGTGGAGTTGGTGGAGTTTGTCGAGTTGGTGGAGTTGGTGGAGTTGGTGGTGTGGGTGGAGTTTGTCGAGTTGGTGGATTTCGTGGTTTTGGTGGAGTTGTTGGAGTTAGTCGAGTTGGTGGAGTTGGTGAAGTTCGTCGAGCTGGAGGGGTTTGTGGTGTTGGTGGAGTTGGTGGAGTTGGTGTAGTTAGTCGAGTTGGTGGAGTTGGTGGAGTTGTTGGAGTTGGTCGAGTTGGTGGAGTTGTGGGGTTGGTGGAGTTGGTGGAGTTTGTCGAGTTGGTGGAGTTGGTGGAGTTGGTGGTGTGGGTGGAGTTTGTCGAGTTGGTGGATTTCGTGGTTTTGGTGGAGTTGTTGGAGTTAGTCGAGTTCGTGGAGTTGGTGGAGTTCGTTGAATTTGTGGGGTGTGAGGTGTTGTTGGAGTTGGTGGAGTTGGTGGAGTTGGTGGAGTTAGTCGAGTTGGTGGAGTTGGTGGTTTTGGTGGAGTTGGTGGAGTTGGTGGAGTTAGTCGAGTTGGTGGAGTTGGTGGAGTTGGTGGTTTTGGTAGAGTTGGTGGAGTTGATGAAGTTGGTGGTGTTAGTCGATTTGGTGGAGTTGGTGGTGTTGGTGTAGTTAGTGTAGTTCTTGGAGTTGGTGGAGTGGGTGGAGTTAGTCGAGTTGGAGGAGTTGGTGTAGTTGCTGGAGTTAGTCGAGTTGGTGGTGTTTGTGGAGTTGGTGGAGTAAATCGAGTTGGTGTAGTTGGTGGTTTTGGTGGAGTTGTTGGAGTTGCTGGAGTTAGTCGAGTTGGTGGAGTTGTTGGAGTTAATCGAGTCGGTGGAGTTGGTGGAGTTGATGGCGTTGGTGGAGTTGGTGGTGTTGGTGGAGTTTGTTGAGTTTGTGGAGTTATCTTCTTTGGTTCTTTCGGTAAAGTCACGTAGAATGAGAATAAAATAATAAATTGATAAAATAAAATAACACAATAATATTCTCACCACGTTTCGGCCACAACACAAGCGGCCTTCATCAGGTGAAGGGAGCGAGACTGTCTGGTAGGACAGCACTGGAGTGAGAGAGCCACGTTCAGATCACGGCTTTTAAGCTGTGTGAGAGGAACAAAGAGCCTTGACGAAGGAATTAGCATAAAATTTAGCATTGAAATGGCTGAATGATTAGCTTGTGACTGGTCACAGAAATAGCTATGTTAAAAGTTAAAGCATACACATCCGCAGAGGCACCCATTGTTAAAAGGAATTAGCATAGAATTTAGCATTGAAATAGCTAAATTAAGGCATACACATCCGCAGAGGCAACCCTTGATAATGGGATTAGCATAGAATTTAGCATTGAAATGGCTGAGTGATTCGCTTGTAACTGCTACAGAAATAGTTACGTTGAAGTCAGAGCATACACATTCACCGAGGCACTTAGTACAAATCAAACAGGAGAATTTAGCATTGAAATAACTAGGCGAATTTAGCATTGAAATAACTGGGTGATTTGCTAGTGACTGGTCACAGAAATGACTACACATCTGAGCTATTCACAGTACTATATAGTGAACCAATAAAAACTAAAATATAAATTACCTTAATGTTATCAATAAACTCTATATTCTCCAATCAGCTAAGCTACCAACCATAAGTCGTTATATATCACAATGCTATATGGCGAAAAAATGGGTGGATTCTTACCCTCAAATTTCCGTACCACGGATAGCTACGGGCCCCGTTCAGACGGACGAGTTCGTCCATGGTCGGAATAGAGGAGGGGGAGAGAGACAGCTGCGAAGCCCTAGTATACTCCATGTTGTAAACCATACCATTAACCGTGGTGTGAGAGGTATTAAGAGGCAATGCTGGCGAAAGAGCTGCGGTCTGAAGGTCATCGTAAAATAACAATTAATTAAGAACAGAAATGATTTAACACATCTTTCCAGTGGTTACTAAGCCTGAATCCATCTTCTCGGTTGAAATTGTCTCTGTGCTTGTATATGTGAATGGCCTCATGAACGAATCTCTCATGGTAGCCAGTTGGTTTGCAAAGAACCTCCGTCTTGGAGAAGTCAATGTCATGTGAGCCCACTGAATTGTAACAGTGATCTGCCACGGCAGAGGAGTTCGTTTTACCGTGTTTCAAGTCTGCTTTATGTTCGCGGATGCGGTCCGAGATATGTCTTTTGGTTTCTCCAATGTAGCTACTACCACAGAGGCACTTTAGTTTGTAAACGCCCGGGTACTGTATGTCTGGAAGAGCATCTTTTACAGATGGAACTAAATCACGGATTTTGTGTACTGTGTTGAATCGGACCTGGATCTTGTGTTTATTCAGGATTTTGGAGATCTTTTTAGTGACCCCTGCAATGTAGGGTAAGGTGATGGTTTTGAGTGGCTCCACAAGAGGATCCTTCTTCATGACTGGAGTGATGGCTTTGCGGATTGTGTAGTCGGAGTAGCCATTAGCCCTGAGAGCCTGGTGTACGTGCTTGAGTTCACTGGTAATGTGTTCCTGGTCGGAAATGCATTGGGCTCTATGGTATAGAGTCTTGATGAGGCAGTTCTTCTGGGATGGATGGTGGTGGGAATCCGGTTTCAAGTAAGCATCTGTATGGGTAGCTTTCCTGTAGACAGAGTGGCTCATTGAACCATCATGTCTCCTTTTAATTAAGACATCCAGAAAGGGTAGTTTGCCATCTTTTTCGACCTCCATGGTAAATCTGATGGCTGGGTGTATGGAATTGATGTGGTCGCGGAATTGGTCTAGAGCAGGCTGGCCATGTGGCCAGATGACAAAGGTGTCATCAACGTACCTCTTCCATAAGGTCGGGCGTAGAGTGGCAGTCTGGATGGCGTCAGTTTCAAATTTTTCCATGAATACGTTGGCTACAACCGGAGATAGGGGGGAGCCCATTGGGGTGCCCTCAGTTTGTTTGTAGAAAGTTCCATTCCAGGTGAAGTATGTGTTGGTTAAGCAATGTCTCACCAGGGGGGGTACATCAGTATGCAGTCCTTGATGAACCAGGTCTTCAATGATAGCGATGGTGTCAGGTACCGGGACTTTGGTGAACAAGGACACCACATCAAAACTGACAAGCAGGTCGTTTGGGGACAGGGAAATGTCTTTGATTGTCGATACCAGGTGAGTAGAATTTGGTGGAGTTAGTCGAATTGGTGGAGTTGGTGGAGTTCGTCGAGTTGGTGGGGTTTGTGGTGTTGTTGGAGTTGGTGGAGTTGTTGGAGTTAGTCGAGTTGGTGGAGTTGGTGGAGTTGCTGGAGTTGGTGGAGTTGGTGGAGTTGGTGGATTTGGTGGAGTTAATCCAGTTGGTGGAGATGATGGTGTTGATAGAGTTGGTGGAGTTTGTGGCGTTTTTGGAGTTGGTGGTTTTGGTGGAGTTGGTCGAGTTGGTAGAGTGTATCGAGTTTGTGGAGTTACTGGAGTTTGTGGAGTTGGTGGAGTTAGTGGAGTTAGTCGAGTTGGTAGAGTTGGTGGAGTTGATGGTTTTGGTGGAGTTGGTGGAGTTGGTGGAGTTAGTCGAGTTGGTAGAGTTGGTGGTGTTGGTGGAGTTGGTGGAGTTAGTCAAGTTGGCGAAGTTGGTGGAGTTAGTCGATTTGGTGGGGTTGGTGGTGTTGGTGTAGTTGGTGCAGTTCTTGGAGCTGGTGGAGTTGGTGGAGTTTGTCAAGTTGGTGGAGTTGGTGTAGTTGCTGGAGTTAGTCGAGTTGGTGGTGTTTGTGGAGTTGGTGGAGTTAATCGAGTTGGTGTAGTTGGTGGAGTTGCTGGAGTTAGTCGAGTTGGTGGAGTTGGTGGAGTTAATCGAGATGGTGAAGTTGGTGGAGTTTATGGAGTTGGTGGAGTTAGTGGTATTGGTAGAGTTTGTCGAGTTGGTGGAGTTCGTGGTTTTGGTGGAGTTAGTCGAGTTGGTGGAGTTGGTGGATTTGGTGGTTTTGGTGGAGTTGGTGGAGTTGTTGGAGTTAGTCGAGTTAGTCGAGTTGGTGGAGTTGGTGGTGTTGGTGGTGTTGGTGGAGTTGGTGGAGTTAGTCGAGTTGGTGAAGTTGGTGGAGGTGTTGGAGTTAATCGAGTTGGTGGAGTTGGTGGAGTTGATGGCGTTGGTGGAGTTGGTGGTGTTGGTGGAGTTTGTCGAGTTGGTGGAGTTCGTGGTTTTGGTGGAGTTGGTGGAGTTAGTCGAGTTGGTGGAGTTGGTGAAGTTCGTCGAGCTGGAGGGGTTTGTGGTGTTGGTGGAGTTGGTGGAGTTGGTGGAGTTAGTCGAGTTGGTGGAGTTGGTGGAGTTGGTGGAGTTAGTCGAGTTGGTGGAGTTGTTGGAGTTGGTCGAGTTGGTGGAGTTGTGGGGTTGGTGGAGTTGGTGGAGTTAGTCGAGTTGGTGGAGTTGGTGGAGTTGGTGGTGTGGGTGGAGTTTGTCGAGTTGGTGGATTTCGTGGTTTTGGTGGAGTTGTTGGAGTTAGTCGAGTTCATGGAGTTGGTGGAGTTCGTCGAATTGGTGGGGTTTCAGGTGTTGTTGGAGTTGGTGGAGTTGGTGGAGTTAGTCGAGTTGGTGGAGTTGGTGGTTTTGGTGGAGTTGGTGGAGTTGGTGGAATTAGTCGAGTTGGTGGAGTTGGTGGAGTTGGTGGTTTTGGTGGAGTTGGTGGAGTTGATGAAGTTGGTGGTGTTAGTCGATTTGGTGGAGTTGGTAGTGTTGGTGTAGTTGGTGCAGTTCTTGGAGTTGGTGGAGTTGGTGGAGTTAGTCGATTTGGTGGAGTTGGTGGTGTTGGTGTAGTTGGTGTAGTTCTTGGAGTTGGTGAAGTTGGTGGAGTTAGTCGATTTGGTGGAGTTGGTGGTGTTGGTGTAGTTGGTGTAGTTCTTGGAATTGGTGGAGTGGGTGGAGTTAGTCGAGTTGGAGGAGTTGGTGTAGTTGCTGGAGTTAGTCGAGTTGGTGGTGTTTGTGGAGTTGGTGGAGTAAATCGAGTTGGTGTAGTTGGTGGTTTTGGTGGAGTTGTTGGAGTTGCTGGAGTTAGTCGAGTTGGTGGAGTTGTTGGAGTTAATCGAGTTGGTGGAGTTGGTGGAGTTGATGGCGTTGGTGGAGTTGGTGGTGTTGGTGGAGTTTGTTGAGTTGGTGGAGTTAGTCGAATTGGTGGAGTTGGTGGAGTTCGTCGAGTTGGTGGGGTTTGTGGTGTTGTTGGAGTTGGTGGAGTTGTTGGAGTTAGTCGAGTTGGTGGAGTTGGTGGTGTTGGTGGAGTTGGTGGAGTTAGTCGAGTTGGTGAAGTTGGTGTAGTTGCTGGAGTTAGTTGAGTTGGTGGTGTTTGTGGAGTTGGTGGAGTTAATCGAGTTGGTATAGTTGGTGGTTTTGGTGGAGTTGCTGGACTTAGTCGAGTTGGTGGAGTCTGTGGTGTTGGTGGAGTTTGTCGAGTTGGTGGAGTTCGTGGTTTTGGTGGAGTTGATGGAGTTATTGGAGTTATTCGAGTCGGTGGAGTTCGTCTCGTTGGTGGGGTTTGTGGTGTTGGTGGAGTTGGTGGAGTTAGTCGAGTTGGTGGAGTTGATGGAGTTGGTGGTTTTGGTGAAGTTGGTGGAGTTATTCGAGTTGGTGGAGTTGGTGGAGTTCGTCGACTTGGTGGGGTTTGCGGTACTGGTGGAGTTGGTCGAGTTAGTCGAGTTGGTAGAGTTGGTGGAGTTGGTGGTTTTGGTGGAGTTGGTGGAGTTGGTCGAGTTGGTGGAGTTGGTGGTGTTGGTGGAGTTGGTGGAGTTAGTCGAGTTGATGAAGTTGCTGGAGTTAGTCGATTTGGTGGAGTTGGTGTGTTGCTGGAGTTAGTCGAGTTGGTGGTGTTTGTGGAGTTGGTGTAGTAAATAGAGTTGGTGTAGTTGGTGGTTTTGGTGGAGTTGCTGGAGTTGCTGGAGTTTGTCGAGTTGGGGGAGTTGTTGGAGTTAATCGAGTTGGCGGAGTTGGTGGAGTTGATGGAGTTGGTGGAGTTGGTGGTGTTGGTGGAGTTTGTCGAGTTGGTGGAGTTCCTGGTTTTGGTGGAGTTGGTGGAGTTAGTCGAGTTGGTGGAGTTGGTGGAGTTCGTCGAGTTGGTAGGGTTTGTGGTGTTGATGTAGTTGGTGTACGTCTGGGACCTTGTGGAGTTGGTGGAGTTAGTCGAGTTGGTGGAGTTAGTGTAGTTGCTGGAGTTAGTTGAGTTGGTGGTGTTTGTGGAGTTGGTGGAGTTAATCGAGTTGGTTTAGTTGGTGGTTTTGGTGGAGTTGCTGGAGTTAGTCGAGTTGGTGGAGTTAGTGGAGTTAATCGAATGGTGGAGTTGGTGGAGTTGGTGGAGTTGGTGGTGTTGGTGGAGTTCGTCGAGTTGGTGGGGTTTGTGGTGTTGGTGGAATTGGTGGAGTTGGTGGAGTTAGTCGAGTTGGTGGAGTTGGTGGAGTTAGTCGAGTTGGTGGAGTTGGTGGAGTTAGTCGAGTTGGTGAAGTTGGTGGAGTTAGTCGATTTGGTGGAGTTGGTAGTGTTGGTGTAGTTGGTGCAGTTCTTGGAGTTGGTGGAGTTGGTGGAGTTAGTCGATTTGGTGGAGTTGGTGGTGTTGGTGTAGTTGGTGTAGTTCTTGGAGTTGGTGAAGTTGGTGGAGTTAGTCGATTTGGTGGAGTTGGTGGTGTTGGTGTAGTTGGTGTAGTTCTTGGAGTTGGTGGAGTTGGTGGAGTTAGTCGAGTTAGTGGAGTTGGTGGAGTTGGTGGAGTTGGTTGTTTTGGTGGAGTTGGTGGAGTTGGTGGAGTTGGTAGAGTTGGTGAAGTTGGTGGAGTTAGTCGATTTGTTGGAGTTGGTGGTGTTGGTGTAGTTGGTGTAGTTCTTGGAGTTGGTGGAGTGGGTGGAGTTAGTCGAGTTGGAGGAGTTGGTGTAGTTGCTGGAGTTAGTCGAGTTGGTGGTGTTTGTGGAGCTGGTGGAGTAAATCGAGTTGGTGTAGTTGGTGGTTTTGGTGGAGTTGTTGGAGTTAATCGAGTTGGTGGAGTTGGTGGAGTTGATGGCGTTGGTGGAGTTGGTGGTGTTGGTGGAGTTTGTCGAGTTTGCGGAGTTGTTGGAGTTAATCGAGTTGGCGGAGTTGGTGGAGTTGATGGAGTTGGTGGAGTTGGTGGTGTTGGTGGAGTTTGTCGAGTTGGTGGAGTTCCTGGTTTTGGTGGAGTTGGTGGATTTAGTCGAGTTGGTGGAGTTGGTGGAGTTCGTCGAGTTGGTGGGGTTTGTGGTGTTGTTGTAGTTGGTGGAGTTGGTGGAGTTAGTCGAGTTGGTGGAGTTGGTGGAGTTGGTGATTTTGGTGGAGTTGGTAGAGTTGTTGGAGTTAGTCGAGTTGGTGGTGTTGGTGGAGTTGGTGGCGTTAGTCGAGTTGGTGAAGTTGGTGGAGTTAGTCGATTTAGGTGGAGTTGGTGGTGTTGGTGTAGTTGGTGTACTTCTCGGACCTGGTGGAGTTGGTGGAGTTAGTCGAGTTGGTGGAGTTGGTGTAGTTGCTGGAGTTAGTTGAGTTGGTGGAGTTTGTGGAGTTGGTGGAGTTAATCGAGTTGGTATAGTTGGTGGTTTTGGTGGAGTTGGTGGAGTTGCTGGAGTTAGTCGAGTTGGTGGAGTTAGTGGAGTTAATCGAATGGTGGAGTTGGTGGAGTTGGAGGAGTTTGTCGAGTTGGTGGAGTTCGTGGTTTTGGTGGAGTTGGTAGAGTTATTGGAGTTATTCGAGTTGGTGGAGTTGGTGGAGTTCGTCGAGTTGGTGGGGTTTGTGGTGTTGATGGAATTGGTGGAGTTGGTGGAGTTAGTCGAGTTGGTGGAGTTGGTGGAGTTGGTGGAGTTGGTGGAGTTAGTCGAGTTGGTGGTGTTGGTGGAGTTGGTGGCGTTAGTCGAGTTGGTGGAGTTAGTCGATTTAGGTGGAGTTGGTGGTGTTGGTGTAGTTGGTGTACTTCTCGGACCTGGTGGAGTTGGTGGAGTTAGTCGAGTTGGTGGAGTTGGTGTAGTTGCTGGAGTTAGTTGAGTTGGTGGTGTTTGTGGAGTTGGTGGAGTTAATCGAGTTGGTATAGTTGGTGGTTTTGGTGTAGTTGGTGGAGTTGTTGGAGTTAGTCGAGTTGGTGGAGTTAGTGGAGTTAATCGAATGGTGGAGTTAGTGGTGTTGGTGGAGTTTGTCGAGTTGGTGGAGTTCGTGGTTTTGGTGGAGTTGGTTGAGTTATTGGAGTTATTCGAGTTGGTGGAGTTGGTGGAGTTCGTCGAGTTGGTGGGGTTTGTGGTGTTGATGGAATTGGTGGAGTTGGTGGAGTTAGTCGAGTTGGTAGAGTTGGTGGAGTTGGTGGAGTTGGTGGAGTTGGTGGAGTTGGTGGAGTTAGTCGAGTTGGTGGAGTTGGTGGAGTTGGTGGAGTTAGTCGAGTTGGTGACGTGGGTGGAGTTAGTCGATTTGGTGGAGTTGGTGGTGTTGGTTTAGTTGGTGCAGTTCTTACAGTTGGTGGAGTTGGTGGAGTTAGTCGAGTTGTTGGAGTTGGTGTAGTTGCTGGAGTTAGTCGAGTTGTTGTTTGTGGAGTTGGTGGAGTTAATCGAGTTGGTGGTTTTGGTGGAGTTGGTGTAGTTGCTGGAGTTAGTCACGTTGGTGGAGTTGGTGGAGTTAGTCGAGTTGGTGGAATAGGTGGAGTTTATGGAATTGGTGGAATTGGTGGTGTTGGTGGAGTTTGTCGAGTTGGTGGGGTTTGTGGTGTTGGTGGAGTTGGTGGAGTTGGTAGAATTGTTGGTTTTGGTGGAGTTGGTGGAGTTGGTGGAGTTGGTCAGTTGGTGGATTTAGTCGAGTTGGTTGAGTTGGTGAAGTTGATGGAGTTGGTAGAGTTAATCGAGTTGGTGGAGTTGATGGTGTTGGTAGAGTTCGTCGAGTTGGTGGTGTTGGTGCAGTTGATCGAGTTGGTGGAGTTGGTGATTTTGGTGGAGTTGGTGGAGTTGGTGGAGTTAATCGAGTTGGTGGAGTTGATAGTGTTGGTAGAGTTGGTCGAGTTGGTGGTGTTGATGAAGTTGGTGAAGTTGGTGAAGTTGGTGGAGTTGGTGGAGTTTGTGGAGTTTGGTTTGAGTTGGTGGAGTTGGTGGAGTTGTTGGAGTTGGTCGAGTTGGTGGAATTGTTGGAGTTCGTCGAGTTGGTGGTGTTGGTTGAGTTGGTGGAGTTAGTCGAGTTGGTGGAGTTGGCGGTGTTGGTGTATTTGGTGGAGTTGGGAGAGTTAGTCGAGTTGGTGGAGTTGGTGGTTTTAGTGGAGTTGGTGGAGTTGGTGGAGTTAGTCGAGTTGGTGGAGTTGGTGGTGTTGGTGGGGTTGTTTGAGTTAGTCGAGTTGGTGAAGTTGGCGGAGTTAGTCGATTTGGTGGAGTTGGTGTAGTTAGTGTAGTTGGTGTAGTTCTTGGAGTTGGTGGAGTGGGTGGAGTTAGTCGAGTTGGAGGAGTTGGTGTAGTTGCTGGAGTTCGTCGAGTTGGTGGTGTTTGTGGAGTTGGTGGAGTAAATCGAGTTGGTGTAGTTGGTGGTTCTGGTGGAGTTGTTGGAGTTGCTGGAGTTAATCGAGTTGGTGGAGTTGATGGTTTTGGTAGATTTCGTCGAGTTGGTGGTGTTGGTGCAGTTGGTCGAGTTGGTGGAGTTGGTGGTTTTGGTGGAGTTGGTGGAGTTGGTGGAGTTAATCGAGTTTGTTGAGTTAATGGTGTTGGTAGAGTTGGTCGAGTTGGTGGTGTTGGTGAAGTTGGTGGAGTTGGTGGAGTTGGTGGTTTTGGTGAAGTTGGTGGAGTTGGTGGAGTTGGAGACAGTGGTGTTGGTGGAGTTGGTGGAGTTGTTGGAGTTGGTCGAGTTGGTGGAATTGGTGGAGTTCGTCGAGATGGTAGTGTTGGTTGAGTTGGTGGAGATAGTCGAGTTGGTGGAGTTGGTCGTGTTGGTGTAGTTGGTGGTTTTGGTGGAGTTGGTGGTGTTGGTGTAGTTGATGGAGTTGGTGGAGTTGGTGAAGTTAGTCGAGTTTGTGGAATTGGTGGAGTTCGTCGAGTTGGTGGGGTTTTTGGTTTTGGTGGAGTTGGTGGAATTGGTGGAGTTAGTCGAGTTGGTGGAGTTGGTGGTTTTGGTGGAGTTGGTAGTGTTGGTGTAGCTGGTGGAGTTAGTTGAGTTGGTTTTGTTGTTGTAGATAGTCGAGTTGGTAGAGTTGGTGAAGTTGGTGGATTTGGTGGAGTTGGTAGAATTAGTCGATTTGTTGGAGTTGATGGTGTTGGTGGAGTTGGTGGAGTTGGTGGTGTTGGTGGAGTTGGTGGAGTTGATGGATTTGGTGCTTTTGGTGGAGTTGGTGGAGTTGGTAGAGTTAATCGAGTTGGTGGAGTTGATGGTGTTGGTAGATTTCGTCGAGTTGGTGGTGTTGGTGCAGTTGGTCGAGTTGGTGGAGTTGGTGGTTTTGGTGGAGTTGGTGGAGTTGGTGGAGTTAATCGAATTTGTTGAGTTGATGGTGTTGGTAGAGTTGGTCTAGTTGGTGGTGTTGGTGAAGTTGGTGGAGTTGGTGGAGTTGGTGGTTTTCGTGAAGTTGGTGGAGTTGGTGAAGATGGTGGAGTTTGGTTTGAGTTGGTGGAGTTGGTGGAGTTGGAGTCGGTGGTGTTGGTGGTGTTGGTGGAGTTGGTGGAGTTGTTGGAGTTGGTCGAGTTGGTGGAATTGGTGGAGTTCGTCGAGTTGGTAGTGTTGGTTGAGTTGGTGGAGTTTGTCGAGTTGGTGGAGTTGGCGGTGTTGGTGTATTTGGTGGAGTTGGTGGAGTTCGATGAGTTGGTGGAGTTGGTGGAGTTGGTGTAGTTGGTGGTTTTGGTGGAGTTGGTGGTGTTGGTGTAGTTGGTGGAGTTGGTTGAGTTGGTGAAGTTAGTCGAGTTTGTGGAATTGGTGGAGTTCGTCGAGTTGGTTTGGTTTTTCGTGTTGGTGGAGTGGGTGGAGTTGGTGGAGTTAGTCGAGTTGGTGGAGTTGGTGGAGTTGGTGGTTTTGGTGGAGTTGGTGGAGTTGGTGGTGTTGGTGTAGCTGGTGTAGTTAGTTGAGTTGGTTTTGTTGGTGTAAATAATCGAGTTGGTAGAGTTGTTGGAGTTAGTCGATTTGCTGGAGTTGGTGGTGTTGGCGTAGTTGGTGGAGTTGGTGGAGTTCGTTGCGTTGGTGGAGTTGGTGAAGTTAGTCGAATTGGTGGAGTTGGTGGAGTTCCTCGAGTTGGTGGGGTCTGTGGTGTTGGTGGAGTTGGTGGAGTTGGTGGAGTTAGTCGAGTTGGTGGAGTTGGTGGAGTTGGTGGAGTTGCTTGTTTTGGTGGAGTTGGTGGGGTTGGTGGTGTTGGTGGAGTTGGTGGAGTTAGTCGAGTTGGTGGTGTTTGTGGAGTTGGTGGAGTTGGTGGAGTTAGTCAGTTGGTGGAGTTAGTCAAGTTGGTTGAGTTGGTGGAGTTGCTGGTGTTGCTCAAATTAGTCAAATTGGTGGAGTTAGTGGAGTTAATCGAGTTAATCGAGTTGGTGGAGTTGGTGGTAATGTTGGAGTTGGTGGGGTTGGTGGAGTTGGTGGGGTTGGTGGAGTTGGTGGAGTTGGGCGAGTTGGGCGAGTTGGTGGAGTTGGTGGTTTTGGTGGAGTTGTTGGAGTTGGTGGACTTAGTCGAGTTGGTGTAGTTGCTAGAGTTAGTCGAGTTGGTGGAATTGGTGGAGTAAGTCGAGTTCGTGGAGTTGCTGGAGTTCTGGAGTTGCTGGAGTTAGCCGAGTTGGTGGAGTTGGTGCAGTTTCTGTATTTGGAGGAATAAGTCGAGTTGGTGGTGTTTGTGGAGTTGGTGGAGTTGGTCGAGTTAGTCAGTTGGTGGAGTTAGTCGAGTTGGTTGAGTTGGTAGAGTTGGTGGTGTTGGTGCATTTGGTGGAGTTGGTGGAGTTGGTGGCTTTTGGTGGAGTTGGTGGATTTGGTGGAGTTTGCGGAGTTAATCGAGTTGCTGGAGTTGATGGTGTTGGTGGAGTTGGTGCAGTGGGTGGAGTTGGTGGTGTTGGTGGAGTTGGTGGAGTTAATCGAGTTGGTGGAGTTGATGGTGTTGGTAGAGTTCTTAGAGTTGGTGGTGTTGGTGCAGTTGGTGTTTTTGTTGGTGGAGTTGGTGGTTTTGGTGGAGTTCGTGGAGTTAATCGAGTTTGTGGAGTTGATGGTGTTGGTAGAGTTGGTGGAGTTGATGGATTTTTTGGTTTTAGTGAAGTTGGTGGAGTTGGTGGAATTGGTGGAGTTAATCGAGTTGGTGGAGTTGATGGTGTTTGTAGAGTTGGTCGAGTTGGTGGTGTTGGTGCAGTTGGTGGAGTTGGTGGAGTTGGTGGTTTTGGTGGAGTTCGTGGAGTTAGTGGTGTTCATTGAGTTGGTGGAGTTAGTCGATATTGTGGAGTTGGTGGTGTTGGTGTATTTGGTGGAGTTGGTGGAGTTCGTTGAGTTGGTGGAGTTGGTGAAGTTGGTGAAGATGGTGGTGTTGGTGCAGTTGGTGGAGTTGGTGGAGTTGGTGGAGTTGGTAGAGTTAGTCGATTTGTTGGAGTTGGTGTTGTTGGCGTAGTTGGTGGAGTTGGTGGAGTTGGTGGAGTTGGTGGAGTTGGTGGAGTTTGTGGTGTTGGTGGAGTTAGTCGAGTTGGTGAAGTTGGTGGAGTTGGTGGAGTTGTTGGTTTTGGTGGAGTTGGTGAAGTTGGTGAAGATGGTGGTGTTGGTGCAGTTGGTGGAGTTGGTGGAGTTGGTGGAGTTGGTAGAGTTAGTCGATTTGTTGGAGTTGGTGTTGTTGGCGTAGTTGGTGGAGTTGGTGGAGTTGGTGGAGTTGGTGGAGTTGGTGAAGTTAGTCGAGTTGGTGGAGTTGGTGGTGTTGGTTTAGTTGGTGGAGTTGGTGGAGTTGGTGAAGTTAGTCGTGTTGGTGGAGTTGGTGGTGTTGGTGGAGTTGGTGGAGTTGGTGGTGTTGGTGGAGTTGGTGGAGTTGGTGTAGTTGGTGGAGTTGGTGGAGTTAGGCGAATTGGTCGAGTTCGTGGTGTTGGTCTAGTTGGTGGAGTTGGTGGAGTTCGTTGAGTTGGTGGAGTTGGTGGAGTTCGTCGAGTTGGTGGGATTTGTGGTGTTGGTGGAGTTGGTGGAGTTGGTGGAGTTAGTCGAGTTGGTGGAGTTGGTGGAGTTCGTGGTTTTGGTGGAGTTGGTGGAGTTGGTGGAGTTGGTGGTGTTGGTGTAGCTGGTGGGGTTAGTTGAGTTGGTTTTATTGGTTTAGATAGTCGAGTTGGTAGAGTTGGTGGAGTTAGTCGAGTTGGTGTAGTTGGTAGAGTTGGTGGAGTTGATGGAGTTTTTGGTTTTGGTGAAGTTGGTGGAGTTGTTGGAGTTGGTGGAATTGGTGGAGTTAATCGATTTGGTGGAGTTGATGGTGTTTGTAGGGTTGGTCGAGTTGGTGGTGTTGGTGCAGTTGGTGGAGTTGGTGGAGTTGGTGGTTTTGGTGGAGTTGATGCAGTTAGTAGAGTTGGTGGAGTTGGTGGAGTTAATCGAGTTGGTGGAGTTGGTGGAGTTGGTCGAGTTGGTGGAGTTCGTGGAGTTCGTGGAGTTAGTGGTGTTGATTGAGTTGGTGGACTTAGTCGATATTGTGGAGTTGGTGGTGTTGCTGTATTTGGTGGAGTTGGTGGAGTTCGTTGAGTTCGTTGAGTTGGTGGAGTTGGTGTAGTTGGTGGTGTTGGTGGAGTTGGTGGTTTTTGGTGGATTTGGTGGATTTGGTGGAGTTTGCGGAGTTAATCGGGTTGCTGGAGTTGATGGTGTTGGTGGAGTTGGTGCAGTTGGTGGAGTTGGTGGTGTTGGTGGAGTTGGTGGAGTTAATCGAGTTGGTGGAGTTGATGGTGTTGGTAGAGTTCTTAGAGTTGGTGGTGTTGGTGCAGTTGGTGTTTTTGTTGGTGGAGTTGGTGGTTTTGGTGGAGTTCGTGGAGTTAATCGAGTTTGTGGAGTGGATGGTGTTGGTAGAGTTGGTGGAGTTGATGGAGTTTTTGGTTTTGTTGAAGTTGGTGGAGTTGTTGGAGTTGGTGGAATTGGTGGAGTTAATCGAGTTGGTGGAGTTGGTGGTGTTTGTAGAGTTGGTCGAGTTGGTGGTGTTGGTGCAGTTGGTGGAGTTGGTCGAGTTGGTGGTTTTGGTGAAGTTGGTGGAGGTGGTGGAGTTGGTGGAGTTGGTCGAGTTGGTGGAGTTGGTGGAGTTCGTGGAGTTCGTGGAGTTAGTGGTGTTCATTGAGTTGGTGGAGTTAGTCGATATTGTGGAGTTGGTGGTGTTGGTGTATTTGGTGGAGTTGGTGGAGTTCGTTGAGTTGGTGGAGTTGGTGGTGTTGGTGTAGTTGGTGATGTTGGTGCAGTTGGTGGTGTTGGTGTAGTTCGTGGAGTTGGTGGAGTTGGTGGAGTTCGGCGAGTTGGTGGAGTTTGTGGTGTTGGTGGAGTTGGTGGAGTTAGTCGAGTTGGTGGAGTTGGTGGAGATGGTGCAGTTGTTGGTTTTGGTGGAGTTGGTGAAGTTGGTGAAGATGGTGGTGTTGGTGCAGTTGGTGGAGTTGGTGGAGTTGGTTGAGTTGGTAGAGTTAGTCGATTTGTTGGAGTTGGTGGTGTTGGCGTAGTTGGTGGAGTTGGTGGAGTTGGTGGAGTTGGTGGAGTTGGTCGAGTTGGTGGAGTTGGTGGAGTTCGTGGAGTTCGTGGAGTTAGTGGTGTTCATTGAGTTGGTGGAGTTAGTCGATATTGTGGAGGTGGTGGTGTTGGTGTATTTGGTAGAGTTGGTGGAGTTCGTTGAGTTGGTAGAGTTGGTGGTGTTGGTGTAGTTGGTGATGTTGGTGGAGTTGGTGGTGTTGGTGTAGTTCGTGGAGTTGGTGGAGTTGGTGGAGTTCGTCGAGTTGGTGGAGTTTGTGGTGTTGGTGGAGTTGGTGGAGTTAGTCGAGTTGGTGGAGTTGGTGGAGATGGTGGAGTTGTTGGTTTTGGTGGAGTTGGTGAAGTTGGTGAAGATGGTGGTGTTGGTGCAGTTGGTGGAGTTGGTGGAGTTGGTGGAGTTGGTAGAGTTAGTCGATTTGTGGGAGTTGGTGGTGTTGGCGTAGTTGGTGGAGTTGGTGGAGTTGGTGGAGTTGGTGAAGTTAGTCGAGTTGGTGGAATTGGTGGTGTTGGTTTAGTTGGGGGAGTTGGTGGAGTTGGTGAAGTTAGTCGTGTTGGTGGAGTTGGTGGTGTTGGTGGAGTTGGTGGAGTTGGTGGAGTTGTGGAGTTGGTGTAGTTGGTGGAGTTTGTCGAGTTGGTTTTTGTTGGTGTAGATAGTCGAGTTGGTGGAGTTGGTGGAGTTAGTCGAATTGGTGAAGTTGGTGGAGTTAGGCGAATTGGTGGAGTTCGTGGTGTTGGTCTAGTTGGTGGAGTTGATGGAGTTCGTTGAGTTGGTGGAGTTGGTGGAGTTCGTCGAGTTGGTGGGGTTTGTGGTGTTGGTGGAGTTGGTGGAGTTGGTGGAGTTAGTCGAGTTGGTGGAGTTGGTGGAGTTCGTGGTTTTGGTGGAGTTGGTGGAGTTGGTGGAGTTGGTGGTGTTGGTGTAGCTGGTGGGGTTAGTTGAGTTGGTTTTATTGGTTTAGATAGTCGAGTTGGTAGAGTTGGTGGAGTTAGTCGAGTTGGTGTAGTTGGTAGAGTTAGTCGAGTTGGTGAAGTTGGTGGAGTTAGTCGATTTGTTGGTTGGAGTTGGTGGTGTTGGCGTAGTTGGTTGAGTTGGTGGAGTTGATGGAGTTTTTGGTTTTGGTGAAGTTGGTGGAGTTGTTGGAGTTGGTGGAATTGGTGGAGTTAATCGATTTGGTGGAGTTGATGGTGTTTGTAGAGTTGGTCGAGTTGGTGGTGTTGGTGCAGTTGGTGGAGTTGGTGGAGTTGGTGGTTTTGGTGGAGTTGATGCAGTTAGTAGAGTTGGTGGAGTTGGTGGAGTTAATCGAGTTGGTGGAGTTGGTGGAGTTGGTGGAGTTGGTCGAGTTGGTGGAGTTCGTGGAGTTCGTGGAGTTAGTGGTGTTGATTGAGTTGGTGGACTTAGTCGATATTGTGGAGTTGGTGGTGTTGGTGTATTTGGTGGAGTTGGTGGAGTTCGTTGAGTTCGTTGAGTTGGTGGAGTTGGTGTAGTTGGTGGTGTTGGTGGAGTTGGTGGTGTTGGTGTAGTTCGTGGAGTTGGTGGAGTTGGTGGAGTTCGTCGAGTTGGTGAAGTTGGTGGAGTTGGTGGAGTTGTTGGTTTTGGTGGAGTTGGTGAAGTTGGTGAAGATGGTGGTGTTGGTGCAGTTGGTGGAGTTGGTGGAGTTGGTGGAGTTGGTAGAGTTAGTCGATTTGTTGGAGTTGGTGTTGTTGGCGTAGTTGGTGGAGTTGGTGGAGTTGGTGGAGTTGGTGGAGTTGGTGAAGTTGGTCGAGTTGGTGGAGTTGGTGGTGTTGGTTTAGTTGGTGGAGTTGGTGGAGTTGGTGAAGTTAGTCGTGTTGGTGGAGTTGGTGGTGTTGGTGGAGTTGGTGGAGTTGGTGGTGTTGGTGGAGTTGGTGGAGTTGGTGTAGTTGGTGGAGTTGGTGGAGTTAGGCGAATTGGTGGAGTTCGTGGTGTTGGTCTAGTTGGTGGAGTTGGTGGAGTTCGTTGAGTTGGTGGAGTTGGTGGAGTTCGTCGAGTTGGTGGGATTTGTGGTGTTGGTGGAGTTGGTGGAGTTGGTGGAGTTAGTCGAGTTGGTGGAGTTGGTGGAGTTCGTGGTTTTGGTGGAGTTGGTGGAGTTGGTGGAGTTGGTGGTGTTGGTGTAGCTGGTGGGGTTAGTTGAGTTGGTTTTATTGGTTTAGATAGTCGAGTTGGTAGAGTTGGTGGAGTTAGTCGAGTTGGTGTAGTTGGTAGAGTTAGTCGAGTTGGTGAAGTTGGTGGAGTTAGTCGATTTGTTGGAGTTGGTGGTGTTGGCGTAGTTGGTTGAGTTGGTGGAGTTGATGGAGTTTTTGGTTTTGGTGAAGTTGGTGGAGTTGTTGGAGTTGGTGGAATTGGTGGAGTTAATCGATTTGGTGGAGTTGATGGTGTTTGTAGGGTTGGTCGAGTTGGTGGTGTTGGTGCAGTTGGTGGAGTTGGTGGAGTTGGTGGTTTTGGTGGAGTTGATGCAGTTAGTAGAGTTGGTGGAGTTGGTGGAGTTAATCGAGTTGGTGGAGTTGGTGGAGTTGGTGGAGTTGGTCGAGTTGGTGGAGTTCGTGGAGTTCGTGGAGTTAGTGGTGTTGATTGAGTTGGTGGACTTAGTCGATATTGTGGAGTTGGTGGTGTTGCTGTATTTGGTGGAGTTGGTGGAGTTCGTTGAGTTCGTTGAGTTGGTGGAGTTGGTGTAGTTGGTGGTGTTGGTGGAGTTGGTGGTTTTTGGTGGATTTGGTGGATTTGGTGGAGTTTGCGGAGTTAATCGGGTTGCTGGAGTTGATGGTGTTGGTGGAGTTGGTGCAGTTGGTGGAGTTGGTGGTGTTGGTGGAGTTGGTGGAGTTAATCGAGTTGGTGGAGTTGATGGTGTTGGTAGAGTTCTTAGAGTTGGTGGTGTTGGTGCAGTTGGTGTTTTTGTTGGTGGAGTTGGTGGTTTTGGTGGAGTTCGTGGAGTTAATCGAGTTTGTGGAGTTGATGGTGTTGGTAGAGTTGGTGGAGTTGATGGAGTTTTTGGTTTTGGTGAAGTTGGTGGAGTTGTTGGAGTTGGTGGAATTGGTGGAGTTAATCGAGTTGGTGGAGTTGGTGGTGTTTGTAGAGTTGGTCGAGTTGGTGGTGTTGGTGCAGTTGGTGGAGTTGGTGGAGTTGGTGGTTTTGGTGAAGTTGGTGGAGGTGGTGGAGTTGGTCGAGTTGGTGGAGTTGGTGGAGTTCGTGGAGTTCGTGGAGTTAGTGGTGTTCATTGAGTTGGTGGAGTTAGTCGATATTGTGGAGTTGGTGGTGTTGGTGTATTTGGTGGAGTTGGTGGAGTTCGTTGAGTTGGTGGAGTTGGTGGTGTTGGTGTAGTTGGTGATGTTGGTGGAGTTGGTGGTGTTGGTGTAGTTCGTGGAGTTGGTGGAGTTGGTGGAGTTCGTCGAGTTGGTGGAGTTTGTGGTGTTGTTGGAGTTGGTGGAGTTAGTCGAGTTGGTGGAGTTGGTGGAGATGGTGGAGTTGTTGGTTTTGGTGGAGTTGGTGAAGTTGGTGAAGATGGTGGTGTTGGTGCAGTTGGTGGAGTTGGTGGAGTTGGTGGAGTTGGTAGAGTTAGTCGATTTGTTGGAGTTGGTGGTGTTGGCGTAGTTGGTGGAGTTGGTGGAGTTGGTGGAGTTGGTGGAGTTGGTGAAGTTAGTCGAGTTGGTGGAGTTGGTGGTGTTGGTTTAGTTGGTGGAGTTGGTGGAGTTGGTGAAGTTTGTCGTGTTGGTGGAGTTGGTGGTGTTGGTGGAGTTGGTGGAGTTGGTGGTGTTGGTGGAGTTGGTGGAGTTGGTGTAGTTGGTGGAGTTTGTCGAGTTGGTTTTTGTTGGTGTAGATAGTCGAGTTGGTGGAGTTTGTGGAGTTAGTCGAATTGGTGAAGTTGGTGGAGTTAGGCGAATTGGTGGAGTTCGTGGTGTTGGTCTAGTTGGTGGAGTTGGTGGAGTTCGTTGAGTTGGTGGAGTTGGTGGAGTTCGTCGAGTTGGTGGGGTTTGTGGTGTTGGTGGAGTTGGTGGAGTTGGTGGAGTTAGTCGAGTTGGTGGAGTTGGTGGAGTTCGTGGTTTTGGTGGAGTTGGTGGAGTTGGTGGAGTTGGTGGTGTTGGTGTAGCTGGTGGGGTTAGTTGAGTTGTTTTTTTGGTTTAGATAGTCGAGTTGGTAGAGTTGGTGGAGTTAGTCGAGTTGGTGTAGTTGGTAGAGTTAGTCGAGTTGGTGAAGTTGGTGGAGTTAGTCGATTTGTTGGAGTTGGTGGTGTTGTTGGAGTTGGTGGAATTGGTGGAGTTTAATCGATTTGGTGGAGTTGATGGTGTTTGTAGAGTTGGTCGAGTTGGTGGTGTTGGTGCAGTTGGTGGAGTTGGTGGAGTTGGTGGTTTTGGTGGAGTTGATGCAGTTAGTAGAGTTGGTGGAGTTGGTGGAGTTAATCGAGTTGGTGGAGTTGGTGGAGTTGGTGGAGTTGGTCGAGTTGGTGGAGTTCGTGGAGTTCGTGGAGTTAGTGGTGTTGATTGAGTTGGTGGACTTAGTCGATATTGTGGAGTTGGTGGTGTTGGTGTATTTGGTGGAGTTGGTGGAGTTCGTTGAGTTCGTTGAGTTGGTGGAGTTGGTGTAGTTGGTGGTGTTGGTGGAGTTGGTGGTGTTGGTGTAGTTCGTGGAGTTGGTGGAGTTGGTGGAGTTCGTCGAGTTGGTGGAGTGTGTGGTGTTAGTGGAGTTGGTGGCGTTAGTCGAGTTGGTGGAGTTGGTGGAGTTGGTGGAGTTGTTGGTTTTGGTGGAGTTGGTGAAGTTGGTGGAGATGGTGGTGTTGGTGCAGTTGGTGGAGTTGGTGGAGTTGGTGGAGTTGGTAGAGTTAGTCGATTTGTTGGAGTTGGTGGTGTTGGCGTAGTTGGTGGAGTTGGTGGAGTTGGTGGAGTTGGTGAAGTTAGTCGAGTTGGTGGAGTTGGTGGTGTTGGTTTAGTTGGTGGAGTTGGTGGAGTTATTGAAGTTAGTCGAGTTTGTGGAGTTGGTGGTGTTGGTGGAGTTGGTGGAGTTGGTGGAGTTGGTGTAGTTGGTGGAGTTTGTCGAGTTGGTTTTTGTTGGTGTAGATAGTCGAGTTGGTGGAGTTGGTGGAGTTAGTCGAATTGGTGAAGTTGGTGGAGTTAGTCGAGTTTGTTGTGTTGGTGTAGATAGTCGAGTTGGTGGAGTTAGTCGAGTTGGTGAAGTTGGTGGAGTTGGTGGAGTTCCTGGTGTTGGTGGAGTTGGTGGAGTTGGTGGTGTTGATGGAGTTAGTGGAGTTGGTCGAGATGGTGAAGTTGGTGGAGTTTTTGGAGTTGGTGGAGTTGGTGGTGTTGGTGGAGTTAGTTGAGTTGGAAGGAGTTGGTGGAATTAGTGAAGTTAGTCGAGTTGGTGAAGTGTGTCGAGTTGGTGAAGTTGGTGTAGTTGGTGTATTTGGTGGAGTTGGTGGAGTTGGTGTAGTTAGTCGAATTGGTGGGTTTGGTGGAGTCGGTGTAGTTGGTGGAGTTGGTGGATTTGGTGGAGTTAGTCGAGTTGGTGAAGTTGGCGGAGTTAGTCGATTTGGTGGAGTTGCTGAAGTTGGTGAAGTTGGTGGTGCTGGTGGAGTTGGTGGAGTTGGTGGTGTTGTTGGAGTTGGTGGTGTTAGTGAGTTAGTCGAGTTGGTGGAGTTCTTGGAGTTAGTCGAGTTGGTGAAGTTGGTGGAGTTAGTCAATTTGGTTGATTTGCTCGAGTTGGTGGAGTTGGTGGTGCTGGTGGAGTTAGTGGAGTTAGTCGTGTTGGTGGAGTTGGTGGTGTTGGTGGAGTTGGTGGTGTTGGTGGAGTTGGTGGAGTTGGTGAAGTTAGTCGAGTTGGTGGAGTTGGTGGTGTTGGTTTAGTTGGTGGAGTTGGTGGAGTTGTTGAAGTTAGTCGAGTTTGTGGAGTTGGTGGTGTTGGTGGAGTTGGTGGAGTTGGTGGAGTTGGTGTAGTTGGTGGAGTTTGTCGAGTTGGTTTTTGTTGGTGTAGATAGTCGAGTTGGTGGAGTTGGTGGAGTTAGTCGAATTGGTGAAGTTGGTGGAGTTAGTCGAATTGGTGGAGTTGGTGGTGTTGGTCTAGTTGGTGGAGTTGGTGGAGTTCGTTGAGTTGGTGGAGTTCGTCGAGTTGGTGGGGTTTGTGGTGTTGGTGGAGTTGGTGGAGTTAGTCGAGTTGGTGTAGTTGGTAGAGTTAGTCGAGTTGGTGAAGTTGGTGGAGTTAGTCGATTTGTTGGAGTTGGTGGTGTTGGCGTAGTTGGTTTGAGTTGGTGGAGTTGGTGGAGTTGGTGGTTTTGGTGGAGTTGGTGGAGTTGGTGGTGTTGGTGTAGTCGGTTTGAGTTAGTCGAGTTGGTTGTGTTGGCGTAGGTAGTCGAGTTGGGGGAGTTGCTGGAGTGGTGGAGTTAGTCCAGTTTGGTGGAGTTAGTCACGTTGGTTGAGTTGGTGGAGTTGCTCGAATTAGTCAAGTTGGCGGAGTTGGTGGAGTTAATCGAGTTGGTGGAGTTGGTGGTTTTGGTGGAGTTGGTAGGGTTGGTGGAGTTGGTGGTGTTGGTGGAGTTGGTCGAGTTGGTGGAGTTGGTGGTTTTGCTGGAGTTGGTGGAGTTGGTGGAATTGGTGGAGTAAGTCGAGTTGGTGGATTTGCTGGAGTTCTGGAGTTGCTGGAGTTTGCCGAGTTGGTGGAGTTGGTGCAGTTGCTGGATTTGGTGGAATTTGTCGAGTTGGTGGTGTTTGTGGAGTTGGTGGAGTTGTTGGAGTTAGTCAGTTGGTGGAGTTAGTCGAGTTGGTTGAGTTGGTGGAGTTGGTGGAGTTGGTGGAGTTGGTGGAGTTGCTGGAATTAGTCGAGTTGGTGGAGTTGGTGGAGTTGGTGGAGTTGGTGGTGTTGGTGGAGTTGGTGGAGTTGGTGGAGTTGGTGGTTTTTGATGGAGTTGGTGGATTTGGTGGAGATGGCGGAGTTAATTGAGTTCCTGGAGTTGATGGTGTTGGTTGAGTTGGTGTAGTAGGTGGAGTTGGTGGTTTTGGTGGAGTTGGTGGAGTTAATCGAGTTTATGGAGTTGATGGTGTTGGTAGAGTTGGTGGAGTTAGTCGATGTGGTGGAGTTGTTGGTGTTGTTGAATTTGGTGGAGTTGGTGGAGTTCGTTGAGTTGGTGGAGTTGGTGGTGTTTTTGCTGTTGGAGTAGTTGGTGGAGTTGGTGGTTTTGGTGGAGTTGGTGGAGTTAATCGAGTTTGTGGAGTTGATGGTGTTAGTAGAGTTGGTGGAGTTGGTGGAGTTGATCGAGTTGGTTGTTTTGGTGAAGTTGGTGGAGTTGTTGGAGTTCGTGGAATTGGTGGAGTTAATCGAGTTGGTGGAGTTGATGGTGTTGGTAGAGTTGGTCGAGTTGGTGGTGTTGGTGCAGTTGGTGGAGTTGGTGGTTTTGGTGAAGTTGGTGAAGTTGGTGAAGTTGGTGTAGTTGGTGGAGTTGGTGGAGTTGTTCGAGTTGGTGGAGTTCGTGGAGTTCGTAGAGTTGGTGGTGTTGATTGAGTTGGTGGAGTTAGTCGATGTGGTGGAGTTGGTGGTGTTGGTGAATTTGGTGCAGTTTGTGGAGTTCGATGAGTTGGTGGAGTTGGTGGTGTTGGTGGTGTTGGTGTAGTTGGTGGAGTTGGTGGAGATGGTGGTGTTGGTATAGTTGGTGTAGTTGGTGGAGTTGGTGGAGTTCGTCGAGTTCGTCGAGTTGGTGGAGTTTGTGGTGTTGGTGGAGTTGGTGGGGTTGGTGGAGTTAGTCGAGTTGGTGGAGTTGGTGAAGTTTGTGGAGTTGGTGGTGTTGGTGGAGTTGGTGGAGTTGGTGTAGTTGGTAGAGTTAGTCGATTTGTTGGAGTTGGTGGTGTTGACGTAGTTGGTGGAGTTGGTGGAGTTGGTGAAGTTTGTCGAGTTGGTGAAGTTGGTTGTGTTGGTTTACTTGGTGGAGTTGGTGGAGTAGGTGAATTTAGTCGAGTTGGTGGAGTTGGTGGTGTTGGTGGAGTTGGTGGAGTTGGTGGTGTTGGTGGAGTTGGTGAAGTTGGTTTAGTTGGTGGAGTTTGTCGAGTTTGTTTTAGTTGGTGTAGATAGTCGAGTTGGTGGAGTTAGTCGAGTTTGTAAAGTTGGTGGAGTTAGTCGATTTGGTGGAGGTGGTGGTGTTGGTGTAGTTGGTGGAGTTGGTGGAGTTCGTTGAGTTGGTGCAGTTTGTTGGAGTTGGTGGAGTTCGTCGAGTTGGTGGGGTTTGTGGTGTTGGTGGAGTTGGTGGAGTTGGTGGAGTTAGTCGAGTTGGTGGAGTTGGTGGAGTTGGTGGTTTTGGTGGAGTTGGTGGAGTTCGTGGAGTTGGTGGAGTTGGTGGGGTTAGTCGAGTTGGTGGAGTTGGTGGAGTTGGTGGTGTTGATGTAGTTGGTGGAGTTAGTCGAGTTTGTTGTGTTGGTGTAGATAGTCGAGTTGGTGGAGTTAGTCGAGTTGGTGAAGTTGGTGGAGTTGGTGGAGTTCCTGGTGTTGGTGGAGTTGGTAGAGTTGGTGGTGTTGATGGAGTTAGTGGAGTTAGTCGAGATGGTGAAGTTGGTGGAGTTTTTGGAGTTGGTGGAGTTGGTGGTGTTGGTGAAGTTAGTTGAGTTGGAAGGAGTTGGTGGAATTAGTGAAGTTAGTCGAGTTGGTGAAGTGTGTCGAGTTGTTGAAGTTGGTGTAGTTGGTGTATTTGGTGGAGTTGGTGGAGTTGGTGTAGTTAGTCGAATTGGTGGGTTTGGTGGAGTCGGTGTAGTTGGTGGAGTTGGTGGATTTGGTGGAGTTAGTCGAGTTGGTGAAGTTGGCGGAGTTAGTCGATTTGGTGGAGTTGCTGGAGTTGCTGAAGTTGGTGAAGTTGGTGGTGCTGGTGGAGTTGGTGGAGTTAGTGGTGTTGGTGGAGTTGGTGGTGTTAGTGAGTTAGTCGAGTTGGTGGAGTTCTTGGAGTTAGTCGAGTTGGTGAAGTTGGTGGAGTTAGTCAATTTGGTGGATTTGCTCGAGTTGGTGGAGTTGGTGGTGCTGGTGGAGTTAGTGGAGTTAGTCGTGTTGGTGGAGTCGGTGGTGTTGGTGGAGTTGGTGGTGTTGGTGGAGTTGGTGGAGTTGGTGGAGTTAGTCGAGTTGGTGGAGTTGGTGGAGTTGGTGGTGTTGGTGGAGTTTGTCGAGTTGGTGGAGTTCGTGGTTTTGGTGGAGTTGGTGGAGCGAGTCGAGTCGGTGGTGTTGGTGGAGTTCGTCGAGTTGGTGGGGTTTGAGGTGTTATTGGAGTTGTTGGAGTTGGTGGAGTTGGTGGAGTTGGTGGAGTTTGTGGAGTTGGTGGAGTTAGTCTAGTTGGTAGAGTTGGTGGTTTTTGTGGAGTTGGTGGAGTTGTTGGAGTTGGTCGAGTTGGTGGAGTTGGTGGTGTTGGTGGAGTTAGTCGAGTTGGTGAAGTTGGTGGAGTTAGTAGATTTGGTGGAGTTGGTGGTGTTGGTGTAGTTGGTGTACTTATTGGAGTTGGTGGAGTTGGTGGAGTTAGTCGAGTTGGTGGAGTTCGTCGAGTTGGTGGGGTTTGTGGTGTTGTTGGAGTTGGTGGAGTTGGTGGAGTTAGTCGAGTTGGTGGAGTTGGTGGAGTTGGTGGTGTTGGTGGTGTTGGTGGAGTTGGTGGAGTTGGTGTAGTTGGTGGAGTTTGTCGAGTTTGTTTTTGTTGGTGTAGATAGTCGAGTTGGTGGAGTTGGTGGAGTTAGTCGAGTTGGTGAAGTTGGTGAAGTTGGTGGAGTTGGTGGAGTTGGTGATGTTGGTGTAGTTGGTAGAGTTCGTTGAGTTGGTGCAGTTTGTTGGAGTTGGTGGAGTTCGTCGAGTTGGTGGGGTTTGTGGTGTTGGTGGAGTTGGTGGAGTTGGTGGAGTTAGTCGAGTTGGTGGAGTTGGTGGAGTTGGTGGTTTTGGTGGAGTTGGTGGAGTTGGTGGAGTTCGTTGAGTTGGTGCAGTATGTTGGAGTTGGTGGAGTTCGTCGAGTTGGTGGGGTTTGTGGTGTTGGTGGAGTTGGTGGAGTTGGTGGAGTTAGTCGAGTTCGTGGAGTTGGTGGTGTTGATGTAGTTGGTGGAGTTAGTCGAGTTTGTTGTGTTGGTGTAGATAGTCGAGTTGGTGGAGTTAGTCGAGTTGGTGAAGTTGGTGGAGTTGGTGGAGTTCCTGGTGTTGGTGGAGTTGGTGGAGTTGCTGGTGTTGGTGGAGTTAGTGGAGTTAGTCGAGATGGTGAAGTTGGTGGAGTTTTTGGAGTTGGTGGAGTTGGTGGTGTTGGTGGAGTTAGTGGAGTTGGAAGGAGTTGGTGAAATTAGTGAAGTTAGTCGAGTTGGTGGAGTTGGTGTAGTTGGTGTATTTGGTGGAGTTGGTGTAGTTGGTGTAGTTAGTCGAGTTGGTGGAGTTGCTGGAGTTGCTGGACTTAGTCGAGTTGGTGGAGTTTGTGGAGTTAATCGAGTTGGTGAAGTTGGCGGAGTTAGTCGATTTGTGGAGTTGCTGGAGTTGCTGGAGTTGCTGAAGTTGGTGAAGTTGGTGGTGCTGGTGGCTACTAACATTGTACATTTTGTCAACTATTGAGAATCAAAGGAGTCCAAGGCTGCAGTAAAGAACCACTGCTCTAGAACCACTACTCAAGAGCAGTGATTCTTAACTTTGTTTGTTTGTTTGACTACTCTACGCCTTTGTTGAATTTACTTTCAACCGAGTAACCCTCTTGCCTGACCCAACACGGTTCTGATGAAATAAAATGCATGAATGAACGTCGATATTTTAACAAATTGTCAATTTTCTGAAGTTCCAGCTAAGTAACTGCAAGCGAATGAAACTACAAATGTCATCGGGATGCTCTGCACGCGTGGCGTTAACCCACATTGCTTACGATCGATGAGTTTAGAAAGGTCTTTTGTATCGTTCTAGGTTAGCCATATGGATTAACATTTTAGCGCAGTTACATTATATTGGCAGATTCATACAACATGATTATTCACCAATGACCCTCGAGCATGATATCATTTAACAGATTTATAAATCACCTCGGGTAAACCCCCCCTGGGATATGGCCCACGCGTACCCCCCAGGGGCCTGTGTACCCCCAGGGGTCGTGTACCCACCAGGGACCCGCGTACCCGCCAGGGACCTGCGTACCTCCCAGTTGAGAACCACTGCTTTAGACCCGGGGGGGTGGTCAGCAATCAAAATAACGAGGGGAGACTTTGTTTTCATGAATTCGGTAAACAAAAATAAAACCCCACGATATTTCAAGAGCCGCACAATGCACACTCTGTGGGTGGCGGTCCCCTAATAAATAACGGTCACGAAGCGGTTCCTTACAGAGGTTGCCACTGCAAGCAGCTCCAGAGCCGCAGGTTTTGCCGACCCCTTGCTCTAGAAAGAGACATCGCAATGGGTGGCTGTGGTGAGGGCCGGGATCGCCCTCCGCACCACCACCATTGGATTACGCGCAGCAGCAGCAGGAGTCTCAGGGCACGACATGGGCACAGCGCCAGCAGAGCATTAGCAGGGGGAACAGCAGGGCTTCAGCAGGGGGACTGCCAGGCTGCCAGCAGAGCATTAGCAGGGGGGCCAGCAGGGCACTAGCAGGGGACCAGAATGGAACTAGCAGGTGACCAGCTGGAGACCAGAAGGGCGCCAGTAAGGCATCAGCATTAGACCAGCAGGTCCCCAGCAGGGGACCAGTAGGGGGACCCGCAGGTGACAGGAGGTGCGCAGGCGATACAGCTTTGTGACTCGGATCCCCCCCCCTCCCCGCTGGAGTCGGGAGGTGACGGCTTCGCCAAGACGCGGCTCTCCTGGCAGTGGCGAGGAGCCGGCCTCCTGGCGCAGTCGTGGCCCTGTCTCGGTAGCAAACGGAGAGGGTCTAGATAGGCGGAGGGGGTAGTGGTGTTGGTGTACTTAGCAACTGAGCAACATGGCTCGAGACCCAATGTGAGTGGGTCAATGTATTGGCAGGGTGGGGGGGGAGAGGGGTGGGGAGAGGGGGTGGGCGGGAGGGAGGGAGGTGGTCTGAACATTTAAGCAACTGATTTGGGGTGCTAATATTCTCTTGCAGCGCTGGCGAAGCGACCTCGGGATCTTTCCGTGATTTCAGTGCCGAGTGATGGAGCGTCCACTCCGTGTCCGTGACCCCTTCCCCCCCCTCCAACCTGGGGCTGTGAATCGCCCAATCACAGAGCGGCATCTCGTGCGTGCGTGCGAGGCTGTGCGCGCGTGTCTCCTGTCACAGATCCTGGAGAGATTTCCAACATCACGATCATCATCGCCATCATGATCAGCAGCATTTTTATTACCATCATTATCAATCATCACCATCCTCACCACCATCCTCACCACCATTCTCACCATCATCATCAACATCATCACTATTCATCTGCTTTGGTTCTTTCGGTAAAGTCACGTAGAATAAGAATAAAATAATCAATTGATCAAATAAAATAACACAATAAAATTCTCACGACGTATCGGCCACAACACAAGCGGCCTTCATCAGGTGAAGGGACGAGACTGTCTGGAGGACAGCGCTGGAGCGAAAAAGCCACGCTTAGCTTTTTCGCCACGCTTGGCTTTTTTGCCACGCTTGGCTTTTTCGCTCCAGCGCTGTCCTCCAGACAGTCTCGTCCCTTCACCTGATGAAGGCCGCTTGTGTTGTGGCCGCAACGTCGTGAGAATTTTATTGTGTTATTTTATTTTATCAATTCATTATTTTATTCTCATTCTACGTGACTTTACCGAAAGAACCAAAGAAGATGAATCCTAGCAGTCACGAAAGCTTTAAATCGAAATCATCACTATTATCACCATCACCGTCTTGTGTCAATCAACCCAACTTGGTGACACCCATAAGAACCACATGTGGGAGGTGGGGGGGGGCACAGCGGGCTCACCTCCCGCCGTGCACGGCTCCGCAAAGCGAACCGGGAAGGCCCACGTGACTGCGTCGTGGGACCGCGTGATTTCGCCACGTGAGCACGTGACTGCGCCGTGAGACCACGTGACTACGCCACGTGGGTGATTGCCCGCGCCGCCTGGCTGCCCGCATTGATTTGCTGACGAGCTTCTTGACGCCAATAAACCGCCACGTCCATAACCTCGAGGGCAATTAGCCTCGCGAGCGGAATGGTCATGGCGCGATCTGCGGCGAACAGAATGCCGGGCGGGGATGATCAGGTTGGGCGCAGGGCGCAGGGGGCAGGGGATGGTCGCGGGGGTGCGATGCAGATGTCTCCGCCATCGCTTCAATTGCAGTGGTTCTCAAGCACCTCTTGTTGGCTACTGTACCCCTTTGTTGAATTTTGTTCAACCGAGTACCCTCTTGCCTGACCGGTAGCGGTACCAGCGTGGGGTGCAGGGAGTGACTTGCCCCCAACCCCCCCCCCCCCAGGTGGACAAAGCTACGAGTCGGGTGCCCCCTCGACAACCACCATGACATGTGTTTTAACAGCGTTAAATATCCGAGGCCGTCAGCGTAACGATGATGTGATTATTAGGCAAGAAGAGGCCGCGATATGTAATAGCCACTAGATGCGACCGTGGGAGACGTAATAATATTGAGGACCTACCTGACCGATTGCCGCATTCCCTGAGCTGATAATGTCGTTACTACGCCAATGCTAATGTAGTTACTATGCCACTGATAATGTAGTTACCATGCCACTGAAAATGTAATTACTATGCCACTGATAATGTAGTTACTATGCCACTGATAATGTAAGTTACTACACCACTGATAATGTAGTTACTACGCCACTGATAATATAGTTACTACACCACTGATAAGGTTGTTACTATGCCACTGATTAATGTAGTTACTACTTCACTGATAATGTAGTTACTACGTCACTGATAATATAGTTACTATGCCAATGATAATGAAGTTACTACGCCACTGATAATGTAGTTACTACGTCACTGATAATACAGTTACTATACCACTGATAATGTAGTCAATACGCCACTGATAATGAAGTTACTACTTCACTGATAATGTCGTTACTACACCACTGATAATGTAGTTACTACGCCACTGATAATGTCGTTACTATGCCACTTATAATGTTGTCACAACGCCACTGATAATGAAGTTACGACGCCACTGATAATGTAGTTACTACGCCACTGTTAATGTAGTTACTACGCCACTGATAATGTAGTTGCCATGCCACTGGTAATGTCGTTACTACACCACTGGTAATGTCGTTACTATGCCACTGATAATGTAGTTCCTACACCACTGATAATGTAGTTATTACGCCACTGATGATGTAGTTACTACTTCACTGATAATGTTCTTACTACACCACTGATAATGTAGTTACTACACCACTGATAATGTAGTCACTACACCACTGATAATGTTCTTACTACACCACTGATAATGTAGTTACTACGCCACTGATAATGTAGTTACTACACCACTGATAATGTAGTTACTACACCACTGATAATGTAGTTACTATGCCACTGATAATGTTGTTACTACACCACTGATAATGTAGTTACTACGCCCCTGATAATGTTGTTACTACGCCACTGATAATGTCGTTACTACACCACTGATAATGTCGTTACTACACCACTGATAATGTAGTTACTATGTCACTGATAATGTATTTACTACGCCACTGATAATGTAGTTACTACGCCCCTGATAATGTTGTTACGACGCCACTGATAATGTAGTTACTACGCCACTGATAATGTAGTTACTACTTCTCTGATAATATAGTTACTACGTCACTGATAATATAGTTACTATGCCAATGATAATGAAGTTACTACGCCACTGATAATGTAGTTACTACGTCACTGATAATATAGTTACTATACCACTGATAATGTAGTTACTACGTCACTGGTAATGTCGTTACTATGCCACTGATAATGTAGTCACAACGCCACTAATAATGAAGTTACTACGCCACTGATAATGTAGTTACTACACCACTGTTAATGTAGTTACTACGTCAATGATAATGTAGTTGCCATGCCACTGGTAATGTCGTTACTACACCACTGATAATGTCGTTACTATGCCACTGATAATGTAGTTCATACACCACTGATAATGTAGTAACTACGCCACTGATAATGTAGTCACTACACCACTGATAATGTTCTCACTACACCACTGATAATGTAGTTACTACGCCACTGATAATGTAGTTACTACACCACTGATAATGTAGTTACTACACCACTGATAATGTAGTTACTATGCCACTGATAACGTGGTCACTACACCACTGAAAATGATCTTACTACACCACTGATAATGTAGTTACTACGCCACTGATAATGTAGTTACTACACCACTGATAATGAAGTTACTACACCACTGATAATGTAGTTACTACGCCCCTGACAATGTTGTTACTACGCCACTGATAATGTCCTTACTACACCACTGATAATGGCGTTACTATGTCACTGATAATGTAGTTACTGCACCACTGATAATGCAGTTACTACGCCCCTGATAATGTTGTTACTACACCACTGATAATGTAGTTACTATGCCACTGATAATGTCGTTACTACACCACTGATAATGTCGTTACTATGCCACTGATAATGTAGTTACTACACCACTGATAATGTAGTTACTACGTCACTGATAATGTAGTTACTACGCCACTGATAATGTAGTTACTATGCCCCTGATAATGTCGTTACTACGCCACTGATAATGTAGTTACTACGCCACTGATAATGTAGTTACTACACGACTGATAATGTAGTTACTACGCCTCTGATAGTGTAGTTACTAAGCCACTGATAATGTAGTTACTACACCACTGATAATGTAGTTACTGCACCACTGATAATGTAGTCACTACACCACTCATAATGTAGTTACTATGCCACTGATAATGTAGTTACTATGCCACTGATAATGTAGTTACTACACCACGGATAATGTAGTCACTACCCCACTGATGTAGTTACTACACCACTGATAATGTAGTCACTACACCACTGATAATGTAGTCACTACCCCACTGATGTAGTTACTACACCACTGATAATGTAGTCACTACACCACTGATAATGTAGTTACTACGCCACTAATAATGTAGTCACTACACCACTGATAATGTAGTTACTACACCACTGATAATGTAGTTATTACACCACTGATAATGTAGTTACTATGCCACTGATAATGTACTTACTATACTACTGTGAATGTAGTTACTAGACCACTGATAATGTAGTTACTACGCCCCTGATAATGTTATTACTACACAACTGATAATGTAGTTACTACGCCCCTGATAATGTTGTTACTACGCCACTGATAATGTCGTTACTACACCACTGAAAATGTCGTTACTACACCACTGATAATATAGTTACTACGCCCCTGACAATGTTGTTACTACGCCACTGATAATGTCCTTACTACACCACTGATAATGTAGTTACTATGTCACTGATAATTTAGTTACTACACCACTGATAATGTAGTTACTACGCCCCTGATAATGTTGTTACTACGCCACTGATAATGTAGTTACTACGCCACTGATAATGTAGTTACTACGCCTCTGATAGTGTAGTTACTATGCCACTGATAATGTAGTTACTACACCACTGATAATGTAGTTACTGCACCACTGATAATGTAGTCACTACACCACTGATAATGTAGTTACTATGCCACTGCTATTGTAGTTACTATGCCACTGATAATGTAGTTACTACACCACTGATAATGTAGTCACTACCCCACTGATGTAGTTACTACACCACTGATAATGTAGTCACTACACCACTGATAATGTAGTTACTACGCCACTAATGATGTAGTCACTACACCACTGATAATGTAGTTACTACACCACTGATAATGTAGTTATTACACCACTGATAATGTAGTTACTATGCCACTGATAATATAGTTACTATACTACTGATAATGTAGTTACTAGACCACTGATAATGTAGTCACTACACCACTGATAATGTAGTTACTACACTACTGATAATGTAGTTACTACACCACTGATAATCTAGTTACTATGTCACTGATATTGTAGTTACTACACCACTGATAATATAGTTACTACACCACTGATAATGTAGTTACTATGCCACTGATAATGTAGTTACTACACCACTGATAATGTAGTTACTATGCCACTGATAATGTAGTTACTACACCACTGATAATGTAGTTGCTATGCTACTGATAAATGTAGTTACTATGCCACTGATAATGTAGTTACTATGCTACTGATAATGTAGTTACTACACCACTGATAATGTAACTATACCACTGATAATGTCGTTACTACACCACTGATAATGTCGTTACTACACCACTGATAATGTAGTTACTATGCCACTGATAATGTCGTTACTACACCACTGATAGTGTAGTTACTATGCCACTGATAGTATCGTTACTATACCACTGATAATGCAGTTACTATGCCACGAGGCACGAGGCGGAGCTCCGAGACGGAGATCCGTCCACGTCAGTAGCGCGGAGGTGAATCTGTATTCATCCTGGAGGAGGAATCCGATAAGCTATGAAGCTCTTTTTCACAGATGTCCAGTAGGGGCCACGGTTGCAGAACGTTACAACAATAAAGAAGACAAAAACACGATCTTACAAGATAAAGCCCACTGAGGTATTGAGTTATTTTTCGCAAGCGACCTGGCCACAAATGATAGGTCAACAAAGTGGCTCAATACTTGCAAATTCGTAGGAGAAAAATTATCTCAATAATCTAAACGGAGAGCACAGTGGGTGCAACCTTCCAATCATCTCAGGCAGTGAACCCACGGCACCTGGGTGTGTCCCGTGACCGCCTGCCAGCGAGCCTTCGACACTTTACCTGGCCTTTAAAGTGTACCTAGCCTGGCACAGGCGCCGTGAGAATGTGGGTGGTGCGGTGGGAGTGCGGGGAGCGGTGGTGTAGCGGTTAGCGCTACGCTGCGCTACGAACCCGGCCACTCGAGTTTGATTCCTGCTCACGGCCAACACTGGTGACGATTATCTGAACCTGTCCTGGACCTCCCCTAGGTCGACTCAGCCTCAAGTGAGTACCTTGTGCGGTGTGTAGTAAACATCGCCACTGGGGGGACAAAGGCGGTCGGTCGTGGTATCGGTCACCCACAACACTCAATTAAGCATATACGGAGGATCTTTTTATTGTATCTTTGGTGGATAGTGCGGTAGTTGGTGTGGTGGTTGGTGTGGTGTGGTGTTTGGAGTTACGTGGTGGTTGGAGTGGTTGGTGGTTGGTGTGGTGGTTGGTGTGGTGGTTGGAGTGGTATGGTGGTTGGTGCGGTGTGGTGGTTGGTGCGGTGTGGTGGTTGGTGTGGTGTGGTGGTTGGAGTGGTGTGGTGGTTGGTGCGGTGTGGTGGTTGGTGCGGTGTGGTGGTTGGTGTGGTGTGGTGGTTGGAGTGGTGTGGTGGTTGGTGTGGTGTGGTGATTGGGGTGGTGTGGTGGTTGGTGTGGTGTGGTGGTTGGAGTGGGGTGGTGGTTGGTGTGGTGTGGTGATTGGGGTGGTGTGGTGGTTGGAGTGGTGTGGTGGTTGGAGTGGGGTGGTGGTTGGTGTGGTGGTTGGTGTGGTGTGGTGGTTGGTTCTGGTGGTTGGAGTGGTATGGTGGTTGGGGTGGTGTGGTGGTTGGAGTGGTGTGGTGGTTGGTGTGGTTGGTGGTTGGTGTGGTGGTTGGAGTGGTGTTGTGGTTGGTGTGGTGTGGTGGTTGGTGCGGTGTGGTGGTTGGTGTGGTGTGGTGGTTGGAGTGGTGTGATGGTTGGTGTGCTGGATTATGTGGTGGTTGGTGTGGTTGATGAATGGTTTGGTGTGGTGGTTGGCACGGTGATCACTGTGCTTTCTAGGGTGGGTGGTGTGTTGGTTGGTGTGTTGGTTGGTAGGTGATGGGTTAATGAGGTAATCATTATTACCGAAACGCTCCGCTCATTACTTTATTAATTCATCAGTAATTGCTCTCTGCGCGATGCAATGTGTATATTTGTGAAGCTGATTTGCATAGCTGGGCCGCGTGTTCTATCCGTGGATACTGCGCCGCGTCTCATCAGTGATTGATTAATGACGTGCTGCTGATCCCTCTTCCCGCTGTCTCCTGGCGTCCTCCCGCTTACACCTTCGTCCACCCCTCCCCTCGACCCCCTCCACGGCCTCTCACGTCTCCCTCACCCCTCTTTGTCTGGCCTCTCCCTCCCCTTCGCTTGTCTATCCCCACCCCAATCCCCCCCCTCGCCCCTCCCTTCCTCACCTCTCCAACTTCTTCCCTCTCCCCATCTCCCCTCCCCCCTCCCCCATCTCCCCTTCCCCCATCTCCCCTCTCGCCCCCCCCGTCCCCTTCCCCCCTCTTCCCCCCCCCCCCCGTAGGTGGAACTCCACCGCCAGCTGCTCCCCCAGCACGCGCTCTGCCTCCCTCTGCAGAATGACGGCCGTGTGAGGGGCCACGGGGTGGGGTACGGGACCCCCCCTAGACCCCAGCGAGATACACGGACCCACCTAGACCTCAGCAAGTTACACGGACCCCCCCCCCCTAGACCCCAGCGAGATACACGGACCCACCTAGACCTCAGCAAGTTACACGGACCCCCCCCCCCTAGACCCCAGCGAGATACACGGACCCACCTAGACCTCAGCAAGTTACACGGACCCCCCCCCCCCTAGACCCCAGCGAGATACACGGACCCCCCCTAGACCTTAACCCTCAAAGCGCCCCTGCACTCCTCCCAGAGACTGCCCACACCCCCTTGAGCCCGCACGGGCTCCCATAGTTCCCTGTGAGGACCCCCTTTGTGGGGGTCTCACCGCCACCCCCCCCCCCTTTGAGTGAAATCGTGCCGGACGGAGCCCGTCATGGGAATGTGGAATTTCCCACGCTGGCTCAAGGCTCTGAGACCGATCGCATTTGGTGATCGCCGGATTGATATTGTACTGTCACCGTTAACAAAGCACTATCACCTTTAACACAACACTATCACCGTTAACACAACACTGTCACCGTTAACACAGCACTATCACCTTTAACACAACACTATCACCGTTAACACAACACTGTCACCTGTAACACAACACTGTCACCTTTAACACAACACTGTCACCGTCAACACAACACTGTCACCGTTAACACAGCACTTTCACCTTTAACACAACACTGTCACCTTTAACACAACACTGTCACCGGTAACACAGCAATATCACTTTTAACACAACACTATCACCTTTAACACAACACTGTCACCGGTAACACAACACTGTCACCTTTAACACAACACTGTCACCGGTAACACAGCACTATCACCGGTAACACAGCACTATCACCGGTAACACAGCACTATCACCGTTAACACAGCACTATCACCGGTAACACAGCACTGTCACCGGTAACACAGCACTGTCACCGGTAACACAACACTGTCACCGGTAACACGGTGTGTCCATAAGCAGTGACGCAGACAGAATCACGCGAGCCAACAACACTTCAAAAAAATCTCAGAAAATGTCCATCATCATCACCACCACCACCGAGATTGACATGCGGCAGTGGAGCTGATGGTCTTTGCCAAGCATGTCCAGTGTCAGAGAAACTCCCTGCCAGCCACTCACTTCGAGTTGAAAACTCACTGCTGTAGAACCGCTCTCGTGTGCGTTTAGTCTGTTGCCGCCCACACCCCCGATTATCACGGTCGAAAGAAGTTCAACATCACACACACGCACTTGGGATCGCGCACTGCAGCAGTGGCAGCAGCAGCAGCATCGCCCACTTACTCCTGCGAAAACGTGGCAGGACCCCTCCTGACACAACAAAACGAGTCTTGAGACTCAGTGAAGCTTTCCTGGGTGGACTGGGGGAATCGTGGCGATGATGATGGCGGTGGTGATGATGGTGGTGGTGATGATGATGATGGTGGTGATGATGATGGTGGTGGTGGTGGTGGTGATCATGATGGTGGTGATGATGATGGTGGTGGTGATGATGATGATGGTGGTGATGATGATGGTGGTGGTGATGGTGGTGATAATGGTGGTGATGATGATGGTGGTGGTGGTGATGATGATGGTGGTGGTCACCTGTCAAGCAAAGATAGAGGTGGTAGGGGTGGGAAGACTGGGGGGGGGGTGTAGATAGGGAGGCAGGGGGGTGTGGATATGGGGGGCGGAGTGGATGGGGAGGCGGGGGGGGGTCCACTCTCCACTACTGGCTGGTGTCGGGGTGCGGGGACATTAATGGCCATGTTGGAGGCAGTGAGCCGGCACCACTGAGAGCCTGGGTTTGAATCCGCGTTTCAGCCGCTGCCCGTGATAACGCCTCGTCCTCTTCTCGTATTGTGCGTTGATGGTGGCGGGAGTCGAACCCATTGCCACTCAGAGCAGCGCCGACGAGAGGAGGAGGAGGCGAGTAGTGACGTCACAAGTTTTTCTTTGTGACGTCACCTTCCGATGCTGTCCTCTGACGACAGAGCTGCAGCGGTTCCTTGCGAGCGTTTTGTGTGCCAGTCTCCTCGTACCCGGGTGCAGGGTGCCGGGTGCCAGGTGCAGGGTGCCAGGTGCAGGGTGCCAGGTGCAGGGTGCCAGGTGCAGGGTGCAGGGTGCAGGGTGCCAGGTGCAGGGTGCCAGGTGCAGGGTGCCAGGTGCAGGGTGCCAGGTGCAGGGTGCCAGGTGCAGGGTGCCAGGTGCCAGGTGCAGGGTGCCAGGTGCAGGGTGCCGGGTGCAGGGTGCCAGGTGCAGGGTGCCAGGTGCAGGGTGCCAGGTGCAGGGTGCCAGGTGCAGGGTGCCGGGTGCAGGGTGCCAGGTGCAGGGTGCCAGGTGCAGGGTGCCAGGTGCAGGGTGCCAGGTGCCAGGTGCAGGGTGCAGGGTGCCAGGTGCAGGGTGCCAGGTGCAGGGTGCCAGTTTCCAGGTGCCGGGTGCCACCCCTGCCAAGTCACCGAGGCTGCCGACGCGACGTGGAGCTGGCGGGGGTTCGCTGCCGCCTCGCGGTGCGTCGCGGGTTGAGGGCGGTGAGCGACAGCGTGGCAGGCTGCGTGTGTCGGTGGCCGCGACGAGGCGGCGAGTGGTTGCGAAGTGTTGGGGGGAGATCGTGGAGAGGACATCGAAGGACCGTGGCTCAGCAGGGGGGGGTGGGGGGTGGTGCGGTGGTTTCGCTGGAAAATTCCACTTCGGAGGCGGGAGGGGGGAGGTGTGTCAGCAGTGGGCCGAGAGCCGGACTTGACGAAGGCGACTGGAAGATAGCGACGGCCGCGCGCGCGAGACGTGGACGTGGACAATTCGCGGAGAGGGCTTCTCTGGGAACGTTCCGTCGAGCGGATCGGCGAAAGCAACTCGCGCGTTGGGGAGCGGCGCACGTGACAGGGCAACATTGGGACGAAGAGGTGCGGGCCGATGGCCTCAGAGAGCCCCCCCCCCCCCCCCGCCCTGTTTGGAAGACACGTGAACGTTGCGACACAGCAGGAGACTCAAGCCATAGAGCGGTGATGATGGGGACCGTGGGGAAGGGCCCGTGAAGGGGGCCATCCCCCCCCCCCGTATCCCCCCCCCACACCCACACGGAGCAAGCGAGGGGTGGGAGGGCCACATTCTCACAGTGGTGCCAAGGAGGCTGCAGGAGCAGCCTCTGAGAGACACGGCAGACGCGGAGCGCGTGGCCGGGGGAAACGACCTCAGCCCGGAGGCTTCACGCAACAAGCCGCGAAAATCTTGCGGGGAGCGATAGCGATGTGTGGTGACGGCACGCAAGTCAGGCGTGGCCTAGAGCAGTCATCACCCCCCCCCCCGCCACCTCCTCCTCCCCCCCCGGCCCCAACTGTGAACGACTCGGCGAGGCGCGCACAGCCAGGAGCCGCGGTGCTGAGTTGCGGTCTCCTGAAGGCGGTCGTGGACCCTGCGACGGCCCCATCTGGACCGATGTATCAACGTGGACACTTGGCACGCGGGCGCACGGCAGATAGACTTGGCGCGCACGTGGAGCCCCGTGCAGCCATACAGACGGTTGGGGCCAGAGCCGTTACACGGGAATAAATTAAAGGGGACGAAGATGGCAACCACGCCCGGCCGCCTTTGTCTCCCCAGCGATGATGTTTACACGCACAACGAATTCAAGGCTCAATCGACACCCGGCGGAGGTCCAGAATTAGTTCAGATTGCTCGCTTAAAAAATGTAACAAAAAACTCGCGTGAATCGCGGTCGGGGAACCGATAGTCGGCCGGGATCGAAGCGCAGTGCGCGATCCACTGTCGCATCAACGCACACATACATACACACATAGAGACACACACACACATAGACACAACAACAACCGCCATTCGCCACTAAGTGGCGGTGAAGTCACCACGACGCTTGTGCCAGGCCATGTGCACCTTGAGGCCACGTGAAGTGTCGAACGCCCACTGGCAGGAGGTCACGGGGCAGACCCAAGTGCCACGGGTCGACTGACTGAGATGACTGAGATGACTGGCTGATGCACCACTTGTGCCCCCTACTGTGCCAACCTGCTGTGCTTTAGCCACCCGGCGCTCCGCTCGTTGTTGTGTGCGTCGCTCCTCCGCCCTCCGTTGCTGTTAGAGGGCGACTGCCTCCAACTGCCCAGTAGCGTCCTTCACGAGCCTCCTCCACAGAGACCGATCTTGACACCGCTGGTACCAGTCATCGGAAAGTCCACTCAGCTCCACTCCCTCCTGTACCACATCACTGCATCTCTTCTCTAGCCCGTGCCGCGCCCGTCTAGCCCCCTCGATCCGGCCGAACAAAAGCTGTTTAGGCATGCGGTGGCTGGGCATGCGGGCTACATGACCCAGCCAACGCAGCCTTGCTTGCCGGAGGAGCTCACCGATGGGACCTTGCCCAGATCTTTCAAGGATTTGTGAGCCTCTCACACAATCCAGCCTGGTTAAACACAGGATGGATCGTAGGCAGGCTAACCTAAATGTTTCTAACCGGCGAAGATGTTCTATTAGGGGGGTCCACATTTCGCAAGCGTAGAGAAGGGAGGGAATGACCGTGGCCGAGAAGACCTGAAGCTTAGTGCGGAGCGACAGACCAGGTAGCTTCCATACAGTGTTACGCAACCGATGAAAAGATATTGCCGCTCGACTGATTCGGAGTGAGACCTCTGCTGTTAAACTGGAGCAAGTCATAAGCACACGGAGCAGGTCATAAGCACACTGCCCAGGTATGGGAAACTCTCCACTCTCTCCACAACTGCCCCATCACCGATTGGGAGTTGTGGGGGTGGAGTGTCCGATGGTACAAAATACCCAGGCAGGTGCTTAGTTTTGGTGAGGCTGATGGTAAGGCCCCATCTCTTAGTGGCACGCTCCAGTCTCAGCAGCAGCGCCTCCAACTCCTCCTCTGAATGAGCAGCTATTATCAAATCATCGGCATACATAACGTGGTTGAGCAATAGGGAGCCATCCCTTGACCGCACCCGGGCATCGATCAGCCTCCCATTAGACACACACACAGACACACGTAGACGCGTTAAGATCCCCGTCTAGGCTTAACAAACAGTTGGGGCGAGTGTTGTTAGAGAGCACCACGGCACACGATGGGATGTGGGGCCAACCCCACGCCCGGCCGCCTTTGTCCTTTGCTTCCTTAGTAGCGTTGTTTACTACACACTACACCAGGTACTCATTTGAGGCTGAGTGGGCCTAGGGAAGGCCCAGAACCGGCTCAGATAATCGTCACCGGTGTTGGCCGTGAGTGGGAATCGAACTCGGGACCGGCGGGGGTTGCAGACGCGGCGCACTCACCGCTGCACTGCAGCTGCCAAGACACACACATAGACTCACACACACACTCCTCTTAACGCTCGAGACGATGATTCTGATATCTTCCTTAAAATAATTAAAACATATCGATCACATCCACCCCCCAATCCCCTCCACCCCCCAACCCCCTCAACCCCATCCCCTCCCCTCCACCCCCAAACCCCCTCCCGTCCATCCCTCCGAGTCCTGCTCATAATTTTATACATCATGGATCGCTGCTGTGTAGAGGAGGCAGTAGCGACTCACATTGACCCCTCACTGCGCCAACCACTGCACCACACGCTCCCCACCACCAATACCAACAGCTGCCATTCGCCGCTAAGTGACGGTGACGTTTCCACGGTGCCTGTGCCAGGCTAGGTTCACTTTGAGGCCACGTGAAGTGTCGAAGGCTCGCTGGCAGGAGGAGGTCACGGGAAAGACCCAGCAGGTGCCATGGGTTGGCTGACTGAGATGACTGACAGATGCACCAGCCGTGCCCCCTACTGTGCTAACTCGCTGTATTTAATCCGCCCGGCGCTCCGCTCGTTGTGAGCGTTGCTCCTCGGCCCTCCGTTGTTGCTGGAGGGCGACTGCCTCCAACTGCCCAGTAGCATCATTCACGAGCCTCCTCCACAGAGGCCGATCTTGACACCTCTACCCACTACACGCACACACCCACACAACAGCCGTTGTGAAGTAACCACGGCGTTTGTGCCAGGCTAGGTGCGTGCACCTTGTCTTTGAGTGTGCACGCACACACACACACTCTCAAACACACACCCGCACGCACACACAAAGACAAAGATCTCCCCCGTATAGCCTTAACAGACGTTTGGGGCAAGTGTTGTTTGCGAGCACCTACGAAGGCCGGCACGGATCACGAGCGGGTGGGTGGCCAGCACCACACCCGGCCGCCTTTGTCTCCCCAGTGGCGATGTTTACACCACCGCACCGCGTGCTCATTTGAAGTCGAGTTAACCTAGGGGAGGCCCAGGAACGGTTAAGAAAATCGTGTTGGCCATGAGCGGGAATCGACCTCGCTTCTGCGCCGGGGTTCGTAGCGCAGCGGCACTAACCGCTGCGCCACCGCTCGTCCACGCGCACCCCCCCCCCCCAGAAGCCATTCCCTGTGCGGTGGCGGGGGGGTGCAGGGGGGCGAGCGGGGGGGGGGCGCCACTGGGCCGTGCTTTTTGATATCGGGAGACGCGGCAGTGCAGCGCGGCGAAGCTGTTTGCACATTTACACGATTTGTATGGGCACTGAATCGGTACAGAGTATCCACTAATGTGTATATTTATGTATTATTTATTTATTATAATCGATAGCGAATCGCGTCGGGAATTTTTGTATCAAAGGAATAATCGTACTTCTGCCCCCTACCCCCCCCCCCCCTAATCCAGACACGCCACGAGTTCCACCCTCCCCCTCAATTAGATTAATCGTCTCGAGAACGAGGCCGGTTTGAATCAACAATCGATTCTTTGCTTGCACCCGGTGAACATATCGTAGATTCTAGATCGAATATATTGAATCCAGAGCGATCATAATCGGATATCGGAGTGATTCTACAGATTCCCATTGTGACGTCAATGCATTGCATCTGTATGTATGTGAAGCTGCAGTGAAATCTGTAGGGCTGTGAAGCTGCAGTGAATATGTAGGGATGTGAAGCTGCAGTGAAATCTGTAGCGATGTGAAGCTGCAGTGAAATCTGTAGGGATGTGAAGCTGCAGTGAAATCTGTAGGGTTGTGAAGCTGCAGTGAAATCTGTAGGGTTGTGAAGCTGCAGTGAAATCTGTAGGGATGTGAAGCTGCAGTGAAATCTGTAGCGATGTGAAGCTGCAGTGAAATCTGTAGCGATGTGAAGCTGCAGTGAAATCTGTAGGGTTGTGAAGCTGCAGTGAAATCTGTAGGGATGTGAAGCTGCAGTGAAATCTGTAGGGATGTGAAGCTGCAGTGAAATCTGTAGGGATGTGAAGCTGCAGTGAAATCTGTAGGGTTGTGAAGCTGCAGTGAAATCTGTATGTATGTGAAGCTGCAGTGAAATCTGTATGTATGTGAAGCTGCAGTGAAATCTGTAGGGATTTAAAGCTGCAGGGAATCTGTAGGGACGTGAAGCTGCAGTGAATATGTACGGATTTAAATCTGCATAGGATTTGTAAGGATATGAAGCTGTGCATTTCAAGGAGGTTCTCATAGCGTGTAACAATTAATATATAACCAGACAATATCTATCTCTGCAGATGCACAATTATTATTTTATTCCACGCATCCCATTGGCCACGCAGCCTTCCTCCTAGGAGCACACACGTTCAGCTTGAATCAATGCTGGCGAACGTGGCATGTGTTCATGGAGAAGGACCCTCCCTTTAATCGATGGGTTGGTACCTCGCTGGATGCAAAACTTTATAGTGCACAACGCATCATAACTCGTCACACTTGTTATTGATATTCGTCGTTGTATACGCGATGCGAATCTGTAGAATCCACTATTCATAATAAAGGTTTTTGGGTTAGATCGCGTTATTTATGTGTCGTAACCCTCCACCACCCGACACGGCCAATCAGCAAAAAAAGTGTCACGTTGACAAAAGACAATTAGTTCACTACTTTAGCCCACCGGTGTGTTGAAGAGTGAATCCACAACATTTACAGTTTGAATACGACGTTTCGCTGGTAATTACATCCAGCATCATCGGGCAATTCGCCAGAATGGTAAAGCCCTCACTTTCTCCCGGTCTTAAATAGAGCAGCAGGGTGACGTCATTTGAGGCGGAGGGGGGGTATTGTAATTATATAATCGATTGGTAATCAGTCAATGGTTATGATCAAATCACTGCACCTGAAATGAGTTAAATGATGACGTCACCCTGCTGCTCTATTTAAGACCGAGATCAGCGAGGGCTTTACCATTATGGCGAATTGCCCGATGATGCTGGATGTAATTGCCAGCGAAACGTCGTATTCAAACTGTAAATGTTGTAGATTCACTCTTCAACACACCGGCGGGCTAAAGTAGTGAACTAATTGTCTTTTGTCAACGTGACACTTTATTTTGCTGATTGGCCGTGTCGGGTGGTGGAGGGTTACGACACATTTATAAATAACGCGATCTAACCCAAAAACCTTTATTATGAATAATATTGGCCGCGATAGCCTACTAAGTGTTAAACTGAGAATCCGCTATATTTTAATTGGATTGACGAATACTTCCCAGGAATGAGCGCTCGGCGCCGTCTGAAACCGCTTCAGTGATTGCGAACGAACGGAGCCCCGATCGACGGCGAGAAATCGATTTAACAATCGATTAATCGACTAATCTCTTGCGTGTCCTGGTCCTTCGGGGGGGGGGGGGAGCTCGTTGCACACACCTCGCTCGCTCGCTCCGACACAGCCAAACGCAGCGCGTGTGCCATTGTAAGCGAAGTCATTCCCTGATTTCGCTGTGAGCGCAGATCGTGATCACGATTACGACCGCGGTCACGATCAAAATCGTGGCCGTGATCGCGATTACAGCCATGATCAAGATCACGAATCATATCCGTGATCAGGCATTGTCGGGGCGATTATTTTGAGGACCGTATTCTATATAAAGTGTTCGTGTGAGCGCGATGTAAGCCATACACACACACACGCACGCGTGTTTGTTTAACACACACGTGTTATGACACGCAAACACATACACACGTGTTCTAGCACGCACATGCACACGTGTTCTAACACACACATACACACGTGTTCTAACACACACATACACACGTGTTCTAACACGCGTGTTATACCGCGTTTTCTTACACGTACGCGCTTTAACACACGCGTGTTATACTACACACACACCCGTTATAGCGCACACGCAGGCGTACTACATACACACACACGGCTGTACTAACACACACACACACGCGCGCGTGTTATAACAAATGCGCACGTTGAACTCAATATCTCTGACTAATCCATTACGCGGTCCCTGATCAAGTGAGACGACTTATTTAACGCAATTGTCGCATAGTTTGTTATTGGGTTTTTTTGTCCGTGTGACTTACGCAGGCCTGCCACTTCGTCGGATGGGTCATCTGAATAATCCTGAACTCTTACATGGTGACCTATATGCTTCCAGTTTGCGGTGTGTATATATAAACTAACGTGCGTACACACATACACACGCACGTACACACGAACGCGTACACACATACACACGCCAGGGAACGGCGAGCACACAACTCCCACTGCTCTCAACGCGCCGATAGACTCACAACACACAGACTCACAACACTCAGACTCACAACACACAGACAGACTCACAGCACACACAAAGACTCACAACACACAGACAGACTCACAACACAGACTCACAACACACAGACTCACAACACACAGACAGACTCACAGCATACACAAAGACTCACAACACACAGACAGACTCACAACACAGACTCACAACACACAGACTCACAACACACAGACTCACAACACACAGACTCACAACACACAGACAGACTCACAGCACACACAAAGACTCACAACACACAGACAGACTCACAACACAGACTCACAACACACAGACTCACAACACACAGACAGACTCACAGCATACACAAAGACTCACAACACACAGACAGACTCACAACACAGACTCACAACACACAGACTCACAACACACAGACTCACAACACACAGACTCACAACACACAGACTCACAACACACAGACTCACAACACACAGACTCACAACACACAGACTCACAACACACAGACAGACTCACAACACACAAACTCACAACACACAGACTCACAACACACAGACTCACAACACACAAACAGACTCACAACACAGACTCACAACACACAGACTCACAACACACAGACAGACTCACAACACACAGACTCACAACACAGACTCACGACACACAGACAGACTCACAACACACAAACTCACAACACACAGACAGACTCACAACACACAGACAGACTCACAACACACAAACTCACAACACACACACAGACTCACAACACACAGACAGACTCACAACACAGAGACAGACTCACAACACACAGACTCACAACACACAGACAGACTCACAACATATACTCACAACACACAGCCTCGCAACACACAGACAGACTCACAACACACAGACAGACTCACAACATAGACTCACAACACACAAACTCACAACACACAGGCGGATATACTGACAACACAGAGTTCGCCAGGCCACGTGCGGCATAGCGAACACGTGGTGGGTCAATTCCATTGCACTCGGTCTTCGATCGAGTCCGAGTCCTCCTTATCCTGCAACCCCCCACTCCCCCCCCCCCCCCAGGATCAGTCTGGGGGAGGGGGAGATTCGGTGGGGGGCACGGGGTCAGTCTGGGAGAGGGGAGGTGGGGCGTTGGTGTCGAGGGTGGACTCAGACTCTGATCTGCCACAGGGACCAGGAACTCCAACCTGCGTGTGCGGCTCGAGGCGCCCTGCCGCTTTCTCTCGACACGCACACAGCCATGCAGAGGCGCTCGCCTGTCTACAGCGTGGCCCCAAAATACAGGGTCACGGACGAATTTGGGTCACTTCATTAACTTTAACACTCGCGTTAAAATACTTTCATTATGTTATTCTTCAAGTTAATGTTAGCTATTGCGATTATTCACATATGTTTATTCTTCTCGGATGATATTTAAACAACAACAAACACTCCACCAAGAACTGAGACCAAACATAATTGATGAATGTGTCGGGTTTTTTTTAACACTCCTGAATTCATTTCAAAAATAAATAAAAATCACGCACGCATCATCATCTCATCACGTTGTCTCCACGTTGCTTCTGCCACGTGTCTCGAGTAGGGGCCATATCTTTGCTGGCCACCAATCTCTCGTGATGCCGTCGTCAAAACACATCTCTCTGTGAGGTCTTCCTTTTAATTTTTTTGTCGGAATCCAAGCATCATGCATTGATTTTAACGATGGAAGTAAATTTTTAGCACTTGTTAAAATAAACGATATCTACCCTTTGTGATGCGTTAAAGTAAATATTGTTTAATAACCTTATGCGTCCTGACCTTTGGGCCACCCTGTATGAATACACGCACACCACACAAACCATACACACCACACACCACAAACACCACACACACCATACACACCACAAACACCACACACGCACCACATGCACCACACACACCACACACACACACGCCACACACACCATACACACCACACACACCACACACATCATACACACACACCACACACCACACACACCACACACACACCATACACACAACACCCCACACGCACCACACACACCACACACACCATACACCCCACACACACCACAGACACATACCATACACACCACACAACACCACACACACCACACACACACCACACACACACACACCATACACACCACACACACCACATATACCATACACACAAAACACACCATGCACACAACACACACACAACACACATCACACACACACCACACACACCACTCACACACACCACACAACACACATCACACACACACCACACACACACGCCACACACACAACACACACACACACCACACACATCACTCACACACACACCACACAACACACAACACACACACACCACACACACAACTCACACACACACCACACAACACACACACAACACACACCATACACACAAAACACACAACACACACACACCACACAACACACATACAACACACACCATACACACCACACACACACCACACACACCACACACACACAACAAACACCACAGACACACACCACACACACCACACACACCACACAGACACCACACACACACCATACACACAACACACACCATACACACAACACACACCACACGCACCACACACACACCACACACACACCACACACACAAAAAACACCACACACACACCACATGCACCACACACACCACACACACTACACACACCACATACACCAAACACACCACACACACCACAGACACACACCACACACACCACACAACACCACACACCACACACACACCACACACACACCATACACACCACACACACCACACACACCACACACACCACACATACCATACACACAAAACACACCATGCACACAACACACACACAACACACATCACACACACACCACACACCATGCACACAACACACACCACACACACCACACACAACACACACACCACACACCATGCACACAACACACACCACACACACCACACACAACACACACCACACACACCATACACACCACACACATACCACACACACCACAAACACCACACATACCATACACACGCCGTGCACACCACACACACCACACACACACCACACACGCACCACATGCACCACAGACACACACCACACACACTACACACACACCACATACACCCCACACACACCACACACACAACACGGACACCACACACACACCATACACACACCATACACACAACACACACCACACACACACCACACACACCACAAACACCACATACTCACCATATCCACCACACACACGACACACACCACACACACACATCACACACACCACACACACACACCATACACACCACACACACCACAGACACACACCACACAACACCACACACACCGCACACACACACCACACACACCACACACACACCCTACACACCACACACACCACAGACACACACCACGCACACCACACCACACAAAACACACCACACACCACATACACACCACACAGACACCACACACACACCATACACACAACACACACACCACACACACCCCATACACCACACATACCATACACACACAACACACCATGCACACATCACACAGACCACACACACCATACACACCACACACACACCACACACCATACACACAACACACACACACAACACACACCACACACACCACACACACAACACACACACCATACACAACACACACCATGCACACAACACACACACACCACATACACCATACACACCACACACACACCACACACACACACCACACACACACCACACAACACACACACCACACACACAACACACACAACACACACACACCATACACACAACACACACCACACACACACACCATACACAACACACACCATGCATACAACAACACACGCCACACACACAACACACACACACCACACACAACACACACACCACACACACAACACACACAACACACACCATACACACAAAACACAACACACACACCACACAACACACACACCATACACACCACACACACACCATGCACGCACCACACACAACGCACACAACACACACAACACACACCACACCACGCAACAGAAAACAGTGAGGCTGAGACACAGTGAGAGAGCGACCCGAGCCGTCAACTGTGAATGGAACCTCACGGTGGTGGCGGCGATTCGCGCGGGGCAACTGAATTCCGGCCGGGGCAACTGTTGACCGCAATGATTTGAAATGATTGCGTGGCGACTGCGTTGAGTTGACGTGGGTGCTGTGCGGCGCGGTGTTGAATGGCGCGGGTTGGGTTTGTGAATGGGGAGCGATTTGTTGAACGGGATTTTTGCCCCGGGGCGATTTGTTGAACCGGGGCAATGTTGTGGCGGCCAACTGCGTTGAAGGGAGACAGGCGAGCTGGTGAATTTGTACACTGCGTCCGTGTGAGGTGTAGAGTCGCCACCTCTCCCACAGACAAGACCGGGCCACGTGTATCGGTGTCCTGCAGCATCCAATGGGGGGGAGGGGGAGAGAAAAAGCTCAACACCACGTTGCCACCAGATATCGGTGCAAAGTAATCCCTGTCTGCCCGAACGCGCACGCGAGATCGCGGACTGTCCCAGGTCAAACCGGGGCAGGTGGCAACTCTACGCTGGATGCAACTTGAATAATGCAGAGATCGGAGCAATGTTGCGGCGGTCACTGCGTTGGATCTAAATCGTCCTCCACAACGACGAGTCGCAACTAGTGTTGCGAGCAACTTGGTTGAATGGAACTAAGTTAGTGGCAACTGCAATGGATCAACAAATTGAGTGGTGTATGTTGGGGCGACTGTATTGAAGTGGATATTACTGGAGTCTATGTTGAACTCAAGTTTGTTTGGAGCGACTGTTGCGCCGTGATTGAATGACGCTGCGGGCAACTTTGTGGAATGGAATGGAATTACTGTCTTGCATTGAATGTTAGCGGGTTGTGTTGAGTTGCTGATTTATATGATATGAGAGGCAACTGTGTCCACTTGAATACCGGGAGCAACTTCACGGAATATAATTATGTTACTCGCGACTGCGTTGCATCAATAATATAATTGTGTTGCAGACGATTGTGTTGAATATGGATGCAAGCTATGTTGATTGGTACAGTACAGTGCTGTGTGTAACTGCGTTGAACAGAGGTTGCTTTTGAGCGGTTGTGTGCGAGCTGAGTTGAATGGAGTTAGCGTCCGTGTTGGATGTCGCTTTCACTTCCTTGCCATCAACCCCTCTAAAACCCAGGTTCTCTTTTCCCTCCACCCACCCCCCACCATCACCCCCTGTCCCCCCTCTGCCGGCAACCTTCCTCTGCGACCTCTCCATGGCCCTCGGCTCACACATCTCCACCACTCACCCGCACCTGTCGATTCCACCTCGTAAACGTTCGCAAAAACACGCCCTCTCAATCACGCCGGTGCGCCGCCATCCTACTAATACACTCACTCATCATCTCTCCCCTACTCGGTCTCCAAGCCGATGCGTTCATTCCACTTCAACAGATCCAAAACGCGCGCTCCGCTTACAACCGACCATACTGCTCCCCGCACCTCGGCCCTTCTGTTAGACATGCACGAGGCTCCCCATCTCCTAGCGGTGTCTGTGCAAGCGCCTTTGGGGCCGTCCATAAATGACGTCACGGGATTTTGGACGGTTTTTGACCCTCCCCCTCGTCATACGGCGTCACAAGAAATCAGACCCCCCCTCAAATATGACGTCACAAAGCTCTGCCCCCCCCCCAAATAAAACACGCTTCAAATCGCTTTAAACTGGTGTCATTGTAAGTGCGTATTTAATGTGGCGCTTACACTCTGATGTTGTAGGAGTGTTGTTATAACACAATTAGTGTTGTTATAACAATTCTATATTTATTTAAAGTTGCGCATTTTGATGTGACGTCACATTTCTCAAACCCCCCCCCCCCCCTCGTCACACATGGACGGCCCCTTATGCTGCTATTTAAATATCTCCACGGCCTTGCCCCAACGTTACCTCGCTTCTCTCGTCTGCTATTGTGTCCCCTGCCGCACGCTCCGCTCCCAATCTCTCCCACTGCTCCTCACCGCTCCCCCGTCTCCTTGTGCACATTCCACCCTCTTCCCTACTCGCACCACTTCCCACTGGAACAAGCTTACCCTCCACATGAAGCCAGAAGCACCCTACCCCGTGTCGTTTCCGCTCCTCTCTCAAGACCCCCCCCCCCCATCTCTTCTCCCCGGCCCATCCTTCCCCTCCATCTTAGATACCCTCAGTAATTCCCGTACCCACACCCCCCTCCCCATACCTCATCCCTATTCACCGTATCATTTAATTAACCTCATTGTACCACGCACACCCCTTTGTAACGCGCCTTGAGTCAAGGCGCCTTGAGTCAAGGCGCTTTATAAATATAATATAGAACAGTCGAATGGAGTTGGGGAACGTGTTGAATTAATAATCGAAGGGCGCTAGAAACGGCGTTGAATGAGTAGATGAATGAGTGAGTAGTTGAATGAGTGAGTAGTTGAATGAGTGAGTAGTTGAATGAGTGAGTAGTTGAATGAGTGAGTAGTTGAATGAGTGAGTAGTTGAATGAATCGGCGTGACCACACTGCAAGTTCCGGACTTGTTGGGGAAGATCTCGGCCCTTTGGAGGTTTTGAAGTCGCAGTTCCAGCTGAAGACTCCCAAAGGCAAATATTCCCTCCCCACCCCCCCTCTCCTCCCCGTGTAGCCTTGACAGACCGTTGGCGTAAGTGCTGTTAGCGAGAACCTATGAAGGTACACGAGGGAGTGGGTGGCCAGCACCACGCCCGACCGCCTTTGTCTCTCTAGTGGCAATGTTTACACACCGCACCAGGTACTCATTTGAGGCTGAGTCGACCTAGAGGAGGCCCGGGACCGGTTCAGATAATCGTCACTGGTGTTGGCCGTGAGCGGGAATCGAACCCGGGTCGCCAGGTTCATAGCGCAGCGCGCTAACCGCTACACTACCGCTCCCCACAGACAACACACACATACATACAGACAACACACACATACACACATACAGACAAACACACACATACACACATACAGACAAACACACACATACATACACACACGCGCGCACCAACACCATTCGCCACTAAGTGACGATGACGTCACCACGACACCCGTGCCAGGCCAGGTGCACTTTGAGGCCACGTGAAGTGTCGAAGGCTCGCTGACAGGAGGCGGTCACGGGACAGACCAGCAGGTGCCATGAGTTGGCTGACTGAGACGACCGGAAGATGCATCACCTGTACCTCCTACTGTGACAACTTGTTCCATTTTAGCCACCCGGCGCTCCGCTCTTTGTTGTGAGCGTCGCTCCTCCGCCCTCCGTTGTTGCTGGAGGGCGACTGCCTCCAACTGCCCAGCAGCGTCCTTCACGAGCCTCCTCCATAGAGGCCGATCTTGACACCGCATGTACCAGTCGTCGGAAATTCCACTCAGCTCCACATCCTCCAATAGCGCATCAGCTCCATTTTTTATCCAACCCGTGTCGTGCTGCCCGTTTAACCCCCTCGATGCGGCCAAACAGAAGCTGTTTAGGCATGCGACGGCGTGCACACACGCACACAGCTACTTGTACACAAACACAGCAGCAGGTATACAGCAGCAGATGACCACAACAACAACAACACACATTGTGACTTTAATAAACAAATTAGGTGATGGAATAAACTTGCGTCTATTTATTGTATTTTCGTCTCTTAGTTGATGCTTTAACAACACAGTTTGACTGTTGGATATTTTTTTGTCGTCCCCAAGACATTCCACAGTGACCTCATTTCCCTACCCATATTTAATCAATTATCTTCACGTTAAAATACGTTCAAGTATTACGGGGGTGCTTCTTTTAACGGCTGCCCGCAAGGGGCAGCCAAAGAGTCACGAGGGGGCAGCCAAAGAGTCACGAGGGGGCAGCCAAAGAGTCACGAGGGGGCAGCCAAAGAGTCACGAGGGGGCAGCCAAAGAGTCACGAGGGGGCAGCCAAAGAGTCACGTGGGGGCAGCCAAAGAGTCACGAGGGGGCAGCCAAAGAGTCACGAGGGGGCAGCCAAAGAGTCACGAGGGGGCAGCCAAAGAGTCACGAGGGGGCAGCCAAAGAGTCACGTGGGGGCAGCCAAAGAGTCACGAGGGGGCAGCCAAAGAGTCACGAGGGGGCAGCCAAAGAGTCACGAGGGGGCAGCCAAAGAGTCGCATTCGGCTCCGGAGCCGCAGGTTGACAACCCCTGATCTAAATCATCATCCCCTTCGTTGGTGGTGGTGATGAATGTTGTTGTTGTTGTTGTTCCCTCTCCCTGCAGCAATCTGCGCTCCCTCCATCACCAACCGAGGTCACGGGGAATCCACCCCACCCTCCCCCTGCTCCCCGTGCTCCTTCGCCCCCTCCCGTGTCCTCCTGTAAGCGGTGTAACCCACCTCACCTCCGGTGGGTCTCTACAGGAGATGCTCTTAAAAGTCCGCACTTCAAATCCAAACTCGCCGCGTCTTCCACCCCTCCTCCACCCCCTCCACACCCCCCACCCACGTCCTCCCTCCTCCTCCCCTTCCTCATCCTCCTCCCCCCTCCTTATCCCCTCTCCTACCCCCCCCCCAATCCCACCTCCCTCCGCCCCTCCTGCCCCCCTCCTCCTCCCCCCTCCATGCCCTCCCTCCTCATCCTCCTCCTCCCCCCCACGCCCTCCCTCCTCCTCTTGCTTATCCCCTCCCCACGACATCCCTCCTTCTCTTCCTCTCCCGCCCCCCCTCCGCCTCCCCCCCTCCTCCTCCCCCCCACCGTGGAGATGGCTAGAGGAGGGGGGGGCAAAGGGGTGGGGTAACATCCCCCCCACCCCCGCCCCCCCCCACCTTCTTTCCCCCAGCGAATAGTTCCGTGGGACAACCAATCAGAACAAGGCAGCGGCTCCTCCTGTGGATGCACTGGTGCTCGTCAATTAAACGTGGAATGTCCACGCCCCATCACTGGCTCAGGGCCTGCTGCAGCACGCAGTGACGAGGCCAGCTGAGAGAGAGGCGTGGGAGGGAGCAGAAAAAAAGTGACAGAGGAGAGAGTAAAGCAGAGCTGCTGGAAGTGTGAACGCAATCTCAGCCCTCACGCCCAATGTTCACGCTCTACCCTCTCTCACACTCTCACAATTTCACTCGCAAATTCTCTCTCCATGCTGTCTTCACCCCTCCCCCCCTCCCCCACAACTCGCCACTGTCTCTCTCCCTCTCTATTAAATACCACGCGAGTGCTCGTGCCTAATTACACTAATCAGGCAAATCCCCCTCTCTCTCCAGAGAGCGAGAGGCGAAGGGAGAGAGCGCGCGTGCAGTGCAGCTGAAACTGTGTATCAACCTTTCTGTAAATCTTCCTCTCTCTCTGACTTACAACTTTTTGATTCATTTTCTTCTCCCCGTGTTCTCTCCCTTGCCTCTCCCAGTGCTCTTACAATCTCCTCTCCCCGTGCCCTCTCTCCACTCTCCTCGTGCTCTCCCACGTGCTCTCTCCCACGTGCTCTCTCCCACGTGCTCCCCCACGCCGCTCAGTGTTGCTCTTTCCCTCTGCACCTCTCTTCTCCATTTCTCTTCCACTATTGTGTCTCTCTCACACTCTCTCCCACACCGCTCTCTCGCTTTCCTTCTCTCTCATCCTCACCGAATACCTCCCACACCATCAATACCCGTACATTCAGGGAGTAACTGATATAAACGAGCCAGATTTTTTTTTTTGGGGGGGGGAAATAACTAAAAAAAGTCCGACTAAAATTTGGCACGGTACGTAACATACTAAAGATGAATTGCCGAAGCTGTCAACGGAATCAGTTGTTCATGTGGAGTGTGCTATGTTGCACGAGGCTAAAGCAGGGGTGGGCATTCTTTCAAAATAAGAATAAGTAGTCGAGGCATTTTTGTGTTTTTTTCTTTCCTTGAACAAAATATTTCGTGAGCCGCCTCACAACGCAGAGTTACTTCTACGAAGGCAAAGATCCCCCATATAGCCTGTAACAGGCTGTTGGGGCAAGTGCTGTTAGCGAGCACCTATGAAGGCCAGCACAGCACACGAGGGGCTGGGTGGCCAACACCACGCCCGGCCGCCTTTGTCTCCCCAGTGGCGATGTTTACATACCGCACCAGGTACTCATTTGAGGCTGAGTCGACCTAGGCGTGGTCCAGGACCGGTTCAGATAATCGTCACTGGCGTTGGCCGTGAGCGGTTCATAGCGCAGCTCCGCCTCTGACCAAAATAATTCGAGAGCCGCATCAAAACGCAGAGTCACTTGTATACACAAGTACACAAACACAGCAGGTATACATGATCGAGGTTTTTGGGTTAGATCGCGTAAATATATAAATGTGTCGTTAAACCCGCCACCACCCGACACAGCCAACTAGTAAGGGTTGTCACGTCAACAGAACGTGGCCAATTCATCACTAGTACAGCACACCGGTGTGGTGGAGAGCCAAGCCACAACATTTACACTCATCAGCATGTCGCCTGATGAAGCTAGTTGTAATTACTGGCGAAACGTCGTACTCAGTTTGTAAATGTTGTGGCTTGGCTCTCCAACACACAACGGGTGTGCTGTACTAGTGACGAATTGGCCACGTTCTGTTTTCGTTACATACCCTTACTAGTTGGCTGTTGTCGGGTGGTGGCGGGTTTTAACGACACATTTAAATATTTACGCGATCTAACCCCAAAAACCTCTATCACGGATGATATTGGTCGCGAAAGCCTGCTACGTGTTGAACTGACAGTAGGTGTACACATACGGCAGTTGACAACACACATTAGTGAGTGACTTAATTCAACAAAACAGGTGACAGAATAAACTGCGTCTCAGATGCGGATTCCCTGTCCGTAAGTGGGGGAGGGGGTGGGGGGGAGCGTTAAATTCGAGAGATAGAGAACATTTTTTAAAAAAATATTCAAATAAAATAAAAAGATCATCATTATTTCAATTCCCCGTGCGCGCACAGAGGGGGCGTGCATCCTAATTCATCTCTCGAAATTTCTGAGAATCCATTGATGTTTACTTGCTGCAACAAAGTAAATGCCGTACGTCGGACTGCAATATCGTCGAGCCCGTCGCGTACAAAAATCTATTCTGAAAATGTCGCGCGCGCGTCTCTCTCTCTCTCTGCGTCTTTTTTTTAATCTCATCTAAGAAACATCGGTCGGGAGAGACGGACGGACGTACGGATGAAGCAAAAAAAGTATGCCACTGATTTAAAGCTTTCGTGACTGCAGGGATTCATATTCTTGGTTCTTTCGGTAAAGTCACGTAGAAGGGAAACAATAAAATAATACAAATATAAAACAATAAAATTCTCACGACGTTTCGACTGCAACACAAGCAATCATCATCAGGTGTGAAAACCACAACAATAAAATTTTCTTGAAGGGAAACAATAAAATAATACAAATATAAAACAATACAATTCTCACGACGTTTCGACTGCAACACAAACAATCATCATCAGGTGTGAAAACCACGGCAAGAAAATTTGAAGAAAAAATTGCTGTGGTTTTCACACCTGATGATGATGATTGCTTGTGTTGCAGTCGAAACGTCGTGAGAATTTTATTTTTTATATTTTTATTATTTTATTGTTTCCCTTCTACGTGAATTTACCGAAAGAACCAAGAATAAGTATGCCTCTGTTTAAAAAAATAAAAAAATACGCCAGCAAAAAAAGAGTAAACGAAACATCATCATCAGGTGTGAAAACCACAGCAAGAAAATTTGAAGAAAAAATTGCTGTGGTTTTCACACCTGATTATGATTGCTTGTGTTGCAGTCGAAACGTCGTGAGAATTTTATCGTTTTATATTTTTATTATTTTATTGTTTCCCTTCGTGACTTTACCGAAAGAACCAAGAATAAGTATGCCTCTGTTTAAAAAAATGCGCCAGCAAAAAAAGAGTAAACGGAACATAGGGAGAGGGCAACAAGCCCCCCCCCCCCCCCCCCCGTCGATTGCGTGGTTCGCTCTAGGGGGGGCTGCCAGTTGCTGCCAGCGAGTCTAGGGAGCCGCTGCCCCTGCTGCATCTATTCTGAGTCCTTTTTTCCCTCATCCCCCCCCCCCCCCGAGTTATTCTACAGTTTGACTGGAACATTTTGTTGTCACCAAGACGGTGACTTTGCGTCGATAGGAAAGGAGGGGGCTCCTATTTACGGCGGGGTCTCCAGGAACTTGATGTGACGCCGTAAAATCGGGGACCGCCTGAGTGTCAAGAATTGAATTTAATAAATTCGGGCTTTTTTTCTCTTCAAAAGACGGCTGCCCGTGAGGGGGCAGCCAAAGAGTCGCGATGGGGCAGCCAAAGAGTCACGAGGGGGCAGCCAAAGAGTCACGTGGGGCAGCCAAAGAGTCACGAGGGGGTAGCCAAAGAGTCACGAGGGGGCAGCCAAAGAGTCACGAGGGGGCAGCCAAAGAGTCACGAGGGGGCAGCCAAAGAGTCGCTAGGGGGAAGCCAAAGAGTCACGAGGGGGCAGCCAAAGAGTCGCGAGGGGGAAGCCAAAGAGTCACGAGGGGGCAGCCAAAGAGTCACGAGGGGGCAGCCAAAGAGTCACGAGGGGGCAGCCAAAGAGTCACGAGGGGGCAGCCAAAGAGTCGCGAGGCGGAAGCCAAAGAGTCACGAGGGGGCAGCCAAAGAGTCACGAGGGGGCAGCCAAAGAGTCACGAGGAGGTAGCCAAAGAGTCACGAGGGGGCAGCCAAAGAGTCACGAGGGGGTAGCCAAAGAGTCACGAAGGGGCAGCCAAAGAGTCGCGAGGGGGAAGCCAAAGAGTCACGTGGGGGCAGCCAAAGAGTCGCGAGGGGGCAGCCAAAGAGTCGCGAGGGGGCAGCCAAAGAGTCACGAGGGGGAAGCCAAAGAGTCGCGAGGGGGCAGCCAAAGAGTCGCGAGGGGGCAGCCAAAGAGTCGCGAGGGGGCAGCCAAAGAGTCACGAGGAGGTAGCCAAAGAGTCACGAGGGGGCAGCCAAAGAGTCACGAGGGGGCAGCCAAAGAGTCACGAGGGGGTAGCCAAAGAGTCGCGAGGGGGAAGCCAAAGAGTCACGTGGGGGCAGCCAAAGAGTCGCGAGGGGGCAGCCAAAGAGTCGCGAGGGGGCAGCCAAAGAGTCGCGAGGGGGCAGCGAAAGAGTCGCGAGGGGGCTGCCAAAGAGTCACGAGGGGGCAGCCAAAGAGTCGCAATGGGGCTGCCAAAGAGTCGCGAGGGGGCAGCCAAAAAGCCATCGCATGCTATTCAGGAGCAGCAGGTTGCTGACCTCTAAGGAAAAAAAACACCACAGAAATATCAAACACTCACAAACACAACTGTCGGCAGTTGCAGACCATGCGTGCCAATAAGGACATCCAGTTGACTTTGATAATGTTGTTGTTTAGTGTAAAACGAATTAACACTGGCCGAGATTAATGAGAAAATACATTGGAACTGAGAGAACGCTTAAAAAGATCATTTGAAGCGTTCTGATAGCTACAGAGTTAGTGCTGACTGAAAGCGTATTATTAATACGCTGTTTAATTACGTGCTCATCCAGGTTACCATATGTTGATAAGCTGTGGCTAATCCAAACGGAAATATGTATTGCAGATCCTCATATTAGCATGATGTATGTATTCTACGTACGCTGTGCTTCTGTCACGCCGTGCGCGGCCAAACGTGGCTATGACATGGTGCAGGGTGAGGACGCGGAACAAAGATAAACCCTAAAGGCACATCACGCTACGTTAACTGTAAATCATGGGTACTGCATGTTCTCAGATCAACATGATCCACTGTAACTTGTGTGACTACATTAACCGCCGCCCCCCCCGCCTCCCACCTCTCTGGTCTTGGCACCTGATCGGCTCACACTGTTGATATCACCTGGACCCTTAGATGTAAGAGCGGAAACAATTAGACGTCTTCACTATTCTGCATATCGTCTGGTGAATCCGGTCGTGCTGTAATCACCAGCGAAACGTCACAGTGCTCAAATTGTAAATGTTGTCGTGGGTTCACTCTCCAACACACCGCGTGTGCTGACGTAGAAGCTCACGGGCACGTTTTGTCGACGTGACCAACCTTAATTCTAGATTTGAAGCTTTCGTGACTGCAAGGATTCATACTCTTTGTCTTTTTCGGTAAAGTCACGTAGGTAAAATTAAATAAATTAAAACAACTAAATTAAATCACGACGTTTCGGAGGCAACACAAGCTTTCGTCTTCAGGTGGAAACTGTCACAGCAAAATTATTGATATGGGTAGTGATATGGGTTGGGATAGTGATAGTGGTTGGGGTAGTGATAACGGTTGGGATAGTGATAGGGGTTGGGATAGTGTTAGTGGTTGGGGTAGTGATAGGGTTGGGGTAATGATAGGGATTGGCGTAGTGATAGGGTTGTGGTAGTGATAGGGGTTGGGATAGTGATAGGGGTTGGGGTAGTGATAGTGGTTGGGATAGTGATAGGGGTTGGGATAGTGATAGTGGTTGGGGTAGTGATAGTGGTTGGGATAGTGATAGGGGTTGGGATAGTGATAGTGGTTGGGGTAGTGATAGTGGTTGTGGTAGTGATAGGGGTTGGGATAGTGATAGTGGTTGGGGTAGTGATAGTGGTTGTGGTAGTGATAGGGGTTGGGATAGTGATAGTGGTTGGGGTAGTGATAGTGGTTGGGATAGTGATAGGGTTGGGGTAGTGACAGTGGTTGGGGTAGTGATAGGGTTGGGGTAGTGATAGGGGTTGGGGTAGTGATAGGGGTTGGGATAGTGATAGGGGTTGGGGTAGTGATAGTGGTAGTGATAGTGGTGGAGATATGGGTAGTGATAGTGGTTGGGGTAGTGATAGGGGTTGGGATAGTGATAGTGGTTGGGATAGTGATAGGGGTTGGGGTAGTGGTAGTGATAGGGGTAGGGGTGGTGATATGGGTAGTGATATGGGTTGGGATAGTGATAGTGGTTGAGATAGTGGTTGGGGTAGTGATAGGGGTTGGGGTAGTGATAGGGGTTGGGGTAGTGATAGTGGTAGTGATAGTGGTAGTGATAGGGGTAGTGGTGGTGATATGGGTAGTGATAGTGGTTTGGGGTAGTGATAGGGGTTGGGATAGTGATAGGGGTTGGGGTAGTGATAGGGGTTGATGTAGTGATAGGGGTGGTGATATGGGTAGTGATATGGGTTGAGATAGTGATAGTGGTTGGGGTAGTGATAGAGCTTGGTGTAGTGATAGGGCTTGGTGTAGTGATAGGGGTTGGTGTAGTGATAGGGGTAGGGGTGGGGCCTGGTCTTAGCTGGGGGACATGCGCAGGGAGAAGCAGCAGTAGCAGGATGGACTCGGGAGAAGAGATGGGGGTTGTTCTACGGTGGAACGGAAGCAGGTTCGTGATGATTGTTTTGCTTTGTCGAGTGGTGGAGGGTTACACGACACAAACTATTTTATCTGAATAATTCCGTGGCCTAATGGGAACATTTGTTATGAATGAGTGGAAGCTTCACGGAGACAGAGGGATGAGGGGGGGGGGGTAGAACGTGTTGAGTCAAGACACCGACTTGACGAGACGCGTCTGCCTAGCACGTGAGCGGGACAAGATCCCAGGCAGAGAGACAAATTATCTGGACTTGCCTCCCTTCCACACGTCTCCTCCTCGTTCTCCCCATCTCTATTGCTCCCACAGACTCTCGCAGAATCTCTCTCTCTCTCTCCACACACACTCTCTCTACTCCACACTCTTTCTCCACCCACACTCTTTCTTCTCCACTCTCTCTCTCTCTCCTCCACACTCTATCTCTTTCCTCCACACTTTTTTTCATCCATACTCTCTCTCTCCTCCACACTCTCTCTCCTCCACAGTCTCACCGTTCCCCCCGGCCTCCTCCCATCTCCAACTCGCCTCTCTTCCATCTCCCTTCCTTCAACCGCCACAGACACTTCCACCAAAATCCGCTCTCCCCCCTCCCATTGATCCCAATTCCCCCACACACTGTCCCCACCCTCTCCATCCCTCGCGAGGGAGTGAGGGATGGAGAGGGAGGAGTGAGCGGGTGTCGTCGATTGGGGCTGATGGGGGGGGTGCGTGGGGCGGTGTGATGATAATTAGTGGCGTGCGGCCGCGTGAAATGAGCGCGTGTCAAGGCCGCACCGAGGCTCCCCGCCTCGGCTAATCGCTCGCGATCGCCGCCTAACAATTAACAAGCAGGCAACAATTAATCACTCCCCCGGCCGTCTTTGTCTCTACAGCGTGCACTGGGGCGGGGCCTCCCTCCCTCTCCGAGTCGCCGCCGTCTCGCCTTCACTGAGCAACGGGGAGAGAGAGACGGTGGGGAATGAGACGCGAGACTCTGTGGGGTCGATCCAAGTAGGTGGACTGGGTCATCGCCTCGGTATCGTGGAATTACCGCCACTGACTCAGAGGCCCCCACCACCACCGCCGCACGTAGCGGTCTCTCGAGTCCCATGCTTCTGGGTAAGGAGCTCCCACTGGGAATGACTCTCTGGAGGTGAAGTCCTCTGGGTGAGAACTCCGGTTCGCTGCATCTCACTCTCACGAGTTCCCACTCCCTGTGCCCACTCATCCCTCAAAATTCAAGCGGAGTGGCTGGGGGCGCGGTGATCCTTACCCCCCCCCCCCCGCCCCGTGTGGGATCGATACAGTTCTGTTCATTCGGAAACTCCTTATTGATAAATCTGTGCTACAGTTAGCTACACCATTAACCACACTGTCAAACCCAAGAAACCTAAGACGTCCGCATAATTGCCCTTTAACTATCCCAACAATAACAAATGGAATCGGTTGACAAAGCCTTCGCCGTTGCATCACCAAAGTGTTTTCGAATGACCTCGTTTCCTCCGCTAACTTCGTGAATTTTCCCTCGAAAATATCCCGTCGCAGAAAATGTGTGCCGGACGCAGCCACATTTGCCAACGTGATTTGTGACTTTCATCCTCACCCATTGTAGTATCGATAGTTACATTTTCATGTGCATGGCTATTGAAGGAGTGCTTTGTGTTGCCTTGCTGTGGTCTGGGACTGTTGTTGTTGTTGTTTTTTTGTTTTGCAGGGCGTTGCCCAAGAATGCATTTGGTGTTACAACAAAACATCGTCAAGAATGCATGTACTTACGTGATTTGTACTCACGTGCTTCATTTTTTTTCGTGACTTGCTTAGCTTTCCTATACGTTGCACTCTTATCGTATTTTTGGCATCGTTTGTTGTTGCAACTTTCTGACCCGCCCGACTGGGGGGACATCTGTGCAAAAAGAGCTTCACGGCTCATCGGATTCTTCCAGTCTAAATCAAGATTCTGATTCTGTCGCAGTGGCGAGGCTCGCGTGGCCTCACAGCGAGAACCCGCTCCGGTTCAACTCCCGACTCGGTCGCCTCTCTCTCTCTCTCTGTGAGTCGAGTCTGTGCGCGTGTTCTCTCTCCCCACTGGTCCGCGTGGGTTTCCTCCGGGTTCTTCGGGTTTCACCTCCCAGAGCTGAAGCCCGACACACACAGTGGAACTGCCATCGGACAAACAGCAACCCCGCTGCTGAGAAATCTCGCCGCAAATCATCGCCCAACCGGGACCGCACAACAGCAGCAGTGGCATCGATTCTCACACCGAACACTGGGCAGGACCCTCCTGAAAAGCGGTCTTGAGACTCGGCGAGGCTTTCCTGGGTCCACGGTGAGCATCGAGGCATCTTCCTGTTCACAGCCCTGCAGCACCAGTGGTGGAAATTAAACATTCCTATGGCGGCACGCGTGGCTGTGGACACGTGGCGGTGGACGCGTGGATGTGGACGCGTGGCTTTGTACGCCTGGCTGTGGATGTGCTCCCGTGTGAGGAGGCGATCCATCATGAGCCGGATCCATTCCGGGCTATAACCCCCCCCCCCTCTTCCCCCCAGGCTGTCCCAGTGAACAACGAGGTGCGAGGGCGACGTTCTAGTACCGCTCGCGTATTCACGAGCGGTGGCGCAGCAGTTCGCACTGCGCTTTGAACCCGGCTACCCGAGTTCGATTCCCGCTCACGGCCACCAACGCCGATGACGATTATCTGAACCGATCCTGGACCTCCCGGCGGTCGAGTCGGACTCGAATGAGTACCCTGGTGCGGTGTGTAAACATCGCCACTGGGGAGACAAAGGCGGTCGGGCGTGGTGCTGGCCACCGACCCTCCTTGTCTGCCGTGCCGGCCTTCATAGGAGCTCGCTAACAGCACTTGCCCCAAGAGCCTGTTCAGGCTACACGGGGGTTCTTTGTCTTTGTACGTTTAATATGATAGAAGCAGGGTGGCTGATGCATCTTCTGCTGCCCCATCAATCTCTCTCCCCCACAGCCTCCCCTCTACCGCACAGCATATCTATTACATAACACTCACACACACACACTCTCACGCACACATTCACACACAAACTCAAAGACAAAGATCCCCCGTATAGTCTCAACAGAACTTTGGGGCAAGTGCTGTTAGCGAGCACCTATGAATGCCTGCACGGCACACGAGGAGGTGGGTGGCCAGCAACACGCCCGGCCGCCTTTGTCTCCCCAGGGGCGATGTTTACACACCGCACCAGGTACTCATTTGAGGCCGAGTCGATCTTCACCACAGGCATCCCCATAAGTTCACTCAAGAAATCGCGCCCCCTGCTCTCTCTCTCTGGCAGCAATAAAAGTTGTTTAAAAAGTAAAAAAAGTCTATCTCTCTTTCATTTAATTTCGTCTGGGGAGAGGGGGGGAGCCAGGGGAGGGGGGGTGAGCCTGTGGGGGGGGGGGGGTTGAGTCGGACCCCGGGGGGCGGCGGGGGGGGGGGGAACCCCGCAGTAATAGCGATCGCGGCCTACTGGATTCGAACCGCGAATCTCTGGACCACGCGCTACATCCTCCCCCCTCGACCCCCGTGACGATCCATGCATCCACAACCCGGCAGTCGGAGCGGCTCCGCTCCTGAATTTGAACCCCGACACTCGAAACTACTGGACGCCTGTGAGAAAAAAAACACACACACAAGAGCTTTCTAGCTCATCGGATTCCTCCAGTCTAAATGCACATTCCGATTGTGACCAACGAGACCCGAAGCAGTCGCAGCACCCAACGCCGGACTCGCGATGCCACTGAATCGAACGCCACCGGCGACTCGGCAACCGCCTCAAACTGCCTGCAGCCGCCTGCGACTGCCTGCAACCGCCTCAAACTGCCAGAAACCTGCATCAAACTGCCTGCAACCGCCTCAAACTGCCTGCAGCCGCCTGCGACTGCCTGCAACCGCCTAAAACTGCCTGAAATCTGCATCAAACTGCCGGCAACCGCCTCAACCTGCCTGCAACCGCCTCAAACTGCCTGCTGCCGTCTGCGACTGCCTGCAACCGCATCAAACTGCCTGAAACCTGCATCAAACTGCCTGCAACCGCCACAAACTGCCTGCAACCGCCTCAAACTGCCTGCAACCGCCTCAAACTGCCTGCAACCGCTTCAAACTGCCTGCAACCGCGCTGCAGCCACCGGACGCCCCGGCTACCTCGCCTGGTGTGCAGGAGGTCGTGGGTTCGATCCCGACCCTGACGCCTGCTGCTGCTGCTGTATATTTGGTGTTCGGGGTGTCTTTCTCTATCCTCTTGGTCGCGTGGATTTTTCTCCGGGTCCTCTGGTTTTTCCCTGGAAATTTAGAATCAACATCACGCATTTAAAGAATTTGGTTGCTATATATTTCAACATATGATAAGCCGCGTCGATGAGCTAGCATTTGTTCAGTGGGCATTACCTGGTGAAATAACCCCTCGAGTCTGCGTGTTATACGGGGAGAGGGGTCTGTATCTCTGTGTAAGATTGAATGTGTGTGTGAGTCTTTTGTGTGGAGCTCAGTGGACTTGCCAATGACTGGTACCAGCGGTGTTAAGATCGGCCTCTGTGGAGGAGGCTCGTGAAGGACGCTACTACTGAGAGATCGGAGGAGCGACGCTCACAACAACGAGCAGAACGCCGGTCGATTGAAGTACAACAATCACAATCAAATTATTTATTCATACTGGAGAAATCTGATGAGCTATAAAGCTCTTTTTCACTGATGCCCAGTAGGGGTAGGTCAGAACTTGACAACAAACAATACAAAAACACAATAGGAGAGCAAAGTATAGGAAAGGTAAATCACTTTAAAACTGTACAAATGCAACTTACCGGTTAAACCCCACGCAGCTATTACCTTATTTTCAGGAGTGACCTGGCTGTAAATCACACTGGTCTACATGTTTTTAGACGTCGTCTGCTTCAGAGATTAAATGTGCTGTTTATTATAGATTTTGATTTGCTGAATTCAAATATGACCATTAAAACAACTGATTGGCTATTGTTCCCAAGAAATTTAAGTTTTTACATTTTACATCTATGTATATAGACATAAAACACATTCCTGCGGAAGGAGCTGGTAGGAACGTTGGGTTGCTCGGTCAATGGCCAGGGTCAACGGCGGCACCACGTGGTGCATTCAGCAAATATGCCCGACTGTGAGGACGGGCACAAGCCGGCGTGAGTAGGTTAAACGTTGAGTTTTATAAGGGCACCACGGGGTGACCAGCAAATCCACACCCAGCCCCACCCCTCCCACCCCCCACCCAGCCCCACCCTCCCCACCCAGCCCCATCCACTGCTGCCCTGATGGACCCCCATGCTCTCCACCGCTGCCCTGAGGGAGAGCCGCGCTCTCTCCACTGCTGCCCTGGGCAGAGCCACGCTCTCTCCGCTGCTGCCCTGAGGGAGAGCCGTGCTCTGTCCACTGCTGCCCTGGGCAGAACCGTGCTCGCTCCGCTGCTGCCCTGAGGGAGAGCCGTGCTCCGTCTGCTGCTGCCCTGAGGGAGAGCCACGCTCTCTCCACTGCTGCCCTGAGGCAGAGCCATTAGTAGTCGAGTTATTTTGGTACTTAAATCCACTGCTGGATGAAGGCCCACCGCACGCTGTGCGAGTGGATTGTAAGGATTTACTTGACCAGTCTGTTGGGGGCCGCCGCACGCTGTGGTTGTTGGGGGGTGCCGAAGGCTGTGGTTGTTGGGGGGTGCCGCAGGCTGTGGTTGTTGGGGGGGGGGGGGTGCCGCAGGCTGTGGTTGTTGGGGGGTGCCGCAGGCTGTGGTTGTTGGGGGGTGCCGCAGGCTGTGGTTGTTGGGGGGTGCCGCAGGCTGTGGTTGTTGGGGGGTGCCGCAGGCTGTGGTTGTTGGGGGGTGCCGCAGGCTGTGGTTGTTGGGGGCTGCCGCAGGCTGTGGTTGTTGGGGGGTGCCGCAGGCTGTGGTTGTTGGGGGGTGCCGCAGGCTGTGGTTGTTGGGGGGTGCCGCAGGTTGTGGTTGTTCGGGGCCGCCGCAAGCTGTGGTTGTGTAGATAGTAGAGCTTTACTCATAAATTGTAAACTTAGCTCTTTTCATGTGTTCATGGTTGCTTTATATGATAACATGTCACCTGTCATGTAACACTTAAAAAATCAGCAAAATGGTTATATACATAACATTTATATGAAACAAAAGACAAAAAAACTATTACGTATATACAAGTACATCGTTTAGTCCTTATTCAGTGTCTACTCGACGCTTCTTGGCTTGTCTCGTGTATTCATTAAATGGAGCATCTCTTGTCACTGTCCAGCAATAGTCTGCAAGCATTTGATGGGCTCGATTTGCCCTGATAGCGCTTCTCCATTGTTGCAGTGTCCTGGTGAAATCGCTCACCATGCTCGTCGCTCACTGCTCCGCAGTTCGGTGGGAAAAAATATAGATGAGAGTGCAAAAAAAATTATCTTTAATGACATGTTGCAACCAAGGCTTTTGTATGCCTTGAGGTTTTCCACCAACTCCCTGTAGTTGTCTGCCTTGTTGTTTCCGAGAAAAGTTGTTGCCTCTAACTGGAAGGCTTTCCATGCCGTCTTTTCCTTGCCACGCAGTGCACTGTCAAATGCAACAAAGACACCTTCCTTCATTTTAGCTTCATTTAACCTTGGAAATTTCCACGGAGGTACTTGAAAGCCGCTTGTGTTTTGTCCATGGCTTTGACAAAGTTCATCATCAGACTCAGCTTGATGTGTATGGGTGGTAACAAAATGTTCCTTGATTCAACAAGTGGTGGATGCTAAACACGTTTCTTCCCAGGCTCCAATGACTGTCGGAGTGACCAATCTATCTTGATGTAGTGGGAATCTCTCACGACTATCACATTCGCAGAGAAAACAGCAGTACTTTGTGTATCCAGTCTGCAGACCAAGCAAGAGAGCAACAACATTAAAATCGCCACAAAGCTGCCACTGATGTTCGTCATAGTATATGCACCTGAAAAGTTGTTTCATGTTGTCATAGGTGTTTCCTTCATATGAACTGCATGACCAATGGGAATTGATGGCAAAACATTTCCATCATGCAGCAAAACAGCTTTAAGACTCATCTTCGATGAATCAATGAACATTCTCCACTCATTTGGATCATGAACGATGTTGAGGGCTGCCATCACACCATCGATGGTGTTGCAGACTACGAGATCACCTTCCATGAAGAATGGCACAAGATCCTTTTGACGGTCACGGAACATGGAAACCCTAACATCACCTGCCAGGAGATTCCACTGCTGCAGTTTGGAGCACAACAGCTCTGCCTTACTCTTGGGTAGTTCCAAATCCTTGACAAGGTCTTTCAGTTCACCTTGGGTTATGAGGTGTGGTTCAGAGGAGGAGGATTGGAGAAAATCTGGGTCACGTGACCTTGACGGTTCAGGACCAGAAGTTTCTTCCTCTTCCTCGTCTGACTCAAGTGAGAATGATTCTGGTGTATCAGGAACCGGCAGTCCTTCTCCGTGGGGTACTGGACGTATAACTGATGGAATGTTTGGATAATGCACAGTCCACTTTTTCTTCTTTGACACACCTTTCCCAACTGGAGGCGCCATGCAGAAGTAACAATTGCTGATATATATGATCTGTTGGCTCTCCAAATCATTGGCACTGCAAAAGGCATAGATTTCCTTTTCCTGTTCAACCACTAGTGTTGCAGCATATGTGTGTGGGGCCCACCACTACAATTTTGCAGCCAAAATAAAGGTGATAGACTTCCTTAACCATAGTGGTTATACTGTGCTTTTGAGATGCAAAAGTCACTTCACCACAAACATAGCAGAAGTTATCTGCTTTGTTCACAAACGTACGAGGCATCTCTGCTCACTCTGGCTAAATAGAAATGTGTCTCTTTGCAAAATCAAACACTGACAAATAAGAGAGCATGACACTATGATTTATAGCACTGAAATAAGGCAATTTGTTCAGCAGAAGGATGTAAGCATAGTTATGATTGCATCATCCATGGCGTCTATGAATAACATGATGCAATTTATATCATGTATGACGCATTACCATGTTCAGATTGCACCATTCATTGTTTTGCTCAAAAATCAAGTACTGTCCAAACCCAGTCATAGATGTATTCATCGATCCAGTCAAAGATGAATTTTAGTAATTTCTGGTTTAAATTGAGATCCCTTCCCTTTATAACTCACTTACCCTCCGCCATTCCCAAGTCAAGGGTCGTAGATACTGAACCAGTAGCATCTCTTGGAAACTAGAGCCAATCAACAATTTTAAGCATCATTTTCATTCTCAGTGACCCAGAATTAGTAAAGTTGAACTACATTTATTTCGGAAGCATTTTGGCTGTAGACCAGCGTTATAGCTCAACGAAGTGGCTTGTCGCGTGGTAATTTATAGCAGCAAAATAATCTAAATAATCTAGACGCATGTTTTTAAATGTGGAGGGAAAAACCGGAGGATCCAGAGAAAAAATCCACGCCACATCGCAAACTCCAAATATTCAGCAGGAGTCAGGGTCGGGATTGAACCACCGACCTGAATACAAGGCGAGGAAGGTAACATCACACCACCGTGGAGCCCCTTAAATAAATAAATAAATATCCCATATAAGTTCAAATTGCATTAGTACATCAATTCCCTAGTTGGAGAAAGGCAGTAAAGCAATAGCAAAAACAGTCCCAGACCACACCAAGACACAGTATGAAGCACAGCTGGTGCATCTGCAAATCATCTCAGTCGGTCAACCCATAGCACCTGCGTCTGTCTCGTGACCTCCTGCCAGGAGGCCTTCGACACTTTACGTGGCCTCGAAGTGCACCTAGTCTGGCACAAGCGCCGTGGTGACGCTGCCGCCACTTAGCGGCAACTGCTGTTGTTTTTTGTATTGTGTGTGTTATTGTCGTGTGAAAGAGAGAGAGAGAGCGTTTGAATTTAATTTTGGCAGAGAGAAAGGCTTGCGGGTAGATGTGGGAGTGTGAGAGAGAGAGTGAGATATTACATGTGAAAGTGTGCGCGCGCGTGTGTCAATCTAATTTCATTAGTCTGGGTGAGTGTAAGTGAGCGTGTGTGAACACGTGTGCATGAATCTGTGTGTATGTATGAGTGTACTGATATAGTGTTGAGAGTGTGTGTGTGTGTGTGGATGCATGTGTGGGTTCGGGTGTGTAATTGTATGTATGTAAGTGTGTATGTGTAGTAAGCGACTTCCGAGACACGACGTGTAGAGGGCTCCTTGTTTATTTCTCACACTTTACGGGCACAATCACTGGGCAACATAAATATTGGGCTACGCATGGCTGACCCACTCATACAGCCCTATCTCCAACGTCTAACTATATAGCTGGCTAACTGATACAGTGACGACGACGATGGGAGCCATACAGCGGATCGGCCGTGCGGCCGGGCGATGGAGAAGACATGATGGTGAAGACAGTGACGGCAGCCAGGACCCGGACCCCCACGACAGCCCCGAACCTCCAATTACGTCCTCCTTATATACTCCTCGGCGTGGCCAGGCCCCACCTCCGGCCACGCCCCCTTATAGAACCTTTGAGCAGGTTCCTGGAGCTTCCCAACTGATCCCCGCCTCTGACCTTTAGCCCAGTTACACCTCCCCCTTATAGTTGGCTATTAGATATGCACCCAATACCCGTAATTATTCCTCCTGGTCAACATATGGCACCCTGTCACTACATCAACCCCCCCCCCCCCATGTTTAAAAGATAGCCGTCCCAGCTAATATTAACAAAATCAAAACACGTCAGGCAGAAGAATTCCACAATAAAACAGTAAAGTAAAAAAAAATCGAAGATAAAGACAATGTTTTTGTTAGGGTGGAACAATCCGCGACCGACAAGGAAGACCCAAGCCACGACTCGGAAAGGTAGAGGGAGAGGTAGGGAGAGGAGAGAAGAGAGAGAGAGAAGGAGAAAAAGGACAAAAATAAGAGAAATTCCCCCCCCCCCTGCAAAACACGCGCACCCCAACCCCAAACCCCCCTCATACACATACACACAGGGAGATTCCTATTATCGGAACATACCACATTTCGACCGGGTCCTCGACGTCAGTCCATCCTTGGGGGCAAACTTCATATTCTTGGCAGGTGATGTGGGCTCGCATAAAAGCCCAGAAGGAGTCGGTTCCATCCTCGACTCCTTAGGTGACATGGGCCGGGTTGTAGCCGGCGGTCCCTCATATTCGGCGGGATCTCGTGACCCCCCAATCTTCAGGGGCTCGGAAACTGTGGGCGGCACAACACAACCCTTCTGACGCACGCTCTCCATGGCCGATTCCCCTGGCTCGTCATCAGACACATCAGTACACAGGCCGTATAATGCTTAGAGATGAGCTGTCAGTTTGGGGAAAAACATAAGGTTTCAACTGCGATGGATGGACAAACCAACGGCGACGACCCACCCGTATACGCATGCACTGCGGCCGTTTAACCTCCACTACTTCCACGGGACTCTGCCATGGCCGATGCAATTTATGGGACGTTCCCAATGGCACCTGCGGGCAGTGCAACCATGCCCGGCCCCCTATGGCCCATGGCAGCACATGGTCATGCCGCCCCGTATTCTTTTTATTAGTAGCCTGTGCTCTGGTGGTGTTCGCTTTGGCCGCTTCGCGTGCTGCCAAAACGCGCTTTAGCGTAATCTCCAGGGGCGTAGGCAAGGAGGTTTTTCCCTTGTTTAGTGACAGGCCCAATTTAACCTCCATGGCGGGTTCATTTTCCCTCCCATGCATAAGGAAAAACGGCGAAATCCAGTGGAAGCGTGGGGAGCCATCCTGCATGCCGCCAGGACTCCCGGAACATGCAGATCCCAATCGGTTTGAGCCGCACTAACCCCCTGACAGAGCATGGATTTCAGGGTTCTATGAAGGCGTTCTACCATACCATACGTTTGGGGATGGTATGGTGACGTTCTAATATTTTTAGTGTCTAGCACGTCACAAACTTCGCGCAGCAGCTTCGATGAGAAATTCCGCCCCTGATCCGTGAGAAGCTGCTCGGGGGCCCCCTTATCCATTAAGTAGCCATGCAAAAATGCATCGGTGATGGAAGAGGCCGGTTGGTCGGGCAACAGCCAGGCCATCAGCCACCGAGAAAAATATTCCATCCCAACCAGGAAAACTGTATTCCCCCGCTGCGTGGCCGGGAAGGGTCCCAGAATGTCAAGCGTGACCAACTCGTTATTCCATGACATTGAGATGGACTGCAACAGAGGCTGGGACTTCCTCAGTGCTGGCTTCCTGTGCATGCAGTCCGTGCAACCCTTAATCAAGCGGTACACATCGCACGACATTCCCGGCAAATAATAGTCGCGCTGCAACATCAACAACGTCTTACGCACCCCGAGATGTAACAATTTGTCCTCGTGCACCACCCGTGTCAATTTGCCCCGAAGGGCAGGGGGAACCACAATGCGGTGACGTTGCAGCCCCTCATCCCACCACATCAAAAGGCCGTCCTGAAGAACCGATCGCAGGGCGTCAGTGGGAGCAGACTCTTTGTGCCCCAACTCAGCGCGATGCCGCAAAGCCATAAGGGACACATCCTCCATTTGCAACCGCCCCCACTCAGCACACATACAATTTAAAACACTGTCCCCTGGCGTGACCACCTCAGCGGGCTCCCCCTCATCGAGCGCCGCTATAACGGCTGGAGGCCCCGCTGCCGGAGGTTTACAATGGCCCACACCGGACGATCACGCACAGCGCGCCCCCTGGGGCAGGCGGGATAACGCGTCAGCGTTACAATGCCGCACCCCTTTACGGTGCATCACTCGGAATGAGTACTCCTGAAGAATTTCCAGCCAGCGTGAGAGCTGGCCAGAAGGTTGGTCCACTCGTAGGGAGTACTGAAGGTCCACGTGATTCGTGTAAAACAACAAAATCCCTGCCATAGAGATAAGGTCTGTACTGTTGTACGAAATATACCATGGCCAAGAGTTCCCTTTGAGTGTTCATAGTTCATAGTTCATTTATTTGGTATAGCCCTGTGAGCCATTCGGCTCTTGAATCGGGTGCAACCGCAACAAACAAAAAAACATGAACAAGAAAACATCTTAAAGTGATTATGTGACTGTGCAAACAGAAAATACAGGAAAAAAATATCAAAATATTCCTGAAATAGCACCGTACACCAACGCTGTGTGCAAAAATCCCAGTGGGATGCAAGTCAAATAACAACAACAACCACAAGACAACGAAGATTAAGGCCATCAGTCTAACTCCATACTACAATAAACAAAAACATGGGCATAACAAAAAAACTTTTCGAAATCACCAAAATAAAAGCCATAAATCCAATGTAACAGTGATCATAGGGACTGTGACCGAATTTTTAACAATAAACTACGTAAATAAATTATAACACCAAAATCTAGAGCCATATTTTAGGCCACTGAATAGCAGTGGCAGCTAGGGTTGTACAACTCCTCTTGAGCAGTTTTGAGTGAAGATCTCATAAGTAGTGATTCAAGTTGCAGTTTATTGGCAATAGCATTCCAGACCCTTGGGGCATCAATAGCAAAGGCCCTTCCTCCAGTTTTTGTACGGAAATAGGGAATGTGAAGCTGGTAAATGAGCGAAGACCTGAGGTCAAATTTGTTCTTTGAAACAGAGAGGAGATCCAGTAGGTAGTCTGCGTAATTTTTTGTAAGAACATCGTGAATAAATAAGATCTGGTGCACAAGCCGTCGAACATTAAGAGATGTTAAGTTTGACCCAATGTAGAGATCACAGTGGTGAGTCCTATATGGGCAGTTCAATGCAAATCTTAAGGCCAAATGATGGATGGAATCAAGCTTCTTCAGTACAGTACTTGGGGCTGATTTATACACGATGTCACAGTAGTCAAGTAGAGGAAGTATGGTAGCTTTATCAATTCCAAACGGAACATTGGGGGGAAGCAGTGCTTGTGTCGATACAGAAAACCAATTTTTATTTTTGTCTTTTTACCAATATAATTAATGTGATCTTCAAAACTAAGTTTTGAATCCAGGATGACCCCAAGATACGTATAGATCTTGACTTGCTCTATTTGATAATTATTCAAGGAATGTAATTGGGGAAAAATAACTTCCTGCTTTAGTCACGGAGAGAAGCATAGCACCTTGGTTTTGGAGGTATTCAGGACTAGTTTAAGAGAAACTAGTTGATGTTGTAGTTTGTTGAAATCACCCTGGAGCTTAGCAATCACGTCATCCGGAGAGCGGCCAGCAGTAATCAGTATCGTGTCATCTGCAAAAAGATTTACCCTGGAATGATCCAGTTGAGTGCCCAAGTCATTGACATAAAGAGAGAACAAGAGGGGGCCGAGGATGGAACCCTGTGGAACCCCTTTTGTTATCTTAACACTGTTTGACCTCCAACCATCTGTGAATACAGTTTGGGTGCGAGAAAAGTGGTAATTTTTTAACCATTGTACTGTGTTCTCGGAAAAACCGAGGCAACTTAGTTTACTAAGCAGGATGTTGTGGTCAACTGTATTAAAAGCTTTGGACAGGTCAAGAAAAAGACAGGCACAGTACTGCTTATTATCAAGGCTATTGTAAATTTGATTCAAAGAGTCTAATGCAGCAGATGTGGTGCAGTATTTTTTTCCGGAACCCAGATTGTTTTAGATGTAGTAGATTGTTGGTGGAAAGGAAACTGCTAATTTGGTAGTTCAATAATTTTTCAAACATTTTCATCAATGGGGACAAATTTGAGATAGGTCGGTAGTTATTGGGATCATCTTTAGGGCCCCCTTTGTGAAGTGGACGGACATAGGAATGTTTCCATTCTAGAGGAACTGATGCTTCTTTGATGGACAGGTTGAAAATATGGGCTATAGGTTTGTATATTAGGTGACCAACAGTTAGTAGAGCAAAGACGGGAAAACTATCTGCTCCGGTAGAGGAGGACCCTTTGAGGTAGGACAGTTGTTTCAGAACATTACTTTCGTGGATTGGTTGGAAACTAAATTCGTTTAATGTTTGGACAGAGGTGTAGGAATTTGCAGGAGCAGGGGTGACTCCCAATAAATTATCAAAAATATTACCAGCTTCAGAAAAATGAAGGTTAAAATTGTCAACTATTTTTTGGGGGTCTGAAAAATATTCCCCATTTCGGTGAAGCTCAACGGGCAGATTTTCTGTTTTGGATGCCTTTTCAATAGATTTGATTGTTTTCCAAAAAATCCTGGCATTTCCATGTGATTCCAGGAGAGTGGAGGAAAAATAGGCATTTTTTGCATGCCGTATATTTTTTACGCATCTATTCCTTAAAATCCTGTATTCTAGCCAGTCATTTACCAAATTACTTTTCTGAGCACATGCCCAAGCCTTGTCCCTAGTTTTCATGAGCTTTGTAATCAAAGGATCATACACAGTACTGCTGTTCCACGGCAGACAAGACATGGCTACTATACGCAACTACCCTCTCCACTCTATTCTTAACCTGAAATAGGACGGCTCCTATACCCATGTCGCTAGCGTCCGTGTCCAGAACAAACGGCAGGGAGAAATCCGGATAGTCGAGTGGGGGCGTGTTGGAAAGGCACTCACGAAGGGCTACAGATGTAGCCTCCACCCCCCACTTGAATTTTTGGTTCTTGACAGTCAGGGCATGGAAAGGTTTAGCCACAGTGGCAAACTGCGGCACAAATCTATGATAGTACGACACGAACCCAACGAAACTGCGCACCTCACCCACGGACTTGGTGGTCGGCCAATCTCGCATGTACGCCGTTGTCTCAGGGTCCATGGCTATTCCATTTGAACTAACGATGTGACCCAGGTAACGCACGGAGGTTTGCAACAAATTACAGATTGCAACCGCTGGAGGTGCTCTTCGAAAGTGCGGCTGAACACAATAATATAATCCAAATAGCTGAGGGAGGAGTCCCACTGTAGGCCAGCCAAGACGAGTTCCATAAGCCACTGAAATGTGGCCGGGGCAGAGTGCAATCCCATCGGGAGACAATTAAACTTGAACAGTCCTTGGGGCATGCGGAACGCAGTTTTAGGCTTTGACGACCCCTCAAGGGGAAGTTGCCAAAACCCCGATAACAAGTCAAGCATATAAAAACATGCGCACCGGACAATGCATCCAGGGAGTTATCCATGTGTGGGAGCGGGTACGCGTCGGCCACCGAGACCTTATTTAGTTTGCGAAAATCTACACAGAACCTTATACTGCCATCCTGCTTTTTGACCAGCACCACAGGCGCACCCCAAGGGCTGGTAGAAGGAGATATTATATCTGCGGCTAACATCTCTTCTACCACCTGCTGCACATGCTCTTTCTCCCGTGGGCTCAACCGATACGAGTTCTGACGAATTGGGCCGGCCTCCCCCGTGTCAATGCAGCGTTGCAACAGGGAGGTTCGGCCGAAATCAAACTTACTCTTATTGAATACATCCGAAAACTCGTGCAGCAGCCACCATAACTCTCCCCGATATACGCCGGGGACAACAGTGGGTTTTCCTGACACGATGCCTCTGCCCACTTCTCGTCCGATCCAACACCCTTATCCACCGCGCTCACAATCCCGGCGGGCGCAAGCCTGGCACCCTCGCAACACACGGCCGTCACGTGAGCCAACACCGTCCCAGCCTGAACCACAGCCGTTTCCGGCACTGCATTGAGCACCTGTAAAAACGGCTCCTGGTTCATGCGAAGGATCAATTAGGCGCCGAACAGCGCCTGGCCACGGGTAGCCATATTAGACGGAGTCAAGAGGACGCCCGCCTCTGGGTCAGCATTTTTCAATTATTTGCGGTAGCGTAACGATACCAACATTTGCGAGCCCGACGGGATCTCCACCAAGTCCCTGGCAAGGGCCTGGACCGTGACATTTGCCACCGCACTTTTGTGTGGGGACTGCAAGAAAAAACAGTCGACGGCCCGACGGCATTTCCACGCAGTCAATGCCTAAGAGGTAGGGCACCGCCAGCATCCTCGAGATCAATACAGGTCCGACTGCCGTGATCTCGCCAATCTTGACGCGGGCCTCTATTTGCCCTACGATCCCCATGCATTTACCACCGGCTTAACACGCTGGATCCTCGACGGCAACAAATAAAAAAAATCACATCAGAGATAATGGTGGTGGAAGCACCTGTGTCCATTAGGACACGTACTTAGATCCCCTGGATGGAACCTGTCACTGTAGAGGAACCCGCTGCGGCCGCAATTACCCAGCGTGACAACTTCCTCCGCTGTGTACCTGAACTAGGCCACCCTTCCGCAGCTAGTTCCTGCCGCTCGGCAGTACTATCGACGAGATACGGGGTGGAGATGACCCGCGGAACCCCAGGGTATCTGGTGTGTCGCGACTCGCCTGTCAGGGCTGGGATGTGACCGTCGGCGGAGCGGAGGACGCCGGAGCCGTCGTCGGGGGTCGAGCCTGGTTCTGGCACCCCCGCGCGAAATGCCCCAGCTGTCCGCAACGAAAACAAGTGCCGGTGGGCCTCCGCAGCAGGGGATCTCCCTCTTCCCGTGGTCTCCAGCCCCTGGGTCGTCGTGAGGCCTCCCCGCAACTCTGGCTCCACGTTGGGACCGCAGCCGCGACGTCCTTGTCTGGCGGCAGGTCCACGGCCGGCTGTCCCCCGACGCACCGCGGCGACCAGCCGGCCGACTCGTCGTCTCGACCGGGTTCCCCCGTCCACGCTGCCATCTAGGACCACCGGTGCAGGTTCTCATGGGCCTGCAGGCATCTGGCGGCCCAACGAGACGTCTGCGCATCTTCGTCGACCACTGGCAAGACAACCCCCATCTCCCAAGCCAGCATTAACATCCTCTCCATGACGAGAGAGTCGAGGGCCGTCGTGTCCACCGTGGTCACCAACGACTACCAATAACAGTATCTGCCGTTCGCCACTCAGTGACGGTGACATCACCACGGCACCTGAAGCCAGGTGCACACACCCATACACTCATCACCACTCGAAATTTGAATTCCGCGATTAACTCGGCTCAATTCCAGAACTTAAAATCACCAGTTTCACTGTCTACGCGACGTGCATTTTGCTCTGAGTAGCAGGGCGGGTGTGGCAGTACTGCCACTTGAAGGATCTCACTTGACTGAATCTCCGATGTAGCGCTGTAATATCTTCTTGCGCGGGCCGTTCTCCAACGACTGCCCGATTGCCAAACGGATTCACCGGGGCCACGCCGCGACACCGATGGTACGAACGGGATCGAAGGAGGAGAAATCTTGTATTTTTTTTTTAAAATCGATACCAACCGATGGGGAAATTGAACAAAACATCCCCATGTAGCACCACAGTGCTTTGGCAATCGTGAAGGTATATTACCCGCGCCTCTGGATCGCTGCAAATTCGACATCGATTCTGAGTGGAGACTGTCGAGTTAAAAAAAAAAGTCAGCTACTGACTGCGCCGAGTGTGGAGCCTCAGGAGTGGGGTGTGTGGATGGGGGGGGGGGGGGGATCGAGAGGCGCGGGGTTGATAGGCGCTCGCAAACTCGGTGAGGCCGAGCTACACCGGGGGAGGATGGGGAGGCTGATCGCCGATGCGGTAATGAGTCCTGACACGCGTGGCTGGGGATCGAACTCGGGTCACGGGAGGTTGCGGACCTCAGAGGCAACCTACCAATCACTGAGTGATCGCGCTGCGTGTTTATCACGCGCACGCACGCGCGCGCGCACACATAAAGATAAATATAACCCCACCCCCCACCCCCCGTGTAGCCTCAACAGACTGTTGGGGCAAGTGCTGTTAGCGAGCACTATGAAGGCCGGCACAGCACACCAGGGGGTGGGTGCCCAGCACCACGCCCGGCCGCATTTGTCTCCCTTTTATCGATGCCCACACATCGCACCAGCTACTCATATGAGGCCGAGTTGACCTAGGAGAGACCTAGGACCGGTTCAGATAATCGTCACCGGTGTTGTTGGTGGCCGTGAGCAGGAACGAAAGTCGAGTGGCCGGGGTTCGTAGCGCGGTTCACAGCTAACCGCTGCGCCACCGCTCCCCCACACACACACATACAGAGATCGCTCCACGCGCCTGTGATCAATTCTCATCCCGGGCGAGAGCATTCATCACCCGCACTCACACGCGCCTCCACCGCCCCGGTGATGGGGGCGGTGATGGGGAGGCGGGGGTGATGGGAAGGAGGAGCAGGGGTGATGGGGGCAGTGATGTTGGAGGGGGGGTTATGGGAGGGAGGAGGATGGTGTAATGGGGAGGCAGGGGGTGATGGGAAGGAGGAGGGGGGGTGATGGGGGCGGTGATGGTGGGTGGAGGAGGGATTTATGGAGGCTGTGATGGGGGGTGATGGGAGGGAGGCGGGGGTGATGGGGGCGGTGATAGGAGGGATGAGGGGGATGATGGGGGGGGTGATAATGATGTTGATGGCGATAGGAGGATAATAATATTATCATGGGGCCTTTTTTGGCAGTATCAACGTATGAAAAATAAGAATAGGTTTTCCCCTTTCTGGCAATAAAACAGTTGTGTTAGGATCTTCAAACACCAAATAGATGATGATGGCAATTTCAGGATGACGAAGGATTATGATTATGGCGGCAGAAGGATGATGATGGCGATAGAAGGATGATGATGATGATCAGTGCACCTAATTTGCCATCACCCTCCCCGCGTTCGTCTCAAACTCAAAGCAAATCCACGGCGGTCACCCCCCCCCCCCCCCCCCCCATGTCACTCGTCCGATCTATTTTCACCGGCTCTTTGATATTCCTGTTGTGTTGTTGTCTTTTGATTTACATTGTTAAAACCACACTGCCTGTGACTGTGTGTGTACTGCGTGTGTGTGTACTACTGTGTGTGTGTGTACTGTGTGTGTACTGTGTGTGTACTGTGTGTGTGTACTGTGTGTGTATACTGTGTGTGTGTACTGCATGTGTGTGCGTGTGTACTGCGTGTGTGTATACTGTGTGTGTACTGTGTGAGTACAGTGTGTGTGTACTGTGTGTGTACTGTGTGTGTGTGTACTGTGTGTATACTGTGTGTGTACTGTGTGTATACTGTGTGTGTACTGTGTGTGTACAATGTGTGTGTACTGCGTGTGTGTATACTGTGTGTGTACTGTGTGTGTGCTGTGTGTGTACTGTGTGTGTGTACTGTGTGTATACTGTGTGTGTGTGTACTGTGTGTATACTGTGTGTGTATATACTATGTGTGTGTACTGTGTGTGTAATGTGTGTATATTATGTGTGTATACTGTGTATACTGTGTGTGTGTACTGTTTGTGTGTGTACTGTGTAATGTGTGTGTACTGTGTGTAATGTGTGTGTACTGTGTGTGTACTGTGTGCAATGTGTGTGTACTGTGTGTGTACTGTGTGTGTGTATTGTGTGTGTGTATTGTGTGTGTACTGCGTGTGTGTACTGTGTATGTGTATACCATGTGTGTATACTGTGTGTGTACTGTGTATATATAGTGTGTGTATACTGTGTATGTACTGTGTGTGTGTACTGTGTGTGTACTGCGTGTGTGTACTGTGTGTATACTGTGTGTGTATACTGTGTGTGTACTGTGTGTGTGTACTGTGTGTGTGTACTGCGTGTGTGTACTGTGTGTATACTGTGTGTGTATACTGTGTGTGTACTGTGTGTGTGTACTGTGTGTGTGTACTGCGTGTGTGTACTGTGTGTATACTGTGTGTATACTGTGTGTGCACTGTGTGTGTGTACTGTGTGTGTGTACTGTGTGTAACGTGTGTGTGTACTGTGTGTACTGTGTGTGTACTGTGTATACTGTGTGTGTACTGCGTGTGTGTACTGTGTATATACTGTGTGTATACTGTGTGTGTATACTGTGTGTGTACTGTGTGTATACTATATGTGTATACTGTGTGTACTGCGTGTGTGTACTGTGTGTATACTGTGTGTATACTTGTTTGTGTGTACTGTGTGTAATGTGTGTGTGTACTGTGTGTGTACTGTGTGTGTACTGTATGTAATGTGTGTGTGTACTGTGTGTGTACTGTGTGTGTGTGTACTGTGTGTGTACTGCGTGTGTGTATACTGTGTGTGTATACTGTGTGTATACTGTGTGTGTGTGTGCACTGTGTGTGTGTACTGTGTGTGTGTGTACTGTGTGTAATGTGTGTGTGTGTACTGTGGATATACTGTGTGTATATACTGTGTGTATACTGTGTGTGTGTATATATATTGTGTGTGTACTGTGTGTGTACTGTGTGTATACTGTGTGTGCATACTGTGTGTATACTGTGTGTGTACTGTGTGTGTATACTGTGTGTGTACTGTGTGTACTGTGTGTATACTGTGTGTATACTGTGTGTGTATACTGTGTGTGTACTGTGTGTATACTGTGTGTGTATACCCTGTGTATACTGTGTGTGTACTGTGTGTGTACTGTGTGTATACTGTGTGTATATACTGTGTGTATTGTGTGTGTACTGTGTGTATACTGTGTGTGTATACTGTGTGTATACTGTGTGTGTACTGTGTGTATACTGTGTGTGTATACTGTGTGTATACTGTGTGTGTACTGTGTGTGTATACTGTGTGTATACTGTGTGTATACTGTGTGTGTACTGTGTGTGTACTCTGTGTGTACTGTGTGTGTGTGTACTGTGTGTGTACTGTGTGTGTGTACTGTGTGTGTATACTGTGTGTGTGTGTGTGTAATGTGTGTATATTATGTGTGTATACTGTGTATACTGTGTGTGTGTACTGTTTGTGTGTGTACTGTGTAATGTGTGTGTACTGTGTGTAATGTGTGTGTACTGTGTGTGTACTGTGTGCAATGTGTGTGTACTGTGTGTGTACTGTGTGTGTGTGTGTATTGTGTGTGTGTATTGTGTGTGTACTGCGTGTGTGTACTGTGTATGTGTATACCATGTGTGTATACTGTGTGTGTACTGTGTATATATAGTGTGTGTATACTGTGTATGTACTGTGTGTGTGTACTGTGTGTGTACTGCGTGTGTGTACTGTGTGTATACTGTGTGTGTATATATACTGTGTGTGTACTGTGTGTGTGTACTGTGTGTGTGTACTGCGTGTGTGTACTGTGTGTGTGTGTGTGCACTGTGTGTGTGTACTGTGTGTGTGTGTACTGTGTGTAATGTGTGTGTGTGTACTGTGTATATACTGTGTGTATATACTGTGTGTATACTGTGTGTGTGTATATATATTGTGTGTATACTGTGTGTGTACTGTGTGTGTACTGTGTGTATACTGTGTGTGCATACTGTGTGTATACTGTGTGTGTACTGTGTGTGTATACTGTGTGTGTACTGTGTGTACTGTGTGTATACTGTGTGTATACTGTGTGTGTATACTGTGTGTGTACTGTGTGTATACTGTGTGTGTATACCCTGTGTATACTGTGTGTGTACTGTGTGTGTACTGTGTGTATACTGTGTGTATATACTGTGTGTATTGTGTGTGTACTGTGTGTATACTGTGTGTGTATACTGTGTGTATACTGTGTGTGTACTGTGTGTATACTGTGTGTGTATACTGTGTGTATACTGTGTGTGTATACTGTGTGTATACTGTGTGTATACTGTGTGTGTACTGTGTGTGTACTCTGTGTGTACTGTGTGTGTGTGTACTGTGTGTGTACTGTGTGTGTGTACTGTGTGTGTATACTGTGTGTGTGTGTAATGTGTGTATATTATGTGTGTATACTGTGTATACTGTGTGTGTGTACTGTTTGTGTGTGTACTGTGTAATGTGTGTGTACTGTGTGTAATGTGTGTGTACTGTGTGTGTACTGTGTGCAATGTGTGTGTACTGTGTGTGTACTGTGTGTGTGTGTGTATTGTGTGTGTGTATTGTGTGTGTACTGCGTGTGGGTACTGTGTATGTGTATACCATGTGTGTATACTGTGTGTGTACTGTGTATATATAGTGTGTGTATACTGTGTATGTACTGTGTGTGTGTACTGTGTGTGTACTGCGTGTGTGTACTGTGTGTATACTGTGTGTGTATATACTGTGTGTGTACTGTGTGTGTGTACTGTGTGTGTGTACTGCGTGTGTGTACTGTGTGTATACTGTGTGTATACTGTGTGTGCACTGTGTGTGTGTACTGTGTGTGTACTGTGTGTAACGTGTGTGTGTACTGTGTGTACTGTGTGTGTACTGTGTATACTGTGTGTGTACTGCGTGTGTGTACTGTGTGTATACTGTGCGTGTATACTGTGTGTGTATACTGTGTGTGTACTGTGTGTATACTATATGTGTATACTGTGTGTACTGCGTGTGTGTACTGTGTGTATACTGTGTGTATACTTGTTTGTGTGTACTGTGTGTAATGTGTGTGTGTACTGTGTGTGTACTGTGTGTGTACTGTATGTAATGTGTGTGTACTGTGTGTGTACTGTGTGTGTGTGTACTGTGTGTGTACTGCGTGTGTGTATACTGTGTGTGTATACTGTGTGTATACTGTGTGTGTGTGTGCACTGTGTGTGTGTACTGTGTGTGTGTGTGTACTGTGTGTAATGTGTGTGTGTACTGTGTGTACTGTGTGTATACTGTGTGTATATACTGTGTGTATACTGTGTGTGTGTATATATATTGTGTGTATACTGTGTGTGTACTATGTGTGTACTGTGTGTATACTGTGTGTGCATACTGTGTGTATACTGTGTGTGTACTGTGTGTGTATACTGTGTGTGTACTGTGTGTATACTGTGTGTACTGTGTGTATACTGTGTGTGTATACTGTGTGTGTACTGTGTGTATACTGTGTGTGTATACCCTGTGTATACTGTGTGTGTACTGTGTGTGTACTGTGTGTATACTGTGTGTATATACTGTGTGTATTGTGTGTGTACTGTGTGTATACTGTGTGTATACTGTGTGTATACTGTGTGTGTACTGTGTGTATACTGTGTGTGTATACTGTGTTTATACTGTGTGTGTACTGTGTGTGTATACTGTGTGTGTATACTGTGTGTGTACTGTGTGTATACTGTGTGTATACTGTGTGTGTACTGTGTGTGTACTCTGTGTGTACTGTGTGTGTGTGTACTGTGTGTGTACTGTGTGTATACTGTGTGTATACTGTGTGTGTATACTGTGTGTGTACTGTGTGTGGCGGGGGGGGTGAGGGGGGTGTTTGCGCAGCAGAGTCCCTAGTTCGATTCCCGCTCACGGCCACCAACAGCTATGGCGATCATCTGAAGTGGACCAAGGCCCTCGCCTAGGTCGACTCAGCCTCAAATGAGTACCTGGTGCGATGTGTCAACATTGTCACTTGGGAGACAAAGGCGGTCGGGCGTGGTGCTGGCCACGCACCCCCTCGTGTGCCGTGCCGGCCGTCATCGGTGCCACATGCTAACACCACTTGCCCCAACAGTTTGGTAAGACTACAGGAGGATATGTCCTTAATTCTCGCGATGATACTGATGATGATTATGTTGGTTATTAAAACTAAATTACGAAACTAAACAATTGTTTTTATTTTGCCAGGTAAGGCCCACTGAGCCAAACAGCTCTTTTTCAAACCGACCTGGCCATGAATGATGGGCTCAACAAAGTGGCTTATCACGTGGACATTTACATCAGTCGATTAGTCTAAACGCGTCATGTTATTGTCTAATGTGGAGGGAAACACCGGAGGACCCGGAAAATAATTCAACGCGACCACGGGAAGAGAGAGAGACACCGTAAACTCCAAATATACAGCAAGTGTCAGGGTCAGGATCGAACCTACGGCCTCCTGTGTACCAGGCGATATTATGAACACGCTTGTTTTCGCAAGATTCTTTTCAAGAGAGTCATGCCGGGTTGTCGCAAAAGGGGTGTGATGATGATGCTGCTGGGTGAACCCGATCGAGTGATTTGCAGGTGCAGTACATTTTCAGCATCGGTAAGTTTGGCCCGATAACGGCCACACAGTGCGTGTGGGTTTAGCTCTGGTATGAAGGAAAGCCGGAGAACCCGGAGGAAACCCACGCCCAGCAGGGGGGAGAGAAAGAACAAAGACAAAGATCCCCCGTATAACCTTAACAGACTGTTGGGGCAAGTGATGTTAGCGAGTAGCACCTGTACGAGGGGCTGAGTGGCCAGCACCACTCCCCGCCGCCTTTGTCTCCCGAGTGGCGATGTTTACACATCGCACCAGGTACTCGTTTTAGGCTGAGTCGACCTAGGGGATGCCCAGGACTGGTTCAGATAATCGTCACTGGTGTTGGCCGTAGCACTAACCGCTACACTACCGCTCCGAATAGAGAGAACACACACACACTCCACTCACTCACTCTCAACAGCAATAGCCCCCATTCGCCACTAGGTGCTGGTGACGTCACCACAGCGCTCGTGCCAGGCTAGGTGCACGCTGAAGCCGTCGCTTGAAGTGTGGTAGGCTCGCTGCTGGCGGGAAGGCACGGGCAGACCCCAGGTGTTATGGGTTGACTGGTGTGCCAGGCTAGGTGCACGAGGTCACGGGACAGACCCCAGGTTTTATGGGTTGACTGGTGTGCCAGACTACGTGCACGAGGTCACGGGTCAGACACCAGGTTTTATGGGTTGACTGGTGTGCCAGACTACGTGCACGAGGTCACGGGTGACACCAGGTTTTATGGGTTGACTGGTGTGCCAGACTACGTGCACGAGGTCACGGGTGACACCAGGTTTTATGGGTTGACTGGTGTGCCAGACTACGTGCACGAGGTCACGGGTCAGACACCAGGTTTTATGGGTTGACTGGTAGACCCACCACGCGTACTCCCCACTGCGCCAGCTCGCACTGCCACCACGCAGAACGCTGGGAGGACGTCCACACTCCGCGCAGACGAAAACACGCCCCTTAGTCTGGGAGTTGAACCCAGGAACTTTTAGCAGCGAGGCCAATGCGCCACCGCCGCCCGATAAGCGTGGAGGAGGAATCCGCCTCCCTGACCCAGAGGTCGGTGGCTAGGAGATGTTAACTCCCTCACCTGGTATGCAGGAGGTCGTGGGTTCGATCCCAACCCTGACGCCTGCTACTGCTGTATATTCGGAGTTTGCGTGTCTCTCTCTCTCATCATCACGGTGCTTAAGAGATGTTAACTACCTCGCCTGGTATGCAGGAGGTCGTGGGTTCGATCTTGACCCTGACGCTTGCTGCTGTATATTTGGAGTTTGCGTGTCTCTCTCATCATCATCATCACGGTGCCTAAGAGATGTTAACAACCTCGCCTAGTATGCAGCAGGTTCGTGGGTTCGATCTTGACCCTGACGCCTGCTGCTGCTGTATATTTGGAGTGTGCGGTGTCTCTCTGTCTCTCAACGTGGCAGCGTGGATTTTTCTCCCGGTCCACCGATTTTCCCTCCACATTTAGAATCAACGTCACGCATTTAGAGTATTGGGCTGTTATGAATGTCCACGTAATGATGATAAGCCCACTTCGTTGAGCTATAATTTGTGATAGCCGGGTCGTTTCTCCCCTCATCTCCCCTTCATCTCCCTCCATCTCCCTTCATCTTTCCTCATGTCCCCTCATCTCCCCTTCATCTCCCTCCATCTCCCTTCATCTTTCCTCATCTCCCCTCACCTTCCCTTCATCTCCCTCCATCTCCCTCCATTTCTCCCTTCATCTTCACCTCATTTTCCCTCATCTCCCCCCATCTCCCTTAATGTCCCTCCGCTTCTCCCCTTATCTCCCCTGCCTCATCTCCCTTCATCTCTCCGCCTTTTCTCCCTCCTCATCTCCTCTCATCATCTCCTACCCCGCTCCCTCCTCTCTCTCGCGTCCGTGGGGAGTCGCCCAGTCCCGCTCTGATCTCGACTCCGTTTGAACAACCCCCGCACCCCGCCCCTCCCCCCTCTCCCCCTCCCCCCTCTCCCCCTCCCCTTACTAATTGGGCTCTGAGGCAGCTGCTGCTCCTTTCTACAGACAACAACCGACTACGTCGTGTATCCTCCCGGGCTCGGAGGGGCGGGGGGGAGCACGGGGAGGGGGTGGGGTTGTGTGTGGGGGGCACGTGGGGATGGGGGGGGGGCTGTGGAGGTGGGGGGGTGCTGGGGGTGTCGTTTATCACCTCGCTCTGTGCCGCTCTCGCTCGGTCGCGAGATTTTATTGCGATCGGCGGTTAAACGAAGAGCGAGGGGAGAGGGGGGCGGAGAGTGGGGGGGCGGAGAGAGGAGGGGAGAGTGGGGGGGAGAGAGGAGGGGAGAGTGGGGAGGGGAGAGAGGAGGGGAGAGTGGAGAAATAGGACATATTCGGGGCAGAGGGATTGGGGAGAAAGAGGGGAGAGAAGAGAGTGGAGGGGAAGAGGGGAGAAAGATGGATGGGACGAAGGGGAGAGCGGGCGCAGAGATGAAAGAAAGGAGAACGAGCCGATTGTAGTGAGGGGGGAGAAAGAGAGAGGAGAAATGGGGAGAGAAAGGGGAGATGGGGGCGGGGGATAGAGTGTGAAGAGAGACAGAAGGGAGAGATGGATGAGAGGTGGGATATCGGGAGAGATAATGGAGAGATCAAGGAGAGTGAGGGATTTCCCATCGTCGTGATTATCTCTCTCTCTCTCTCTGCAACTCTTTCCCGGAATCTGTAAATCTCTGACCGTCATCGTCTCGGTCGCGATTGCGGGGTTCATCCTTCTCTCTCCCTCCCCCTCCTCCTCTCTCCCTCCTCAATCCTCCGCTCTCCGTCCTCCTCCTCTTTTCTCTCGCGTCTCGTTATGCATCGCCCTTCATTCAGCACGACTCCATCTCTCCTGAGCGACGTTTGTTATATTAACACACACGCAGACAAATACTATTCCGTAAGGCCTTAACAGACTATTGGGGCGAGTGCTGTTTAGCGAGCAGCACCTACACAGACCTGCACGGTACACGAGGGAGTAGGTGGCCAGCACCACGCCCGGACGCACACTGCACCAGAGACTTATTTGAAGCTGATTCGACATAGAGGAGGCCCAGGACCGGTCCAGATAACCGTCACTGGTGTTGGCCGTGAGCGAGAATCAGACTCGGGCAACCCGCTATCCACCACGGTCACACAACATCTCACACTCTCAACAACAACAACACAACACACGCAACAACAGCCACAATTCACTAAGTGGCGGTGACGTCATGAAAGCGCTTGTGCCATGCTAGGTGCACTTTGAGGCCACGTAAAGTGTCGAAGGCCCGCTGGCAGGAGGTTACAGCACAGACCCAGGTGGCATGGGTTGACTGAGAGGACTGGCAGATGCACCACTTGTGCCCCCTACTGTGCCAACTTGCTGCGTTTTAGCTGCCCGGCGTTTCGCTCGTTGTTGTGAGCGTCGCTCCTCTGCCCTCCGCTGTTGATGAAGGGCGACTGCCTCCAACTGCCCAGCAGCGTCCTTCACGAGCCTCCTCCGCAGAGGCCCATTTTGACACCGCTGGTACCAGTCATCGGCAAGTCCACTCAGCTCTGCATCTTCTTGTACCACATCACTCCATCTCGTCTCTAGCCCGTGCCGCACCCGTTTAACCCCCTCTATCTGACCGAACAGAAGCTGCTTGGGCATGCGGTGGCTGGGCATGCGGACTACATGATCCAGCCAACGCAGCCTCGCTTGCCGGAGGAGCTCACTCATGGGACTGTGTCCAGATATATCAAGGATTCGTGAGCTGTTCGCACAATTCAGCCTGGTTATTCCCAGGATGTATCGTCGGCAGGCGGCCTGGATGTTTCTAACCGGCGCAGATATTCCATTGGAGGGGTTCGTGCGTCGTAAAAGGCATAGAGAAGGGAAGGGCATGACTGTGGCTGAGAAGACCTGGAGCTTCGTGTGGAGCGATAGGTCTGGTAGCTTCCACAAACACGCGATACGAAGATACGGCCACTACAAAGACGAAGATACCCTCCCGTGTAGACTTAACAGATTCTCGGAGCAAGTGCTGTTAGCGAGCACCTATGAAGGCCAAAACGGTACATGGGGGGGGTGGCCAGTACCACGCTCGGCCGCCTTTCTCTCCCCAGTGGCGATGTTTTTACACACCGCACCGAGTACTCATTTGAGGCTGAGTCGACCTAGGGGGAGACCCAGGACCGGCTCAAATAATCTTCGCTGGTGTTGGCAGTGAGCGGGAATCGAAATCGGGTTGCTGGGTTCATAGCACAGCGCGCTTACCACTACACTACCGCTCCCCACAAACAAAAACAAAGATTCCCCGTATAGCCGTAACAGACTGCTGGGGCAAGTGCTGTTAGCGAGCACCTATAAAGGCCGGAAAGGTACGCGAGGGGATGGGTGGCCAGGAACCACACCCGGCCGCCTTTGTCTCCCCAGTGGCGATGTTTACACACCGCACCAGGTACTCATTTGAGGCTGAGTTGACCTTGGGGAGGCCCAGGACAAGTTAAGATAATCGTCACTGTTGTTAGCCGTGAGCGGGAATCGAACTCGGGTCACTAGATTCGTCGCGCAGCACACTGACCACTACAATACCACTCCCCACCACACACACTCTCTCACACACACTCTCTCTCACACTCTCTCTCACACTCTCTCTCACACTCTCTCACACACTCTCTCACACTCTCTCACACTCTCTCTCACACTCTCTCACACTCTCTCTCACACTCTCTCTCACACACACTCTCTCTCTCACACTCTCTCTCACACTCTCTCTCTCACACTCTCTCACACACTCTCTCACACTCTCTCACACTCTCTCTCACACTCTCTCTCTCACACTCTCTCACACACTCTCTCACACTCTCTCACCACTCTCTCACTCTCTCTCACACTCTCTCACACACACTCTCTCACACTCTCTCTCACACTCTCTCTCTCTCACTCTCTCACACTCTCTCTCACTCTCTCTCACACTCTCTCACACACACTCTCTCACACTCTCTCTCACACTCTCTCTTACACTCTCTCTCACACTCTCTCACACACTCTCTCTCACACTCTCTCACACTCTAACACACTCTCTCTCACACTCTCTCTCTCTCACACTCTCTCACACTCTCTCACACTCTCTCTCACACACACACTCTCACACACTCTCTCACACCCTCTCACACTCTCTCTCACACTCTCTCACACTCTCACACACTCTCTCTCTCACATTCTCTCACACTCTCTCTCACACACACACTCTCACACACTCTCTCACACTCTCTCACACACACTCTCACTCTCTCTCACACACGCTCCATATCTTGGGACGCCGTTTGCCCACGAACAGGGAGGGCCCTTGGACCGATCCCAGGACGCGCGACTCTCTACAGCCATGAACCGTGGACACAGCGCAGCCTCTCGACCGGCTGTGAGCTCACAGCCACTCGACCGACTGTGAGCTCACAGCCACTGAACAGCGTACAGGTCGTCTGAACGAGGCTCATTTGCAAGAGTGAACCCTGAGTAGGTCAAAAGGAATATCAAAATATCGTTCGTTCATATACTTTGGTTCTTTCGGTAAAGTCACGTAGATAGAAAAATAATAATAAAATATAGTGAATACAAATTAAAAAAACACTAATGTAGACTGTAGCTTGGTTCTTAGTCGGAGTGAAGGTACTGGCAGTCTTTAATGTAGACTGTAGCCTGGTTTAAAGTTTGGTGAGTGTACTGGAAGTCTATAATGTAGACTGTAGCAATGGTTATTCAGCTGAGTGAGTGTACTGGCAGTCTATAATGTAGACTGTAGCCTGGTTTAAAGGGTAGTGTGTTTCCTGAAAATCTATAATGTAGACTGTAGCAATGGTTATTAAGCTGGGTGAATGTGCTGGCAGTCTATAATGTAGACTGTAGCCGGGTTTTTTAGCTTGGTGAGCGTATTGGCAGTCTATGATGTAGACTGTAACAATGGTTATTAAACTGAGTGAGCGTACTGGCAGTCTATAATGTAGACTATAACCAGGCTACAGTCTACATTATAGACTCCCAGTACGCTGCATTATAGACTGCTATCTACGTGACTTTACCGAAAGAACAAAATAATATAAATTCCTGCAGTCACGAACGTTTTAAGTCAAAATGTATCCTTCGTTCGTTCGTTTCTCAGTCCGCTTGTCACGGTGAGGGTCGCGGTGGCAGCGTATACACTACTGTACACTACACTATTCACTACTACACTATACACTGAATCAGCGTGTTGAGTAGTGGCGGTCCACACCTCCCTTTCCCTGGCCACAGACTCCAGCACTACATTACTATACACTACTATACACTATACACTACTATACACTACTACACTATACACTACTATACACTACTATACACTACTACACTATACACTACACTATGCACTACACTATACACTACTACACTATACACTGTAGCAGCGTGTTGAGTAGTGGCGGTCCACACCTCCCTTTCCCTGGCCACAGACTCCAGCACTACATCACTATACACTACTACACTACTATACACTACTAAAAATTACACTATACACTACTATACTCTACACTACTATACACTACACTATACACTACTACACACTGCTACAATATACACTACTATACACTACTAAAAATTACACTATACACTACTATACTCTACACTATACACTGCTATACACTGCACTAATATACACTACTACACACTATACACTACTAAACACTACACTATGCACTACTTTACACTCCACGACTAAAAACGACACTGTACACTACTATACACTACACTATATACTACTAAACACCACACTCTACACTACCATACACAGACTCTGGCTCTGCCTGTGGGAATTCCCAGGCGTTCACCGGCCAGCCAAGGGACGTCGTCCCGCCAGCAGCAGCAGCAGCGTGGTCTGGTCCGGCCCCGGGAGTCTTGGCCCAGTGGGACGTTGCTGCTGCCCGGTAGAGTTCCACCGGGGGGGGGGGGGGGCACCCGGGTGGGGCACCCTTAGCAGGTACCCGACCCACCTCAGCTGGCTCCTCTCGATCCGAAGGAGCAGCGGCTCGATCCTTGAGGCTCTCCCGGATTATATTTATATATTTTATATATTTTTACATATATTATATATATTTTTCAAATATCAATATATACAGAACAATGAAGCAAATATAAATCAGAGCAAAACAAATATTTGACACGATGACGCACGAGATGCATTGAATAATATCACTCGGCACCCCGAATCATTGATAAGCATATTAATATCCCCCCCCCCCCCCGCGGCGTGAGTCGGCTCGGGCAGATGGTTGCTTTAGCCCGAACGCTGCACCGCTCCAGGCGTTCAGTGGCAGAACCGTCTCGTTGTCACCCCTCCTCGCACAGTCAGATCAGCACGGTTAGCTACGCACGGTGCGAAAAAAGTTCAACGTGCACACGTACGTTGGACAGACAGAGCGGGCGACCGATCGCACCGCTTGCGAAGGACTCGCGAGAGAGATGCGTGAAGTGTAATAACAACAACAACAAAGCACCATGCGAATTAATTGCAAGCGAAGGCATCGGGAAGAATCGGCGAGCCCAGCTGCGATTGGAGAAAGAGAGAGGAGAGGGGGAGAAAGAGCGGGAGACGCGTGGGAAGCGTTTGGGGCCATCCACGAGAGAAGAGAATGCCCATCGCTTCAGCATTATCCATAATCGTGTGAGTGGGGGGGGGGGGGCTGGGTTTAGATCGCGTAAATAAAATTGCGTCGTTAAACTCACACCACCCGACACAGTTTCAGTTTATTTCGAATGACCCTATGAGCCAAGAAGCTCTTAAAGCGGGTTGCATCAACAAAAATACAACACAGCCAACGAGCAGGGGTTTGTCACGTAAACAAAAAGTGCCAATTCGTTGCTACTTTCAGCACACACACACACCGGTTGTGTGTATGTCGGAGAGTTCAACCGCACAACGTTTAACAACTCGTTTCGTACGACGGTTTTCGCCGGCAGGTTCCGAGCATTTCCCGCCACCTCCGCCTTCGCCTGGAGCGCCGGTGGGGACCCCTGCTGTCCGTGAAGCGACGCTGACACGCGGATTCACTTCTGACGGCACGCGGTCACCCTGCTGACGACAACGACCATACTGCTGCTGATGCTAAGGATGATGATTCTGCTGCTAATGGTGATGCTGCTACTGCTGCTGATGCTAAGGATGATGATTCTGCTGCTAATGGTGATGCTGCTACTGCTGCTGATGCTAAGGATGATGATACTCTGCTAATGGTGATGCTGCTACTGCTGCTGATGCTAAGGATGATGATTCTGCTGCTAATGGTGATGCTGCTACTGATGATGATGCTAAGGATAATGATGATACTGCTGCTGATGATGCTGATACTGATGATGATGCTAAGGATGATGATTCTGCTGCTAATGGTGATGCTGCTACTGATGATGATGCTAAGGATAATGATGATACTGCTGCTGATGATGCTGCTACTGATGATGATGCTAAAGATGATGATACTGCTGCTAATGATGCTGCTACTGATGATAACGCTAAGGATGATAATACTGCTGCTAATGGTGATGCTGCTACAGATGATGATGCTAAGGATAATGATGATACTGCTGCTGATGATGCAGCTACTGATGATGATGCTAAGGATGACGATTCTGCTGCTAATGATGATGCTGCTACTGATGATGATGCTAAGGATGATAATACTGCTGCTAATGGTGATGCTGCTACTGATGATGATGCTAAGGATGATGATGATACTGCTGCTAATGGTAATGCTGCTACTGATGATGATGCTAAGGTTGATGATACTGCTGCTAATGATGATGCTCCTGCTGCTGATGATACTAAGGATGATGATACTGCTGCTAATGACGATCCTGCTGCTGATTATGCTAAGAACGATTTTGATGGTGCTGCTGATGACGATGATGATGATGATGATGCTGATCCCGCTTGTTACCCCTGCCAGCGGCCTCAGTGAGTCTCACGAAGCCGACAAATTCGGTACGGGCCGGCCGCGAGCGGTAGTCATCCCGTAACTGGCAGCGTCGCAACCGACACTTGATGGGGGTAGCAGGAAGGGAGGGAAATGAGAGTCGATATGACAACGATGCTGCACAGTGCCGAGTGCCAAGTATTGCACACGCGACTCGCAGCGAGGGACGTGAAGGAGCTGCGTGAGCTTGAGTGAGGAGTTAGTGAGTAAGTGTATGAGTGTGTGAGTGAGTGTGTGAGTGTGTGTGTGAGTGTGTGAGTGTGCCTGGTTATTTTGTGCCATTACTCTGCCCCTTCAACTCCCCTTTGGCGATGGGGCAGTTGTGGAGAGAGTGGAGAGGTTTCCATACCTGGGCAGTGTGCTTATGACCACCTTAAGTTTGACAGCAGAGGTCTCACTCCGAATAAGTCGAGCAGCATTATCTTTTCATCGACTGTGTAACGCTGTGTGAAAGCTACCTGGTCTCTCGCTCCTGGGTCTGTCCCGTGACCTCCTGTCAGCGGGCGGTCGACACTTCACGTGGCGTTACAGTGCGCATAGCTTGGCACAAGCGCCGTGGTGACGTCACCGCCACTTAGTGTCGAATGGCGATTTTTGTTGTTGAGTGTATGAGTGAGTGTGAGTGAGTTCAGGTCGAGCGGTAGTACAGAAGTTAGCGCACTACGCTACACCCCGAGTTTGATTCCGGCTCACGGCCAACACCAGTGACGATTATCTGAACCGATCATGGTCCTCCCCTCGGTCGACTCAGCCTAAAATGAGTACCTTGTGCGATATGCAACCTTTTGCCACGATGGAGACAAAGGCGGCCGGGCGTGGTGCTGGCCATCCACCCTGTCGTGTGCTGTTCGGGCCTTCATAGGTGCTACTCGCGAACAGTACTTGCTCCATTACTCTGTTAAGCATATAGGGGGATCTTTGTCTTTTTGTGAGTAAGTGAGTGTGTGTGAGAGAGGGAGCAGTTGTAGTGGTTGGCGTGCTGTGCTACAAACCCGGAAAACCGTTTTCGATTCCCTCTCATGGCCAACACCAGTGAGTGGGTAGGTGGGTGAGTCGGTGCGTGGTTAGGTGAGTGGGTTAGTGAGTACGTGAGTGGGTGAGTGAGTGAGTAGGTGGGGGGTGGGTGATTGCGTGCGTGAGTGCGTGAGTCAATGAGTGATTAAGTGAGTGGATGAGTGGGTGGGTGGTTCAGTGAATGCGTGAGTAAGTGGTTGGCTAGGTGGCTGGGTGATTGGGTGGGTGTTTGGTGAGGTGAGTCGGTAGGTGAGTAGTTAGGTGAGTGGGAGTGGGTGGGTTTGTCAGTGAGTAGGTGAGGTGAGTGGTGAGATGGGATCATGGGAGGAGATTCAACAGTGAGGCGAGAGGCCGAGGGAGCTGTCCGTGGTGCTGAAGTGCCGTGACGTCATCAAGACCAAAGCCGCCGCGCGTGATCACCGCTCCGCGTGTTCCACCCGGGGAACGCCTCGCCGAGTCTCGAGACTCTTTGTCAAGAGGGTCCTGCCAACACTTCAATGAGTCTCGAGACTCTTATCAAGAGGGTCCTGCCAAGGTCTCTCCGAGTCTCAAGGCTCTTTATCAAGAGGGTCCTGCCAAGGTCCCACCGAGTCTCAAGACTCTTTATCAAGAGAGTCCTGCCAAGGTCCCACCGAGTCTCAAGACTCTTTATCAAGAGGGTCCTGCCAAGGTCTCACCGAGTCTCAAGGCTCTTTATCAAGAGGGTCCTGCCAACGTCTCATCGAGTCTCAAGACTCTTTATCAAGAGGGTCCTGCCAAGGTCTCACCGAGTCTCAAGACTCTTTATCAAGAGGGTCCTGCCAAGGTCCCACCGAGTCTCGAGACTCTTTATCAAGAGGGTCCTGCCAACTTTTCTTGTAGGAGGGGCAATCGTTGCTGCTGATGTGTGATCCCAACTGAGTCACATGCAGGGGATTTCCCAATACCAGTTACATTGAACTGTTCTTTTTTTGTAGCTATGGGGAGGAAGAAACCGGACAAGCCGAGGCAAACCCAAGCAGAACAGGGAAAGAAAGAACACACACAGACTCATCTCAAAGAGAGACAACACACACACATACTCCTCTCAGAGAGAGAGAGAGACAGACAGAACACACACAGACTCATTTCAAAGAGAGACAACACACACACAGACTCCTCTCAGGGAGAGAGACAACACACACACAGACTCCACCCAGAGAGAGAGAGAGAGAACACACACAAACTAAGAGAGACAGAACACACACACAGACTCCGCTCAGAGAGAGAGAGAGAGACAACACACACACATGCTCCGCTCAGAGAGAGGCAGAACACACACAGACTCCACTCAGAGAGAGACACACACACAGACTCCACTCAGAGAGAGACACACACACAGACTCCACTCAGAGAGAGACACACACACAGACTCAACTCAAAGAGAGAGACAACACACACACAGAGACTCCACTCAGAGAGAAAGACATCACACACACAGACTCCACTCAGAGAGAGAGAGAGAGACAACACACACACAGACTCCGCTCAGAGAGAGGCAGAACACACACATACTGCACTCAGAGAGAGGGAGAGAACACACACATACTCCACTCAGAGTTTTTTGAACAACTTTTATTGCCGCCAGCGGCAACAGCAATGGAGGTGATTCTGAAACACAAAGTCACCAGCAAACAAACAAACGCTATAAATCCACGCGCTGTGGCGCTAAATGCGCCGCGCACAACACGAAAGAAAAGTCACGTGGTGGTGGTGGTGGTGGTCATTGCGCACGCCACGGCAACGAGCGAGCGTTTCAGAAGGTGAACACGAGGGTGCCGTCCACGCTGGTACAGAGGGCTTTTCTGGCCCCCCAGCGTTCGAAGAAGACGTGCATATCACCGACATGTGTGTGGTACGTGGCGTGCTCCAGCCGGAGCCGCGCCTTAAGCAGGCCCCTGAACACTGGAAGCAGCACAGAGCAGCCGTCAGTGTCACCTTGCAGCGTCTTTTTCCTCGTTCTGTACACCGCCAACTTCGCCTGAGCACAGGCGCAGTTGGCGAGGTCATGGCGCATGTTAGCCAGGTAAGGCACCACCCCATATACGAAGCTGCTGTTGTAGGAGAGCACCGCCAGTTTCCTGAAGATGTTCCCCAAAAGGCGGAACATTGGTTTGAGGCGCTGGCAGCGTAAGTACCGGTGGGGCCAGATCCTCCCTGGCACCGCAGGAAATGCACCAAGTCTGTTACCCCCTGGCGAGATTCGGCTGAGCCACACGGCCGATGGCAACGTGCAGTGTGCCAATCTCCACTGGAGGTCACCGCAGCGCTTGGCTACGGGAGACTTGTACTCAGAAAGAGAGAGAGAGGCGCCCAAGACGAGGATCGAACCCAGGCGCTGCTGTTTGCTGTCAGATCCAAGTGTCACGACTACGCTTCGACCATAATGGTGGTGGCGAGCTGCTGCTGCTGATTGGGTTACGGTGGTGGTGATGTTGGTGAAGGTGGTGGTCGTGGTGGTGATGATGTTGGTGAAGGTGGTGGTCGTGGCGAAGGTGGTGGTGGTGGTGGCGTTGATGGTGGTGAATGTAGTGGTGGTGAAGGCGGTGGAGAAGGTGGTGGTGGTGGTGAAGCTGGTAGTTACAGCAGAGCTGATGATAATGATGGTAATGTTGGTGGTGATGCTGATGGCGGTGGTGGTGGAGTTGGCCACCCACTCCCTCGTGTGCCGTTCCGGCCTTCATAGGTGCTCGCTAACAGCACTTGCCCATGCAGTCTGTTAAGTCTACAAGTCTTTTTGGTGGTGGTGGCCGTGACGCGCTATTCAGACCTTAATAGGCACTCGCAAACAGCTTGCGCGCTGTCACTGTGGGTGGTGAGAGTTTGGGGGGGTGGGTTGCGGGTGGGTGGGGGGTGGTGCAGTGATCGTTATAACCGCGGAGATAATAAACACAGCGTTACCACCATCAGCAACAGCAATAACAGCTCCATGCCTTGAGCAACGAATAACGACGCCCCCCTCCCCAAGTTCCCCCCTCCCCTCCTGACCCCCCCATGCCCCCATACCCCCCCCCACCACCCACCCCACCCAACCCTCCCGTTCGCCTTGAGCGACGGTTTCAGATGCAGCGGAAAATGAAGCGAACTGAGGGGCGTGACGGGGGGCCTGGGGGGAGGGAGGCGAGGGGATGGGAGGCGGGGGCGGAGGGGGAGGGAGGAACTGGGGGGAGGGAGGGGGAGTGAGGGAAGGGGAGGGAGGGAGGCGAGGGGGAGGCGATGGGTAGGATGGGGATTGAGAGAGGCAGGGAGAGGGAGGTGAGGGTCATCGGGCTTGGGGAGGGAGGAGGCGGGTTTTGGAGGAGGGGAGGGAGGTGGGTGTCGAACTCAAATATCGTTGGACCCTGTAGGAGAGACTCAGACCCACCACAGTTATGAGGAATGTAACCCCACCCGCTCCTATGCGGGTGTGCATTGAGTGCACAATGTGATCACGTGCCCGTGAGCACGTGTCAGCCACACACGCGTGTGGACTAAATAGGTGCCACTCGCTAACAGCACTTTCCTCAACAGTCTGTAAATGCCAGACGGGGATCTTTGTTTTTGTGAATATTAACTGAACCGGTCCTCAGTGCTGTAAGCGAACACCTACGAAGGCCGGCACAGGAGGGGATGGATGGCCAGCACAGCACCTTTATCTCCCCGTGTGGCGATGTTTAAACAGCCCCAGGTACTTGCTTTTTTATGCTGAGTCAACATAGGGGAGTCCCCTGACCCGCTTCAGATATTCATCACTGGCGTGAGTGGAAATTGAACTCGGGTCGCCAAGTTGGCAGCACTCCTCACGCACACGCTCCAAATGCATTCACACACGTGCATGCACACCGACACGCGTACACGCACACCCACACCCACATGCATACAACAACAACCGCCATTCGCCACTAAGTGGCAGTGACGTCACCACGATGCTTGTGCCAGGCTATATGCACCTTGAGGCCACTTGAAGTGTCGAACGCCCGCTGGCAGGAGGTCACGGGGCAGACCCAGGTGCCACGGGTCGACTGACTGAGATGAGTGGCTGATGCACCACCTGTGCCCCCTACTGTGCCAACTTGCTGTGCTTTATCCACCCGGCGCTCCGCTCGTTGTTGTGAGCGTCGCTCCTCCGCCCTCCGTTGTTGTTGGAGGGCGACTTCCTCAAACTGCCAAGTAGCGTCCTTCACGATCCTCCTCCACAGAGACCGATCTTGACACTGCTGGTACCAGTCATCAGCAAGTCCACTCAGCTCCACATCCTCCTGTACCACATCACTCCATATCTTCTCTTGCCCGTGCCGCGCCCGTTTAGCCCCCTCGATCCGGCCGAACAAAAGCTGTTTAGGCATGCGGTGACTTGGCATGCGGGCTACATGGCCCAGCCAACACAGCCTTGCCTGCCGGAGGAGCTCAACGATGGGACTTTGTCCAGATCTTTAAAGGATTTGTGAGCTCCTCACACAATCCAGCCTGGTTAAACCCAGGATGGATCGCAAGCCAGCCTAAATGGTTCTAACCGGCGACGATGTTCCATTAGGGGGGTCCACGTTTCGCAAGCGTAGAGAAGGGAGGGAATGACTGTGGCCGAGAAGACCTGAAGCTTCGTGCGGAGCGACAGACCAGGTATGTTCCACACAGCGTTACGCAACCGATGAAAAGATAATGCCGCTCGACTGATTCGGAGTAAGACCTCTGCCGTTAAACCGGAGCCGGTCATAAGTACACTGCCCAGATATGGGAAACTCTTCACTCTCTCCACAACTGCCCCATCACCAATTTGTAGTTGTGGGGGTGGAGTGTCCGATGTTACAAAATACCCTGGCAGGTGCTTGGTGAGGCTGATGGTAAGGCCCCACCTCGGAGTGGCAAGCTCCAGGTTTATCAGCAGCGCCTCCAACTCCTCCTCTGAGTGAGCAGCGATTACCAGATCATCGGCATATATAACGTGGTTGAGCAATAGGGAGCCATCCCTTGACCGCACCCGGGCATCGATCAGCCTCCCATTATATCTGTACCAGATGTAAATTCCTCCGGTACAGCTATTGAAGGCCTTACGAACTACGTGGTCAAAAATATATGTTAATTCATGTGGGAGCCAGAGGACATCCCCGTCGCACTCCAAGATGTACAGCGAATGGCTCCGACTCCTGGCCACGTAGTTTTACCTGGGCCCGCTCACCATCATGAAGGTCCTTAATGACCGTGAGCAGAGGGTCAGGGACTCTGAAAGCACGAAGAACAACCCAGAGCCCAGGTCCACTGATAGTATCATAGGCCTTGACCAGGTCACTAAAGCAGATATGTAGGTCTTGTTGGAATTCCCTACACCTCTGCTGTAGTAGACGGACAAAATATGGCATCCTAATTACGGTGATAGGTGTGGCGCTGCAAATTATTTTTTAGATGGAATTAAAGAGTGATTTGTGATCGCGGGCCACTGAGGCAGATTACGTTTCCTCAGCAACCTATGACCACCACCCATCCTTGCAGCGCCCCACGGCTCTCCGAACCTCCGCGCGAAGGCTGCGGTAAGCCTCCTCATTCTTTGACGTGGGATGCTGCAGACGGTGAAAGTGGGACTGTCGCTTTTTCTCCACCAGCTTGAATACCTCCTCTGTTAACCAGGGTCTCTGGGGAGGTCTGGACATGTACCCAAGGCAGCCACTGCAACTACATGAGCCACAGTCCTAAACCTCGCCCATTTCCCCTCGACATCAGGAGGCGTGGACGATGCCAACCCCAGCTGCAAGCGATGATGAAATTCTCGCTTGCAACTTTCATCAGCTAGCTGAAACCAGGCCACTATGGATTTGAATGGGGTCCTGGGTATACACCCACCACCGGAGTGAAAGAATGGCAGGCGCATCTTACAGATGACAAGTCGATGGCCAGTGGGCAGATTAGCTCCACGGTAGGTCCTGGTGTCAAGGGCATGGGCCCGCATCCGCTGTTTGTCACTATATAGTCCAGCAGATGTTTTAGCTTGAACCCAGCATGCATCCATGATGTTGTGTGGATGCGCCGATGTCGGAACAGCGTTTTGGTAATTACAAGCCCATGGGCTGCACAAAAGTCTAGCAGCCTCCTACTGTTACATTATGAGACCTCCTTTGCCAGAAACAAGATATAGGAATAGGTTTTACCCTTTTAACTGGCACAAAAAAAAACTGACACCTTTATTCAAGGCATCATGTTTGCAATAACCACAACACAAGCAGTCAAAATGCAAACAAAAAAAAGACAACTCTGATAATAATATGCACTGTCCTTGAATTTGATTGGTCCACACCCGAGACAGCTTTTCTTAGAGCCTAGTCTCCATTTTTTGAGATGTACGCCTTTTGGCGTCTTCTGGTCCAACACCAATGGAGACTAGGTTCTAAGAAAAGCTGTCTCGGGTGTGGACCAATCAAATTAAAGGACAGTGCATATTATTATCAGAGTTGTCTTTTTTGTTTGTTTGCATTTTGACTGCTTGTGTTGTGGTTATTGCAAACATGATGCCTTGAATAAAGGTGTCAGTTTTTGTGCCAGTTAAAAGGGTAAAACCTATTCCTACCTCCTACTGTTGTTATTGAGTGAGTTGATCTGGCCCATGCCTTCTAGTCACTCCAGACCAGGTGCCAGCATCATGACCAACTCGGGCATTCAAGTTACCCAACAGGATGACTCTATCCCGAGGGGCCACTTTAGCTCGAACCTGTGACAGAAGGTCATAGAAGGCATCTGACTCATCAGCCTTGCCTGCATCCCTCTACTGATGTTCATCTTCGGTGAGGGCACAAGTAACCGCACGACCACCACTCCTCGCCTCTGGTTGATGGAAACGTGAGCGCAAGTAGCATGGGGCTTACAGCTTCCCACACCTCACCGCCATGCTCCCACGCCCCCTTCATTATTTTGTTCAGAAGAGCCACTCCCTGTTGTTTGGCAGTCTCCTGCCCCGAGAAGAGGACTGTCCACTCCTCATGGTAGCAGGAGCCAGAGCCGGTCCACTGGACCTCCTGAATTCCACAGAGATCCAGGCAGTACCGGTCAAGCTCGCGACAGAGGAGTGGCAGCCTCTCCTCCACAGTGAGCACGTGGCCATCCGCAGTGGCTCTTTGCTGCTTCTGGAGGAGCCCCGAGGGTAAGGATTCAATCTCCTGGCTCCGCCAAATGGGGTTTGGCCAGGAGACGTCATAGACGCCTGTCCCCCAGGGGCCTCCGGCACAAATTTCCTTTAATATTATTTTCGTGGTCTAGTGTATTTTTTAATGTGGAGGGGTTACCAGCCCCTTGCACCCATCCAGAGCCCCCATTTTGCCACTGTGGTGACTACAAACGCCATGAGGGGAATGGCCAATCGAAATTGGCCCTCCCCCCACGGCACTGCTCACCACAGCGTTACCATCGGCCACCAATTAGGAGGTAGAGGGTTGTTTTGCCAACACGCGTACACACACGCACGCACACACCAACGCACACACCGACACGCGCACACACAGACACGCGTACACGCACGCACACACCCACACGCGTACACACACGTACGCACAAACCAACGCACGCACACACCAACATGTGCACACACACACAGACACGCGTACACGCACGCACACACCCACACGCGTACACACAGACACGCGTACACGCACGCACACACCCACACGCGTACACACATGTACGCACACACCAACGCATGCACACACCGACGTGCACACACACCAACACGCGTACACACACGCACGCACACACCGACACACGCACACACAGATACGCGTACACACACGCACACACCCACACGCGTACACACACGTACGCACACACCAACGCATGCACACACCGACGTGCACACACACCAACACGCGTACACACACGCACGCACACACCGACACACGCACACACCCACACGCGTATACACACGTACGCACACACCTATACGTGAACACACACACACCCACGCATACACCGACGCACACACACCGACACGCACACGGATACGGACACGCACACCGACACACGTACACACGTGCACGCACACACACTGACACGTGTCATCCTAAATAGGTGCTCGCGGACATGACTTAAGGGGAGCTACGCGTCGGTAAGTGGGTCACGTGCCCGGGAGTTGTCACGAATGAGGGTGGGGGTGAGGGGTGGGGGTGAGGGGTGGGGGTGAGGGGTGGGGGTGAGGGGTGGGGGTGAGGGGTGGGGGTGAGGGGTGGGGGTGAGGGGTGGGGGTGAGGGGTGGGGGTGAGGGGTGGGGGTGAGGGGTGGGGCGCCCCTCCCACCCCCTCCCCTCGCCCCCCCCAAGGGAGATGAGAGCCCCAGCGAAGTCGAATGTAGGAGCCGTGTTTGAAGTTTATTTCAAATCGGAAATGAAAACGATTCTCTTGCCAGGAAGGAGGGGAGGGGCGAGTCGTGGGGGGGCTGTGGTGGGGGAGGGCTGTGATGGGGGTGGAATCACCGCCCCCACCCCCTAGTCCCCGCGTTACATTTATAGATTTGTGCGTTGTGTTTCTTGTGTTTGTACATTGTATGTGCTGTGTGCTGTGTGTGTCCTGTGTGTGTTGTGTGCGTTGTGTGTGTGTGTGCTTTGTGTGTGTGTGTGTGTTATGTGTGCTGTGCGTTGTGTTTGTGCTGTGCATGTGTTTGTGCATGCTGTGTGTGCTGTGTGTGCGTTGTGTGTGTGTTGTGTGTGTGTTTTGTGCATTGTGTCTGCGTTGTGTGTTGTGTGTGTGCTGTGCGTGTTTTGTGTGTGTTTGCGGTGTGTTTGCTGTGTGTTATGCGTGCCGTATGTGTTGTGTGTGTACTGTGTTGTGTGTGTTGTGCGTATGTGGGCTTATGTAGTGTGTGTGTGTGCTGTGCGTGTTTTGTGTGTGTGCGTTGTGTGTTTTTTCCTGTGTGTTTTGTGCGTGCTGTATGTGTTATGTATGTGTGCTGTGTGTGTTGTGTGGGGTGTGTGTGGGTTGTGTGTGTGTGTTGTTTGTGTGTTGTGTGTGTGTGGGTTGTTGTTTGTGTGTTGTGTGTGCGTGTGGGTTGTGCGTTTTGTGCGTGCGTGTTATGTTGTGAGTGTGTGTTGTCTGTGTTGTTTGTGTGTTGTGTGGGGTGTGTGTGGGTTGTATGTGTGTGTTGTGTGTGTGGGTTGTGTGTGTGTTATGTTGTGAGTGTGTGTTGTGTGTGTTGTTTGTGGGTTGTGTGTGTTGTGTGTGTGTTGTGAGGGGTGTGTGTGGGTTGTGTGTGTGTTGTGTGTGTGTTGTGTGGGGTGTGTGTGGGTTGTGTGTGTGTTGTGTGTGTGTGTTGTGTGTGTGTGTTGTGTGTGTGTGTGTTGTGTGTGCGTGTTGTGTGTGTGTGTTGTGTGTGTTATGTTGTGTGTGTTGTGTGTGTGTTGTGTGTGTTGTGAGTGTGTGTTGTGTGTGTGTTGTGTGGGGTGTGTGTGGGTTGTGTGTGTGTTGTGTGGGGTGTGTGTGTGTTTTGTGTGTGTGTGGGTTGTGTGTGTGTTGTGTGTGTGTGGTGTGTGTGTGTATTGTGTGTATTGGATGGTGTATTGTGTGTGTGTGTATTGTGTGTGCGTTGTGTGGTGTGTGTGGTGTGTGTATTGTGTGTGTGTATTGTATGTGTATTGGATGGTGTATTGTGTGTGTATTGTGTGTGCGTTGTGTGGTGTGTGTGTATTGTCTGTGTATTGTGTTATTTTATGACTTGCCTGGCTGATGTGTTTTTTTTATTTTTAGGGGCGTAAAAAAAACGAATCTGCATTCTTCAAAGCGAACGCTTCCTACGCGAGGCGCTTTCATCTGCGCGGAACGGAGCCCCCGGGGATGGAGATGGGGGGAGCAAGCGGTGGGAGCAGAGAGCAGAGTTGGGGGGAGCAGAATATGGGGGTCATTGGTCGGGAGTAGTTGTGGGTGACCGGTCGGGTGTGATGATGATGTTTACGCAGCTGATGATGATGATGTGTACACTGCTGATGACGATAATGAAGTTTGCACTGCTGATGATGATCATCATGTTTACACTGCTGGTGTTTATTAATAATTATGATGATGTTGGTTCGTTATAACAGTGAAGAATACGATAGTGCTGCTGCTGATGCTGCTGTTGCCGAGATGATGTTGATGATGCTACTGATACCGATGGTGCTGCTGCTGATGATGCTGCCGAGATGATGATGCTGCTGATGCTGCTGCTACTGCTGAGATGATGAGGCTATGCTGAGCGCACGTTGTTCCCCGCTCGCTCCACTCTCCCCGCTCCCCTGCTTTTGTATTCATCTGCACATTCAATTATTCACACGCGCTTGTGTGTGTGTTGTTATCTGCGCGCGTGCGTGTATGTTTGAATGCGGGAGCGGTCGCGTAGCGGTTAGCGCTACGCTGCGCTGCGAACCCGGCGATCCGAGTTCGGATTCCCGCTCTTGGCCACCAACGCCGGTGACGATTTATCTGAAACGGTCCCTGGGCCCTCCCCTAGGTCGACTCGGCCCCCAAATGAGTATGTGGCGCGGTGTGTAAACATCGCCGAAATCGGGAGACAAAGGCGGCCCGAGATGTGGTTGCTGGCCACACACCACCTCGTGTGCCGGGCTTCATAAGCGCTGCTCGCTAACGGCACTTGCCCAAACAGTCTATTGAGGCTTTACGGGGCATCTTAGTATTTGTTTTGTGAGGGTCCCGAGTATCACGATTAGCGAACCGGTGGAACATCGTCCATTGGGGTGCTACACAGAGCGACCCAGAGCCCCGGATAGGCGATGACATCTGTTGACTCGCTCTTTCGCTCGTTCATTCGCCCGCCGACTCGCTCAGCCACTCGCGCCCTCATTCACTCACTCACTCGTTCACTCATTGATTAGCCAGCCGACTCACTCGGCCCCTCGCCCCTTAATTCACTCACTCACTCGTTCACATTGTTACTGGTGGTTGGTGGGGCGGTGGCGCAACGGTTAGCGCGCTGCGCTCCGAACCTGGCTAACGCGGGTTCGATTCCCGCTCACGGCAAACACCGGTGACGATTATCTGAACCGGTCTTGGGACTCCCCCTAGGTCGACTCAGTCTCAAATGAATACCTGGTGCGGTGTGTAAACATCGCCACTGGGGAGACAAAGGCGGCCAGGCGTGGTGCTGGTCACTCACCCCCTCGTGTGTCGTGCCGGCCTTCATAGGTGCTACTCGCTAACGGCACTTGCCCCAACAGTCTGTTAAGGCTATACGGGAGCTCTTTGTCTTTGTTCTGTAGGAGTGTGTATGTTCTGTGCAGGCCTGTGTGTGTGTGTGTTCTGTAGGAGTGTGTATGTTCTGTGCAGGCCTGTGTGTGTGTGTTCTGTACGAGTGTGTATGTTCTGTGCAGGCCTGTGTGTGTGTTCTGTAGGAGTGTGTATGTTCTGTGCAGGCCTGTGTGTGTGTGTCTGTAGGAGTGTATATGTTCTGCGCAGGCCTGTGTGTGTGTGTGTTCATGTAGGAGTGTGTATGTATGTTCTGTGCAGGCGCCCGGGCGTGGTGTTGGCCATCCGCCCCCTCGCGAACACCACTTGGCCCCAACAGTCTGTTAATGCTATACGGAGAATCTTATTATGTATGTGTGTGTGTTCTGCGCGAGTGTGTGAGTGCACGTGCCTGTTTATTTGTTCACACTGAGTAATCTCAGCAATTATTGCACAAATTTACCGGGTCTCCTGCACAGCCAGAGCTTAATCATTCCCGTTGCCCTCCTACGTCGCCTGATTATTACAGCGCCTAAATCACCACACCATCAGCACCAGCAGCAGCACCACCATCAGCAAACAGCAGAATAATCATGAGCGTCATCACCATCCTTGCGTCTGTGTCCACGTGTGCGAGTTCGTGCGCGTGGGGAGAGGGAGTGTAGCGGTTAGCGCGCTGCGCTACGAACCCGGACTCGATTCCCGCACGCGGCCAACATTATTTAACGTGTCTTTTTTTGACAGCCATAGTATGTACGCTGACGATCCGGTGGTTGCTGCTTACCCTGAGAAGGAGTTTGCTGCTGAAGCTGGAGCGTGCTACTCAAGAGGCCTTACCATCAGCCCCACCAAAGCTAGACACCTGCCTGGGTATTTTATGTCATCAACCACTCCACTCACCTCAACTATAGGGGGTATCCACCCCCCTTAACTCCCCACGACTTGAGTGGAGTGGAGGGGAGCCCACCGGCATTCTATTGTCATCGGCTGCGTAATGCTGCGTGGAAGCGACCTGATCTGTCGCTGCACACGAAGAACATCTGGGCCGGTTTGAAACGTTCAGGCTGGCATGACTACGATCCTTCCTGGTTTTAATCAGGCAGCATTGTGTGAGGAGCTCACATATCATTAAGAGATCTGGACAAAGTCCCATCATCAGCGAGCTCCTCCGGCAAGCGAGGCTGCGCTGGCTTGGTCACGTGGCCCGCATGCCCAGCCAACGCATGCTGCCCAAGCAGATTCTGTTATGCCGGAGAGAGGGGGCTATACAGGCACAACACAGGCTGGAGAAGAGGTGGACTGATGCGGTACAGGAGGCTGTGGAGCAGTGGACTTGCCGAAGACTGGTAACAAGTGTCAAGATCGGCCTATGTGGAGGAGGCGGCTCGTGAAAGGACGAATATCCGATCTTGTACCGGGCCTCCACTAGGTCCACCCAGCCTTAAAAATATATCATCCGGTGCGATGCGTAAATCAGCAACGGGGGAAACAAAGGTTGTCCGGCCTAGCGCCGGCAACACCACCTCATCGTGTCGCGTATTGGCCATCGTAGGTGGTCGCTAGCAGCACTTGCCACAGCAGCTTGTCGGTCTATACGGGGTGGGGGGGGAGGCTTTGTCTGTGCTGTGTGAGAAAGAGCACGTGCGCGTGAGGCTGCTGCTGCTGCTGCACGTCCTGACTCCGTCGGGCCGCGCGCACGGCCAATGCGTCACGTTTATCGCAGCCGAAGCGGCCCGGGTACATTAGGCACGTGGGGGATGGTGGGGGGTGGGATAGCATTGGAGGGGCGGTGGGGGGTGGAGAATGGAGTGAGGAGAGGGGTGAAGATAGAGGGGGGAGAGAGGCAGAGTTGAGGGGTGGAGGAGGAGGGGGAGGGAAAGGGGAGAGGGAGGGGAGAAAGGAATGAATGAGAAGGGAAGAGGAGAGAGCAAGAGAAAGTGAATGAGAGAGGAGAGAGGGAGTGGGTGGCGGAGGTGGGGAGGGTAGAGATGTGGGGGGTGGCGGTCGGGGGAGAGCGAGAGGGGAGAGGGCGGAGGCAGAGAGGGAGAGGCGCAGAGAGAGGGTGGGTGAGATGGTGATTGGATGTCATTGTACTTTCATCACACCCCATCACACACCATCGCACCCCATCACATACCATCACACCCCCATCACATACCATCATTACACGCACACAAACATTCACACCCCATCACACACACACACAATCACACTCCATCACACACACACACAATCACACCCCGTCACACAAAAAGCCAAAGATCCCCTGTATAGCCTAAACAGACGATTGGGGCAAGTGCTGTTTGCGAGTAGCACCCGTGAAGACCGGAACGGTACACGTAGGCGGTGGGCGGCCAGCACCACGCCCGGCTGCCTTTGTCTCCCCCGGTGACGATGTTTACTACACAGTGCACCCAGGTACTCGTTTGAGGCTGAGTCGACCTAGACGGTCGACAGCGCACACGCGCTGAGGAAGAGTGACTCACCACCCAGAGCACCAAGACCCCCCCCTCCCCCCCGTGTAGCCTGTTACGAACCACTGCTCTATGGCAAATCGTTTCGTCTTTTGACCGTACGTAGTTTCGCTGTTTCTGTGGCTCTCATTTCCCCTCCTTTCTCTCCTCACCCGCAACAGCTCGCAGGCTGGAGGCCCGTAAACTCCCAAAGGTTGAGGCCAGCATAAGCTGCAAGCCTCCAAAGACAAAGATCCCCCGTGCAGCGCCGGTGGACGCCGCCAAGGGGACGTGACGAGGTCGATCGAGCAGCGCCACGCGCGCGCGCCCTGCCCGACTTCGTCTCACGTGGCGAGCGAAGTGCGCGCACGGCAGCATGGAGGCGAAGGTTTCTCAACAGCTCCTCGATAATGACGTTGAGTGGGGCTACAGAGGGGCAGTGGGAGGTGGAGGTAGAGGTGGAGGGAGTGAGGGAGGGGGTATTTTGCTCTATGGACCATGCGTGTGTTGTGCCCCCCCGAGTAAGCAAGCGCATACAGATGCGGCCGTCGCGGGCTTCGCTGGAATCATTTGGCCATACTTCACCACGCGGGTCGGTGCGCGTTAGTGTCGGATTCGGAGGCGTCGGACCGTGGGACTGTGAGGGTTCGTGGGACCGTCGGGGTATCGTGGGACCGTGGGACTGTGGAACCGTGAGACTGTGGGGGTTTGTGGAACCGTGAGACTGTGAGGGGTTGTGGAACCGTGAGACTGTGAGGGTTTGTGGAACCGTGAGACTGTGAGGGTTTGTGGAACTTTGGGACCGTAGGACTGTAGGTGGTCGTGAGACCGTAGGACCGTGGGTGTCGCAGTCAAATGACTCCGTCCCATGCGAGCATGGGGCAGCGAGCATTGGCCCACTCGTGGAAATTACATGTTCCTATGGCAGGAGCGGGAGACGACCACGGTCGACCTCGTGTTCGCTTTGTTGATATCGTAAATATGCTGCTGGAGGAGGAGGAGAAGGAGGGGGGGAGGAGGAGGAGGGGGGGAGGAGGAGGAGAGAGGGGGGAGGAGGCGGAGGAGGAGGAGGGGGGAGGGAGAAGAGGAGGTTCGTGAGAGAGTCGTGGTTCGGGTCACATTTATAATTGGGGCGATTGACAAACTGTGGACCGTGGAGAGACGAACGGGGAGGAGAGGGGAGGGGGGGAGGTGGGAAAGGAGGTGGTGGTGGTGGCGGCGGAGGGGGGTCACAGCCCCCCACAGCCCCACCTCTCCCCGAAATCCCTCCTCACCCCCACCCACATCGCAATCCCAATCTCCGGGGGGTCTCACCAGAGCCAATTATGTAAATGAGGCGGTTCGTTGTATTTCAATTGAAGGAGGGCGGCTGCGCGTGGCTCGTTCCCGAGTTGCGCGAGACGCGGAGTTGCAGGCAACTGGGGGTCAGTTGCGCACTGTGGGAGCTCCTCCTCGCTGGGGTCACGGCGCGGGGCGCCGGACAATCTGCACGCAGCATCGGCAGTAGCAGCAGCAGCAGGCACATCAGCAGCATCGGTAACATCATCAGCAGCATCATCAGTGGCAACAGCAGCGGTACCATCAGTAGCAGCAGCATCAGCAGCATCAGTAGCATCAGCAACAGCGGCGGTACCATCAGCAGCAGCAGCATGAGGGTTTGGGTTCAAGACGTGCCTGGGTTTGACGCCTGACTCTGGCGCCTCTCTCTCTTTTTTTTCTTTTTACAATCAGGGGAAACATGAAGATGCTCGGTGTAGTCGGCTTCCTTCATCATTTCGGGGTTTTTTTTGGGGGGGGGGTTTCAATGCTTAGCTTTATGTGCCCCCCCTTTTTAAATGAAAGATTTCACAAAAGATTGCACGCTCTGCTCTCGTCCTTCTTACCCCTTCCCTCTCTCTCTACCCACTCTCTCTACCCACTCTCTCTACCCCCCCCCTCTCTCTCTACCACCTCTCTCCCTACTCTATGTGTATGTTCCCCCTGTTTTGTACGTAAAGTTTGTTATTTCTTTATTTTTTTACTACGACAAGTGCTGCATCAGCACCCAGCCCTTCTCGCAGTCCTACGGCCTCCGACGGGGAGCTCACAATCTGCACGCAGAGCTCTCTACCGTCTCTGCCACCGAGCACACGGCCTCCTCCAGCGCCCACTGCTCCTTGAAGGCCGGCACGGCGTGGGTCAGCCGCGCATGGCGGAACTCCAGCCCACACACCCTGGCTCCGACCAGAGCACAGAAGATGCCCAGGCTGCTGGCTGGACGTTGCCCCTCCAGGGCCACCTTCCTCGCCCTGTATACGGCGAGCTTGGCGTAGCCGAAGAGCACGTTGACCGGCCCCTGAAGATGTTGGGGTCCGTCGCCCTTCGGGTATCCAAAGATGAGGACCGCCGGGGAGAAGTGGAGGCTGAACCTTAGGAGGATGTTTCTCAGGACCTTGAACAGCGAGTCCAGGCTCTTACACTCCACGTATTGGTGCGCCACCGTCTCCACTTTACCGCAGAACCGGCACTTCGGGGACGTGTCGGTGAAGCGCGCCAGGGAGGCGTTGGTGGTGACGGTGCCGTGGGCGATGGTCCAGCTGAGGTCGCCGATGCGGTTGTACGTCGGGCTGGAGTGGAGTTGCCTCCGGAGAGGCTTCTCCGGAGAGACGCAGGGCAGGGCTTTCCTCCAGGCCTGGTCCTTGTGGCTCCTCAGGGTGTCCTGTTGGTGGAACCGCACCATGTAGGAGTAGAGCACCTTCCTCTTTACATTTGCCAAGGCCACCTCCGGTAGGTCTTCCAGCCGGCACAGGTTGTGATCCGCCTTCGTTTGTCGGCATTGGCGATGCAGTGGCACGACTGAGAGCTCCGGTGGAGGGGGACCGAGAGGGGCCTCGTCATCCCCAACGCCGATGGGGGGCGTTCTCCCCGCTGCCGCTGAGAAGGCCCCCTTGGCTTCGGCCAGGATCCGGGCAGCCACCCGTTAGTGACTGCAGCCCTGAAAGATGGCGGCGCACACAGTTGCAGCAGCTCAGTGTCTACCCGGTCGGTGTCTTGTATGGTTGTTAGTGTACACATTGTGTCTTGTATGGTTGTTAGTGTACACATTGTGTCTTGTATGGTTGTTAGTGTACACATTGTGTCTTGTATGGTTGTTAGTGTACACACTGTGTCTTGTATGGTTGTTAGTGTACACACTGTGTCTTGTATGGTTGTTTATGTACTACTTTGTCTTGTTCTGTGTACATTTTGTCGGGCAAGTAACATCTTTAGCCGGCACGATCTCCTTAAAATCGGACTATGTTACGAACGGAGTGTTACAAGCGAGCTTCTCCGTCTTCACAAGATTCCGGTGGAGTTAGCGAGGAGCCCCGGCTCTCCGTGGATTGTCATCCCGGCGGGGAGGAGGCGAAGGCGGCGTAGAGACAGAAGGCAGAAGCGAGGTCGCAGGGCCGGTGCGCTAGCCAGGCTACGGAGGCAGCCACTCAAACCACCGCTACCCAGCCTATTCCTCGCGAACAAAATTGATTAACTGAGGCTACAGACTACAGCTAACAATGTAGTGAAGGACAGCTGCATTCTGCTCTTCACAGAAACCTGGCTTCATTCATCCATCCCGGACCCTGCTATTGAGCTAGCAGGCTACACAGCACAGCGCCATGACAGAACAGTAGACTCCGGTAAGAGCAGGAGGGGGGCTCTGTGTGTACGTGAATAACAGCTGGTGTACTAATACAGTGACTGTAGACAGCCACTGCTCACCAGATCTGGAGTATGTGACTGTTAAATGCAGGCCCATTCGCCTCCCGAGAGAGTTTAGTGTGGTCATGATAACTGCTGTTTACATCCCACCGGATGCTAATGCTAACTCAGCAATTGGACTTTTACATGGCAGCATTAGCATTCAGCAGAGCAAGTATCCTGACACTGTGCAGATTATAGCAGGGGATTTCAACCATGCAGACTTAAAGGCAGCACTCCCTAAATTCCACCAGCATGTTAAGTGTGCTACTAGGGGAACTAAGACTCTGGACAAGGTCTACACCAACATCAAACTAGGCTACAGGGTTAGACCACTACCACACATGGGCCAGTCTGACCATTTGTCCCTGCTTTTGATCCCTGCATACACCCCCATCAAGAAGACGGCTCCAACCATCAGAAAAAACTGTCGCCACCTGGCCTGAGGGTGCCACCCAGCAGCTGCAGGACTGCTTTGATAGGACCAACTGGGGGGTCTTTGAACATCAGGACCTGGAGGTGTTCACAGATAGTGTATTGTGCTACATAAAAAAACTGCATAGACACTGTCACTGTGGACAAACGCATTCGGGTCTACCCCAACCAGAAGCCCTGGATGACCCGAGAGGTCCAGCAGCTGCTGAAGGAGAGGAACATCGCCTTCAATTCCCGAGACAAAGTCTCTCTACAGTACAGCCCGAGCTAACCTGAAGAGAGGCATCCGTGAGGCCAAAGCAGACTACAGGAGGAGGATTGAGGAACGCCTGGACAGTAACGACAGCAGGCAGGTGTGGCAGGGAGTCCAGCACCTCACCAACTACAGGGCCAACCTCGGAGCTGCTGATGGTGACACCGCTCTGGCAGAGGAGTTGAACCTCTTCTTTGCCCGCTTTGAGGTGACACCACCAGGGACAGCATCACCAAGCCCCACGGTCCACAGCAGCTTGAACCTCACAGTAGAGGAGCATGAGGTGAGGCGCACGCTGTAGGCTGTCAACCCGAGGAAGGCTGCGGGACCTGATGGCGTCCCGGGACGTGTGCTGAGGGACTCTGCTGACGAGCTGGCTGGAGTCTTCACAAGGATTTTCAAACTGTCTCTGGAACGGTCCACGGTACCACCCTGCCTAAAGTCCTCCACCATAGTTCCCCTGCCGAAAAAAACCCACATTTCCAGCCTCAACGACTACCGGCCAGTAGCACTGATGCCAGTGGTGATGAAGTGCTTTGCAAAAACTGGTCCGGAGTGACATCATTGCAACATTGCCCCGAAGCCTTGACCCCCACCAGTTTGCCTACAGAGCGAACCGATCCACGGAGGACGCCGTGACCACAGCACTTCATGCTGCACTGTCACACCTGGAGCAGCAGGGGAGCTATGTGCGGATGCTCTTCGTGGATTACAGTTCTGCGTTCAACACCATCCTGCCACACAAACTGGTGGTAAAACTGGGCGACCTGGGGCTTCCACATTCCACCTGCATGTGGATACATAGCTTCCTCTCGGGCCGCAGACAGAGGGTCAGAGTGGGCCGTCATACATCCACAGCCCTGAGCCTCAGTACTGGCTCCCCCCAGGGCTGTGTACTGAGTCCCCTGCTCTACTCCCTCTACACACATGACTGTGCCCTCGTCCACCATAGCAACACCATTGTGAAGTTTGCTGATGACACCACTGTGGTGGGGCTCATCTCTGGGGGGGATGAGTCTTCCTACAGGGACGAGGTGGAGCGGCTGACAGCATGGTGCAGGGGCAACAACCTGCTCCTTAACACCGCAAAGAACAAGGAGCTCATAATAGACTACAGGAGAAAGAAAACGGACACTCCACCACTAACCATCAACGGGGACTGTGTGGAGAGGGTGGCAGACTTCTGCTTCCTGGGAGTGCCACATTGGGGAGGGACTGACCTGGAGCGCCAACACCTCTGAGCTACTGAAAAAGGCCCAGCAGAGACTTTACTTCCTGAGAATACTCAGGAAGAATAACATCACACAGAAACTGCTGGTGTCCTTCTACCAAGCTTCCATCGAGAGCATTCTTACATACTGCATCTGTGTATGGTACACCAGCTGTACAGTGGCTCAGAGGAAAGCGCTGCAGAGGATCATCAACACGGCCCAAAAAATTGCCGGATGCCCTCTCCCCACACTGGAAGAACTACACAGCTCCCGTTGCATCAAAAAAGCGCAGAACATTATAAAGGACTCTTCTCACCCTGGACACTCTCTGTTTGAGCTGTTGCCATCAGGCAGACGATTCAGATCAGTCAAAACAAGGACAGATTCAAACACAGCTTTTATCCTACAGCAATTACCACACTCAATACTGCTAATTAATTATTAAGTAATACTGTTTACAATTGACTGTAAAATAGGGATGTGCAATGACAAAATGTACCTTTATGTGGGTATGTGGGTATACTTGGGCAGTTTTTATATATAAAATGTATTGATGATATTTTATTTTATTTTTATTTCTTGTTTTATTTATTTAAATTTATGAAAAATGCACTGACTGGTGAGCACTTTTAATTTCGTTGTACTGGTGACAATGACAATAAAAGGATCTATCTATCTATCTGTCTTTGCGGCCATGTCTGCAGGACGCTCCTGTAGAAAAGTGGCAGCTATCCCAGTGGGAGGCCCTGCAGGTGGTGTGTCTTCTCTCTCTCCTTGTGGTGTGTTAGTGTGTCTTCTCTCTCTCTCTTTGTGATGTGTGTGTGTCTTCTCTCTCTCTCTCTTTGTGGTGTGTGTGTTATCTCTCTCTCTTTGTGGTGTGTGTGTTATCTCTCTCTCTCTTTGTGGTGTGTGTCTTTTCTCTCTCTCTTTGTGATGTGTGTCTTCTCTCTCTTTGTGATGTGTGTGTCTTCTCTCTCTTTGTGATGTGTGTGTTATCTCTCTCTTTGTGATGTGTGTGTTATCTCTCTCTCTTTGTGGTGTGTGTGTTATCTCTCTCTCTCTCTCTTTGTGATGTGTGTGTGTCTTTTCTCTCTCTTTGTGATGTGTGTGTCCTCTCTCTTTGTGATGTGTGTGTTATCTCTCTCTTTGTGGTGTGTGTGTTATCTCTCTCTCTTTGTGATGTGTGTGTGTCTTTTCTCTCTCTTTGTGATGTGTGTCTTCTCTCTCTTTGTGGTGTGTGTGTCTTTTCTCTCTCTCTCTCTCTTTGTGATGTGTGTGTCTTCTCTCTCTTTGTGATGTGTGTGTGTTAGCTCTCTCTTTGTGGTGTGTGTGTGTTATCTCTCTCTCTCTCTTTGTGATGTGTTAGTGTGTCTTCTCTCTCTTTGTGATGTGTGTGTGTCTTCTCTCTCTTTGTGGTGTGTGTGTGTCTTCTCTCTCTCTCTTTGTGATGTGTGTGTGTGTCTTCTCTCTCTCTCTTTGTGATGTGTGTGTCTTCTCTCTCTTTGTGATGTGTGTGTTATCTCTCTCTCTTTGTGGTGTGTGTGTCTTCTCTATCTTTGTGATGTGTGTGTTATCTCTCTCTCTTTGTGGTGTGTGTGTGTTATCTCTCTCTCTCTCTTTGTGGTGTGTGTGTTATCTCTCTCTCTCTCCCCCTGTTCGGAATGGGTTCCCTGCGGGTTCTCCGATGTCCTCCTGCCGTAGCTAAACCCCCACCCACAGTGGAACTGCTGTCGGGAAAAATAAACGACATTCACAAAGCTGAGAAATTACCTGAAAATTACCCCTGAAAATTATTTTGTGAGTGAGTGCGTGAGTGAGCGCGTGAGTGTGTTAACAGTCTGTTGAGGCTACACTGGGAATCTTTGTCTTTGTGTCTGGTAGTGGAGCGGTTAGCGCGCCGCGATATGAACTCGGCGACCCGAGGTCGCTTCCCGCTCACGGCCACCACCAGTGACGATTATGTGAACCGGTTCTGGACCTCCTTTCGGTCGACTCAGCCTCAAATGAGTACCTGGTGCGCCACAGGGGAGGCAAAGGCGGCCGGGGGTGGTGCTTACCGCCCAATCCCTCGTGTGCTGCGCCGACCTTCATAGGTGCTCGCGAACAGCACTTGCCCCGACAGTCTATTCAGGCTATACGGGGGATCTTTGTCTTGTTGTGTGTGAGTCTGTGTGTTTGCGAGTGAGAGACGTGAACGTGAGAAGCGGTAGCGGATGAATTTTAATGCAATCTTCCGCCAGCGTAACGAGACAGGCACGGCACGGCAAACACACACATACACCTACGCTCACACACACATACACCCACGCACACACACACATACACCCACGCTCACATACACCCACGCTCACACACACACACATACACCCACGCACACACATACACCCACGCTCACACACACATACACCCACGCACACACACACACATACACCCACGCTCACACACACATACACCCACGCTCACACACACACACATACACCCACGCACACACACACACATACACCCACGCTCACACACACACATACACTCACGCTCACACACATACACCCACGCTCACACACACCCACGCTCACACACACCCACGCTCACACACACATACACCCACGCTCGCACACACACATACAGCCACGCTCACACACACACACATACACCCACGCACACACACACACATACACCCACGCTCACACACACACATACACCCACGCTCACACACATACACCCACGCTCACACACACCCACGCTCACACACACCCACGCTCACACACACACATACACCCACGCTCGCACACACACATACAGCCACGCTCACACACACACATACAACCACGCTCACACACACACATACACCCACGCTCACACACACACATACACCCACGCTCACACACACATACACCCACGCTCACACACACACATACAGCCACGCTCACACACACACACAAAAGGCAAAGATCCCCCTCATAGCCTGAACAGACTGCTGGGGCAAGTGCTGTTAGCGAGCAAGTGTAATGGCCGACACGGCATCACGAGGGGGCGGTTGGCAAGCACCACGCCCGGCCGCCTTTGTCTCCCCAGTGGTGATGTTTACACACCGCACCAGGTACTCATTTGAGGCTGAGTAGAGCTAGGAGAAAACCATGGAACGGTTCAGATAATCATCACTGGTGTTGTCCATGAGTAGGAATGGAACTCGTGTTGCCGGGTTCGTAGCGCAGTACGCGAACCACTCACACACACCCACTCACACACACCCACTCACACACACCCACTCACACACACCCACTCACACACACCCACTCACACACACACACCCACACACACCCACCCACCCACTCACACACACCCACTCACACACACACACACCCACTCACACACACCCACACACACCCACACACACCCACACACACCCACTCACACACCCCCCACACACACACACCCACACACACCCACTCACACACACCCACTCACACACACCCACTCACACACACCCACTCACACACTCACACTCACACACTCACACACCCACTCACACACACCCACTCACACACACCCACACACACCCACACACACCCACACACACACACCCACACACACCCACACACACCCACACACACACTCACACACACCCACACACACCCACTCACACACACCCACACCCACTCACACACACCCACACACACTCACACACACACACCCACTCACATACACCCACACACACCCACTCACACACCCACTCACACACCCACTCACACACCCACTCACACACACACACCCACTCACACACACACCCCCACTCACACACACCCACTCACACACACACACCCACACACTCCCACACACACCCACACACACACAAAACAAAGGCAAAGATCTCCCGTATAGCCTTAACAAAACTCCTGAGAAAAGCGCTGTTAGCGAGCACCAATGAAGACCGACACCGCACACGAGGGGGTGGGTGGCCAGCACCACGCCCGGCCGCCTTTGTCTCCCTAATGGGGATGTTTAACACACTGCACCAGGCACTCATTCGAGGCTGAGTAGACCTAGGGGACGTCTAGTCAGGACCGGTTCAGATAATGGTCACCGTGAATCAAATTCGGGTGGGCGGGTTTCATAGCGCAGCGTGCTCACCACTGCCCAAAACCCAACCGCTCTCCACAACAAAGACACACACACACTCACGAACAGGTACAGGCGCGTCTTCAAAATTGCATAAAATGCGTCGACAATATTTGATTGACAGTATCATTAGTAGGAACGTGTAGCAATTTAACGACTTGAGAAGGCATCACAAGCGCACACACACGCTCGCACGCGTACCGACACACATACCCGTGCACACACATACTTAACCGCCGCCACCACACATACACGTATACACAAAGACAACGATTCCCCATGTAGCCTTAACAGGCTGTTGGGGATAAGTGCTATTAGCGAGCACCTATGAAGGCCGGCGCGGGGGTGAGTGGCCAACTTCACGCCCGACAGCCTTTGTCTCCCTAGTGACGATGTTTAACTCACCGCACCAGATACTCATTTATGGCTGAGTCGACCTAGGGGAGACCCAAAACTGGTTCAGATAATCGTCACTGATGTTGATGGCCGTGAGCGGGAATAGAACTCGGGTCGCCGGGTTCGTAACGCAGCGCGCTAACCACGACAGCACCGCGCCCCCCAACACCCCCCACCCCCCCCCCCCCCCCCCCACAAAACAACAACCGCCGTTCACCACTAAGTGGTGGTGACGTCACCACGGCGCTTGTGCCAGACTAGGTGCACTCCGAGGCCACGTGAAGCGTCGAAGGCTCGCTGACAGGAGGTCACGGAACAGACCCCAGGTGCCATTGGTTGGCTGCCTGAGATGAGTGGCCGATGCACCACCTGTGCCCCTTACTGTACCAACTGGCTGCATTTCATCCGCCTGGGACTCCGCTCGTTGTTGTGAGCGTTGCTCCTCCGCCCTCCATTGTTGTTGGAGGGCGACTGCCTCCAACTGCCCAGTAGCATCCTTCACGAGCCTCCTCCACACAGGCCGATCTTGACACCGCTGGTACCAGTCATCGGCAAGTCCACTCAACTCCACATTCCTCCTGTACCGCATCAGCTCCATCACTTCTCCAGCCCGTGCTGCACTCATTTAGCCCCCTGGATCCGTCCAAACCGAAGCTGATTGGGCATGCAGGCTACATGACTCCGCCGACGCAGCTTTGCCTGCCGGAGGAGCTCGACGATGGGAATGTGTTCAGATATTTCAAGGATTTTTGAAATCCTCGCACAAGCCAGCCTGCCTAAAAAACCCATGATGGATTGTAGGCAAGCCAGTCTGAATGTTTAAAATCGGCGCAGATGTGCCATTAGAGGGGCCCACGTTTAGCAAACATATGGAAGGAAGGGCATGACTATGGCCTAGAAGACCTGGAACTTTGTGTGGAGCGACAGACCAGGAAACTTCAACACCGCGTTACGCAGCTCATGGAAAGAGAATGCCTCTGGGCTGATTCGGAATGAGACCACTGTTGCCCAATCGGAGCTGGTGTAAAGCACATTGCCAAGGTATGGAAACGTCTCCACTCAATCTTGTGGAGTCGAGAGGGTTGAGTATTTGATAATATAAAATAACCAGGCAGGTCCTTCGTACTGGTAGGAACCTCTTGGTTACACCAGCCCACAGGGGATTATTGTGTTCGTCCGACGGGTACATCCAAAAATGGGAGGGGTGGGGCTGGGTGGGGAGGGTGGGGAGGGGCTGAGTGGGGAGGGTGGGGCTGAATGGGGGGTGGGAGGGGTGGGGCTGGGTGGGGAGGGTGGGGCTGGATGGGGGGTGGGAGGGGTGGGGCTGCGTGGGGAGGGGCTGGTCACCCCGTGGTGCCCTTATAAAACTCAACGTTTAACCTACTCACGCCGGCTTGTGCACGCCCTCACAGTCGGGCATATTTGCGGAATACACCACGTGGTGCCGCCGTTGTTGACCCTGGGCATTGACCGAGCAACCCAACGTTCCTCCGCAGGAATGTGTTGTTGTGGGGCAAATCTCATAATAGCACGCCATGCAAGACAAATACAAAGATCATCCGTATAGCCTCAACAGACTGTAAATGCAAGTGCTGTTAGGGAGCACCTATGAAGGCCGACACGACACACGAGGGCGTGATGTGACCAGCACCACACCCGGACGCCTTTATCTCCCTAGAGGGGATATTTACTCTTCGCACGAGATACTCATTTAAGGCTGAGCCGACCTAGGGAGGAGGCTCAGGACCAGTTTAGATTATCGTCTCCGATGTTATTGGTCGTAAGCGGGAATCGAACATGGGTCGCTGGGTTCGTAGCACAACGCGCTAACCACTGCGCCACCGCTCCCCACACACACACACGCGCGACTCTTGACCTATAGGCGCCGTAGTTTCCCGGGTTGCTGCGCGACTTGACTGCTAATGTCGATCTTGAAGCGATGCTGCTGAGCCTCGTCACGAGGATTGCTTGATTCCTGCAAAGCATTCATTATAAAAAAAACTCACTCACAAAGACAACGATCCCCCGTATAGCCTCAACAGACTGTTGGGGCAAGTTCTGTTAGCGAGCACCTATGAAGGCCGACACGGAACACAAGGAGTGGGTAGACAGCACTACGCCCGGCCGCCTTTGTCTCCCCAGTGCTGATGTTCACACACACCGCAATAGGTACTCATTTGAGGCTGAGTCGACCTAGGGGAGGCCCAATACCAGTTCGGATAATCGTAAGCGATGTTATTGGTCGTACACGGGAATCGAACTCGGGTGGCCGGGTTCATAGAAGGGCGCGCTAACTACTGCGCCACCGCTCTCCACAATAAATGACAAAATAACAACTTCACACACACGTCCGCACATCCACGCATATACATATGACAAAAACAAAGATCCACCGCAGAGCTGAACAGATTCTTGGGGCAAGTGCTGTTCGCGAGCACCTATTAAAGCCGGCACGACGCGAGGTGGTGGGTGGCAAGCACCACGCCCGGCCACTTTTGTCTCGCTCGTGGCGAAGTTCACACACCGCACCAGGTACTCATTTGAGGCTGAGTCGACCTAGGGGAGGCCCGGGACGGGTTCAGATAATCGTCACTGGTGTTGGCCGTGAGCGGGAATCGAACCCGGGTCGCCAGGTTCATAGCGCAGCGCGCTAACCGCTACACTACCGCTCCCCACTACACGCATTCACACACACACCTATACACACACTGACACACGTTCACACACACACACTCAGACACACACTGACACACATTCACACACACACAGACACACACCGACACACATTCACACACACACACACAGACACACACTGACACACATTCACACACACTCAGACACACACTGACACACATTCACACACACACAGACACACACCGACACACATTCACACACACACACAGACACACACTGACACACATTCACACACACTCAGACACACACTGACACACATTCACACACACACAGACACACACCGACACACATTCACACACACACACAGACACACACTGACACACATTCACACACACTCAGACACACACTGACACACATTCACACACACAGATACACACTGACACACATTCACACACACACACACTCAGACACACACTGACACACATTCACACACACACTTAGACCTCCCCGCCGGTACATGAGCAGCAGCAGTAACTCTGTGCAAGCGGTGCAGCGACGGTTAAAGGGAGAAGACGTCTTCATTTGGGAGAAGTCACGGAACCAAACAAATGATCGCGCCGCGTGGCCGTTAAACCCAGTGGACTGGGACTTGGGGTCAGAGGTCAGGCGCGTGCCTATCTCGGCGTGTGTGTGTCTGTACGTGTGTGTGTCTGTATGTGTGTGTGTCTGCATGTGTGTGTGTCTGTATGTCCGGCAAAACAACCCCCTACCTCCTCGCGGTGCCGGACGGGCAACTCTGTCGTGGACAGCGCTGTGGGGGGAGTTCCAATTTTGATTGGCTCCTCCCCTCATGGCATATGTGTCCACCACAGGGGCTAAACGGGGGCTCTGGACGGGTGCGAGGGGCTGGTAACCCCTCCACCTTCAATTAATTACCACAAAACCACGAATTAAACTGAAATATGTAACAACTAAGCTTGTGCCGGAGGCCCCGGGGGGCCAGGCGTCTATGACGTCTCCTGGCCAAACCCCAATTGGCGGAGCCAGGAGATTGAATACCTACCCTCGGGGCTACTCCAGAAACAACGAAAAGCCACTACGGGTGGCCACGTGGAATGTTCGAACGCTCACTGCAGAGGAGAGGCTGCCACTCCTCTGTCGGGAGCTGGACCAGTACCGCCTGGATCTATGCGGCATTCAGGAGGTCCGGTGGACCGGCTCTGGCTCCTGCCACCATGAGGGGTGGACAGTCCTCTACTCGGGGCAGCAGACTGCCAAACAACAGGGTGTGGGTCTTCTTTTGAACAAAAGAATGAAGGGGGCGTGGGAGCGTGGCGGTGAGGTGTGGGAAGCTGTAAGCCCCAGGCTACTTTGGGCTCGCCTTCCCATCAACCGGAGGCGAGGAATGGTGGTCGTGGTTACTTATGCCCCCACTGAAGATGAACATCCGTGGAGGGATGCAGGCAGAGCCGATGAGTCAGATGCCTTCTATGACCTCCTGTCACAGGTGCTGGCTAAAGTGGCCCCTCGGGATAGAGTCATCATGTTGGGTGACTTCAATGCCCGAGTTGGTCATGATACTGGCACCTGGTCTGGAGTGATTGGAGGGCATGGGCCAGATCAGCTCAATAACAACGGTAGGAGGCTGCTAGATTTTTGTGCAGCCCATGGGCTTGTAATTACCAACACGCTGTTCCGGCATCGGCGCATCCACACAACATCATGGATGCACGCCGGGTCCAAGCAAGAACATCTGCTGGACTACATAGTGACGGACCAGCGAATGCGAGCTCATGTCCTTGACACCAGGACCTATCGTGGAGCTGATCTGCCCTCTGACCATCGACTAGTCATCTGTAAGATGCGCCTGCCATTCTTCCACTCCGGTGGTGGGTGTACACCCAGGACCCCATTCCAACCTAAAGTGGCCTGGTCTCAGTTATCTGATGAAAGTTGCAAGCGAGAATTTCATCATCGCTTGCGGCTGGGATTGGCATCGTCCCCGACTCCTCCTGATGTCGAGGGTAAATGGGCGAGGTTTAGGACTGTGACTCATGCAGCTGCAATGGCTGCTTTGGGTACGCGGTCCAGACCTCCCCAGACACCCTGGATGACAGAGGAGTTGTTCAGGATGGTTGAGAAAAAGCGACAGGCCCACTGTCATCGGCTACAGAATCCCACGTCAGAGAATGAGGAGGCTTACCGCAGCCTTCGCTCGGAGGTTCGGAGAGCTGTGAGGCGCTGCAAGGATGGGTGGTGGTCGCGGGTTGCTGAGGAGATGGAGTCTGCCTCAGTGGCCCGTGATCACAAATCTCTATTTAACTCCATCAAAAAAGTAACCTGCAGCGCCACACCTATTACCATCATTAGGGGAAAAAACGGTGATCCAATTTCCGACCCCCAGGAACAGGTTCGCAGATTTGCTGAGCATTTCTGTGAGGTCCTGGGGGAGGGAAAATCCCTCAGCCAGGAAAACATCGTGGCACAAAGTGAGGATGACCCTGCTGAGGCTGCGGTGCCTCAAATATTGGATGAAGTCACCCCCTGTGAGTGGCTGGCTGAGGTGCCATCTGCTGAGGAAGTATTGAAGGCGATCCGGAGTCTGAGACCAGGAAAGGCAGCGGGCAGAGATGATCTCCCAAGCGAAATGCTGAGGGAGGGTGGCGTTTGTGCACAGACTGCCCTATATGACATCATAACAACAGTCTGGACCACTGGACGGGTTCCGCAGGATTGGAAGGATGCCCTGGTGGTCCCCCTTTTTAAGAAGGGGGACCGCACAGACTGTAACAACTACAGGGGCATCTCACTCCTCAGTGTGCCGGGAAAGGTCCTGGCAAGGATTATTCAGCATCGCCTTGCCAGGCACGCTGAGGAGAGGCTTGCGGAGCCCCAATGCGGTTTCAGGAAAGGGCGGTCCTGCACAGATGCCATATTTTCTGTCCGTCTGCTACAGCAGAGGTGTAGGGAATTCCAACAAGACCTACATCTCTGCTTTATTGACCTGGTCAAGGCCTATGATACCATCAGTAGGCCTGGGCTCTGGGTCGTTCTTCGTGCTTTTGGAGTACCTGACCCTCTGCTCACGATCATTAAGGACCTTCATGATGGTGAGCGGGCCCGGGTAAAACTACGTGGCCGGGAGTCAGAGCCATTCCCTGTATACCTTGGGGTGCGACAGGGATGTCCTCTGGCTCCCACATTATTTAACATCTATTTTGACCACGTGGTTCGTGAAGCCTTCAATAGCTGTACCGGGGGAATCTCCATATGGTACAGATATAATGGGAGGCTAATCGATGCCCGGGTGCGGTCAAGGGATGGCTCCCTATTGCTCAACCACGTTATGTATGCTGATGACTTGGTAATAGCTGCTCAGTCAGAGGAGGAGTTGGAGACGCTGCTGCTGAGACTGGAGCGTGCCACTAAGAGGTGGGGCCTTACCATCAGCCCCACCAAAACTAAGCACCTGCCTGGGTATTTTGTACCATCGGACACTCCACCCCCACAACTCCCAATCGGTGATGGGGCAGTTGTGGAGAGAGTGGAGAGTTTCCCATACCTGGGCAGTGTGCTTATGACTGGCTCCAGTTTAACAGCAGAGGTTTCACTCCGAATCAGTCGAGCGGCAATATCTTTTCATCGGTTGCGCAACGCTGTGTGGAAGCTACCTGGTCTGTCGCTCCGCACTAAGCTTCAGGTCTTCTCGGCCACGGTCATTCCCTCCCTTCTCTACGCTTGCGAAACGTGGACCCCCCTAATGGAGCATCTTCGCCGGTTGGAAACATTTAGGCTGGCCTGCCTACGATCCATCCTGGGTTTAACCAGACTGGATTGTGTGAGGAGCTCACAAATCCTTGAAAGATCTGGGCAGGGTCCCATCGGTGAGCTCCTCCGGCAGGCAAGGCTGCGATGGCTGGGTCATGTATCCCGCATGCCCAGCCACCGCATGCCGAAACAGCTTTTGTTTGGCCGGATTGAGGGGGCTAAGCGGGCGCGGCACGGGCTAGAGAAGAGATGGAGTGATGTGGTACAGGAGGACGTGGAGCTGAGTGGACTTGCCGATGACTGGTACCAGCGGTGTCAAGATTGGCCTCTGTGGAGGAGGCTCGTGAAGGATGCTACTGGGCAGTTGGAGGCAGTCGCCCTCCAACAACAACGGAGGGCGGAGGAGCGACGCTCACAACAGCGAGTGGAGCGCCGGGTGGCTAAAGCACAGCAGGTTGGCACAGTAGGGGGCACAGGTGGTGCATCAGCCAGTCATCTCAGTCAGTCGACCCGTGGCACCTGGGTCTGCCACGTGACCTCCTGCCAGCGGGCGTTCGACACTTCACGTGGCCTCAGGGTGCACATAGCCTGGCACAAGCGTCGTGGTGACGTCACCGCCACTTAGTGGCGAATGGCGGTTGTTGTTGTTGTTGTGTCTGTATGTGTGTCTGTGTGTGTGTCTGTATGTGTGTGTGTCTGTATGTGTGTGTGTCTGGGGGAGGGAAAATCCCTCAGCCAGGAAAACATCGTGGCACAAAGTGAGGATGACCGTGCTGAGGCTGCGGTGCCTCAAATATTGGAAGAAGTCACCCCCTGTGAGTGGCTGGCTGAGGTGCCATCTGCTGAGGAAGTATTGAAGGCGATCCGGAGTCTGAGACCAGGAAAGGCAGCGGGCAGAGATGATCTCCCAAGCGAAATGCTGAGGGAGGGTGGCGTTTGTGCACAGACTGCCCTATATGACATCATAACAACAGTCTGAACAACAGTCTGGACCACCGGACGGGTTCCGCAGGATTGGAAGGATGCCCTGGTGGTCCCCCTTTTTAAGAAGGGGGACCGCACAGACTGTAACAACTACAGGGGCATCTCACTCCTCAGTGTGCCGGGAAAGGTCCAGGCAAGGATTATTCAGCATCGCCTTGCCAGGAATGCTGAGGAGAGGCTTGCGGAGCCCCAATGCGGTTTCAGGAAAGGGCGGTCCTGCACAGATGCCATATTTTCTGTCCGTCTGCTACAGCAGAGGTGTAGGGAATTCCAACAAGACCTACATCTCTGCTTTATTGACCTGGTCAATGCCTATGATACCATCAGTAGGCCTGGGCTCTGGGTCGTTCTTCGTGCTTTTGGAGTACCTGACCCTCTGCTCACGATCATTAAGGACCTTCATGATGGTGAGCGGGCCCGGGCAAAACTACGTGGCCGGGAGTCAGAGCCATTCCCTGTACACCTTGGGGTGCGACAGGGATGTCCTCTGGCTCCCACATTATTTAACATCTATTTTGACCACGTAGTTCATGAAACCTTCAATAGCTGTACCGGGGGAATCTCCATATGGTACAGATATAATGGGAGGCTAATCGATGCCCGGGTGCGGTCAAGGGATGGCTCCCTATTGCTCAACCACGTTATGTATGCTGATGATTTGGTAATAGCTGCTCAGTCAGAGGAGGAGTTGGAGACGCTGCTGCTGAGACTGGAGCGTGCCACTAAGAGGTGGGGCCTTACCATCAGCCCCACCAAAACTAAGCACCTGCCTGGGTATTTTGTACCATCGGACACTCCACCCCCACAACTCCCAATCGGTGATGGGGCAGTTGTGGAGAGAGTGGAGAGTTTCCCATACCTGGGCAGTGTGCTTATGACTGGCTCCAGTTTAACAGCAGAGGTCTCACTCCGAATCAGTCGAGCGGCAATATCATTTCATCGGTTGCGTAACGCTGTGTGGAAGCTACCTGGTCTGTCGCTCCGCACTATGCTTCAGGTCTTCTCGGCCACGGTCATTCCCTCCCTTCTCTACGCTTGCGAAACGTGGACCCCCCTAATGGAACATCTTTGCCGGTTAGAAACATTTAGGCTGGCCTGCCTACGATCCATCCTGGGTTTAACCAGACTGGATTGTGTGAGGAGCTCACAAATATTTGAAAGATCTGGGCAGGGTCCCATCGGTGAACTCCTCCGGCAGGCAAGGCTGCGATGGCTGGGTCATGTAGCCCGCATGCCCAGCCACCGCATGCCGAAACAGCTTTTGTTTGGCCGAATTGAGGGGGCTAAGCGGGCACGGCACGGGCTAGAGAAGAGATGGAGTGATGTGGTACAGGAGGACGTGGAGCTGAGTGGACTTGCCGGTGACTGGTACCAGCGGTGTCAAGATCGGCCTCTGTGGAGGAGGCTCGTGAAGGACGCTACTGGGCAGTTGGAGGCAGTCGCCCTCCAACAACAACGGAGGGCGGAGGAGCGACGCTCAGAACAACGAGCGGAGCGCCGGGTGGCTAAAGCACAGCAGATTGGCACAGTAGGGGGCACAGGTGGTGCATCAGCCAGTCATCTCAGTCAGTCGACCCGTGGCACCTGGGTCTGCCCAGTGACCTCCTGCCAGCGGGCGTTCGACACTTCACGTGGCCTCACGGTGCACATAGCCTGGCACAAGCGTCGTGGTGACGTCACCGCCACTTAGTGGCGAATGGCGGTTGTTGTTGTTGTGTCTGTATGTGTGTGTGTCTGTATGTGTAAGTGTGTGTCTGTATGTGTGTGTGTCTGCATGTGTGTGTGTCTGTATGTGTGTCTGTATGTGTGTCTGTATGTGTGTGTCTGTAGTGGGGAGCGATAGTGTAGCGGTTAGCGCGCTGCGCTATGAACCTGGCGACCCGGGTTCGATTTCCGCTCACGGCCAACACCAGTGACGATTATCTGAACCGGTCCCGGGCCTCCCCTAGGTCGACTCAGGCTCAAATGAGTACCTGGTGTGGTGTGTAAACATCGCCACTGGGGAGACAAAGGCAGTCGGGCGTGGTGCTGGCCACCCACGCCCTCGTGTACCGTTCCGGCCTTCATAGGTGCTCGCTAACAGCACTTGCCCCAACCGTCTGTTAAGGCTATATGGGGGATCTTTGTCTTTATCTTTGTGAATGTGTGTCTGAGTGTGTCTGAGTGTGTGTGTGAATGTGTGTGGCTCTGGACAGGTGCGAGGGGCTGGTAACCCCTCCACCTTCAATTAATTACCACTAAACCACGAGTTAAACTGAAATATGTAACTAATAAACTTGTGCCGGAGGCCCCAGGGGGACAGGCGTCTATGACGTCTTCTGGCCAAACCCCAATTGGTGGAGCCAGGACATTGAATCTCTACCCTCGGGGCTTCTCCAGAAACAACGAAAAGCCACTACGGATGGCCACGTGGAATGTTCGAACACTCACTGCGGAGGAGAGGCTGCCACTCCTCTGTCGGGAACTGGACCGGTACCGCCTGGATCTCTGTGGCATTCAGGAGGTCCGGTGGACCGGTTCTGGCTCCTGCCACCATGAGAGGTGGACAGTCCTCTTCTCGGGGCAGCAGACTGCCAAACAACAGGGTGTGGCTCTTATTTTGAACAAAAGAATGAAGGGGGCGTGGGAACGTGGCGGTGAGGTGTGGGAAGCTGTAAACCCCAGGGTACTTTGGGCTCGCCTTCCCATCAACCGGAGGCGAGGAGTGGTGGTCGTCGTTAGCTATGCCCCCACCGAAGACGAACATCCGTGGAGGGATGCAGGCAAAGCCGATGAGTCAGATGCCTTCTATGACCTCCTGTCACAGGTGCTGGCTAAAGTGGCACCTCGGGATAGAGTCATCATGTTGGGTGACTTCAATGCCCGAGTTGGTCATGATGCTGGCACCTGGTCTGGAATGATTGGAGGGCAGCCCATGGGCTTGTAATTACCAACATGCTGCTCCGGCATCGGCGCATCCACACAGCATCATGGATGCATGCCGGGTCCAAGCAAGAACATCTGCTGGACTACATAGTGACGGACCAGCGGATGCGAGCCCATGTCCTTGACACCAGGACCTACCGTGGAGCTGATCTGCCCTCTGACCATAGACTAGTCATCTGTAAGATGCGCCTGCCATTCTTCCACTCCGGTGGTGGGTGTACAGCCAGGACCCCATTCCAACCTAAAGTGGCCTGGTCTCAGTTATCTGATGAAAGTTGCAAGCGACAATTTCATCATCGCTTGCGGCTGGGATTGGCATCGTCCCCCACTCCTCCTGATGTCGAGGGTAAATGGGCGAGGTTTAGGACTGTGACTCATGCAGCTGCAATGGCTGCTTTGGGTACGCGGTCCAGACCTCCCCAGAGACCCTGGCTGACAGAGGAGGTGTTCAGGATGGTTGAAAAAAAGCGACAGGCCCACTGTCATCGGCTACAGAATCCCACGTCAGAGAATGAGGAGGCTTACCGCAGCCTTCGCTCGGAGGTTCGGAGAGCCGTGAGGCGCTGCAAGGATGGGTGGTGGTCGCGGGTTGCTGAGGAGATGGAGTCTGCCACAGTGGCCCGCGATCACAAATCTCTATTTAACTCCATAAAAAAACTAACCTGCAGCGCCACACCTATTATGATCATTAAGGGAAAAAACGGTGATCCAATCTCCGACCCCCAGGAACAGGTTTGCAGATTTGCTGAGCATTTCTGTGAGGTCCTGGGGGAGGGAAAATCTCTCAGCCAGGAAAACATCGTGGCACAAAGTGAGGATGACCCTGCTGAGGCTGCGGTGCCTCAAATATTGGAAGAAGTCACCCTCTGTGAGTGGCTGGCTGAAGTACCATCTGTTGAGGAAGTACTGAAGGCGATCCAGAGACCAGGAAAGGCAGCGGGCAGAGATGATCTCACAAGCGAAATGCTGAGGGAGAGTGGCGTTTGTGCACAGACTGCCCTATATGATATCATAACAACAGTCTGGACCACTGGACGGGTTCCGCAGGATTGGAAGGATGCCCTGGTGGTCTCCCTCTTTTTAGAAGGGGGACCGCACAGACTGTAACAACTAGAGGGGCATCTCACTCCTCAGTGTGCCGGGAAAGGTCCTGGCAAGGATTATTCAACATCGCCTTGCCAGGTACGCTGATGAGAGGCTTGCAGAGCCCCAATGCGGTTTCAGGAAAGGGCGGTCCTGCACAGATGCCATATTTTCTGTCCGTCTGCTACAGCAGAGGTATAGGGAATTCCAACAAGACCCACATCTCTGCTTTATTGACCTGGTCATAGCCTATGATACCATCAGTAGGGCTGGGCTCTGGGTTCTTCTTCGTGCTATTGGAGTCCCTGACCCTCTGCTCACGATCATTATGGACCTTCATGATGGTGAGCGGGCCCAGGTAAAACTACGTGGCCGGGAGTCAGAGCCATTCCCTGTACACCTTGGGGTGCGACAGGGATGTCCTCTGGCCCCCACATTATTTAACATCTATTTTGACCACGTAGTTCGTGAAGCCTTCAATAGCTGTACCGGGAGAATCTCCATTTGGTACAGATATAATGGGAGGCTGATCGATGCCCAGGTGTGGTCAAGGGATGGCTTCCTATTGCTCAACCACGTTATGTATGCCGATGATTTGGTAATAGCTGCTCATTCAGAGGACGAGTTGGAAACGCTGCTGCTGAGACTGGAGCGTGCCACTAAGAGATGGGCCTTACCATCAGCCCCACCAAAACTAAGCACCTGCCTGGGTATTTTGTACCATCGGACACTCCACCCCCACAACTCCCAATCAGTGATGGGGCAGTTGTGGAGAGAGTGAAGAGTTTCCCATACCTGGGCAGTGTGCTTATGACCGGCTCCAGTTTAACAGCAGAGGTCTCACTCCGAATCAGTCGAGCGGCAATATCTTTTCATCGGTTGCATAACGCTGTGTGGAAGCTACCTGGTCTGTCGCTCCGCACTAAGCTTCAGGTCTTCTCGGCCACGGCCATTCCCTCCCTTCTCTACGCTTGCGAAACGTGGACCCCTTAATGGAGCATCTTCGCCGGTTGGAAACATTTAGGCTGGCCTGCCTACGATCCATGCTGGGTTTAACCAGGCTGGATTGTGTTAGGAGCTCACAAATCCTTGAAAGATCTGAGCAAGGTCCCATCGGTGAGCTCCTCTGGCAGGCAAGGCTGCGTTGGCTGGGTCATGTAGCCCGCATGCCCAGCCACCGCATGCCGAAACAGCTTTTGTTCGGCCGGATCGAGGGGGCTAAACGGAAGCGGCTCGGGCTAGAGAAGAGATGGAGTGATGTGGTACAGGAAAACGTGGAGCTGAGTGGACTTGCCGATGAATGGTACCAGCGGTGTCAACATCGGCCTCTGTGGAGGAGGCTCGTGAAGGACGCTATTTGACAGTTGGAGGCAATCGCCCTCCAACAACAACGGAGGGCGGAGGAGCGACGCTCACAACAACGAGCGGAGCGCCGGGTGGCTAAAGCACAGCAGGTTGGCACAGTAGGGGGCACAGGTGGTGCACCAGCCAGTCATCTCAGTCAGTCGACCCGTGGCACCTGGGTCTGCCCCGTGACCTCCTGCCCGCGGGCGTTCGACACTTCACGTGGCCTCAAGGTGCACTTGGCCTGGCACAAGCGTCGTGGTGACGTCACCGCCACTTAGTGGCGAATGGCGGTTGTTGTTGTGAATGTGTGTCAGTGTGTGTCTGTGTGTGAAGGTGTGTCAGTGTGTGTCTGTGTGTGCGGCAAGCGGTAGTGTAGCAGTTAGCGCTACGCTGCGCTGCGAACCTGGTGACGCGGGTTCGATTCCCTCTCATGGCAAACACCGGTAACGATTATCTGAACCGGTCCTGGGCCTCCCCTAGGTCGACTCAGCCTCAAATAAGTACCTGGTGCGGTGTGTAGTAATCATCGCCACTGGGGAGACAAAGGCGGTCGGGCGTGGCGTTGGCCACCCGCCGCCTTGTGTGCTGTGCCGGCCTTCATAGGTGCTCGCTAACAGCACTTGCCCCTACAGTCTATTGCAGGCTATACGGGGGATATTTGTCTTTGTATTTACGTGGCAATTATGGTGCTGATGATGTGATGGTGCTGCTGATGATGATGGTTCCTTTAAGATGATTACTTGTAATGCGGATGATTGTGTATGCTGTATGCTGGGGATGATGACGATCTTACAATTATTTTTTTTTTGCAGGTAAGGCCCAATGAGCTGTATTTCTCTTTTTTAGAAGCGACCTGCCAATCACAAATGATAGCTCAACGGAGGGGCTTATTATCATCACCTGGACATTTATAGCAGTGGCCAAATGCAGGAGTCAGGGATTTTATTGGCAATGGTGGCATTACGGAACGGTACGAAAACATATTTTTATTCGTATTTCGTTTTGTTCGTTCTCAATCCGCTTGTTCTGGTGAGGGTCGTGGTGGCAGCATATCGAGTAGTGGCGGTCTAGGCCTCCCTTTCCCTGGCGACAGATTCTAGCACTGCATCACTATACACTATACACTACTACACTATATACTACTATACACTACACTATACACTAAAGCAGCATGTTGAGTAGTGGCGGTCCACACCTCCCTTTCCCTGGCCACAGACTCCAGCACTACATCACTATACACTGCGATACACTACACTATACACTACACTACTATATACTACACTATACACTACACTATACACTACACTATACACTACTAAAAATTACACTATACACTACTATACTCTACACTATACACTACTATACACTACACTATACACTACACTACTATACACTACACTATACACTACAGCAACATGTTGAGTAGTGGCGGTCCAGGCCTCCCTTTCCCTGGCGACAGACTCCAGCACTGCTACACTATACTATACAGTACTATACACTATACACTACTATACACTACTACACTATACACTACCACACTACACTATACACTACACTATACACTACTATACACTAAATTTTGATTTAAAGCTTTCGTGACTGCAAGGATTCATCTTCTTTGGTTCTTTCGGTAAAGTCACGTAGAATGAGAATAAAATAATAAAATAACACAATAAAATTCTCACGACGTTTCGGCCACAACACAAGTGGCCTTTTTCAGGTGAAAGGAACAGACCTGTCGGGACGACAGAGCTTCAATAAAATTCTCACGACGTTTCGGCCACAACACAAGTGGCCTTCTTCAGGTGAAAGGAACAGACCTGTCCGGACGACAGAGCTTCATTTAGCTTCATTGAAGCTCTGTCGTCCCGACAGGTCTGTTCCTTTCACTTGAAGAAGGCCACTTGTGTTGTGGCCGAAACGTCGTGAGAATTTTATTGTGTTATTTTATTATTTTATTCTAATTCTACGTGACTTTACTATACACTACTTCACACTGCTATACACTACTATACACACTACTACACACTACTATACACTACTATACACTACTATATACTACTAAACTATACATTACACTGATATACACTATACACTACTACACACTACTATATACTACCAAACTAGACATTACAAAGATATACACTATACACTACCATACACTACTACACACTACTACACACTACTATACACTACTATACACTACTACACACTACTATATACTACTAAACTATACATTACACTGATATACACTATACACTACTATACACTATACACTACTACACTACCACACTACACTATACACTACTACACACTACTATATACTACTAAACTATACATTACACTGATATACACTATACACTACTATACACTATACGCTACTACACTATACACTACCACACTACACTATACACTATGCACTACACTATACACTACTACACACTACTATACACCACTAAACTATACATTACACTGGTATACACTACACTACTGGACAGTGCTCTATACACTTCACTCATTTCAGCCCCTTGTCACTGTGATCTCATCCTGTCGGTCACCTTGGCAAATGGACACGAGCATTCGTATTGCTTCTTCATCTTCTTCTTCCACGCGTTTCTCCCACCATGTGGGGTCCGCTGTCCTTGGCAACCTTCTTCACACTGCCCTGCTCTGCGCCATCTCTCTTACTGCCGCTCGGGCCACCGTGTCCGATCGCACCACATCGTCCGAACATCTTCTTCAGCTTTCCTCCCGATCTTTTTTCCTTCCACTTGTATTACTTGCACCTTCTGACCCACATCATGTTCCTGTCGTCTCTCCACATGACCGAGCCACCACAGCAGCCTCTCTCATCTTCTCTGCGACTTCTACCACCTTGAGTCTCCCTCTCACCACCCCCCACCCCACCCCCACCTCTGTCCTTCCTTGGCAAACCCAACATTCCACCGCAACATCCTCATCTCTGTGACTGTCATGGCTTGGTCCTCCCTCTTTCTTGTGCCCCAGCCCTCGGCCCCATGAAACAGCACCGCACTCGGAAAACAAATATCGTGCCGTCATTTCCTTGCTTCTAACGCACCTAATGAAATAATAAATAAAAAGGTGAAAAAAACCACATTCCTGCGGAGGGAGCTGGTAGGAACGTTGGGTTGCTCGGTCAATGCCCAGGGTCAACAACTGCGGCACCACGTGGTGTGTTCCGCACAATATGCCCGACTGTGAGGGCGGGCACAAGCCGGCGTGAGTAGGTTAAACGTTGAGGTTTATAAGGGCACCACGGGGTGACCAGCCCCTCCACACCTAGCCCCACCCCTCCCACCATCCCCACCAAGCCCCACCCTCCCCACCCAGCCCCACCCTCCCCACCCAGCCCCACCCTCCCCACCCAGCCCCTCCCCACCCTCCCCTCCCCACCCAGCCCCTCCCTCCCCACCCAGCCCCTCCCCACCCTCCCCTCTCCACCCAGCCCCACCCTCCCCACCCAGCCCCACCCTCCCCACCGAACCCCACCCTCCCCACCCAGCCCCACCCTCCCCACCCAGCCCCTCCCCACCCTCCCCTCCCCACCCAGCCCCTCCCTCCCCACCCAGCCCCTCCCCACCCTCCCCTCTCCACCCAGCCCCACCCCTCCCACCCCCCACCCAGCCCCACCCTCCCCACCCAGTCCCTCCCCACCCAGTCCCTCCCCACCCAGTCCCTCCCCACCCAGCCCCTCCCCACCCAGCCCCTCCCCACCCAGCCCCTCCCCACCCTCCCCACCCAGCCCCTCCCCACCCTCCCCTCCCCACCCAGCCCCACCCCTCCCATTTTTGGATGCACGACGGACGGACACAATAATCCCCTGTGGGCTGGTGGTGTAACCAGGAGGTTCCTACCAGTATAAAGGATAGATGACAAGGAAGATCATCGCACATTGTTTGCCTTTCCTATTGGTTTCGTATATAGCGCATTACAAAACAAATCGTTTCTAAACACGTTTGATTTGTATTCTCGGCCGGAATTGACAAAATCATTTAAATCCAAAATCGCATAATTTCTAGATATCGATTTAAATAATGCTTAACATTCTCATCCGTTATCGATGGGTGAGTGGCATTTCTAGAAATTAATGTTTGCCCTGCCGTTTTAGGGGTTTTTTTTGTTCAATGAATTGACGCGTTACATTATTGTAGCCGCGTTTTGAAAAGACGAGAGAGTAAAATGATCATGGGAAATTAAGAATTCTGTCTGTCGCCCGATGAGGCTGGTTATGATTACAGGCGAAACATCGCACGAAATGAATTGTAAACGCTGTGGGTTTACTCTCCAATACACAGTGCTGAACTAGGAACTAATTGGCACGTTTTGTTTACGTGACAAACCTTACGACCATAGTACAGGTTTATTGGGTTAGATCGCGTAAATTTATGAATGTGTCGTTAAATCCGCCACCACCTGGCACAGCCAATTAGTAAGGGTTGTCACATAAACAGAACGTGCCAATGCGTCAGTAGTACAGCACTAGTGTGTTGGAGAGCCAAGCCACAAGATTTACAATCTGAGTACGACGTTTCGCCAGTAATTACAACTAGCTTCATCAGGCGACAACCAGATTTGTGGATAATCCCACCTGTTTCCTTCCTTAAATAGAGGCGTAGATGCGGGAAGTGGGGGGGGGGGTTAATGAATCAATGCACATTATTTATGCGCATTACGCGGGCCCATATTTACGCGATCTAACCCAAAAAAAACCTGTACTGTGGATGATATTGGTCGCGAAATCCTCCTACGTGTTGAACCGAACCTTTTTACATCGGCTGCGTCAGGTGGTGGCTGGTTTAACGACACATTTATATTTACGTGATCTAACACCCCCCCCCCCCCCCAAAACCCCTCTATTGTGCATAAATTAAGAAGCCTAGCATCTTATTAATCGATCACCTGAGTTGGTACGAAAAGGGTAGCGTGGCTGTTGACAGAATGTCCTATCCTAAGCTCTTAACCGTACCTATTAACCAAAAAATCCCGTAGGTTACTGCCACCCTTACCTCTTGGTGATGATGTGGATGGGAGTAGTAGTGATGGTGCTGCTGATGATGATAATGATAGTGGTAGTTACGGTGGTAGCGGTCGTGATAATAATGATTGTAAAGATGATGATGGTGGTGATGATGATTGTATCGGTAATGATGACGATGATGATGACGACTCACAAATGGCCGACACCAGAGTGAGACAAAGACGGCGGGGGGCGCATTCACGATTCTCCCCGCACCACTACCCATCGCACACTCGTCCCGACCTTCATAGGTGCTCACAAACAGAACTGCGCTGCTGCTGCTGCGTACCTGCGGTGGGTGAGTGAGAGAGCGTCGGAGAGCAGTGGCGCAGTGGTTAGCGCACTCCGCTACGAACGCCGCAGGGGACCGGGTTCGATTCCAGCTCGCGGCCGTTAACAGTGGCGGATGTTTGAACCGGTCCTGGGCCTCCGCCTAGGTCGGCTCAGCCTTAAAGCGAGTACCTGGTGCGGTGTGTAAACATCGCCACTGGGGAGACAAAGGCGGTCGGATGTGGTGCTGACCACCAACCCCCTCGTGCACCGTGCCGGCCTTCATAGGTGCTCGCTAACAGCACTTGCCCCAGCAGTCTGAACGGTGGCGCAGTGATTAACGCACTGCGGTTACATGCACGGCCACCCAAGTTCGATTCCCGCTCACGGCGAACAGCACTGACGATTAGCTGAACCGGTAATGGGTCTCCTCCCCCTAGGTCAGCCTCAAAGCGATGTGTTAAACGGGAGACAAAGGCGGGCAGGCTTGCGGGCTTGTGGCCACCCACCCCCTCGTGTGCATTCCCGAGAACATTTGTGGGTGCTACGCGCGTGGAGAGGTCGTCATCAGACCGCGCTGCTGTTTAAATCACCGGATTCATCTTGCAGAGTTTCAGCTGCGAAGGAGGCGGGGGACAGAAACCATCCCCGCCCCTCCGCCCCCTCTTAATAGTGATGTTTACTTAGAGGCGCGGCGGGGGGGGAGATGGGGGTGGGAGGGGGCGTACATTGTTGGAAAGCGGGCCACCAACACACCGTTGGCGATTGTCTGAACCGGTCCTGGGCCTCCCCTAGGTCGACTTAGCCTCAAAGGCGCCACGGCGTGCTGCTGGCCAACCACTCCCTCGTGTGTCGTGCCGGCCTTCATAGATGCTACTGGCTTACAGCACTTGCCCGAACATTATTTCAGGCTATACGGGGGATCTTTGGTTTTTTGTTCATTTTTCCGGCGGATGGTCACGCAACTCGTTCACGTTGAGTGTCGTCACGAGGCCGGGGCACTGTCAGGCCAATTAGCGAGCCTCGTGTCTCTTATTCCCTCTCTCTCTCTCCTCTCCTCTCTCTCTCACCTCTCTCTCGCCTCTCTCCCACGCACTCTCTCACACCTCTCTTTTTTACAATCAGAGGAAACAAGAAGATGCTCGGTGTAGTCGGCACTTTGCTTCGTTCATCATTTCGTTTTTTTATGCTTTGCTTTTTATTTCACTCTCATGCTCTCTATCCCTCGATCTCTCCCCCTCTCTCCCACGCTCTCTCTTCGCCTCTCTCTCTCCCCTTCTCCCCCCTCTCTCTCCCTTCTCTCCCCTCTCTCTCCCTTCTCTCTCTCTCCCTCTCTCTCTCTCTTCCCCTCTCTCTCTCCTCGCTCTCTCACGCTCCCCCCCCCCCCACTCTCTCCCTCTCTCTCCCCCTCTCTCTCCCTCTCTCCCTTTCCCCCCTCTTTCTCCTACGCGGCCGTTGCTATGAACTTCCCGGCCACGTAAATTAGACAACGACTCTTGCCTTTTACCGGTGGGTTTTTGTTATTGTTTTTGTACACACGGTTGATGCTCCATTGTTTGTGTCTGTTTCCCAGATGGTACCGCCGCTCGTCTCCTGCCCCTGATGTAATGTTTCCTTTAATAATAAAAAATATCGCATGTTTAATATTATTATTCATTGCACACGCACAGCCTATACATACACACACGTGGGTGAATGCGTCTGTAAATGAACACATGTGTGTGTGTGTATTTATAGGCGGCATGGATAGCTTCCCAATCACACGCGCATACACACACATGTTCATTTACGCACGTGTTAATTTAGGTACGTGTTCATTTGGGCACGTGTTTTTTTCACGCACGTGTTCATTTGCGCACGTGATCGTTTAGGCACATGTTCATTTAGGCACGTGTTTTTTTACGCACGCGTTCTTTTACGCAAATGTGTCCATTTATGTACGTGTTTATTTAAGCACGTGTTATTTACACACGTGTTCATTTGCGAACGTCTTCATTTACGCACGTGCTTATTTATGCACGTGTTTATATGCGCACGTGTTCATTTACACACGTGTTCATTTACGCACGTGTTTATTTACGCACGTTTTTATTTACGCACGTGTTTATTTACGCACGTGTTCATTTGCGAACGTGTTCATTTGCGCACGTGTTCATTTGCGCACGTGTTCATTTGCGCACGTGTTCATTTGCGCACGTGTTCATTTGCGCACGTGTTCATTTGCGCACGTGTTCATTTGCGCACGTGTTCATTTGCGCACGTGTTCATTTGCGCACGTGTTCATTTGCGCACGTGCTCATTTGCGCACTTGCGTATTTGCGCACTTGCGTATTTGCGCACTTGCGTATTTGCGCACTTGCGTATTTGCGCACTTGCGTATTTACGCACGTGGCCGTTTATGCTCATTTATGCTCATTTACGCACGTGTTAATTTACGCACGTGTTAATTTACGCACGTGTTAATTTACGCACGTGTTAATTTACGCACGTGTTAATTTACGCACGTGTTAATTTACGCACGTGTTAATTTACGCACGTGTTAATTTACGCACGTGTTAATTTACGCACGTGTTAATTTACGCACGTGTTAATTTACGCACGTGTTAATTTACGCACGTGTTAATTTACGCACGTGTTAATTTACGCACGTGTTAATTTACGCACGTGTTAATTTACGCACGTGTTCATTTACGCACGTGTTCATTTACGCACGTGTTCATTTACGCACGTGTTCATTTACGCACGTGTTCATTTACGCACGTGTTCATTTACGCACGTGTTCATTTACGCACGTGTTCATTTACGCACGTGTTCATTTACGCACGTGTTCATTTACGCACGTGTTCATTTACGCACGTGTTCATTTACGCACGTGTTCATTTACGCACGTGTTCATTTACGCACGTGTTCATTTACACGTGTTCCCCCTATCCGGCACGTGTTTCTTCCGTGTTCTCCGGTATCCTCCTCCCGTAGTTAACACCACACTCACAGGGGAACTGCTATTCGCCAAAACCCCACATCCGTTGAATCCCGAGAAATCCCCCTGCAAGTCACTCAACTGGCATCACCCAGGAGTAGCATCGGCGGCGGCATGGCCCCCCGACTGCCGAAACTTGGCGGGACCCTCGAGACTCGGTGAGGCCCTCCTGATGATAACAATACTCGCTATGAAGGCCAGTAGCTAAGGCACACTCAATCCCGCCACGTCACGCACCATCACGCACCATTACATCCCACTATGCACCATCATGCACCATCACGCACCATCACGCCCCATCATGCACCATCACGAAACATTACACCCTATCACGCCCCATCACTCACAATCACGCCCCATCACGCACCATCTCGCCTCATCACGCACCATCACATACGCACCTCACACGCAATCACACTTTGCACAAAGGGATGGTGGTTCTTGTCTCCCCAGGTGCTGGTGTCAACTGCACACTGCACCAACTACTCACTTAAGGCTGAGTGGACCTAGTGGAAGCCCGGGACTGCTTTTCCTATGTTAGCCCTGACTGGGTGTGTAGTGCGGTGCGCTAAACACTGTCCCACCGCTCCACACACACACACGTCTATACACAAAGACAAATATCCCCTGTATAGCCTTAACAGACTGTTGGGGCAAGTGCTGTTAGCGAGCACCTATGAAGGCCCGTACAGCACACGAGGGGGTGGGTGGCTAGCACCACGCCCGACCGCCTTTGTCTCCCCAGTGGCGATGTTTACACCCCGCACCAGGTACTCATTTGAGGCTGAGTCGACCTAGGGGAGGCCCAGGACCGTTGGAGACAATCATCACTGGTATTGGCCGTGAGCAGGTCACCGTGTTTGTAGTGCAGCACGCTAACCACTGTGCTACCGCTCCCCACAGACGCACACTCCCCCAATCACACACAGACAACAGCAACAAATGCCATTCGCCACTTTGTGACGGTCACGTCACCACGACGCTTGTGCCAGGCTATGTGCACGTTGAGGCCACATGAAGTGTCGAACGCCCGCTGGCAGGTCACGGGGCAGACCCAGGTGCCACGGGTCGACTCAGATGACTGGCTGATGCACCACCTGTGCCCCCGACTGTGCCTTGCTATGCTTTAGCCACCCGGCGCTCCGCTCGTTGTTGCGAGCGTCGCTCCTCCGCCCTCCGTTGTTGTTGGAGGGCGACTGCCTACAAATGCCCAGTTACGTCCTTCACGAGCCTCCTCCACAGAGGCCGATCTTGACGCCGCTGGTACCGGTCATCAGCAAGTCCACTCAGCTCCACATCCTCCTGTACCACATCACTCCATCTCTTCTCTAGCCCGTGCCGCGCCCGTTTAGCCCCCTCTATCCGGCCAAACAAAAGCTGTTTAGGCATGCGGTGACTGGGCATGCGGGCTACATGACCCAGCCAACGCGGCCTTGCCTGCCGGAGGAGCTCACCGATGGGATTTTGCCCAGATCTTTCAAAGATTTGTGAGCTCCTCACACAATCCAGCCTGGTTAAATCCAGGATGGATCGTAGGCAGGCCAGCCTAAATGTTTCCAATCGGCGAAGATGCTCCATTAGGGGGGTCCACGTTTCGCAAGCATAGATAAGGGAGGGAATGACGGTGGCCGAGAAGACTTGAAGCTTCGTGCGGAGCGACAAACTACGGTAGCTTCCACACAGCGTTACACAACCGATGAAAAGATAATGCCGCCCGACTGATTCTGAGTGAGACATCTGCTGTCAAACCGGAGCCGGTCATGAGCACACTGCCCAGGTGTGGGAAACTCTCCACTCTCTCCACAACTGCTCCATCACCGATCGGTAGCTGTGGGGTGGAGTGCCCGATGGTACAAAATACCCAGGCAGGTGCTTAGTTTTGGTGGGGCTGATGGTAAGGCACCATCTCTTAGTGGCACGCTCCAGTTTCAGCATCAGCGCCTCCAACTCCTCCTCTGAGTGAGCGGCAATTGACATATCATCGGCATACACAACGTGGTTGACCAATAGGAAGCCATCACTTGACCTCACCCGAGCATCGATCAGCCTCCCATTGTATCTGTACCAGATGGAAATTCCATTTGGTACAGTGGACATCCCTGTCGCACCCCAAGGTGAACAGGGAATAGCTCCGACTCCCGGCCACGTAGTTTTACCCGGGCCCGTTCACCATAACAGACACACACACACACTCCCCTAGGCACACACGGACACACACACACACACCTCCAATCACACACGGACACACACACACTCATCTAGTCATACACATACACTCCCCCAGTTCCCCGCCCCCACACACGCACACCTGCAGTCACACACACACATCAAATCTCACACATATACACCCCCAGTCACACACGGACACGGACACACACACAGACGCATTCCTCCAGTCACACACACACGTGGAATAAAAAGCAAATAAACGAATGCCTCCGTTCTTTATAATAAAATCACAGTCGCGGCAGTTTCCTGGAGTCTGATTCCCGAGAATTGATCCCAGATCAGCCGCTCTCTCAACTTGAAAGTCCGCCCTCTGGCTTCCACCCCCTACATGGCTGTGAGATGGAGGGGATGGGGGAGGGGGCGGGGTAGGGGAACAGGGAGGGAGAGGGGCGGTAGAGGGGGATGAGCCGCGTGAACAACTCCAGACAGCTCAGCGTTGTGTGACTTGGTGTGAGTGACAATAGCAGACGGAGAGAGATAGTAACCCACGCCGTGCCGGCCTTCAAGGAGCAGTGGGCGCTGGAGGAGGCCGTGTGCTCGGTGGCAGATGACGGTAGAGAGCTCTGTGCATGCAGATTGTGAGCTACCCGTCGGAGGCCGTAGGACTGCGAGAAGGGCTGGGTGCTGATGCGGCACTTGTAGTAAAAAAAAATACATAGAAAGCAGGGGGAACATAAACATAGAGGATGGAGAGAGGGGGTACAGAGAGAGGGAAGGGGTAAGAAGGAGGAGAGCGGAGCGTGAAATCTTTTGTGAAATATTTCACCGAGCATCTTCTTGTTTCCTCTGATCGTAAAAAAGAGAGACGGAAAGGGAGAGAGAGGGAGAGAGAGAGAGCTCGTGAGGGGGAGAGTAAAACAGGAGAGAGAGAGAGAGGGGGGGAGAGTAAAACAGGAGAGGGAGAGAGAGGGGGAGAGTTAAACAGGAGAGAGAGATAATGAGAGAGAGGGATGGCGAGAGCGCTAAATACCTTTTTACGTGTCAATCTTCTTGTTTCCTCTGATCGTAAAAAAGAAAAAAGAGAGAGAGAGGAAGAGATGGAGAGAGAGGCAGGAGAGAGCCAGAATCTTAACACAAGAGGAGCGGTCACAATGTTGGATGTCACCTGCAACGATCGGCTGTGAAAGAAAGTGCGGGTGAAGTGCAATCCCAGCGACACAATCGGGGATTAGAAAAAATATATCTTATTGCAGCACAGACTGGAACAAAATGGGACAGGATTGTCCTGAAGAAATGGTACACCATATTTAAAGACCAGGTTACGCTGGAGGACTATGAGACCCACGACGGACAAAATCTGTAGCTGTACTACCAATGAAGCACATGCAGGAATGGCGTCAACAATTCCATAATTGGAATGTTCCGCAAGACATCGATGTACATCAGTCAGTTTTAATTAAATTATTTGCATGGGGAATTTGTAATGCATTCTTGATTATTTAACACTCATTACCATTGTATCTCCGTAATAGGAATGGCGTTTGTTACATTCATGTCATTATCAAGTTTATTTCTAAGAAAAATGCAAGTTGACTTGTCGAACAGAAAAAATAGAGAAGAACGTGATTATGTCAGAAACGAGCGGATGGACGTAGTAATGGCGATGATGACGCCTTGGCTTCTGCCGATGTTGCTGATGATCATTCTGCTGATGATGATGATAATGCTGCTCATGATGATGATAATGCTACTGATGATGATAATGCTGCTGCTGATGACGATCAGGATGTTGCTGATGATGATAATGCAGCTGATGATGATGCTGCTGCTGATGATAATGGTGCTGTTGATGATAATAATGATGCTTCATATGATGATAATGATGCTACTACAGCCGTTGCTGCTGATGGTGAGACTGCCTCTGTTGCCGATGAGGATTAATCTATAAGCTGCTGATGATGATGATGGGAACGCGCAGCCTGCAAACGTTCATGAAACACACCGCACAGAGAGACACAAAGACAAAGATCCCCCGTATAGGCTGTTGGGGCAAGTGATATTAGCGAATACCAATGGATAACACACGGCCGCCTTTGTCTCTCCCTAGCGCTGATGCTATGTGAACTGTACAACTGTAAACTATTTAATTTTACCAGGTAGACACGACTGAGCAGTGTAGCTCTGTTTTCAGAAGCGACCCTGGCTGTTACAAATTATAGCGCGACGAAGTGGCTTGTCGCGTGGGCATTTCTAGCAGTCAAACACTCCAAACGCGTGATGTTGAGTGTAAATGTGGAGGTGGAATCCGGAGGACATGGGGAGAGACACCGCAAACTCCAAATACACAGCAGGCGTCAGGGTCGGGATTGAACTCACGACCTCCTGTACACCAGGCGAGGTTGTTAACATCTCCTAGCCACCGTGGCGCCCATCTACCTAGCGGGGTGGGGGGGGGGGGGTGTGGAGGACGGTGGGGGGGGTGAAGCCCGGGATCAGCTCAGACATTCACCACTGACGGTAGCCGTGAGCGGTAGTGGTGTCGGGGGGGATGCAGGTCCCTGGGGTTGCGGGGGTTGGCGTCGGCATTAAGCGCCCGAGACCCGGAGTGGTGGAGGGTGGGTGGTGAATTGGAGTTCAGGGTGGTGGTGGTGGTGGTGAAGGGGGGGGGGAGTGAATGGGAGTTCAGGGTGGTGGTGGTGGTGGTGGTGGAGGGGGGGAGTGAATGGGAGTTCAGGGTGGTGGTGGAGTGAATGGGAGTTCAGGGTGGTGGTGGTGGAGTGAATGGGAGTTCAGGGTGGTGGTGGTGGAGTGAATGGGAGTTCAGGGTGGTGGTGGGGGAGTGAATGGGAGTTCAGGGTGGTGGTGGTGTTGGGGGAGTGAATGGGAGTTCAGGGTGGTGGTGGCGGAGTGAATGGGAGTTCAGGGTTGATGACGGCGACTCCTTCACCTCTCCCGCGCGAGGAGCGGCGGTGGCCGTGGTGCCATTGTGACTCCTCTCCGTGCCCCTCCCTCCCTTCCCTCCCCTTCCCTCGCTCTCCTCGCTCCGCTTCGTGCGGCTGCCTGCAACGTAGAAGCGGCTTCTGGAGGCTCGCACATGTAGCAGCAGCGGCAGCAGCCAGGGTCGGGCAAATCGACGAGCAGATGTCGCCAGAGTGTTTTTCGTGTGTGTGTGTGTGTGTATCCCGAAGGCTCACCCAGGGCAGCAATATTAATAATTACTCTGCCGGATTAGTGTCGTTTCTTCTGTGTAATATTCTGTATACTTCGTAGAGGCAGACCTCGCTTAGCGCTCAAGATACGTTCCCAGGGGAAACGAGGGCTGATCGAATCAGCGCTTAAGGGGGTCATTATAGCTCCCCACCACCTAAATATGGCTCAGAAACGCCGATAGCTCCCCAGAAACCATCGGCTTACGGATCTATATTGCACATTTAAAGAGGACTCGTTATACCCCCTTGTAAATGTGGTGTGATGCGCTCCCAGCAGCGTTATTTCTTTCGCATGAGCGGCAAACGAGTACTTTCATTGGGGATGTCGGTAATAGCGCGACTAACAATAATAATAACACAGATGGTAAGCATGTCATGAATAAGAGAATAATTTATTATAACATCGGCTTAACATGGGCTCGAGCTCGACTCTAGCTCAGCACCGGCTCTGGCATGGACTCGGCTCGGCTCTGGCTCGGCTTTGGCTCGACTCTGGCTCGTCTTTGGCTCGGCTTCGCCTCCGCTCTAGCTCGGCCCTAGCTCGACTTGGGCTCGGCTCTGGCTCGTCTTTGGCTCGGCCCTGGCTCGTCTCTGGCTCGGCTCTGGCTCGGCTTCGCCTCCGCTCTAGCTCGGCTCTGGCTCGACTTGGGCTCGGGTCTGGCTCGGCTCTGGCTCGGCGGTTAGACCGGCCGCTTTCACGGGGCCATAGCCCCCCGCCCCCCATTCGATGGATGTCCGCTCACCCCCCCACCCCTCCCCTCCCCTCCCCTCTCTAGGGTGACAATCATCTGAGTGACGTCGGCTTGGATAGTAATGGAATTGCTCACAGCTCCAGTCGTCACTCCGAGTCGCCCTCGTTCCCGGTCAATTATTTTTTTTTCTGCTATGATCGGTCTCAACATAATCACTCAATCACTCACACACATCAGACACACACAGACAAAGATTCCCTGCATAGCCTCGACAGAATGTTGGGGCAAGTGCTGTGAGCGGAGTGGCACCTATGAAGACCGGCACAATACACGGGGGATGGGCGGCCAGTACCACGCCCGGCCGCCTTTGTCTCCCCAGTGGCAATGTTTCCACACAAGGTACTCATTTGAGGCTGAGTCGACCTAGGGGAGGCCCAGGACCAGTTCAAATAATCGTCACCGGTGTTGGCCGTGAGCGGGAATCGAACTCAGGTCGCCGGGTTCATAGCGCAGCGCAGCGCACTCACCACTACACTACCGCTCCCCACAGACACACACAAATATCCCCCGTATACCCTTATCAGACTGTTGGGGGAAGTGCTGTGAGCAAGTGTGAAGGCAGGCACGGCACACGAGGGGGTGGGGGGCAAACGCCACGCCCAGCCGCTTTTGTCTCCCTGGTGGCGATGTTTACACACCGCTGAGACACACACACACGCGCGCACAGACAGCATTCACACACCAAACACGCACACAGGCGCACACACACGCGCGAACCATCACGGACGCTTAAAGCCTGGTCACGTGTTCCATCATCTTAATTGGTCTCGCTCCGGAATCCAGCGCCGCCTCGTGCCAATTAAGGAAGCCGCGTGAATCGGGTCTATAATAGAACACAACACGAGCCGGGTTCGCACAGCACGACACAGTTACACACCGACGCATTGTTCTACGGCACAATGCACGATCATTGAACACAACGCGTGATGATCCCAAACAACGCGCCGTCAGTTAACACAATGCACTGTCATTCAACAGAGTGCACGACCATGCAACACAGTTCACGACCACGCAACACAGTGCAAGACCACGCAACACAGTGCACGACCATGCAACACAATGCACGACCATGCAACACAATGCACGACCATGCAACACAATGCACGACCATGCAACACAATGCACGACCATGCAACACAATGCACGACCATGCAACACAATGCACGACCATGCAACACAGTGCTGCTGCTGATGATGATACTCCTGAAGTTGCTGCTGTTGAAGATGATGCTGATGCTGCTGCTCCTGGTAATGATGATGATGCTACTGCTGAATATGATGCTGATGCTGCTGCTGGTAATGATAATGCTGCTGCTGAAAATGATGATGAGGCTGCTGATAGTGATGATGGTGATGTTGATGCTGATAATGATGCTGCTATTGCTGCTGCTGAAGATGATGTTGCTGCTGATGATGATACTGATGATCCCGAATTCACGGCAGTGGGAGCACCCAGGGGGTGGGGGGGACTTCGAGATGAAGGGGAGATTCACCCCCCCCCCTCGTTAAGACCCAATTAACGCAGGGGTTACGTTGCATCGATTGTGCAGGTGACTCCGTGGTGGGGTGGGGGGGATAATAATTGCACCGAGTAAATTACCGCGCGCGGCATGCGGACAGGTGCTCACACTCACAGAGACAAAGGTTCCCCGTATAGCCCGTAACAACAGATTGCTGGGAGCAAGTGCTGTTAACGAGCAGCAGCACCTACGAAGGCCGGCACAGCACACGAGAGGGTGGGTAGCCAGCACTACGCCCGGCTGCCTTTGTCTCCCACAGTGGCGATGTTTACACAGCACCAGGTTCTCATTTGAGGCTGAGTCGATATATAGGGGAGGGTCCAGGACCGGTTCTAATGTTCGCCACTGTTATTGGTCGTGAGCGGGAATCGAGCCCGGCTCGCCGGGTTCGTCGGGCAGTGCGCTAACCTCTCCGCCACCGCTCCACACACACACACACCCTAATCTGTCCTGCGATGGCTGTGCTGCTTATCGCTTCAAAGGTCCGCAACAGACGGCTCCACGAACTCAGCTCGCCACCTCGCAAGCCCCACCCGATGCGCGAGTCTCACAAACCCCTCGTCTCGACCGATTACGACGACTCCGAGCGGCAAACGCGCGCCCGCCGAAGGCACGTGGAGTGTAGCGCATTGACCACGTGGAGAGTAGCGCATTGACCACGTGGAGTGTTGCCCATTGACCACGTGGAGTGTAGCGCATTGACCACGTGGAGTGTAGTGCACTGACCACGTGGAGTGTTGCCCATTGACCACGTGGAGTGTTGCGCACTGACCACGTGGAGTGTAGCGCATTGACCACGTGGAGTGTTGCCCATTGACCACGTGGAGTGTTGCGCATTGACCACGTGGAGTGTTGCGCATTGACCACATGGAGTGTTGCGCATTGACCACGTGGAGTGTTGCCCATTGACCACGTGGAGTGTTGCGCATTGACCACGTGGAGTGTTGCCCATTGACCACGTGGAGTGTAGCGCATTGACCACGTGGAGTGTTGCGCATTGACCACGTGGAGTGTTGCCCATTTACCACGTGGAGTGTTGCGCATTGACCACGTGGAGTGTTGCCCATTGACCACGTGGAGTGTAGCGCATTGACCACGTGGAGTGTTGCGCATTGACCACGTGGAGTGTAGCGCACTGACCACGTGGAGTGTTGCCCATTGACCACGTGGAGTGTAGCGCACTGACCACGTGGAGTGTAGCACATTGACCACGTGGAGTGTAGCGCACTGACCACGTGGAGTGTTACCCATTGACCACGTGGAGTGTTGCGCATTGACCACGTGGAGTGTTGCCCATTGACCACGTCGAGTGGAGCGCATTGACCACGTGGAGTGTAGCGCATTGACCACGTGGAGTGTTGCCCATTGACCACGTGGAGTGTAGCCCATTGACCACGTGGAGTGTAGCGCATTGAACACGTGGAGTGTAGCGCACTGACCACGTGGAGTGTTGCCCATTGACCACGTGGAGTGTAGCGCACTGACCACGTGGAGTGTAGCGCACTGACCACGTGGAGTGTTGCCCATTGACCACGTGGAGTGTTGCGCATTGACCACGTGGAGTGTAGCGCACTGACCACGTGGAGTGTTGCCCATTGACCACGTGGAGTGTTGCGCATTGACCACGTGGAGTGTTGCCCATTGACCACGTCGAGTGGAGCGCATTGACCACGTGGAGTGTAGCGCATTGACCACGTGGAGTGTTGCCCATTGACCACGTGGAGTGTAGCCCATTGACCACGTGGAGTGTAGCGCATTGACCACGTGGAGTGTTGCCCATTGACCACGTGGAGTGTAGCGCATTGACCACGTGGAGTGTAGCGCATTGACCACGTGGAGTGTTGCCCATTGACCACGTGGAGTGTAGCGCATTGACCACGTGGAGTGTAGCGCATTGACCACGTGGTGGCGTTGCCGGAGCCACGGCCCCGCGAGGCGAATCGTCTCTCGCCTGCTGTTGCCACGGGGACGGCTTAATTGACCGTTAATAATGAGTCGGAAGTAATGAATCAATCGATGTCATAATGATGACACGGGATCGATCTGGACACGCGAACCTCCCGCCGGTCGCTCGCGCCGTAATTAATTGATGGACAAATCGATGATTGAATGGGTGAGTGCGTGAGTGGGTGAGTGCGTGAGAGGGTGAGTGCATGAGAGGGTGAGTGCGTGAGTGAATGAGTGAGTGCGGGAGTAGGTGAGTGAGCGGGTGAATGCATGAGCGGGTGAGTGAGTCGGCGAGTGAGTGGGTGGGTGAGTGAGCCGGTGAGTGAGTCGGTGGGTGGGTGAGTGAGTGTGTGAGTGGGTGGGTAAGTGAGTGGGTGAGTGAGTGGGTGAGTGACTGGGTGAATACGTGGGTGGGTGGGTGGGTGAGTGAGTGGGTGAGTGAATGGGTGGGTGGGTAAGTGGGTGAGTGGGTGATTGGGTGGGTGAGCGGGTGGGTGAGCGGGTGGGTGAGTAAGTGGATGGGTGAGTAAGTAGGTGCGTGAGCGAGTGGGTGAGTGGGTGGGTGGGTGAGTGAGTGTGTGAGTGGGTGGGTGAGTGAGTGTGTGAGTGGGTGGGTAAGTGAGTGAGTGAGTGGGTGAGTGACTGGGTAAATACGTGGGTGGGTGGGTGAGTGAATGTGTGGGTGGGTAAGTGGGTGAGTAGGTGATTGGGTGGGTGAGCGGGTGGGTGAGTAAGTAGGTGCGTGAGCGAGTGGGTGAGTGGGTGGGTGGGTGAGTGAATGTGTGGGTGGGTAAGTGGGTGAGTGGGTGATTGGGTGGGTGAGCGGGTGGGTGAATAAATAGGTGCGTGAGCGAGTGGGTCGGTGGGTGAGCGAGTGGGTGAGTGGGTGGGTGGGTGAGTGAATGTGTGCGTGCGCGAGTGCTTGATGAATGAAAGCACGGCGGCTATAAATATGCTCACGCACCCGTGACAGGACGAGGCGAAGCGTCGCTGTTCCCAGCGCGAGTGAGTCAGGGAGCGTGCGCGGCAGAGCGGGGAGCGGTGGCGCAGTGATCAGTGTGCTGCTGCGATACGAACCCCTTCGATCCCAGTTGGATGACGCCACACAGGGCATGCCTGGACCGTTCTTCGCACCTCCTCGACAGAGGGCCCAGCAGCGGTAGCCACAGAGGGGGGTTGCTCCCTCCTGATAACCTTTTGAGGATTAACAACCTCCAGCGCCTCTCCTAAAGTCCCAATATCTGCCAACACATGTACAGACCTATCCATAATAGAGGTTTCCAGGTTAGATAGCGTGAATGCAAATGTGTTGTTAAACCCGCCACCACTCGATACAGCCAGCTAGTAAGGGGTTTATCGCGTCAACAAAACGCGGTCAATTCGTTCCGAGCACAGCACTGACCGGTCGTGAGTTGGAGAGTAAACCCGCCACAACATTTACAATTCGAGTATCGTGAATTTTCGCCGGTAATAACAACAACCAGCATCGTCAGGCGGGCAGCCAGAGGGTTGTGGAGAAATCCTCCCTAAATTTCGATTTAAAGCTTTCGTGACTGCAAGGATTCATTTCAATCCGATGTAGACATTGTTGCTGTCAATGTTAAGTGTGATTTGTAGAGTGCCTTGTCTAACTGATCGAGTTCGGTGCGTGTAAGTCTGATTTTTTCGAGATAAGAGCGAAGCTAGTTCTAGCTAGAATTCGTTTTGCATTGAGAGAAGTTGCAACAGCAGAGGTTAGTGTAAATGCGGTTGGTATTACCTTAGAGTCGCGGCATCTCTTCAGAAAGGTGAGAGACTCGTCGTGAGAATATTATTGTGTTATTTTATTTTATCAATTTATTATTTTATTCTCATTCTACGTGACTTTACCGAAAGAACCAAAGAAGATAAATCCTCCCTAGCCAATCAGGTGCGAAGACCAGAGGGGGGGTGGGGGGGGGAGTTAATGTATGCAGGCTGTGTCGGGTGGTGGCGGGTTTAACGACACATTTATATTTAGGCGATCTAACCCAACAACTTCTATGAATAATATCGGTCGGCGAAAGCCTACTAGGTGTTAAACGGAAATACACAGACCTAACCTCCATTCTTCCTCAGTATAAGCAACAGCCGTGCTCTATCCACTGCTGGGTTTGGCCGAAGGTCTCCGCAATGGGCGCTCTTTGATAAGTCTCGCGACGCCGTGGCACCACGTAGCCCCAGCCACGTAGCCCCAGCCACGTCAGCCAATCGCATCGCTCAGCCTCATAGTACCAAAGGTCTCACTTTATGACGAAATATTGTCATGCTCTTTCAATGCTAAATTATAAACAAGTTTTGCCGGCTGGATGGAGGGATGAACGTACCGGTGGACGTTCACGCCCACGGGAGGTGGTGATATAATTAATAATTATTATAAATGATAACTATTTATATTCATTAATTCATCATAATAAATATACGTAATAATTATAATTAATTTATTATTATAAATAATAACTATTTATATTCATTCATTAATCATGATGAATATAATTTATAATAATTTAAAATAATTTATAATTATAAATAATAACTATTATACTCATTCATTAATCATGAATAATATAATTAATAATAATTTAAAATAATTAATAATTGTTATAAATTATAACTATTATAATGAATAATTAACCATTACTAATATATATTCTTAACTCTTTCGGTAAAGTCACGTTGAAGGGAAACAATAAAATAACAATATATATATAAAAAATAAAAATTATCACGACGTTTCGACCATAACACCTGATGACAACCGTTTGTGTTATGGTCGAAACGTCGTGAGAATTTTTATTGTTTTATATATATTTTATTATTTTATTGTTTCCCTTCAACGTGACTTTACCGAAAGAGTTAAGAATATGAATTACTTCAGTCACGAAAGCTTTAAATAAAAAAATAACTAATATAATTAATAATAATTTTTAAGACTTAATCATTATTATAAATAATAACTATTATAATTATCCATTAATACGAATTAATATAATTAATCATAATAAAATAATTAACATAATTTTTAATTTTAAATAATTCATATAATTAATAATGATGAATTATTATTATAAAGAATAACTATCATTTTGATTTATAACTTTCGTGACTGCAGGGATTCATATTCTTGGTTCTTTCGGTTAAGTCACGTAGAAGGGAAACAATAAAATAATAAAAATATAAAACAATACAATTCTCACGACATTTCGACTGCAACACAAGCAATCATCATCAGGTGTGAAAGCCACAGCAAGAAAATTGTTTCCCTTCTACGTGACTTTACTGAAAGAACCAAGAATAATAACCATACTCTGTTTTTTTCGGTAAAGTCACGTAGGTAAAATAAAATTTGAAATAGAAGAAAACAACTAAATTAAATCACGACGTGAAGCTGGTGCTGCCTCCGAAACGTCGTGATTTAATTTAGTTGTTTTCTTTTATTTTAAATTTTATTTTACCTACGTGACTTTACCGTAAAAACCAAAGAGTATGAATCCTTGCAGTCACGAAAGCTTCAAATCTAGAAATAATAACCATCATAATCATCTCCACTTGTACCGTACCACGCCCGTACGCATCACTCTGGTTGAGAGAGAGGACGACTCAGAGAGAGGGTGGACTACTCAGAGAGAGAGGACGACTCAGAGAGAGGGTGGACTACTCAGAGAGAGAGGACGACTCAGAAAGAGAGGACGACTCAGAGAGAGGGTGGGCTACTTAGAGAGAGAGGACGACTCAGAGCGATAAAGGGCGACTCAGAGAGAGGGTGGACTATTTAGAGAGGACGATTCAGATAGAGAGCGACTCAGAGAGAGGGAGGGCGACTCCGAGAGAGGGTGGACTATTCAGAGAGAGAGGACGACTCAGAGAGAGGGTGGACTACTCAGAGGGCGACTCAGAGAGAGGGTGGACTACTCAGAGAGAGAGGACGACTCAGAGAGAGGGTGGACTACTCAGAGAGAGGGCGACTCAGAGAGAGGATGGACTACTCAGAGAGAGAGGACGACTCAGAGAGAGGGTGGACTACTCAGAGAGAGATGACGACTCAGAAAGAGAGGACGACTCAGAGAGAGAGGGCGACTCAGAGAGAGGGCGACTCAGACAGAGCGACTCAGAGAGAGAGCGACTCATAGAGAGAGAGCGACTCAGAGAGAGAGCGACTCAGAGAGAGAGCGACTCAGAGAGATCGACTCAGAGAGAGAGCGACTCAGAGAGAGCAACTTAGAGAGAGAGTGCGCGACTCAGAGAGAGAGAGAGACTCAGAGAGAGCGACTCAGAGAGAGAGAGAGCGACTCAGAGAGAGAGAGAGCGACTCAGAGAGAGAGTGACTCAGAGAGAGCGACTCAGAGAGAGAGACTCAGAGAGAGCGACTCAGAGAGAGAGCGACTCAGAGAGAGCGACTCAGAGAGAGAGAGCGACTCAGAGAGAGCGACTTAGAGAGAGACAGCGCGACTCAGAGAGAGAGAGAGAGCGACTCAGAGAGAGCGACTCAGAGAGAGAGAGAGAGAGCGACTCAGAGAGAGCGACTCAGAGAGAGAGACTCAGAGAGAGCGACTCAGAGAGAGAGCGACTCAGAGAGAGCGACTCAGAGAGAGAGAGAGAGTGACTCAGAGAGAGCGACTCAGAGAGAGAGAGAGACTCAGAGAGAGCGACTCAGAGAGAGAGAGAGAGGACGACTCAGAGAGAGGGTGGACTACTCAGAGAGAGAGGACGACTCAGAGAGAGGGTGGACTACTCAGAGAGAGAGGACGACTCAGAAAGAGAGGACGACTCAGAGAGAGGGTGGGCTACTTAGAGAGAGAGGACGACTCAGAGCGATAAAGGGCAACTCAGAGAGAGGGTGGACTATTTAGAGAGGACGATTCAGATAGAGAGCGACTCAGAGAGAGGGAGGGCGACTCCGAGAGAGGGTGGACTATTCAGAGAGAGAGGACGACTCAGAGAGAGGGTGGACTACTCAGAGGGCGACGCAGAGAGAGGGTGGACTACTCAGAGAGAGAGGACGACTCAGAGAGAGGGTGGACTACTCAGAGAGAGGGCGACTCAGAGAGAGGATGGACTACTCAGAGAGAGCGACTCAGAGAGAGAGAGAGAGAGACTCAGAGAGAGCGACTCAGAGAGAGAGAGAGAGCGACTCAGAGAGAGCGACTTAGAGAGAGAGAGAGGGCAACTCAGAGTCGCGAGGAACCACAGACGGCAGCAGCAGCAGCAGCAGCCACAAGCGGCGGGGCCCTGTATGAAGGTGTCACCGCGCAATAAAGCGATATGAGTGGAGAGGGAACCGAAGCACCCGCAGCAAGTCCACGGCTTGTGCGGCGAGGCATCGTGGAGACGGAACAGGTGAGCTCCACATCTGCTCCACTGCCTTCTCCTGGCGAGCCACGGGTACGGCACCTCCTCTACGCCCACCCAGGGTAAGGGAGTTTCACAACAACAACAACATCGTCTGTGTGTGTCGGCGCTACGTGCGCAATGATCGCATCTCCGTGGAGGTGAGCTGTGTTTTTATTTTTTCGGTTTTTGTTTTTGCTGCACACAAAAACGAAGGCCCGTAGCAAGCAGAACGTTAGGTGACGACAACAAAAACAACAAAAACAACAACAACTGTATGTGAATATACGCCAGGCCTATTTCAGGGTGGATTCGTTGTGATTTGGCGTTTGTGCGAAGCAGCTTGCATTGTTGTCGTTGTTTGTTGTTGTTGTTGTCATCCTGAATAATATTTGCTTCGTTGCTGTAACTTCATTGCAGTGTATTTATATCGCTGTCGTCATCGCCGTGATAGCACGGGTCCCTGGTGCGAGGCCCCAGGTCCCAGGTGAGAGGCCCCAGGTACCAGGTTAGAGGGCCCAGGTCCCAGGTGAGAGGTCCCAGGTCCCAGGTGAGAGGTCCCAGGTCCCAGGTGAGAGGGCCCAGGTCCCAGGTGAGAGGCCGCAGGTCCCAGGTGAGAGGTCCCAGGTCCCAGGTGAGAGGTCCCAGGTCCCAGGTGAGAGGTCCCAGGTCCCAGGTGAGAGGCCCATGGTACCAGGTGAGAGGGTCCAGGTACCAGGTGAGAGGGCCCAGGTACCAGGTGAGAGGGCCCAGGTCCCAGGTGAGAGGTCCCAGGTCCCAGGTGCGATTCCCCAGGTCCCAGGTGAGAGGTCCCAGGTGCAAATCGAGCATCCTTCTATCGTGGTACCTCGACTTCTTCGCAGGTGAACGCGACGCCGTGAAATCATCATGCAGTGTGTGAGAACTTCTTTCGCACCGTACGTAGCCACCCCGTGCTATCTTCATTTAAAATCAATAACGCGCGGGTTTCTGCTCCCGATATTCTCGTACATAACAGCTTTTTTGCGTCGTCAACCCTCCACCACCCGACGCGGCAATATTAATTTAATTGCCGCGCCCTGTGCACACGCTTGCCGGCGCGCAGGTCGTCAACGTTGTTGTTAGCTCGCTCACCTCGTGGTGAGCTCAGTGGTGAGCTCACCACGAGGTGAGCGAGATTTGAGAGAGCGCTCACCCCCAGAGCCTGGTGTCGCGGCGATCAGACCCGCGGCCGATTCGCGTGCGACTGCGCCAAGCGTCCTCAGGGCAAGATGCAGCAAATCTATCCGCAATCCATAGCCAAAACCCCCACACACCCGCACCCACGCGTGCACACACCCTACGCCACAAAGGCAAAGATCCCCCGTATAGCCTTGAACAGACTGTTGGGGCAAGGGGCCGTGAGCGAACACCTATGAAGGCTGGCACGGCACACGAGGGAGTGTGTGGCTAACACATTTATCTCCCGAGTGGCGATGTTTACACATCGCACCAGGTACTCAATTGAGGCTGAGTCGACCTAGGGGTGTCCCAGGACCAGTTCTGATAATCGTCACTGGTGTTGGCCGTGAGCGGGAATCGAACTCGGGTCGCGGTCGGGTTCATAGCGCAGCGCGCTAGCCGTTGCACCACTGCGCCCCAAAGACAAAAGACTCCATATAGCCTGAACAGACTGTTGGGGCAAGTGCTGTTCGCAAGCACCTATGAAGGCCAGCACGGCACACGAGGGAGCGGGTGGCCAGCACCACGCCCGGCCGCCTTTGTATCCCTAGTGGCGATGTTTACACACCGCACCAAGTACTCATTTAAGGCTGAGTCGACTAAGGGGAGTGCCAGTACCGGTTCTGACAATTGTCACTGGTGTTGGTTGTGAGCCAGAGTCGAACTCGGATCGCCGGGTTCGTAGCGCAGCGCACGCTAAACGCGACACTAGCGCTCGCCATGAACGCACGCGTACAGAGAGACACACACACAGAGAAAATGAATATATAATGATGAGGAGGAGGCTGGGATCCAATCTCTGTAATAACTCTGAGCTTTGCGCGCAGTCGCCTTGTGTTCTGCGGGAGTCGCTGCCTTCAATTTGCCCCATCCCGGCCCCCCCCGATGAATTCCAAATGAAACTGCGGTGGGGGCAGTGGGGGGCGGGGTGGGGGGTAGATTAGGGGGGCGGGGGCCCTGGGGGAGTGGGGGGCCCGTGCCTTTGAATATGACTCCCTTAACATTGAAAAGAGTTACATTGGCGGAGGTAAAGTGGAGGTAAAGTCGTGTAGCGTGTCATATGTGAGCGTTAAGCATGCTCGTGGTGTCCGGTTGGGTAGTTGTGTCTGACTGTGTAGTTGTCTGGTTGTGTAGTTGTGTCTGGTTGTGTAGTTGTGTCTGGTTGTGTGGTTGTGTCTGGTTGTGTAGTTGTGTCTGGTTGTGTAGTTGTGCCTGGTTGTGTAGTTGTGTCTGGTTGTGTCATTGTGTCTGGCTGCGTAGTTATGTCTGGTTGTGTAGATCTGTCTGGTTGTGTAGTTGTGTCTGGTTGTGTTGTTGTGTCTGGCTGTGTAGTTGTGTCTGGTTGTGTAGATCTGTCTGGTTGTGTAGTTGTGTCTGGTTCTGTTGTTGTGTCTGGCTGTGTAGTTATGTCTGGCTGTATAGTTGTGTCTGGCTGTGTAGTTGTGTCTGGTTGTGTAGTTGTGTCTGGTTGGGTTATTTGTGTGTGGCTGCGTAGTTGTGTCTGGCTGTGTAGTTGTGTCTGGTTGTGTAGTTGTGTCTGGTTGTGTGGTTGTGTCTGGCTGTGTAGTTGTGTCTGGCTGTGTGGTTGTGTCTGGCTGCGTAGTTGTGTCTGGTTGTGTAGTTGTGTCTGGCTGCATAGTTATGTCTGGCTGTGTAGTTGTGTCTGGCTGTGTAGTTGTGTCTGGTTGTGTAGTTGTGTCTGGTTGTGTAGTTGTGTCTGGCTGCGTAGTTGTGTCTGGTTGTGTAGTTGTGTCTGGCTGCATAGTTATGTCTGGCTGTGTAGTTGTGTCTGGCTGTGTAGTTGTGTCTGATTGTGTAGTTTTGTCTGGCTGTGTAGTTGTGTCTGGTTGTGTAGTTGTGTCTGGCTGTGTAGTTGTGTCTGGTTGTGTAGTTGTGTCTGGTTGTGTAGTTGTGTCTGGCTGCGTAGTTGTGTCTGGTTGTGTAGTTGTGTCTGGTTGTGTAGTTGTGTCTGGCTGTGTAGTTGTGTTTGGCTGTGTAGATGTGTCTGGTTGTGTGTGTCTGGATGTGTAGTTGTGTCTGGTTGTGTAGTTGTGTCTGGTTGTGTAGTTGTGTCTGGCTGTGTAGTTGTGTTTGGCTGTGTAGTTGTGTCTGGTTGTGTGTGTTTGGATGTGTAGTTGTGTCTGGTTGTGTAGTTGTGTCTGGTTGTGTGGTTGTGTCTGGCTGTGTAGTTGTGTCTGGTTGTGTAGTTGTGTCTGGTTGTGTAGTTGTGTCTGGTTGTGTAGTTGTGTCTGGCTGTGTAGTTGTGTCTGGTTGTGTAGATGTGTCTGGTTGTGTAGTTGTGTCTGGATGTGTAGTTGTTTCTGGATGTGAAGTTGCGTCTGGTTGCGTAGTTGTGTCTGGTTGTGTAGTTGTGTCTGGCTGTGTAGTTGTGTCTGGCATGTATAGTTGTGTCTGGTTGTGTAGTTGTGTCTGGTTGTGTAGTTGTGTCTGGTTGTGTAGTTGTGTCTGGCTGTGTAGTTGTGTCTGGCTGTGTAGTTGTACCTGGTTGTGTAGTTGTGTCTGGTTGTGTAGTTGTGTCTGGCTTTGTAGTTGTGTTTGGCTGTGTAGATGTGTCTGGTTGTGTAGTTGTGTCTGGTTGTGTAGTTGTGTCTGGTTGTGTAGTTGTGTCTGGCTGTGTAGTTATATCTGGTTCTGTAGTTGTGTCTGGTTGTGTAGTTGTGTCTGGCTGTGTAGTTGTGTTTGGCTGTGTAGATGTGTCTGGTTGTGTAGTTGTGTCTGGTTGTGTAGTTGTTCCAGGTTGTGTAGTTGTGTCTGGCTGTGTAGTTGTGTCTGGTTGTGTAGTTGTGTCTGGTTGTGTAGTTGTGTCTGGCTGCGTAGCTGTGTCTGGTTGTGTAGTTGTGTCTGGCTGTGTAGTTGTGTCTGGTTGTGTAGTTGTGTCTGGTTGTGTAGTTGTGTCTGGCTTTGTAGTTGTGTCTGGTCTTTTAGTTGTGTCCGGTTGTGTAGTTGTGTCTGGCTGTGTAGTTGTGCCTGGTCTTTTAGTTGTGTCCGGTTGTGTAGTTGTGTCTGGTTGGGTTATTTGTGTCTGGTTGTGTCGTTGTGTCTGGCTGTGTAGTTGTGTCTGGCTGCGTAGTTATGTCTGGTTGTGTAGTTGTGTCTGGATGTGTAGTTGTGTCTGGCTGTGTAGTTGTGTCTGGTTGTGTAGTTGTGTCTGGATGTGTAGTTGTGTCTGGCTGTGTAGTTGTGTCTGGTTGTTTAGTTGTGTCCGGTTGTGTCTGGCTGTGTATTTGTGTCTGGCTGTGTAGTTGTGTCTGGTTATGTAGTTGTGTCTGGCTGTGTAGTTGTGTCTGGCTGTGTAGTTGTGTCGTTGTTTCTGGCTGTGTAGTTGTGTCTGGTTGTGTAGTTGTATCTGGTTATGTAGTTGTCTGGTTGTGTAGTTGTGTCTGGCTGTGTAGTTGTGTCTGGTTGTGTAGTTGTGTCGTTGTGTCTGGCTGTGTAGTTGTGTCTGGTTGTGTAGTTGTGTCTGGTTAAGTAGTTGTCTGGTTGTGTAGTTGTGTCTGGCTGTGTAGTTGTGTCTGGCTGTGTAGTTGTGTCTGGCTGTGTAGTTGTGTCTGGTTGTGTAGTTGTGTCTGGCTGTGTAGTTGTGTCTGGTTGTGTAGTTGTGTCTGGTTAAGTAGTTGTCTGGTTGTGTAGCTGTGTCTGGCTGTGTAGTTGTGTAGTTGTGTCGTTGTGTCTGGCTGTGTAGTTGTGTCTAAACCCCCAAAGGTTGAAGCTTGCACAGCTGCTGTTGGGGGCAAGTGCTGTTATCGAGCAGCTTTCCCACAAACACAAAGATTCCCCATACTGCCTGTAACAGATTCTTTGCTACGTCTCGACAGCACGAACATATGGCGTCACTCGCCACCTCCTTCATTCCCAATTCTCATTCTGGTTCTCGATGTAAGTTTCAGGTTAGTTATTTATTTCGGCAGTTTCATTCTTAACACCCTGAGAACCCAGCCTTCTGCTCAAGTGCGCCTGGTGCTTTTGTATGAAGTGGTATTTTACTTAGCCCACTCCCACCCCCTCATCTTGCGTTATATTATCCGTTATCCTAAAAAATCAATTTGCCCTACCGCTGATCCCCCCCCCCCCGATCCCTCACATCCCAGGGACGCAGCGTACGGCAAAAGTGGCCACAGACGCGGTCTCCGCTGCCAGAGATCTGCGTTGGGGCATTGGCTGACGCAGTCCCCTGTGCAGACCAATTCAGACCTCATTGTTCAACCTGTGCCCTTTTAAATCTCACCGTTCATCCTACAAAGTCCTATCACAGGGGAGAAACGCAAACAAACAGCCAATTATTTTTTTTGCCCGCATTGAAACGGCTGCACGCCGTATGGACCTGCAAACTCAATTTCCCTGTCCAAGAATACGGCGTAGACCGTGTGGGTTGACAGCTGCGTGGTGGTTCGCAGGTGGGCGAAGCTGTGGAGCTCAATATCGAGGGGGCAACTCTTGATGTGGGTTGCCCTCCCCCAGCGGGCAGGCTGCTGCTGGCACGACAGTCAGTCCCTCAAGGGTGCCTCCCCAGATGCCGCCCCTCCCTCCTTCCCCCCATCGAGAATTTGGCAGAGGGGGGGGGGGGCGCAGCCCAATTGAGAGCGACCATCCCTGCCTTGAGCAGGGCGCCAGCGGACAAGTTGGCAAAAATTCCGGGGAGGGGGGTGTGGAGGGTGTTGAGGGGTGGGGGATCTGTCTCACACCAGCGAACAGAGCGGCGGGCGACTAAAACGCAGCAAGTTGGCACAGCAGTGGGCACATCGGCCAGTCATCTCAGTCATCAGCCAGTCATCTCGGTCATCGGCCAGTCATCTCAGTCATCGGCCAGTCATGTCAGTCATCGGCCAGTCATCTCGGTCATCGGCCAATCATCTCAGTCATCGGCCAGTCATCTCAGCTATCAGCCAGTCATCTCAGTCATCGGCCAGTCATCTCAGTCATCGGCCAGTAATCTCAGTCATCGGCCAGTCATCTCAGTCAGTCGACCCATGGCACCTGGGTCTGTCCCGTGACCTCATGTCAGCGGGCCTTCGACACTTCACGTGGCCTCAAAGTGCACCTGGCCTGGCACAGGCGCCGTGGTGACGTCACCGGGACTTAGTGGTGTTGTTGTTGTTGTCTTCCACGCTGACACTGGATGAGCTCCGGGGGAATCTCCGACTCTCGCGGTTCTGCCTCTTGACGAGGAGGGAATGATGCTGGATGTAATAACCGGCGAAACGTCACCAGTACGAAATCACTCAAATTGTAAATGTTGCAGATGTACTCTGCCGACACAAATCGGTGAGGCTGCAGTAATAACTAATTAGCCAGGTTTGTTGACGTGACAAAGCTTTACTGATTTGTCTCTGTCGGGTTGTGGCGGGTTTAACGGCATTTTTGCTTCCGTGATCTCATCCAAAAACCTCTTAGAGCACTGTAGTGATATCGCCTATGCTGCCTGTGCCAGGCTAGGTGCACTTTGAGGCCACGTGCGCTGTCGAAGGCTGACTGCGAGAAGGAGGTAATGTGACCGACCCAGGTGCTAAGCGGTTGACAAGTGTGCCAGGCTAGGAGCAGGAGGAGGTCAGGGACAGACCCAGGTACTATGGGTTGATTACTGTGCCAGGCTATGTGCAGGAGGAGGTCACGGGACAGACCTAAATACATCACCGATGCCCTCCCCCCCCCCCCTCTTGTGCCAATTCGCTGCGTTTTAGCCACCTGGCACTCCGCTCGTTGTTGTGAGCGTCGTTCCTCCACCCTCCACTGTTGTTGAATGGCGACTGCCTCCAACCGCCCAGTAGCAGAGGTTCACCTAGCCTGGCACTGCACAACAACAACAAAACGTGTATTATGACTAATATTTGTCACGGAAGCCTACGCGTCAAAGATTAGTGTCTCCCAAATCAAGGGCAGTCACGTGCAGTATGAGCCCAGGTAAATCCAGGACTTCCTGACGTCCACCTTCACGAAGCGCCGCGATGGCTACGAAATGTTGACCACCTCGCCTGCTACACAGGAGGTCGTGAGTCCGATCTCAACCATGACGCCTGCTGCTGCTGTATATTTGGAGTTTGCGTGTCTCTCTCTCTCTCTCCCCGTGGTCGCGTTGACTTTTCTCCGGATCCTCGGAGTTTTCCCTCCACATTTAGAACCAACGTCCACGCGTTTAGAGTCTTTGGCTGCTGTCAATGTCCACGTGACGATGACGCGGCACTCCGTCGAGCTGTCAGTAGCGATAGCCGGGTCGCTCCTTAAAAAGAGACACCAAAGAATTGCTCAGTGGGCCCCTGCCTGGTAACCTCATAAACGTTGCTTGCGTTGAACTTCTCTCCCACCGTACGTGGCCCACCCGTGCTAATCTGAGCAACGGCAACAGACGTACAAGCACGCCCACCTCCAGCCCCCCCCCCCCCCCATTAGGAAAAGCTGCGGGGATTTTTAGTGGAAGCGGGGCTCAACGGACCCTGACTTCGGCTGCGTCGGTCAGTCCGTGTCCGCCCCCGCAGGGCGGCGGGGGGGGGCAGGGAAGAGGGAGGGGGGGGTCAGACTCCTGCGCTCACCGGGGACCTCGGATGTCGAAGGTCTCTCCCCTTCGTCCCGGTTCCTCAGATGCATCTTTAATAGACTCAGGGTACCCCCCCCCCGCCAACCATCCCTGGATTTTCCTGAGCATGCTGCTTAATCTCCCCCCCTCCCCACTCCCCCGTTTTCCCTCCCCCATTCAAATCTTCATCTGCCCTGTGAACAGAGACTCGCCGGCCGAACCCGTCACGACCAGTGGCGTAGCGAGCGTGCCGGGGGGCCAGGGGGTGCCTTGCCCCTCACACCCCCACCCCGGTAGCCAAACCTACGAGTTGAGGTGCTCCTCTTTGACAACCACCATGAGATTTGTTTTTCAACAGCGGTGTTGAAAAACGGATACGCCCCCTACTGTGCGATATTATAGCTTAGGTGCGACTGCGCTTTTTATCGAACACGCGGCTCAAGCGAGCCTGACTCCTGATGAGACAATTAATTTCTCGTATTAAACCAATGCTGCTGAAATGATGCGCTGCCGAGAACTTGTGGCTCATGGGATGGGTAAAAAAATATACGTATATATTTATGTATATTTTAGTGTTTGAAAGGACAGCCGTGGGAAGGAGGCGAAGGCGTCTGATTAGTAACTGCGTTACATTCACGGTTGGTGAAGAGAGGCGGGGAAGGGGGGAGGAAGGGAGCGACGCGAGGGGGGGGTCCATGTTTTAATTCATCTCTGCGGGGGATGCGAGGCCACAGCGTCTACATCCCCTTGCTGATAGAACATTCCTTTAGGGGGGCTCTGTGGGGTACCCAGGGGGAGGGGGGAGTGGGGGGAGGGGGTGGAATGCAGTGCTGCGGATCTAGGATAAGGATCTTACCTCGACTCACAAAAGGCACATTTCGATCGACCGCGGCGGGCTGGGAAGTTAGCGAGCGCCTATTAAGGCCGGCGCGAAGACCGGCTGCCATGGCCAACAACGCGAAATCCCAGCCGCCTTTGTCTCCCCGCTAATTGCCAACTGCTGCTGTTTACGGAGCCCACAATTCTAACCACCACCATCGCCGCACCAATTACTGACTTTAGTCTGGGTCGACCTAGGGGAGGCCCCCACCGAGGACAATTGCTGACGCCTTGATCACTGGGCTCTTGTGAAATATTGTCCACGTTCCTATGGCAGTGCTTCGGAGCTCCCCCTCCACCATCTCACCGCCCAGTGAACAAAACCCAACATGTCCGTCAAGAGCAACGTGGCCTTAAAATGAAAAGTATATATTCGCCGACGTTTCGGGCAATGGGCCTTCTTCATGTCACACCAAAAGAGGCCGGAGAGGCGGAGTACATCATAGGAGTTGGAGACAGCGCTTGACTACCCCATTGAACCCGATTACATATTTTCTGATGACCAGTTTTAAAACAGGCGTAGTTGTAATAAGTGAGCGAATATCTACTATTGAATAGCAGACAACCCCCTTCAATAGCCTAAAGCAGGAGGTGAGAGCGGTGAGTCCGCGCGTCGCCCGTCCCCATTTTTTTATTATTTACCACTTCCGTCCGCGCCTCTTTCCCGCACTGCGCACTCGTCTCAGTCACCGTGTTGGTAAGCCCACAAGCTCTAACCCCTAGTAGCCACAATGAGTAAGCCCACAAGCTCTAACCCCCTAGTAGCCACAATGAGTAAGCCCACAAGCTCTTACCCCCTAGTAGCCACAATGAGTAAGCCCACAAGCTCTAACCCCTAGTAGCCACAATGAGTAAGCCCACAAGCTAACCCCTAGTAGCCACAATGAGTAAGCCCACAAGCTCTAACCCCTAGTAGCCACAATGAGTAAGCCCACAAGCTCTAACCCCCTAGTAGCCACAATGAGTAAGCCCACAAGCTCTTACCCCCTAGTAGCCACAATGAGTAAGCCCACAAGCTCTAACCCCTAGTAGCCACAATGAGTAAGCCCACAAGCTAACCCCTAGTAGCCACAATGAGTAAGCCCACAAGCTCTAACCCCTAGTAGCCACAATGAGTAAGCCCACAAGCTCTAACCCCCTAGTAGCCACAATGAGTAAGCCCACAAGCTCTAACCCCTAGTAGCCACAATGAGTAAGCCCACAAGCTCTAACCCCCTAGTAGCCAACATGAGTAAAAAACAAACGTCGCTGGAGAGCTTCTTTGAAAAGGGGGAAAGACCCATTGAAACCGGTCCCTGGTGCCAAAAAGGTTGGGAACCGCTGGCCTAAAGGATTCATCATCATCATCACAATCCATGGGCAGATAGCCCGTAGGTGGCCCACTGAACATGTCGTCACTTTGTCTCCACGTTTCCTCTGCCATGTGCCAATACACCCGGGTAGCGGCCACATCTTTTCTGGCACCAATCTTCCTCTCGTTCCTGCTCCTTTCATTTTTTTCCGAGCAACAACAAGGACATACTTTTAATATGCCCGTTGTTGTGCAGCCTACATGTGTGCCCACATAATAATAATACTTTCATTTTATGAGCGTCATTCACAAAAACAGCATCCCACAATGCTGCGGGACACATACGTCGGGATACGTAGGATCACAACTAAATAAACTCACACATATTTCAAAGCATAATTTAATACAATGTTGTTGCTTCTGAGGGCGAAACGAGGGCTCTGGGTCTAGGGGCGTAACTATGGAGGGGTGGGGGAGATCAGCTGCGTTTTGCGGACGCAAAGAGAGATCTGGTGGAGCACGAGAGCGGGGTACGGGGCGGGGTAGGGAGCGGGGTAGGGGGCGGACCCCCCACCCCCCCAAATCGACGGAAAATTTCGTTAGAAAAAAATAAATTATAACCATTAACCACGAATGCTAAAAAAACTGTTGCTACGAATTAACAAAAATAAAATTTCCAAAACATTCTCGCAGCGTATAATATTAGCAGGGCGTTACTGCAGGTGTTGGTTGGGGTTTTTTTTTGGCTAACTGGCATGCGCATGAAAGTAAAGACCGCACGATAACTTCGGTCCCTTTAAATCTATTTAGATTGATAACTGTCACTGTGAGAGTGCCTTCCCCTAAGCCCAATACGCGGTGGAAATAAAGCAATATATATTTTAATCTACAGTAGTTATAGCCAACGCGTTATTGCATACGGGGTTAAAACACAAAAGCATCCGTAGCTATTTCGGTAAAAGTGAGTCGGGAGAAAGGATGGAGGGTGGGTGGGTGGTACAGTCGTATCTTGCATACCCACCACATTTGTCCTTGCGTTGCTGCTCGGGTCTATCAACGGCGCCTGTGGTCGCGTGGAACGCTGAGATGCCACCACCCCCGGCCGCCGCCGCCACCGGATCTCGGTGCCACCCGGCACGCGGGGCAGGAAGTTTCCACACCGTCCCGGGTCAATCCTGGACGGGTGGCAACTCCGCTCGAGATGAATAACGATGGGGCTTCTCACGCGTGGTGCTCGTGCGCTTGGAATGCCGGGGGCACGAGTGGCTGACACCTCCGGGGTGTGAGACCCCCCCCCCCCACCTTATACTCCCCCCCACACAGCCCCCCTCCACCCCTCCTCCTCCTATGACCTTTGAACTCGAACGCGAGTTGATTGGGATGTTTTGCTTTCACACATTTATCCTTTGTCCTTTATTTAGCAGAAAAAATAAAGAGACTGCCTGGTTGCAACGATGATGATGATGATGCTGCTGCCGCTGCGTTGGCGGTGGTGCCCACGCGCCTTACAACGCACATAAAATGCTTTTGGGACAAGCGTTCTTCTCCATAGCACACATTTTATATATTGAGAGCGCTGTAACACGGAGTAGGATTTCGCGACCGATATTATCCATAACAGTGCGGAGGGTTTTTGGGGTTAGATCGCGTAAATGTAAATGTGTCGTTAAACCCTCCACACCATGTGACACAGCCGATGAGTAAGGGTTGTCCGTAGACAAAACATGCCAACGAAACGTACCGACAGGAGGATGATTTCCCCACATCTCTCGCTCTCCGCCTGACGATGCTAGTTGTAATTACCGGTAAAACGTCGTGCTCGAATGGTTAATGTTGTTGGTTTTTCTCTCCAAGACACACCTGGTTAGTGCTGTACTAGTGACGAATAGGTGTGTTTTGTTTACGGGATAAATCTTACTAATTGTATGTGTCGGGTGGTGGCGGGTGAACGACGCATTTATATATTTACACGCTCTAACCCAAAAAACTATATTGTGAAGAACACTGTAACGATTTCGCCGATGCTGCCTGTGCCAGGCTAGGTGCGCTTTGAGGCTACGTGCGGTGTCGAAGGCTGACTGCAAGAAGGAGGTAATGCGACAGACCCACGTGCTAAGCGGTTGACAATTGTGCCAGGCTAGGTGCAGGCGGTCACGGGACAGACTCAGGTGCTTTGGGTTGACTGACATGGCTGATAGATGCACCACCGATGCCTCCCACTGTGCCAATTCGCTGCATTTTAGACACCCAGCGCTCCGCTCATTGTTGTGAGCGTAGCTCCCCCACCCTCCATTGTTGTTGGAGGGCGAATGCCTCCAACCGCGCAGTAGCCTCGAGGTTTACCGAACCTGGCACTGCACAGTCGCGTCCTTCACGAGCCTCCCCTTCCACGGAGGCCGATCTCGGCAAATCCTCTGAGCAACCACGGCAGGAGGTCCGTGCCTTTATCGCGTGGATTTAGCTTAATTTTAAGGGGTCCGTCCCATCTCTACCCCTCCTCCAAACCTCTCAACAACAACAAATCGATCGGCCAAGTTTGCAGCCTTGGCCGTCAGTCTTCGGGAGATTGGATCTCCGCTCTTATCTCAAAGGAATTGTATAGCGCCTTAGAAGAGGCACTTTACACTCAATTAACACCAGTGCAATGGGGTGTTAATGGTGGTGGATGGGGGTGAATGAAATAGATGAGAGGAAGCAATGAGAGCGAATCTGTGATGATGCGTGACATCGGTGAAAGTTAAATTAATTACAGTAAATTATGATGAATAGATTGAATGAATGGGGTTAATGAGTGATAGCCATATCATGAGCATGTGAAGAGGGGACAGTAACGGTGGCAGATATGAGGGGAGAGATTAAGGAGGGGTCGTGAAGTGAGCTATGGGTAACAATAAGTGAGTTGTGAGTGAGGAGTGGAAACTGGATGAGCCGAAGGTTACCGCTTAATGTGATAGGGTAAGTTTGTTCCAGTGAAGGGTGAGAAGAGTGAGAGGGGAAGCTTGGATTGAGCTCAAGGAGAAGCAGGTATGGGGAGAGAGAGCGACAACGAAGATTGAGACTCGTCAAGGGCGCGAAGAGAGAAAGAGTGGAAGCGTGGATCGAGCACACGGAGAGGGGGAGAGACAGCGAAGAGGAGGGTTTAAATGGGGAGGTGGCGGGGTGGGGTTACCATCGCTGAGTGGCATTGTCTCACGCGGTGAACGCCACAGGGTGAGCTGGCGAGGCGTGGTCCCCATCGTCCACACAGAAGCACCTGCACGCGTCACCACGATGATGGCCTGCTAATAATGAACATGCTACCTTCTGAATTGATGATGCTGTATCGATGATGATGATGACAGTGATAGTTATGGTGATGATGCTGTATTGATGATTGCATATTGACAGCGATGATGAGATGGTGTTGATGCTGTGTTGATTATGAGATGGTGGTGATGATGCTGTATTGATGATTATTCAGTATCGCTGGTGATTGGTCCACACTCTGTATTGATGAGATGGCGATTAGTTCGCCGCATGCTGATTCTTACCAAATGTGGAGAGAAAACCCAGAGGACCCGGCGAAAAAAACACGTGACCACGAGGAGAGAGACGCAACATTTCAAATATACATCGTCAGGGTCGGGATCGAACCCACGACCTCCTGCATACCAGGCGATGGAGTTAACATCTCGCCAGCGCGCCACCACGCGCACCCTGGCAGAGAGGCCGCGGTGATGGCCTCTCCGTGGCCTCGCCCGCACCCCATGCCCCGCTCCCCACCTGTTCAGAAAATCGCTCCCTTCCCACGCATCGGATGGGAGTGGTGACAGTGGTGGGGATGGCGGGGTGGACAATGCCAGCTGCAAGCAATGATCAGATTCTCAGATGCGTCGGTATCATCTCGGACGCATCAGAATCGCGGGTCGCCGGGGTTGGTCGCGCGGTGTGGCGCTAAACACCGTGCCACCACTCCCCTCTTTACTCTCTAAATACACGCACACAGAGTTGATGGCCACGTAGGTCATGGGGATGGGATTCTTTAGGAACTGCTGATGATTTTCGCACAATGCACGAAGGCTGAGTGCGTGGAGTGGGATGCTGAACTCGGCTCATCTTGTCAAAGCTCGCTAGAGGCCCAGCCCAGCGTCCCTTGCACCGAGCGAAGAGGTGGCACCACCTGGTGGTGAGGGAGGGGTCATGGCCCACAACACCCCACCAACAATACCCCACCAACACACACAGCCCAATGTCAACAACACACACACACACCACTGTCAACAATACCCCACCAACACACACAGCCCAATGTCAACAACACACACACACACCACTGTCAACAATACCCCACCAACACACACAGCCCAATGTCAACAACACACACACACCACTGTCAACAATACCCCACCAACACACACAGCCCAATGTCAACAACACGCATAGTTCATAGTTCATTTATTTGGTATAGCCCTGTGAGCCATTCGGCTCTTGAATCGGGTGCAACCGCAACAAACAAAAAACATGAACAAGAAAACATCTTAAAGTGATTATGTGACTGTGCAAAGAGAAAATACAGGAAAAAAATATCAAAATATTCCTGAAATAGCACCGTACACCAACGCTGTGTGCAAAAATCCCAGTGGGATGCAAGTCAAATAACAACAACCACAAGACAACGAAGATTAAAGCCATCAGTCTAACTCCGTACTACAATAAACAAAAACATGGCCAAAACAAAAAACTTTTCGAAATCACCAAAATAAAAGCCATAAATCCAATGTAACAGTGATCATAGGGACTGTGACCGAATTTTTAACAATAAACTACATAAATAAATTATAACACCAAAATCTAGAGCCATATTTTAGGCCACTGAATAGCAGTGGCAGCTAGGGCTGTACAACTCCTCTAGAGCAGTTTTGAGTGAAGATCTCATAGGTAGTGATTCAAGTTGCAGTTTATTGGCAATAGCATTCCAGACCCTGGGGGCATCAATAGCAAAGGCCCTTCCTCCAGTTTTTGTACGGCAATAGGGAATGTGAAGCTGGTAAATGAGCGAAGACCTGAGGTCAAATTTGTTCTTTGAAACAGAGAGGAGATCCAGTAGGTAGTCTGCGGAATTTTTTGTAAGTTCATCGTGAATAAATAAGATCTGGTGCACAAGCCGTCGAACATTAAGAGATGTTAAGTTTGACCCAATGTAGAGATCACAGTGGTGAGTCCTATATGGGCAGTTCAATGCAAATCTTAAGGCCGAGTGATAGATGGAATCAAACTTCTTCAGTACAGTACTTGGGGCTGATTTATACACGATGTCACAGTAGTCAAGTAGAGGCAGTATGGTAGCTTTTATCAATTCCAAACGGAACATTGGGGGGAAGCAGTGCTTGTGTCGATACAGAAAACCATTTTTTATTTTTGTCTTTTTACCAATATAATCAATGTGATCTTCAAAACTAAGTTTTGAATCCAGGATGACCCCAAGATACTTATAGATCTTGACTTGCTCTATTTGATAATTATTCAAGGAATGTAATTGGGGAAAAATAACTTCCTGCTTTAGTCCCGGAGAGAAGCATAGCACCTTGGTTTTGGAGGTATTCAGGACTAGTTTAAGAGAAACTAGCTGATGTTGTAGTTTGTTGAAATCACTCTGGAGCTTAGCAATCACGTCATCCGGAGAGCGGCCAGCAGTAATCAGTATCGTGTCATCTGCAAAAAGATTTACCCTGGAATGATCCAGTTCAGTGCCCAAGTCATTGACATAAAGAAAGAACAAGAGGGGGCCGAGGATGGAACCCTGTGGAACCCCTTTTGTTATCTTAACACTGTCTGACCTCCAACCATCTGTCAATACAGTTTGGGTGCGAGAAAAGAGGTAATTTTTTAACCATTGTACTGTGTTCTCGTACACACACACACTGTCAACAATACCCCACCAACACACACAGCCCAATGTCAACAACACACACACAACACTGTCAACAATACCCCACCAACACACACAGCCCAATGTCAACACACACACACACACCACTGTCAACAATACCCCACCAACAGGCACAGCCTACTGCCAACAATACCCCACCAACACGCTCACCACTTCCAACAACACCCCACCAACACACTGCCAACAACACCCCATCAACACACACACACACAACTCACTGTCAACAACACACACACACACCACTGTCAACAACACCCCACCAACACACTGCCAACAACACCCCATCAACACACACACGACTGCCTACAACATCCCACCAACACACACACCCCACTGCGAACAACCTATAGGCATACTGTACATAGAGATACTATACGTAGATACCTATAGACATGCATTGATACACAGATACCAGCCAGACACTCTTCCAGACAACGGGCAACGGGAGACAAGAGGTGATCGGTGCCGCCAACGTGGCACTCAACGGAGGACAAGGTCACATGACGGCGCAGGTAAGCGCACAATTGGCTGCGCGGTACGACGTCACCCTAGGCCTTTGAAGTTGATAAATAAATAAGTAATATTTTTTTTAACTTTTTTTTTAAACACACTTTTATGAAATGTACTCGTAATGGCAGAACTCCACGACCCCAGGAAGTGACCCCGAAGCTTGCCACAACGTAAGGGGACCGTGGCCAATTACAGCCAACATCAGTTGAGCGTGGACAATTAGACCCAAGCCGAAACATAACATATACAAAATAATGGTTACAAATATAGAATGTTTTATGATATAGTATTGTCATCAGTATGACATACATATACCAAGTTTGCAGTCGATACCACATTGGGCCATTGGGAAGTGGGTTAACATTGAGTTACAAGATTGGAAGATACGACAACAACAATGTAGTTGGTTCACGGGACACGGAGACTGTGGAGTAGAGGCAGCACTGTGTATTCAAGCTTGGCAAGGGTTACACTAAGAAGGGGCAACGGCCCCTCCACCCGTATACACGCTGGGACACCCCCTAGGCTATTTAGCCTAACCACTGTGCTCCGAGTTCCTCCAGCTACAGGCGCTAGAGGAGGCTATCTGATCTGGCCCTGGTCAAGCACAGATCACGGCACCCCACCAACCAGACCGACCCTTAAAAGGGCTCCGGCTTACCCTGCCGGCCCTCACAAGGACAGCGGTCACAGGAGTCCCAGGGTCTATCTAGCCGGCCTTCCTTCTTCACTGCTTCTTCACTCTTGGCCCCAACACACTGCCGAGCTCTCTGGCTCCCCGTCCTTTATACCCATACATCACTGAGGGGCGGGGCTATAGCGGACGTGGTTGGAGCCACCATGATGTGACTGTGTGTTACATTCCCGCAACACCCCTACCATCACCCCCTCCTGTACAGCCCACAGCCGTCCCAGCTGCAACAATATTTAACAATAAACGCAACAAAAACCCTGAACCATGTGTGCCTCATAACCGAACGCCCCAATAAATAACCCAACCCACCTATACAAATATACACTATATACAACATATACATTCTCCCCCCCCCCCCCTCGCATTCAAACGGAATCACCCGTCAGCGCAGCAAAAAGAGACATAACAGGTGAGTAGATACAGTGTGAACAGAACAAGTGCAACAAGAAGGCAACATTACAAAAACCGGCGCGTTTTGGCGCGAGTCCGTTTTGCGGGGCCATCGTAGGGGAGAAAGCCAGTCGGGCCGATGGTGGGCGCTGTCCATTCAGATGCACAACCTCCCGGCATCCCGGGATGGCAATCCCCGTCCCCGCCGGGTGGCGCAGGCCGTCATTCTCGAGGCACCTGAAGATGGGACAGTCAGTGGCAGATCAGGGGCAGGCGGCGAAGTCGCCGTCCGGGAGTCAGCGGACACATCACATGCTCGGCCTGTGTAATGTGGTGGAGAAACGCGCGGTGCCACAAACGGCTTCAGGCGCGAAGGGTGTACATACCAGCGAATACACCATGGCCGCATGACCTGCACAACTTCCACGGGACCCCTCCATGGCCGCAGCAATTTTGACGAGATTGCCAATGGCACTTGAGGGCAGTGCAGCCAGGCTTTGTCCCCCGGGCTCCATGCATGCGTGCGCAACTGGCGTGATCGCAACCTCTCGTTAGCCTTCTGTCAGGAATTTGAGTTTTTGGCGGCTGCCTCTCGCGCCTCCGTCAACCTCAGGATATTAAATTTGACATGGTCGGCCAATTTCGATTTTGCGTTCGGTTTGGAGACCCGCAGCTGAGTCTCAAAAGGTGGATCAACATCGTGACCGTACATCAGAAAGAACGGCGAGAATCCGGTTGCCGCGTGAGGAGCCATTCTGTTGGCAGCCAAAACCCCCAGGATCTGAAGGTCGCAATCGGTCTGAGAGTCACACACCTGGTGACACAACATGGACGTGAGGGTCCTATGAAGGCGTTCCACTATCCCATCCGTTTGTGGGTGATAGGGGGAAGAACGGATTTTTTTTGTACCGAGGAGCGCACACACCTCGTGCAGAAGGACGCCAGTGAAGTTCTTCCCTTGGTCAGTCAGCAGCCGTTCGGGAGCACCTTTGTCGAGGACATAGCCCTGGACAAAGGCCTCGGCGACGGCTGCTGCTGACTGGTTGGCGAGGGGCCACGCCATAGGCCATCGAGTGAAGTATTCCACGCCAACCAGCAGGTACTTATTACCCCTAGGGGTCGCAGGGAAAGGCCCCAATATATCGAGCGCGACGAGCTCATTAAACCGAGAGACCGTGATAGATTGTATCGGCGGACAGGCACTCCAAGCCGGTGGCTTCCATTGGGCGCACTGAATACATGCACCCAGGAGGTCATCCACATCCCTTGCCATGCCCGGCCAGAAGAAGTCTAGCTGGAGCATGGCAAGGGTCTTGTGGGTCCCTAGGTGCAGAAGCCGCTCGTGAGCAGCCCACACGGCCTTACCCCGCAGAGCAGAAGTCACCACCAGCCAGCGACGGCGGGCCTTCCCATCCCAATGCATAAGGAGCCCCTGGTGCAGCCCGAACGAATGAACCCCCGACACCCCCACCCCCCCGGAACCCCCTGCGCGACGATGCAACGTGAGGAGGGACGCGTCCTCCATCTGGAGGCACCCCCATTCCGTAACAGACAATCCCAGCAAGGAGTCCTTTCCCCCCTGCTCGATAGGACCCGCAGGCAAAGGTCCCTCGGTGGCGGCAGCAAGAATCGGAACATTTAAAGTAGGGCTGTCACCTGGTGGCTTACAACGCCCCGATCCCATGAGACAAGCGCAATCTGAGGCGGGTGGCAGGCGAGACAGCGCGTCCGCATTTGTGTGCCGAACACCTTTCCGGTATGTGGTTGTGAAATCATAATCCTGAAGGACCTCGAGCCATCGAGACAATTACCCCGAAGGCTGTGCCACCCGCAAGGCATATTGCAATGCCGCATGTTCTCTACGGACGGTGAAGTGCCGGCCGTACAGATATGGCCGATATTGTTGTATAAAAAAACAATGTCTAACAGCTCCCGACGTGTAACACAGTATCTTTGCTCCGCCGGAGACAAAACCCTACTGCCATAAGCCACGACGCGCTCCACACCCCCGACAACCTGGGAGAGCACACCACCAATTCCCGTATTGCTGGCGTCCGTATCGAGCAGGAAGGGTTCGGAAAAATCGGGGTAGCTCAATGGTGGAGCAACCATAAGAGCGTCGCGAAGGGAATGGAAAGCGGCCTCCTCGACCGGCCCCTTGTGAAATTTCACTCCCTTCGCCATCAGGGCATGTAAAGGTTTAGCAATGGTCGCGAAGTCCGCAACGAACCGCCAGTAATAAGATGCGAACCCAATGAAACTCCTGACCTCAGCCACCGAGGTGGGGGTCGGGCCAGGAGCTGACACACTGCGTTTTTGCGGGATCGTTGGATATGCCCGATCGGCTGACGATGTGCCCTAAATACCGCATGGATTCTCGGAGCAAGTGGCACTTCTGTGGTTTGAATTTTTCATTTGCAGCGCGCAATTGAGGAACACGGCGCGCAATCTTAGAAGGTGTTCAAACGTTTTGCTAAATACAATTACATCGTCCAGATAGATCAGACAAACGTCCCATTGTAAGCCAGCCAAAACCAGTTCCATAAGGTGCTGAAACGTCGCCGGAGCTGAGTGTAATCCCATAGGCAACCGGTTAAATTGAAATAGGCCGTGTGGTGTACGGAATGCAGTCTTTGGTCTGGACTCGTCATCCAATGGAAGTTGCCAGAATCCTGACAAGTCCAATGTAGAGAAAAATCGTGCCCCTGCTAGAGCATCTAGAGATTCGTCTATTCGGGGGAGTGGATATGCATCGACCACCGAGATTTTATTTAGGCGACGAAAATCCACACAAAATCTCAAGGACCCATCATGCTTTTTTACAAGCACTATGGGTGCCCCCCATGGACTGGTGGAAGGAGATATAATTTCTGCAGCCAACATGTCGTCCACAGCCATTTTAAAATGATCCTTTTCGGCAGGGCTCAACCGAAAAGGATTCTGACGTACCGGGGCATTTGCACCCGTGTCAATGTGGTAACGCAGCAAATTTGTGCACCCAATATATTTATGTTTACTAAAAACGTCAGCAAATTCAATCAAAAGGTTCCGTAATCTGGCACGCTGGGAGTCGGACAGATCGTCAGTACCTGAACGTCCAACTATCGTCCCCAACGGAACATGGCCGTGTTGGAGGGTCGGTCCCCACATGTCCCATAACCGTTTCCTCCAAGGGTACTGGCATCGCATCTGCAAGCACGGTCCCTTGGGGAACCACAGCCGTCTGCGCCCCGGCATTAAGGACCATGACGAACGGGTCATCACTCCCCTTAACAATCGTTTGAGCGGCCACCAAATCCAACCAGTTTTCCCCAGCCTTTGAGGGCCCTAACAGAATGCCGTGGTCCGAAACTCCCTGCCGTCCTGCCTCCTCGAGCCACTCGCAGCATCCGTGTGATGCCAGCGAGTGCTCCTACAAGCCAATGATAGATAAAGTTTTCTCTCGTCGTTCTCCCTCCGACTCTCACCGCGTCAATGCGACGCCGTGAGTACAGCTTCGAGGTACGTGGTAGGACGTTTGAGTGACTGGGCACTTAGGCAGCAGTAGGCTAGGCTCTTCTCGCACAATATTCCCCCAGGTAGCGTGTATTTGCGCCGTGAATCAAAATTAGTACAGAGCATCGGTGTGGTGTCTGTGATTCCTGTGTGGAGCGGCTGCGTGGGCGGACGCGTGGCGAGAGTGAGGGCGGAGCCGCAAGCGCGAGCGCGCGTTGAGAGATAATCGCTCGCAGGTGTGGGCGCTAGTGTGCCACTGCGGAGAGTGAGCCGCAGAACCACAGTCGCGGCTTAACGTTAGAGTTGGCCGTGGTGCTCACGGGTGAGTGTGGGCTAACTCTGTACGGCAGTAAGCCAGTAGTTTCGTTATGTCCCTCCAAGAGGGCACTAGTGTGGTGGGGGGGCCGATCACGCAATCGGCGGGGGCCTAGCGGGAGCCGATCGATGCAGTGGAGGAGGGAGTGGAGGGGACAGATGACACGCCCCACCTGCCCAGCGAGGGCGGTAGGGTGGACGTCGGCCCCCACACATCACACAGCAGTACAAGCTACCACGCACTACACAATATGCCACACAGACCATACTAAACACCAGTGGCGGGCCATGTATTTTACACCTAGGCCTTCAGTGCTATCCTCCCGCAATTAAACCGCCTTCGAATAACCTCACCATGACACTAGGGCTACAGGCTATTGTCATTCGACGTAACCATCCCATAGTCACAGTGACAGTAACCAAGTGATTTAACACGAGGCTCAACACCTATGAGAGTTACAATACACTAATTGCAGAGACATGAATACATGGTAACTGAAACCATCAAGGATGTACCACTTGTGCAGTATGACAGGATGCTGCATCACACATAGACATCGCATAGCCCAAATCAATGTCATTACCAAAGAAACAAGAACAAACTCACAACCGGCCACATTTACTCATACGACCACCAAGCAATCAAAAATGCCGTAAAACACAAATAACACAATAAAAAAATCTAAAGCACTACGTATAAAAATCTAAACGTCACGAAAAAAAGTTTAAGCAAATCGTAGATGATGCTACGTTACATGCTAGCTAGTTTTACTTCAAGTATCTAACTGGCCCTCCAATCACGCCACACAAACAAGACTAACGTAGGCGGCTAGGCCAGCTAGAAGGCTCCAGCGTGTCAAATAAATACACCTAACATGGCAAACTCGAAATCTGATTGGTTAAAGAATATAACAATCAACAACATCGTCCCCATTTTCTTCAAAGCAGATGGGATTCACTCGACATTCTGAAGGCCTCAGGGTAGATTTTTCACCTTGAGAGGCAAAAACAGCACAGGTGGAAAATCTGATTGGTTAAAAGCTCTAATCTGAGCTGCACTGGAAGCACCGCAACTAAGGGAGAGAGGATCAATGAAATGACGTTAATAGACTGATGGGAACGAACTTTATAAAATATATAGCATTAATGAAAATGTATATTAAATAATAAAAAATTCCGATTCTGACAATCTCTAGGCAGGCAGAGAAGGCCTTGCTGGCCCTGACGGCCCGCCTCTGCTAAACACACAAACCACACACTGCAGACACGACACTATACACAACACGACACTGTGTACCACACTGCACGACACACTCCACACACAATACTCACTTTACACCACGCTCCACTACGTTGCACCCCAGACACAAAATGTAAACCTAAAAAAATACCGTAAAAAAGGGATGACCACTGTTGAGACGGAGCGATTACATGAGTCAACGTGCAAGGGATGGACCGACGGTGGGAGCGATGGGGACCGTGAGCTACGGCAGCCGGTGGAAGATGCCTTCATCCAGCAGTGGAGAGACAATGGCAGAAGCCGAATGTCACGTGTGACACGCTCCCTGTTGAGTGATGCGTCTCTTGTTCCACATCTCTCTTCACTGCAATCACCGACACAGGCCGCATGCTCTACCCACGTGCCGACACTCCTCCGGTCACGTGGTGACCGAGCTGAACAAATATTTTTTGGTAACATCAATTTGTGACTAGAAACAAGAATCTGACGAATGGCTACTCTCCCTGCAATTATACTCACCAAACATTAACCATGACAACTGTAATCAAAAGTCGAGTAACTCTCAAAGCAATACTAATCACAATTGAATCGATTGGCGGTGACCCGTGTCACCATCGTGATCCGGGAGTGCCAAAACCTCCATAACTCCGAAACCAGAAGGCCTATGAAGACGGGAGATGTCACTGAGCCCGATACGCACGCCAAATATGGACATAAAAAACACACGCAAAACACCCATAAAAAAGGGGGGCTGCTGGGGGTTTGTGCGTGGCAACGGCTGTTTATTGCTTGTTTTGAAAGTACATCAGGATGCTGGTCTGGTCATTCCCTAGCACGTTCTGCTTCTTACGGGGGCGGCCACCCTTGTCTTTGGGAGCGAGACCACTTGGGGGCAATGGCGCACCAGGTGCTCTCTTGGTACAGTCGGCGGTCATGGTCGTGCTGGCAGGATCGAAATCGTCATCATCGCTCCCAGCGTCGCCCTCCGGCAGGACAGGGTAGTACCAGCGATGTTCCCAGAAAAAAAAACCTTAAACTATGCCCGGCCCACCAATATTTTGCGGTGACCCGGGCTACCGCCAATCGATTCAAATGGAAAGGGAGTGGCTGGGTAGTCAAATCTAGAGACGTTACACCAGTGCTGCAGGGCTTATTACATTAAGTGAGCGTATTTGAAGATGGTTTAAATTATATTTTATTTCAAGACAAGAATGGTATCATTTGCAAGAGTGACTTGAGTCACCAAACTGACAAATGCAAGAATATAAAGTACAACAATCACCCCGATGGAATACATCAAAAGGCAAAGAATGGAAATGGGCACAATCATTCATCAATATGAACTAAAATACATTTCCTGAAACGAAAGTTAGCTTGAAATTAATTACTTTTAAAAACAATTCATCATTAACATTCGTTCAGTGACAGCTACATCAAAATGGATTGAGAGTGCTTGTTGCACAGGCAGCTGGAATCACATTCTCACGAGGCACCATGTGACGTCAGTGCACTGTTACATCACTGTGACGTCAGCGTTACGTCTTGATGACAGGCCACCATGTGACCCTAGTCCACTGTTACATCACTGTGATGTCACATCATAGCTATTTCTGTGACCAGTCACAAGCTAATCCCTCAACTGTCTCAATGCTAAATTATCCTGTTTTATATGTAAACCCCTTTGTCAAGGTGCCTCACTTCTCTCAACCAGCTTAAAAGACGCTGCGAATCTTAGCAGCGTTCATTGTAGCTCTGTCGTCCCGACAGGTTTGTTCCTTTCACCTGAAGAAGGCCACTTGTGTTGTGGCCGAAACGTCGTGAGAATTTTATTGTTTCATTTAATTATATTTTCATTCTACGTGACTTTACCGAAAGAACCAAAGAAGATTATTACCTTGTAAATGTGTACATTTTAAAATTTTGTGAATACAATACGTACTTTAAAATAAAACAGTTTGAATCAATATCTTATTCTTGGGTATGATTCTGTATGTGGGTCGTAAGGCCATGTCCAGATCTAATATTTCTTTCGCACCATATGTAGCCGAGTGTATCAAGTAACACACTCATTAGGCGTATTTATCCGAAGGTGCGACTAAACATGCTACCTAACGTTGTACCAATTACTGCTCTGGCCCATGGACTAAATAGCTCGATTACAACCGCTACATTTGAATGCATTAATTCCGCACGTAAATATACAATGACCAAAAGTGTGTGGCTGCAATACCACAAGAGCTCCATGATAGAGACTATGAAGCCTACAATCTCAATTTAATTGCCAGCTATGGGGAGTATCAGTGGCTCGTTATATCTGAACCGATCCCGCTACCACCCTGCACTCACCAGCGTGATGAAGTATGGCTCAACCCCTAGGAAATCTGTTTTTCGCCACACACTACACTATACATCACGCCATATACGCTACACTTGAGACCACACTACACCTTCCATCACATGGAATTTATTATACACGCTTTATACAACACCACATAAACCACAAACAGTACACAATATACACTGTACAACACAATATTCATACACCATATATGACACAGACTGGACTATCCACGTTATTGCACACTATACACCACAAATTACAGAAAATACACGATAAACCACAAACTACAGACACTACACTATACACAACACTGTATACCACACTGCACGACACACTCCACACACAATACTCACTTTACACCACGCTCCAGTACATTACAACCCAGACACAAAATGTAAACCTAAAACAATACCGTAAAGGACGACCCTGTGGAGACGAAGCGATGAATGAGTTCACGTGCAAGAGATGGACGGACGGTGGGAGCGATGGACCGTGAGTGAGGGCGACTGGTGGAAGATGCCTTCATCAAGCAGTGGAGAGACAATGGCAGGAGCCGACTGCAACGCACGGCGCAACTCTCCCTCTTGAGTTTTGTGAATCTACAGAGGCACAGAAATCACAGAGACGGCTGCCTACAGCCACATTCCCCGAAACCCATGAGACGCGCCGGAAAGTAAGACGCACAAATCTGGTGACAAGGAAAAGATCCCCCGTATAGCCTGTAACAGACTGTTGGGGCAAGTGCTGTTAGAGCGAGTAAGCAGCACCTATGAAAGATGAAAGCCAGCAGGGCACACGAGGGGGCGGGTGGTCAACAACCACGCCCGGCCGCCTTTGTCTCCGCAGCGGCGATGTTTACTGCACACCGCACCGCGAACTAATTTGAGACTGAGTCGACCTAGGGGAGGCCCACAACCGGTTTAAATAATCGTCACCTGCTGTTGGTGGTCGTGAGTGGGAATCGAACTCGGTTCGCCGGGTTCGTAGAGGAAGCGCGCTAACCACTGCTCCAGCGCTCTACAAAGACAAAGCTCCCCCGTGTAGCCTGTAACAGACTGTTGGGGAAAGTGCTGTTAGCGAGTTGCACCTATGAAGACCGGAAACTGCACACGAGGCGTTGGGTTGGTCAGCACAACGCCCGGCCGCCTTTGTATCCCCACACACACATACAGGATTGTAAGTTGCACCCCGACTTTTGCTTCACACTCGTGGGGGCCGGGCAGAGAGAGAGGAGGCGTCTGTCGTGTGTTGGGAGCGATGGTGCAGCGGTTAACGCTGCGCTACGAACCCGGTGACCCGAGTTCGAGTCCCGATCACGGCCACCAATACCAGGTGACGATTAACTGAACCGTTCCCGGGCCTCCCCAAGGTTGACTCAGCCTCAAATGAGCACCTGGTGCAGTGTGTAAACATCGCCACTGGGAAGACAAAGGCGGCTGGCCTTTATAGGTGCTCGTTAACAGCAATTGCCCTCAACAGTCTGTTAAGGTAATACGGGAAGTCTTTGTCTTGTATCTCGTTTGACCCCAGGCTGAGTGGACGCGACTCGCTGTGATGCGTAAACCTCCGCCCTCCAGTGGCCACATTGGTTAATTTCACTGCACCTGCTGAATCATTATCAGAATGAAACTAAAACTAGACTATTGTTTTTACGTTGCCAGGTAAGGCCCGCTGAGCTACATAGCTCTTTTTCAGAAGCGACCTGGCCATAGTTGATAGCTCAACGAAATGGCTTATTATGTGGACATTTATAGCAACCAAATACTCTAAACGCATGTTTATAAATGTGAAGGGGAGAACGCGGAGAAGAAAAACGACGCGACCCTGGGGAGAGAGACATGCAAACATCAAATATACAGAAGGTGTTAGCGTCGGGATCGAATCCACGACCTCCTGCACACCAGGCGAGGTAGTTAATATCTCGCCACCGCGGCACCCAAAATAGGCGGATATAAGAGTCCATGGGGGGGTCCAGAATATTTTAACCGGTTCTGGGCACCCCCTAGGTCGACTCAGCCTCAAATGAGTACCTGGTTCCCTGTGTAAACACCAGCATTTGGCAGACAAAGACGGCCGGACAAGGTGCTGGCAACCCACCCATCAGAATAATCGGCTATGATCTATCCACTGCTGGATGGTGGACTCCTCCAAATCCGTCGTCACCTGTCACGAACTGGTGCCGCAACAATCCATGTCATCTCCAGCGCGTGAGCGGATGTCGTCGCTCCATCTCCGCGCTGGATTTCCTCCCCGCGGGCGCGTTCACACCCTTTTGGTGTCTCTCCATCGTTAGTCTCGACCACTGGTCGTCGTCTCTTCTCGTGACGAGTCCTGTGTGGCTGGCTTCACTGGCGAGAGGAGCGGTGGTGCAGTGGTTAACGTGCTGTGTTATGAACGGAGTTTGATTTATGGCCACGGTTAACAGTGGAAAGTAATACTAGAACCGATCCTGCCCACTTCTCCTTCCCCCCCACCCCGCTCACCTTCACCAACACTGAACACCGTGGGGGAAGTAAAATCAACCATCGCCAACATGGCGTGGGGGAGGTCTTCATCCAGCAGGGGACTGACAAAGGCGCTGTAAACTATACATTATTTTTATTTAATTATTGCAGTACTCAAAGACTGTCTACATAGTAACTGAGCCAATGCATTTTCAACCCAGCTTGTCTTAAATTTCTATCCTTGTGATGAGGCCAATGGGTCTGTCGTTCTTCAAGTCAAGTTTATATATATCAACGTTGAAGCGAGCAGTGGGTGGGGAACATTTTCCTTACTGAGGACCGAATAGGAGTTTTTGCGGGCCAATACAAAACCCCTACATGAACTTAACAGACTGTTGGGGCAAGTGCTGTTCCCTAGCACCTATGAAGACAAATACGGCATATGAGGGGGTGGGTGGCCAAAACTTCACCCGGCCGCCTCTGTGTCTCCCCAGTGCTGATATTTACACACCGCACCGGGTAACTCATTCGAAGGCTGAGTCGACCTAGGAGATGCCCAGGACCGCTTCAAATATCCGCACTGTTATTGGTCGCGAGTAATCATATAAATTAATACAGCAGTCACTTTTAATTAAATAAACATTTAACAAATTACTTTCTGATCTGGATTCAAAACTGAATTTTGAAGATCACATTGATTATATTGGAAAAAAGACAAAAATAAAAATTGGTTTTCTGTATCGACACAAGCACTGCTTCCCCCCAATGTTCCGTTTGGAATTGATAAAAGCTACCATTCTGCCTCTACTTGACTACTGTGACATCGTGTATAAATCAGCCCCAAGCACTGTACTGAAGAAGCTTGATTCCATCTATCACTCGGCCTTAAGATTTACATTGAACTGCCCATATAGGACTCACCACTGTGATCTCTACATTGGGTCAAACTTAACATATCTTAATGTTCGACGGCTTGTGCACCAGATCTTATTTATTCACGATGAACTTACAAAAAAATCCGCAGACTACCTGCTGGATCTCCTCTCTGTTTCAAAGAACAAATTTGACCTCAGGTCTTCGCTCATTTGCCAGCTTCACCTTCCCTATTGCCGTACAAAAACTCGAGGAAGGGCCTTTGCTATTGATGCCCCCAGAGTCTGGAATGCTATTGCCAATAAACTGCAACTTGAATCTCTACCAATGAGATCTTCTCTCAAAACTGCTCTAGAGGAGTTGTACACCCCTAGCTGCCACTATTCATTGGCGTAAAATAAAATAAAATGTTTCGCTCCGGATGACGCTGCCAAGTATTATGTATTTTGATTTAGCGTGCTGATCTTAAAGGTGCATTGAAAAATTTGATACTCCGACCGATGCGTCTGTTGTTGTGGAGTAACTAATGCAGCCAGCTATGTTTCTAGGGTTTGGTGTTACATGTTATTTATGTAGTTTATTGTAAAAATTCGGTTACAGCCCTTGTGATCACTGTTACGTTGCAATTATAGCTTTATTTTTTGGTGATTAGGAAAACGTTTTTTGGCTTGGACATGTTTGTTTTGTTGCAGTACGGAGTTAGACTGATGGCCTTAATCTAAGTTTTTGTGGTTATTGTTGTTTGACTTGCATCCCACTGGGATTTTTTGCACACAGCGTTGGTGTACGGTGCTTTTTTTTTCAAGGATTTTCTGTTTGCACAGTCACATAGTCACTTTAAGATGTTTTTCTTGTTCGTGTTTTTGTTTTTTTGTTTGTTGTGGTTGCACCCGCTTCAAGAGCCGGATGGCTCACAGGGCTATACCAAAATAAACTGAAATATAGAATTATTGTAAAATGGTTAAACCATTACAGTATTATGATTTAAGCCTTAAGACAAATAATTAATGATTTGCCTCAAAACTTTAATTACAGCATATTTCCCTATCGATTTTATTGTAATCATATACAAACATGCAAAAGAGTTTTTTTTTTTTTTATCGTGTAAGCTACGGAACTATGTTATTGTGAGTGTTTAAATATACATATCACATATTTAACATGCTTTTATAGACTTTAACAGCTATAAATGCTATATTTATTTCAAAAATATTTTTTATACAGAATTCTTACCAATCATATCGACTTTTGATTCTAGTCATAATTCCGCGTTTTGAGAATTACCTCAACTATATAACTGTTACTATGAATGTTGACATTAGCAACTTTAATCTGTAATGTTATTAAAGATTTACCTCAGAACGCTTGCAGACGCGTTAAACCCTTAATCAAATAACTCTTATGCGTACAAGTGGTGACCGTATCCCACTGCTACTTAACTCCAAGTATAATACATTAAACCAACCCAGTGACCCTTTATTTCACGTACCTGCACACAAAAAGCGACACTTTGATTTCAGCCCTTTCCACTGGAGCGGAGACGGAGAGATGGAACGAGTTTGATGTGCAAGAGACGGACGCACGCTGGGAGCGAGGGACCGTGAGCGACGACCGGTGGAAGATGCCTTCATCCAGCAGTGGAGAGACAATGGCAGAAGCCGACTGTGACTCGCGACACTCTTCTCCCTGTTGAGCGACGCGGCGTCTCTCGTTCCTCGTCTCTACTCTCAGCAGACACCGACACAGAGGCCGCGAGGCCTTCCCGCGTGCCTACACGCCGCCCACGGGCACGTGGTTATTTTACCTCAGCTGAACAAATATTTGAGGCAAACATTAATTTGTGACGAAGAAACGACAACAATCCGACGAGTGGCAACTCTCCCTGCGCTTGTACTCACGCAAACGTTAACCATAACTGTGAACAAAAGTTGAGTAACTTTCATCGCGGCACAAATCATTATCACGATTGCTCCTATCTCCGAAAATGTCCGTGTCTCCGAGCTCTCGACAAGATGGCGATTCCCGCCAATCTATGCCGCGGCCACTTTCCCTTACGAAGATGCCTGCTCCTGTTTCCCTTGGTGATGCTGCCCCTTGCACTGCCCTATCCAAGATGGCAGGTCCTTTTAATTCTCAGGGGACTTGTTTTCCATTACGAAGATGGCCGTTAGTGCCTCTTCACTGGGGCGTCTCGGGTTCAGCTGGCGCTTTGCATTACCCTTACCAAGATGGCCGTCGCCGCCAAATCTCGTAAAAAGGTCGCCGGTACCGTTTTGTACGATGAAACACAATCCTCGTGAATAAAGAAATTGAGAGGCTACATGACATAGGGAGGTGGAACCACAACGGGGAACTGCAGAGATTAGACTCCCGACCCATGCTGCTGAATGTGAACGTTAAGAGCACCACTGAGTGGACGGAGCCCCGCCCCTACAGCTCGTGGCTGTGACGTGCGGCGTGATCGACGGGCAGCCACGAGGCTGTCGGTTGGGGCAATTAAACACAGGAATGAGATAATTGACAAATAGGGGAGAAATAGCAGTTGGAGTTCTGTTAAGCCTGGAGAGGAGAGGGAGTGGCTGCGTAGTCAAACTTAGACGTTACACCAGTGCTGCGGGGATTATTACATTAAGTGAAGCGATTTGAAGACAGTTTTAAATTTATTTTGCTTAGAGACAAGGACGGTGTCATTTGCAAGAGTAACTTAAGTCACCAAATTTACAAATACAAGAACATAAAGTACAACAATCATCTCGATTGAATATATCGTGAGACAAAGCATGCAAAAGGGCACAATCATAGATCAATATAAACTAAAATACATTTCCTGCAACGAATGTTATCTTGAGATAAATTACTTTTAAAAACAATTCATTATTAACATTCGTTCAATTACAGACATAAAATGAATAGAGGGTGCTTGTTGCACAGGCAACGAGAATCACATTCCCACGGGGCACCATGTGACCTCAGTGCGCTGTGACATCACTGTGACGTCACCATTATATCACGAATACATAGACCGTGTGACTCCAGTGCAATGACATCACTGTGACGTCACCATTATATCACGATTACATACACAACCATGTGACTCCAGTGCAATGACATCACTGTGATGTCACATCCGCCCACAAATTCAGTTGCTCATCTGGAACCGTGAGGGTCAGACGTGTTCTGGGTTTTCTGTTGCAAATTTTTCAAAAAATCAAATCCAGCCATCATCATCTTGAGGACACGTTTTTGGATGCATTTTTATACTTTGCAACCACATCGCCACAATGTCGAAGGCCAAGAAAAAGGGCTTCATTAAACATCTCAAGAACATCTTCTGTTGCTTCTGCAGTGTTTCAGATGATGAGGTTTATGAGCCAAGCAGCTGTGTTCAGAGCTCTGCAGCAAGCCATGAGACGAGCCCAGTGGCTAGTCATGAGAAGACCGAGGTGGCAAGTCTTGAGGCGAGGCCAGTGGCTAACAATGAGATGGGCCTGGAGACAAGCCGCGAGGTGGACACAGTGGATAACCGTGAGATGAGCCTGGTAGCTAGCCATGAGATAGGCCCAGAGGCAAGCTGCAAGTTGGACCCAGTGGATAACTATGAGATGAGCCCGGTGGCTAGCCATGAGAAGACTGAGGTGGCAAGTCATGAGGCAAGCCTGGTAGATAAACATGAGATGGGCCTAGAAGCAAGCCACAAGGTGGACCCAGAAGATAATTGTGAGATTAGCTTCGTGGCTAGCAATGAGATGAGCCTGGTGGCTAGCCTTGAGACGAGCCCGGTGCCTAGCCAAGAGGCAAGTCAGATGGGTAGCTATGGGCCCAACCCAATAGCGGACAGCGGTTCAAACCGGGTGGCAGACCATGGGCCAAGCCCGGTGGTAGATCGGGAGCCGAGCCAAGATGAAGGGGACAAAGCGAGTCCAATTGCAAGCCACCAAGATATTCGTGCTGCTAGCAACAAGGCTGCTGAATGGAAGGGATGCCAGGTTACAAGCCACCAGGGCAGTCCAGGTTGCGGGAGTGCTCAGTCTGCTGGTCAAGGGCGAGGCGAGGCAGCAAATTGCGGGTTAGGCCAGGCAGCCGCTCAAGTGAGGAGACCAAGACGCCGGGGTGGCCAAGCTGCCCGAAGGAGGGGCAGCCAGCATACCGCTCATGGGAGGATGCCGGATGACAGACAGAAGGACGCCATTCCATCGACAGCGTCTGCCATCATCAGGCCCACCTCCCAGAAGCTAGCTGCCCATCCTGTGCCAGAAAAGATTGCCGTGGAAGGTAAGCTTGTACCAAAGTGACTCTGTAACCACTAGCTTGACTTTGGAATTCGCCCTCATGGTATCTTCTCCCAAGTTCTTATAACCTTGCTTAATCCCAAAAAGGTGTTAACGCTTATCTACTATAACTTCCCTGCTGGGTAATTGACGTGTTTGGCATTTGGGACTGCGTTCAGAAACAGTGGATAAAAACACGTCAATGTAGTGCAACTGCAATCTCATAAGCAACTCTGCAGTAGGGATTAGTTCCAGATAAAACGTTTGTCAGATATTTGCACAATGTACTGTGTTATATACTTACGTATAATCGGGATGGCAAAAGTGACACGAAGCCATGAGACACAATTTATGGAGGAAAATCAACGTGATATCCAGGATCCATCGATGCCCGTCGATAACCGTTCATTTCGTGGCAAAATTTGCATAGTCAAAATATTGGACAAGGACCAGGTTTATGCCCTATCCGTTGAATATTGTTACCCTGACCACGTTAACAGAAATTACGTCAAGAAACAGCTCACTGCAAGGTCACCTAGAGTTGAAAAATACATGGTTGTGAAAGGGTTAATAAAGAGCACCGCTAAAACAATATCACAAGTTCTGGCTTCACCACGCAACTTTCGAGCCAGTCTCCAGAGTGCCTCGAGTGTAAAGAGAAAATTTCCTGTATGTTTTGTGCGCAGATAACAACGATAATGGAGCTCCACGACTCGCGCCAGAATCGGGGGAAAACCTGAGCCTCACGTGGCAGTGGAACGCATGCGAGGGTGCTGGCCTTGACAACATGGGGAACACCTGTTTCCTCAATGCCACCCTGCAGTGCCTCACTTACACCGCACCACTGGCAAACTACCTGATCTCCAGGCACCACTCAGGAAGATGTGAGTTCCCAGAACACTTTGAAATACCAAGCTGAAAATAATTGTGTTCTGTGAAGATGTCCTTGCTGTGTGCTGCACCTACAGCTGAGCTGTTTGATCGGTGTTGTACTGATAGCATGTGCCACCTCTGCCTCATTTCACAGGTACATATAATGGATTTTGCATGATGTGCATAATGGAAAGGCACACCATTGCAACATTCAGCTCCAAGGGCAAGGTCATCAAGCCCTTGGAAATCGTCCAAAACCTCAAACGTGAGTTCTGTTCAGTACAACACAATTGTGCACATTGAATTTAGAACATATTCATTGGGTGGCAGAGTGGCGCATTGGTAAAACGTTTCCCTTGTAACCTTGTGTTCAAACCGCTTATGACCTCCATCCATTTACCCACAGGGATCGCCAAACACCTGCAGTTTGGCAAACAGGAGGACGTGCATGAGTTCTTCTGCTACATCGTAGAAGCTCTGCATCTCTCCTGCCCAATCAACCACCACAAGTAAGTAGTACACGTCCTAGGCCACTGGTTCCCAACCTGTTACCAAAAATTCACAACACAGTTTATAGAATATTATTTAAATAAGCGCTTGGCTGCAAAGTAACGTAGGGTCGAAACAAAAAGGAGTATAACTCTCCCATGAGCGCACTTGGTAAAGATGATGCATCTGGAAGCCACCGAATGTGTGATGTCATTCATTTCCACGTGCAGGCCAGAAGAACATGTGGAGAAGACCTCGGTGATTCACCAGATCTTCACAGGGCAGCTAAAATCGACAGGTGTGTGCCAGCTCCATGTGCAAAATCATCGCTGCAAGTAGCAATCACACCGAGTATGACGACGCATGCTGCACAGTGCAGATGAACCCTGCACTCATACGCATGTACCCAGCAGGACATAAGCAAAACACACAAATACAGAGATCTCCCTGAAGCCTTAACAGAATGCTGGAGCAATTGCTATTAGCAAGTACCTATGTAGGCCAACAGGGCACATGACAAGGTGGTGTGGCTAGCACCATGCCCGGCCACCTTCGGGTGGCTAGCACCAGTGCTGATGTTACACAATGCACCAGATACTAATTTGAGGCTGAATCGACCGTGAGCGAGGATCGAACTCAGTTCACCAGTGCGCTAACCGCTATATTTCCACTCCCCGCACAATAGAAAAATGCACAAGCACACAGACACAACAACCCATTTGATCAGATACAAACACATTTTATTCGATTCTGCTAATCAGAATGCTAACTTCCTCTAATTGCACGTGTGGATGTGTGCGCGTGCGTTTACTTGTGTTCCACAGTGGAGTGCACGCAGTGTTCCTGCACCTCGGACAGATTCGAAAACTGCCTGGACATCAGTCTTCACATCAACGTGAGAATCGAGGAATTCTTGATTTAATTAAATGGTATCTTTGCTCGTGACGAGTTTCGAATTTAAACGTTGGGATGAATATTTTCTCATTTTCAAGCAACACTTTTGATCTTTTTCGGATCGTGTACATTACACTAGTCGCGTCACTCAAACACATTAAGTTTGCCCATCGTCTGGAATGCTGCACATTGGATGAATCTGAAAATTGGGAGCATGTCCTTAATTACTGTCAACTAATGATAATGCCCTCTTATGTCACACAACAGCCAGTACAACATAAGGACTCACTGTTTTAACGGCTGCAAAATGTTTCCAGTGTTCTTTTCAAGCACTCATTTGCCTTCACATCGTTCTATTTGACAGAATTCGCCAGATCTGCTGACTGCTTTTGCAGATTTCACCAAGACAGAGACACTGGACGAATACACTTGCCAAAGGTGAGTATGGCACGACGTCAATGTCACGCGAGTCTGTCTACTTTGTCACGCCAACATATTTGTACAGTTATTCACTGGGCATCTCGGTCATTAAACTGACGCTGCTGCTTTTTGGTGCGCAGGTGCTGTTGCAAGGTGAAGGCCACGAAGAGGATGAGCCTTCACCATCTCCCGAACGTCTTGGCCCTCTCCATCAAGAGATATGACCTGTTTGGAAACAAGATCAATCGGGTAATGTTTGGTTAATATACACGTTTTTTTTACATTTCTCCTAAAATGTGGCTGCATTTTCTCCAATTTCTCATTGCATGTTTTTGTGCTGCTTCCTTTTTGAGTAATTTCTGTGATTTATTTCGCGTTATTTCTTTTGCCACGGTTTTAACCGAGATCACTCGTACAAATGTGACTTTTCATGTTCTCTCGAGCGCCCACCTGGTTAATCTACCTAAACTGGGCACTATGGCGGTGAAATCTTAACTCCCTCCCCAAGCATACAGGTCGTGGGTTTGATCCCGATCCTAATGCCTGTATATTTGGAGTTTGCATGTTCTCCCTGTATTCACGTCGGTTTTTCTCCGGGTCCTCCAGTTGCTTCTAGAATATTTGGCTGCTAAAACTATTCACAGTGAAAAGCCACTTTGTTGAGCTATCATTTGTGGCTAGATCGCTTCTGAGAAAGAGCTATATAGTTCAGTCAGCATTACCTGGTAAAGTAAAAAAATAGAACAAAAATTATAATCAATAACTCGACCCTGCATCATTCTTCCCCTCTTCCCTGCCTAACACCATCTCTGTTTCTGCATCACTGCCTCCTTCCCCACCACTGCAGCATTGCCCGTACCCAGAGCACCTGGACGTGCGGCCATTCATGTCGCAGCAGGAGGACGCAGACCCTGTTGTGTACAGGTTATACTCAGTCCTTGTGCACTCCGGGAAATGCAGCACAGAGGGACATTACTACTGTTACAACAAGGTGATGTACTGCATTCATTATCACACAATCACACGCCAATCATTCGTACGCGTAGATCCTTTAAATAATTCGATTCAGTGAATCAAATCAAAACGATTCCTGCTCCTATGAGCCATGAGGTGGTGCTCATCTCCCATTTATAGGCCTCAGCCAGTGGTGAAAATTGTCCTTTGCTGTGACTGAGGGAGAGCGTATGCATAGAACAACCACTGGTGACTTCACCAAAAATGTGTAGTTACTTTATTGACCCTGGATAGATGATGGACCAAGTGAAGTCCCAACCAGGATTTGAACTTTCAAATGTAATTAATTATTTTTATGGATTATCGGTTCGATTACTCAACTTATAGGACAACACAATAATAGGTGGAATAAGAGGGTCACCTCTGTTCCTCATGTGTCATTTTACGAATATATGGGGAGTTTAGGTGCAATTGGATAATCGTCGTAATTAATCTTCGATGTTGTTTGCATACAGATCTGCGATGGGAGATGGTTCCGGATGGACGACGACTTGGTGACGCCGGTCGACACCAGGGTGGTCATGGAGAAACAGGCATACATCCTCTTCTACGTCAGGTGAGTAACCCACGAGTTGTATTTGTGGGTATGCACACAAGTGTGGTCAATGTGGAAGAGTAGACCAAATATCATCCAGAGTTTGTCTACTCGAGGATCCTCTGCCAGCAGTGGCATGAGCAAGAAATTTGAGCCACGCCGTTATCATTATAACTTTAACCTAAGTTGGGCAGGTTGCCTTCCACCTTTGCTGTTAAGGCTCGATCTCTGTTGAGCTCACGGGAAGTTCACCAGGTTGCCCTTTGGGCCAATGAAACTCACGTAGCGGTCGTTCCATGTGCTGTGTGCAGGTCTCCAGAGATGAAGGCCATACCCGTGTGCAGTCAAATCAACGGCGGACATGGGAAATGGCATCAAAAGAGGCGGCAGCGACGACCCCCGACCCCGGCGATCAACCGTCATCACTGATGGATGATATCACAAGGGACGTGGTCAAGTTGCTGCCCCTGCCACCACCGCTGCCACCACTGCAAGGGCGATGCACACCGGGTCCTGATGAATACCGCTGATACAACACAGCCCAGCAGCGCCAGCATCACATCCACAAAGAAGATTATTACCATTGTAAATGTGTACATTTTATAATTTTGTGAATACAATACGTACTTTAAAATAAAAAAGTTTGAATCAATTTCTTATTCTTGGGAATGATTCTGTATGTAGTTCGTAAGGCCATGTCCAGATCTAATAGCCAAGGGACATCCATACAGCAACGTGAACCTATGAAATGACTTAAATTTCGATTTAAAGCTTTCGTGACTGCAATGATTCATCTTCTTTGGTTCTTTTGGTAAAGTCACGTAAAATGAGAATAAAATAATAAATTGATAAAATAAAATAACAATAATATTCTCACGACGTTTCGGCCACAACAACGATGGCAGCTATACAAAAATAAAAAGAGATCCCACCAACAGCCTGGTCACCAAATCGAACAAAATCATCTCTGATTCAACAGCATTAATTGATGAGATCAAACAGTTCTCGTTGAAACCCTCTGCTGCCAGACCACCAAGATTATATGGCCTTCCAAAGATACACAAAGAAGATACACCCCTTCGTCCCATCGTCTCTACTATCAACTCCCCCACCTACAAACTGGCACGTTTTCTTGCTGATATACTGCGACCTTTCACTGGAAAAACCACCTCTGCGGTACTAAATTCTACTCACCTGGTATCGACAATCAAAGGCATTTCCCTGTCCCCAGACGACCTGCTTGTCAGTTTTGATGTGGTGTCCTTGTTCACCAAAGTCCCGGTACCTGACACCATCGCTATCATTGAAGACCTGGTTCATCAAGGACTGCATACTGATGTACCCCCCCTGGTGAGACATTGCTTAACCAACACATACTTCACCTGGAATGGAACTTTCTACAAACAAACTGAGGGCACCCCAATGGGCTCCCCCCTATCTCCGGTTGTAGCCAACGTATTCATGGAAAAATTTGAAACTGACGCCATCCAGACTGCCACTCTACGCCCGACCTTATGGAAGAGGTACGTTGATGACACCTTTGTCATCTGGCCACATGGCCAGCCTGCTCTAGACCAATTCCGCGACCACATCAATTCCATACACCCAGCCATCAGATTTACCATGGAGGTCGAAAAAGATGGCAAACTACCCTTTTTGGATGTCTTAATTAAAAGGAGACATGATGGTTCAATGAGCTACTCTGTCTACAGGAAAGCTACCCATACAGATGCTTACTTGAAACCGGATTCCCACCACCATCCATCCCAGAAGAACTCCCTCATCAAGACTCTATACCATAGAGCCCAATGCATTTCCGACCAGGAACACATTACCAGTGAACTCAAGCACGTACCCCAGGCTCTCAGGGCTAATGGTTACTCCGACTACACAATCCGCAAAGCCATCACTCCAGTCATGAAGAAGGATCCTCTTGTGGAGCCACTCAAAACCATCACCTTACCCTACATTGCAGGGGTCACTAAAAAGATCTCCAAAATCCTGAATAAACACAAGATCCAGGTCCGATTCAACACAGTACATAAAATCCGTGATTTAGTTCCATCTGTAAAAGATGCTGTTCCAGACATACAGTACCCGGGCGTTTACAAACTAAAGTGCCTCTGTGGTAGTAGCTACATTGGAGAAACCAAACGACATATCTCGGACCGCATCCGCGAACATAAAGCAGACTTGAAACACGGTAGGACGAACTCCTCTGCCGTGGCAGATCACTGTTATAATTCAGTGGGCTCACATGACATTGACTTCTCCAAGACGGAGGTTCTTTGCAAACCAACCGGCTACCATGAGAGATTCGTTCATGAGGCCATTCACATATACAAACACAGAGGCAATTTCAACCGAGAAGATGGATTCTGGCTTAGTAACCATTGGAAAGATGTTTTAAATCATTTCTGTTCTTAATTAATTGTATTTTACGATGACCTTCAGACCGCAGCTCTTTCGCCAGCATTGACTCTTAATACCTCTCACACCACGGTTAATGGTATGGTTTACAACATGGAGTATGATAGCGCCTCGCAGCTGTCTCTCTCCCCCTCCTCTGTTCCGACCATGGATGAACTCGTCCGTCTGAACGGGGCCCGTAGCTATCCGTGGTGCTAAAGTTGAGGGTAAGAATCCACCCATTTTTTCGCCATATAGCATTGTGATATATAACGACTTATTGTTGGTAGCTTAGCTGATTGGAGAATATAGAGTTTATTGATAACATTAAGGTAATTTATATTTTAGTTTTTTTTTATTGGTTGACTATATAGTACTGTGAATAGCTCAGATGTGTAGGCCTTGACTTCAACATAGTCATTTCTGTGACCAGTCACTAGCTAATCACTCAGTTATTTCAATGCTAAATTCGCCTAGTTATTTCAATGCTAAATTCTCCTGTTTGATTTGTACTAAGTGCCTCGGTGAATGTGTATGCTCTGACTTTAACGTAGCTATTTCTGTGACCAGTTACAAGCTAATCACTCAGCTATTTCAATGCTAAATTCTATGCTAATTCCTTTGTCAAGGGGTGCCTCTGCGGATGTGTATGCTTTAACTTAGCTATTTCAATGCTAAATTCTATGCTAATTCCTTTATCAAGGGGTGCCTCTGCGGATGTGTATGCTTTAACTTTTAACATAGCTATTTCTGTGACCAGTCACAAGCTAATCACTCAGCCATTTCAATGCTAAATTATATGCTAATTCCTTTGTCAAGGCGCTTTGTTTCCTCTCACACAGCTTAAAGGTCGTGATCTGAACGTGGCTCTTTCACTCCAGCGCTGTCCTACCAGACAGTCTCGTCCCTTCACCTGATGAAGGCCGCTTGTGTTGTGGCCGAAACGTCGTGAGAATATTATTGTGTTATTTTATTTTATCAATTTATTATTTTATTCTCATTCTACGTGACTTTATGAAATGACTACTGCATTATTTCTGTGTTTAATAAAGTAGTGAATTTTGATGGCTGTTTTGCCATGCAGTTCAGATACCCACTTAATCCACGAGATGGCATCACTTCAGTGGTTGCAAATTCCAAATGTAGGGGCAAAAACAGTGAATTATTTGATAAACATTTGAAATGAGAGGTGTTGTATGCATGTTGAATTTATTTCGCACCATATGTAGCCGATTGTATCAAGTAACACACTCATTAGGCGTATTTATCCGAAAGTGTGATTAAACATGCTACCTTACATTGTACCAATTACTGCTCTGGCCCATGGACTAAATAGCTCGATTACAACCGCTACATTTGAATGCATTAATTCCGCACGTAAATATACAATGACCAACGGTGTGTGGCTGCAATACCACAAGAGCTCCATGATAGAGTCAATGAAGCCTACAATCTCAATTTAATTGCCAGCTATGGGGAGCATCACTGGCTCGTGATACCTGAACCGATCCTACCACCCTGCACTCACCAGTGTGATGAAGTATGGCTCAACTCCTAGGAAATGTGTTTTTCGCCACACACTACACTATACATCACACCACATACGCTACACTTGACACCACACTACACTTTCCATCACATTTAATTTATTATACACGCTTTATGCAACACCACCTAAACAACACACAGTACACAATATACACTGTACAACACACTATTCATATTCTAGATTTGAAGCTTTCGTGACTGCAAGGATCCATACTCTTTGGTTCTATTCGGTAAAGTCACGTAGGTAAAAAATAAAATAACAAAAATCACAACGTTTCAGCCACAACACAAGTGGCCTTCATCAGGTGAAGGGACCGTGCTGTCATGAGGACAGCGTTGGAGTGAAAACAGCCAAGCCCAGGTCGCATCCTTTATGCTGTGTGGGAGGAAGCAAAACGCTTTGACAAAGCAATTAGCATAAAAATGAGCATGATGTACGTAGGAGGTGCATGGGCCATGATGGACCAGGAACGGGTGGGGACCATGACGGACCAGCAGCGGGGGGGGGGGAGGAGTAGAGTGAGTGGAGTGAGTGAGTGGAGTGAGTGGAGTGAGTGAGTGGAGTGAGTGAGTGGACTGAGTGAGTGGAGTGAGTGAGTGGAGTGAGTGGAGTGAGTGAGTGGTGTGAGTGAGTGAGTGGAGTGAGTGGAGAGAAATAAGCAGCTGTGAAAGTTTGGGATACCAATACTTGAAAAAAATTACTGTACCATTGAAAATTAGTTTAATGTTTGGTTTCATTTAGAACATCTTTCCAATGATTACTTAATTTGAAACCATCCTCTCGGTTGAAATTGTGTCCGTGTTTGTAAATCTGAATTGCCTCGTGGACAAATCTCTGATAAAAACCCGTGGGTTTGCAGAGAACCTTGGTATCGGAGAAAACTATATCGTGATCACCCACAGCGTTGTAACAGTGGTCAGCTACGGCAGAAGAATTCGTTCTGCCGTGTTTCAAATGTAATTTGTGCTCGCGAATTCGGTCAGCTATATCCCCGATATAGCAATCACCACAAGTGCAGCTCAATTTGTAAACCCCGGGGTACTGAAAGTTAGGAACGACATCCTTCACGGATGGGATCAGGTCACGGATTCTGTGTACTGTATTGAACCGGACCAGGATCTTGTGTTTGTTTAGAATTTTGTAGATCTTTTTAGTAATGCCTGTTATATATGGTTCTGTGATGGGTTTGACCGAAGTATCAAGTGGTTGTTTCTGTATGGAGGGAGAAACAGCTTGGCGGATGGTACGGTCAGAGTATCCGTTTCTCTTGAGGGCCAGGTGTACATGTTTTATTTCACTGGTCAGGTGGTATTGGTCCGAAATGCAATGTGCCCTGTGGTATAACGTTTTGATGAGGGAATTATTTTGAGCTGGGTGGTGGTGGGAATCAGGTTTCAAGTAGGAATCTGTGTGGGTGGGTTTCCTGTAGACAGAATGCCCCAGTGAGCCATCAGGTCTCCTCTCAAACAGAACATCCAAGAATGGTAGCTTGCCATCTTTCTCCACTTCCATGGTGAACTTGATGGTGGGATGTCTAGAATTGATGTGGTGTAGGAAAAGGTTCAAAGCTGGGAAGCCATGTGGGCAAATGACGAAAGTGTCATCCACATATCTCTTCCACAGGGAAGGTCTGAGGGTGGAAGTCTGGATGGCGTCTGATTCAAATTTCTACATCAAAACATTAGCTATCACTGGTGATAAGGGAGAACCCATGGGGGTACCCTCATTTTGTTTGTAGAAGGTGCCATTCCAAGTAAAGTAGGTATTGGTGAGGCAGTGTCTAATCAGTGCAGGTGTATCGGGGCCTAGTCCATGTTGTACCAAATTTTCAATTATTTCAATGGTATCAGGTACCGGGTCCTTGGTAACAGGGAGACCACATCGAAGCTGACAAGGATATCGTCAGGGGACAGTACAACATAGATGATATCATCTCTCAGGTCGATGTGGCCCTTAAAGGCATAGGACACATCCAAGCAGACGTTGCGAGAGCTGAAATAGCAACTATTCTTAAGAATGCTAAGAAACCCATTAGCAACATCAGCAAAAATGAACGCTCTGAACTCGCGAATTTAAAAAACAGAAGTGATATATAGGAATAGGTTTTACCCTTTTAACTGGCACAAAAACTGACACCTTTATTCAAGGCATCATGTTTGCAATAACCACAACACAAGCAGTCAAATGTTTGCATTTTGGTTATTGCAAACATGATGCCTTGAATAAAGGTGTCAGTTTTTGTGCCAGTTAAAAGGGTAAAACCTATTCCTATATCTTGTTACTGGCAAAGGAGGTCTCATAATGTAGAAGTGATATAGTCATCCTCTCAGCCGACAAAGGCAACGCTACTGTAATAATGGATAAAGATTCGTACAACAACAAAATCCAGAACCTACTCAACAATGGAAGTCACTCAAAAATTAAAAATGACCCTATTAATAGGCTAACTATAAAAACCAACAAGATCATCACAAGTTCGACCTCCCTAATCAAACCAACTAAATGTCCCTCCTTAAAACCTTCTGCTGCAAGACCCCCTAGATTCTATGGTCTCCCCAAGATTCATAAAGAAGGCACTCCACTACGACCCATCGTATCCACGATCAACTCCCCTACCTATAAGCTAGCACGTTTTCTGTCAGATACCTTGCTACCTTTCACTGGCAAGACCTCCTCAGCAGTACTTAACTCAGCTCATTTAGTCTCTATGGTCAAAGACGTTGTACTGTCCCCTGACAATATCCTTGTCAGCTTCGATGTGGTCTCCCTGTTCACCAAGGTCCCGGTACCTGATACCATTGAAATAATTGAAAATTTGGTACAACATGGACTAGATCCCGATACACCTGTGCTGATTAGACACTGCCTCACCAATACCTACTTTACTTGGAATGGCTCCTTCTACAAACAAAATCAGGGTACCCCCATGGGTTCTCCTTTATCACTAGTGATAGTCAATGTTTTCATGGAGAAATTTGAATCAGACGCCATCCAGACGTCCACCCTCAGAACTTCCCTGTGGAAGAGATATGTGGATGACACTTTAGGCATTTGGCCACATGGCCTCCCAGCTTTCAACCTTTTCCTATACCACATCAATTCTAGACATCCCGCCATCAAATTCACCATGGAAGTGGAGAAAGATGGCAAGCTACCATTCTTAGATGTTCTGTTTGAGAGGAGACCTGATGGCTCACTGGGGCATTCTGTCTACAGGAAACCCACCCACACAGACTCCTTCTTGAAACCTGATACCCACCACCACCCAGCTCAAAATAATTATCTCAACAAAACGTTATACCACAGGGCACATTGCATTTTGGACCAACACCACCTGACCAGTGAATTAAAACATGTACACCTGGCCCTCAAGAGAAACAGATACTCTGACCTTACCATCTGCCAAGCTGTTTCTCCCTCCATACAGAAACAACCACTTGATACTCCGGTCAAAACCATCACAGAACCATATATAACAAGCGTTACTCAAAAGATTTCCAAAATTCTAAACAAACACAAGATCCTGGTCCGGTTCAATACAGTACACAGAATCCGTGACCTGATCCCATCCGTGAATGATGTCGTTCCTGACTTACAGTACCCCGGGGTTTACAAATTGAGCTGCACTTGTGGTGATTGCTATATCGGGGAAACGAAGCGACATGTCTCTGACCGAATTCGCGAGCACAAATCAGATTTGAAACACGGCAGAACGAATTCTTCTGCCGTAGCTGACCACTGTTACAACGCTGTGGGTGATCACGATATAGTTTTCTCCGATACCAAGGTTCTCTGAAAACCCACGGGTTTTTATCAGAGATTTGTCCACGAGGCAATTCAGATTTACAAACACGGACACAACTTCAACCGAGAGGATGGTTTCAAATTAAGCAATCATTGGAAAGATGTTCTATATCAAACCAAACATTAAAACTAATTTTCAATGGTACAGTAAATTTTTTCAAGTAGTGGTATCCCAAACTTTCACAGCTGCTTATTTATCTCCACTCACTCCACTCACTCACTCCACCCACTCACTCCACCCACTCACTCCACCCACTCACTCCACCCACTCACTCCACCCACTCACTCCACCCACTCACTCCACCCACTCACTCCACTCACTCACTCCACCCACTCACTCCACCCACTCACTCCACCCACTCACTCCACCCACTCACTCCACCCACTCACTCCACCCACTCACTCCACTCACTCACTCCACTCACTCACTCCACTCACTCACTCCACTCATTCACTCCACTCACTCACTCCACTCACTCACTCTACATCCCCCCCCCCGCTGCTGGTCCATCATGGTCCCCATCCGCTCCTGGTCCATCATGGCCCATGCACCTCCTACGTACATCATGCTCATTTTTATGCTAATTGCTTTGTCAAAGCGTTTTGCTTCCTCCCACACAGCATAAAGGATGCGACCTGGGCTTGGCTGTTTTCACTCCAACACTGTTCTCATGACAGCACGGTCTCTTCACCTGATGAAGGCCACTTGTGTTGTGGCCGAAACGCCGTGATTTTTGTTATTTCATTTTTTACCTACGTGACTTTACCGAATAGAACCAAAGAGTACACTATTCATACTATACTTGACACTTCACACAACACTATATATGACACAGACTGTACTATCCACGTTATTGCACACTATACAGCATAAATTACAGACACTACACGATAAACCACAAACTACAGACACTACACTATACACAACACTGTATACCACACTGCACGACACACGCCACACACAATACTCACTTTACACCACTCTCCAGTACATTACAACCCAGACACAAAATATAAACCGAAAACAATACCGTAAAGGACGACCCCTGTGGAGACGAAGCGATGAATGAGTTCACGTGCAAGAGATGGACGGACGGTGGGAGCGATGGACCGTGAGTGAGGGCGACTGGTGGAAGATGCCTTCATCCAGCAGTGGAGAGACAATGGCAGGAGCCGACTGCAACGCGCGGCGGCACTCTCCCTCTTGAGTTTTGTGAATCTACAGAGGCACAGAAATCACAGAGACGGTTGCCTACAGCCACATTCCCCGAAACCCATGAGACGCGTCAGAAAGTAAGACGCACAAATCTGGTGACAAGTAAAAGATCCCCCGTGTAGCCTGTAACAGACTGTTGGGGCAAGTGCTGTTAGAGCGAGTAAGCAGCACCTATGAAAGATGAAAGCCAGCAGGGCACACGAGGGGGCGGGTGGTCAACAACCACGCCCGGCCGCCTTTGTCTCCGCAGCGGCGATGTTTACTGCACACCGCACCGGGAACTAACTTGAGGATGAGTTGACCGAGGGGAGGCCCACAACCGGTTTAAATAATCGTCACCTGCTGTTGGTGGTCGTGAGCGGGAATCGAACTCGGTTCGCCGGGTTCGTAGAGTGCGCTAACCACTGCTCCAGCGCTCTACAAAGACAAAGCTCCCCCGTGTAGCCTGTAACAGACTGTTGGGGAAAGTGCTGTTAGCGAGTTGCACCTATGAAGACCGGAAACTGCACACGAGGCGTTGGGTTGGTCAGCACAACGCCCGGCCGCCTTTGTATCCCCACACACACATACAGGATTGTAAGTTGCACCCCCGACTTTTGCTTCACACTCGTGGGGGCCGGGCAGAGAGAGAGGAGGCGTCTGTCGTGTGTTGGGAGCGATGGTGCAGCGGTTAACGCTGCGCTACGAACCCGGTGACCCGAGTTCGAGTCCCGATCACGGCCACCAACACCAGATGACGATTAACTGAACCGTTCCCGGGCCTCCCCAAGGTTGACTCAGCCTCAAATGAGCACCTGGTGCGGTGTGTAAACATCGCCACTGGGAAGACAAAGGCGGCTGGCCTTCAAAGGTGCTCGTTAACAGCAATTGCCCTCAACAGTCTGTTAAGGTAATACGGGAAGTCTGTGTCTTGTATCTCGTTTGACCCCAGGCTGAGTGGACGCGACTCGCTGTGATGCGTAAACCTCCGCCCTCCAGTGGCCACATTGGTTAATTTCACTGCACCTGCTGAATCATTATCAGAATGAAACTAAAACTAGACTATTGTTTTTACGTTGCCAGGTAAGGCCCGCTGAGCTACATAGCTCTTTTTCAGAAGCGACCTGGCCATAGTTGATAGCTCAACGAAATGGCTTATTATGTGGACATTTATAGCAACCAAATACTCTAAACGCATGTTTATAAATGTGAAGGGGAGAACCCGGAGAAGAAAAACGACGCGACCCTGGGGAGAGAGACATGCAAACATCAAATATACAGAAGGTGTTAGGGTCGGGATCGAATCCACGACCTCCTGCACACCAGGCGAGGTAGTTAATATCTCGCCACCGGGGCACCCAAAATAGGCGGATATAAGGTTCCATGGGGGGTCCAGAATATTTTAACCGGTTCTGGGCACCCCCTAGGTCGACTCAGCCTCAAATGAGTACCTGGTTCCCTGTGTAAACACCAGCATTTGGCAGACAAAGACGGCCGGACGAGGTGCTGGCAACCCACCCATCAGAATAATCGGCTATGATCTATCCACTGCTGGATGGTGGACTCCTCCAAATCCGTCGTCACCTGTCACGAACTGGTGCCGCAACAATCCATGTCATGTCCAGCGCGTGAGCGGATGTCGTCGCTCCATCTCCGCGCTGGATTTCCTCCCCGCGGATGCGTTCACACCCTTTTGGTGTCTCTCCGTCGTTAGTCTCGACCACTGGTCGTCGTCTCTTCTCGTGACGAGTCCTGTGTGGCTGGCTTCACTGGCGAGAGGAGCGGTGGTGCAGTGGTTAACGTGCTGTGTTATGAACGGAGTTTGATTTATGGCCACGGTTAACAGTGGAAAGTAATACTAGAACCGATCCTGCCCACTTCTCCTTCCCCCCCACCCCGCTCACCTTCACCAACACTGAACACCGTGGGGGAAGTAAAATCAACCATCGCCAACATGGCGTGGGGGAGGTCTTCATCCAGCAGGGGACTGACAAAGGCGCTGTAAACTATACATTATTTTTATTTAATTATTGCAGTACTCAAAGACTGTCTACATAGTAACTGAGCCAATGCATTTTCAACCCAGCTTGTCTTAAATTTCTATCCTTGTGATGAGGCCAATGGGTCTGTCGTTCTTCAAGTCAAGTTTATATATATCAACGTTGAAGCGAGCAGTGGGTGGGGAACATTTTCCTTACTGAGGACCGAATAGGAGTTTTTGCGGGCCAATACAAAACTCCTACATGAACTTAACAGACTGTTGGGGCAAGTGCTGTTCCCTAGCACCTATGAAGACAAATACGGCATATGAGGGGGTGGGTGGCCAAAACTTCACCCGGCCGCCTCTGTGTCTCCCCAGTGCTGATATTTACACACCGCACCGGGTAACTCATTCGAAGGCTGAGTCGACCTAGGAGATGCCCAGGACCGCTTCAAATAACCGCACTGTTATTGGTCGCGAGTAATCATATAAATTAATACAGCAGTCACTTTTAATAAAATAAACATTTAACAAATTACTTTCTGATCTGGATTCAAAACTGAATTTTGAAGATCACATTGATTATATTGGAAAAAAGACAAAAATAAAAATTGGTTTTCTGTATCGACACAAGCACTGCTTCCCCCCAATGTTCCGTTTGGAATTGATAAAAGCTACCATTCTGCCTCTACTTGACTACTGTGACATCATATTCTTAGTTTTTTCGGTAAAGTCACGTTGAAGAGAAACAACAAAATAACAAAATCTATATAAAACAATAAAAAATTCTCACGACGTTTCGACCATAACTCAAACGGTCATCATCAGGTGTGTTGGTTTGCATAAATTTATTTTTAAACGGCACATTTATTTATTTATAAAAACGTTGGCGTCACGCGCAGCGATTTGGCAGTTTGCCCAGGACTAGTGCATCTATTTTTTTTTTTAAAGAGGAGGGGGGAGACGAAATTTTTTATAATGTATGCTGTCTGAAAGCCACTGTAAGCGTGAACAATCAATTAAGAACTGAAATGGTTTATCAAATCTTTCCAATGATTGCTAAGATAGAATCCATCTTCTCGGTTGAAATTGTCTCTTTGCCGTTTAAAAATAAATTTATGCAAACCAACACACCTGATGATGACCGTTTGAGTTATGGTCGAAACGTCGTGAGAATTTTTTATTGTTTTATATAGATTTTGTTATTTTGTTGTTTCTCTTCAACGTGACTTTACCGAAAAAACTAAGAATATGAATTACTGCAGTCACGAAAGCTTTAAATCAAAATTTATTGTGACATCGTGTATAAATCAGCCCCAAGCACTGTACTGAAGAAGCTTGATTCCATCTATCACTCGGCCTTAAGATTTACATTGAACTGCCCATATAGGACTCACCACTGTGATCTCTACATTGGGTCAAACTTAACATATCTTAATGTTCGACGGCTTGTGCACCAGATCTATACAAAAACTCGAGGAAGGGCCTTTGCTATTGATGCCCCCAGAGTCTGGAATGCTATTGCCAATAAACTGCAACTTGAATCTCTACCAATGAGATCTTCTCTCAAAACTGCTCTAGAGGAGTTGTACACCCCTAGCTGCCACTGTTATTCATTGGCGTAAAATAAAATAAAATGTTTCGCTCCGGATGACGCTGCCAAGTATTATGTATTTTGATTTAGCGTGCTGATCTTAAAGGTGCATTGAAAAATTTGATACTCCGACCGATGCTTCTGTTGTTGTGGAGTAACTAATGCAGCCAGCTATGTTTCTAGGGTTTGGTGTTACATGTTATTTATGTAGTTTATTGTAAAAATTCGGTTACAGCCCTTGTGATCACTGTTACGTTGCAATTATAGCTTTATTTTTTGGTGATTAGGAAAACGTTTTTTGGCTTGGACATGTTTGTTTTGTTGCAGTACGGAGTTAGACTGATGGCCTTAATCTAAGTTTTTGTGGTTATTGTTGTTTGACTTGCATCCCACTGGGATTTTTTGCACACAGCGTTGGTGTATGGTGCTTTTTTTTTCAAGGATTTTCTGTTTGCACAGTCACATAGTCACTTTAAGATGTTTTTCTTGTTCGTGTTTTTGTTTTTTTGTTTGTTGTGGTTGCACCCGCTTCAAGAGCCGGATGGCTCACAGGGCTATACCAAAATAAACTGAAATATAGAATTATTGTAAAATGGTTAAACCATTACAGTATTATGATTTAAGCCTTAAGACAAATAATTAATGATTTGCCTCAAAACTTTAATTACAGCATATTTCCCTATCGATTTTATTGTAATCATATACAAACATGCAAAAGAGTTTATTTTTTATCGTGTAAGCTACGGAACTATGTTATTGTGAGTGTTTAAATATACATATCACATATTTAACATGCTTTTATAGACTTTAACAGCTATAAATGCTATATTTATTTCAAAAATATTTTTTATACAGAATTCTTACCAATCATATCGACTTTTGATTCTAGTCATAATTCCGCGTTTTGAGAATTACCTCAACTATATAACTGTTACTATGAATGTTGACATTAGCAACTTTAATCTGTAATGTTATTAAAGATTTACCTCAGAACGCTTGCAGACGCGTTAAACCCTTAATCAAATAACTCTTATGCGTACAAGTGGTGACCCTATCCCACTGCTACTTAACTCCAAGTATAATACATTAAACCAACCCAGTGACCCTTTATTTCACGTACCTGCACGCAAAAAGCGACACTTTGATTTCAGCCCTTTCCACTGGGGCGGAGACGGAGAGACGGAACGAGTTTGACGTGCAAGAGACGGACGCACGCTGGGAGCGAGGGACCGTGAGCGACGACCGGTGGAAGATGCCTTCATCCAGCAGTGGAGAGACAATGGCAGAAGCCGACTGTGACGCGCGACACTCTTCTCCCTGTTGAGCGACGCGGCGTTTCTCGTTCCTCGTCTCTACTCTCAGCAGACACCGACACAGAGGCCGCGAGGCCTTCCCGCGTGCCTACACGCCGCCCACGGGCACGTGGTTATTTTACCTCAGCTGAACAAATATTTGAGGCAAACATTAATTTGTGACGAAGAAACGACAACAATCCGACGAGTGGCAACTCTCCCTGCGCTTGTACTCACGCAAACGTTAACCATAACTGTGAACAAAAGTTGAGTAACTTTCATCGCGGCACAAATCATTATCACGATTGCTCCTATCTCCGAGAATGTCCGTGTCTCTGAGCTCTCGACAAGATGGCGATTCCCGCCAATCTATGCCGCGGCCACTTTCCCTTACGAAGATGCCTGCTCCTGTTTCCCTTGGTGATGCTGCCCCTTGCACTGCCCTATCCAAGATGGCAGGTCCTTTTAATTCTCAGGGGACTTGTTTTCCATTACGAAGATGGCCGTTAGTGCCTCTTCACTGGGGCGTCTCGGGTTCAGCTGGCGCTTTGCATTACCCTTACCAAGATGGCCGTCGCCGCCAAATCTCGTAAAAAGGTCGCCGGTACCGTTTTGTACGATGAAACACAATCCTCGTGAATAAAAAAATTGAGAGGCTACATGACATAGGGAGGTGGAACCACAACGGGGAACTGCAGAAATTAGACTCCCGACCCATGCTGCTGAATGTGAACGTTAAGAGCACCACTGAGAGGACGGAGCCCCGCCCCTACAGCTCGTGGCTGTGACGTGCGGCGTGATCGACGGGCAGCCACGAGGCTGTCGGTTGGGGCAATTAAACACAGGAATGAGATAATAGACAAATAGGGGAGAAATAGCAGTTGGAGTTCTGTTAAGCCTGGAGAGGAGAGGGAGTGGCTGCGTAGTCAAACTTAGACGTTACACCAGTGCTGCGGGGATTATTACATTAAGTGAAGCGATTTGAAGACAGTTTTAAATGTATTTTGCTTAGAGACAAGGACGGTGTCATTTGCAAGAGTAACTTAAGTCACCAAAATTACAAATACAAGAACATAAAGTACAACAATCATCTCGATTGAATATATCGTGAGACAAAGCATGCAAAAGGGCACAATCATAGATCAATATAAACTAAAATACATTTCCTGCAACGAATGTTATCTTGAGATAAATTACTTTTAAAAACAATTCATTATTAACATTCGTTCAATTACAGACATAAAATGAATAGAGGGTGCTTGTTGCACAGACAACGAGAATCACATTCCCACGGGGCACCATGTGACCTCAGTGCGCTGTGACATTTCTGTGACGTCACCATTATATCACGAATACATAGACCGTGTGACTCCAGTGCAATGACGTCACTGTGACGTCACCATTATATCACGATTACATACACAACCATGTGACTCCAGTGCAATGACATCACTGTGATGTCACATCCGCCCACAAATTCAGTTGCTCATCTGGCACCGTGAGGGTCAGACGTGTTCTGGGTTTTCTGTTGCAAATTTTTCAAAAAATCAAATCCAGCCATCATCATCTTGAGGACACGTTTTTGGATGCATTTTTATACTCTGCAACCACATCGCCACAATGTCGAAGGCCAAGAAAAAGGGCTTCATTAAACATCTCAAGAACATCTTCTGTTGCTTCTGCAGTGTTTCAGATGATGAGGTTTATGAGCCAAGCAGCTGTGTTCAGAACTCTGCAGCAAGCCATGAGACGAGCCCAGTGGCTAGTCATGAGAAGACCGAGGTGGCAAGTCTTGAGGCGAGGCCAGTGGCTAACAATGAGATGGGCCTGGAGACAAGCCGCGAGGTGGACACAGTGGATAACCGTGAGATGAGCCTGGTAGCTAGCCATGAGATAGGCCCAGAGGCAAGCTGCAAGTTGGACCCAGTGGATAACTATGAGATGAGCCCGGTGGCTAGCCATGAGAAGACTGAGGTGGCAAGTCATGAGGCAAGCCTGGTAGATAAACATGAGATGGGCCTAGAAGCAAGCCACAAGGTGGACCCAGAAGATAATTGTGAGATTAGCTTCGTGGCTAGCAATGAGATGAGCCTGGTGGCTAGCCTTGAGACGAGCCCGGTGCCTAGCCAAGAGGCAAGTCAGATGGGTAGCTATGGGCCCAACCCAATAGCGGACAGCGGTTCAAACCGGGTGGCAGACCATGGGCCAAGCCCGGTGGTAGATCGGGAGCCGAGCCAAGATGAAGGGGACAAAGCGAGTCCAATTGCAAGCCACCAAGATATTCGTGCTGCTAGCAACAAGGCTGCTGAATGGAAGGGATGCCAGGTTACAAGCCACCAGGGCAGTCCAGGTTGCGGGAGTGCTCAGTCTGCTGGTCAAGGGCGAGGCGAGGCAGCAAATTGCGGGTTAGGCCAGGCAGCCGCTCAAGTGAGGAGACCAAGACGCCGGGGTGGCCAAGCTGCCCGAAGGAGGGGCAGCCAGCATACCGCTCATGGGAGGATGCCGGATGACAGACAGAAGGACGCCATTCCATCGACAGCGTCTGCCATCATCAGGCCCACCTCCCAGAAGCTAGCTGCCCATCCTGTGCCAGAAAAGATTGCCGTGGAAGGTAAGCTTGTACCAAAGTGACTCTGTAACCACTAGCTTGACTTTGGAATTCGCCCTCATGGTATCTTCTCCCAAGTTCTTATAACCTTGCTTAATCCCAAAAAGGTGTTAACGCTTATCTACTATAACTTCCCTGCTGGGTAATTGACGTGTTTGGCATTTGGGACTGCGTTCAGAAACAGTGGATAAAAACACGTCAATGTAGTGCAACTGCAATCTCATAAGCAACTCTGCAGTAGGGATTAGTTCCAGATAAAACGTTTGTCAGATATTTGCACAATGTACTGTGTTATATACTTACGTATAATCGGGATGGCAAAAGTGACACGAAGCCATGAGACACAATTTATGGAGGAAAATCAACGTGATATCCAGGATCCATCGATGCCCGTCGATAACCGTTCATTTCGTGGCAAAATTTGCATAGTCAAAATATTGGACAAGGACCAGGTTTATGCCCTATCCGTTGAATATTGTTACCCTGACCACGTTAACAGAAATTACGTCAAGAAACAGCTCACTGCAAGGTCACCTAGAGTTGAAAAATACATGGTTGTGAAAGGGTTAATAAAGAGCACCGCTAAAACAATATCACAAGTTCTGGCTTCACCACGCAACTTTCGAGCCAGTCTCCAGAGTGCCTCGAGTGTAAAGAGAAAATTTCCTGTATGTTTTGTGCGCAGATAACAACGATAATGGAGCTCCACGACTCGCGCCAGAATCGGGGGAAAACCTGAGCCTCACGTGGCAGTGGAACGCATGCGAGGGTGCTGGCCTTGACAACATGGGGAACACCTGTTTCCTCAATGCCACCCTGCAGTGCCTCACTTACACCGCACCACTGGCAAACTACCTGATCTCCAGGCACCACTCAGGAAGATGTGAGTTCCCAGAACACTTTGAAATACCAAGCTGAAAATAATTGTGTTCTGTGAAGATGTCCTTGCTGTGTGCTGCACCTACAGCTGAGCTGTTTGATCGGTGTTGTACTGATAGCATGTGCCACCTCTGCCTCATTTCACAGGTACATATAATGGATTTTGCATGATGTGCATAATGGAAAGGCACACCATTGCAACATTCAGCTCCAAGGGCAAGGTCATCAAGCCCTTGGAAATCGTCCAAAACCTCAAACGTGAGTTCTGTTCAGTACAACACAATTGTGCACATTGAATTTAGAACATATTCATTGGGTGGCAGAGTGGCGCATTGGTAAAACGTTTCCCTTGTAACCTTGTGTTCAAACCGCTTATGACCTCCATCCATTTACCCACAGGGATCGCCAAACACCTGCAGTTTGGCAAACAGGAGGACGTGCATGAGTTCTTCTGCTACATCGTAGAAGCTCTGCATCTCTCCTGCCCAATCAACCACCACAAGTAAGTAGTGCACGTCCTAGGCCACTGGTTCCCAACCTGTTACCAAAAATTCACAACAAAGTTTATAGAATATTATTTAAATAAGCGCTTGGCTGCAAAGTAACGTAGGGTCGAAACAAAAAGGAGTATAACTCTCCCATGAGCGCACTTGGTAAAGATGATGCATCTGGAAGCCACCGAATGTGTGATGTCATTCATTTCCACGTGCAGGCCAGAAGAACATGTGGAGAAGACCTCGGTGATTCACCAGATCTTCACAGGGCAGCTAAAATCGACAGGTGTGTGCCAGCTCCATGTGCAAAATCATCGCTGCAAGTAGCAATCACACCGAGTATGACGACGCATGCTGCACAGTGCAGATGAACCCTGCACTCATACGCATGTACCCAGCAGGACATAAGCAAAACACACAAATACAGAGATCTCCCTGAAGCCTTAACAGAATGCTGGAGCAATTGCTATTAGCAAGTACCTATGTAGGCCAACAGGGCACATGACAAGGTGGTGTGGCTAGCACCATGCCCGGCCACCTTCGGGTGGCTAGCACCAGTGCTGATGTTACACAATGCACCAGATACTAATTTGAGGCTGAATCGACCGTGAGCGAGGATCGAACTCAGTTCACCAGTGCGCTAACCGCTATATTTCCACTCCCCGCACAATAGAAAAATGCACAAGAACACAGACACAACAACCCATTTGATCAGATACAAACACATTTTATTCGATTCTGCTAATCAGAATGCTAACTTCCTCTAATTGCACGTGTGGATGTGTGCGCGTGCGTTTACTTGTGTTCCACAGTGGAGTGCACGCAGTGTTCCTGCACCTCGGACAGATTCGAAAACTGCCTGGACATCAGTCTTCACATCAACGTGAGAATCGAGGAATTCTTGATGTAATTAAATGGTATCTTTGCTCGTGACGAGTTTCGAATTTAAACGTTGGGATGAATATTTTCTCATTTTCAAGCAACACTTTTGATCTTTTTCGGATCGTGTACATTACACTAGTCGCGTCACTCAAACACATTAAGTTTGCCCATCGTCTGGAATGCTGCACATTGGATGAATCTGAAAATTGGGAGCACGTCCTTAATTACTGTCAACTAATGATAATGCCCTCTTATGTCACACAACAGCCAGTACAACATAAGGACTCACTGTTTTAACGGCTGCAAAATGTTTCCAGTGTTCTTTTCAAGCACTCATTTGCCTTCACATCGTTCTATTTGACAGAATTCGCCAGATCTGCTGACTGCTTTTGCAGATTTCACCAAGACAGAGACACTGGACGAATACACTTGCCAAAGGTGAGTATGGCACGACGTCAATGTCACGCGAGTCTGTCTACTTTGTCACGCCAACATATTTGTACAGTTATTCACTGGGCATCTCGGTCATTAAACTGACGCTGCTGCTTTTTGGTGCGCAGGTGCTGTTGCAAGGTGAAGGCCACGAAGAGGATGAGCCTTCACCATCTCCCGAACGTCTTGGCCCTCTCCATCAAGAGATATGACCTGTTTGGAAACAAGATCAATCGGGTAATGTTTGGTTAATATACAAGTTTTTTTTACATTTCTCCTAAAATGTGGCTGCATTTTCTCCAATTTCTCATTGCATGTTTTTGTGCTGCTTCCTTTTTGAGTAATTTCTGTGATTTATTTCGCGTTATTTCTTTTGCCACGGTTTTAACCGAGATCACTCGTACAAATGTGACTTTTCATGTTCTCTCGAGCGCCCACCTGGTTAATCTACCTAAACTGGGCTCTATGGCGGTGAAATCTTAACTCCCTCCCCAAGCATACAGGTCATGGGTTTGATCCCGATCCTAATGCCTGTATATTTGGAGTTTGCATGTTCTCCCTGTATTCACGTGGGTTTTTCTCCGGGTCCTCCAGTTGCTTCTAAAATATTTGGCTGCTAAAACTATTCACAGTGAAAAGCCACTTTGTTGAGCTATCATTTGTGGCTAGATCGCTTCTGAGAAAGAGCTATATAGTTCAGTCAGCATTACCTGGTAAAGTAAAAAAATAGAACAAAAATTATAATCAATAACTCGACCCTGCATCATTCTTCCCCTCTTCCCTGCCTAACACCATCTCTGTTTCTGCATCACTGCCTCCTTCCGCACCACTGCAGCATTGCCCGTACCCAGAGCACCTGGACGTGCGGCCATTCATGTCGCAGCAGGAGGACGCAGACCCTGTAGTGTACAGGTTATACTCAGTCCTTGTGCACTCCGGGAAATGCAGCACAGAGGGACATTACTACTGTTACAACAAGGTGATGTACTGCATTCATTATCACACAATCACACGCCAATCATTCGTACGCGTAGATCCTTTAAATAATTCGATTCAGTGAATAAAATCAAAACGATTCCTGCTCCTATGAGCCATGAGGTGGTGCTCATCTCCCATTTATAGGCCTCAGCCAGTGGTGAAAATTGTCCTTTGCTGTGACTGAGGGAGAGCATATGCATAGAACAACCACTGGTGACTTCACCAAAAATGTGTAGTTACTTTATTGACCCTGGATAGATGATGGACCAAGTGAAGTCCCAACCAGGATTTGAACTTTCAAATGTAATTAATTATTTTTATGGGTTATCGGTTCGATTACTCAACTTATAGGACAACACAATAATAGGTGGAATAAGAGGGTCACCTCTGTTCCTCATGTGTCATTTTACGAATATATGGGGAGTTTAGGTGCAATTGGATAATCGTCTTAATTAATCTTCGATGTTGTTTGCATACAGATCTGCGATGGGAGATGGTTCCGGATGGACGACGACTTGGTGACGCCGGTCGACACCAGGGTGGTCATGGAGAAACAGGCATACATCCTCTTCTACGTCAGGTGAGTAACCCACGAGTTGTATTTGTGGGTATGCACACAAGTGTGGTCAATGTGGAAGAGTAGACCAAATATCATCCAGAGTTTGTCTACTCGAGGATCCTCTGCCAGCAGTGGCATGAGCAAGAAATTTGAGCCACGCCGTTATCATTATAACTTTAACCTAAGTTGGGCAGGTTGCCTTCCACCTTTGCTGTTAAGGCTCGATCTCTGTTGAGCTCACGGGAAGTTCACCAGGTTGCCCTTTGGGCCAATGAAACTCACGTAGCGGTCGTTCCATGTGCTGTGTGCAGGTCTCCAGAGATGAAGGCCATACCCGTGTGCAGTCAAATCAACGGCGGACATGGGAAATGGCATCAAAAGAGGCAGCAGCGACGACCCCCGACCCCGGCGATCAACCGTCATCACTGATGGATGATATCACAAGGGACGTGGTCAAGTTGCTGCCCCTGCCACCACCGCTGCCACCACTGCAAGGGCGATGCACACCGGGTCCTGATGAATACCGCTGATACAACACAGCCCAGCAGCGCCAGCACCACATCCACAAAGAAGATTATTACCATTGTAAATGTGTACATTTTATAATTTTGTGAATACAATACGTACTTTAAAATAAAAAAGTTTGAATCAATTTCTTATTCTTGGGAATGATTCTGTATGTAGTTCGTAAGGCCATGTCCAGATCTAATAGCCAAGGGACATCCATACAGCAACGTGAACCTATGAAATGACTTAAATTTCGATTTAAAGCTTTCGTGACTGCAATGATTCATCTTCTTTGGTTCTTTCGGTAAAGTCACGTAAAATGAGAATAAAATAATAAATTGATAAAATAAAATAACACAATAATATTCTCACGACGTTTCGGCCACAACAACGATGGCAGCTATACAAAAATAAAAAGAGATCCCACCAACAGCCTGGTCACCAAATCGAACAAAATCATCTCTGATTCAACAGCATTAATTGATGAGATCAAACAGTTCTCGTTGAAACCCTCTGCTGCCAGACCACCAAGATTATATGGCCTTCCAAAGATACACAAAGAAGATACACCCCTTCGTCCCATCGTCTCTACTATCAACTCCCCCACCTACAAACTGGCACGTTTTCTTGCTGATATACTGCGACCTTTCACTGGAAAAAACACCTCTGCGGTACTAAATTCTACTCACCTGGTATCGACAATCAAAGGCATTTCCCTGTCCCCAGACGACCTGCTTGTCAGTTTTGATGTGGTGTCCTTGTTCATCAAAGTCCCGGTACCTGACACCATCGCTATCATTGAAGACCTGGTTCATCAAGGACTGCATACTGATGTACCCCCCTGGTGAGACATTGCTTAACCAACACATACTTCACCTGGAATGAAACTTTCTACAAACAAACTGAGGGCACCCCAATGGGCTCCCCCCTATCTCCGGTTGTAGCCAACGTATTCATGGAAAAATTTTAAACTGACGCCATCCAGACTGCCACTCTACGCCTGACCTTATGGAAGAGGTACGTTGATGACACCTTTGTCATCTGGCCACATGGCCAGCCTGCTCTAGACCAATTCCGCGACCACATCAATTCCATACACCCAGCCATCAGATTTACCATGGAGGTCGAAAAAGATGGCAAACTACCCTTTTTGGATGTCTTAATTAAAAGGAGACATGATGGTTCAATGAGCCACTCTGTCTACAGGAAAGCTACCCATACAGATGCTTACTTGAAACCGGATTCCCACCACCATCTATCCCAGAAGAACTCCCTCATCAAGACTCTATACCATAGAGCCCAATGCATTTCCGACCAGGAACACATTACCAGTGAACTCAAGCACGTACACCAGGCTCTCAGGGCTAATGGTTACTCCGACTACACAATCTGCAAAGCCATTACTCCAGTCATGAAGAAGGATCCTCTTGTGGAGCCACTCAAAACCATCACCTTACCCTACATTGCAGGGGTCACTAAAAAGATCTCCAAAATCCTGAATAAACACAAGATCCAGGTCCGATTCAACACAGTACATAAAATCCGTGATTTAGTTCCATCTGTAAAAGATGCTGTTCCAGACATACACTACCCGGGCGTTTACAAACTAAAGTGCCTCTGTGGTAGTAGCTACATTGGAGAAACCAAACGACATATCTCGGACCGCATCCGCGAACATAAAGCAGACTTGAAACACGGTAGGACGAACTCCTCTGCCATGGCAGATCACTGTTATAATTCAGTGGGCTCACATGACATTGACTTCTCCAAGACGGAGGTTCTTTGCAAACCAACCGGCTACCATGAGAGATTCGTTCATGAGGCCATTCACATATACAAACACAGAGGCAATTTCAACCGAGAAGATGGATTCTGGCTTAGTAACCATTGGAAAGATGTTTTAAATCATTTCTGTTCTTAATTAATTGTATTTTACGATGACCTTCAGACCGCAGCTCTTTCGCCACCATTGACTCTTAATACCTCTCACACCACGGTTAATGGTATGGTTTACAACATGGAGTATGATAGCGCCTCGCAGCTGTCTCTCTCCCCCTCCTCTGTTCCGACCATGGATGAACTCGTCCGTCTGAACGGGGCCCGTAGCTATACGTGGTGCTAAAGTTGAGGGTAAGAATCCACCCATTTTTTCGCCATATAGCATTGTGATATATAACGACTTATTGTTGGTAGCTTAGCTGATTGGAGAATATAGAGTTTATTGATAACATTAAGGTAATTTATATTTTAGTTTTTTTTATTGGTTGACTATATAGTACTGTGAATAGCTCAGATGTGTAGGCCTTGACTTCAACATAGTCATTTCTGTGACCAGTCACTAGCTAATCACTCAGTTATTTCAATGCTAAATTCGCCTAGTTATTTCAATGCTAAATTCTCCTGTTTGATTTGTACTAAGTGCCTCGGTGAATGTGTATGCTCTGACTTTAACGTAGCTATTTCTGTGACCAGTTACAAGCTAATCACTCAGCTATTTCAATGCTAAATTCTATGCTAATTCCTTTGTCAAGGGGTGCCTCTGCGGATGTGTATGCTTTAACTTAGCTATTTCAATGCTAAATTCTATGCTAATTCCTTTATCAAGGGGTGCCTCTGCGGATGTGTATGCTTTAACTTTTAACATAGCTATTTCTGTGACCAGTCACAAGCTAATCACTCAGCCATTTCAATGCTAAATTATATGCTAATTCCTTTGTCAAGGCGCTTTGTTTCCTCTTACACAGCTTAAAGGTCGTGATCTGAACGTGGCTCTTTCACTCCAGCGCTGTCCTACCAGACAGTCTCGTCCCTTCACCTGATGAAGGCCGCTTGTGTTGTGGCCGAAACGTCGTGAGAATATTATTGTGTTATTTTATTTTATCAATTTATTATTTTATTTTATCAATTTATTATTTTATTCTCATTCTACGTGACTTTATGAAATGACTACTGCATTATTTCTGTTTAATAAAGTAGTGAATTTTGATGGCTGTTTTGCCATGCAGTTCAGATACCCACTTAATCCACGAGATGGCATCACTTCAGTGGTTGCAAATTCCAAATGTAGGGGCAAAAACAGTGAATTATTTGATAAACATTTGAAATGAGAGGTGTTGTATGCATGTTGAATTAATTTCGCACCATATGTAGCCGAGTGTATCAAGTAACACACTCATTAGGCGTATTTATCCGAAAGTGTGATTAAACATGCTACCTTACATTGTACCAATTACTGCTCTGGCCCATGGACTAAATAGCTCGATTACAACCGCTACATTTGAATGCATTAATTCCGCACGTAAATATACAATGACCAACGGTGTGTGGCTGCAATACCACAAGAGCTCCATGATAGAGTCAATGAAGCCTACAATCTCAATTTAATTGCCAGCTATGGGGAGCATCACTGGCTCGTGATACCTGAACCGATCCTACCACCCTGCACTCACCAGCGTGATGAAGTATGGCTCAACTCCTAGGAAATGTGTTTTTCGCCACACACTACACTATACATCACACCACATACGCTACATTTGACACCACACTACACTTTCCATCACATTTAATTTATTATACACGCTTTATGCAACACCACCTAAACAACACACAGTACACAATATACACTGTACAACACACTATTCATATTCTAGATTTTAAGTTTTCGTGACTGCAAGGATCCATACTCTTTGGTTCTATTCGGTAAAGTCACGTAGGTAAAAAATAAAATAACAAAAATCACGACGTTTCAGCCACAACACAAGTGGCCTTCATCAGGTGAAGGGACCGTGCTGTCATGAGGACAGCGTTGGAGTGAAAACAGCCAGGCCCAGGTCGCATCCTTTATGCTGTGTGGGAGGAATCAAAACGCTTTGACAAAGCAATTAGCATAAAAATGAGCATGATGTACGTAGGAGGTGCATGGGCCATGATGGACCAGGAACGGGTGGGGACCATGACGGACCAGCAGCGGGGGGGGGGGGGGGGGAGTAGAGTGAGGGGAGTGAGTGAGTGGAGTGAGTGGAGTGAGTGAGTGGAGTGAGTGAGTGGAGTGAGTGAGTGGAGTGAGTGGAGTGAGTGAGTGGTGTGAGTGAGTGAGTGGAGTGAGTGGAGAGAAATAAGCAGCTGTGAAAGTTTGGGATACCAATACTTGAAAAAAATTACTGTACCATTGAAAATTAGTTTAATGTTTGGTTTCATTTAGAACATCTTTCCAATGATTACTTAATTTGAAACCATCCTCTCGGTTGAAATTGTGTCCGTGTTTGTAAATCTGAATTGCCTCGTGGACAAATCTCTGATAAAAACCCGTGGGTTTGCAGAGAACCTTGGTATCGAAGAAAACTATATCGTGATCACCCACAGCGTTGTAACAGTGGTCAGCTACGGCAGAAGAATTCGTTCTGCCGTGTTTCAAATGTAATTTGTGCTCGCGAATTCGGTCAGAGACATGTTGCTTCGTCTCCCCGATATAGCAATCACCACAAGTGCAGCTCAATTTGTAAACCCCGGGGTACTGAAAGTTAGGAACGACATCCTTCACGGATGGGATCAGGTCACGGATTCTGTGTACTGTATTGAACCGGACCAGGATCTTGTGTTTGTTTAGAATTTTGTAGATATTTTTAGTAACGCCTGTTATATATGGTTCTGTGTAGCCTGTAACAGACTGTTGGGGCAAGTGCTGTTAGAGCGAGTAAGCAGCACCTATGAAAGATGAAAGCCAGCAGGGCACACGAGGGGGCGGGTGGTCAACAACCACGCCCGGCCGCCTTTGTCTCCGCAGCGGCGATGTTTACTGCACACCGCACCGGGAACTAACTTGAGGCTGAGTTGACCGAGGGGAGGCCCACAACCGGTTTAAATAATCGTCACCTGCTGTTGGTGGTCGTGAGCGGGAATCGAACTCGGTTCGCCGGGTTCGTAGAGTGCGCTAACCACTGCTCCAGCGCTCTACAAAGACAAAGCTCCCCCGTGTAGCCTGTAACAGACTGTTGGGGAAAGTGCTGTTAGCGAGTTGCACCTATGAAGACCGGAAACTGCACACGAGGCGTTGGGTTGGTCAGCACAACGCCCGGCCGCCTTTGTATCCCCACACACACATACAGGATTGTAAGTTGCACCCCCGACTTTTGCTTCACACTCGTGGGGGCCGGGCAGAGAGAGAGGAGGCGTCTGTCGTGTGTTGGGAGCGATGGTGCAGCGGTTAACGCTGCGCTACGAACCCGGTGACCCGAGTTCGAGTCCCGATCACGGCCACCAACACCAGGTGACGATTAACTGAACCGTTCCCGGGCCTCCCCAAGGTTGACTCAGCCTCAAATGAGCACCTGGTGCGGTGTGTAAACATCGCCACTGGGAAGACAAAGGCGGCTGGCCTTCAAAGGTGCTCGTTAACAGCAATTGCCCTCAACAGTCTGTTAAGGTAATACGGGAAGTCTGTGTCTTGTATCTCGTTTGACCCCAGGCTGAGTGGACGCGACTCGCTGTGATGCGTAAACCTCCGCCCTCCAGTGGCCACATTGGTTAATTTCACTGCACCTGCTGAATCATTATCAGAATGAAACTAAAACTAGACTATTGTTTTTACGTTGCCAGGTAAGGCCCGCTGAGCTACATAGCTCTTTTTCAGAAGCGACCTGGCCATAGTTGATAGCTCAACGAAATGGCTTATTATGTGGACATTTATAGCAACCAAATACTCTAAACGCATGTTTATAAATGTGAAGGGGAGAACCCGGAGAAGAAAAACGACGCGACCCTGGGGAGAGACATGCAAACATCAAATATACAGAAGGTGTTAGCGTCGGGATCGAATCCACGACCTCCTGCACACCAGGCGAGGTAGTTAATATCTCGCCACCGGGGCACCCAAAATAGGCGGATATAAGGGTCCATGGGGGGGTCCAGAATATTTTAACCGGTTCTGGGCACCCCCTAGGTCGACTCAGCCTCAAATGAGTACCTGGTTCCCTGTGTAAACACCAGCATTTGGCAGACAAAGACGGCCGGACGAGGTGCTGGCAACCCACCCATCAGAATAATCGGCTATGATCTATCCACTGCTGGATGGTGGACTCCAAATCCGTCGTCACCTGTCACGAACTGGTGCCGCAACAATCCATGTCATCTCCAGCACGTGAGCGGATGTCGTCGCTCCATCTCCGCGCTGGATTTCCTCCCCGCGGGCGCGTTCACACCCTTTTGGTGTCTCTCCGTCGTTAGTCTCGACCACTGGTCGTCGTCTCTTCTCGTGACGAGTCCTGTGTGGCTGGCTTCACTGGCGAGAGGAGCGGTGGTGCAGTGGTTAACGTGCTGTGTTATGAACGGAGTTTGATTCATGGCCACGGTTAACAGTGGAAAGTAATACTAGAACCGATCCTGCCCACTTCTCCTTCCCCCCCACCCCGCTCACCTTCATCAACACTGAACACCGTGGGGGAAGTAAAATCAACCATCGCCAACATGGCGTGGGGGAGGTCTTCATCCAGCAGGGGACTGACAAAGGCGCTGTAAACTATACATTATTTTTATTTAATTATTGCAGTACTCAAAGACTGTCTACATAGTAACTGAGCCAATGCATTTTCAACCCAGCTTGTCTTAAATTTCTATCCTTGTGATGAGGCCAATGGGTCTGTCGTTCTTCAAGTCAAGTTTATATATATCAACGTTGAAGCGAGCAGTGGGTGGGGAACATTTTCCTTACTGAGGACCGAATAGGAGTTTTTGCGGGCCAATACAAAACCCCTACATGAACTTAACAGACTGTTGGGGCAAGTGCTGTTCCCTAGCACCTATGAAGACAAATACGGCATATGAGGGGGTGGGTGGCCAAAACTTCACCCGGCCGCCTCTGTGTCTCCCCAGTGCTGATATTTACACACCGCACCGGGTAACTCATTCGAAGGCTGAGTCGACCTAGGAGATGCCCAGGACCGCTTCAAATATCCGCACTGTTATTGGTCGCGAGTAATCATATAAATTAATACAGCAGTCACTTTTAATAAAATAAACATTTAACAAATTACTTTCTGATCTGGATTCAAAACTGAATTTTGAAGATCACATTGATTATATTGGAAAAAAGACAAAAATAAAAATTGGTTTTCTGTATCGACACAAGCACTGCTTCCCCCCAATGTTCCGTTTGGAATTGATAAAAGCTACCATTCTGCCTCTACTTGACTACTGTGACATCATATTCTTAGTTTTTTCGGTAAAGTCACGTTGAAGAGAAACAACAAAATAACAAAATCTATATAAAACAATAAAAAATTCTCACGACGTTTCGACCATAACTCAAACGGTCATCATCAGGTGTGTTGGTTTGCATACATTTATTTTTAAACGGCACATTTATTTATTTATAAAAAACGTTGGCGTCACGCGCAGCGATTTGGCAGTTTGCCCAGGACTAGTCCATCTATTTTTTTTTTAAAAGAGGAGGGGGGAGACGAAATTTTTTATAATGTATGCTGTCTGAAAGCCACTGTAAGCGTGAACAATCAATTAAGAACTGAAATGGTTTATCAAATCTTTCCAATGATTGCTAAGATAGAATCCATCTTCTCGGTTGAAATTGTCTCTTTGCCGTTTAAAAATAAATTTATGCAAACCAACACACCTGATGATGACCGTTTGAGTTATGGTCGAAACGTCGTGATAATTTTGTATTGTTTTATATATATTTTGTTATTTTGTTGTTTCTCTTCAACGTGACTTTACCGAAAAAACTAAGAATATGAATTACTGCAGTCACGAAAGCTTTAAATCAAAATTTACTGTGACATCGTGTATAAATCAGCCCCAAGCACTGTACTGAAGAAGCTTGATTCCATCTATCACTCGGCCTTAAGATTTACATTGAACTGCCCATATAGGACTCACCACTGTGATCTCTACATTGGGTCAAACTTAACATATCTTAATGTTCGACGGCTTGTGCACCAGATCTTATTTATTCACGATGAACTTACAAACAAATCCGCAGACTACCTGCTGGATCTCCTCTCTGTTTCAAAGAACAAATTTGACCTCAGGTCTTCGCTCATTTGCCAGCTTCACCTTCCCTATTGCCGTACAAAAACTCGAGGAAGGGCCTTTGCTATTGATGCCCCCAGAGTCTGGAATGCTATTGCCAATAAACTGCAACTTGAATCTCTACCAATGAGATCTTCTCTCAAAACTGCTCTAGAGGAGTTGTACACCCCTAGCTGCCACTGTTATTCATTGGCGTAAAATAAAATGTTTCGCTCCGGATGACGCTGCCAAGTATTATGTATTTTGATTTAGCGTGCTGATCTTAAAGGTGCATTGAAAAATTTGATACTCCGACCGATGCTTCTGTTGTTGTGGAGTAACTAATGCAGCCAGCTATGTTTCTAGGGTTTGGTGTTACATGTTATTTATGTAGTTTATTGTAAAAATTCGGTTACAGCCCTTGTGATCACTGTTACGTTGCAATTATAGCTTTATTTTTTGGTGATTAGGAAAACGTTTTTTGGCTTGGACATGTTTGTTTTGTTGCAGTACGGAGTTAGACTGATGGCCTTAATCTAAGTTTTTGTGGTTATTGTTGTTTGACTTGCATCCCACTGGGATTTTTTGCACACAGCGTTGGTGTACGGTGCTTTTTTTTTCAAGGATTTTCTGTTTGCACAGTCACATAGTCACTTAAGATGTTTTTCTTGTTCGTGTTTTTGTTTTTTTGTTTTTTGTGGTTGCACCCGCTTCAAGAGCCGGATGGCTCACAGGGCTATACCAAAATAAACTGAAATATAGAATTATTGTAAAATGGTTAAACCATTACAGTATTATGATTTAAGCCTTAAGACAAATAATTAATGATTTGCCTCAAAACTTTAATTACAGCATATTTCCCTATCGATTTTATTGTAATCATATACAAACATGCAAAATAGTTTTTTTATCGTGTAAGCTACGGAACTATGTTATTGTGAGTGTTTAAATATACATATCACATATTTAACATGCTTTTATAGACTTTAACAGCTATAAATGCTATATTTATTTCAAAAATATTTTTTATACAGAATTCTTACCAATCATATCGACTTTTGATTCTAGTCATAATTCCGCGTTTTGAGAATTACCTCAACTATATAACTGTTACTATGAATGTTGACATTAGCAACTTTAATCTGTAATGTTATTAAAGATTTACCTCAGAACGCTTGCAGACGCGTTAAACCCTTAATCAAATAACTCTTATGCGTACAAGTGGTGACCGTATCCCACTGCTACTTAACTCCAAGTATAATACATTAAACCAACCCAGTGACCCTTTATTTCACGTACCTGCACGCAAAAAGCGACACTTTGATTTCAGCCCTTTCCACTGGGGCGGAGACGGAGAGACGGAACGAGTTTGACGTGCAAGAGACGGACGCACGCTGGGAGCGAGGGACCGTGAGCGACGACCGGTGGAAGATGCCTTCATCCAGCAGTGGAGAGACAATGGCAGAAGCCGACTGTGACGCGCGACACTCTTCTCCCTGTTGAGCGACGCGGCGTCTCTCGTTCCTCGTCTCTACTCTCAGCAGACACCGACACAGAGGCCGCGAGGCCTTCCCGCGTGCCTACACGCCGCCCACGGGCACGTGGTTATTTTACCTCAGCTGAACAAATATTTGAGGCAAACATTAATTTGTGACGAAGAAACGACAACAACCCGACGAGTGGAAACTCTCCCTGCGCTTGTACTCACGCAAACGTTAACCATAACTGTGAACAAAAGTTGAGTAACTTTCATCGCGGCACAAATCATTATCACGATTGCTCCTATCTCCGAGAATGTCCGTGTCTCCGAGCTCTCGACAAGATGGCGATTCCCGCCAATCTATGCCGCGGCCACTTTCCCTTACGAAGATGCCTGCTCCTGTTTCCCTTGGTGATGCTGCCCCTTGCACTGCCCTATCCAAGATGGCAGGTCCTTTTAATTCTCAGGGGACTTGTTTTCCATTACGAAGATGGCCGTTAGTGCCTCTTCACTGGGGCGTCTCGGGTTCAGCTGGCGCTTTGCATTACCCTTACCAAGATGGCCGTCGCCGCCAAATCTCGTAAAAAGGTCGCCGGTACCGTTTTGTACGATGAAACACAATCCTCGTGAATAAAGAAATTGAGAGGCTACATGACATAGGGAGGTGGAACCACAACGGGGAACTGCAGAGATTAGACTCCCGACCCATGCTGCTGAATGTGAACGTTAAGAGCACCACTGAGAGGACGGAGCCCCGCCCCTACAGCTCGTGGCTGTGACGTGCGGCGTGATCGACGGGCAGCCACGAGGCTGTCGGTTGGGGCAATTAAACACAGGAATGAGATAATAGACAAATAGGGGAGAAATAGCAGTTGGAGTTCTGTTAAGCCTGGAGAGGAGAGGGAGTGGCTGCGTAGTCAAACTTAGACGTTACACCAGTGCTGCGGGGATTATTACATTAAGTGAAGCGATTTGAAGACAGTTTTAAATTAATTTTGCTTAGAGACAAGGACGGTGTCATTTGCAAGAGTAACTTAAGTCACCAAATTTACAAATACAAGAACATAAAGTACAACAATCATCTCGATTGAATATATCGTGAGACAAAGCATGCAAAAGGGCACAATCATAGATCAATATAAACTAAAATACATTTCCTGCAACGAATGTTATCTTGAGATAAATTACTTTTAAAAACAATTCATTATTAACATTCGTTCAATTACAGACATAAAATGAATAGAGGGTGCTTGTTGCACAGACAACGAGAATCACATTCCCACGGGGCACCATGTGACCTCAGTGCGCTGTGACATTTCTGTGACGTCACCATTATATCACGAATACATAGACCGTGTGACTCCAGTGCAATGACGTCACTGTGACGTCACCATTATATCACGATTACATACACAACCATGTGACTCCAGTGCAATGACATCACTGTGATGTCACATCCGCCCACAAATTCAGTTGCTCATCTGGCACCGTGAGGGTCAGACGTGTTCTGGGTTTTATGTTGCAAATTTTTCAAAAAATCAAATCCAGCCATCATCATCTTGAGGACACGTTTTTGGATGCATTTTTATACTCTGCAACCACATCGCCACAATGTCGAAGGCCAAGAAAAAGGGCTTCATTAAACATCTCAAGAACATCTTCTGTTGCTTCTGCAGTGTTTCAGATGATGAGGTTTATGAGCCAAGCAGCTGTGTTCAGAACTCTGCAGCAAGCCATGAGACGAGCCCAGTGGCTAGTCATGAGAAGACCGAGGTGGCAAGTCTTGAGGCGAGGCCAGTGACTAACAATGAGATGGGCCTGGAGACAAGCCGCGAGGTGGACACAGTGGATAACCGTGAGATGAGCCTGGTAGCTAGCCATGAGATAGGCCCAGAGGCAAGCTGCAAGTTGGACCCAGTGGATAACTATGAGATGAGCCCGGTGGCTAGCCATGAGAAGACTGAGGTGGCAAGTCATGAGGCAAGCCTGGTAGATAAACATGAGATGGGCCTAGAAGCAGGCCACAAGGTGGACCCAGAAGATAATTGTGAGATTACCTTCGTGGCTAGCAATGAGATGAGCCTGGTGGCTAGCCTTGAGACGAGCCCGGTGCCTAGCCAAGAGGCAATTCAGATGGGTAGCTATGGGCCCAACCCAATAGCGGACAGCGGTTCAAAACGGGTGGCAGACCATGGGCCAAGCCCGGTGGTAGATCGGGAGCCGAGCCAAGATGAAGGGGACAAAGCGAGTCCAATTGCAAGCCACCAAGATATTCGTGCTGCTAGCAACAAGGCTGCTGAATGGAAGGGATGCCAGGTTACAAGCCACCAGGGCAGTCCAGGTTGCGGGAGTGCTCAGTCTGCTGGTCAAGGGCAAGGCGAGGCAGCAAATTGCGGGTTAGGCCAGGCAGCCGCTCAAGTGAGGAGACCAAGACGCCGGGGTGGCCAAGCTGCCCGAAGGAGGGGCAGCCAGCATACCGCTCATGGGAGGATGCCGGATGACAGACAGAAGGACGCCATTCCATCGACAGCGTCTGCCATCATCAGGCCCACCTCCCAGAAGCTAGCTGCCCATCCTGTGCCAGAAAAGATTGCCGTGGAAGGTAAGCTTGTACCAAAGTGACTCTGTAACCACTAGCTTGACTTTGGAATTCGCCCTCATGGTATCTTCTCCCAAGTTCTTATAACCTTGCTTAATCCCAAAAAGGTGTTAACGCTTATCTACTATAACTTCCCTGCTGGGTAATTGACGTGTTTGGCATTTGGGACTGCGTTCAGAAACAGTGGATAAAAACACGTCAATGTAGTGCAACTGCAATCTCATAAGCAACTCTGCAGTAGGGATTAGTTCCAGATAAAACGTTTGTCAGATATTTGCACAATGTACTGTGTTATATACTTACGTATAATCGGGATGGCAAAAGTGACACGAAGCCATGAGACACAATTTATGGAGGAAAATCAACGTGATATCCAGGATCCATCGATGCCCGTCGATAACCGTTCATTTCGTGGCAAAATTTGCATAGTCAAAATATTGAACAAGGACCAGGTTTATGCCCTATCCGTTGAATATTGTTACCCTGACCACGTTAACAGAAATTACGTCAAGAAACAGCTCACTGCAAGGTCACCTAGAGTTGAAAAATACATGGTTGTGAAAGGGTTAATAAAGAGCACCGCTAAAACAATATCACAAGTTCTGGCTTCACCACGCAACTTTCGAGCCAGTCTCCAGAGTGCCTCGAGTGTAAAGAGAAAATTTCCTGTATGTTTTGTGCGCAGATAACAACGATAATGGAGCTCCACGACTCGCGCCAGAATCGGGGGAAAACCTGAGCCTCACGTGGCAGTGGAACGCATGCGAGGGTGCTGGCCTTGACAACATGGGGAACACCTGTTTCCTCAATGCCACCCTGCAGTGCCTCACTTACACCGCACCACTGGCAAACTACCTGATCTCCAGGCACCACTCAGGAAGATGTGAGTTCCCAGAACACTTTGAAATACCAAGCTGAAAATAATTGTGTTCTGTGAAGATGTCCTTGCTGTGTGCTGCACCTACAGCTGAGCTGTTTGATCGGTGTTGTACTGATAGCATGTGCCACCTCTGCCTCATTTCACAGGTACATATAATGGATTTTGCATGATGTGCATAATGGAAAGGCACACCATTGCAACATTCAGCTCCAAGGGCAAGGTCATCAAGCCCTTGGAAATCGTCCAAAACCTCAAACGTGAGTTCTGTTCAGTACAACACAATTGTGCACATTGAATTTAGAACATATTCATTGGGTGGCAGAGTGGCGCATTGGTAAAACGTTTCCCTTGTAACCTTGTGTTCAAACCGCTTATGACCTCCATCCATTTACCCACAGGGATCGCCAAACACCTGCAGTTTGGCAAACAGGAGGACGTGCATGAGTTCTTCTGCTACATCGTAGAAGCTCTGCATCTCTCCTGCCCAATCAACCACCACAAGTAAGTAGTGCACGTCCTAGGCCACTGGTTCCCAACCTGTTACCAAAAATTCACAACAAAGTTTATAGAATATTATTTAAATAAGCGCTTGGCTGCAAAGTAACGTAGGGTCGAAACAAAAAGGAGTATAACTCTCCCATGAGCGCACTTGGTAAAGATGATGCATCTGGAAGCCACCGAATGTGTGATGTCATTCATTTCCACGTGCAGGCCAGAAGAACATGTGGAGAAGACCTCGGTGATTCACCAGATCTTCACAGGGCAGCTAAAATCGACAGGTGTGTGCCAGCTCCATGTGCAAAATCATCGCTGCAAGTAGCAATCACACCGAGTATGACGACGCATGCTGCACAGTGCAGATGAACCCTGCACTCATACGCATGTACCCAGCAGGACATAAGCAAAACACACAAATACAGAGATCTCCCTGAAGCCTTAACAGAATGCTGGAGCAATTGCTATTAGCAAGTACCTATGTAGGCCAACAGGGCACATGACAAGGTGGTGTGGCTAGCACCATGCCCGGCCACCTTCGGGTGGCTAGCACCAGTGCTGATGTTACACAATGCACCAGATACTAATTTGAGGCTGAATCGACCGTGAGCGAGGATCGAACTCAGTTCACCAGTGCGCTAACCGCTATATTTCCACTCCCCGCACAATAGAAAAATGCACAAGCACACAGACACAACAACCCATTTGATCAGATACAAACACATTTTATTCGATTCTGCTAATCAGAATGCTAACTTCCTCTAATTGCACGTGTGGATGTGTGCGCGTGCGTTTACTTGTGTTCCACAGTGGAGTGCACGCAGTGTTCCTGCACCTCGGACAGATTCGAAAACTGCCTGGACATCAGTCTTCACATCAACGTGAGAATCGAGGAATTCTTGATTTAATTAAATGGTATCTTTGCTCGTGACGAGTTTCGAATTTAAACGTTGGGATGAATATTTTCTCATTTTCAAGCAACACTTTTGATCTTTTTCGGATCGTGTACATTACACTAGTCGCGTCACTCAAACACATTAAGTTTGCCCATCGTCTGGAATGCTGCACATTGGATGAATCTGAAAATTGGGAGCACGTCCTTAATTACTGTCAACTAATGATAATGCCCTCTTATGTCACACAACAGCCAGTACAACATAAGGACTCACTGTTTTAACGGCTGCAAAATGTTTCCAGTGTTCTTTTCAAGCACTCATTTGCCTTCACATCGTTCTAATTGACAGAATTCGCCAGATCTGCTGACTGCTTTTGCAGATTTCACCAAGACAGAGACACTGGACGAATACACTTGCCAAAGGTGAGTATGGCACGACGTCAATGTCACGCGAGTCTGTCTACTTTGTCACGCCAACATATTTGTACAGTTATTCACTGGGCATCTCGGTCATTAAACTGACGCTGCTGCTTTTTGGTGCGCAGGTGCTGTTGCAAGGTGAAGGCCACGAAGAGGATGAGCCTTCACCATCTCCCGAACGTCTTGGCCCTCTCCATCAAGAGATATGACCTGTTTGGAAACAAGATCAATCGGGTAATGTTTGGTTAATATACAAGTTTTTTTTACATTTCTCCTAAAATGTGGCTGCATTTTCTCCAATTTCTCATTGCATGTTTTTGTGCTGCTTCCTTTTTGAGTAATTTCTGTGATTTATTTCGCGTTATTTCTTTTGCCACGGTTTTAACCGAGATCACTCGTACAAATGTGACTTTTCATGTTCTCTCGAGCGCCCACCTGGTTAATCTACCTAAACTGGGCTCTATGGCGGTGAAATCTTAACCCCCTCCCCAAGCATACAGGTCGTGGGTTTGATCCCGATCCTAATGCCTGTATATTTGGAGTTTGCACGTTCTCCCTGTATTCACGTGGGTTTTTCTCCGGGTCCTCCAGTTGCTTCTAGAATATTTGGCTGCTAAAACTATTCACAGTGAAAAGCCACTTTGTTGAGCTATCATTTGTGGCTAGATCGCTTCTGAGAAAGAGCTATATAGTTCAGTCAGCATTACCTGGTAAAGTCAAAAAATAGAACAAAAATTATAATCAATAACTCGACCCTGCATCATTCTTCCCCTCTTCCCTGCCTAACACCATCTCTGTTTCTGCATCACTGCCTCCTTCCGCACCACTGCAGCATTGCCCGTACCCAGAGCACCTGGACGTGCGGCCATTCATGTCGCAGCAGGAGGACGCAGACCCTGTTGTGTACAGGTTATACTCAGTCCTTGTGCACTCCGGGAAATGCAGCACAGAGGGACATTACTACTGTTACAACAAGGTGATGTACTGCATTCATTATCACACAATCACACGCCAATCATTCGTACGCGTAGATCCTTTAAATAATTCGATTCAGTGAATAAAATCAAAACGATTCCTGCTCCTATGAGCCATGAGGTGGTGCTCATCTCCCATTTATAGGCCTCAGCCAGTGGTGAAAATTGTCCTTTGCTGTGACTGAGGGAGAGCGTATGCATAGAACAACCACTGGTGACTTCACCAAAAATGTGTAGTTACTTTATTGACCCTGGATAGATGATGGACCAAGTGAAGTCCCAACCAGGATTTGAACTTTCAAATGTAATTAATTATTTTTATGGATTATCGGTTCGATTACTCAACTTATAGGACAACACAATAATAGGTGGAATAAGAGGGTCACCTCTGTTCCTCATGTGTCATTTTACTAATATATGGGGAGTTTAGGTGCAATTGGATAATCGTCGTAATTAATCTTCGATGTTGTTTGCATACAGATCTGCGATGGGAGATGGTTCCGGATGGACGACGACTTGGTGACGCCGGTCGACACCAGGGTGGTCATGGAGAAACAGGCATACATCCTCTTCTACGTCAGGTGAGTAACCCACGAGTTGTATTTGTGGGTATGCACACAAGTGTGGTCAATGTGGAAGAGTAGACCAAATATCATCCAGAGTTTGTCTACTCGAGGATCCTCTGCCAGCAGTGGCATGAGCAAGAAATTTGAGCCACGCCGTTATCATTATAACTTTAACCTAAGTTGGGCAGGTTGCCTTCCACCTTTGCTGTTAAGGCTCGATCTCTGTTGAGCTCACGGGAAGTTCACCAGGTTGCCCTTTGGGCCAATGAAACTCACGTAGCGGTCGTTCCATGTGCTGTGTGCAGGTCTCCAGAGATGAAGGCCATACCCGTGTGCAGTCAAATCAACGGCGGACATGGGAAATGGCATCAAAAGAGGCGGCAGCGACGACCCCCGACCCCGGCGATCAACCGTCATCACTGATGGATGATATCACAAGGGACGTGGTCAAGTTGCTGCCCCTGCCACCACCGCTGCCACCACTGCAAGGGCGATGCACACCGGGTCCTGATGAATACCGCTGATACAACACAGCCCAGCAGCGCCAGCACCACATCCACAAAGAAGATTATTACCATTGTAAATGTGTACATTTTATAATTTTGTGAATACAATACGTACTTTAAAATAAAAAAAAGTTTGAATCAATTTCTTATTCTTGGGAATGATTCTGTATGTAGTTCGTAAGGCCATGTCCAGATCTAATAGCCAAGGGACATCCATACAGCAACGTGAACCTATGAAATGACTTAAATTTCGATTTAAAGCTTTCGTGACTGCAATGATTCATCTTCTTTGGTTCTTTCGGTAAAGTCACGTAAAATGAGAATAAAATAATAAATTGATCAAATAAAATAACACAATAATATTCTCACGACGTTTCGGCCACAACAACGATGGCAGCTATACAAAAATAAAAAGAGATCCCACCAACAGCCTGGTCACCAAATCGAACAAAATCATCTCTGATTCAACAGCATTAATTGATGAGATCAAACAGTTCTCGTTGAAACCCTCTGCTGCCAGACCACCAAGATTATATGGCCTTCCAAAGATACACAAAGAAGATACACCCCTTCGTCCCATCGTCTCTACTATCAACTCCCCCACCTACAAACTGGCACGTTTTCTTGCTGATATACTGCGACCTTTCACTGGAAAAAACACCTCTGCGGTACTAAATCCTACTCACCTGGTATCGACAATCAAAGGCATTTCCCTGTCCCCAGACGACCTGCTTGTCAGTTTTGATGTGGTGTCCTTGTTCACCAAAGTCCCGGTACCTGACACCATCGCTATCATTGAAGACCTGGTTCATCAAGGACTGCATACTGATGTACCCCCCCTGGTGAGACATTGCTTAACCAACACATACTTCACCTGGAATGGAACTTTCTACAAACAAACTGAGGGCACCCCAATGGGCTCCCCCCTATCTCCAGTTGTAGCCAACGTATTCATGGAAAAATTTGAAACTGACGCCATCCAGACTGCCACTCTACGCCCGACCTTATGGAAGAGGTACGTTGATGACACCTTTGTCATCTGGCCACATGGCCAGCCTGCTCTAGACCAATTCCGCGACCACATCAATTCCATACACCCAGCCATCAGATTTACCATGGAGGTCAAAAAAGATGGCAAACTACCCTTTTTGGATGTCTTAATTAAAAGGAGACATGATGGTTCAATGAGCCACTCTGTCTACAGGAAAGCTACCCATACAGATGCTTACTTGAAACCGGATTCCCACCACCATCTATCCCAGAAGAACTCCCTCATCAAGACTCTATACCATAGAGCCCAATGCATTTCCGACCAGGAACACATTTCCAGTGAACTCAAGCACGTACACCAGGCTCTCAGGGCTAATGGTTACTCCGACTACACAATCCGCAAAGCCATCACTCCAGTCATGAAGAAGGATCCTCTTGTGGAGCCACTCAAAACCATCACCTTACCCTACATTGCAGGGGTCACTAAAAATATCTCCAAGATCCTGAATAAACACAAGATCCAGGTCCGATTCAACACAGTACATAAAATCCGTGATTTAGTTCCATCTGTAAAAGATGCTGTTCCAGACATACAGTACCCGGGCGTTTACAAACTAAAGTGCCTCTGTGGTAGTAGCTACATTGGAGAAACCAAACGACATATCTCGGACCGCATCCGCGAACATAAAGCAGACTTGAAACACGGTAGGACGAACTCCTCTGCCGTGGCAGATCACTGTTATAATTCTGTGGGCTCACATGACATTGACTTCTCCAAGACGGAGGTTCTTTGCAAACCAACCGGCTACCATGAGAGATTCGTTCATGAGGCCATTCACATATACAAACACAGAGGCAATTTCAACCGAGAAGATGGATTCTGGCTTAGTAACCATTGGAAAGATGTTTTAAATCATTTCTGTTCTTAATTAATTGTATTTTACGATGACCTTCAGACCGCAGCTCTTTCGCCACCATTGACTCTTAATACCTCTCACACCACGGTTAATGGTATGGTTTACAACATGGAGTATGATAGCGCCTCGCAGCTGTCTCTCTCCCCCTCCTCTGTTCCGACCATGGATGAACTCGTCCGTCTGAACGGGGCCCGTAGCTATACGTGGTGCTAAAGTTGAGGGTAAGAATCCACCCATTTTTTCGCCATATAGCATTGTGATATATAACGACTTATTGTTGGTAGCTTAGCTGATTGGAGAATATAGAGTTTATTGATAACATTAAGGTAATTTATATTTTAGTTTTTTTTTATTGGTTGACTATATAGTACTGTGAATAGCTCAGATGTGTAGGCCTTGACTTCAACATAGTCATTTCTGTGACCAGTCACTAGCTAATCACTCAGTTATTTCAATGCTAAATTCGCCTAGTTATTTCAATGCTAAATTCTCCTGTTTGATTTGTACTAAGTGCCTCGGTGAATGTGTATGCTCTGACTTTAACGTAGCTATTTCTGTGACCAGTTACAAGCTAATCACTCAGCTATTTCAATGCTAAATTCTATGCTAATTCCTTTGTCAAGGGGTGCCTCTGCGGATATGTATGCTTTAACTTAGCTATTTCAATGCTAAATGCTATGCTAATTCCTTTATCAAGGGGTGCCTCTGCGGATGTGTATGCTTTAACTTTTAACATAGCTATTTCTGTGACCAGTCACAAGCTAATCACTCAGCCATTTCAATGCTAAATTATATGCTAATTCCTTTGTCAAGGCGCTTTGTTTGCTCTCACACAGCTTAAAGGTCGTGATCTGAACGTGGCTCTTTCACTCCAGCGCTGTCCTACCAGACAGTCTCGTCCCTTCATCTTTTGAAGGCCGCTTGTGTTGTGGCCGAAACGTCGTGAGAATATTATTGTGTTATTTTATTTTATCAATTTATTATTTTATTCTCATTCTACGTGACTTTATGAATGACTACTGCATTATTTCTGTGTTTAATAAAGTAGTGAATTTTGATGGCTGTTTTGCCATGCAGTTCAGATACCCACTTAATCCACGAGATGGCATCACTTCAGTGGTTGCAAATTCCAAATGTAGGGGCAAAAACAGTGAATTATTTGATAAACATTTGAAATGAGAGGTGTTGTATGCATGTTGAATTTATTTCGCACCATATGTAGCCGAGTGTATCAAGTAACACACTCATTAGGCGTATTTATCCGAAAGTGTGATTAAACATGCTACCTTACATTGTACCAATTACTGCTCTGGCCCATGGACTAAATAGCTCGATTACAACCGCTACATTTGAATGCATTAATTCCGCACGTAAATATACAATGACCAACGGTGTGTGGCTGCAATACCACAAGAGCTCCATGATAGAGTCAATGAAGCCTACAATCTCAATTTAATTGCCAGCTATGGGGAGCATCACTGGCTCGTGATACCTGAACCGATCCTACCACCCTGCACTCACCAGCGTGATGAAGTATGGCTCAACTCCTAGGAAATGTGTTTTTCGCCACACACTACACTATACATCACACCACATACGCTACACTTGACACCACACTACACTTTCCATCACATTTAATTTATTATACACGCTTTATGCAACACCACCTAAACAACACACAGTACAAAATATACACTGTACAACACACTATTCATATTCTAGATTTTAAGCTTTCGTGACTGCAAGGATCCATACTCTTTGGTTCTATTCGGTAAAGTCACGTAGGTAAAAAATAAAATAACAAAAATCACGACGTTTCAGCCACAACACAAGTGGCCTTCATCAGGTGAAGGGACCGTGCTGTCATGAGGACAGCGTTGGAGTGAAAACAGCCAAGCCCAGGTCGCATCCTTTATGCTGTGTGGGAGGAAGCAAAACGCTTTGACAAAGCAATTAGCATAAACATGAGCATGATGTACGTAGGAGGTGCATGGGCCATGATGGACCAGGAACGGGTGGGGACCATGACGGACCAGCAGCGGGGGGGGGGGGGGGGGAGTAGAGTGAGTGGAGTGAGTGAGTGGAGTGAGTGGAGTGAGTGAGTGGAGTGAGTGAGTGGAGTGAGTGAGTGGAGTGAGTGAGTGGAGTGATTGGAGTGAGTGAGTGGTGTGAGTGAGTGAGTGGAGTGAGTGGAGAGAAATAAGCAGCTGTGAAAGTTTGGGATACCAATACTTGAAAAAATTTACTGTACCATTGAAAATTAGTTTAATGTTTGGTTTCATTTAGAACATCTTTCCAATGATTACTTAATTTGAAACCATCCTCTCGGTTGAAATTGTGTCCGTGTTTGTAAATCTGAATTGCCTCGTGGACAAATCTCTGATAAAAACCCGTGGGTTTGCAGAGAACCTTGGTATCGGAGAAAACTATATCGTGATCACCCACAGCGTTGTAACAGTGGTCAGCTACGGCAGAAGAATTCGTTCTGCCGTGTTTCAAATCTAATTTGTGCTCGCGAATTCGGTCAGAGACATGTTGCTTCGTCTCCCCGATATAGCAATCACCACAAGTGCAGCTCAATTTGTAAACCCCGGGGTACTGAAAGTTAGGAGCGACATCCTTCACGGATGGGATCAGGTCACGGATTCTGTGTACTGTATTGAACCGGACCAGGATCTTGTGTTTGTTTAGAATTTTGTAGATCTTTTTAGTAACGCCTGTTATATATGGTTCTGTGATGGGTTTGACCGGAGTATCAAGTGGTTGTTTCTGTATGGAGGGAGAAACAGCTTGGCGGATGGTACGGTCAGAGTATCCGTTTCTCTTGAGGGCCAGGTGTACATGTTTTATTTCACTGGTCAGGTGGTATTGGTCCGAAATGCAATGTGCCCTGTGGTATAACGTTTTGATGAGAGAATTATTTTGAGCTGGGTGGTGGTGGGAATCAGGTTTCAAGTAGGAATCTGTGTGGGTGGGTTTCCTGTAGACAGAATGCCCCAGTGAGCCATCAGGTCTCCTCTCAAACAGAACATCCAAGAAATGTAGCTTGCCATCTTTCTACACTTCCATGGTGAACTTGATGGTGGGATGTCTAGAATTGATGTGGTATAGGAAAAGGTTGAAAGCTGGGAGGCCATGTGGCCAAATGCCTAAAGTGTCATCCACATATCTCTTCCACAGGGAAGGTCTGAGGGTGGAAGTCTGGATGGCGTCTGATTCAAATTTCTACATCAAAACATTGGCTATCACTGGTGATAAGGGAGAACCCATGGGGGTACCCTCATTTTGTTTGTAGAAGGTGCCATTCCAAGTAAAGTAGGTATTGGTGAGGCAGTGTCTAATCAGTGCAGGTGTATCGGGCCTAGTCCATGTTGTACCAAATTTTCAATTATTTCAATGGTATCAGGTGCCGGGTCCTTGGTAACAGGGAGACCACATCGAAGCTGACAAGGATATCGTCAGGGGACAGTACAACGTAGATGATATCATCTCTCAGGTCGATGTGGCCCTGAAAGGCATAGGACACATCCAAGCAGACGTTACGAGAGCTGAAATAGCCACTATTGTTAAGAATGCTAAGAAACCCATTGACAACATCAGCAAAAATGAACGCTCTGAACTCGCGAATTTAAAAAACAGAAGTGATATATAGGAATAGGTTTTACCCTTTTAACTGGCACAAAAACTGACACCTTTATTCAAGGCATCATGTTTGCAATAACCACAACACAAGCAGTCAAATATTTGCATTTTGGTTATTGCAAACATGATGCCTTGAATAAAGGTGTCAGTTTTTGTGCCAGTTAAAAGGGTAAAACCTATTCCTATATCTTGTTACTGGCAAAGGAGGTCTCATAATGTATAAGTGATATAGTCATCCTCTCAGCCGACAAAGGCAACGCTACTGTAATAATGGATAAAGATTCGTACAACAACAAAATCCAGAACCTACTCAACGATGGAAGTCACTCAAAAATTAAAAATGACCCTACTAATAGGCTAACTATAAAAACCAACAAGATCATCACAAGTTCGACCTCCCTAATCAAACCAACTAAACGTCCCTCCTTAAAACCTTCTGCTGCAAGACCCCCTAGATTCTATGGTCTCCCCAAGATTCATAAAGAAGGCACTCCACTACGACCCATCGTATCCACGATCAACTCCCCTACCTATAAGCTAGCACGTTTTCTGTCAGATACCTTGCTACCTTTCACTGGCAAGACCTCCTCAGCAGTACTTAACTCAGCTCATTTAGTCTTTATGGTCAAAGACGTTGTACTGTCCCCTGACAATATCCTTGTCAGCTTCGATGTGGTCTCCCTGTTCACCAAGGTCCCGGTACCTGATACCATTGAAATAATTGAAAATTTGGTACAACATGGACTAGATCCCGATACACCTGTGCTGATTAGACACTGCCTCACCAATACCTACTTTACTTGGAATGGCTCCTTCTACAAACAAAATCAGGGTACCCCCATGGGTTCTCCTTTATCACTAGTGATAGTCAATGTTTTCATGGAGAAATTTGAATCAGACGCCATCCAGACGTCCACCCTCAGAACTTCCCTGTGGAAGAGATATGTGGATGACACTTTAGGCATTTGGCCACATGGCCTCCCAGCTTTCAACCTTTTCCTATACCACATCAATTCTAGACATCCCGCCATCAAATTCACCATGGAAGTGGAGAAAGAAGGCAAGCTACCATTCTTAGATGTTCTGTTTGAGAGGAGACCTGATGGCTCACTGGGGCATTCTGTCTACAGGAAACCCACCCACACAGACTCCTACTTGAAACCTGATACCCACCACCACCCAGCTCAAAATAATTATCTCAACAAAACGTTCTACCACAGGGCACATTGCATTTTGGACCAACACCACCTGACCAGTGAATTAAAACATGTACACCTGGCCCTCAAGAGAAACAGATACTCTGACCTTACCATCCGCCAAGCTGTTTCTCCCTCCATACAGACACAACCACTTGATACTCCGGTCAAAACCATCACAGAACCATATATAACAGGCGTTACTCAAAAGATTTCCAAAATTCTAAACAAACACAAGATCCTGGTCCGTTTCAATACAGTACACAGAATCCGTGACCTGATCCCATCCGTGAATGATGTCGTTCCTGACTTACAGTACCCCGGGGTTTACAAATTGAGCTGCACTTGTGGTGATTGCTATATCGGGGAAACGAAGCGACATGTCTCTGACCGAATTCGCGAGCACAAATCAGATTTGAAACACGGCAGAACGAATTCTTCTGCCGTAGCTGACCACTGTTACAACGCTGTGGGTGATCACGATATAGTTTTCTCCGATACCAAGGTTCTCTGAAAACCCACGGGTTTTTATCAGAGATTTGTCCACGAGGCAATTCAGATTTACAAACACGGACACAACTTCAACCGAGAGGATGGTTTCAAATTAAGCAATCATTGGAAAGATGTTCTATATCAAACCAAACATTAAACTAATTTTCAATGGTACAGTAATTTTTTTCAAGTAGTGGTATCCCAAACTTTCACAGCTGCTTATTTATCTCCACTCACTCCACTCACTCACTCCACCCACTCACTCCACCCACTCACTCCACCCACTCACTCCACCCACTCACTCCACCCACTCACTCCACTCACTCACTCCACCCACTCACTCCACCCACTCACTCCACCCACTCACTCCACCCACTCACTCCACCCACTCACTCCACTCACTCACTCCACTCACTCACTCACTCCACTCACTCACTCCACTCATTCACTCCACTCACTCACTCCACTCACTCCACTCACTCCACTCACTCCACTCACTCACTCTACATCCCCCCCCCCCGCTGCTGGTCCATCATGGTCCCCACCCGCTCCTGGTCCATCATGGCCCATGCACCTCCTACGTACATCATGCTCATTTTTATGCTAATTGCTTTGTCAAAGCGTTTTGCTTCCTCCCACACAGCATAAAGGACGCGACCTGGGCTTGGCTGTTTTCACTCCAACACTGTTCTCATGACAGCACGGTCCCTTCACCTGATGAAGGCCACTTGTGTTGTGGCCGAAACGCCGTGATTTTTGTTATTTCATTTTTTACCTACGTGACTTTACCGAATAGAACCAAAGAGTACACTATTCATACTATACTTGACACTTCACACAACACTATATATGACACAGACTGTACTATCCACGTTATTGCACACTATACAGCACAAATTACAGACACTAGACGATAAACCACAAACTACAGACACTACACTATACACAACACTGTATACCACACTGCACGACACACTCCACACACAATACTCACTTTACACCACTCTCCAGTACATTACAACCCAGACACAAAATATACACCGAAAACAATACCGTAAAGGACGACCCCTGTGGAGACGAAGCGATGAATGAGTTCACGTGCAAGAGATGGACGGACGGTGGGAGCGATGGACCGTGAGTGAGGGCGACTGGTGGAAGATGCCTTCATCCAGCAGTGGAGAGACAATGGCAGGAGCCGACTGCAACGCGCGGCGGCACTCTCCCTCTTGAGTTTTGTGAATCTACAGAGGCACAGAAATCACAGAGACGGTTGCCTACAGCCACATTCCCCGAAATCCATGAGACGCGTCAGAAAGTAAGACGCACAAATCTGGTGACAAGTAAAAGAATCCTCGTGTAGCCTGTAACAGACTGTTGGGGCAAGTGCTGTTCGAGCGAGTAAGCAGCACCTATGAAAGATGAAAGCCAGCAGGGCACACGAGGGGGCGGGTGGTCAACAACCACGCCCGGCCGCCTTTGTCTCCGCAGCGGCGATGTTTACTGCACACCGCACCGGGAACTAACTTGAGGCTGAGTTGACCAAGGGGAGGCCCACAACCGGTTTAAATAATCGTCACCTGCTGTTGGTGGTCGTGAGCGGGAATCGAACTCGGTTCGCCGGGTTCGTAGAGTGCGCTAACCACTGCTCCAGCGCTCTACAAAGACAAAGCTCCCCCGTGTAGCCTGTAACAGACTGTTGGGGAAAGTGCTGTTAGCGAGTTGCACCTATGAAGACCGGAAACTGCACACGAGGCGTTGGGTTGGTCAGCACAACGCCCGGCCGCCTTTGTATCCCCACACACACATACAGGATTGTAAGTTGCACCCCCGACTTTTGCTTCACACTCGTGGGGGCCGGGCAGAGAGAGAGGAGGCGTCTGTCGTGTGTTGGGAGCGATGGTGCAGCGGTTAACGCTGCGCTACGAACCCGGTGACCCGAGTTCGAGTCCCGATCACGGCCACCAACACCAGGTGACGATTAACTGAACCGTTCCCGGGCCTCCCCAAGGTTGACTCAGCCTCAAATGAGCACCTGGTGCGGTGTGTAAACATCGCCACTGGGAAGACAAAGGCGGCTGGCCTTCAAAGGTGCTCGTTAACAGCAATTGCCCTCAACAGTCTGTTAAGATAATACGGGAAGTCTGTGTCTTGTATCTCGTTTGACCCCAGGCTGAGTGGACGCGACTCGCTGTGATGCGTAAACCTCCGCCCTCCAGTGGCCACATTGGTTAATTTCACTGCACCTGCTGAATCATTATCAGAATGAAACTAAAACTAGACTATTGTTTTTACGTTGCCAGGTAAGGCCCGCTGAGCTACATAGCTCTTTTTCAGAAGCGACCTGGCCATAGTTGATAGCTCAACGAAATGGCTTATTAAGTGGTCATTTATAGCAACCAAATACTCTAAACGCATGTTTATAAATGTGAAGGGGAGAACCCGGAGAAGAAAAACGACGCGACCCTGGGGAGAGAGACATGCAAACATCAAATATACAGAAGGTGTTAGGGTCGGGATCGAATCCACGACCTCCTGCACACCAGGCGAGGTAGTTAATATCTCGCCACCGGGGCACCCAAAATAGGCGGATATAAGGGTCCATGGGGGGGTCCAGAATATTTTAACCGGTTCTGGGCACCCCCTAGGTCGACTCAGCCTCAAATGAGTACCTGGTTCCCTGTGTAAACACCAGCATTTGGCAGACAAAGACGGCCGGACGAGGTGCTGGCAACCCACCCATCAGAATAATCGGCTATGATCTATCCACTGCTGGATGGTGGACTCCTCCAAATCCGTCGTCACCTGTCTCGAACTGGTGCCGCAACAATCCATGTCATCTCCAGCGCGTGAGCTGATGTCGTCGCTCCATCTCCGCGCTGGATTTCCTCCCCGCGGGCGCGTTCACACCCTTTGGGTGTCTCTCCGTCGTTAGTCTCGACCACTGGTCGTCGTCTCTTCTCGTGACGAGTCCTGTGTGGCTGGCTTCACTGGCGAGAGGAGCGGTGGTGCAGTGGTTAACGTGCTGTGTTATGAACGGAGTTTGATTTATGGCCACGGTTAACAGTGGAAAGTAATACTAGAACCGATCCTGCCCACTTCTCCTTCCCCCCCCACCCCGCTCACCTTCACCAACACTGAACACCGTGGGGGAAGTAAAATCAACCATCGCCAACATGGCGTGGGGGAGGTCTTCATCCAGCAGGGGACTGACAAAGGCGCTGTAAACTATACATTATTTTTATTTAATTATTGCAGTACTCAAAGACTGTCTACATAGTAACTGAGCCAATGCATTTTCAACCCAGCTTGTCTTCAATTTCTATCCTTGTGATGAGGCCAATGGGTCTGTCGTTCTTCAAGTCAAGTTTATATATATCAACGTTGAAGCGAGCAGTGGGTGGGGAACATTTTCCTTACTGAGGACCGAATAGGAGTTTTTGCGGGCCAATACAAAACCCCTACATGAACTTAACAGACTGTTGGGGCAAGTGCTGTTCCCTAGCACCTATGAAGACAAATACGGCATATGAGGGGGTGGGTGGCCAAAACTTCACCCGGCCGCCTCTGTGTCTCCCCAGTGCTGATATTTACACACCGCACCGGGTAACTCATTCGAAGGCTGAGTCGACCTAGGAGATGCCCAGGACCACTTCAAATATCCGCACTGTTATTGGTCGCGAGTAATCATATAAATTAATACAGCAGTCACTTGTAATAAAATAAACATTTAACAAATTACTTTCTGATCTGGATTCAAAACTGAATTTTGAAGATCACATTGATTATATTGGAAAAAAGACAAAAATAAAAATTGGTTTTCTGTATCGACACAAGCACTGCTTCCCCCCAATGTTCCGTTTGGAATTGATAAAAGCTACCATTCTGCCTCTACTTGACTACTGTGACATCGTGTATAAATCAGCCCCAAGCACTGTACTGAAGAAGCTTGATTCCATCTATCACTCGGCCTTAAGATTTACATTGAACTGCCCATATAGGACTCACCACTGTGATCTCTACATTGGGTCAAACTTAACATATCTTAATGTTCGACGGCTTGTGCACCAGATCTTATTTATTCACGATGAACTTACAAAAAAATCCGCAGACTACCTGCTGGATCTCCTCTCTGTTTCAAAGAACAAATTTGACCTCAGGTCTTCGCTCATTTGCCAGCTTCACCTTCCCTATTGCCGTACAAAAACTCGAGGAAGGGCCTTTGCTATTGATGCCCCCAGAGTCTGGAATGCTATTGCCAATAAACTGCAACTTGAATCTCTACCAATGAGATCTTCTCTCAAAACTGCTCTAGAGGAGTTGTACACCCCTAGCTGCCACTGCTATTCATTGGCGTAAAATAAAATAAAATGTTTCGCTCCGGATGACGCTGCCAAGTATTATGTATTTTGATTTTGCGTGCTGATCTTAAAGGTGCATTGAAAAATTTGATACTCCGACCGATGCTTCTGTTGTTGTGGAGTAACTAATGCAGCCAGCTATGTTTCTAGGGTTTGGTGTTACATGTTATTTATGTAGTTTATTGTAAAAATTCGGTTACAGCCCTTGTGATCACTGTTACGTTGCAATTATAGCTTTATTTTTTGGTGATTAGGAAAACGTTTTTTGGCTTGGACATGTTTGTTTTGTTGCAGTACGGAGTTAGACTGATGGCCTTAATCTAAGTTTTTGTGGTTATTGTTGTTTGACTTGCATCCCACTGGGATTTTTTGCACACAGCGTTGGTGTACGGTGCTTTTTTTTCAAGGATTTTCTGTTTGCACAGTCACATAGTCACTTTAAGATGTTTTTCTTGTTCGTGTTTTTGTTTTTTGTTGTGGTTGCACCCGCTTCAAGAGCCGGATGGCTCACAGGGCTATACCAAAATAAACTGAAATATAGAATTATTGTAAAATGGTTAAACCATTACAGTATTATGATTTAAGCCTTAAGACAAATAATTAATGATTTGCCTCAAAACTTTAATTACAGCATATTTCCCTATCGATTTTATTGTAATCATATACAAACATGCAAAATAGTTTTTTTTTTTTCGGGTAAGCTACGGAACTATGTTATTGTGAGTGTTTAAATATACATATCACATATTTAACATGCTTTTATAGACTTTAACAGCTATAAATGCTATATTTATTTCAAAAATATTTTTTATACAGAATTCTTACCAATCATATCGACTTTTGATTCTAGTCATAATTCCGCGTTTTGAGAATTACCTCAACTATATAACTGTTACTATGAATGTTGACATTAGCAACTTTAATCTGTAATGTTATTAAAGATTTACCTCAGAACGCTTGCAGACGCGTTAAACCCTTAATCAAATAACTCTTATGCGTACAAGTGGTGACCGTATCCCACTGCTACTTAACTCCAAGTATAATACATTAAACCAACCCAGTGACCCTTTATTTCACGTACCTGCACGCAAAAAGCGACACTTTGATTTCAGCCCTTTCCACTGGGGCGGAGACGGAGAGACGGAACGAGTTTGACGTGCAAGAGACGGACGCACGCTGGGAGCGAGGGACCGTGAGCGACGACCGGTGGAAGATGCCTTCATCCAGCAGTGGAGAGACAATGGCAGAAGCCGACTGTGACGCGCGACACTCTTCTCCCTGTTGAGCGACGCGGCGTCTCTCGTTCCTCGTCTCTACTCTCAGCAGACACCGACACAGAGGCCGCGAGGCCTTCCCGCGTGCCTACACGCCGCCCACGGGCACGTGGTTATTTTACCTCAGCTGAACAAATATTTGAGGCAAACATTAATTTGTGACGAAGAAACGACAACAATCCGACGAGTGGCAACTCTCCCTGCGCTTGTACTCACGCAAACGTTAACCATAACTGTGAACAAAAGTTGAGTAACTTTCATCGCGGCACAAATCATTATCACGATTGCTCCTATCTCCGAGAATGTCCGTGTCTCCGAGCTCTCGACAAGATGGCGATTCCCGCCAATCTATGCCGCGGCCACTTTCCCTTACGAAGATGCCTGCTCCTGTTTCCCTTGGTGATGCTGCCCCTTGCACTGCCCTATCCAAGATGGCAGGTCCTTTTAATTCTCAGGGGACTTGTTTTCCATTACGAAGATGGCCGTTAGTGCCTCTTCACTGGGGCGTCTCGGGTTCAGCTGGCGCTTTGCATTACCCTTACCAAGATGGCCGTCGCCGCCAAATCTCGTAAAAAGGTCGCCGGTACCGTTTTGTACGATGAAACACAATCCTCGTGAATAAAGAAATTGAGAGGCTACATGACATAGGGAGGTGGAACCACAACGGGGAACTGCAGAGATTAGACTCCTGACCCATGCTGCTGAATGTGAACGTTAAGAGCACCACTGAGTGGACGGAGCCCCGCCCCTACAGCTCGTGGCTGTGACGTGCGGCGTGATCGACGGGCAGCCACGAGGCTGTCGGTTGGGGCAATTAAACACAGGAATGAGATAATAGACAAATAGGGGAGAAATAGCAGTTGGAGTTCTGTTAAGCCTGGAGAGGAGAGGGAGTGGCTGCGTAGTCAAACTTAGACGTTACACCAGTGCTGCGGGGATTATTACATTAAGTGAAGCGATTTGAAGACAGTTTTAAATGTATTTTGCTTAGAGACAAGGACGGTGTCATTTGCAAGAGTAACTTAAGTCACCAAAATTACAAATACAAGAACATAAAGTACAACAATCATCTCGATTGAATATATCGTGAGACAAAGCATGCAAAAGGGCACAATCATAGATCAATATAAACTAAAATACATTTCCTGCAACGAATGTTATCTTGAGATAAATTACTTTTAAAAACAATTCATTATTAACATTCGTACAATTACAGACATAAAATGAATAGAGGGTGCTTGTTGCACAGGCAACGAGAATCACATTCCCACGGGGCACCATGTGACCTCAGTGCGCTGTGACATCAGTGTGACGTCACCATTATATCACGAATACATAGACCGTGTGACTCCAGTGCAATGACATCACTGTGACGTCACCATTATATCACGATTACATACACAACCATGTGACTCCAGTGCAATGACATCACTGTGATGTCACATCCGCCCACAAATTCAGTTGCTCATCTGGCACCGTGAGGTTCAGACATGTTCTGGGTTTTCTGTTGCAAATTTTTCAAAAAATCAAATCCAGCCATCATAATCTTGAGGACACGTTTTTGGATGCATTTTTATACTTTGCAACCACATCGCCACAATGTCGAAGGCCAAGAAAAAGGGCTTCATTAAACATCTCAAGAACATCTTCTGTTGCTTCTGCAGTGCTTCAGATGATGAGGTTTATGAGCCAAGCAGCTGTGTTCAGAGCTCTGCAGCAAGCCATGAGACGAGCCCAGTGGCTAGTCATGAGAAGACCGAGGTGGCAAGTCTTGAGGCGAGGCCAGTGGCTAACAATGAGATGGACCTGGAGACAAGCCGCGAGGTGGACACAGTGGATAACCGTGAGATGAGCCTGGTAGATAGCCATGAGATAGGCCCAGAGGCAAGCTGCAAGTTGGACCCAGTGGATAACTATGAGATGAGCCCGGTGGCTAGCCATGAGAAGACTGAGGTGGCAAGTCATGAGGCAAGCCTGGTAGATAAACATGAGATGGGCCTAGAAGCAAGCCACAAGGTGGACCCAGAAGATAATTGTGAGATTAGCTTCGTGGCTAGCAATGAGATGAGCCTGGTGGCTAGCCTTGAGACGAGCCCGGTGCCTAGCCAAGAGGCAAGTCAGATGGGTAGCTATGGGCCCAACCCAATAGCGGACAGCGGTTCAAACCGGGTGGCAGACCATGGGCCAAGCCCGGTGGTAGATCGGGAGCCGAGCCAAGATGAAGGGGACAAAGCGAGTCCAATTGCAAGCCACCAAGATATTCGTGCTGCTAGCAACAAGGCTGCTGAATGGAAGGGATGCCAGGTTACAAGCCACCAGGGCAGTCCAGGTTGCGGGAGTGCTCAGTCTGCTGGTCAAGGGCAAGGCGAGGCAGCAAATTGCGGGTTAGGCCAGGCAGCCGCTCAAGTGAGGAGACCAAGACGCCGGGGTGGCCAAGCTGCCCGAAGGAGGGGCAGCCAGCATACCGCTCATGGGAGGATGCCGGATGACAGACAGAAGAACGCCATTCCATCGACAGCGTCTGCCATCATCAGGCCCACCTCCCAGAAGCTAGCTGCCCATTCTGTGCCAGAAAAGATTGCCGTGGAAGGTAAGCTTGTACCAAAGTGACTCTGTAACCACTAGCTTGACTTTGGAATTCGCTCTCATGGTATCTTCTCCCAAGTTCTTATAACCTTGCTTAATCCCAAAAAGGTGTTAACGCTTATCTACTATAACTTCCCTGCTGGGTAATTGACGTGTTTGGCATTTGGGACTGCGTTCAGAAACAGTGGATAAAAACACGTCAATGTAGTTCAACTGCAATCTCATAAGCAACTCTGCAGTAGGGATTAGTTCCAGATAAAACGTTTGTCAGATATTTGCACAATGTACTGTGTTATATACTTACGTATAATCGGGATGGCAAAAGTGACACGAAGCCATGAGACACAATTTATGGAGGAAAATCAACGTGATATCCAGGATCCATCGATGCCCGTCGATAACCGTTCATTTCGAGGCAAAACTTGCATAGTCAAAATATTGGACAAGGACCAGGTTTATGCCCTATCCGTTGAATATTGTTACCCTGACCACGTTAACAGAAATTACGTCAAGAAACAGCTCACTGCAAGGTCACCTAGAGTTGAAAAATACATGGTTGTGAAAGGGTTAATAAAGAGCACCGCTAAAACAATATCACAAGTTCTGGCTTCACCACGCAACTTTCGAGCCAGTCTCCAGAGTGCCTCGAGTGTAAAGAGAAAATTTCCTGTATGTTTTGTGCGCAGATAACAACGATAATGGAGCTCCACGACTCGCGCCAGAATCGGGGGAAAACCTGAGCCTCACGTGGCAGTGGAACGCATGCGAGGGTGCTGGCCTTGACAACATGGGGAACACCTGTTTCCTCAATGCCACCCTGCAGTGCCTCACTTACACCGCACCACTGGCAAACTACCTGATCTCCAGGCACCACTCAGGAAGATGTGAGTTCCCAGAACACTTTGAAATACCAAGCTGAAAATAATTGTGTTCTGTGAAGATGTCCTTGCTGTGTGCTGCACCTACAGCTTAGCTGTTTGATCCGTGTTGTACTGATAGCATGTGCCACCTCTGCCTCATTTCACAGGTACATATAATGGATTTTGCATGATGTGCATAATGGAAAGGCACACCATTGCAACATTCAGCTCCAAGGGCAAGGTCATCAAGCCCTTGGAAATCGTCCAAAACCTCAAACGTGAGTTCTGTTCAGTACAACACAATTGTGCACATTGAATTTAGAACATATTCATTGGGTGGCAGAGTGGCGCATTGGTAAAACGTTTCCCTTGTAACCTTGTGGTCAAACCGCTTATGACCTCCATCCATTTACCCACAGGGATCGCCAAACACCTGCAGTTTGGCAAACAGGAGGACGTGCATGAGTTCTTCTGCTACATCGTAGAAGCTCTGCATCTCTCCTGCCCAATCAACCACCACAAGTAAGTAGTGCACGTCCTAGGCCACTGGTTCCCAACCTGTTACCAAAAATTCACAACAAAGTTTATAGAATATTATTTAAATAAGCGCTTGGCTGCAAAGTAACGTAGGGTCGAAACAAAAAGGAGTATAACTCTCCCATGAGCGCACTTGGTAAAGATGATGCATCTGGAAGCCACCGAATGTGTGATGTCATTCATTTCCACGTGCAGGCCAGAAGAACATGTGGAGAAGACCTCGGTGATTCACCAGATCTTCACAGGGCAGCTAAAATCGACAGGTGTGTGCCAGCTCCATGTGCAAAATCATCGCTGCAAGTAGCAATCACACCGAGTATGACGACGCATGCTGCACAGTGCAGATGAACCCTGCACTCATACGCATGTACCCAGCAGGACATAAGCAAAACACACAAATACAGAGATCTCCCTGAAGCCTTAACAGAATGCTGGAGCAATTGCTATTAGCAAGTACCTATGTAGGCCAACAGGGCACATGACAAGGTGGTGTGGCTAGCACCATGCCCGGCCACCTTCGGGTGGCTAGCACCAGTGCTGATGTTACACAATGCACCAGATACTAATTTGAGGCTGAATCGACCGTGAGCGAGGATCGAACTCAGTTCACCAGTGCGCTAACCGCTATATTTCCACTCCCCGCACAATAGAAAAATGCACAAGCACACAGACACAACAACCCATTTGATCAGATACAAACACATTTTATTCGATTCTGCTAATCAGAATGCTAACTTCCTCTAATTGCACGTGTGGATGTGTGCGCGTGCGTTTACTTGTGTTCCACAGTGGAGTGCACGCAGTGTTCCTGCACCTCGGACAGATTCGAAAACTGCCTGGACATCAGTCTTCACATCAACGTGAGAATCGAGGAATTCTTGATTTAATTAAATGGTATCTTTGCTCGTGACGAGTTTCGAATTTAAACGTTGGGATGAATATTTTCTCATTTTCAAGCAACACTTTTGATCTTTTTCGGATCGTGTACATTACACTAGTCGCGTCACTCAAACACATTAAGTTTGCCCATCGTCTGGAATGCTGCACATTGGATGAATCTGAAAATTGGGAGCACGTCCTTAATTACTGTCAACTAATGATAATGCCCTCTTATGTCACACAACAGCCAGTACAACATAAGGACTCACTGTTTTAACGGCTGCAAAATGTTTCCAGTGTTCTTTTCAAGCACTCATTTGCCTTCACATCGTTCTATTTGACAGAATTCGCCAGATCTGCTGACTGCTTTTGCAGATTTCACCAAGACAGAGACACTGGACGAATACACTTGCCAAAGGTGAGTATGGCACGACGTCAATGTCACGCGAGTCTGTCTACTTTGTCACGCCAACATATTTGTACAGTTATTCACTGGCATCTCGGTCATTAAACTGACGCTGCTGCTTTTTGGTGCGCAGGTGCTGTTGCAAGGTGAAGGCCACGAAGAGGATGAGCCTTCACCATCTCCCGAACGTCTTGGCCCTCTCCATCAAGAGATATGACCTGTTTGGAAACAAGATCAATCGGGTAATGTTTGGTTAATATACAAGTTTTTTTTACATTTCTCCTAAAATGTGGCTGCATTTTCTCCAATTTCTCATTGCATGTTTTTGTGCTGCTTCCTTTTTGAGTAATTTCTGTGATTTATTTCGCGTTATTTCTTTTGCCACGGTTTTAACCGAGATCACTCGTACAAATGTGACTTTTCATGTTCTCTCGAGCGCCCACCTGGTTAATCTACCTAAACTGGGCTCTATGGCGGTGAAATCTTAACTCCCTCCCCAAGCATACAGGTCGTGGGTTTGATCCCGATCCTAATGCCTGTATATTTGGAGTTTGCATGTTCTCCCTGTATTCACGTGGGTTTTTCTCCGGGTCCTCCAGTTGCTTCTAGAATATTTGGCTGCTAAAACTATTCACAGTGAAAAGCCACTTTGTTGAGCTATCATTTGTGGCTAGATCGCTTCTGAGAAAGAGCTATATAGTTCAGTCAGCATTACCTGGTAAAGTAAAAAAATAGAACAAAAATTATAATCAATAACTCGACCCTGCATCATTCTTCCCCTCTTCCCTGCCTAACACCATCTCTGTTTCTGCATCACTGCCTCCTTCCGCACCACTGCAGCATTGCCCGTACCCAGAGCACCTGGACGTGCGGCCATTCATGTCGCAGCAGGAGGACGCAGACCCTGTAGTGTACAGGTTATACTCAGTCCTTGTGCACTCCGGGAAATGCAGCACAGAGGGACATTACTACTGTTACAACAAGGTGATGTACTGCATTCATTATCACACAATCACACGCCAATCATTCGTACGCGAAGATCCTTTAAATAATTCGATTCAGTGAATAAAATCAAAACGATTCCTGCTCCTATGAGCCATGAGGTGGTGCTCATCTCCCATTTATAGGCCTCAGCCAGTGGTGAAAATTGTTCTTTGCTGTGACTGAGGGAGAGCGTATGCATAGAACAACCACTGGTGACTTCACCAAAAATGTGTAGTTACTTTATTGACCCTGGATAGATGATGGACCAAGTGAAGTCCCAACCAGGATTTGAACTTTCAAATGTAATTAATTATTTTTATGGATTATCGGTTCGATTACTCAACTTATAGGACAACACAATAATAGGTGGAATAAGAGGGTCACCTCTGTTCCTCATGTGTCATTTTACGAATATATGGGGAGTTTAGGTGCAATTGGATAATCGTCGTAATTAATCTTCGATGTTGTTTGCATACAGATCTGCGATGGGAGATGGTTCCGGATGGACGACGACTTGGTGACGCCGGTCGACACCAGGGTGGTCATGGAGAAACAGGCATACATCCTCTTCTACGTCAGGTGAGTAACCCACGAGTTGTATTTGTGGGTATGCACACAAGTGTGGTCAATGTGGAAGAGTAGACCAAATATCATCCAGAGTTTGTCTACTCGAGGATCCTCTGCCAGCAGTGGCATGAGCAAGAAATTTGAGCCACGCCGTTATCATTATAACTTTAACCTATGTTGGGCAGGTTGCCTTCCACCTTTGCTGTTAAGGCTCGATCTCTGTTGAGCTCACGGGAAGTTCACCAGGTTGCCCTTTGGGCCAATGAAACTCACGTAGCAGTCGTTCCATGTGCTGTGTGCAGGTCTCCAGAGATGAAGGCCATACCCGTGTGCAGTCAAATCAACGGCGGACATGGGAAATGGCATCAAAAGAGGCGGCAGCGACGACCCCCGACCCCGGCGATCAACCGTCATCACTGATGGATGATATCACAAGGGACGTGGTCAAGTTGCTGCCCCTGCCACCACCGCTGCCACCACTGCAAGGGCGATGCACACCGGGTCCTGATGAATACCGCTGATACAACACAGCCCAGCAGCGCCAGCACCACATCCACAAAGAAGATTATTACCATTGTAAATGTGTACATTTTATAATTTTGTGAATACAATACGTACTTTAAAATAAAAAAAGTTTGAATCAATTTCTTATTCTTGGGAATGATTCTGTATGTAGTTCGTAAGGCCATGTCCAGATCTAATAGCCAAGGGACATCCATACAGCAATGTGAACCTATGAAATGACTTAAATTTCGATTTAAAGCTTTCGTGACTGCAATGATTCATCTTCTTTGGTTCTTTCGGTAAAGTCACGTAAATGAGAATAAAATAATAAATTGATAAAATAAAGTAACACAATAATATTCTCACGACGTTTCGGCCACAACAACGATGGCAGCTATACAAAAATAAAAAGAGATCCCACCAACAGCCTGGTCACCAAATCGAACAAAATCATCTCTGATTCAACAGCATTAATTGATGAGATCAAACAGTTCTCGTTGAAACCCTCTGCTGCCAGACCACCAAGATTATATGGCCTTCCAAAGATACACAAAGAAGATACACCCCTTCGTCCCATCGTCTCTACTATCAACTCCCCCACCTACAAACTGGCACGTTTTCTTGCTGATATACTGCGACCTTTCACTGGAAAAAACACCTCTGCGGTACTAAATTCTACTCACCTGGTATCGACAATCAAAGGCATTTCCCTGTCCCCAGACGACCTGCTTGTCAGTTTTGATGTGGTGTCCTTGTTCATCAAAGTCCCGGTACCTGACACCATCGCTATCATTGAAGACCTGGTTCATCAAGGACTGCATACTGATGTACCCCCCCTGGTGAGACATTGCTTAACCAACACATACTTCACCTGGAATGAAACTTTCTACAAACAAACTGAGGGCACCCCAATGGGCTCCCCCCTATCTCCGGTTGTAGCCAACGTATTCATGGAAAATTTTGAAACTGACGCCATCCAGACTGCCACTCTACGCCCGACCTTATGGAAGAGGTACGTTGATGACACCTTTGTCATCTGGCCACATGGCCAGCCTGCTCTAGACCAATTCCGCGACCACATCAATTCCATACACCCAGCCATCAGATTTACCATGGAGGTCGAAAAAGATGGCAAACTACCCTTTTTGGATGTCTTAATTAAAAGGAGACATGATGGTTCAATGAGCCACTCTGTCTACAGGAAAGCTACCCATACAGATGCTTACTTGAAACCGGATTCCCACCACCATCTATCCCAGAAGAACTCCCTCATCAAGACTCTATACCATAGAGCCCAATGCATTTCCGACCAGGAACACATTACCAGTGAACTCAAGCACGTACACCAGGCTCTCAGGGCTAATGGTTACTCCGACTACACAATCTGCAAAGCCATTACTCCAGTCATGAAGAAGGATCCTCTTGTGGAGCCACTCAAAACCATCACCTTACCCTACATTGCAGGGGTCACTAAAAAGATCTCCAAAATCCTGAATAAACACAAGATCCAGGTCCGATTCAACACAGTACATAAAATCCGTGATTTAGTTCCATCTGTAAAAGATGCTGTTCCAGACATACAGTACCCGGGCGTTGACAAACTAAAGTGCCTCTGTGGTAGTAGCTACATTGGAGAAACCAAACGACATATCTCGGACCGCATCCGCGAACATAAAGCAGACTTGAAACACGGTAGGACGAACTCCTCTGCCATGGCAGATCACTGTTATAATTCAGTGGGCTCACATGACATTGACTTCTCCAAGACGGAGGTTCTTTGCAAACCAACCGGCTACCATGAGAGATTCGTTCATGAGGCCATTCACATATACAAACACAGAGGCAATTTCAACCGAGAAGATGGATTCTGGCTTAGTAACCATTGGAAAGATGTTTTAAATCATTTCTGTTCTTAATTAATTGTATTTTACGATGACCTTCAGACCGCAGCTCTTTCGCCACCATTGACTCTTAATACCTCTCACACCACGGTTAATGGTATGGTTTACAACATGGAGTATGATAGCGCCTCGCAGCTGTCTCTCTCCCCCTCCTCTGTTCCGACCATGGATGAACTCGTCCGTCTGAACGGGGCCCGTAGCTATACGTGGTGCTAAAGTTGAGGGTAAGAATCCACCCATTTTTTCGCCATATAGCATTGTGATATATAACGACTTATTGTTGGTAGCTTAGCTGATTGGAGAATATAGAGTTTATTGATAACATTAAGGTAATTTATATTTTAGTTTTTTTTATTGGTTGACTATATAGTACTGTGAATAGCTCAGATGTGTAGGCCTTGACTTCAACATAGTCATTTCTGTGACCAGTCACTAGCTAATCACTCAGTTATTTCAATGCTAAATTCGCCTAGTTATTTCAATGCTAAATTCTCCTGTTTGATTTGTACTAAGTGCCTCGGTGAATGTGTATGCTCTGACTTTAACGTAGCTATTTCTGTGACCAGTTACAAGCTAATCACTCAGCTATTTCAATGCTAAATTCTATGCTAATTCCTTTGTCAAGGGGTGCCTCTGCGGATGTGTATGCTTTAACTTAGCTATTTCAATGCTAAATTCTATGTTAATTCCTTTATCAAGGGGTGCCTCTGCGGATGTGTATGCTTTAACTTTTAACATAGCTATTTCTGTGACCAGTCACAAGCTAATCACTCAGCCATTTCAATGCTAAATTATATGCTAATTCCTTTGTCAAGGCGCTTTGTTTCCTCTTACACAGCTTAAAGGTCGTGATCTGAACGTGGCTCTTTCACTCCAGCGCTGTCTTACCAGACAGTCTCGTCCCTTCACCTGATGAAGGCCGCTTGTGTTGTGGCCGAAACGTCGTGAGAATATTATTGTGTTATTTTATTTTATCAATTTATTATTTTATTTTATCAATTTATTATTTTATTCTCATTCTACGTGACTTTATGAAATGACTACTGCATTATTTCTGTTTAATAAAGTAGTGAATTTTGATGGCTGTTTTGCCATGCAGCTCAGATACCCACTTAATCCACGAGATGGCATCACTTCAGTGGTTGCAAATTCCAAATGTAGGGGCAAAAACAGTGAATTATTTGATAAACATTTGAAATGAGAGGTGTTGTATGCATGTTGAATTTATTTCGCACCATATGTAGCCGAGTGTATCAAGTAACACACTCATTAGGCGTATTTATCCGAAAGTGTGATTAAACATGCTACCTTACATTGTACCAATTACTGCTCTGGCCCATGGACTAAATAGCTCGATTACAACGGCTACATTTGAATGCATTAATTCCGCACGTAAATATACAATGACCAACGGTGTGTGGCTGCAATACCACAAGAGCTCCATGATAGAGTCAATGAAGCCTACAATCTCAATTTAATTGCCAGCTATGGGGAGCATCACTGGCTCGTGATACCTGAACCGATCCTACCACCCTGCACTCACCAGCGTGATGAAGTATGGCTCAACTCCCAGGAAATGTGTTTTTCGCCACACACTACACTATACATCACACCACATACGCTACACTTGACACCACACTACACTTTCCATCACATTTAATTTATTATACACGCTTTATGCAACACCACCTAAACAACACACAGTACACAATATACACTGTACAACACACTATTCATATTCTAGATTTGAAGCTTTCGTGACTGCAAGGATCCATACTCTTTGGTTCTATTCGGTAAAGTCACGTAGGTAAAAAATAAAATAACAAAAATCACGACGTTTCAGCCACAACACAATTGGCCTTCATCAGGTGAAGGGACCGTGCTGTCATGAGGACAGCGTTGGAGTGAAAACAGCCAAGCTCAGGTCGCATCCTTTATGCTGTGTAGGAGGAAGCAAAACGCTTTGACAAAGGAATTAGCGTAAAAATGAGCATGATGTACGTAGGAGGAACATGGGCCATGATGGACCAGGAACGGGTGGGGACCATGACGGACCAGCAGCTGGGGGGGGGGGGGGAGTAGAGTGAGTGGAGTGAGTGAGTGGAGTGAGTGGAGTGAGTGAGTGGAGTGAGTGAGTGGAGTGAGTGGAGTGAGTGAGTGGTGTGAGTGAGTGAGTGGAGTGAGTGGAGAGAAATAAGCAGCTGTGAAAGTTTGGGATACCAATACTTGAAAAAATTTACTGTACCATTGAAAATTAATTTAATGTTTGGTTTGATTTAGAACATCTTTCCAATGATTACTTAATTTGAAACCATCCTCTCGGTTGAAATTGTGTCCGTGTTTGTAAATCTGAATTGCCTCGTGGACAAATCTCTGATAAAAACCCGTGAGTTTGCAGAGAACCTTGGTATCGGAGAAAACTATATCGTGATCACCCACAGCGTTGTAACAGTGGTCAGCTACGGCAGAAGAATTCGTTCTGCCGTGTTTCAAATCTGATTTGTGCTCGCGAATTCGGTCAGAGACATGTCGCTTCGTTTCCCCGATATAGCAATCACCACAAGTGCAGCTCAATTTGTAAACCCCGGGGTACTGTAAGTCAGGAACGACATCATTCACGGATGGGATCAGGTCACGGATTCTGTGTACTGTATTGAACCGGACCAGGATCTTGTGTTTGTTTAGAATTTTGTAGATCTTTTGAGTAACGCCTGTTATATATGGTTCTGTGATGGTTTTGACCGGAGTATCAAGTGGTTGTTTCTGTATGGAGGGAGAAACAGCTTGGCGGATGGTACGGTCAGAGTATCCGTTTCTCTTGAGGGCCAGGTGTACATGTTTTATTTCACTGGTCAGGTGGTATTGGTCCGAAATGCAATGTGCCCTGTGGTATAACGTTTTGATGAGAGAATTATTTTGAGCTGGGTGGTGGTGGGAATCAGGTTTCAAGTAGGAATCTGTGTGGATGGGTTTCCTGTAGACAGAATGCCCCAGTGAGCCATCAGGTCTCCTCCCAAACAGAACATCCAAGAAATGTAGCTTGCCATCTTTCTCCACTTCCATGGTGAACTTGATGGTGGGATGTCTAGAATTGATGTGGTGTAGGAAAAGGTTCAAAGCTGGGAGGCCATGTGGCCAAATGACGAAAGTGTCATCCACATATCTCTTCCACAGGGAAGGTCTGAGGGTGGAAGTCTGGATGGCGTCTGATTCAAATTTCTACATCAAAACATTGGCTATCACTGGTGATAAGGGAGAACCCATGGGGGTACCCTCATTTTGTTTGTAGAAGGTGCCATTCCAAGTAAAGTAGGTATTGGTGAGGCAGTGTCTAATCAGCGCAGGTGTATCGGGGCCTAGTGCATGTTGTACCAAATTTTCAATTATTTCAATGGTATCAGGTACCGGGACCTTGGTAACAGGGAGACCACATCGAAGCTGACAAGGATATCGTCAGGGGACAGTACAACGTAGATGATATCATCTCTCAGGTCGATGTGGCCCTTAAAGGCATAGGACACATCCAAGCAGACGTTGCGAGAGCTGAAATAGCCACTATTCTTAAGAATGCTAAGAAACCCATTAGCAACATCAGCAAAAATGAACGCTCTGAACTCGCGAATTTAAAAAAAACAGAAGTGATATATAGGAATAGGTTTTACCCTTTTAACTGGCACAAAAACTGACACCTTTATTCAAGGCATCATGTTTGCAATAACCACAACACAAGCAGTCAAATGTTTGCATTTTGGTTATTGCAAACATGATGCCTTGAATAAAGGTGTCAGTTTTTGTGCCAGTTAAAAGGGTAAAACCTATTCCTATATCTTGTTACTGGCAAAGGAGGTCTCATAATGTAGAAGTGATATAGTCATCCTCTCAGCCGACAAAGGCAACGCTACTGTAATTATGGATAAAGATTCGTACAACAACAAAATCCAGAACCTACTCAACGATGGAAGTCACTCAAAAATTAAAAATGACCCTACTAATACGCTAACTATAAAAACCAACAAGATCTTCACAAGTTCGGCCTCCCTAATCAAACCAACTAAACGTCCATCCTTAAAACCTTCTGCTGCAAGACCCCCTAGATTCTATGGTCTCCCCAAGATTCATAAAGAAGGCACTCCACTACGACCCATCGTATCCACGATAAACTCCCCTACCTATAAGCTAGCACGTTTTCTGTCAGATACCTTGCTACCTTTCACTGGCAAGACCTCCTCAGCAGTACTTAACTCAGCTCATTTAGTCTCTATGGTCAAAGACGTTGTACTGTCCCCTGACAATATCCTTGTCAGCTTCGATGTGGTCTCCCTGTTCACCAAGGTCCCTGTACCTGATACCATTGAAATAATTGAAAATTTGGTACAACATGGACTAGACCCCGATACACCTGTGCTGATTAGACACTGCCTCACCAATACCTACTTTACTTGGAATGGCTCCTTCTACAAACAAAATCAGGGTACCCCCATGGGTTCTCCCTTATCACTAGTGATAGTCAATGTTTTCATGGAGAAATTTGAATCAGACACCATCCAGACGTCCACCCTCAGAACTTCCCTGTGGAAGAGATATGTGGATGACACTTTCGGTATTTGGCCACATGGCCTCCCAGCTTTCAACCTTTTCCTATACCACATCAATTCTAGACATCCCGCCATCAAATTCACCATGGAAGTGGAGAAAGATGGCAAGCTACCATTCTTGGATGTTCTGTTTGAGAGGAGACCTGATGGCTCACTGGGGCATTCTGTCTACAGGAAACCCACCCACACAGATTCCTACTTGAAACCTGATTCCCACCACCACCCAGCTCAAAATAATTATCTCAACAAAACGTTCTACCATAGGGCACATTGCATTTTGGACCAACACCACCTGACCAGTGAATTAAAACATGTACACCTGGCCCTCAAGAGAAACAGATACTCTGACCTTACCATCCGCCAAGCTGTTTCTCCCTCCATACAGAAACAACCACTTGATACTCCAGTCAAAACCATCACAGAACCATATATAACAGGCGTTACTCAAAAGATTTCCAAAATTTTAAACAAACACAAGATCCTGGTCCGGTTCAATACAGTACACAGAACCCGTGACCTGATCCCATCCGTGAATGATGTCGTTCCTGACTTACAGTACCCCGGGGTTTACAAATTGAGCTGCACTTGTGGTGATTGCTATATCGGGGAAACGAAGCGATATGTCTCTGACCGAATTCGCGAGCACAAATCAGATTTGAAACATGGCAGAACGAATTCTTCTGCCGTAGCTGACCACTGTTACAACGCTGTGGGTGATCACGATATAGTTTTCTCCGATACCAAGGTTCTCTGAAAACCCACGGGTTTTTATCAGAGATTTGTTCACGAGGCAATTCAGATTTACAAACACGAGCACAACTTCAACCGAGAGGATGGTTTCAAATTAAGCAATCATTGGAAAGATGTTCTATATCAAACCAAACATTAAACTAATTTTCAATAGTACAGTAATTTTTTTCAAGTAGTGGTATCCCAAACTTTCACAGCTGCTTATTTATCTCCACTCACTCACTCCACCCACTCACTCCACCCACTCACTCCACCCACTCACTCCACCCACTCACTCCACCCACTCACTCCACCCACTCACTCCACCCACTCACTCCACCCACTCACTCCACCCACTCACTCACTCCACCCACTCACTCCACCCACTCACTCCACCCACTCACTCCACTCACTCACTCCACTCATTCACTCCACTCACTCACTCCACTCACTCCACTCACTCACTCTACATCCCCCCCCCCCCCCCCCCGCTGCTGGTCCATCATGGTCCCCACCCGCTCCTGGTCCATCATGGCCCATGCACCTCCTACGTACATCATGCTCATTTTTATGCTAATTGCTTTGTCAAAGCGTTTTGCTTCCTCCCACACAGCATAAAGGACGCGACCTGGGCTTGGCTGTTTTCACTCCAACACTGTTCTCATGACAGCACGGTCCCTTCACCTGATGAAGGCCACTTGTGTTGTGGCCGAAACGTCGTGATTTTTGTTATTTCATTTTTTACCTACGTGACTTTACCGAATAGAACTAAAGAGTACACTATTCATACTATACTTGACACTTCACACAACACTATATATGACACAGACTGTACTATCCACGTTATTGCACACTATACAGCACAAATTACAGACACTACACGATAAACCACAAACTACAGACACTACACTATACACAACACTGTATACCACACTGCACGACACACTCCACACACAATACTCACTTTACACCACTCTCCAGTACATTACAACCCAGACACAAAATATAAACCGAAAACAATACCGTAAAGGACGACCCCTGTGGAGACGAAGCGATGAATGAGTTCACGTGCAAGAGATGGACGGACGGTGGGAGCGATGGACCGTGAGTGAGGGCGACTGGTGGAAGATGCCTTCATCCAGCAGTGGAGAGACAATGGCAGGAGCCGACTGCAACGCGCGGCGGCACTCTCCCTCTTGAGTTTTGTGAATCTACAGAGGCACAGAAATCACAGAGACGGTTGCCTACAGCCACATTCCCCGAAACCCATGAGACGCGTCAGAAAGTAAGACGCACAAATCTGGTGACAAGTAAAAGATCCCCCGTGTAGCCTGTAACAGACTGTTGGGGCAAGTGCTGTTAGAGCGAGTAAGCAGCACCTATGAAAGATGAAAGCCAGCAGGGCACACGAGGGGGCGGGTGGTCAACAACCACGCCCGGCCGCCTTTGTCTCCGCAGCGGCGATGTTTACTGCACACCGCACCGGGAACTAACTTGAGGCTGAGTTGACCGAGGGGAGGCCCACAACCGGTTTAAATAATCGTCACCTGCTGTTGGTGGTCGTGAGCGGGAATCGAACTCGGTTCGCCGGGTTCGTAGAGTGCGCTAACCACTGCTCCAGCGCTCTACAAAGACAAAGCTCCCCCGTGTAGCCTGTAACAGACTGTTGGGGAAAGTGCTGTTAGCGAGTTGCACCTATGAAGACCGGAAACTGCACACGAGGCGTTGGGTTGGTCAGCACAACGCCCGGCCGCCTTTGTATCCCCACACACACATACAGGATTGTAAGTTGCACCCCCGACTTTTGCTTCACACTCGTGGGGGCAGGGCAGAGAGAGAGGAGGCGTCTGTCGTGTGTTGGGAGCGATGGTGCAGCGGTTAACGCTGCGCTACGAACCCGGTGACCCGAGTTCGAGTCCCGATCACGGCCACCAATACCAGGTGACGATTAACTGAACCGTTCCCGGGCCTCCCCAAGGTTGACTCAGCCTCAAATGAGCACCTGGTGCAGTGTGTAAACATCGCCACTGGGAAGACAAAGGCGGCTGGCCTTCATAGGTGCTCGTTAACAGCAATTGCCCTCAACAGTCTGTTAAGGTAATACGGGAAGTCTTTGTCTTGTATCTCGTTTGACCCCAGGCTGAGTGGACGCGACTCGCTGTGATGCGTAAACCTCCGCCCTCCAGTGGCCACATTGGTTAATTTCACTGCACCTGCTGAATCATTATCAGAATGAAACTAAAACTAGACTATTGTTTTTACGTTGCCAGGTAAGGCCCGCTGAGCTACATAGCTCTTTTTCAGAAGCGACCTGGCCATAGTTGATAGCTCAACGAAATGGCTTATTATGTGGACATTTATAGCAACCAAATACTCTAAACGCATGTTTATAAATGTGAAGGGGAGAACCCGGAGAAGAAAAACGACGCGACCCTGGGGAGAGAGACATGCAAACATCAAATATACAGAAGGTGTTAGCGTCGGGATCGAATCCACGACCTCCTGCACACCAGGCGAGGTAGTTAATATCTCGCCACCGCGGCACCCAAAATAGGCGGATATAAGAGTCCATGGGGGGGTCCAGAATATTTTAACCGGTTCTGGGCACCCCCTAGGTCGACTCAGCCTCAAATGAGTACCTGGTTCCCTGTGTAAACACCAGCATTTGGCAGACAAAGACGGCCGGACAAGGTGCTGGCAACCCACCCATCAGAATAATCGGCTATGATCTATCCACTGCTGGATGGTGGACTCCTCCAAATCCGTCGTCACCTGTCACGAACTGGTGCCGCAACAATCCATGTCATCTCCAGCGCGTGAGCGGATGTCGTCGCTCCATCTCCGCGCTGGATTTCCTCCCCGCGGGCGCGTTCACACCCTTTTGGTGTCTCTCCGTCGTTAGTCTCGACCACTGGTCGTTGTCTCTTCTCGTGACGAGTCCTGTGTGGCTGGCTTCACTGGCGAGAGGAGCGGTGGTGCAGTGGTTAACGTGCTGTGTTATGAACGGAGTTTGATTTATGGCCACGGTTAACAGTGGAAAGTAATACTAGAACCGATCCTGCCCACTTCTCCTTCCCCCCCCCACCCCGCTCACCTTCACCAACACTGAACACCGTGGGGGAAGTAAAATCAACCATCGCCAACATGGCGTGGGGGAGGTCTTCATCCAGCAGGGGACTGACAAAGGCGCTGTAAACTATACATTATTTTTATTTAATTATTGCAGTACTCAAAGACTGTCTACATAGTAACTGAGCCAATGCATTTTCAACCCAGCTTGTCTTCAATTTCTATCCTTGTGATGAGGCCAATAGGTCTGTCGTTCTTCAAGTCAAGTTTATATATATCAACGTTGAAGCGAGCAGTGGGTGGGGAACATTGTCCTTACTGAGGACCGAATAGGAGTTTTTGCGGGCCAATACAAAACCCCTACATGAACTTAACAGACTGTTGGGGCAAGTGCTGTTCCCTAGCACCTATGAAGACAAATACGGCATATGAGGGGGTGGGTGGCCAAAACTTCACCCGGCCGCCTCTGTGTCTCCCCAGTGCTGATATTTACACACCGCACCGGGTAACTCATTTGAAGGCTGAGTCGACCTAGGAGATGCCCAGGACCGCTTCAAATATCCGCACTGTTATTGGTCGCGAGTAATCATATAAATTAATACAGCAGTCACTTTTAATAAAATAAACATTTAACAAATTACTTTCTGATCTGGATTCAAAACTGAATTTTGAAGATCACATTAATTATATTGGAAAAAAGACAAAAATAAAAATTGGTTTTCTGTATCGACACAAGCACTGCTTCCCCCCAATGTTCCGTTTGGAATTGATAAAAGCTACCATTCTGCCTCTACTTGACTACTGTGACATCGTGTATAAATCAGCCCCAAGCACTGTACTGAAGAAGCTTGATTCCATCTATCACTCGGCCTTAAGATTTACATTGAACTGCCCATATAGGACTCACCACTGTGATCTCTACATTGGGTCAAACTTAACATATCTTAATGTTCGACGGCTTGTGCACCAGATCTTATTTATTCACGATGAACTTACAAAAAAATCCGCAGACTACCTGCTGGATCTCCTCTCTGTTTCAAAGAACAAATTTGACCTCAGGTCTTCGCTCATTTGCCAGCTTCACCTTCCCTATTGCCGTACAAAAACTCGAGGAAGGGCCTTTGCTATTGATGCCCCCAGAGTCTGGAATGCTATTGCCAATAAACTGCAACTTGAATCTCTACCAATGAGATCTTCTCTCAAAACTGCTCTAGAGGAGTTGTACACCCCTAGCTGCCACTGCTATTCATTGGCGTAAAATAAAATAAAATGTTTCGCTCCGGATGACGCTGCCAAGTATTATGTATTTTGATTTAGCGTGCTGATCTTAAAGGTGCATTGAAAAATTTGATACTCCGACCGATGCTTCTGTTGTTGTGGAGTAACTAATGCAGCCAGCTATGTTTCTAGGGTTTGGTGTTACATGTTATTTATGTAGTTTATTGTAAAAATTCGGTTACAGCCCTTGTGATCACTGTTACGTTGCAATTATAGCTTTATTTTTTGGTGATTAGGAAAACGTTTTTTGGCTTGGACATGTTTGTTTTGTTGCAGTACGGAGTTAGACTGATGGCCTTAATCTAAGTTTTTGTGGTTATTGTTGTTTGACTTGCATCCCACTGGGATTTTTTGCACACAGCGTTGGTGTACGGTGCTTTTTTTTCAAGGATTTTCTGTTTGCACAGTCACATAGTCACTTTAAGATGTTTTTCTTGTTCGTGTTTTTGTTTTTTTGTTTGTTGTGGTTGCACCCGCTTCAAGAGCCGGATGGCTCACAGGGCTATACCAAAATAAACTGAAATATAGAATTATTGTAAAATGGTTAAACCATTACAGTATTATGATTTAAGCCTTAAGACAAATAATTAATGATTTGCCTCAAAACTTTAATTACAGCATATTTCCCTATCGATTTTATTGTAATCATATACAAACATGCAAAATAGTTTTTTTTATCGTGTAAGCTACGGAACTATGTTATTGTGAGTGTTTAAATATACATATCACATATTTAACATGCTTTTATAGACTTTAACAGCTATAAATGCTATATTTATTTCAAAAATATTTTTTATACAGAATTCTTACCAATCATATCGACTTTTGATTCTAGTCATAATTCCGCGTTTTGAGAATTACCTCAACTATATAACTGTTACTATGAATGTTGACATTAGCAACTTTAATCTGTAATGTTATTAAAGATTTACCTCAGAACGCTTGCAGACGCGTTAAACCCTTAATCAAATAACTCTTATGCGTACAAGTGGTGACCGTATCCCACTGCTACTTAATTCCAAGTATAATACATTAAACCAACCCAGTGACCCTTTATTTCACGTACCTGCACGCAAAAAGCGACACTTTGATTTCAGCCCTTTCCACTGGAGCGGAGACGGAGAGACGGAACGAGTTTGACGTGCAAGAGACGGACGCACGCTGGGAGCGAGGGACCGTGAGCGACAACCGGTGGAAGATGCCTTCATCCAGCAGTGGAGAGACAATGGCAGAAGCCGACTGTGACGCGCGACACTCTTCTCCCTGTTGAGCGACGCGGCGTCTCTCGTTCCTCGTCTCTACTCTCAGCAGACACCGACACAGAGGCCGCGAGGCCTTCCCGCGTGCCTACACGCCGCCCACGGGCACGTGGTTATTTTACCTCAGCTGAACAAATATTTGAGGCTAACATTAATTTGTGACGAAGAAACGACAACAATCCGACGAGTGGCAACTCTCCCTGCGCTTGTACTCACGCAAACGTTAACCATAACTGTGAACAAAAGTTGAGTAACTTTCATCGCGGCACAAATCATTATCACGATTGCTCCTATCTCCGAGAATGTCCGTGTCTCCGAGCTCTCGACAAGATGGCGATTCCCGCCAATCTATGCCGCGGCCACTTTCCCTTACGAAGATGCCTGCTCCTGTTTCCCTTGGTGATGCTGCCCCTTGCACTGCCCTATCCAAGATGGCAGGTCCTTTTAATTCTCAGGGGACTTGTTTTCCATTACGAAGATGGCCGTTAGTGCCTCTTCACTGGGGCGTCTCGGGTTCAGCTGGCGCTTTGCATTACCCTTACCAAGATGGCCGTCGCCGCCAAATCTCGTAAAAAGGTCGCCGGTACCGTTTTGTACGATGAAACACAATCCTCGTGAATAAAGAAATTGAGAGGCTACATGACATAGGGAGGTGGAACCACAACGGGGAACTGCAGAGATTAGACTCCCGACCCATGCTGCTGAATGTGAACGTTAAGAGCACCACTGAGTGGACGGAGCCCCGCCCCTACAGCTCGTGGCTGTGACGTGCGGCGTGATCGACGGGCAGCCACGAGGCTGTTGGTTGGGGCAATTAAACACAGGAATGAGATAACAGACAAATAGGGGAGAAATAGCAGTTGGAGTTCTGTTAAGCCTGGAGAGGAGAGGGAGTGGCTGCGTAGTCAAACTTAGACGTTACACCAGTGCTGCGGGGATTATTACATTAAGTGAAGCGATTTGAAGACAGTTTTAAATTAATTTTGCTTAGAGACAAGGACGGTGTCATTTGCAAGAGTAACTTAAGTCACCAAATTTACAAATACAAGAACATAAAGTACAACAATCATCTCGATTGAATATATCGTGAGACAAAGCATGCAAAAGGGCACAATCATAGATCAATATAAACTAAAATACATTTCCTGCAACGAATGTTATCTTGAGATAAATTACTTTTAAAAACAATTCATTATTAACATTCGTTCAATTACAGACATAAAATGAATAGAGGGTGCTTGTTGCACAGGCAACGAGAATCACATTCCCACGGGGCACCATGAGACCTCAGTGCGCTGTGACATCAGTGTGACGTCACCATTATATCACGAATACATAGACCGTGTGACTCCAGTGCAATGACATCACTGTGACGTCACCATTATATCACGATTACATACACAACCATGTGACTCCAGTGCAATGACATCACTGTGATGTCACATCCGCCCACAAATTCAGTTGCTCATCTGGCACCGTGAGGGTCAGACGTGTTCTGGGTTTTCTGTTGCAAATTTTTCAAAAAATCAAATCCAGCCATCATCATCTTGAGGACACGTTTTTGGATGCATTTTTATACTTTGCAACCACATCGCCACAATGTCGAAGGCCAAGAAAAAGGGCTTCATTAAACATCTCAAGAACATCTTCTGTTTCTTCTGCAGTGTTTCAGATGATGAGGTTTATGAGCCAAGCAGCTGTGTTCAGAGCTCTGCAGCAAGCCATGAGACGAGCCCAGTGGCTAGTCATGAGAAGACCGAGGTGGCAAGTCTTGAGGCGAGGCCAGTGGCTAACAATGAGATGGGCCTGGAGACAAGCCGCGAGGTGGACACAGTGGATAACCGTGAGATGAGCCTGGTAGCTAGCCATGAGATAGGCCCAGAGGCAAGCTGCAAGTTGGACCCAGTGGATAACTATGAGATGAGCCCGGTGGCTAGCCATGAGAAGACTGAGGTGGCAAGTCATGAGGCAAGCCTGGTAGATAAACATGAGATGGGCCTAGAAGCAAGCCACAAGGTGGACCCAGAAGATAATTGTGAGATTAGCTTCGTGGCTAGCAATGAGATGAGCCTGGTGGCTAGCCTTGAGACGAGCCCGCTGCCTAGCCAAGAGGCAAGTCAGATGGGTAGCTATGGGCCCAACCCAATAGCGGACAGCGGTTCAAACCGGGTGGCAGACCATGGGCCAAGCCCGGTGGTAGATCGGGAGCCGAGCCAAGATGAAGGGGACAAAGCGAGTCCAATTGCAAGCCACCAAGATATTCGTGCTGCTAGCAACAAGGCTGCTGAATGGAAGGGATGCCAGGTTACAAGCCACCAGGGCAGTCCAGGTTGCGGGAGTGCTCAGTCTGCTGGTCAAGGGCAAGGCGAGGCAGCAAATTGCGGGTTAGGCCAGGCAGCCGCTCAAGTGAGGAGACCAAGACGCCGGGGTGGCCAAGCTGCCCGAAGGAGGAACAGCCAGCATACCGCTCATGGGAGGATGCCGGATGACAGACAGAAGGACGCCATTCCATCGACAGCGTCTGCCATCATCAGGCCCACCTCCCAGAAGCTAGCTGCCCATCCTGTGCCAGAAAAGATTGCCGTGGAAGGTAAGCTTGTACCAAAGTGACTCTGTAACCACTAGCTTGACTTTGGAATTCGCTCTCATGGTATCTTCTCCCAAGTTCTTATAACCTTGCTTAATCCCAAAAAGGTGTTAACGCTTATCTACTATAACTTCCCTGCTGGGTAATTGACGTGTTTGGCATTTGGGACTGCGTTCAGAAACAGTGGATAAAAACACGTCAATGTAGTGCAACTGCAATCTCATAAGCAACTCTGCAGTAGGGATTAGTTCCAGATAAAACGTTTGTCAGATATTTGCACAATGTACTGTGTTATATACTTACGTATAATCGGGATGGCAAAAGTGACACGAAGCCATGAGACACAATTTATGGAGGAAAATCAACGTGATATCCAGGATCCATCGATGCCCGTCGATAACCGTTCATTTCGTGGCAAAATTTGCATAGTCAAAATATTGGACAAGGACCAGGTTTATGCCCTATCCGTTGAATATTGTTACCCTGACCACGTTAACAGAAATTACGTCAAGAAACAGCTCACTGCAAGGTCACCTAGAGTTGAAAAATACATGGTTGTGAAAGGGTTAATAAAGAGCACCGCTAAAACAATATCACAAGTTCTGGCTTCACCACGCAACTTTCGAGCCAGTCTCCAGAGTGCCTCGAGTGTAAAGAGAAAATTTCCTGTATGTTTTGTGCGCAGATAACAACGATAATGGAGCTCCACGACTCGCGCCAGAATCGGGGGAAAACCTGAGCCTCACGTGGCAGTGGAACGCATGCGAGGGTGCTGGCCTTGACAACATGGGGAACACCTGTTTCCTCAATGCCACCCTGCAGTGCCTCACTTACACCGCACCACTGGCAAACTACCTGATCTCCAGGCACCACTCAGGAAGATGTGAGTTCCCAGAACACTTTGAAATACCAAGCTGAAAATAATTGTGTTCTGTGAAGATGTCCTTGCTGTGTGCTGCACCTACAGCTGAGCTGTTTGATCGGTGTTGTACTTATAGCATGTGCCACCTCTGCCTCATTTCACAGGTACATATAATGGATTTTGCATGATGTGCATAATGGAAAGGCACACCATTGCAACATTCAGCTCCAAGGGCAAGGTCATCAAGCCCTTGGAAATCGTCCAAAACCTCAAACGTGAGTTCTGTTCAGTACAACACAATTGTGCACATTGAATTTAGAACATATTCATTGGGTGGCAGAGTGGCGCATTGGTAAAACGTTTCCCTTGTAACCTTGTGTTCAAACCGCTTATGACCTCCATCCATTTACCCACAGGGATCGCCAAACACCTGCAGTTTGGCAAACAGGAGGACGTGCACGAGTTCTTCTGCTACATCGTAGAAGCTCTGCATCTCTCATGCCCAATCAACCACCACAAGTAAGTAGTGCACGTCCTAGGCCACTGGTTCCCAACCTGTTACCAAAAATTCACAACAAAGTTTATAGAATATTATTTAAATAAGCGTTTGGCTGCAAAGTAACGTAGGGTCGAAACAAAAAGGAGTATAACTCTCCCATGAGCGCACTTGGTAAAGATGATGCATCTGGAAGCCACCGAATGTGTGATGTCATTCATTTCCACGTGCAGGCCAGAAGAACATGTGGAGAAGACCTCGGTGATTCACCAGATCTTCACAGGGCAGCTAAAATCGACAGGTGTGTGCCAGCTCCATGTGCAAAATCATCGCTGCAAGTAGCAATCACACCGAGTATGACGACGCATGCTGCACAGTGCAGATGAACCCTGCACTCATACGCATGTACCCAGCAGGACATAAGCAAAACACACAAATACAGAGATCTCCCTGAAGCCTTAACAGAATGCTGGAGCAATTGCTATTAGCAAGTACCTATGTAGGCCCAACAGGGCACATGACAAGGTGGTGTGGCTAGCACCATGCCCGGCCACCTTCGGGTGGCTAGCACCAGTGCTGATGTTACACAATGCACCAGATACTAATTTGAGGCTGAATCGACCGTGAGCGAGGATCGAACTCAGTTCACCAGTGCGCTAACCGCTATATTTCCACTCCCCGCACAATAGAAAAATGCACAAGCACACAGACACAACAACCCATTTGATCAGATACAAACACATTTTATTCGATTCTGCTAATCAGAATGCTAACTTCCTCTAATTGCACGTGTGGATGTGTGCGCGTGCGTTTACTTGTGTTCCACAGTGGAGTGCACGCAGTGTTCCTGCACCTCGGACAGATTCGAAAACTGCCTGGACATCAGTCTTCACATCAACGTGAGAATCGAGGAATTCTTGATTTAATTAAATGGTATCTTTGCTCGTGACGAGTTTCGAATTTAAACGTTGGGATGAATATTTTCTCATTTTCAAGCAACACTTTTGATCTTTTTCGGATCGTGTACATTACACTAGTCGCGTCACTCAAACACATTAAGTTTGCCCATCGTCTGGAATGCTGCACATTGGATGAATCTGAAAATTGGGAGCACGTCCTTAATTACTGTCAACTAATGATAATGCCCTCTTATGTCACACAACAGCCAGTACAACATAAGGACTCACTGTTTTAACGGCTGCAAAATTTGTTTCCAGTGTTCTTTTCAAGCACTCATTTGCCTTCACATCGTTCTATTTGACAGAATTCGCCAGATCTGCTGACTGCTTTTGCAGATTTCACCAAGACAGAGACACTGGACGAATACACTTGCCAAAGGTGAGTATGGCACGACGTCAATGTCACGCGAGTCTGTCTACTTTGTCACGCCAACATATTTGTACAGTTATTCACTGGGCATCTCGGTCATTAAACTGACGCTGCTGCTTTTTGGTGCGCAGGTGCTGTTGCAAGGTGAAGGCCACGAAGAGGATGAGCCTTCACCATCTCCCGAACGTCTTGGCCCTCTCCATCAAGAGATATGACCTGTTTGGAAACAAGATCAATCGGGTAATGTTTGGTTAATATACAAGTTTTTTTTACATTTCTCCTAAAATGTGGCTGCATTTTCTCCAATTTCTCATTGCATGTTTTTGTGCTGCTTCCTTTTTGAGTAATTTCTGTGATTTATTTCGCGTTATTTCTTTTGCCACGGTTTTAACCGAGATCACTCGTACAAATGTGACTTTTCATGTTCTCTCGAGCGCCCACCTGGTTAATCTACCTAAACTGGGCACTATGGCGGTGAAATCTTAAGTCCCTCCCCAAGCATACAGGTCGTGGGTTTGATCCCGATCCTAATGCCTGTATATTTGGAGTTTGCATGTTCTCCCTGTATTCACGTCGGTTTTTCTCCGGGTCCTCCAGTTGCTTCTAGAATATTTGGCTGCTAAAACTATTCACAGTGAAAAGCCACTTTGTTGAGCTATCATTTGTGGCTAGATCGCTTCTGAGAAAGAGCTATATAGTTCAGTCAGCATTACCTGGTAAAGTAAAAAAATAGAACAAAAATTATAATCAATAACTCGACCCTGCATCATTCTTCCCCTCTTCCCTGCCTAACACCATCTCTGTTTCTGCATCACTGCCTCCTTCCCCACCACTGCAGCATTGCCCGTACCCAGAGCACCTGGACGTGCGGCCATTCATGTCGCAGCAGGAGGACGCAGACCCTGTTGTGTACAGGTTATACTCAGTCCTTGTGCACTCCGGGAAATGCAGCACAGAGGGACATTACTACTGTTACAACAAGGTGATGTACTGCATTCATTATAACACAATCACACGCCAATCATTCGTACGCGTAGATCCTTTAAATAATTCGATTCAGTGAATAAAATCAAAACGATTCCTGCTCCTATGAGCCATGAGGTGGTGCTCATCTCCCATTTATAGGCCTCAGCCAGTGGTGAAAATTGTCCTTTGCTGTGACTGAGGGAGAGCGTATGCATAGAACAACCACTGGTGACTTCACCAAAAATGTGTAGTTACTTTATTGACCCTGGATAGATGATGGACCAAGTGAAGTCCCAACCAGGATTTGAACTTTCAAATGTAATTAATGATTTTTATGGGTTATCGGTTCGATTACTCAACTTATAGGACAACACAATAATAGGTGGAATAAGAGGGTCACCTCTGTTCCTCATGTGTCATTTTACGAATATATGGGGAGTTTAGGTGCAATTGGATAATCGTCGTAATTAATCTTCGATGTTGTTTGCATACAGATCTGCGATGGGAGATGGTTCCGGATGGACGACGACTTGGTGACGCCGGTCGACACCAGGGTGGTCATGGAGAAACAGGCATACATCCTCTTCTACATCAGGTGAGTAACCCACGAGTTGTATTTGTGGGTATGCACACAAGTGTGGTCAATGTGGAAGAGTAGACCAAATATCATCCAGAGTTTGTCTACTCGAGGATCCTCTGCCAGCAGTGGCATGAGCAAGAAATTTGAGCCACGCCGTTATCATTATAACTTTAACCTAAGTTGGGCAGGTTGCCTTCCACCTTTGCTGTTAAGGCTCGATCTCTGTTGAGCTCACGGGAAGTTCACCAGGTTGCCCTTTGGGCCAATGAAACTCACGTAGCGGTCGTTCCATGTGCTGTGTGCAGGTCTCCAGAGATGAAGGCCATACCCGTGTGCAGTCAAATCAACGACGGACATGGGAAATGGCATCAAAAGAGGCGGCAGCGACGACCCCCGACCCCGGCGATCAACCGTCATCACTGATGGATGATATCACAAGGGACGTGGTCAAGTTGCTGCCCCTGCCACCACCGCTGCCACCACTGCAAGGGCGATGCACACCGGGTCCTGATGAATACCGCTGATACAACACAGCCCAGCAGCGCCAGCATCACATCCACAAAGAAGATTATTACCATTGTAAATGTGTACATTTTATAATTTTGTGAATACAATACGTACTTTAAAATAAAAAAGTTTGAATCAATTTCTTATTCTTGGGAATGATTCTGTATGTAGTTCGTAAGGCCATGTCCAGATCTAATAGCCAAGGGACATTCATACAGCAACGTGAACCTATGAAATGACTTAAATTTCGATTTAAAGCTTTCGTGACTGCAATGATTCATCTTCTTTGGTTCTTTTGGTAAAGTCACGTAAAATGAGAATAAAATAATAAATTGATAAAATAAAATAACAATAATATTCTCACGACGTTTCGGCCACAACAACGATGGCAGCTATACAAAAATAAAAAGAGATCCCACCAACAGCCTGGTCACCAAATCGAACAAAATCATCTCTGATTCAACAGCATTAATTGATGAGATCAAACAGTTCTCGTTGAAACCCTCTGCTGCCAGACCACCAAGATTATATGGCCTTCCAAAGATACACAAAGAAGAAACACCCCTTCGTCCCATCGTCTCTACTATCAACTCCCCCACCTACAAACTGGCACGTTTTCTTGCTGATATACTGCGACCTTTCACTGGAAAAACCACCTCTGCGGTACTAAATTCTACTCACCTGGTATCGACAATCAAAGGCATTTCCCTGTCCCCAGACGACCTGCTTGTCAGTTTTGATGTGGTGTCCTTGTTCACCAAAGTCCCGGTACCTGACACCATCGCTATCATTGAAGACCTGGTTCATCAAGGACTGCATACTGATGTACCCCCCCTGGTGAGACATTGCTTAACCAACACATACTTCACCTGGAATGGAACTTTCTACAAACAAACTGAGGGCACCCCAATGGGCTCCCCCCTATCTCCGGTTGTAGCCAACGTATTCATGGAAAAATTTGAAACTGACGCCATCCAGACTGCCACTCTACGCCCGACCTTATGGAAGAGGTACGTTGATGACACCTTTGTCATCTGGCCACATGGCCAGCCTGCTCTAGACCAATTCCGCGACCACATCAATTCCATACACCCAGCCATCAGATTTACCATGGAGGTCGAAAAAGATGGCAAACTACCCTTTTTGGATGTCTTAATTAAAAGGAGACATGATGGTTCAATGAGCTACTATGTCTACAGGAAAGCTACCCATACAGATGCTTACTTGAAACCGGATTCCCACCACCATCCATCCCAGAAGAACTCCCTCATCAAGACTCTATACCATAGAGCCCAATGCATTTCCGACCAGGAACACATTACCAGTGAACTCAAGCACGTACACCAGGCTCTCAGGGCTAATGGTTACTCCGACTACACAATCCGCAAAGCCATCACTCCAGTCATGAAGAAGGATCCTCTTGTGGAGCCACTCAAAACCATCACCTTACCCTACATTGCAGGGGTCACTAAAAAGATCTCCAAAATCCTGAATAAACACAAGATCCAGGTCCGATTCAACACAGTACATAAAATCCGTGATTTAGTTCCATCTGTAAAAGATGCTGTTCCAGACATACAGTACCCGGGCGTTTACAAACTAAAGTGCCTCTGTGGTAGTAGCTACATTGGAGAAACCAAACGACATATCTCGGACCGCATCCGCGAACATAAAGCAGACTTGAAACACGGTAGGACGAACTCCTCTGCCGTGGCAGATCACTGTTATAATTCAGTGGGCTCACATGACATTGACTTCTCCAAGACGGAGGTTCTTTGCAAACCAACCGGCTACCATGAGAGATTCGTTCATGAGGCCATTCACATATACAAACACAGAGGCAATTTCAACCGAGAAGATGGATTCTGGCTTAGTAACCATTGGAAAGATGTTTTAAATCATTTCTGTTCTTAATTAATTGTATTTTACGATGACCTTCAGACCGCAGCTCTTTTGCCAGCATTGACTCTTAATACCTCTCACACCACGGTTAATGGTATGGTTTACAACATGGAGTATGATAGCGCCTCGCAGCTGTCTCTCTCCCCCTCCTCTGTTCCGACCATGGATGAACTCGTCCGTCTGAACGGGGCCCATAGCTATCCGTGGTGCTAAAGTTGAGGGTAAGAATCCACCCATTTTTTCGCCATATAGCATTGTGATATATAACGACTTATTATTGGTAGCTTAGCTGATTGGAGAATATAGAGTTTATTGATAACATTAAGGTAATTTATATTTTAGTTTTTTTTATTGGTTGACTATATAGTACTGTGAATAGCTCAGATGTGTAGGCCTTGACTTCAACATAGTCATTTCTGTGACCAGTCACTAGCTAATCACTCAGTTATTTCAATGCTAAATTCGCCTAGTTATTTCAATGCTAAATTCTCCTGTTTGATTTGTACTAAGTGCCTCGGTGAATGTGTATGCTCTGACTTTAACGTAGCTATTTCTGTGACCAGTTACAAGCTAATCACTCAGCTATTTCAATGCTAAATTCTATGCTAATTCCTTTGTCAAGGGGTGCCTCTGCGGATGTGTATGCTTTAACTTAGCTATTTCAATGCTAAATTCTATGCTAATTCCTTTATCAAGGGGTGCCTCTGCGGATGTGTATGCTTTAACTTTTAACATAGCTATTTCTGTGACCAGTCACAAGCTAATCACTCAGCCATTTCAATGCTAAATTATATGCTAATTCCTTTGTCAAGGCGCTTTGTTTCCTCTCACACAGCTTAAAGGTCGTGATCTGAACGTGGCTCTTTCACTCCAGCGCTGTCCTACCAGACAGTCTCGTCCCTTCACCTGATGAAGGCCGCTTGTGTTGTGGCCGAAACGTCGTGAGAATATTATTGTGTTATTTTATTTTATCAATTTATTATTTTATTCTCATTCTACGTGACTTTATGAAATGACTACTGCATTATTTCTGTGTTTAATAAAGTAGTGAATTTTGATGGCTGTTTTGCCATGCAGTTCAGATACCCACTTAATCCACGAGATGGCATCACTTCAGTGGTTGCAAATTCCAAATGTAGGGGCAAAAACAGTGAATTATTTGATAAACATTTGAAATGAGAGGTGTTGTATATGCATGTTGAATTTATTTCGCACCATATGTAGCCGAGTGTATCAAGTAACACACTCATTAGGCGTATTTATCCGAAAGTGTGATTAAACATGCTACCTTACATTGTACCAATTACTGCTCTGGCCCATGGACTAAATAGCTCGATTACAACCGCTACATTTGAATGCATTAATTCCGCACGTAAATATACAATGACCAACGGTGTGTGGCTGCAATACCACAAGAGCTCCATGATAGAGTCAATGAAGCCTACAATCTCAATTTAATTGCCAGCTATGGGGAGCATCACTGGCTCGTGATACCTGAACCGATCCTACCACCCTGCACTCACCAGCGTGATTAAGTATGGCTCAACTCCTAGGAAATGTGTTTTTCGCCACACACTACACTATACATCACACCACATACGCTACACTTGACACCACACTACACTTTCCATCACATTTAATTTATTATACACGCTTTATGCAACACCACCTAAACAACACACAGTACACAATATACACTGTACAACACACTATTCATATTCTAGATTTGAAGCTTTCGTGACTGCAAGGATCCATACTCTTTGGTTCTATTCGGTAAAGTCACGTAGGTAAAAAATAAAATAACAAAAATCACAACGTTTCAGCCACAACACAAGTGGCCTTCATCAGGTGAAGGGACCGTGCTGTCATGAGGACAGCGTTGGAGTGAAAACAGCCAAGCCCAGGTCGCATCCTTTATGCTGTGTGGGAGGAAGCAAAACGCTTTGACAAAGCAATTAGCATAAAAATGAGCATGATGTACGTAGGAGGTGCATGGGCCATGATGGACCAGGAACGGGTGGGGACCATGACGGACCAGCAGCGGGGGGGGGGGGGGGGGGGAGTAGAGTGAGTGGAGTGAGTGAGTGGAGTGAGTGGAGTGAGTGAGTGGAGTGAGTGAGTGGACTGAGTGAGTGGAGTGAGTGAGTGGAGTGAGTGGAGTGAGTGAGTGGTGTGAGTGAGTGAGTGGAGTGAGTGGAGAGAAATAAGCAGCTGTGAAAGTTTGGGATACCAATACTTGAAAAAAATTACTGTACCATTGAAAATTAGTTTAATGTTTGGTTTCATTTAGAACATCTTTCCAATGATTACTTAATTTGAAACCATCCTCTCGGTTGAAATTGTGTCCGTGTTTGTAAATCTGAATTGCCTCGTGGACAAATCTCTGATAAAAACCCGTGGGTTTGCAGAGAACCTTGGTATCGGAGAAAACTATATCGTGATCACCCACAGCGTTGTAACAGTGGTCAGCTACGGCAGAAGAATTCGTTCTGCCGTGTTTCAAATCTAATTTGTGCTCGCGAATTCGGTCAGAGACATGTTGCTTCGTCTCCCCGATATAGCAATCACCACAAGTGCAGCTCAATTTGTAAACCCCGGGGTACTGAAAGTTAGGAACGACATCCTTCACGGATGGGATCAGGTCACGGATTCTGTGTACTGTATTGAACCGGACCAGGATCTTGTGTTTGTTTAGAATTTTGTAGATCTTTTTAGTAACGCCTGTTATATATGGTTCTGTGATGGGTTTGACCGGAGTATCAAGTGGTTGTTTCTGTATGGAGGGAGAAACAGCTTGGCGGATGGTACGGTCAGAGTATCCGTTTCTCTTGAGGGCCAGGTGTACATGTTTTATTTCACTGGTCAGGTGGTATTGGTCCGAAATGCAATGTGCCCTGTGGTATAACGTTTTGATGAGAGAATTATTTTGAGCTGGGTGGTGGTGGGAATCAGGTTTCAAGTAGGAATCTGTGTGGGTGGGTTTCCTGTAGACAGAATGCCCCAGTGAGCCAGCAGGTCTCCTCTCAAACAGAACATCCAAGAAATGTAGCTTGCCATCTTTCTCCACTTCCATGGTGAACTTGATGGTGGGATGTCTAGAATTGATGTGGTGTAGGAAAAGGTTCAAAGCTGGGAAGCCATGTGGCCAAATGACGAAAGTGTCATCCACATATCTCTTCCACAGGCAAGGTCTGAGGGTGGAAGTCTGGATGGCGTCTGATTCAAATTTCTACATCAAAACATTAGCTATCACTGGTGATAAGGGAGAACCCATGGGGGTACCCTCATTTTGTTTGTAGAAGGTGCCATTCCAAGTAAAGTAGGTATTGGTGAGGCAGTGTCTAATCAGTGCAGGTGTATCGGGGCCTAGTCCATGTTGTACCAAATTTTCAATTATTTCAATGGTATCAGGTACCGGGTCCTTGGTAACAGGGAGACCACATCGAAGCTGACAAGGATATCGTCAGGGGACAGTACAACGTAGATGATATCATCTCTCAGGTCGATGTGGCCCTTAAAGGCATAGGACACATCCAAGCAGACGTTGCGAGAGCTGAAATAGCAACTATTCTTAAGAATGCTAAGAAACCCATTAGCAACATCAGCAAAAATGAACGCTCTGAACTCGCGAATTTAAAAAACAGAAGTGATATATAGGAATAGGTTTTACCCTTTTAACTGGCACAAAAACTGACACCTTTATTCAAGGCATCATGTTTGCAATAACCACAACACAAGCAGTCAAATGTTTGCATTTTGGTTATTGCAAACATGATGCCTTGAATAAAGGTGTCAGTTTTTGTGCCAGTTAAAAGGGTAAAACCTATTCCTATATCTTGTTACTGGCAAAGGAGGTCTCATAATGTAGAAGTGATATAGTCATCCTCTCAGCCGACAAAGGCAACGCTACTGTAATAATGGATAAAGATTCGTACAACAACAAAATCCAGAACCTACTCAACGATGGAAGTCACTCAAAAATTAAAAATGACCCTACTAATAGGCTAACTATGAAAACCAACAAGATCATCACAAGTTCGACCTCCCTAATCAAACCAACTAAACGTCCCTCCTTAAAACCTTCTGCTGCAAGACCACCTAGATTATATGGTCTCCCCAAGATTCATAAAGAAGGCACTCCACTACGACCCATCGTATCCACGATCAACTCCCCTACCTATAAGCTAGCACGTTTTCTGTCAGATACCTTGCTACCTTTCACTGGCAAGACCTCCTCAGCAGTACTTAACTCAGCTCATTTAGTCTCTATGGTCAAAGACGTTGTACTGTCCCCTGACAATATCCTTGTCAGCTTCGATGTGGTCTCCCTGTTCACCAAGGTCCCGGTACCTGATACCATTGAAATAATTGAAAATTTGGTACAACATGGACTAGATCCCGATACACCTGTGCTGATTAGACACTGCCTCACCAATACCTACTTTACTTGGAATGGCTCCTTCTACAAACAAAATCAGGGTACCCCCATGGGTTCTCCTTTATCACTAGTGATAGTCAATGTTTTCATGGAGAAATTTGAATCAGACGCCATCCAGACGTCCACCCTCAGAACTTCCCTGTGGAAGAGATATGTGGATGACACTTTAGGCATTTGGCCACATGGCCTCCCAGCTTTCAACCTTTTCCTATACCACATCAATTCTAGACATCCCGCCATCAAATTCACCATGGAAGTGGAGAAAGATGGCAAGCTACCATTCTTAGATGTTCTGTTTGAGAGGAGACCTGATGGCTCACTGGGGCATTCTGTCTACAGGAAACCCACCCACACAGACTCCTTCTTGAAACCTGATACCCACCACCACCCAGCTCAAACTAATTATCTCAACAAAACGTTCTACCACAGGGCACATTGCATTTTGGACCAACACCACCTGACCAGTGAATTAAAACATGTACACCTGGCCCTCAAGAGAAACAGATACTCTGACCTTACCATCCGCCAAGCTGTTTCTCCCTCCATACAGAAACAACCACTTGATACTCCGGTCAAAACCATCACAGAACCATATATAACAAGCGTTACTCAAAAGATTTCCAAAATTCTAAACAAACACAAGATCCTGGTCCGGTTCAATACAGTACACAGAATCCGTGACCTGATCCCATCCGTGAATGATGTCGTTCCTGACTTACAGTACCCCGGGGTTTACAAATTGAGCTGCACTTGTGGTGATTGCTATATCGGGGAAACGAAGCGACATGTCTCTGACCGAATTCGCGAGCACAAATCAGATTTGAAACACGGCAGAACGAATTCTTCTGCCGTAGCTGACCACTGTTACAACGCTGTGGGTCATCACGATATAGTTTTCTCCGATACCAAGGTTCTCTGAAAACCCACGGGTTTTTATCAGAGATTTGTCCACGAGACAATTCAGATTTACAAACACGGACACAACTTCAACCGAGAGGATGGTTTCAAATTAAGCAATCATTGGAAAGATGTTCTATATCAAACCAAACATTAAACTAATTTTCAATGGTACAGTAATTTTTTTCAAGTAGTGGTATCCCAAACTTTCACAGCTGCTTATTTATCTCCACTCACTCCACTCACTCACTCCACCCACTCACTCCACCCACTCACTCCACCCACTCACTCCACCCACTCACTCCACCCACTCACTCCACCCACTCACTCCACTCACTCACTCCACCCACTCACTCCACCCACTCACTCCACCCACTCACTCCACCCACTCACTCCACTCACTCACTCCACTCACTCACTCACTCCACTCATTCACTCCACTCATTCACTCCACTCACTCCACTCACTCACTCTACATCCCCCCCCCCCGCTGCTGGTCCATCATGGTCCCCATCCGCTCCTGGTCCATCATGGCCCATGCACCTCCTACGTACATCATGCTCATTTTTATGCTAATTGCTTTGTCAAAGCGTTTTGCTTCCTCCCACACAGCATAAAGGACGCGACCTGGGCTTGGCTGTTTTCACTCCAACACTGTTCTCATGACAGCACGGTCCCTTCACCTGATGAAGGCCACTTGTGTTGTGGCCGAAACGCCGTGATTTTTGTTATTTCATTTTTTACCTACGTGACTTTACCGAATAGAACCAAAGAGTACACTATTCATACTATACTTGACACTTCACACAACACTATATATGACACAGACTGTACTATCCACGTTATTGCACACTATACAGCACAAATTACAGACACTAGACGATAAACCACAAACTACAGACACTACACTATACACAACACTGTATACCACACTGCACGACACACTCCACACACAATACTCACTTTACACCACTCTCCAGTACATTACAACCCAGACACAAAATATAAACCGAAAACAATACCGTAAAGGACGACCCCTGTGGAGACGAAGCGATGAATGAGTTCACGTGCAAGAGATGGACGGACGGTGGGAGCAATGGACCGTGAGTGAGGGCGACTGGTGGAAGATGCCTTCATCCAGCAGTGGAGAGACAATGGCAGGAGCCGACTGCAACGCGCGGCGGCACTCTCCCTCTTGAGTTTTGTGAATCTACAGAGGCACAGAAATCACAGAGACGGTTGCCTACAGCCACATTCCCCGAAACCCATGAGACGCGTCAGAAAGTAAGACGCACAAATCTGGTGACAAGTAAAAGATCCCCCGTGTAGCCTGTAACAGACTGTTGGGGCAAGTGCTGTTAGAGCGAGTAAGCAGCACCTATGAAAGATGAAAGCCAGCAGGGCACACGAGGGGGCGGGTGGTCAACAACCACGCCCGGCCGCCTTTGTCTCCGCAGCGGCGATGTTTACTGCACACCGCACCGGGAACTAACTTGAGGCTGAGTTGACCGAGGGGAGGCCCACAACCGGTTTAAATAATCGTCACCTGCTGTTGGTGGTCGTGAGCGGGAATCGAACTCGGTTCGCCGGGTTCGTAGAGTGCGCTAACCACTGCTCCAGCGCTCTACAAAGACAAAGCTCCCCCGTGTAGCCTGTAACAGACTGTTGGGGAAAGTGCTGTTAGCGAGTTGCACCTATGAAGACCGGAAACTGCACACGAGGCGTTGGGTTGGTCAGCACAACGCCCGGCCGCCTTTGTATCCCCACACACACATACAGGATTGTAAGTTGCACCCCCGACTTTTGCTTCACACTCGTGGGGGCCGGGCAGAGAGAGAGGAGGCGTCTGTCGTGTGTTGGGAGCGATGGTGCAGCGGTTAACGCTGCGCTACGAACCCGGTGACCCGTGTTCGAGTCCCGATCACGGCCACCAACACCAGATGACGATTAACTGAACCGTTCCCGGGCCTCCCCAAGGTTGACTCAGCCTCAAATGAGCACCTGGTGCGGTGTGTAAACATCGCCACTGGGAAGACAAAGGCGGCTGGCCTTCAAAGGTGCTCGTTAACAGCAATTGCCCTCAACAGTCTGTTAAGGTAATACGGGAAGTCTGTGTCTTGTATCTCGTTTGACCCCAGGCTGAGTGGACGCGACTCGCTGTGATGCGTAAACCTCCGCCCTCCAGTGGCCACATTGGTTAATTTCACTGCACCTGCTGAATCATTATCAGAATGAAACTAAAACTAGACTATTGTTTTTACGTTGCCAGGTAAGGCCCGCTGAGCTACATAGCTCTTTTTCAGAAGCGACCTGGCCATAGTTGATAGCTCAACGAAATGGCTTATTATGTGGACATTTATAGCAACCAAATACTCTAAACGCATGTTTATAAATGTGAAGGGGAGAACCCGGAGAAGAAAAACGACGCGACCCTGGGGAGAGAGACATGCAAACATCAAATATACAGAAGGTGTTAGGGTCGGGATCGAATCCACGACCTCCTGCACACCAGGCGAGGTAGTTAATATCTCGCCACCGGGGCACCCAAAATAGGCGGATATAAGGGTCCATGGGGGGGTCCAGAATATTTTAACCGGTTCTGGGCACCCCCTAGGTCGACTCAGCCTCAAATGAGTACCTGGTTCCCTGTGTAAACACCAGCATTTGGCAGACAAAGACGGCCGGACGAGGTGCTGGCAACCCACCCATCAGAATAATTGGCTATGATCTATCCACTGCTGGATGGTGGACTCCTCCAAATCCGTCGTCACCTGTCACGAACTGGTGCCGCAACAATCCATGTCATGTCCAGCGCGTGAGCGGATGTCGTCGCTCCATCTCCGCGCTGGATTTCCTCCCCGCGGATGCGTTCACACCCTTTTGGTGTCTCTCCGTCGTTAGTCTCGACCACTGGTCGTCGTCTCTTCTCGTGACGAGTCCTGTGTGGCTGGCTTCACTGGCGAGAGGAGCGGTGGTGCAGTGGTTAACGTGCTGTGTTATGAACGGAGTTTGATTTATGGCCACGGTTAACAGTGGAAAGTAATACTAGAACCGATCCTGCCCACTTCTCCTTCCCCCCCACCCCGCTCACCTTCACCAACACTGAACACCGTGGGGGAAGTAAAATCAACCATCGCCAACATGGCGTGGGGGAGGTCTTCATCCAGCAGGGGACTGACAAAGGCGCTGTAAACTATACATTATTTTTATTTAATTATTGCAGTACTCAAAGACTGTCTACATAGTAACTGAGCCAATGCATTTTCAACCCAGCTTGTCTTAAATTTCTATCCTTGTGATGAGGCCAATGGGTCTGTCGTTCTTCAAGTCAAGTTTATATATATATCAACGTTGAAGCGAGCAGTGGGTGGGGAACATTTTCCTTACTGAGGACCGAATAGGAGTTTTTGCGGGCCAATACAAAACCCCTACGTGAACTTAACAGACTGTTGGGGCAAGTGCTGTTCCCTAGAACCTATGAAGACAAATACGGCATATGAGGGGGTGGGTGGCCAAAACTTCACCCGGCCGCCTCTGTGTCTCCCCAGTGCTGATATTTACACACCGCACCGGGTAACTCATTCGAAGGCTGAGTCGACCTAGGAGATGCCCAGGACCGCTTCAAATATCCGCACTGTTATTGGTCGCGAGTAATCATATAAATTAATACAGCAGTCACTTTTAATAAAATAAACATTTAACAAATTACTTTCTGATCTGGATTCAAAACTGAATTTTGAAGATCACATTGATTATATTGGAAAAAAGACAAAAATAAAAATTGGTTTTCTGTATCGACACAAGCACTGCTTCCCCCCAATGTTCCGTTTGGAATTGATAAAAGCTACCATTCTGCCTCTACTTGACTACTGTGACATCATATTCTTAGTTTTTTCGGTAAAGTCACGTTGAAGAGAAACAACAAAATAACAAAATCTATATAAAACAATAAAAAATTCTCACGACGTTTCGACCATAACTCAAACGGTCATCATCAGGTGTGTTGGTTTGCATAAATTTATTTTTAAACGGCACATTTATTTATTTATAAAAACGTTGGCGTCACGCGCAGCGATTTGGCAGTTTGCCCAGGACTAGTGCATCTATTTTTTTTTTTAAAGAGGAGGGGGGAGACGAAATTTTTTATAATGTATGCTGTCTGAAAGCCACTGTAAGCGTGAACAATCAATTAAGAACTGAAATGGTTTATCAAATCTTTCCAATGATTGCTAAGATAGAATCCATCTTCTCGGTTGAAATTGTCTCTTTGCCGTTTAAAAATAAATTTATGCAAACCAACACACCTGATGATGACCGTTTGAGTTATGGTCGAAACGTCGTGAGAATTTTTTATTGTTTTATATAGATTTTGTTATTTTGTTGTTTCTCTTCAACGTGACTTTACCGAAAAAACTAAGAATATGAATTACTGCAGTCACGAAAGCTTTAAATCAAAAATTATTGTGACATCGTGTATAAATCAGCCCCAAGCACTGTACTGAAGAAGCTTGATTCCATCTATCACTCGGCCTTAAGATTTACATTGAACTGCCCATATAGGACTCACCACTGTGATCTCTACATTGGGTCAAACTTAACATATCTTAATGTTCGACGGCTTGTGCACCAGATCTATACAAAAACTCGAGGAAGGGCCTTTGCTATTGATGCCCCCAGAGTCTGGAATGCTATTGCCAATAAACTGCAACTTGAATCTCTACCAATGAGATCTTCTCTCAAAACTGCTCTAGAGGAGTTGTACACCCCTAGCTGCCACTGTTATTCATTGGCGTAAAATAAAATAAAATGTTTCGCTCCGGATGACGCTGCCAAGTATTATGTATTTTGATTTAGCGTGCTGATCTTAAAGGTGCATTGAAAAATTTGATACTCCGACCGATGCTTCTGTTGTTGTGGAGTAACTAATGCAGCCAGCTATGTTTCTAGGGTTTGGTGTTACATGTTATTTATGTAGTTTATTGTAAAAATTCGGTTACAGCCCTTGTGATCACTGTTACGTTGCAATTATAGCTTTATTTTTTGGTGATTAGGAAAACGTTTTTTGGCTTGGACATGTTTGTTTTGTTGCAGTACGGAGTTAGACTGATGGCCTTAATCTAAGTTTTTGTGGTTATTGTTGTTTGACTTGCATCCCACTGGGATTTTTTGCACACAGCGTTGGTGTATGGTGCTTTTTTTTTCAAGGATTTTCTGTTTGCACAGTCACATAGTCACTTTAAGATGTTTTTCTTGTTCGTGTTTTTGTTTTTTTGTTTGTTGTGGTTGCACCCGCTTCAAGAGCCGGATGGCTCACAGGGCTATACCAAAATAAACTGAAATATAGAATTATTGTAAAATGGTTAAACCATTACAGTATTATGATTTAAGCCTTAAGACAAATAATTAATGATTTGCCTCAAAACTTTAATTACAGCATATTTCCCTATCGATTTTATTGTAATCATATACAAACATGCAAAAGAGTTTATTTTTTATCGTGTAAGCTACGGAACTATGTTATTGTGAGTGTTTAAATATACATATCACATATTTAACATGCTTTTATAGACTTTAACAGCTATAAATGCTATATTTATTTCAAAAATATTTTTTATACAGAATTCTTACCAATCATATCGACTTTTGATTCTAGTCATAATTCCGCGTTTTGAGAATTACCTCAACTATATAACTGTTACTATGAATGTTGACATTAGCAACTTTAATCTGTAATGTTATTAAAGATTTACCTCAGAACGCTTGCAGACGCGTTAAACCCTTAATCAAATAACTCTTATGCGTACAAGTGGTGACCCTATCCCACTGCTACTTAACTCCAAGTATAATACATTAAACCAACCCAGTGACCCTTTATTTCACGTACCTGCACGCAAAAAGCGACACTTTGATTTCAGCCCTTTCCACTGGGGCGGAGACGGAGAGACGGAACGAGTTTGACGTGCAAGAGACGGACGCACGCTGGGAGCGAGGGACCGTGAGCGACGACCGGTGGAAGATGCCTTCATCCAGCAGTGGAGAGACAATGGCAGAAGCCGACTGTGACGCGCGACACTCTTCTCCCTGTTGAGCGACGCGGCGTTTCTCGTTCCTCGTCTCTACTCTCAGCAGACACCGACACAGAGGCCGCGAGGCCTTCCCGCGTGCCTACACGCCGCCCACGGGCACGTGGTTATTTTACCTCAGCTGAACAAATATTTGAGGCAAACATTAATTTGTGACGAAGAAACGACAACAATCCGACGAGTGGCAACTCTCCCTGCGCTTGTACTCACGCAAACGTTAACCATAACTGTGAACAAAAGTTGAGTAACTTTCATCGCGGCACAAATCATTATCACGATTGCTCCTATCTCCGAGAATGTCCGTGTCTCTGAGCTCTCGACAAGATGGCGATTCCCGCCAATCTATGCCGCGGCCACTTTCCCTTACGAAGATGCCTGCTCCTGTTTCCCTTGGTGATGCTGCCCCTTGCACTGCCCTATCCAAGATGGCAGGTCCTTTTAATTCTCAGGGGACTTGTTTTCCATTACGAAGATGGCCGTTAGTGCCTCTTCACTGGGGCGTCTCGGGTTCAGCTGGCGCTTTGCATTACCCTTACCAAGATGGCCGTCGCCGCCAAATCTCGTAAAAAGGTCGCCGGTACCGTTTTGTACGATGAAACACAATCCTCGTGAATAAAAAAATTGAGAGGCTACATGACATAGGGAGGTGGAACCACAACGGGGAACTGCAGAGATTAGACTCCCGACCCATGCTGCTGAATGTGAACGTTAAGAGCACCACTGAGAGGACGGAGCCCCGCCCCTACAGCTCGTGGCTGTGACGTGCGGCGTGATCGACGGGCAGCCACGAGGCTGTCGGTTGGGGCAATTAAACACAGGAATGAGATAATAGACAAATAGGGGAGAAATAGCAGTTGGAGTTCTGTTAAGCCTGGAGAGGAGAGGGAGTGGCTGCGTAGTCAAACTTAGACGTTACACCAGTGCTGCGGGGATTATTACATTAAGTGAAGCGATTTGAAGACAGTTTTAAATGTATTTTGCTTAGAGACAAGGACGGTGTCATTTGCAAGAGTAACTTAAGTCACCAAAATTACAAATACAAGAACATAAAGTACAACAATCATCTCGATTGAATATATCGTGAGACAAAGCATGCAAAAGGGCACAATCATAGATCAATATAAACTAAAATACATTTCCTGCAACGAATGTTATCTTGAGATAAATTACTTTTAAAAACAATTCATTATTAACATTCGTTCAATTACAGACATAAAATGAATAGAGGGTGCTTGTTGCACAGACAACGAGAATCACATTCCCACGGGGCACCATGTGACCTCAGTGCGCTGTGACATTTCTGTGACGTCACCATTATATCACGAATACATAGACCGTGTGACTCCAGTGCAATGACGTCACTGTGACGTCACCATTATATCACGATTACATACACAACCATGTGACTTCAGTGCAATGACATCACTGTGATGTCACATCCGCCCACAAATTCAGTTGCTCATCTGGCACCGTGAGGGTCAGACGTGTTCTGGGTTTTCTGTTGCAAATTTTTCAAAAAATCAAATCCAGCCATCATCATCTTGAGGACACGTTTTTGGATGCATTTTTATACTCTGCAACCACATCGCCACAATGTCGAAGGCCAAGAAAAAGGGCTTCATTAAACATCTCAAGAACATCTTCTGTTGCTTCTGCAGTGTTTCAGATGATGAGGTTTATGAGCCAAGCAGCTGTGTTCAGAACTCTGCAGCAAGCCATGAGACGAGCCCAGTGGCTAGTCATGAGAAGACCGAGGTGGCAAGTCTTGAGGCGAGGCCAGTGGCTAACAATGAGATGGGCCTGGAGACAAGCCGCGAGGTGGACACAGTGGATAACCGTGAGATGAGCCTGGTAGCTAGCCATGAGATAGGCCCAGAGGCAAGCTGCAAGTTGGACCCAGTGGATAACTATGAGATGAGCCCGGTGGCTAGCCATGAGAAGACTGAGGTGGCAAGTCATGAGGCAAGCCTGGTAGATAAACATGAGATGGGCCTAGAAGCAAGCCACAAGGTGGACCCAGAAGATAATTGTGAGATTAGCTTCGTGGCTAGCAATGAGATGAGCCTGGTGTCTAGCCTTGAGACGAGCCCGGTGCCTAGCCAAGAGGCAAGTCAGATGGGTAGCTATGGGCCCAACCCAATAGCGGACAGCGGTTCAAACCGGGTGGCAGACCATGGGCCAAGCCCGGTGGTAGATCGGGAGCCGAGCCAAGATGAAGGGGACAAAGCGAGTCCAATTGCAAGCCACCAAGATATTCGTGCTGCTAGCAACAAGGCTGCTGAATGGAAGGGATGCCAGGTTACAAGCCACCAGGGCAGTCCAGGTTGCGGGAGTGCTCAGTCTGCTGGTCAAGGGCGAGGCGAGGCAGCAAATTGCGGGTTAGGCCAGGCAGCCGCTCAAGTGAGGAGACCAAGACGCCGGGGTGGCCAAGCTGCCCGAAGGAGGGGCAGCCAGCATACCGCTCATGGGAGGATGCCGGATGACAGACAGAAGGACGCCATTCCATCGACAGCGTCTGCCATCATCAGGCCCACCTCCCAGAAGCTAGCTGCCCATCCTGTGCCAGAAAAGATTGCCGTGGAAGGTAAGCTTGTACCAAAGTGACTCTGTAACCACTAGCTTGACTTTGGAATTCGCCCTCATGGTATCTTCTCCCAAGTTCTTATAACCTTGCTTAATCCCAAAAAGGTGTTAACGCTTATCTACTATAACTTCCCTGCTGGGTAATTGACGTGTTTGGCATTTGGGACTGCGTTCAGAAACAGTGGATAAAAACACGTCAATGTAGTGCAACTGCAATCTCATAAGCAACTCTGCAGTAGGGATTAGTTCCAGATAAAACGTTTGTCAGATATTTGCACAATGTACTGTGTTATATACTTACGTATAATCGGGATGGCAAAAGTGACACGAAGCCATGAGACACAATTTATGGAGGAAAATCAACGTGATATCCAGGATCCATCGATGCCCGTCGATAACCGTTCATTTCGTGGCAAAATTTGCATAGTCAAAATATTGGACAAGGACCAGGTTTATGCCCTATCCGTTGAATATTGTTACCCTGACCACGTTAACAGAAATTACGTCAAGAAACAGCTCACTGCAAGGTCACCTAGAGTTGAAAAATACATGGTTGTGAAAGGGTTAATAAAGAGCACCGCTAAAACAATATCACAAGTTCTGGCTTCACCACGCAACTTTCGAGCCAGTCTCCAGAGTGCCTCGAGTGTAAAGAGAAAATTTCCTGTATGTTTTGTGCGCAGATAACAACGATAATGGAGCTCCACGACTCGCGCCAGAATCGGGGGAAAACCTGAGCCTCACGTGGCAGTGGAACGCATGCGAGGGTGCTGGCCTTGACAACATGGGGAACACCTGTTTCCTCAATGCCACCCTGCAGTGCCTCACTTACACCGCACCACTGGCAAACTACCTGATCTCCAGGCACCACTCAGGAAGATGTGAGTTCCCAGAACACTTTGAAATACCAAGCTGAAAATAATTGTGTTCTGTGAAGATGTCCTTGCTGTGTGCTGCACCTACAGCTGAGCTGTTTGATCGGTGTTGTACTGATAGCATGTGCCACCTCTGCCTCATTTCACAGGTACATATAATGGATTTTGCATGATGTGCATAATGGAAAGGCACACCATTGCAACATTCAGCTCCAAGGGCAAGGTCATCAAGCCCTTGGAAATCGTCCAAAACCTCAAACGTGAGTTCTGTTCAGTACAACACAATTGTGCACATTGAATTTAGAACATATTCATTGGGTGGCAGAGTGGCGCATTGGTAAAACGTTTCCCTTGTAACCTTGTGTTCAAACCGCTTATGACCTCCATCCATTTACCCACAGGGATCGCCAAACACCTGCAGTTTGGCAAACAGGAGGACGTGCATGAGTTCTTCTGCTACATCGTAGAAGCTCTGCATCTCTCCTGCCCAATCAACCACCACAAGTAAGTAGTGCACGTCCTAGGCCACTGGTTCCCAACCTGTTACCAAAAATTCACAACAAAGTTTATAGAATATTATTTAAATAAGCGCTTGGCTGCAAAGTAACGTAGGGTCGAAACAAAAAGGAGTATAACTCTCCCATGAGCGCACTTGGTAAAGATGATGCATCTGGAAGCCACCGAATGTGTGATGTCATTCATTTCCACGTGCAGGCCAGAAGAACATGTGGAGAAGACCTCGGTGATTCACCAGATCTTCACAGGGCAGCTAAAATCGACAGGTGTGTGCCAGCTCCATGTGCAAAATCATCGCTGCAAGTAGCAATCACACCGAGTATGACGACGCATGCTGCACAGTGCAGATGAACCCTGCACTCATACGCATGTACCCAGCAGGACATAAGCAAAACACACAAATACAGAGATCTCCCTGAAGCCTTAACAGAATGCTGGAGCAATTGCTATTAGCAAGTACCTATGTAGGCCAACAGGGCACATGACAAGGTGGTGTGGCTAGCACCATGCCCGGCCACCTTCGGGTGGCTAGCACCAGTGCTGATGTTACACAATGCACCAGATACTAATTTGAGGCTGAATCGACCGTGAGCGAGGATCGAACTCAGTTCACCAGTGCGCTAACCGCTATATTTCCACTCCCCGCACAATAGAAAAATGCACAAGAACACAGACACAACAACCCATTTGATCAGATACAAACACATTTTATTCGATTCTGCTAATCAGAATGCTAACTTCCTCTAATTGCACGTGTGGATGTGTGCGCGTGCGTTTACTTGTGTTCCACAGTGGAGTGCACGCAGTGTTCCTGCACCTCGGACAGATTCGAAAACTGCCTGGACATCAGTCTTCACATCAACGTGAGAATCGAGGAATTCTTGATGTAATTAAATGGTATCTTTGCTCGTGACGAGTTTCGAATTTAAACGTTGGGATGAATATTTTCTCATTTTCAAGCAACACTTTTGATCTTTTTCGGATCGTGTACATTACACTAGTCGCGTCACTCAAACACATTAAGTTTGCCCATCGTCTGGAATGCTGCACATTGGATGAATCTGAAAATTGGGAGCACGTCCTTAATTACTGTCAACTAATGATAATGCCCTCTTATGTCACACAACAGCCAGTACAACATAAGGACTCACTGTTTTAACGGCTGCAAAATGTTTCCAGTGTTCTTTTCAAGCACTCATTTGCCTTCACATCGTTCTATTTGACAGAATTCGCCAGATCTGCTGACTGCTTTTGCAGATTTCACCAAGACAGAGACACTGGACGAATACACTTGCCAAAGGTGAGTATGGCACGACGTCAATGTCACGCGAGTCTGTCTACTTTGTCACGCCAACATATTTGTACAGTTATTCACTGGGCATCTCGGTCATTAAACTGACGCTGCTGCTTTTTGGTGCGCAGGTGCTGTTGCAAGGTGAAGGCCACGAAGAGGATGAGCCTTCACCATCTCCCGAACGTCTTGGCCCTCTCCATCAAGAGATATGACCTGTTTGGAAACAAGATCAATCGGGTAATGTTTGGTTAATATACAAGTTTTTTTTACATTTCTCCTAAAATGTGGCTGCATTTTCTCCAATTTCTCATTGCATGTTTTTGTGCTGCTTCCTTTTTGAGTAATTTCTGTGATTTATTTCGCGTTATTTCTTTTGCCACGGTTTTAACCGAGATCACTCGTACAAATGTGACTTTTCATGTTCTCTCGAGCGCCCACCTGGTTAATCTACCTAAACTGGGCTCTATGGCGGTGAAATCTTAACTCCCTCCCCAAGCATACAGGTCATGGGTTTGATCCCGATCCTAATGCCTGTATATTTGGAGTTTGCATGTTCTCCCTGTATTCACGTGGGTTTTTCTCCGGGTCCTCCAGTTGCTTCTAAAATATTTGGCTGCTAAAACTATTCACAGTGAAAAGCCACTTTGTTGAGCTATCATTTGTGGCTAGATCGCTTCTGAGAAAGAGCTATATAGTTCAGTCAGCATTACCTGGTAAAGTAAAAAAATAGAACAAAAATTATAATCAATAACTCGACCCTGCATCATTCTTCCCCTCTTCCCTGCCTAACACCATCTCTGTTTCTGCATCACTGCCTCCTTCCGCACCACTGCAGCATTGCCCGTACCCAGAGCACCTGGACGTGCGGCCATTCATGTCGCAGCAGGAGGACGCAGACCCTGTAGTGTACAGGTTATACTCAGTCCTTGTGCACTCCGGGAAATGCAGCACAGAGGGACATTACTACTGTTACAACAAGGTGATGTACTGCATTCATTATCACACAATCACACGCCAATCATTCGTACGCGTAGATCCTTTAAATAATTCGATTCAGTGAATCAAATCAAAACGATTCCTGCTCCTATGAGCCATGAGGTGGTGCTCATCTCCCATTTATAGGCCTCAGCCAGTGGTGAAAATTGTCCTTTGCTGTGACTGAGGGAGAGCATATGCATAGAACAACCACTGGTGACTTCACCAAAAATGTGTAGTTACTTTATTGACCCTGGATAGATGATGGACCAAGTGAAGTCCCAACCAGGATTTGAACTTTCAAATGTAATTAATTATTTTTATGGGTTATCGGTTCGATTACTCAACTTATAGGACAACACAATAATAGGTGGAATAAGAGGGTCACCTCTGTTCCTCATGTGTCATTTTACGAATATATGGGGAGTTTAGGTGCAATTGGATAATCGTCTTAATTAATCTTCGATGTTGTTTGCATACAGATCTGCGATGGGAGATGGTTCCGGATGGACGACGACTTGGTGACGCCGGTCGACACCAGGGTGGTCATGGAGAAACAGGCATACATCCTCTTCTACGTCAGGTGAGTAACCCACGAGTTGTATTTGTGGGTATGCACACAAGTGTGGTCAATGTGGAAGAGTAGACCAAATATCATCCAGAGTTTGTCTACTCGAGGATCCTCTGCCAGCAGTGGCATGAGCAAGAAATTTGAGCCACGCCGTTATCATTATAACTTTAACCTAAGTTGGGCAGGTTGCCTTCCACCTTTGCTGTTAAGGCTCGATCTCTGTTGAGCTCACGGGAAGTTCACCAGGTTGCCCTTTGGGCCAATGAAACTCACGTAGCGGTCGTTCCATGTGCTGTGTGCAGGTCTCCAGAGATGAAGGCCATACCCGTGTGCAGTCAAATCAACGGCGGACATGGGAAATGGCATCAAAAGAGGCAGCAGCGACGACCCCCGACCCCGGCGATCAACCGTCATCACTGATGGATGATATCACAAGGGACGTGGTCAAGTTGCTGCCCCTGCCACCACCGCTGCCACCACTGCAAGGGCGATGCACACCGGGTCCTGATGAATACCGCTGATACAACACAGCCCAGCAGCGCCAGCACCACATCCACAAAGAAGATTATTACCATTGTAAATGTGTACATTTTATAATTTTGTGAATACAATACGTACTTTAAAATAAAAAAGTTTGAATCAATTTCTTATTCTTGGGAATGATTCTGTATGTAGTTCGTAAGGCCATGTCCAGATCTAATAGCCAAGGGACATCCATACAGCAACGTGAACCTATGAAATGACTTAAATTTCGATTTAAAGCTTTCGTGACTGCAATGATTCATCTTCTTTGGTTCTTTCGGTAAAGTCACGTAAAATGAGAATAAAATAATAAATTGATAAAATAAAATAACACAATAATATTCTCACGACGTTTCGGCCACAACAACGATGGCAGCTATACAAAAATAAAAAGAGATCCCACCAACAGCCTGGTCACCAAATCGAACAAAATCATCTCTGATTCAACAGCATTAATTGATGAGATCAAACAGTTCTCGTTGAAACCCTCTGCTGCCAGACCACCAAGATTATATGGCCTTCCAAAGATACACAAAGAAGATACACCCCTTCGTCCCATCGTCTCTACTATCAACTCCCCCACCTACAAACTGGCACGTTTTCTTGCTGATATACTGCGACCTTTCACTGGAAAAAACACCTCTGCGGTACTAAATTCTACTCACCTGGTATCGACAATCAAAGGCATTTCCCTGTCCCCAGACGACCTGCTTGTCAGTTTTGATGTGGTGTCCTTGTTCATCAAAGTCCCGGTACCTGACACCATCGCTATCATTGAAGACCTGGTTCATCAAGGACTGCATACTGATGTACCCCCCTGGTGAGACATTGCTTAACCAACACATACTTCACCTGGAATGAAACTTTCTACAAACAAACTGAGGGCACCCCAATGGGCTCCCCCCTATCTCCGGTTGTAGCCAACGTATTCATGGAAAAATTTTAAACTGACGCCATCCAGACTGCCACTCTACGCCTGACCTTATGGAAGAGGTACGTTGATGACACCTTTGTCATCTGGCCACATGGCCAGCCTGCTCTAGACCAATTCCGCGACCACATCAATTCCATACACCCAGCCATCAGATTTACCATGGAGGTCGAAAAAGATGGCAAACTACCCTTTTTGGATGTCTTAATTAAAAGGAGACATGATGGTTCAATGAGCCACTCTGTCTACAGGAAAGCTACCCATACAGATGCTTACTTGAAACCGGATTCCCACCACCATCTATCCCAGAAGAACTCCCTCATCAAGACTCTATACCATAGAGCCCAATGCATTTCCGACCAGGAACACATTACCAGTGAACTCAAGCACGTACACCAGGCTCTCAGGGCTAATGGTTACTCCGACTACACAATCTGCAAAGCCATTACTCCAGTCATGAAGAAGGATCCTCTTGTGGAGCCACTCAAAACCATCACCTTACCCTACATTGCAGGGGTCACTAAAAAGATCTCCAAAATCCTGAATAAACACAAGATCCAGGTCCGATTCAACACAGTACATAAAATCCGTGATTTAGTTCCATCTGTAAAAGATGCTGTTCCAGACATACACTACCCGGGCGTTTACAAACTAAAGTGCCTCTGTGGTAGTAGCTACATTGGAGAAACCAAACGACATATCTCGGACCGCATCCGCGAACATAAAGCAGACTTGAAACACGGTAGGACGAACTCCTCTGCCATGGCAGATCACTGTTATAATTCAGTGGGCTCACATGACATTGACTTCTCCAAGACGGAGGTTCTTTGCAAACCAACCGGCTACCATGAGAGATTCGTTCATGAGGCCATTCACATATACAAACACAGAGGCAATTTCAACCGAGAAGATGGATTCTGGCTTAGTAACCATTGGAAAGATGTTTTAAATCATTTCTGTTCTTAATTAATTGTATTTTACGATGACCTTCAGACCGCAGCTCTTTCGCCACCATTGACTCTTAATACCTCTCACACCACGGTTAATGGTATGGTTTACAACATGGAGTATGATAGCGCCTCGCAGCTGTCTCTCTCCCCCTCCTCTGTTCCGACCATGGATGAACTCGTCCGTCTGAACGGGGCCCGTAGCTATACGTGGTGCTAAAGTTGAGGGTAAGAATCCACCCATTTTTTCGCCATATAGCATTGTGATATATAACGACTTATTGTTGGTAGCTTAGCTGATTGGAGAATATAGAGTTTATTGATAACATTAAGGTAATTTATATTTTAGTTTTTTTTATTGGTTGACTATATAGTACTGTGAATAGCTCAGATGTGTAGGCCTTGACTTCAACATAGTCATTTCTGTGACCAGTCACTAGCTAATCACTCAGTTATTTCAATGCTAAATTCGCCTAGTTATTTCAATGCTAAATTCTCCTGTTTGATTTGTACTAAGTGCCTCGGTGAATGTGTATGCTCTGACTTTAACGTAGCTATTTCTGTGACCAGTTACAAGCTAATCACTCAGCTATTTCAATGCTAAATTCTATGCTAATTCCTTTGTCAAGGGGTGCCTCTGCGGATGTGTATGCTTTAACTTAGCTATTTCAATGCTAAATTCTATGCTAATTCCTTTATCAAGGGGTGCCTCTGCGGATGTGTATGCTTTAACTTTTAACATAGCTATTTCTGTGACCAGTCACAAGCTAATCACTCAGCCATTTCAATGCTAAATTATATGCTAATTCCTTTGTCAAGGCGCTTTGTTTCCTCTTACACAGCTTAAAGGTCGTGATCTGAACGTGGCTCTTTCACTCCAGCGCTGTCCTACCAGACAGTCTCGTCCCTTCACCTGATGAAGGCCGCTTGTGTTGTGGCCGAAACGTCGTGAGAATATTATTGTGTTATTTTATTTTATCAATTTATTATTTTATTTTATCAATTTATTATTTTATTCTCATTCTACGTGACTTTATGAAATGACTACTGCATTATTTCTGTTTAATAAAGTAGTGAATTTTGATGGCTGTTTTGCCATGCAGTTCAGATACCCACTTAATCCACGAGATGGCATCACTTCAGTGGTTGCAAATTCCAAATGTAGGGGCAAAAACAGTGAATTATTTGATAAACATTTGAAATGAGAGGTGTTGTATGCATGTTGAATTTATTTCGCACCATATGTAGCCGAGTGTATCAAGTAACACACTCATTAGGCGTATTTATCCGAAAGTGTGATTAAACATGCTACCTTACATTGTACCAATTACTGCTCTGGCCCATGGACTAAATAGCTCGATTACAACCGCTACATTTGAATGCATTAATTCCGCACGTAAATATACAATGACCAACGGTGTGTGGCTGCAATACCACAAGAGCTCCATGATAGAGTCAATGAAGCCTACAATCTCAATTTAATTGCCAGCTATGGGGAGCATCACTGGCTCGTGATACCTGAACCGATCCTACCACCCTGCACTCACCAGCGTGATGAAGTATGGCTCAACTCCTAGGAAATGTGTTTTTCGCCACACACTACACTATACATCACACCACATACGCTACATTTGACACCACACTACACTTTCCATCACATTTAATTTATTATACACGCTTTATGCAACACCACCTAAACAACACACAGTACACAATATACACTGTACAACACACTATTCATATTCTAGATTTTAAGTTTTCGTGACTGCAAGGATCCATACTCTTTGGTTCTATTCGGTAAAGTCACGTAGGTAAAAAATAAAATAACAAAAATCACGACGTTTCAGCCACAACACAAGTGGCCTTCATCAGGTGAAGGGACCGTGCTGTCATGAGGACAGCGTTGGAGTGAAAACAGCCAGGCCCAGGTCGCATCCTTTATGCTGTGTGGGAGGAATCAAAACGCTTTGACAAAGCAATTAGCATAAAAATGAGCATGATGTACGTAGGAGGTGCATGGGCCATGATGGACCAGGAACGGGTGGGGACCATGACGGACCAGCAGCGGGGGGGGGGGGGGGGGGGAGTAGAGTGAGGGGAGTGAGTGAGTGGAGTGAGTGGAGTGAGTGAGTGGAGTGAGTGAGTGGAGTGAGTGAGTGGAGTGAGTGGAGTGAGTGAGTGGTGTGAGTGAGTGAGTGGAGTGAGTGGAGAGAAATAAGCAGCTGTGAAAGTTTGGGATACCAATACTTGAAAAAAATTACTGTACCATTGAAAATTAGTTTAATGTTTGGTTTCATTTAGAACATCTTTCCAATGATTACTTAATTTGAAACCATCCTCTCGGTTGAAATTGTGTCCGTGTTTGTAAATCTGAATTGCCTCGTGGACAAATCTCTGATAAAAACCCGTGGGTTTGCAGAGAACCTTGGTATCGAAGAAAACTATATCGTGATCACCCACAGCGTTGTAACAGTGGTCAGCTACGGCAGAAGAATTCGTTCTGCCGTGTTTCAAATGTAATTTGTGCTCGCGAATTCGGTCAGAGACATGTTGCTTCGTCTCCCCGATATAGCAATCACCACAAGTGCAGCTCAATTTGTAAACCCCGGGGTACTGAAAGTTAGGAACGACATCCTTCACGGATGGGATCAGGTCACGGATTCTGTGTACTGTATTGAACCGGACCAGGATCTTGTGTTTGTTTAGAATTTTGTAGATATTTTTAGTAACGCCTGTTATATATGGTTCTGTGTAGCCTGTAACAGACTGTTGGGGCAAGTGCTGTTAGAGCGAGTAAGCAGCACCTATGAAAGATGAAAGCCAGCAGGGCACACGAGGGGGCGGGTGGTCAACAACCACGCCCGGCCGCCTTTGTCTCCGCAGCGGCGATGTTTACTGCACACCGCACCGGGAACTAACTTGAGGCTGAGTTGACCGAGGGGAGGCCCACAACCGGTTTAAATAATCGTCACCTGCTGTTGGTGGTCGTGAGCGGGAATCGAACTCGGTTCGCCGGGTTCGTAGAGTGCGCTAACCACTGCTCCAGCGCTCTACAAAGACAAAGCTCCCCCGTGTAGCCTGTAACAGACTGTTGGGGAAAGTGCTGTTAGCGAGTTGCACCTATGAAGACCGGAAACTGCACACGAGGCGTTGGGTTGGTCAGCACAACGCCCGGCCGCCTTTGTATCCCCACACACACATACAGGATTGTAAGTTGCACCCCCGACTTTTGCTTGACACTCGTGGGGGCCGGGCAGAGAGAGAGGAGGCGTCTGTCGTGTGTTGGGAGCGATGGTGCAGCGGTTAACGCTGCGCTACGAACCCGGTGACCCGAGTTCGAGTCCCGATCACGGCCACCAACACCAGGTGACGATTAACTGAACCGTTCCCGGGCCTCCCCAAGGTTGACTCAGCCTCAAATGAGCACCTGGTGCGGTGTGTAAACATCGCCACTGGGAAGACAAAGGCGGCTGGCCTTCAAAGGTGCTCGTTAACAGCAATTGCCCTCAACAGTCTGTTAAGGTAATACGGGAAGTCTGTGTCTTGTATCTCGTTTGACCCCAGGCTGAGTGGACGCGACTCGCTGTGATGCGTAAACCTCCGCCCTCCAGTGGCCACATTGGTTAATTTCACTGCACCTGCTGAATCATTATCAGAATGAAACTAAAACTAGACTATTGTTTTTACGTTGCCAGGTAAGGCCCGCTGAGCTACATAGCTCTTTTTCAGAAGCGACCTGGCCATAGTTGATAGCTCAACGAAATGGCTTATTATGTGGACATTTATAGCAACCAAATACTCTAAACGCATGTTTATAAATGTGAAGGGGAGAACCCGGAGAAGAAAAACGACGCGACCCTGGGGAGAGAGACATGCAAACATCAAATATACAGGTGTTAGGGTTGTGATCGAATCCACGACCTCCTGCACACCAGGCGAGGTAGTTAATATCTCACCACCGGGGCACCCAAAATAGGCGGATATAAGGGTCAATGGGGGGGTCCAGAATATTTTAACCGGTTCTGGGCACCCCCTAGGTCGACTCAGCCTCAAATGAGTACCTGGTTCCCTGTGTAAACACCAGCATTTGGCAGACAAAGACGGCCGGACGAGGTGCTGGCAACCCACCCATCAGAATAATCGGCTATGATCTATCCACTGCTGGATGGTGGACTCCTCCAAATCCGTCGTCACCTGTCACGAACTGGTGCCGCAACAATCCATGTCATCTCCAGCGCGTGAGCTGATGTCGTCGCTCCATCTCCGCGCTGGATTTCCTCCCCGCGGGCGCGTTCACACCCTTTTGGTGTCTCTCCATCGGTAGTCTCGACCACTGGTCGTCGTCTCTTCTCGTGACGAGTCCTGTGTGGCTGGCTTCACTGGCGAGAGGAGCGGTGGTGCAGTGGTTAACGTGCTGTGTTATGAACGGAGTTTGATTTATGGCCACGGTTAACAGTGGAAAGTAATACTAGAACCGATCCTACCCACTTCTCCTTCCCCTCCCCCCACCCCGCTCACCTTCACCAACACTGAACACCGTGGGGGAAGTAAAATCAACCATCGCCAACATGGCGTGGGGGAGGTCTTCATCCAGCAGGGGACTGACAAAGGCGCTGTAAACTATACATTATTTTTATTTAATTATTGCAGTACTCAAAGACTGTCTACATAGTAACTGAGCCAATGCATTTTCAACCCAGCTTGTCTTAAATTTCTATCCTTGTGATGAGGCCAATGGGTCTGTCGTTCTTCAAGTCAAGTTTATATATATCAACGTTGAAGCGAGCAGTGGGTGGGGAACATTTTCCTTACTGAGGACCGAATAGGAGTTTTTGCGGGCCAATACAAAACCCCTACATGAACTTAACAGACTGTTGGGGCAAGTGCTGTTCCCTAGCACCTATGAAGACAAATACGGCATATGAGGGGGTGGGTGGCCAAAACTTCACCCGGCCGCCTCTGTGTCTCCCCAGTGCTGATATTTACACACCGCACCGGGTAACTCATTCGAAGGCTGAGTCGACCTAGGAGATGCCCAGGACCGCTTCAAATATCCGCACTGTTATTGGTCGCGAGTAATCATATAAATTAATACAGCAGTCACTTTTCATAAAATAAACATTTAACAAATTACTTTCTGATCTGGATTCAAAACTGAATTTTGAAGATCACATTGATTATATTGGAAAAAAGACAAAAATAAAAATTGGTTTTCTGTATCGACACAAGCACTGCTTCCCCCCAATGTTCCGTTTGGAATTGATAAAAGCTACCATTCTGCCTCTACTTGACTACCGTGACATCGTGTATAAATCAGCCCCAAGCACTGTACTGAAGAAGCTTGATTCCATCTATCACTCGGCCTTAAGATTTACATTGAACTGCCCATATAGGACTCACCACTGTGATCTCTACATTGGGTCAAACTTAACATCTCTTAATGTTCGACGGCTTGTGCACCAGATCTTATTTATTCACGATGAACTTACAAAAAAATCCGCAGACTACCTGCTGGATCTCCTGTCTGTTTCAAAGAACAAATTTGACCTCAGGTCTTCGCTCATTTGCCAGCTTCACCTTCCCTATTGCCGTACAAAAACTCGAGGAAGGGCCTTTGCTATTGATGCCCCCAGAGTCTGGAATGCTATTGCCAATAAACTGCAACTTGAATCTCTACCAATGAGATCTTCTCTCAAAACTGCTCTAGAGGAGTTGTACACCCCTAGCTGCCACTGCTATTCATTGGCGTAAAATAAAATAAAATGTTTCGCTCAGGATGACGCTGCTAAGTATTATGTATTTTGATTTAGCGTGCTGATCTTAAAGGTGCATTGAAAAATTTGATACTCCGACCGATGCTTCTGTTGTTGTGGAGTAACTAATGCAGCCAGCTATGTTTCTAGGGTTTGGTGTTACATGTTATTTATGTAGTTTATTGTAAAAATTCGGTTACAGCCCTTGTGATCACTGTTACGTTGCAATTATAGCTTTATTTTTTGGTGATTAGGAAAAGTTTTTTGGCTTGGACATGTTTGTTTTGTTGCAGTACGGAGTTAGACTGATGGCCTTAATCTAAGTTTTTGTGGTTATTGTTGTTTGACTTGCATCCCACTGGGATTTTTTGCACACAGCGTTGGTGTACGGTGCTTTTTTTTCAAGGATTTTCTGTTTGCACAGTCACATAGTCACTTTAAGATGTTTTTCTTGTTCGTGTTTTTGTTTTTTTTTGTTTGTTGTGGTTGCACCCGCTTCAAGAGCCGGATGGCTCACAGGGCTATACCAAAATAAACTGAAATATAGAATTATTGTAAAATTGTTAAACCATTACAGTATTATGATTTAAGCCTTAAGACAAATAATTAATGATTTGCCTCAAAACTTTAATTACAGCATATTTCCCTATCGATTTTATTGTAATCATATACAAACATGCAAAAGAGTTTTTTTTTTATCGTGTAAGCTACGGAACTATGTTATTGTGAGTGTTTAAATATACATATCACATATTTAACATGCTTTTATAGACTTTAACAGCTATAAATGCTATATTTATTTCAAAAATATGTTTTATACAGAATTCTTACCAATCATATCGACTTTTGATTCTAGTCATAATTCCGCGTTTTGAGAATTACCTCAACTATATAACTGTTACTATGAATGTTGACATTAGCAACTTTAATCTGTAATGTTATTAAAGATTTACCTCAGAACGCTTGCAGACGCGTTAAACCCTTAATCAAATAACTCTTATGCGTTCAAGTGGGGACCGTATCCCACTGCTACTTAACTCCAAGTATAATACATTAAACCAACCCAGTGACCCTTTATTTCACGTACCTGCACGCAAAAAGCGACACTTTGATTTTAGCCCTTTCCACTGGAGCGGAGACGGAGAGACGGAACGAGTTTGACGTGCAAGAGACGGACGCACGCTGGGAGCGAGGGACCGTGAGCGACGACCGGTGGAAGATGCCTTCATCCAGCAGTGGAGAGACAATGGCAGAAGCCGACTGTGACGCGCGACACTCTTCTCCCTGTTGAGCGACGCGGCGTCTCTCGTTCCTCGTCTCTACTCTCAGCAGACACCGACACAGAGGCCGCGAGGCCTTCCCGCGTGCCTACACGCCGCCCACGGGCACGTGGTTATTTTACCTCAGCTGAACAAATATTTGAGGCAAACATTAATTTGTGACGAAGAAACGACAACAATCCGACGAGTGGCAACTCTCCCTGCGCTTGTACTCACGCAAACGTTAACCATAACTGTGAACAAAAGTTGAGTAACTTTCATCGCGGCACAAATCATTATCACGATTGCTCCTATCTCCGAGAATGTCCGTGTCTCCGAGCTCTCGACAAGATGGCGATTCCCGCCAATCTATGCCGCGGCCACTTTCCCTTACGAAGATGCCTGCTCCTGTTTCCCTTGGTGATGCTGCCCCTTGCACTGCCCTATCCAAGATGGCAGGTCCTTTTAATTCTCAGGGGACTTGTTTTCCATTACGAAGATGGCCGTTAGTGCCTCTTCACTGGGGCGTCTCGGGTTCAGCTGGCGCTTTGCATTACCCTTACCAAGATGGCCGTCGCCGCCAAATCTCGTAAAAAGGTCGCCGGTACCGTTTTGTACGATGAAACACAATCCTCGTGAATAAAGAAATTGAGAGGCTACATGACATAGGGAGGTGGAACCACAACGGGGAACTGCAGAGATTAGACTCCCGACCCATGCTGCTGAAAGTGAACGTTAAGAGCACCACTGAGTGGACGGAGCCCCGCCCCTACAGCTCGTGGCTGTGACGTGCGGCGTGATCGACGGGCAGCCACGAGGCTGTCGGTTGGGACAATTAAACACAGGAATGAGATAATAGACAAATAGGGGAGAAATAGCAGTTGGAGTTCTGTTAAGCCTGGAGAGGAGAGGGAGTGGCTGCGTAGTCAAACTTAGACGTTACACCAGTGCTGCGGGGATTATTACATTAAGTGAAGCGATTTGAGGACAGTTTTAAATGTATTTTGCTTAGAGACAAGGACGGTGTCATTTGCAAGAGTAACTTAAGTCACCAAAATTACAAATACAAGAACATAAAGTACAACAATCATCTCGATTGAATATATCGTGAGACAAAGCATGCAAAAGGGCACAATCATAGATCAATATAAACTAAAATACATTTCCTGCAACGAATGTTATCTTGAGATAAATTACTTTTAAAAACAATTCATTATTAACATTCGTTCAATTACAGACATAAAATGAATAGAGGGTGCTTGTTGCACAGGCAACGAGAATCACATTCCCACGGGGCACCATGTGACCTCAGTGCGCTGTGACATCACTGTGACGTCACCATTATATCACGAATACATAGACCGTGTGACTCCAGTGCAATGACATCACTGTGACGTCACCATTATATCACGATTACATACACAACCATGTGACTCCAGTGCAATGACATCACTGTGATGTCACATCCGCCCACAAATTCAGTTGCTCATCTGGCACCGTGAGGGTCAGACGTGTTCTGGGTTTTCTGTTGCAAATTTTTCAAAAAATCAAATCCAGCCATCATCATCTTGAGGACACGTTTGTGGATGCATTTTTATACTTTGCAACCACATCGCCACAATGTCGAAGGCCAAGAAAAAGGGCTTCATTAAACATCTCAAGAACATCTTCTGTTGCTTCTGCAGTGTTTCAGATGATGAGGTTTATGAGCCAAGCAGCTGTGTTCAGAGCTCTGCAGCAAGCCATGAGACGAGCCCAGTGGCTAGTCATGAGAAGACCGAGGTGGCAAGTCTTGAGGCGAGGCCAGTGGCTAACAATGAGATGGGCCTGGAGACAAGCCGCGAGGTGGACACAGTGGATAACCGTGAGATGAGCCTGGTAGCTAGCCATGAGATAGGCCCAGAGGCAAGCTGCAAGTTGGACCCAGTGGATAACTATGAGATGAGCCCGGTGGCTAGCCATGAGAAGACTGAGGTGGCAAGTCATGAGGCAAGCCTGGTAGATAAACATGAGATGGGCCTAGAAGCAAGCCACAAGGTGGACCCAGAAGATAATTGTGAGATTAGCTTCGTGGCTAGCAATGAGATGAGCCTGGTGGCTAGCCTTGAGACGAGCCCGGTGCCTAGCCAAGAGGCAAGTCAGATGGGTAGCTATGGGCCCAACCCAATAGCGGACAGCGGTTCAAACCGGGTGGCAGACCATGGGCCAAGCCCGGTGGTAGATCGGGAGCCGAGCCAAGATGAAGGGGACAAAGCGAGTCCAATTGCAAGCCACCAAGATATTCGTGCTGCTAGCAACAAGGCTGCTGAATGGAAGGGATGCCAGGTTACAAGCCACCAGGGCAGTCCAGGTTGCGGGAGTGCTCAGTCTGCTGGTCAAGGGCGAGGCGAGGCAGCAAATTGCGGGTTAGGCCAGGCAGCCGCTCAAGTGAGGAGACCAAGACGCCGGGGTGGCCAAGCTGCCCGAAGGAGGGGCAGCCAGCATACCGCTCATGGGAGGATGCCGGATGACAGACAGAAGAACGCCATTCCATCGACAGCGTCTGCCATCATCAGGCCCACCTCCCAGAAGCTAGCTGCCCATCCTGTGCCAGAAAAGATTGCCGTGGAAGGTAAGCTTGTACCAAAGTGACTCTGTAACCACTAGCTTGACTTTGGAATTCGCCCTCATGGTATCTTCTCCCAAGTTCTTATAACCTTGCTTAATCCCAAAAAGGTGTTAACGCTTATCTACTATAACTTCCCTGCTGGGTAATTGACGTGTTTGGCATTTGGGACTGCGTTCAGAAACAGTGGATAAAAACACGTCAATGTAGTGCAACTGCAATCTCATAAGCAACTCTGCAGTAGGGATTAGTTCCAGATAAAACGTTTGTCAGATATTTGCACAATGTACTGTGTTATATACTTACGTATAATCGGGATGGCAAAAGTGACACGAAGCCATGAGACACAATTTATGGAGGAAAATCAACGTGATATCCAGGATCCATCGATGCCCGTCGATAACCGTTCATTTCGTGGCAAAATTTGCATAGTCAAAATATTGGACAAGGACCAGGTTTATGCCCTATCCGTTGAATATTGTTACCCTGACCACGTTAACAGAAATTACGTCAAGAAACAGCTCACTGCAAGGTCACCTAGAGTTGAAAAATACATGGTTGTGAAAGGGTTAATAAAGAGCACCGCTAAAACAATATCACAAGTTCTGGCTTCACCACGCAACTTTCGAGCCAGTCTCCAGAGTGCCTCGAGTGTAAAGAGAAAATTTCCTGTATGTTTTGTGCGCAGATAACAACGATAATGGAGCTCCACGACTCGCGCCAGAATCGGGGGAAAACCTGAGCCTCACGTGGCAGTGGAACGCATGCGAGGGTGCTGGCCTTGACAACATGGGGAACACCTGTTTCCTCAATGCCACCCTGCAGTGCCTCACTTACACCGCACCACTGGCAAACTACCTGATCTCCAGGCACCACTCAGGAAGATGTGAGTTCCCAGAACACTTTGAAATACCAAGCTGAAAATAATTGTGTTCTGTGAAGACGTCCTTGCTGTGTGCTGCACCTACAGCTGAGCTGTTTGATCGGTGTTGTACTGATAGCATGTGCCACCTCTGCCTCATTTCACAGGTACATATAATGGATTTTGCATGATGTGCATAATGGAAAGGCACACCATTGCAACATTCAGCTCCAAGGGCAAGGTCATCAAGCCCTTGGAAATCGTCCAAAACCTCAAACGTGAGTTCTGTTCAGTACAACACAATTGTGCACATTGAATTTAGAACATATTCATTGGGTGGCAGAGTGGCGCATTGGTAAAACGTTTCCCTTGTAACCTTGTGTTCAAACCGCTTATGACCTCCATCCATTTACCCACAGGGATCGCCAAGCACCTGCAGTTTGGCAAACAGGAGGACGTGCATGAGTTCTTCTGCTACATCGTAGAAGCTCTGCATCTCTCCTGCCCAATCAACCACCACAAGTAAGTAGTACACGTCCTAGGCCACTGGTTCCCAACCTGTTACCAAAAATTCACAACAAAGTTTATAGAATATTATTTAAATAAGCGCTTGGCTGCAAAGTAACGTAGGGTCGAAACAAAAAGGAGTATAACTCTCCCATGAGCGCACTTGGTAAAGATGATGCATCTGGAAGCCACCGAATGTGTGATGTCATTCATTTCCACGTGCAGGCCAGAAGAACATGTGGAGAAGACCTCGGTGATTCACCAGATCTTCACAGGGCAGCTAAAATCGACAGGTGTGTGCCAGCTCCATGTGCAAAATCATCGCTGCAAGTAGCAATCACACCGAGTATGACGACGCATGCTGCACAGTGCAGATGAACCCTGCACTCATACGCATGTACCCAGCAGGACATAAGCAAAACACACAAATACAGAGATCTCCCTGAAGCCTTAACAGAATGCTGGAGCAATTGCTATTAGCAAGTACCTATGTAGGCCAACAGGGCACATGACAAGGTGGTGTGGCTAGCACCATGCCCGGCCACCTTCGGGTGGCTAGCACCAGTGCTGATGTTACACAATGCACCAGATACTAATTTGAGGCTGAATCGACCGTGAGCGAGGATCGAACTCAGTTCACCAGTGCGCTAACCGCTATATTTCCACTCCCCGCACAATAGAAAAATGCACAAGCACACAGACACAACAACCCATTTGATCAGATACAAACACATTTTATTCGATTCTGCTAATCAGAATGCTAACTTTCTCTAATTGCACGTGTGGATGTGTGCGCGTGCGTTTACTTGTGTTCCACAGTGGAGTGCACGCAGTGTTCCTGCACCTCGGACAGATTCGAAAACTGCCTGGACATCAGTCTTCACATCAACGTGAGAATCGAGGAATTCTTGATTTAATTAAATGGTATCTTTGCTCGTGACGAGTTTCGAATTTAAACGTTGGGATGAATATTTTCTCATTTTCAAGCAACACTTTTGATCTTTTTCGGATCGTGTACATTACACTAGTCGCGTCACTCAAACACATTAAGTTTGCCCATCGTCTGGAATGCTGCACATTGGATGAATCTGAAAATTGGGAGCATGTCCTTAATTACTGTCAACTAATGATAATGCCCTCTTATGTCACACAACAGCCAGTACAACATAAGGACTCACTGTTTTAACGGCTGCAAAATGTTTCCAGTGTTCTTTTCAAGCACTCATTTGCCTTCACATCGTTCTATTTGACAGAATTCGCCAGATCTGCTGACTGCTTTTGCAGATTTCACCAAGACAGAGACACTGGACGAATACACTTGCCAAAGGTGAGTATGGCACGACGTCAATGTCACGCGAGTCTGTCTACTTTGTCACGCCAACATATTTGTACAGTTATTCACTGGGCATCTCGGTCATTAAACTGACGCTGCTGCTTTTTGGTGCGCAGGTGCTGTTGCAAGGTGAAGGCCACGAAGAGGATGAGCCTTCACCATCTCCCGAACGTCTTGGCCCTCTCCATCAAGAGATATGACCTGTTTGGAAACAAGATCAATCGGGTAATGTTTGGTTAATATACACGTTTTTTTTACATTTCTCCTAAAATGTGGCTGCATTTTCTCCAATTTCTCATTGCATGTTTTTGTGCTGCTTCCTTTTTGAGTAATTTCTGTGATTTATTTCGCGTTATTTCTTTTGCCACGGTTTTAACCGAGATCACTCGTACAAATGTGACTTTTCATGTTCTCTCGAGCGCCCACCTGGTTAATCTACCTAAACTGGGCACTATGGCGGTGAAATCTTAACTCCCTCCCCAAGCATACAGGTCGTGGGTTTGATCCCGATCCTAATGCCTGTATATTTGGAGTTTGCATGTTCTCCCTGTATTCACGTCGGTTTTTCTCCGGGTCCTCCAGTTGCTTCTAGAATATTTGGCTGCTAAAACTATTCACAGTGAAAAGCCACTTTGTTGAGCTATCATTTGTGGCTAGATCGCTTCTGAGAAAGAGCTATATAGTTCAGTCAGCATTACCTGGTAAAGTAAAAAAATAGAACAAAAATTATAATCAATAACTCGACCCTGCATCATTCTTCCCCTCTTCCCTGCCTAACACCATCTCTGTTTCTGCATCACTGCCTCCTTCCCCACCACTGCAGCATTGCCCGTACCCAGAGCACCTGGACGTGCGGCCATTCATGTCGCAGCAGGAGGATGCAGACCCTGTTGTGTACAGGTTATACTCAGTCCTTGTGCACTCCGGGAAATGCAGCACAGAGGGACATTACTACTGTTACAACAAGGTGATGTACTGCATTCATTATCACACAATCACACGCCAATCATTCGTACGCGTAGATCCTTTAAATAATTCGATTCAGTGAATCAAATCAAAACGATTCCTGCTCCTATGAGCCATGAGGTGGTGCTCATCTCCCATTTATAGGCCTCAGCCAGTGGTGAAAATTGTCCTTTGCTGTGACTGAGGGAGAGCGTATGCATAGAACAACCACTGGTGACTTCACCAAAAATGTGTAGTTACTTTATTGACCCTGGATAGATGATGGACCAAGTGAAGTCCCAACCAGGATTTGAACTTTCAAATGTAATTAATTATTTTTATGGATTATCGGTTCGATTACTCAACTTATAGGACAACACAATAATAGGTGGAATAAGAGGGTCACCTCTGTTCCTCATGTGTCATTTTACGAATATATGGGGAGTTTAGGTGCAATTGGATAATCGTCGTAATTAATCTTCGATGTTGTTTGCATACAGATCTGCGATGGGAGATGGTTCCGGATGGACGACGACTTGGTGACGCCGGTCGACACCAGGGTGGTCATGGAGAAACAGGCATACATCCTCTTCTACGTCAGGTGAGTAACCCACGAGTTGTATTTGTGGGTATGCACACAAGTGTGGTCAATGTGGAAGAGTAGACCAAATATCATCCAGAGTTTGTCTACTCGAGGATCCTCTGCCAGCAGTGGCATGAGCAAGAAATTTGAGCCACGCCGTTATCATTATAACTTTAACCTAAGTTGGGCAGGTTGCCTTCCACCTTTGCTGTTAAGGCTCGATCTCTGTTGAGCTCACGGGAAGTTCACCAGGTTGCCCTTTGGGCCAATGAAACTCACGTAGCGGTCGTTCCATGTGCTGTGTGCAGGTCTCCAGAGATGAAGGCCATACCCGTGTGCAGTCAAATCAACGGCGGACATGGGAAATGGCATCAAAAGAGGCGGCAGCGACGACCCCCGACCCCGGCGATCAACCGTCATCACTGATGGATGATATCACAAGGGACGTGGTCAAGTTGCTGCCCCTGCCACCACCGCTGCCACCACTGCAAGGGCGATGCACACCGGGTCCTGATGAATACCGCTGATACAACACAGCCCAGCAGCGCCAGCATCACATCCACAAAGAAGATTATTACCATTGTAAATGTGTACATTTTATAATTTTGTGAATACAATACGTACTTTAAAATAAAAAAGTTTGAATCAATTTCTTATTCTTGGGAATGATTCTGTATGTAGTTCGTAAGGCCATGTCCAGATCTAATAGCCAAGGGACATCCATACAGCAACGTGAACCTATGAAATGACTTAAATTTCGATTTAAAGCTTTCGTGACTGCAATGATTCATCTTCTTTGGTTCTTTTGGTAAAGTCACGTAAAATGAGAATAAAATAATAAATTGATAAAATAAAATAACAATAATATTCTCACGACGTTTCGGCCACAACAACGATGGCAGCTATACAAAAATAAAAAGAGATCCCACCAACAGCCTGGTCACCAAATCGAACAAAATCATCTCTGATTCAACAGCATTAATTGATGAGATCAAACAGTTCTCGTTGAAACCCTCTGCTGCCAGACCACCAAGATTATATGGCCTTCCAAAGATACACAAAGAAGATACACCCCTTCGTCCCATCGTCTCTACTATCAACTCCCCCACCTACAAACTGGCACGTTTTCTTGCTGATATACTGCGACCTTTCACTGGAAAAACCACCTCTGCGGTACTAAATTCTACTCACCTGGTATCGACAATCAAAGGCATTTCCCTGTCCCCAGACGACCTGCTTGTCAGTTTTGATGTGGTGTCCTTGTTCACCAAAGTCCCGGTACCTGACACCATCGCTATCATTGAAGACCTGGTTCATCAAGGACTGCATACTGATGTACCCCCCCTGGTGAGACATTGCTTAACCAACACATACTTCACCTGGAATGGAACTTTCTACAAACAAACTGAGGGCACCCCAATGGGCTCCCCCCTATCTCCGGTTGTAGCCAACGTATTCATGGAAAAATTTGAAACTGACGCCATCCAGACTGCCACTCTACGCCCGACCTTATGGAAGAGGTACGTTGATGACACCTTTGTCATCTGGCCACATGGCCAGCCTGCTCTAGACCAATTCCGCGACCACATCAATTCCATACACCCAGCCATCAGATTTACCATGGAGGTCGAAAAAGATGGCAAACTACCCTTTTTGGATGTCTTAATTAAAAGGAGACATGATGGTTCAATGAGCTACTCTGTCTACAGGAAAGCTACCCATACAGATGCTTACTTGAAACCGGATTCCCACCACCATCCATCCCAGAAGAACTCCCTCATCAAGACTCTATACCATAGAGCCCAATGCATTTCCGACCAGGAACACATTACCAGTGAACTCAAGCACGTACACCAGGCTCTCAGGGCTAATGGTTACTCCGACTACACAATCCGCAAAGCCATCACTCCAGTCATGAAGAAGGATCCTCTTGTGGAGCCACTCAAAACCATCACCTTACCCTACATTGCAGGGGTCACTAAAAAGATCTCCAAAATCCTGAATAAACACAAGATCCAGGTCCGATTCAACACAGTACATAAAATCCGTGATTTAGTTCCATCTGTAAAAGATGCTGTTCCAGACATACAGTACCCGGGCGTTTACAAACTAAAGTGCCTCTGTGGTAGTAGCTACATTGGAGAAACCAAACGACATATCTCGGACCGCATCCGCGAACATAAAGCAGACTTGAAACACGGTAGGACGAACTCCTCTGCCGTGGCAGATCACTGTTATAATTCAGTGGGCTCACATGACATTGACTTCTCCAAGACGGAGGTTCTTTGCAAACCAACCGGCTACCATGAGAGATTCGTTCATGAGGCCATTCACATATACAAACACAGAGGCAATTTCAACCGAGAAGATGGATTCTGGCTTAGTAACCATTGGAAAGATGTTTTAAATCATTTCTGTTCTTAATTAATTGTATTTTACGATGACCTTCAGACCGCAGCTCTTTCGCCAGCATTGACTCTTAATACCTCTCACACCACGGTTAATGGTATGGTTTACAACATGGAGTATGATAGCGCCTCGCAGCTGTCTCTCTCCCCCTCCTCTGTTCCGACCATGGATGAACTCGTCCGTCTGAACGGGGCCCGTAGCTATCCGTGGTGCTAAAGTTGAGGGTAAGAATCCACCCATTTTTTCGCCATATAGCATTGTGATATATAACGACTTATTGTTGGTAGCTTAGCTGATTGGAGAATATAGAGTTTATTGATAACATTAAGGTAATTTATATTTTAGTTTTTTTTTATTGGTTGACTATATAGTACTGTGAATAGCTCAGATGTGTAGGCCTTGACTTCAACATAGTCATTTCTGTGACCAGTCACTAGCTAATCACTCAGTTATTTCAATGCTAAATTCGCCTAGTTATTTCAATGCTAAATTCTCCTGTTTGATTTGTACTAAGTGCCTCGGTGAATGTGTATGCTCTGACTTTAACGTAGCTATTTCTGTGACCAGTTACAAGCTAATCACTCAGCTATTTCAATGCTAAATTCTATGCTAATTCCTTTGTCAAGGGGTGCCTCTGCGGATGTGTATGCTTTAACTTAGCTATTTCAATGCTAAATTCTATGCTAATTCCTTTATCAAGGGGTGCCTCTGCGGATGTGTATGCTTTAACTTTTAACATAGCTATTTCTGTGACCAGTCACAAGCTAATCACTCAGCCATTTCAATGCTAAATTATATGCTAATTCCTTTGTCAAGGCGCTTTGTTTCCTCTCACACAGCTTAAAGGTCGTGATCTGAACGTGGCTCTTTCACTCCAGCGCTGTCCTACCAGACAGTCTCGTCCCTTCACCTGATGAAGGCCGCTTGTGTTGTGGCCGAAACGTCGTGAGAATATTATTGTGTTATTTTATTTTATCAATTTATTATTTTATTCTCATTCTACGTGACTTTATGAAATGACTACTGCATTATTTCTGTGTTTAATAAAGTAGTGAATTTTGATGGCTGTTTTGCCATGCAGTTCAGATACCCACTTAATCCACGAGATGGCATCACTTCAGTGGTTGCAAATTCCAAATGTAGGGGCAAAAACAGTGAATTATTTGATAAACATTTGAAATGAGAGGTGTTGTATGCATGTTGAATTTATTTCGCACCATATGTAGCCGATTGTATCAAGTAACACACTCATTAGGCGTATTTATCCAAAAGTGTGATTAAACATGCTACCTTACATTGTACCAATTACTGCTCTGGCCCATGGACTAAATAGCTCGATTACAACCGCTACATTTGAATGCATTAATTCCGCACGTAAATATACAATGACCAACGGTGTGTGGCTGCAATACCACAAGAGCTCCATGATAGAGTCAATGAAGCCTACAATCTCAATTTAATTGCCAGCTATGGGGAGCATCACTGGCTCGTGATACCTGAACCGATCCTACCACCCTGCACTCACCAGTGTGATGAAGTATGGCTCAACTCCTAGGAAATGTGTTTTTCGCCACACACTACACTATACATCACACCACATACGCTACACTTGACACCACACTACACTTTCCATCACATTTAATTTATTATACATGCTTTATGCAACACCACCTAAACAACACACAGTACACAATATACACTGTACAACACACTATTCATATTCTAGATTTGAAGCTTTCGTGACTGCAAGGATCCATACTCTTTGGTTCTATTCGGTAAAGTCACGTAGGTAAAAAATAAAATAACAAAAATCACAACGTTTCAGCCACAACACAAGTGGCCTTCATCAGGTGAAGGGACCGTGCTGTCATGAGGACAGCGTTGGAGTGAAAACAGCCAAGCCCAGGTCGCATCCTTTATGCTGTGTGGGAGGAAGCAAAACGCTTTGACAAAGCAATTAGCATAAAAATGAGCATGATGTACGTAGGAGGTGCATGGGCCATGATGGACCAGGAACGGGTGGGGACCATGACGGACCAGCAGCGGGGGGGGGGGGGGAGTAGAGTGAGTGGAGTGAGTGAGTGGAGTGAGTGGAGTGAGTGAGTGGAGTGAGTGAGTGGACTGAGTGAGTGGAGTGAGTGAGTGGAGTGAGTGGAGTGAGTGAGTGGTGTGAGTGAGTGAGTGGAGTGAGTGGAGAGAAATAAGCAGCTGTGAAAGTTTGGGATACCAATACTTGAAAAAAATTACTGTACCATTGAAAATTAGTTTAATGTTTGGTTTCATTTAGAACATCTTTCCAATGATTACTTAATTTGAAACCATCCTCTCGGTTGAAATTGTGTCCGTGTTTGTAAATCTGAATTGCCTCGTGGACAAATCTCTGATAAAAACCCGTGGGTTTGCAGAGAACCTTGGTATCGGAGAAAACTATATCGTGATCACCCACAGCGTTGTAACAGTGGTCAGCTACGGCAGAAGAATTCGTTCTGCCGTGTTTCAAATGTAATTTGTGCTCGCGAATTCGGTCAGCTATATCCCCGATATAGCAATCACCACAAGTGCAGCTCAATTTGTAAACCCCGGGGTACTGAAAGTTAGGAACGACATCCTTCACGGATGGGATCAGGTCACGGATTCTGTGTACTGTATTGAACCGGACCAGGATCTTGTGTTTGTTTAGAATTTTGTAGATCTTTTTAGTAACGCCTGTTATATATGGTTCTGTGATGGGTTTGACCGAAGTATCAAGTGGTTGTTTCTGTATGGAGGGAGAAACAGCTTGGCGGATGGTACGGTCAGAGTATCCGTTTCTCTTGAGGGCCAGGTGTACATGTTTTATTTCACTGGTCAGGTGGTATTGGTCCGAAATGCAATGTGCCCTGTGGTATAACGTTTTGATGAGGGAATTATTTTGAGCTGGGTGGTGGTGGGAATCAGGTTTCAAGTAGGAATCTGTGTGGGTGGGTTTCCTGTAGACAGAATGCCCCAGTGAGCCATCAGGTCTCCTCTCAAACAGAACATCCAAGAATGGTAGCTTGCCATCTTTCTCCACTTCCATGGTGAACTTGATGGTGGGATGTCTAGAATTGATGTGGTGTAGGAAAAGGTTCAAAGCTGGGAAGCCATGTGGGCAAATGACGAAAGTGTCATCCACATATCTCTTCCACAGGGAAGGTCTGAGGATGGAAGTCTGGATGGCGTCTGATTCAAATTTCTACATCAAAACATTAGCTATCACTGGTGATAAGGGAGAACCCATGGGGGTACCCTCATTTTGTTTGTAGAAGGTGCCATTCCAAGTAAAGTAGGTATTGGTGAGGCAGTGTCTAATCAGTGCAGGTGTATCGGGGCCTAGTCCATGTTGTACCAAATTTTCAATTATTTCAATGGTATCAGGTACCGGGTCCTTGGTAACAGGGAGACCACATCGAAGCTGACAAGGATATCGTCAGGGGACAGTACAACATAGATGATATCATCTCTCAGGTCGATGTGGCCCTTAAAGGCATAGGACACATCCAAGCAGACGTTGCGAGAGCTGAAATAGCAACTATTCTTAAGAATGCTAAGAAACCCATTAGCAACATCAGCAAAAATGAACGCTCTGAACTCGCGAATTTAAAAAACAGAAGTGATATATAGGAATAGGTTTTACCCTTTTAACTGGCACAAAAACTGACACCTTTATTCAAGGCATCATGTTTGCAATAACCACAACACAAGCAGTCAAATGTTTGCATTTTGGTTATTGCAAACATGATGCCTTGAATAAAGGTGTCAGTTTTTGTGCCAGTTAAAAGGGTAAAACCTATTCCTATATCTTGTTACTGGCAAAGGAGGTCTCATAATGTAGAAGTGATATAGTCATCCTCTCAGCCGACAAAGGCAACGCTACTGTAATAATGGATAAAGATTCGTACAACAACAAAATCCAGAACCTACTCAACAATGGAAGTCACTCAAAAATTAAAAATGACCCTACTAATAGGCTAACTATAAAAACCAACAAGATCATCACAAGTTCGACCTCCCTAATCAAACCAACTAAATGTCCCTCCTTAAAACCTTCTGCTGCAAGACCCCCTAGATTCTATGGTCTCCCCAAGATTCATAAAGAAGGCACTCCACTACGACCCATCGTATCCACGATCAACTCCCCTACCTATAAGCTAGCACGTTTTCTGTCAGATACCTTGCTACCTTTCACTGGCAAGACCTCCTCAGCAGTACTTAACTCAGCTCATTTAGTCTCTATGGTCAAAGACGTTGTACTGTCCCCTGACAATATCCTTGTCAGCTTCGATGTGGTCTCCCTGTTCACCAAGGTCCCGGTACCTGATACCATTGAAATAATTGAAAATTTGGTACAACATGGACTAGATCCCGATACACCTGTGCTGATTAGACACTGCCTCACCAATACCTACTTTACTTGGAATGGCTCCTTCTACAAACAAAATCAGGGTACCCCCATGGGTTCTCCTTTATCACTAGTGATAGTCAATGTTTTCATGGAGAAATTTGAATCAGACGCCATCCAGACGTCCACCCTCAGAACTTCCCTGTGGAAGAGATATGTGGATGACACTTTAGGCATTTGGCCACATGGCCTCCCAGCTTTCAACCTTTTCCTATACCACATCAATTCTAGACATCCCGCCATCAAATTCACCATGGAAGTGGAGAAAGATGGCAAGCTACCATTCTTAGATGTTCTGTTTGAGAGGAGACCTGATGGCTCACTGGGGCATTCTGTCTACAGGAAACCCACCCACACAGACTCCTTCTTGAAACCTGATACCCACCACCACCCAGCTCAAAATAATTATCTCAACAAAACGTTATACCACAGGGCACATTGCATTTTCGACCAACACCACCTGACCAGTGAATTAAAACATGTACACCTGGCCCTCAAGAGAAACAGATACTCTGACCTTACCATCTGCCAAGCTGTTTCTCCCTCCATACAGAAACAACCACTTGATACTCCGGTCAAAACCATCACAGAACCATATATAACAAGCGTTACTCAAAAGATTTCCAAAATTCTAAACAAACACAAGATCCTGGTCCGGTTCAATACAGTACACAGAATCCGTGACCTGATCCCATCCGTGAATGATGTCGTTCCTGACTTACAGTACCCCGGGGTTTACAAATTGAGCTGCACTTGTGGTGATTGCTATATCGGGGAAACGAAGCGACATGTCTCTGACCGAATTCGCGAGCACAAATCAGATTTGAAACACGGCAGAACGAATTCTTCTGCCGTAGCTGACCACTGTTACAACGCTGTGGGTGATCACGATATAGTTTTCTCCGATACCAAGGTTCTCTGAAAACCCACGGGTTTTTATCAGAGATTTGTCCACGAGGCAATTCAGATTTACAAACACGGACACAACTTCAACCGAGAGGATGGTTTCAAATTAAGCAATCATTGGAAAGATGTTCTATATCAAACCAAACATTAAAACTAATTTTCAATGGTACAGTAAATTTTTTCAAGTAGTGGTATCCCAAACTTTCACAGCTGCTTATTTATCTCCACTCACTCCACTCACTCACTCCACCCACTCACTCCACCCACTCACTCCACCCACTCACTCCACCCACTCACTCCACCCACTCACTCCACCCACTCACTCCACTCACTCACTCCACCCACTCACTCCACCCACTCACTCCACCCACTCACTCCACCCACTCACTCCACCCACTCACTCCACCCACTCACTCCACTCACTCACTCCACTCACTCACTCCACTCACTCACTCCACTCATTCACTCCACTCACTCACTCCACTCACTCACTCTACATCCCCCCCCCCGCTGCTGGTCCATCATGGTCCCCATCCGCTCCTGGTCCATCATGGCCCATGCACCTCCTACGTACATCATGCTCATTTTTATGCTAATTGCTTTGTCAAAGCGTTTTGCTTCCTCCCACACAGCATAAAGGATGCGACCTGGGCTTGGCTGTTTTCACTCCAACACTGTTCTCATGACAGCACGGTCTCTTCACCTGATGAAGGCCACTTGTGTTGTGGCCGAAACGCCGTGATTTTTGTTATTTCATTTTTTACCTACGTGACTTTACCGAATAGAACCAAAGAGTACACTATTCATACTATACTTGACACTTCACACAACACTATATATGACACAGACTGTACTATCCACGTTATTGCACACTATACAGCATAAATTACAGACACTACACGATAAACCACAAACTACAGACACTACACTATACACAACACTGTATACCACACTGCACGACACACGCCACACACAATACTCACTTTACACCACTCTCCAGTACATTACAACCCAGACACAAAATATAAACCGAAAACAATACCGTAAAGGACGACCCCTGTGGAGACGAAGCGATGAATGAGTTCACGTGCAAGAGATGGACGGACGGTGGGAGCGATGGACCGTGAGTGAGGGCGACTGGTGGAAGATGCCTTCATCCAGCAGTGGAGAGACAATGGCAGGAGCCGACTGCAACGCGCGGCGGCACTCTCCCTCTTGAGTTTTGTGAATCTACAGAGGCACAGAAATCACAGAGACGGTTGCCTACAGCCACATTCCCCGAAACCCATGAGACGCGTCAGAAAGTAAGACGCACAAATCTGGTGACAAGTAAAAGATCCCCCGTGTAGCCTGTAACAGACTGTTGGGGCAAGTGCTGTTAGAGCGAGTAAGCAGCACCTATGAAAGATGAAAGCCAGCAGGGCACACGAGGGGGCGGGTGGTCAACAACCACGCCCGGCCGCCTTTGTCTCCGCAGCGGCGATGTTTACTGCACACCGCACCGGGAACTAACTTGAGGATGAGTTGACCGAGGGGAGGCCCACAACCGGTTTAAATAATCGTCACCTGCTGTTGGTGGTCGTGAGCGGGAATCGAACTCGGTTCGCCGGGTTCGTAGAGTGCGCTAACCACTGCTCCAGCGCTCTACAAAGACAAAGCTCCCCCGTGTAGCCTGTAACAGACTGTTGGGGAAAGTGCTGTTAGCGAGTTGCACCTATGAAGACCGGAAACTGCACACGAGGCGTTGGGTTGGTCAGCACAACGCCCGGCCGCCTTTGTATCCCCACACACACATACAGGATTGTAAGTTGCACCCCCGACTTTTGCTTCACACTCGTGGGGGCCGGGCAGAGAGAGAGGAGGCGTCTGTCGTGTGTTGGGAGCGATGGTGCAGCGGTTAACGCTGCGCTACGAACCCGGTGACCCGAGTTCGAGTCCCGATCACGGCCACCAACACCAGATGACGATTAACTGAACCGTTCCCGGGCCTCCCCAAGGTTGACTCAGCCTCAAATGAGCACCTGGTGCGGTGTGTAAACATCGCCACTGGGAAGACAAAGGCGGCTGGCCTTCAAAGGTGCTCGTTAACAGCAATTGCCCTCAACAGTCTGTTAAGGTAATACGGGAAGTCTGTGTCTTGTATCTCGTTTGACCCCAGGCTGAGTGGACGCGACTCGCTGTGATGCGTAAACCTCCGCCCTCCAGTGGCCACATTGGTTAATTTCACTGCACCTGCTGAATCATTATCAGAATGAAACTAAAACTAGACTATTGTTTTTACGTTGCCAGGTAAGGCCCGCTGAGCTACATAGCTCTTTTTCAGAAGCGACCTGGCCATAGTTGATAGCTCAACGAAATGGCTTATTATGTGGACATTTATAGCAACCAAATACTCTAAACGCATGTTTATAAATGTGAAGGGGAGAACCCGGAGAAGAAAAACGACGCGACCCTGGGGAGAGAGACATGCAAACATCAAATATACAGAAGGTGTTAGGGTCGGGATCGAATCCACGACCTCCTGCACACCAGGCGAGGTAGTTAATATCTCGCCACCGGGGCACCCAAAATAGGCGGATATAAGGTTCCATGGGGGGTCCAGAATATTTTAACCGGTTCTGGGCACCCCCTAGGTCGACTCAGCCTCAAATGAGTACCTGGTTCCCTGTGTAAACACCAGCATTTGGCAGACAAAGACGGCCGGACGAGGTGCTGGCAACCCACCCATCAGAATAATCGGCTATGATCTATCCACTGCTGGATGGTGGACTCCTCCAAATCCGTCGTCACCTGTCACGAATTGGTGCCGCAACAATCCATGTCATGTCCAGCGCGTGAGCGGATGTCGTCGCTCCATCTCCGCGCTGGATTTCCTCCCCGCGGATGCGTTCACACCCTTTTGGTGTCTCTCCGTCGTTAGTCTCGACCACTGGTCGTCGTCTCTTCTCGTGACGAGTCCTGTGTGGCTGGCTTCACTGGCGAGAGGAGCGGTGGTGCAGTGGTTAACGTGCTGTGTTATGAACGGAGTTTGATTTATGGCCACGGTTAACAGTGGAAAGTAATACTAGAACCGATCCTGCCCACTTCTCCTTCCCCCCCACCCCGCTCACCTTCACCAACACTGAACACCGTGGGGGAAGTAAAATCAACCATCGCCAACATGGCGTGGGGGAGGTCTTCATCCAGCAGGGGACTGACAAAGGCGCTGTAAACTATACATTATTTTTATTTAATTATTGCAGTACTCAAAGACTGTCTACATAGTAACTGAGCCAATGCATTTTCAACCCAGCTTGTCTTAAATTTCTATCCTTGTGATGAGGCCAATGGGTCTGTCGTTCTTCAAGTCAAGTTTATATATATCAACGTTGAAGCGAGCAGTGGGTGGGGAACATTTTCCTTACTGAGGACCGAATAGGAGTTTTTGCGGGCCAATACAAAACCCCTACATGAACTTAACAGACTGTTGGGGCAAGTGCTGTTCCCTAGCACCTATGAAGACAAATACGGCATATGAGGGGGTGGGTGGCCAAAACTTCACCCGGCCGCCTCTGTGTCTCCCCAGTGCTGATATTTACACACCGCACCGGGTAACTCATTTGAAGGCTGAGTCGACCTAGGAGATGCCCAGGACCGCTTCAAATAACCGCACTGTTATTGGTCGCGAGTAATCATATAAATTAATACAGCAGTCACTTTTAATAAAATAAACATTTAACAAATTACTTTCTGATCTGGATTCAAAACTGAATTTTGAAGATCACATTGATTATATTGGAAAAAAGACAAAAATAAAAATTGGTTTTCTGTATCGACACAAGCACTGCTTCCCCCCAATGTTCCGTTTGGAATTGATAAAAGCTACCATTCTGCCTCTACTTGACTACTGTGACATCATATTCTTAGTTTTTTCGGTAAAGTCACGTTGAAGAGAAACAACAAAATAACAAAATCTATATAAAACAATAAAAAATTCTCACGACGTTTCGACCATAACTCAAACGGTCATCATCAGGTGTGTTGGTTTGCATAAATTTATTTTTAAACGGCACATTTATTTATTTATAAAAACGTTGGCGTCACGCGCAGCGATTTGGCAGTTTGCCCAGGACTAGTGCATCTATTTTTTTTTTTAAAGAGGAGGGGGGAGACGAAATTTTTTATAATGTATGCTGTCTGAAAGCCACTGTAAGCGTGAACAATCAATTAAGAACTGAAATGGTTTATCAAATCTTTCCAATGATTGCTAAGATAGAATCCATCTTCTCGGTTGAAATTGTCTCTTTGCCGTTTAAAAATAAATTTATGCAAACCAACACACCTGATGATGACCGTTTGAGTTATGGTCGAAACGTCGTGAGAATTTTTTATTGTTTTATATAGATTTTGTTATTTTGTTGTTTCTCTTCAACGTGACTTTACCGAAAAAACTAAGAATATGAATTACTGCAGTCACGAAAGCTTTAAATCAAAATTTATTGTGACATCGTGTATAAATCAGCCCCAAGCACTGTACTGAAGAAGCTTGATTCCATCTATCACTCGGCCTTAAGATTTACATTGAACTGCCCATATAGGACTCACCACTGTGATCTCTACATTGGGTCAAACTTAACATATCTTAATGTTCGACGGCTTGTGCACCAGATCTATACAAAAACTCGAGGAAGGGCCTTTGCTATTGATGCCCCCAGAGTCTGGAATGCTATTGCCAATAAACTGCAACTTGAATCTCTACCAATGAGATCTTCTCTCAAAACTGCTCTAGAGGAGTTGTACACCCCTAGCTGCCACTGTTATTCATTGGCGTAAAATAAAATAAAATGTTTCGCTCCGGATGACGCTGCCAAGTATTATGTATTTTGATTTAGCGTGCTGATCTTAAAGGTGCATTGAAAAATTTGATACTCCGACCGATGCTTCTGTTGTTGTGGAGTAACTAATGCAGCCAGCTATGTTTCTAGGGTTTGGTGTTACATGTTATTTATGTAGTTTATTGTAAAAATTCGGTTACAGCCCTTGTGATCACTGTTACGTTGCAATTATAGCTTTATTTTTTGGTGATTAGGAAAACGTTTTTTGGCTTGGACATGTTTGTTTTGTTGCAGTACGGAGTTAGACTGATGGCCTTAATCTAAGTTTTTGTGGTTATTGTTGTTTGACTTGCATCCCACTGGGATTTTTTGCACACAGCGTTGGTGTATGGTGCTTTTTTTTCAAGGATTTTCTGTTTGCACAGTCACATAGTCACTTTAAGATGTTTTTCTTGTTCGTGTTTTTGTTTTTTTGTTTGTTGTGGTTGCACCCGCTTCAAGAGCCGGATGGCTCACAGGGCTATACCAAAATAAACTGAAATATAGAATTATTGTAAAATGGTTAAACCATTACAGTATTATGATTTAAGCCTTAAGACAAATAATTAATGATTTGCCTCAAAACTTTAATTACAGCATATTTCCCTATCGATTTTATTGTAATCATATACAAACATGCAAAAGAGTTTATTTTTTATCGTGTAAGCTACGGAACTATGTTATTGTGAGTGTTTAAATATACATATCACATATTTAACATGCTTTTATAGACTTTAACAGCTATAAATGCTATATTTATTTCAAAAATATTTTTTATACAGAATTCTTACCAATCATATCGACTTTTGATTCTAGTCATAATTCCGCGTTTTGAGAATTACCTCAACTATATAACTGTTACTATGAATGTTGACATTAGCAACTTTAATCTGTAATGTTATTAAAGATTTACCTCAGAACGCTTGCAGACGCGTTAAACCCTTAATCAAATAACTCTTATGCGTACAAGTGGTGACCCTATCCCACTGCTACTTAACTCCAAGTATAATACATTAAACCAACCCAGTGACCCTTTATTTCACGTACCTGCACGCAAAAAGCGACACTTTGATTTCAGCCCTTTCCACTGGGGCGGAGACGGAGAGACGGAACGAGTTTGACGTGCAAGAGACGGACGCACGCTGGGAGCGAGGGACCGTGAGCGACGACCGGTGGAAGATGACTTCATCCAGCAGTGGAGAGACAATGGCAGAAGCCGACTGTGACGCGCGACACTCTTCTCCCTGTTGAGCGACGCGGCGTTTCTCGTTCCTCGTCTCTACTCTCAGCAGACACCGACACAGAGGCCGCGAGGCCTTCCCGCGTGCCTACACGCCGCCCACGGGCACGTGGTTATTTTACCTCAGCTGAACAAATATTTGAGGCAAACATTAATTTGTGACGAAGAAACGACAACAATCCGACGAGTGGCAACTCTCCCTGCGCTTGTACTCACGCAAACGTTAACCATAACTGTGAACAAAAGTTGAGTAACTTTCATCGCGGCACAAATCATTATCACGATTGCTCCTATCTCCGAGAATGTCCGTGTCTCTGAGCTCTCGACAAGATGGCGATTCCCGCCAATCTATGCCGCGGCCACTTTCCCTTACGAAGATGCCTGCTCCTGTTTCCCTTGGTGATGCTGCCCCTTGCACTGCCCTATCCAAGATGGCAGGTCCTTTTAATTCTCAGGGGACTTGTTTTCCATTACGAAGATGGCCGTTAGTGCCTCTTCACTGGGGCGTCTCGGGTTCAGCTGGCGCTTTGCATTACCCTTACCAAGATGGCCGTCGCCGCCAAATCTCGTAAAAAGGTCGCCGGTACCGTTTCGTACGATGAAACACAATCCTCGTGAATAAAGAAATTGAGAGGCTACATGACATAGGGAGGTGGAACCACAACGGGGAACTGCAGAGATTAGACTCCCGACCCATGCTGCTGAATGTGAACGTTAAGAGCACCACTGAGAGGACGGAGCCCCGCCCCTACAGCTCGTGGCTGTGACGTGCGGCGTGATCGACGGGCAGCCACGAGGCTGTCGGTTGGGGCAATTAAACACAGGAATGAGATAATAGACAAATAGGGGAGAAATAGCAGTTGGAGTTCTGTTAAGCCTGGAGAGGAGAGGGAGTGGCTGCGTAGTCAAACTTAGACGTTACACCAGTGCTGCGGGGATTATTACATTAAGTGAAGCGATTTGAAGACAGTTTTAAATGTATTTTGCTTAGAGACAAGGACGGTGTCATTTGCAAGAGTAACTTAAGTCACCAAAATTACAAATACAAGAACATAAAGTACAACAATCATCTCGATTGAATATATCGTGAGACAAAGCATGCAAAAGGGCACAATCATAGATCAATATAAACTAAAATACATTTCCTGCAACGAATGTTAACTTGAGATCAATTACTTTTAAAAACAATTCATTATTAACATTCGTTCAATTACAGACATAAAATGAATAGAGGGTGCTTGTTGCACAGACAACGAGAATCACATTCCCACGGGGCACCATGTGACCTCAGTGCGCTGTGACATTTCTGTGACGTCACCATTATATCACGAATACATAGACCGTGTGACTCCAGTGCAATGACGTCACTGTGACGTCACCATTATATCACGATTACATACACAACCATGTGACTCCAGTGCAATGACATCACTGTGATGTCACATCCGCCCACAAATTCAGTTGCTCATCTGGCACCGTGAGGGTCAGACGTGTTCTGGGTTTTCTGTTGCAAATTTTTCAAAAAATCAAATCCAGCCATCATCATCTTGAGGACACGTTTTTGGATGCATTTTTATACTCTGCAACCACATCGCCACAATGTCGAAGGCCAAGAAAAAGGGCTTCATTAAACATCTCAAGAACATCTTCTGTTGCTTCTGCAGTGTTTCAGATGATGAGGTTTATGAGCCAAGCAGCTGTGTTCAGAACTCTGCAGCAAGCCATGAGACGAGCCCAGTGGCTAGTCATGAGAAGACCGAGGTGGCAAGTCTTGAGGCGAGGCCAGTGGCTAACAATGAGATGGGCCTGGAGACAAGCCGCGAGGTGGACACAGTGGATAACCGTGAGATGAGCCTGGTAGCTAGCCATGAGATAGGCCCAGAGGCAAGCTGCAAGTTGGACCCAGTGGATAACTATGAGATGAGCCCGGTGGCTAGCCATGAGAAGACTGAGGTGGCAAGTCATGAGGCAAGCCTGGTAGATAAACATGAGATGGGCCTAGAAGCAAGCCACAAGGTGGACCCAGAAGATAATTGTGAGATTAGCTTCGTGGCTAGCAATGAGATGAGCCTGGTGTCTAGCCTTGAGACGAGCCCGGTGCCTAGCCAAGAGGCAAGTCAGATGGGTAGCTATGGGCCCAACCCAATAGCGGACAGCGGTTCAAACCGGGTGGCAGACCATGGGCCAAGCCCGGTGGTAGATCGGGAGCCGAGCCAAGATGAAGGGGACAAAGCGAGTCCAATTGCAAGCCACCAAGATATTCGTGCTGCTAGCAACAAGGCTGCTGAATGGAAGGGATGCCAGGTTACAAGCCACCAGGGCAGTCCAGGTTGCGGGAGTGCTCAGTCTGCTGGTCAAGGGCAAGGCGAGGCAGCAAATTGCGGGTTAGGCCAGGCAGCCGCTCAAGTGAGGAGACCAAGACGCCGGGGTGGCCAAGCTGCCCGAAGGAGGGGCAGCCAGCATACCGCTCATGGGAGGATGCCGGATGACAGACAGAAGGACGCCATTCCATCGACAGCGTCTGCCATCATCAGGCCCACCTCCCAGAAGCTAGCTGCCCATCCTGTGCCAGAAAAGATTGCCGTGGAAGGTAAGCTTGTACCAAAGTGACTCTGTAACCACTAGCTTGACTTTGGAATTCGCCCTCATGGTATCTTCTCCCAAGTTCTTATAACCTTGCTTAATCCCAAAAAGGTGTTAACGCTTATCTACTATAACTTCCCTGCTGGGTAATTGACGTGTTTGGCATTTGGGACTGCGTTCAGAAACAGTGGATAAAAACACGTCAATGTAGTGCAACTGCAATCTCATAAGCAACTCTGCAGTAGGGATTAGTTCCAGATAAAACGTTTGTCAGATATTTGCACAATGTACTGTGTTATATACTTACGTATAATCGGGATGGCAAAAGTGACACGAAGCCATGAGACACAATTTATGGAGGAAAATCAACGTGATATCCAGGATCCATCGATGCCCGTCGATAACCGTTCATTTCGTGGCAAAATTTGCATAGTCAAAATATTGGACAAGGACCAGGTTTATGCCCTATCCGTTGAATATTGTTACCCTGACCACGTTAACAGAAATTACGTCAAGAAACAGCTCACTGCAAGGTCACCTAGAGTTGAAAAATACATGGTTGTGAAAGGGTTAATAAAGAGCACCGCTAAAACAATATCACAAGTTCTGGCTTCACCACGCAACTTTCGAGCCAGTCTCCAGAGTGCCTCGAGTGTAAAGAGAAAATTTCCTGTATGTTTTGTGCGCAGATAACAACGATAATGGAGCTCCACGACTCGCGCCAGAATCGGGGGAAAACCTGAGCCTCACGTGGCAGTGGAACGCATGCGAGGGTGCTGGCCTTGACAACATGGGGAACACCTGTTTCCTCAATGCCACCCTGCAGTGCCTCACTTACACCGCACCACTGGCAAACTACCTGATCTCCAGGCACCACTCAGGAAGATGTGAGTTCCCAGAACACTTTGAAATACCAAGCTGAAAATAATTGTGTTCTGTGAAGATGTCCTTGCTGTGTGCTGCACCTACAGCTGAGCTGTTTGATCGGTGTTGTACTGATAGCATGTGCCACCTCTGCCTCATTTCACAGGTACATATAATGGATTTTGCATGATGTGCATAATGGAAAGGCACACCATTGCAACATTCAGCTCCAAGGGCAAGGTCATCAAGCCCTTGGAAATCGTCCAAAACCTCAAACGTGAGTTCTGTTCAGTACAACACAATTGTGCACATTGAATTTAGAACATATTCATTGGGTGGCAGAGTGGCGCATTGGTAAAACGTTTCCCTTGTAACCTTGTGTTCAAACCGCTTATGACCTCCATCCATTTACCCACAGGGATCGCCAAACACCTGCAGTTTGGCAAACAGGAGGACGTGCATGAGTTCTTCTGCTACATCGTAGAAGCTCTGCATCTCTCCTGCCCAATCAACCACCACAAGTAAGTAGTGCACGTCCTAGGCCACTGGTTCCCAACCTGTTACCAAAAATTCACAACAAAGTTTATAGAATATTATTTAAATAAGCGCTTGGCTGCAAAGTAACGTAGGGTCGAAACAAAAAGGAGTATAACTCTCCCATGAGCGCACTTGGTAAAGATGATGCATCTGGAAGCCACCGAATGTGTGATGTCATTCATTTCCACGTGCAGGCCAGAAGAACATGTGGAGAAGACCTCGGTGATTCACCAGATCTTCACAGGGCAGCTAAAATCGACAGGTGTGTGCCAGCTCCATGTGCAAAATCATCGCTGCAAGTAGCAATCACACCGAGTATGACGACGCATGCTGCACAGTGCAGATGAACCCTGCACTCATACGCATGTACCCAGCAGGACATAAGCAAAACACACAAATACAGAGATCTCCCTGAAGCCTTAACAGAATGCTGGAGCAATTGCTATTAGCAAGTACCTATGTAGGCCAACAGGGCACATGACAAGGTGGTGTGGCTAGCACCATGCCCGGCCACCTTCGGGTGGCTAGCACCAGTGCTGATGTTACACAATGCACCAGATACTAATTTGAGGCTGAATCGACCGTGAGCGAGGATCGAACTCAGTTCACCAGTGCGCTAACCGCTATATTTCCACTCCCCGCACAATAGAAAAATGCACAAGAACACAGACACAACAACCCATTTGATCAGATACAAACACATTTTATTCGATTCTGCTAATCAGAATGCTAACTTCCTCTAATTGCACGTGTGGATGTGTGCGCGTGCGTTTACTTGTGTTCCACAGTGGAGTGCACGCAGTGTTCCTGCACCTCGGACAGATTCGAAAACTGCCTGGACATCAGTCTTCACATCAACGTGAGAATCGAGGAATTCTTGATGTAATTAAATGGTATCTTTGCTCGTGACGAGTTTCGAATTTAAACGTTGGGATGAATATTTTCTCATTTTCAAGCAACACTTTTGATCTTTTTCGGATCGTGTACATTACACTAGTCGCGTCACTCAAACACATTAAGTTTGCCCATCGTCTGGAATGCTGCACATTGGATGAATCTGAAAATTGGGAGCACGTCCTTAATTACTGTCAACTAATGATAATGCCCTCTTATGTCACACAACAGCCAGTACAACATAAGGACTCACTGTTTTAACGGCTGCAAAATGTTTCCAGTGTTCTTTTCAAGCACTCATTTGCCTTCACATCGTTCTATTTGACAGAATTCGCCAGATCTGCTGACTGCTTTTGCAGATTTCACCAAGACAGAGACACTGGACGAATACACTTGCCAAAGGTGAGTATGGCACGACGTCAATGTCACGCGAGTCTGTCTACTTTGTCACGCCAACATATTTGTACAGTTATTCACTGGGCATCTCGGTCATTAAACTGACGCTGCTGCTTTTTGGTGCGCAGGTGCTGTTGCAAGGTGAAGGCCACGAAGAGGATGAGCCTTCACCATCTCCCGAACGTCTTGGCCCTCTCCATCAAGAGATATGACCTGTTTGGAAACAAGATCAATCGGGTAATGTTTGGTTAATATACAAGTTTTTTTTACATTTCTCCTAAAATGTGGCTGCATTTTCTCCAATTTCTCATTGCATGTTTTTGTGCTGCTTCCTTTTTGAGTAATTTCTGTGATTTATTTCGCGTTATTTCTTTTGCCACGGTTTTAACCGAGATCACTCGTACAAATGTGACTTTTCATGTTCTCTCGAGCGCCCACCTGGTTAATCTACCTAAACTGGGCTCTATGGCGGTGAAATCTTAACTCCCTCCCCAAGCATACAGGTCATGGGTTTGATCCCGATCCTAATGCCTGTATATTTGGAGTTTGCATGTTCTCCCTGTATTCACGTGGGTTTTTCTCCGGGTCCTCCAGTTGCTTCTAAAATATTTGGCTGCTAAAACTATTCACAGTGAAAAGCCACTTTGTTGAGCTATCATTTGTGGCTAGATCGCTTCTGAGAAAGAGCTATATAGTTCAGTCAGCATTACCTGGTAAAGTAAAAAAATAGAACAAAAATTATAATCAATAACTCGACCCTGCATCATTCTTCCCCTCTTCCCTGCCTAACACCATCTCTGTTTCTGCATCACTGCCTCCTTCCGCACCACTGCAGCATTGCCCGTACCCAGAGCACCTGGACGTGCGGCCATTCATGTCGCAGCAGGAGGACGCAGACCCTGTAGTGTACAGGTTATACTCAGTCCTTGTGCACTCCGGAAAATGCAGCACAGAGGGACATTACTACTGTTACAACAAGGTGATGTACTGCATTCATTATCACACAATCACACGCCAATCATTCGTACGCGTAGATCCTTTAAATAATTCGATTCAGTGAATCAAATCAAAACGATTCCTGCTCCTATGAGCCATGAGGTGGTGCTCATCTCCCATTTATAGGCCTCAGCCAGTGGTGAAAATTGTCCTTTGCTGTGACTGAGGGAGAGCATATGCATAGAACAACCACTGGTGACTTCACCAAAAATGTGTAGTTACTTTATTGACCCTGGATAGATGATGGACCAAGTGAAGTCCCAACCAGGATTTGAACTTTCAAATGTAATTAATTATTTTTATGGGTTATCGGTTCGATTACTCAACTTATAGGACAACACAATAATAGGTGGAATAAGAGGGTCACCTCTGTTCCTCATGTGTCATTTTACGAATATATGGGGAGTTTAGGTGCAATTGGATAATCGTCTTAATTAATCTTCGATGTTGTTTGCATACAGATCTGCGATGGGAGATGGTTCCGGATGGACGACGACTTGGTGACGCCGGTCGACACCAGGGTGGTCATGGAGAAACAGGCATACATCCTCTTCTACGTCAGGTGAGTAACCCACGAGTTGTATTTGTGGGTATGCACACAAGTGTGGTCAATGTGGAAGAGTAGACCAAATATCATCCAGAGTTTGTCTACTCGAGGATCCTCTGCCAGCAGTGGCATGAGCAAGAAATTTGAGCCACGCCGTTATCATTATAACTTTAACCTAAGTTGGGCAGGTTGCCTTCCACCTTTGCTGTTAAGGCTCGATCTCTGTTGAGCTCACGGGAAGTTCACCAGGTTGCCCTTTGGGCCAATGAAACTCACGTAGCGGTCGTTCCATGTGCTGTGTGCAGGTCTCCAGAGATGAAGGCCATACCCGTGTGCAGTCAAATCAACGGCGGACATGGGAAATGGCATCAAAAGAGGCAGCAGCGACGACCCCCGACCCCGGCGATCAACCGTCATCACTGATGGATGATATCACAAGGGACGTGGTCAAGTTGCTGCCCCTGCCACCACCGCTGCCACCACTGCAAGGGCGATGCACACCGGGTCCTGATGAATACCGCTGATACAACACAGCCCAGCAGCGCCAGCACCACATCCACAAAGAAGATTATTACCATTGTAAATGTGTACATTTTATAATTTTGTGAATACAATACGTACTTTAAAATAAAAAAGTTTGAATCAATTTCTTATTCTTGGGAATGATTCTGTATGTAGTTCGTAAGGCCATGTCCAGATCTAATAGCCAAGGGACATCCATACAGCAACGTGAACCTATGAAATGACTTAAATTTCGATTTAAAGCTTTCGTGACTGCAATGATTCATCTTCTTTGGTTCTTTCGGTAAAGTCACGTAAAATGAGAATAAAATAATAAATTGATAAAATAAAATAACACAATAATATTCTCACGACGTTTCGGCCACAACAACGATGGCAGCTATACAAAAATAAAAAGAGATCCCACCAACAGCCTGGTCACCAAATCGAACAAAATCATCTCTGATTCAACAGCATTAATTGATGAGATCAAACAGTTCTCGTTGAAACCCTCTGCTGCCAGACCACCAAGATTATATGGCCTTCCAAAGATACACAAAGAAGATACACCCCTTCGTCCCATCGTCTCTACTATCAACTCCCCCACCTACAAACTGGCACGTTTTCTTGCTGATATACTGCGACCTTTCACTGGAAAAAACACCTCTGCGGTACTAAATTCTACTCACCTGGTATCGACAATCAAAGGCATTTCCCTGTCCCCAGACGACCTGCTTGTCAGTTTTGATGTGGTGTCCTTGTTCATCAAAGTCCCGGTACCTGACACCATCGCTATCATTGAAGACCTGGTTCATCAAGGACTGCATACTGATGTACCCCCCTGGTGAGACATTGCTTAACCAACACATACTTCACCTGGAATGAAACTTTCTACAAACAAACTGAGGGCACCCCAATGGGCTCCCCCCTATCTCCGGTTGTAGCCAACGTATTCATGGAAAAATTTTAAACTGACGCCATCCAGACTGCCACTCTACGCCTGACCTTATGGAAGAGGTACGTTGATGACACCTTTGTCATCTGGCCACATGGCCAGCCTGCTCTAGACCAATTCCGCGACCACATCAATTCCATACACCCAGCCATCAGATTTACCATGGAGGTCGAAAAAGATGGCAAACTACCCTTTTTGGATGTCTTAATTAAAAGGAGACATGATGGTTCAATGAGCCACTCTGTCTACAGGAAAGCTACCCATACAGATGCTTACTTGAAACCGGATTCCCACCACCATCTATCCCAGAAGAACTCCCTCATCAAGACTCTATACCATAGAGCCCAATGCATTTCCGACCAGGAACACATTACCAGTGAACTCAAGCACGTACACCAGGCTCTCAGGGCTAATGGTTACTCCGACTACACAATCTGCAAAGCCATTACTCCAGTCATGAAGAAGGATCCTCTTGTGGAGCCACTCAAAACCATCACCTTACCCTACATTGCAGGGGTCACTAAAAAGATCTCCAAAATCCTGAATAAACACAAGATCCAGGTCCGATTCAACACAGTACATAAAATCCGTGATTTAGTTCCATCTGTAAAAGATGCTGTTCCAGACATACACTACCCGGGCGTTTACAAACTAAAGTGCCTCTGTGGTAGTAGCTACATTGGAGAAACCAAACGACATATCTCGGACCGCATCCGCGAACATAAAGCAGACTTGAAACACGGTAGGACGAACTCCTCTGCCATGGCAGATCACTGTTATAATTCAGTGGGCTCACATGACATTGACTTCTCCAAGACGGAGGTTCTTTGCAAACCAACCGGCTACCATGAGAGATTCGTTCATGAGGCCATTCACATATACAAACACAGAGGCAATTTCAACCGAGAAGATGGATTCTGGCTTAGTAACCATTGGAAAGATGTTTTAAATCATTTCTGTTTTTAATTAATTGTATTTTACGATGACCTTCAGACCGCAGCTCTTTCGCCACCATTGACTCTTAATACCTCTCACACCACGGTTAATGGTATGGTTTACAACATGGAGTATGATAGCGCCTCGCAGCTGTCTCTCTCCCCCTCCTCTGTTCCGACCATGGATGAACTCGTCCGTCTGAACGGGGCCCGTAGCTATACGTGGTGCTAAAGTTGAGGGTAAGAATCCACCCATTTTTTCGCCATATAGCATTGTGATATATAACGACTTATTGTTGGTAGCTTAGCTGATTGGAGAATATAGAGTTTATTGATAACATTAAGGTAATTTATATTTTAGTTTTTTTTTATTGGTTGACTATATAGTACTGTGAATAGCTCAGATGTGTAGGCCTTGACTTCAACATAGTCATTTCTGTGACCAGTCACTAGCTAATCACTCAGTTATTTCAATGCTAAATTCGCCTAGTTATTTCAATGCTAAATTCTCCTGTTTGATTTGTACTAAGTGCCTCGGTGAATGTGTATGCTCTGACTTTAACGTAGCTATTTCTGTGACCAGTTACAAGCTAATCACTCAGCTATTTCAATGCTAAATTCTATGCTAATTCCTTTGTCAAGGGGTGCCTCTGCGGATGTGTATGCTTTAACTTAGCTATTTCAATGCTAAATTCTATGCTAATTCCTTTATCAAGGGGTGCCTCTGCGGATGTGTATGCTTTAACTTTTAACATAGCTATTTCTGTGACCAGTCACAAGCTAATCACTCAGCCATTTCAATGCTAAATTATATGCTAATTCCTTTGTCAAGGCGCTTTGTTTCCTCTTACACAGCTTAAAGGTCGTGATCTGAACGTGGCTCTTTCACTCCAGCGCTGTCCTACCAGACAGTCTCGTCCCTTCACCTGATGAAGGCCGCTTGTGTTGTGGCCGAAACGTCGTGAGAATATTATTGTGTTATTTTATTTTATCAATTTATTATTTTATTTTATCAATTTATTATTTTATTCTCATTCTACGTGACTTTATGAAATGACTACTGCATTATTTCTGTTTAATAAAGTAGTGAATTTTGATGGCTGTTTTGCCATGCAGTTCAGATACCCACTTAATCCACGAGATGGCATCACTTCAGTGGTTGCAAATTCCAAATGTAGGGGCAAAAACAGTGAATTATTTGATAAACATTTGAAATGAGAGGTGTTGTATGCATGTTGAATTTATTTCGCACCATATGTAGCCGAGTGTATCAAGTAACACACTCATTAGGCGTATTTATCCGAAAGTGTGATTAAACATGCTACCTTACATTGTACCAATTACTGCTCTGGCCCATGGACTAAATAGCTCGATTACAACCGCTACATTTGAATGCATTAATTCCGCACGTAAATATACAATGACCAACGGTGTGTGGCTGCAATACCACAAGAGCTCCATGATAGAGTCAATGAAGCCTACAATCTCAATTTAATTGCCAGCTATGGGGAGCATCACTGGCTCGTGATACCTGAACCGATCCTACCACCCTGCACTCACCAGCGTGATGAAGTATGGCTCAACTCCTAGGAAATGTGTTTTTCGCCACACACTACACTATACATCACACCACATACGCTACATTTGACACCACACTACACTTTCCATCACATTTAATTTATTATACACGCTTTATGCAACACCACCTAAACAACACACAGTACACAATATACACTGTACAACACACTATTCATATTCTAGATTTTAAGTTTTCGTGACTGCAAGGATCCATACTCTTTGGTTCTATTCGGTAAAGTCACGTAGGTAAAAAATAAAATAACAAAAATCACGACGTTTCAGCCACAACACAAGTGGCCTTCATCAGGTGAAGGGACCATGCTGTCATGAGGACAGCGTTGGAGTGAAAACAGCCAGGCCCAGGTCGCATCCTTTATGCTGTGTGGGAGGAATCAAAACGCTTTGACAAAGCAATTAGCATAAAAATGAGCATGATGTACGTAGGAGGTGCATGGGCCATGATGGACCAGGAACGGGTGGGGACCATGACGGACCAGCAGCGGGGGGGGGGGGGGAGTAGAGTGAGTGGAGTGAGTGAGTGGAGTGAGTGGAGTGAGTGAGTGGAGTGAGTGAGTGGAGTGAGTGAGTGGAGTGAGTGGAGTGAGTGAGTGGTGTGAGTGGAGTGAGTGGAGAGAAATAAGCAGCTGTGAAAGTTTGGGATACCAATACTTGAAAAAAATTACTGTACCATTGAAAATTAGTTTAATGTTTGGTTTCATTTAGAACATCTTTCCAATGATTACTTAATTTGAAACCATCCTCTCGGTTGAAATTGTGTCCGTGTTTGTAAATCTGAATTGCCTCGTGGACAAATCTCTGATAAAAACCCGTGGGTTTGCAGAGAACCTTGGTATCGAAGAAAACTATATCGTGATCACCCACAGCGTTGTAACAGTGGTCAGCTACGGCAGAAGAATTCGTTCTGCCGTGTTTCAAATGTAATTTGTGCTCGCGAATTCGGTCAGAGACATGTTGCTTCGTCTCCCCGATATAGCAATCACCACAAGTGCAGCTCAATTTGTAAACCCCGGGGTACTGAAAGTTAGGAACGACATCCTTCACGGATGGGATCAGGTCACGGATTCTGTGTACTGTATTGAACCGGACCAGGATCTTGTGTTTGTTTAGAATTTTGTAGATATTTTTAGTAACGCCTGTTATATATGGTTCTGTGTAGCCTGTAACAGACTGTTGGGGCAAGTGCTGTTAGAGCGAGTAAGCAGCACCTATGAAAGATGAAAGCCAGCAGGGCACACGAGGGGGCGGGTGGTCAACAACCACGCCCGGCCGCCTTTGTCTCCGCAGCGGCGATGTTTACTGCACACCGCACCGGGAACTAACTTGAGGCTGAGTTGACCGAGGGGAGGCCCACAACCGGTTTAAATAATCGTCACCTGCTGTTGGTGGTCGTGAGCGGGAATCGAACTCGGTTCGCCGGGTTCGTAGAGTGCGCTAACCACTGCTCCAGCGCTCTACAAAGACAAAGCTCCCCCGTGTAGCCTGTAACAGACTGTTGGGGAAAGTGCTGTTAGCGAGTTGCACCTATGAAGACCGGAAACTGCACACGAGGCGTTGGGTTGGTCAGCACAACGCCCGGCCGCCTTTGTATCCCCACACACACATACAGGATTGTAAGTTGCACCCCCGACTTTTGCTTGACACTCGTGGGGGCCGGGCAGAGAGAGAGGAGGCGTCTGTCGTGTGTTGGGAGCGATGGTGCAGCGGTTAACGCTGCGCTACGAACCCGGTGACCCGAGTTCGAGTCCCGATCACGGCCACCAACACCAGGTGACGATTAACTGAACCGTTCCCGGGCCTCCCCAAGGTTGACTCAGCCTCAAATGAGCACCTGGTGCGGTGTGTAAACATCGCCACTGGGAAGACAAAGGCGGCTGGCCTTCAAAGGTGCTCGTTAACAGCAATTGCCCTCAACAGTCTGTTAAGGTAATACGGGAAGTCTGTGTCTTGTATCTCGTTTGACCCCAGGCTGAGTGGACGCGACTCGCTGTGATGCGTAAACCTCCGCCCTCCAGTGGCCACATTGGTTAATTTCACTGCACCTGCTGAATCATTATCAGAATGAAACTAAAACTAGACTATTGTTTTTACGTTGCCAGGTAAGGCCCGCTGAGCTACATAGCTCTTTTTCAGAAGCGACCTGGCCATAGTTGATAGCTCAACGAAATGGCTTATTATGTGGACATTTATAGCAACCAAATACTCTAAACGCATGTTTATAAATGTGAAGGGGAGAACCCGGAGAAGAAAAACGACGCGACCCTGGGGAGAGAGACATGCAAACATCAAATATACAGGTGTTAGGGTTGTGATCGAATCCACGACCTCCTGCACACCAGGCGAGGTAGTTAATATCTCACCACCGGGGCACCCAAAATAGGCGGATATAAGGGTCAATGGGGGGGTCCAGAATATTTTAACCGGTTCTGGGCACCCCCTAGGTCGACTCAGCCTCAAATGAGTACCTGGTTCCCTGTGTAAACACCAGCATTTGGCAGACAAAGACGGCCGGACGAGGTGCTGGCAACCCACCCATCAGAATAATCGGCTATGATCTATCCACTGCTGGATGGTGGACTCCTCCAAATCCGTCGTCACCTGTCACGAACTGGTGCCGCAACAATCCATGTCATCTCCAGCGCGTGAGCTGATGTCGTCGCTCCATCTCCGCGCTGGATTTCCTCCCCGCGGGCGCGTTCACACCCTTTTGGTGTCTCTCCGTCGGTAGTCTCGACCACTGGTCGTCGTCTCTTCTCGTGACGAGTCCTGTGTGGCTGGCTTCACTGGCGAGAGGAGCGGTGGTGCAGTGGTTAACGTGCTGTGTTATGAACGGAGTTTGATTTATGGCCACGGTTAACAGTGGAAAGTAATACTAGAACCGATCCTACCCACTTCTCCTTCCCCTCCCCCCACCCCGCTCACCTTCACCAACACTGAACACCGTGGGGGAAGTAAAATCAACCATCGCCAACATGGCGTGGGGGAGGTCTTCATCCAGCAGGGGACTGACAAAGGCGCTGTAAACTATACATTATTTTTATTTAATTATTGCAGTACTCAAAGACTGTCTACATAGTAACTGAGCCAATGCATTTTCAACCCAGCTTGTCTTAAATTTCTATCCTTGTGATGAGGCCAATGGGTCTGTCGTTCTTCAAGTCAAGTTTATATATATCAACGTTGAAGCGAGCAGTGGGTGGGGAACATTTTCCTTACTGAGGACCGAATAGGAGTTTTTGCGGGCCAATACAAAACCCCTACATGAACTTAACAGACTGTTGGGGCAAGTGCTGTTCCCTAGCACCTATGAAGACAAATACGGCATATGAGGGGGTGGGTGGCCAAAACTTCACCCGGCCGCCTCTGTGTCTCCCCAGTGCTGATATTTACACACCGCACCGGGTAACTCATTCGAAGGCTGAGTCGACCTAGGAGATGCCCAGGACCGCTTCAAATATCCGCACTGTTATTGGTCGCGAGTAATCATATAAATTAATACAGCAGTCACTTTTCATAAAATAAACATTTAACAAATTACTTTCTGATCTGGATTCAAAACTGAATTTTGAAGATCACATTGATTATATTGGAAAAAAGACAAAAATAAAAATTGGTTTTCTGTATCGACACAAGCACTGCTTCCCCCCAATGTTCCGTTTGGAATTGATAAAAGCTACCATTCTGCCTCTACTTGACTACCGTGACATCGTGTATAAATCAGCCCCAAGCACTGTACTGAAGAAGCTTGATTCCATCTATCACTCGGCCTTAAGATTTACATTGAACTGCCCATATAGGACTCACCACTGTGATCTCTACATTGGGTCAAACTTAACATCTCTTAATGTTCGACGGCTTGTGCACCAGATCTTATTTATTCACGATGAACTTACAAAAAAATCCGCAGACTACCTGCTGGATCTCCTGTCTGTTTCAAAGAACAAATTTGACCTCAGGTCTTCGCTCATTTGCCAGCTTCACCTTCCCTATTGCCGTACAAAAACTCGAGGAAGGGCCTTTGCTATTGATGCCCCCAGAGTCTGGAATGCTATTGCCAATAAACTGCAACTTGAATCTCTACCAATGAGATCTTCTCTCAAAACTGCTCTAGAGGAGTTGTACACCCCTAGCTGCCACTGCTATTCATTGGCGTAAAATAAAATAAAATGTTTCGCTCAGGATGACGCTGCTAAGTATTATGTATTTTGATTTAGCGTGCTGATCTTAAAGGTGCATTGAAAAATTTGATACTCCGACCGATGCTTCTGTTGTTGTGGAGTAACTAATGCAGCCAGCTATGTTTCTAGGGTTTGGTGTTACATGTTATTTATGTAGTTTATTGTAAAAATTCGGTTACAGCCCTTGTGATCACTGTTACGTTGCAATTATAGCTTTATTTTTTGGTGATTAGGAAAAGTTTTTTGGCTTGGACATGTTTGTTTTGTTGCAGTACGGAGTTAGACTGATGGCCTTAATCTAAGTTTTTGTGGTTATTGTTGTTTGACTTGCATCCCACTGGGATTTTTTGCACACAGCGTTGGTGTACGGTGCTTTTTTTTTCAAGGATTTTCTGTTTGCACAGTCACATAGTCACTTTAAGATGTTTTTCTTGTTCGTGTTTTTGTTTTTTTTTGTTTGTTGTGGTTGCACCCGCTTCAAGAGCCGGATGGCTCACAGGGCTATACCAAAATAAACTGAAATATAGAATTATTGTAAAATTGTTAAACCATTACAGTATTATGATTTAAGCCTTAAGACAAATAATTAATGATTTGCCTCAAAACTTTAATTACAGCATATTTCCCTATCGATTTTATTGTAATCATATACAAACATGCAAAAGAGTTTTTTTTTTATCGTGTAAGCTACGGAACTATGTTATTGTGAGTGTTTAAATATACATATCACATATTTAACATGCTTTTATAGACTTTAACAGCTATAAATGCTATATTTATTTCAAAAATATGTTTTATACAGAATTCTTACCAATCATATCGACTTTTGATTCTAGTCATAATTCCGCGTTTTGAGAATTACCTCAACTATATAACTGTTACTATGAATGTTGACATTAGCAACTTTAATCTGTAATGTTATTAAAGATTTACCTCAGAACGCTTGCAGACGCGTTAAACCCTTAATCAAATAACTCTTATGCGTTCAAGTGGGGACCGTATCCCACTGCTACTTAACTCCAAGTATAATACATTAAACCAACCCAGTGACCCTTTATTTCACGTACCTGCACGCAAAAAGCGACACTTTGATTTTAGCCCTTTCCACTGGAGCGGAGACGGAGAGACGGAACGAGTTTGACGTGCAAGAGACGGACGCACGCTGGGAGCGAGGGACCGTGAGCGACGACCGGTGGAAGATGCCTTCATCCAGCAGTGGAGAGACAATGGCAGAAGCCGACTGTGACGCGCGACACTCTTCTCCCTGTTGAGCGACGCGGCGTCTCTCGTTCCTCGTCTCTACTCTCAGCAGACACCAACACAGAGGCCGCGAGGCCTTCCCGCGTGCCTACACGCCGCCCACGGGCACGTGGTTATTTTACCTCAGCTGAACAAATATTTGAGGCAAACATTAATTTGTGACGAAGAAACGACAACAATCCGACGAGTGGCAACTCTCCCTGCGCTTGTACTCACGCAAACGTTAACCATAACTGTGAACAAAAGTTGAGTAACTTTCATCGCGGCACAAATCATTATCACGATTGCTCCTATCTCCGAGAATGTCCGTGTCTCCGAGCTCTCGACAAGATGGCGATTCCCGCCAATCTATGCCGCGGCCACTTTCCCTTACGAAGATGCCTGCTCCTGTTTCCCTTGGTGATGCTGCCCCTTGCACTGCCCTATCCAAGATGGCAGGTCCTTTTAATTCTCAGGGGACTTGTTTTCCATTACGAAGATGGCCGTTAGTGCCTCTTCACTGGGGCGTCTCGGGTTCAGCTGGCGCTTTGCATTACCCTTACCAAGATGGCCGTCGCCGCCAAATCTCGTAAAAAGGTCGCCGGTACCGTTTTGTACGATGAAACACAATCCTCGTGAATAAAGAAATTGAGAGGCTACATGACATAGGGAGGTGGAACCACAACGGGGAACTGCAGAGATTAGACTCCCGACCCATGCTGCTGAAAGTGAACGTTAAGAGCACCACTGAGTGGACGGAGCCCCGCCCCTACAGCTCGTGGCTGTGACGTGCGGCGTGATCGACGGGCAGCCACGAGGCTGTCGGTTGGGACAATTAAACACAGGAATGAGATAATAGACAAATAGGGGAGAAATAGCAGTTGGAGTTCTGTTAAGCCTGGAGAGGAGAGGGAGTGGCTGCGTAGTCAAACTTAGACGTTACACCAGTGCTGCGGGGATTATTACATTAAGTGAAGCGATTTGAAGACAGTTTTAAATGTATTTTGCTTAGAGACAAGGACGGTGTCATTTGCAAGAGTAACTTAAGTCACCAAAATTACAAATACAAGAACATAAAGTACAACAATCATCTCGATTGAATATATCGTGAGACAAAGCATGCAAAAGGGCACAATCATAGATCAATATAAACTAAAATACATTTCCTGCAACGAATGTTATCTTGAGATAAATTACTTTTAAAAACAATTCATTATTAACATTCGTTCAATTACAGACATAAAATGAATAGAGGGTGCTTGTTGCACAGACAACGAGAATCACATTCCCACGGGGCACCATGTGACCTCAGTGCGCTGTGACATTTCTGTGACGTCACCATTATATCACGAATACATAGACCGTGTGACTCCAGTGCAATGACATCACTGTGACGTCACCATTATATCACGATTACATACACAACCATGTGACTCCAGTGCAATGACATCACTGTGATGTCACATCCGCCCACAAATTCAGTTGCTCATCTGGCACCGTGAGGGTCAGACGTGTTCTGGGTTTTCTGTTGCAAATTTTTCAAAAAATCAAATCCAGCCATCATCATCTTGAGGACACGTTTTTGGATGCATTTTTATACTTTGCAACCACATCGCCACGATGTCGAAGGCCAAGAAAAAGGGCTTCATTAAACATCTCAAGAACATCTTCTGTTGCTTCTGCAGTGTTTCAGATGATGAGGTTTATGAGCCAAGCAGCTGTGTTCAGAGCTCTGCAGCAAGCCATGAGACGAGCCCAGTGGCTAGTCATGAGAAGACCGAGGTGGCAAGTCTTGAGGCGAGGCCAGTGGCTAACAATGAGATGGGCCTGGAGACAAGCCGCGAGGTGGACACAGTGGATAACCGTGAGATGAGCCTGGTAGCTAGCCATGAGATAGGCCCAGAGGCAAGCTGCAAGTTGGACCCAGTGGATAACTATGAGATGAGCCCGGTGGCTAGCCATGAGAAGACTGAGGTGGCAAGTCATGAGGCAAGCCTGGTAGATAAACATGAGATGGGCCTAGAAGCAAGCCACAAGGTGGACCCAGAAGATAATTGTGAGATTAGCTTCGTGGCTAGCAATGAGATGAGCCTGGTGGCTAGCCTTGAGACGAGCCCGGTGCCTAGCCAAGAGGCAAGTCAGATGGGTAGCTATGGGCCCAACCCAATAGCGGACAGCGGTTCAAACCGGGTGGCAGACCATGGGCCAAGCCCGGTGGTAGATCGGGAGCCGAGCCAAGATGAAGGGGACAAAGCGAGTCCAATTGCAAGCCACCAAGATATTCGTGCTGCTAGCAACAAGGCTGCTGAATGGAAGGGATGCCAGGTTACAAGCCACCAGGGCAGTCCAGGTTGCGGGAGTGCTCAGTCTGCTGGTCAAGGGCAAGGCGAGGCAGCAAATTGCGGGTTAGGCCAGGCAGCCGCTCAAGTGAGGAGACCAAGACGCCGGGGTGGCCAAGCTGCCCGAAGGAGGGGCAGCCAGCATACCGCTCATGGGAGGATGCCGGATGACAGACAGGACGCCATTCCATCGACAGCGTCTGCCATCATCAGGCCCACCTCCCAGAAGCTAGCTGCCCATCCTGTGCCAGAAAAGATTGCCGTGGAAGGTAAGCTTGTACCAAAGTGACTCTGTAACCACTAGCTTGACTTTGGAATTCGCTCTCATGGTATCTTCTCCCAAGTTCTTATAACCTTGCTTAATCCCAAAAAGGTGTTAACGCTTATCTACTATAACTTCCCTGCTGGGTAATTGACGTGTTTGGCATTTGGGACTGCGTTCAGAAACAGTGGATAAAAACACGTCAATGTAGTGCAACTGCAATCTCATAAGCAACTCTGCAGTAGGGATTAGTTCCAGATAAAACGTTTGTCAGATATTTGCACAATGTACTGTGTTATATACTTACGTATAATCGGGATGGCAAAAGTGACACGAAGCCATGAGACACAATTTATGGAGGAAAATCAACGTGATATCCAGGATCCATCGATGCCCGTCGATAACCGTTCATTTCGTGGCAAAATTTGCATAGTCAAAATATTGGACAAGGACCAGGTTTATGCCCTATCCGTTGAATATTGTTACTCTGACCACGTTAACAGGAATTACGTCAAGAAACAGCTCACTGCAAGGTCACCTAGAGTTGAAAAATACATGGTTGTGAAAGGGTTAATAAAGAGCACCGCTAAAACAATATCACAAGTTCTGGCTTCACCACGCAACTTTCGAGCCAGTCTCCAGAGTGCCTCGAGTGTAAAGAGAAAATTTCGTGTATGTTTTGTGCGCAGATAACAACGATAATGGAGCTCCACGACTCGCGCCAGAATCGGGGGAAAACCTGAGCCTCACGTGGCAGTGGAACGCATGCGAGGGTGCTGGCCTTGACAACATGGGGAACACCTGTTTCCTCAATGCCACCCTGCAGTGCCTCACTTACACCGCACCACTGGCAAACTACCTGATCTCCAGGCACCACTCAGGAAGATGTGAGTTCCCAGAACACTTTGAAATACCAAGCTGAAAATAATTGTGTTCTGTGAAGATGTCCTTGCTGTGTGCTGCACCTACAGCTGAGCTGTTTGATCGGTGTTGTACTGATAGCATGTGCCACCTCTGCCTCATTTCACAGGTACATATAATGGATTTTGCATGATGTGCATAATGGAAAGGCACACCATTGCAACATTCAGCTCCAAGGGCAAGGCCATCAAGCCCTTGGAAATCGTCCAAAACCTCAAACGTGAGTTCTGTTCAGTACAACACAATTGTGCACATTGAATTTAGAACATATACATTGGGTGGCAGAGTGGCGCATTGGTAAAACGTTTCCCTTGTAACCTTGTGTTCAAACCGCTTATGACCTCCATCCATTTACCCACAGGGATCGCCAAACACCTGCAGTTTGGCAAACAGGAGGACGTGCATGAGTTCTTCTGCTACATCGTAGAAGCTCTGCATCTCTCCTGCCCAATCAACCACCACAAGTAAGTAGTGCACGTCCTAGGCCACTGGTTCCCAACCTGTTACCAAAAATTCACAACAAAGTTTATAGAATATTATTTAAATAAGCGCTTGGCTGCAAAGTAACGTAGGGTCGAAACAAAAAGGAGTATAACTCTCCCATGAGCGCACTTGGTAAAGATGATGCATCTGGAAGCCACCGAATGTGTGATGTCATTCATTTCCACGTGCAGGCCAGAAGAACATGTGGAGAAGACCTCGGTGATTCACCAGATCTTCACAGGGCAGCTAAAATCGACAGGTGTGTGCCAGCTCCATGTGCAAAATCATCGCTGCAAGTAGCAATCACACCGAGTATGACGACGCATGCTGCACAGTGCAGATGAACCCTGCACTCATACGCATGTACCCAGCAGGACATAAGCAAAACACACAAATACAGAGATCTCCCTGAAGCCTTAACAGAATGCTGGAGCAATTGCGATTAGCGAGTACCTATGTAGGCCAACAGGGCACATGACAAGGTGGTGTGGCTAGCACCATGCCCGGCCACCTTCGGGTGGCTAGCACCAGTGCTGAAGTTACACAATGCACCAGATACTAATTTGAGGCTGAATCGACCGTGAGCGAGGATCGAACTCAGTTCACCAGTGCGCTAACCGCTATATTTCCACTCCCCGCACAATAGAAAAATGCACAAGCACACAGACACAACAACCCATTTGATCAGATACAAACACATTTTATTCGATTCTGCTAATCAGAATGCTAACTTCCTCTAATTGCACGTGTGGATGTGTGCGCGTGCGTTTACTTGTGTTCCACAGTGGAGTGCACGCAGTGTTCCTGCACCTCGGACAGATTCGAAAACTGCCTGGACATCAGTCTTCACATCAACGTGAGAATCGAGGAATTCTTGATTTAATTAAATGGTATCTTTGCTCGTAACGAGTTTCGAATTTAAACGTTGGGATGAATATTTTCTCATTTTCAAGCAACACTTTTGATCTTTTTCGGATCGTGTACATTACACTAGTCGCGTCACTCAAACACATTAAGTTTGCCCATCGTCTGGAATGCTGCACATTGGATGAATCTGAAAATTGGGAGCACGTCCTTAATTACTGTCAACTAATGATAATGCCCTCTTATGTCACACAACAGCCAGTACAACATAAGGACTCACTGTTTTAACGGCTGCAAAATGTTTCCAGTGTTCTTTTCAAGCACTCATTTGCCTTCACATCGTTCTATTTGACAGAATTCGCCAGATCTGCTGACTGCTTTTGCAGATTTCACCAAGACAGAGACACTGGACGAATACACTTGCCAAAGGTGAGTATGGCACGACGTCAATGTCACGCGAGTCTGTCTACTTTGTCACGCCAACATATTTGTACAGTTATTCACTGGGCATCTCGGTCATTAAACTGACGCTGCTGCTTTTTGGTGCGCAGGTGCTGTTGCAAGGTGAAGGCCACGAAGAGGATGAGCCTTCACCATCTCCCGAACGTCTTGGCCCTCTCCATCAAGAGATATGACCTGTTTGGAAACAAGATCAATCGGGTAATGTTTGGTTAATATACAAGTTTTTTTTACATTTCTCCTAAAATGTGGCTGCATTTTCTCCAATTTCTCATTGCATGTTTTTGTGCTGCTTCCTTTTTGAGTAATTTCTGTGATTTATTTCGCGTTATTTCTTTTGCCACGGTTTTAACCGAGATCACTCGTACAAATGTGACTTTTCATGTTCTCTCGAGCGCCCACCTGGTTAATCTACCTAAACTGGGCTCTATGGCGGTGAAATCTTAACTCCCTCCCCAAGCATACAGGTCGTGGGTTTGATCCCGATCCTAATGCCTGTATATTTGGAGTTTGCATGTTCTCCCTGTATTCACGTGGGTTTTTCTCCGGGTCCTCCAGTTGCTTCTAGAATATTTAGCTGCTAAAACTATTCACAGTGAAAAGCCACTTTGTTGAGCTATCATTTGTGGCTAGATCGCTTCTGAGAAAGAGCTATATAGTTCAGTCAGCATTACCTGGTAAAGTAAAAAAATAGAACAAAAATTATAATCAATAACTCGACCCTGCATCATTCTTCCCCTCTTCCCTGCATAACACCATCTCTGTTTCTGCATCACTGCCTCCTTCCGCACCACTGCAGCATTGCCCGTACCCAGAGCACCTGGACGTGCGGCCATTCATGTCGCAGCAGGAGGACGCAGACCCTGTAGTGTACAGGTTATACTCAGTCCTTGTGCACTCCGGGAAATGCAGCACAGAGGGACATTACTACTGTTACAACAAGGTGATGTACTGCATTCATTATCACACAATCACACGCCAATCATTCGTACGCGTAGATCCTTTAAATAATTCGATTCAGTGAATAAAATCAAAACGATTCCTGCTCCTATGAGCCATGAGGTGGTGCTCATCTCCCATTTATAGGCCTCAGCCAGTGGTGAAAATTGTCCTTTGCTGTGACTGAGGGAGAGCGTATGCATAGAACAACCACTGGTGACTTCACCAAAAATGTGTAGTTACTTTATTGACCCTGGATAGATGATGGACCAAGTGAAGTCCCAACCAGGATTTGAACTTTCAAATGTAATTAATTATTTTTATGGATTATCGGTTCGATTACTCAACTTATAGGACAACACAATAATAGGTGGAATAAGAGGGTCACCTCTGTTCCTCATGTGTCATTTTACGAATATATGGGGAGTTTAGGTGCAATTGGATAATCGTCGTAATTAATCTTCGATGTTGTTTGCATACAGATCTGCGATGGGAGATGGTTCCGGATGGACGACGACTTGGTGACGCCGGTTGACACCAGGGTGGTCATGGAGAAACAGGCATACATCCTCTTCTACGTCAGGTGAGTAACCCACGAGTTGTATTTGTGGGTATGCACACAAGTGTGGTCAATGTGGAAGAGTAGACCAAATATCATCCAGAGTTTGTCTACTCGAGGATCCTCTGCCAGCAGTGGCATGAGCAAGAAATTTGAGCCACGCCGTTATCATTATAACTTTAACCTAAGTTGGGCAGGTTGCCTTCCACCTTTGCTGTTAAGGCTCGATCTCTGTTGAGCTCATGGGAAGTTCACCAGGTTGCCCTTTGGGCCAATGAAACTCACGTAGCGGTCGTTCCATGTGCTGTGTGCAGGTCTCCAGAGATGAAGGCCATACCCGTGTGCAGTCAAATCAACGGCGGACATGGGAAATGGCATCAAAAGAGGCGGCAGCGACGACCCCCGACCCCGGCGATCAACCGTCATCACTGATGGATGATATCAAAAGGGACGTGGTCAAGTTGCTGCGCCTGCCACCACCGCTGCCACCACTGCAAGGGCGATGCACACCGGGTCCTGATGAATACCGCTGATACAACACAGCCCAGCAGCGCCAGCACCACATCCACAAAGAAGATTATTACCATTGTAAATGTGTACATTTTATAATTTTGTGAATACAATACGTACTTTAAAATAAAAAAGCTTGAATCAATTTCTTATTCTTGGGAATGATTCTGTATGTAGTTCGTAAGGCCATGTCCAGATCTAATAGCCAAGAGACATCCATACAGCAACGTGAACCTATGAAATGACTTAAATTTCAATTTAAAGCTTTCGTGACTGCAATGATTCATCTTCTTTGGTTCTTTCGGTAAAGTCACGTAAAATGAGAATAAAATAATAAATTGATAAAATAAAATAACACAATAATCTTCTCACGACGTTTCGGCCACAACAACGATGGCAGCTATACAAAAATAAAAAGAGATCCCACCAAAAGCCTGGTCACCAAATCGAACAAAATCATCTCTGATTCAACAGCATTAATTGATGAGATCAAACAGTTCTCGTTGAAACCCTCTGCTGCCAGACCACCAAGATTATATGGCCTTCCAAAGATACACAAAGAAGATACACCCCTTCGTCCCATCGTCTCTACTATCAACTCCCCCACCTACAAACTGGCACGTTTTCTTGCTGATATACTGTGACCTTTCACTGGAAAAACCACCTCTGCGGTACTAAATTCTACTCACCTGGTATCGACAATCAAAGGCATTTCCCTGTCCCCAGACGACCTGCTTGTCAGTTTTGATGTGGTGTCCTTGTTCACCAAAGTCCCGGTACCTGACACCATCGCTATCATTGAAGACCTGGTTCATCAAGGACTGCATACTGATGTACCCCCCCTGGTGAGACATTGCTTAACCAACACATACTTCACCTGGAATGGAACTTTCTACAAACAAACTGAGGGCACCCCAATGGGCTCCCCCCTATCTCCGGTTGTAGCCAACGTATTCATGGAAAAATTTTAAACTGACGCCATCCAGACTGCCACTCTACGCCCGACCTTATGGAAGAGGTACGTTGATGACACCTTTGTCATCTGGCCACATGGCCAGCCTGCTCTAGACCAATTCCGCGACCACATCAATTCCATACACCCAGCCATCAGATTTACCATGGAGGTCGAAAAAGATGGCAAACTACCCTTTTTGGATGTCTTAATTAAAAGGAGACATGATGGTTCAATGAGCCACTCTGTCTACAGGAAAGCTACCCATACAGATGCTTACTTGAAACCGGATTCCCACCACCATCTATCCCAGAAGAATTCCCTCATCAAGACTCTATACCATAGAGCCCAATGCATTTCCGACCAGGAACACATTACCAGTGAACTCAAGCACGTACACCAGGCTCTCAGGGCTAATGGTTACTCCGACTACACAATCCGCAAAGCCATCACTCCAGTCATGAAGAAGGATCCTCTTGTGGAGCCACTCAAAACCATCACCTTACCCTACATTGCAGGGGTCACTAAAAATATCTCCAAGATCCTGAATAAACACAAGATCCAGGTCCTATTCAACACAGTACATAAAATCCGTGATTTAGTTCCATCTGTAAAAGATGCTGTTCCAGACATACAGTACCCGGGCGTTTACAAACTAAAGTGCCTCTGTGGTAGTAGCTACATTGGAGAAACCAAACGACATATCTCGGACCGCATCCGCGAACATAAAGCAGACTTGAAACACGGTAGGACGAACTCCTCTGCCGTGGCAGATCACTGTTATAATTCAGTGGGCTCACATGACATTGACTTCTCCAAGACGGAGGTTCTTTGCAAACCAACCGGCTACCATGAGAGATTCGTTCATGAGGCCATTCACATATACAAACACAGAGGCAATTTCAACCGAGAAGATGGATTCTGGCTTAGTAACCATTGGAAAGATGTTTTAAATCATTTCTGTTCTTAATTAATTGTATTTTACGATGACCTTCAGACCGCAGCTCTTTCGCCAGCATTGACTCTTAATACCTCTCACACCACGGTTAATGGTATGGTTTACAACATGGAGTATGATAGCGCCTCGCAGCTGTCTCTCTCCCCCTCCTCTGTTCCGACCATGGATGAACTCGTCCGTCTGAACGGGGCCCGTAGCTATACGTGGTGCTAAAGTTGAGGGTAAGAATCCACCCATTTTTTCGCCATATAGCATTGTGATATATAACGACTTATTGTTGGTAGCTTAGCTGATTGGAGAATATAGAGTTTATAGATAACATTAAGGTAATTTATATTTTAGTTTTTTTTATTGGTTGACTATATAGTACTGTGAATAGCTCAGATGTGTAGGCCTTGACTTCAACATAGTCATTTCTGTGACCAGTCACTAGCTAATCACTCAGTTATTTCAATGCTAAATTCGCCTAGTTATTTCAATGCTAAATTCTCCTGTTTGATTTGTACTAAGTGCCTCGGTGAATGTGTATGCTCTGACTTTAACGTAGCTATTTCTGTGACCAGTTACAAGCTAATCACTCAGCTATTTCAATGCTAAATTCTATGCTAATTCCTTTGTCAAGGGGTGCCTCTGCGGATGTGTATGCTTTAACTTAGCTATTTCAATGCTAAATTCTATGCTAATTCCTTTATCAAGGGGTGCCTCTGCGAATGTGTATGCTTTAACTTTTAACATAGCTATTTCTGTGACCAGTCACAAGCTAATCACTCAGCCATTTCAATGCTAAATTATATGCTAATTCCTTTGTCAAGGCGCTTTGTTTCCTCTCACACAGCTTAAAGGTCGTGATCTGAACGTGGCTCTTTCACTCCAGCGCTGTCCTACCAGACAGTCTCGTCCCTTCATCTGATGAAGGCCGCTTGTGTTGTGGCCGAAACGTCGTGAGAATATTATTGTGTTATTTTATTTTATCAATTTATTATTTTATTCTCATTCTACGTGACTTTATGAAATGACTACTGCATTATTTATGTGTTTAATAAAGTAGTGAATTTTGATGGCTGTTTTGCCATGCAGTTCAGATACCCACTTAATCCACGAGATGGCATCACTTCAGTGGTTGCAAATTCCAAATGTAGGGGCAAAAACAGTGAATTATTTGATAAACATTTGAAATGAGAGGTGTTGTATGCATGTTGAATTTATTTCGCACCATATGTAGCCGAGTGTATCAAGTAACACACTCATTAGGCGTATTTATCCGAAAGTGTGATTAAACATGCTACCTTACATTGTACCAATTACTGCTCTGGCCCATGGACTAAATAGCTCGATTACAACCGCTACATTTGAATGCATTAATTCCGCACGTAAATATACAATGACCAACGGTGTGTGGCTGCAATACCACAAGAGCTCCATGATAGAGTCAATGAAGCCTACAATCTCAATTTAATTGCCAGCTATGGGGAGCATCACTGGCTCGTGATACCTGAACCGATCCTACCACCCTGCACTCACCAGCGTGATGAAGTATGGCTCAACTCCTAGGAAATGTGTTTTTCGCCACACACTACACTATACATCACACCACATACGCTACACTTGACACCACACTACACTTTCCATCACATTTAATTTATTATACACGCTTTATGCAACACCACCTAAACAACACACAGTACACAATATACACTGTACAACACACTATTCATATTCTAGATTTGAAGCTTTCGTGACTGCAAGGATCCATACTTTTTGGTTCTATTCGGTAAAGTCACGTAGGTAAAAAATAAAATAACAAAAATCACGACGTTTCAGCCACAACACAAGTGGCCTTCATCAGGTGAAGGGACCGTGCTGTCATGAGGACAGCGTTGGAGTGAAAACAGCCAAGCCCAGGTCGCATCCTTTATGCTGTGTGGGAGGAAGCAAAACGCTTTGACAAAGCAATTAGCATAAAAATGAGCATGATGTACGTAGGAGGTGCATGGGCCATGATGGACCAGGAACGGGTGGGGACCATGACGGACCAGCAGGGGGGGGGGGGGGGGAGTAGAGTGAGTGGAGTGAGTGAGTGGAGTGAGTGGAGTGAGTGAGTGGAGTGAGTGAGTGGAGTGAGTGAGTGGAGTGAGTGAGTGGAGTGAGTGGAGTGAGTGAGTGGTGTGAGTGAGTGAGTGGAGTGAGTGGAGAGAAATAAGCAGCTGTGAAAGTTTGGAATACCAATACTTGAAAAAATTTACTGTACCATTGAAAATTAGTTTAATGTTTGGTTTCATTTAGAACATCTTTCCAATGATTACTTAATTTGAAACCATCCTCTCGGTTGAAATTGTGTCCGTGTTTGTAAATCTGAATTGCCTCGTGGACAAATCTCTGATAAAAACCCGTGGGTTTGCAGAGAACCTTGGTATCGGAGAAAACTATATCGTGATCACCCACAGCGTTGTAACAGTGGTCAGCTACGGCAGAAGAATTCGTTCTGCCGTGTTTCAAATGTAATTTGTGCTCGCGAATTCGGTCAGAGACATGTTGCTTCGTCTCCCCGATATAGCAATCACCACAAGTGCAGCTCAATTTGTAAACCCCGGGATACTGAAAGTTAGGAACGACATCCTTCACGGATGGGATCAGGTCACGGATTCTGTGTACTGTATTGAACCGGACCAGGATCTTGTGTTTGTTTAGAATTTTGTAGATCTTTTTAGTAACGCCTGTTATATATGGTTCTGTGATGGGTTTGACCGGAGTATCAAGTGGTTGTTTCTGTATGGAGGGAGAAACAGCTTGGTGGATGGTACGGTCAGAGTATCCGTTTCTCTTGAGGGCCAGGTGTACATGTTTTATTTCACTGGTCAGGTGGTATTGGTCCGAAATGCAATGTGCCCTGTGGTATAACGTTTTGATGAGAGAATTATTTTGAGCTGGGTGGTGGTGGGAATCAGGTTTCAAGTAGGAATCTGTGTGGGTGGGTTTCCTGTAGACAGAATGCCCCAGTGAGCCATCAGGTCTCCTCTCAAACAGAACATCCAAGAAATGCAGCTTGCCATCTTTCTCCACTTCCATGGTGAACTTGATGGTGGGATGTCTAGAATTGATGTGGTGTAGGAAAAGGTTCAAAGCTGGGGGGCCATGTGGCCAAATGACGAAAGTGTCATCCACATATCTCTTCCACAGGGAAGGTCTGAGGGTGCAAGTCTGGATGGCGTCTGATTCAAATTTCTACATCAAAACATTGGCTATCACTGGTGATAAGGGAGAACCCATGGGGGTACCCTCATTTTGTTTGTAGAAGGTGCCATTCCAAGTAAAGTAGGTATTGGTGAGGCAGTGTCTAATCAGTGCAGGTGTATCGGGCCTAGTCCATGTTGTACCAAATTTTCAATTATTTCAATGGTATCAGGTGCCGGGTCCTTGGTAACAGGGAGACCACATCGAAGCTGACAAGGATATCGTCAGGGGACAGTACAACGTAGATGATATCATCTCTCAGGTCGATGTGGCCCTGAAAGGCATAGGACACATCCAAGCAGACGTTACGAGAGCTGAAATAGCCACTATTCTTAAGAATGCTAAGAAACCCATTAGCAACATCAGCAAAAATGAACGCTCTGAACTCGCGAATTTAAAAAACAGAAGTGATATATAGGAATAGGTTTTACCCTTTTAACTGGCACAAAAACTGACACCTTTATTCAAGGCATCATGTTTGCAATAACCACAACACAAGCAGTCAAATGTTTGCATTTTGGTTATTGCAAACATGATGCCTTGAATAAAGGTGTCAGTTTTTGTGCCAGTTAAAAGGCTAAAACCTATTCCTATATCTTGTTACTGGCAAAGGAGGTCTCATAATGTAGAAGTGATATAGTCATCCTCTCAGCCGACAAAGGCAACGCTACTGTAATTATGGATAAAGATTCGTACAACAACAAAATCCAGAACCTACTCAACGATGGAAGTCACTCAAAAATTAAAAATGACCCTACTAATAGGCTAACTATAAAAACCAACAAGATCATCACAAGTTCGACCTCCCTAATCAAACCAACTAAACGTCCCTCCTTAAAACCTTCTGCTGCAAGACCCCCTAGATTCTATGGTCTCCCCAAGATTCATAAAGAAGGCACTCCACTACGACCCATCGTATCCACGATCAACTCCCCTACCTATAAGCTAGCACGTTTTCTGTCAGATACCTTGCTACCTTTCACTGGCAAGACCTCCTCAGCAGTACTTAACTCAGCTCATTTAGTCTTTATGGTCAAAGACGTTGTACTGTCCCCTGACAATATCCTTGTCAGCTTCGATGTGGTCTCCCTGTTCACCAAGGTCCCGGTACCTGATACCATTGAAATAATTGAAAATTTGGTACAACATGGACTAGATCCCGATACACCTGTGCTGATTAGACACTGCCTCACCAATACCTACTTTACTTGGAATGGCTCCTTCTACAAACAAAATCAGGGTACCCCCATGGGTTCTCCTTTATCACTAGTGATAGTCAATGTTTTCATGGAGAAATTTGAATCAGACGCCATCCAGACGTCCACCCTCAGAACTTCCCTGTGGAAGAGATATGTGGATGACACTTTAGGCATTTGGCCACATGGCCTCCCAGCTTTCAACCTTTTCCTATACCACATCAATTCTAGACATCCCGCCATCAAATTCACCATGGAAGTGGAGAAAGAAGGCAAGCTACCATTCTTAGATGTTCTGTTTGAGAGGAGACCTGATGGCTCACTGGGGCATTCTGTCTACAGGAAACCCACCCACACAGACTCCTACTTGAAACCTGATACCCACCACCACCCAGCTCAAAATAATTATCTCAACAAAACGTTCTACCACAGGGCACATTGCATTTTGGACCAACACCACCTGACCAGTGAATTAAAACATGTACACCTGGCCCTCAAGAGAAACAGATACTCTGACCTTACCATCCGCCAAGCTGTTTCTCCCTCCATACAGAAACAACCACTTGATACTCCGGTCAAAACCATCACAGAACCATATTTAACAGGCGTTACTCAAAAGATTTCCAAAATTCTAAACAAACACAAGATCCTGGTCCGTTTCAATACAGTACACAATATCCGTGACCTGATCCCATCCGTGAATGATGTCGTTCCTGACTTACAGTACCCCGGGGTTTACAAATTGAGCTGCACTTGTGGTGATTGCTATATCGGGGAAACGAAGCGACATGTCTCTGACCGAATTCGCGAGCACAAATCAGATTTGAAACTCGGCAGAACGAATTCTTCTGCCGTAGCTGACCACTGTTACAACGCTGTGGGTGATCACGATATAGTTTTCTCCGATACCAAGGTTCTCTGAAAACCCACGGGTTTTTATCAGAGATTTGTCCACGAGGCAATTCAGATTTACAAACACGGACACAACTTCAACCGAGAGGATGGTTTCAAATTAAGCAATCATTGGAAAGATGTTCTATATCAAACCAAACATTAAACTAATTTTCAATGGTACAGTAAATTTTTTCAAGTAGTGGTATCCCAAACTTTCACAGCTGCTTATTTATATCCACTCACTCCACTCACTCACTCCACCCACTCACTCCACCCACTCACTCCACCCACTCACTCCACCCACTCACTCCACCCACTCACTCCACTCACTCACTCCACCCACTCACTCCACCCATTCACTCCACCCACTCACTCCACCCACTCACTCCACTCACTCACTCCACTCACTCACTCACTCCACTCACTCACTCCACTCATTCACTCCACTCACTCACTCCACTCACTCACTCTACATCCCCCCCCCCCGCTGCTGGTCCATCATGGTCCCCACCCGCTCCTGGTCCATCATGGCCCATGCACCTCCTACGTACATCATGCTCATTTTTATGCTAATTGCTTTGTCAAAGCGTTTTGCTTCCTCCCACACAGCATAAAGGACGCGACCTGGGCTTGGCTGTTTTCACTCCAACACTGTTCTCATGACAGCACGGTCCCTTCACCTGATGAAGGCCACTTGTGTTGTGGCCGAAACGCCGTGATTTTTGTTATTTCATTTTTTACCTACGTGACTTTACCGAATAGAACCAAAGAGTACACTATTCATACTATACTTGACACTTCACACAACACTATATATGACACAGACTGTACTATCCACGTTATTGCACACTATACAGCACAAATTACAGACACTAGACGATAAACCACAAACTACAGACACTACACTATACACAACACTGTATACCACACTGCACGACACACTCCACACACAATACTCACTTTACACCACTCTCCAGTACATTACAACCCAGACACAAAATATACACCGAAAACAATACCGTAAAGGACGACCCCTGTGGAGACGAAGCGTTGAATGAGTTCACGTGCAAGAGATGGACGGACGGTGGGAGCGATGGACCGTGAGTGAGGGCGACTGGTGGAAGATGCCTTCATCCAACAGTGGAGAGACAATGGCAGGAGCCGACTGCAACGCGCGGCGGCACTCTCCCTCTTGAGTTTTGTGAATCTACAGAGGCACAGAAATCACAGAGACGGTTGCCTACAGCCACATTCCCCGAAATCCATGAGACGCGTCAGAAAGTAAGACGCACAAATCTGGTGACAAGTAAAAGAATCCTCGTGTAGCCTGTAACAGACTGTTGGGGCAAGTGCTGTTAGAGCGAGTAAGCAGCACCTATGAAAGATGAAAGCCAGCAGGGCACACGAGGGGGCGGGTGGTCAACAACCACGCCCGGCCGCCTTTGTCTCCGCAGCGGCGATGTTTACTGCACACCGTACCGGGAACTAACTTGAGGCTGAGTTGACCGAGGGGAGGCCCACAACCGGTTTAAATAATCGTCACCTGCTGTTGGTGGTCGTGAGCGGGAATCGAACTCGGTTCGCCGGGTTCGTAGAGTGCGCTAACCACTGCTCCAGCGCTCTACAAAGACAAAGCTCCCCCGTGTAGCCTGTAACAGACTGTTGGGGAAAGTGCTGTTAGCGAGTTGCACCTATGAAGACCGGAAACTGCACACGAGGCGTTGGGTTGGTCAGCACAACGCCCGGCCGCCTTTGTATCCCCACACACACATACAGGATTGTAAGTTGCACCCCCGACTTTTGCTTCACACTCGTGGGGGCCGGGCAGAGAGAGAGGAGGCGTCTGTCGTGTGTTGGGAGCGATGTTGCAGCGGTTAACGCTGCGCTACGAACCCGGTGACCCGAGTTCGAGTCCCGATCACGGCCACCAACACCAGGTGACGATTAACTGAACCGTTCCCGGGCATCCCCAAGGTTGACTCAGCCTCAAATGAGCACCTGGTGCGGTGTGTAAACATCGCCACTGGGAAGACAAAGGCGGCTGGCCTTCAAAGGTGCTCGATAACAGCAATTGCCCTCAACAGTCTGTTAAGGTAATACGGGAAGTCTGTGTCTTGTATCTCGTTTGACCCCAGGCTGAGTGGACGCGACTCGCTGTGATGCGTAAACCTCCGCCCTCCAGTGGCCACATTGGTTAATTTCACTGCACCTGCTGAATCATTATCAGAATGAAACTAAAACTAGACTATTGTTTTTACGTTGCCAGGTAAGGCCCGCTGAGCTACATAGCTCTTTTTCAGAAGCGACCTGGCCATAGTTGATAGCTCAACGAAATGGCTTATTAAGTGGACATTTATAGCAACCAAATACTCTAAACGCATGTTTATAAATGTGATGGGGAGAACCCGGAGAAGAAAAACGACGCGACCCTGGGGAGAGAGACATGCAAACATCAAATATACAGAAGGTGTTAGCGTCGGGATCGAATCCACGACCTCCTGCACACCAGGCGAGGTAGTTAATATCTCGCCACCGGGGCACCCAAAATAGGCGGATATAAGGGTCCATGGGGGGGTCCAGAATATTTTAACCGGTTCTGGGCACCCCCTAGGTCGACTCAGCCTCAAATGAGTACCTGGTTCCCTGTGTAAACACCAGCATTTGGCAGACAAAGACGGCCGGACGAGGTGCTGGCAACCCACCCATCAGAATAATCGGCTATGATCTATCCACTGCTGGATGGTGGACTCCTCCAAATCCGTCGTCACCTGTCTCGAACTGGTGCCGCAACAATCCATGTCATCTCCAGCGCGTGAGCTGATGTCGTCGCTCCATCTCCGCGCTGGATTTCCTCCCCGCGGGCGCGTTCACACCCTTTGGGTGTCTCTCCGTCGTTAGTCTCGACCACTGGTCGTCGTCTCTTCTCGTGACGAGTCCTGTGTGGCTGGCTTCACTGGCGAGAGGAGCGGTGGTGCAGTGGTTAACGTGCTGTGTTATGAACGGAGTTTGATTTATGGCCACGGTTAACAGTGGAAAGTAATACTAGAACCGATCCTGCCCACTTCTTCTTCCCCTCCCCCCACCCCGCTCAACTTCACCAACACTGAACACCGTGGGGGAAGTAAAATCAACCATCGCCAACATGGCGTGGGGGAGGTCTTCATCCAGCAGGGGACTGACAAAGGCGCTGTAAACTATACATTATTTTTATTTAATTATTGCAGTACTCAAAGACTGTCTACATAGTAACTGAGCCAATGCATTTTCAACCCAGCTTGTCTTCAATTTCTATCCTTGTGATGAGGCCAATGGGTCTGTCGTTCTTCAAGTCAAGTTTATATATATCAACGTTGAAGCGAGCAGTGGGTGGGGAACATTTTCTTTACTGAGGACCGAATAGGAGTTTTTGCGGGCCAATACAAAACCTCTACATGAACTTAACAGACTGTTGGGGCAAGTGCTGTTCCCTAGCACCTATGAAGACAAATACGGCATATGAGGGGGTGGGTGGCCAAAACTTCACCCGGCCGCCTCTGTGTCTCCCCAGTGCTGATATTTACACACCGCACCGGGTAACTCATTCGAAGGCTGAGTCGACCTAGGAGATGCCCAGGACCGCTTCAAATATCCGCACTGTTATTGGTCGCGAGTAATCATATAAATTAATACAGCAGTCACTTTTAATAAAATAAACATTTAACAAATTAAATTTTGATTTAAAGCTTTCGTGACTGCAGTAATTCATATTCTTAGTTTTTTCGGTAAAGTCACGTTGAAGAGAAACAACAAAATAACAAAATATATATAAAACAATAAAAAATTCTCACGACGTTTCGACCATAACTCAAACGGTCATCATCAGGTGTGTTGGTTTGCATAAATTTATTTTTAAACGGCACATTTATTTATTTATAAAAAACCGTTGGCGTCACGCGCAGCGATTTGGCAGTTTGCCCAGGACTAGTCCATCTATTTTTTTTTTAAAGTGGAGGGGGGAGACGAATTTTTTTATAATGTATGCTGTCTGAAAGCCACTGTAAGCGTGAACAATCAATTAAGAACTGAAATGGTTTATCAAATCTTTCCAATGATTGCTAAGATAGAATCCATCTTCTCGGTTGAAATTGTCTCTGTGCTTGTATATGTGGATAGCCTCATGAACGAATCTCTCATGGAAGCCAGATGGCTTACAAAGAACCTCCGTCTTGGAAAAGTCAATGGCATGTGAGCCTACTGAATTAGAACAATGATCTGCTACGGCCGAGGTGTTGGTCCTACCGTGTTTAAGGTCTGCTTTATGTTCACGAATGCGGTCCGAGACATGGCGTTTGGTTTCTCCAATGTAACTACTACCACAGAGGCAACTTAGTTTGTAGACACCAGGGTATTGTATGTCCGGAATCACATCTTTTACAGACGGAACCAGATCACGGATTTTATGTAATGTGTTGAAACGGACCTGGATCTTGTGTTTATTCAAGATTTTGGAGATCTTTTTTGTGATCCCAGCAATGTAGGGTAAAGTGATGGTTTTGAAAGGCTCCTCAAGAGGGTTCTTCTTCATGGTTTGAGTGATAGCTTTGCGGATTGTATAGTATTACATAAAATCCGTGATCTGGTTCCGTCTGTAAAAGATGTGATTCCGGACATACAATACCCTGGTGTCTACAAACTAAGTTGCCTCTGTGGTAGTAGTTACATTGGAGAAACCAAACGCCATGTCTCGGACCGCATTCGTGAACATAAAGCAGACCTTAAACACGGTAGGACCAACACCTCGGCCGTAGCAGATCATTGTTCTAATTCAGTAGGCTCACATGCCATTGACTTTTCCAAGACGGAGGTTCTTTGTAAGCCATCTGGCTTCCATGAGAGATTCGTTCATGAGGCTATCCACATATACAAGCACAGAGACAATTTCAACCGAGAAGATGGATTCTATCTTAGCAATCATTGGAAAGATTTGATAAACCATTTCAGTTCTTAATTGATTGTTCACGCTTACAGTGGCTTTCAGACAGCATACATTATAAAAAATTTCGTCTCCCCCCTCCTCTTTTCAAAAAAAAAATAGATGGACTAGTCCTGGGCAAACTGCCAAATCGCTGCGCGTGACGAAAACGTTTTTTATAAATAAATAAATGTGCCGTTTAAAAATAAATTTATGCAAACCAACACACCTGATGATGACCGTTTGAGTTATGGTCGAAACGTCGTGATAATTTTTTATTGTTTTATATATATTTTGTTATTTTGTTGTTTCTCTTCAACGTGACTTTACCGAAAAAACGAAGAATATTTAACAAATTACTTTCCGATCTGGATTCAAAACTGAATTTTGAAGATCACATTGATTATATTGGAAAAAAGATAAAAATAAAAATTGGTTTTCTATATCGACACAAGCACTGCTTCCCCCCAATGTTCCGTTTGGAATTGATAAAAGCTACCATTCTGCCTCTACTTGACTACTGTGACATCGTGTATAAATCAGTCCCAAGCACTGTACTGAAGAAGCTTGATTCCATCTATCACTCGGCCTTAAGATTTACATTGAACTGCCCATATAGGACTCACCACTGTGATCTCTACATTGGGTCAAACTTAACATCTCTTAATGTTCGACGGCTTGTACACCAGATCTTATTTATTCACGATGAACTTACAAAAAAATCCGCAGACTACCTGCTGGATCTCCTCTCTGTTTCAAAGAACAAATTTGACCTCAGGTCTTCGCTCATTTGCCAGCTTCACCTTCCCTATTGCCGTACAAAAACTCGAGGAAGGGCCTTTGCTATTGATGCCCCCAGAGTCTGGAATGCTATTGCCAATAAACTGCAACTTGAATCTCTACCAATGAGATCTTCTCTCAAAACTGCTCTAGAGGAGTTGTACACCCCTAGCTGCCACTACTATTCATTGGCGTAAAATAAAATAAAATGTTTCGCTCCGGATGACGCTGCCAAGTATTCTGTATTTTGATTTCGCGTGCTGATCTTAAAGGTGCATTGAAAAATGTGATACTCCGACCGATGCTTCTGTTGTTGTGGAGTAACTAATGCAGCCAGCTATGTTTCTAGGGTTTGGTGTTACATGTTATTTATGTAGTTTATTGTAAAAATTCGGTTACAGCCCTTGTGATCACTGTTACGTTGCAATTATAGCTTTATTTTTTGGTGATTAGGAAAACGTTTTTTGGCTTGGACATGTTTGTTTTGTTGCAGTACGGAGTTAGACTGATGGCCTTAATCTAAGTTTTTGTGGTTATTGTTGTTTGACTTGCATCCCACTGGGATTTTTTGCACACAGCGTTGGTGTACGGTGCTTTTTTTTCAAGGATTTTCTGTTTGCACAGTCACATAGTCACTTTAAGATGTTTTTCTTGTTCGTGTTTTTGTTTTTTTTGTTTGTTGTGGTTGCACCCGCTTCAAGAGCCGGATGGCTCACAGGGCTATACCAAAATAAACTGAAATATAGAATTATTGTAAAATTGTTAAACCATTACAGTATTATGATTTAAGCCTTAAGACAAATAATTAATGATTTGCCTCAAAACTTTAATTACAGCATATTTCCCTATCGATTTTCTTGTAATCATATACAAACATGCAAAAGAGTTTTTTTTTTATCGTGTAAGCTACGGAACTATGTTATTGTGAGTGTTTAAATATACATATCACATATTTAACATGCTTTTATAGACTTTAACAGCTATAAATGCTATATTTATTTCAAAAATATTTTTTATACAGAATTCTTACCAATCATATCGACTTTTGATTCTAGTCATAATTCCGCGTTTTGAGAATTACCTCAACTATATAACTGTTACTATGAATGTTGACATTAGCAACTTTAATCTGTAATGTTATTAAAGATTTACCTCAGAACGCTTGTAGACGCGTTAAATCCTTAATCAAATAACTCTATGCGTACAAGTGGTGACCGTATCCCACTGCTACTTAACCCCAAGTATAATACATTAAACCAACCCAGTGACCCTTTATTTCACGTACCTGCACGCAAAAAGCGACACTTTGATTTCAGCCCTTTCCACTGGGGCGGAGACGGAGAGACGGAACGAGTTTGACGTGCAAGAGACGGACGCACGCTGGGAGCGAGGGACCGTGAGCGACGACCGGTGGAAGATGCCTTCATCCAGCAGTGGAGAGACAATGGCAGAAGCCGACTGTGACGCGCGACACTCTTCTCCCTGTTGAGCGACGCGGCGTCTCTCGTTCCTCGTCTCTACTCTCAGCAGACACCGACACAGAGGCCGCGAGGCCTTCCCGCGTGCCTACACGCCGCCCACGGGCACGTGGTTATTTAACCTCAGCTGAACAAATATTTGAGGCAAACATTAATTTGTGACGAAGAAACGACAACAATCCGACGAGTGGCAACTCTCCCTGTGCTTGTACTCACGCAAACGTTAACCATAACTGTGAACAAAAGTTGAGTAACTTTCATCGCGGCACAAATCATTATCACGATTGCTCCTATCTCCGAGAATGTCCGTGTCTCCGAGCTCTCGACAAGATGGCGATTCCCGCCAATCTATGCCGCGGCCACTTTCCCTTACGAAGATGCCTGCTCCTGTTTCCCTTGGTGATGCTGCCCCTTGCACTGCCCTATCCAAGATGGCAGGTCCTTTTAATTCTCAGGGGACATGTTTTCCATTACGAAGATGGCCGTTAGTGCCTCTTCACTGGGGCGTCTCGGGTTCAACTGGCGCTTTGCATTACCCTTACCAAGATGGCTGTCGCCGCCAAATCTCGTAAAAAGGTCGCCGGTACCGTTTTGTACGATGAAACACAATCCTCGTGAATAAAGAAATTGAGAGGCTACATGACATAGGGAGGTGGAACCACAACGGGGAACTGCAGAGATTAGACTCCCGACCCATGCTGCTGAATGTGAACGTTAAGAGCACCACCGAGTGGACGGAGCCCCGCCCCTACAGCTCGTGGCTGTGACGTGCGGCGTGATCGACGGGCAGCCACGAGGCTGTCGGTTGGGGCAATTAAACACAGGAATGAGATAATAGACAAATAGGGGAGAAATAGCAGTTGGAGTTCTGTTAAGCCTGGAGAGGAGAGGGAGTGGCTGCGTAGTCAAACTTAGACGTTACACCAGTGCTGCGGGGATTATTACATTAAGTGAAGCGATTTGAAGACAGTTTTAAATGTATTTTGCTTAGAGACAAGGACGGTGTCATTTGCAAGAGTAACTTAAGTCACCAAATTTACAAATACAAGAACATAAAGTACAACAATCATCTCGATTGAATATATCGTGAGACAAAGCATGCAAAAGGGCACAATCATAGATCAATATAAACTAAAATACATTTCCTGCAACGAATGTTATCTTGAGATAAATTACTTTTAAAAACAATTCATTATTAACATTCGTTCAATTACAGACATAAAATGAATAGAGGGTGCTTGTTGCACAGGCAACGAGAATCACATTCCCACGGGGCACCATGTGACCTCAGTGCGCTGTGACATCACTGTGACGTCACCATTATATCACGAATACATAGACCGTGTGACTCCAGTGCAATGACATCACTGTGACGTCACCATTATATCACGATTACATACACAACCATGTGACTCCAGTGCAATGACATCACTGTGATGTCACATCCGCCCACAAATTCAGTTGCTCATCTGGCACCGTCAGGGTCAGATGTGTTCTGGGTTTTCTGGTGCAAATTTTTCAACAAATCAAATCCAGCCATCATCATCTTGAGGACACGTTTTTGGATGCATTTTTATACTTTGCAACCACATCGCCACAATGTCGAAGGCCAAGAAAAAGGGCTTCATTAAACATCTCAAGAACATCTTCTGTTGCTTCTGCAGTGCTTCAGATGATGAGGTTTATGAGCCAAGCAGCTGTGTTCAGAGCTCTGCAGCAAGCCATGAGACGAGCCCAGTGGCTAGTCATGAGAAGACCGAGGTGGCAAGTCTTGAGGCGAGCCCAGTGGCTAACAATGAGATGGGCCTGGAGACAAGCCGCGAGGTGGAAACAGTGGATAACCGTGAGATGAGCCTGGTAGCTAGCCATGAGATAGGCCCAGAGGCAAGCTGCAAGTTGGACCCAGTGGATAACTATGAGATGAGCCCGGTGGCTAACCATGAGAAGACCGAGGTGGCAAGTCATGAGGCAAGCCTGGTAGATAAACATGAGATGGGCCTAGAAGCAAGCTGCAAGGTGGACCCAGAAGATAATTGTGAGATTAGCTTTGTGGCTAGCAATGAGATGAGCCTGGTGGCTAGCCTTGAGACGAGCCCGGTGCCTAGCCAAGAGGCAAGTCAGATGGGTAGCTATGGGCCCAACCCAATAGCGGACAGCGGTTCAAACCGGGTGGCAGACCATGGGCCAAGCCCGGTGGTAGATCGGGAGCCGAGCCAAGATGAAGGGGACAAAGCGAGTCCAATGGCAAGCCACCAAGATATTCGTGCTGCTAGCAACAAGGCTGCTGAATGGAAGGGATGCCAGGTTACAAGCCACCAGGGCAGTCCAGGTTGCGGGAGTGCTCAGTCTGCTGGTCAAGGGCAAGGCGAGGCAGCAAATTGCGGGTTAGGCCAGGCAGCCGCTCAAGTGAGGAGACCAAGACGCCGGGGTGGCCAAGCTGCCCGAAGGAGGGGCAGCCAGCATACCGCTCATGGGAGGATGCCGGATGACAGACAGAAGGACGCCATTCCATCGACAGCGTCTGCCATCATCAGGCCCACCTCCCAGAAGCTAGCTGCCCATCCTGTGCCAGAAAAGATTGCCGTGGAAGGTAAGATTGTACCAAAGTGACTCTGTAACCACTAGCTTGACTTTGGAATTCGCCCTCATGGTATCTTCTCCCAAGTTCTTATAACCTTGCTTAATCCCAAAAAGGTGTTAACGCTTATCTACTATAACTTCCCTGCTGGGTAATTGACGTGTTTGGCATTTGGGACTGCGTTCAGAAACAGTGGATAAAAACACGTCAATGTAGTGCAACTGCAATCTCATAAGCAACTCTGCAGTAGGGATTAGTTCCAGATAAAACGTTTGTCAGATATTTGCACAATGTACTGTGTTATATACTTACGTATAATCGGGATGGCAAAAGTGACACGAAGCCATGAGACAATTTATGGAGGAAAATCAACGTGATATCCAGGATCCATCGATGCCCGTCGATAACCGTTCATTTCGTGGCAAAATTTGCATAGTCAAAATATTGGACAAGGACCAGGTTTATGCCCTATCCGTTGAATATTGTTACCCTGACCACGTTAACAGAAATTACGTCAAGAAACAGCTCACTGCAAGGTCACCTAGAGTTGAAAAATACATGGTTGTGAAAGGGTTAATAAAGAGCACCGCTAAAACAATATCACAAGTTCTGGCTTCACCACGCAACTTTCGAGCCAGTCTCCAGAGTGCCTCGAGTGTAAAGAGAAAATTTCCTGTATGTTTTGTGCGCAGATAACAACGATAATGGAGCTCCACGACTCGCGCCAGAATCGGGGGAAAACCTGAGCCTCACGTGGCAGTGGAACGCATGCGAGGGTGCTGGCCTTGACAACATGGGGAACACCTGTTTCCTCAATGCCACCCTGCAGTGCCTCACTTACACCGCACCACTGGCAAACTACCTGATCTCCAGGCACCACTCAGGAAGATGTGAGTTCCCAGAACACTTTGAAATACCAAGCTGAAAATAATTGTGTTCTGTGAAGATGTCCTTGCTGTGTGCTGCACCTACAGCTGAGCTGTTTGATCGGTGTTGTACTGATAGCATGTGCCACCTCTGCCTCATTTCACAGGTACATATAATGGATTTTGCATGATGTGCATAATGGAAAGGCACACCATTGCAACATTCAGCTCCAAGGGCAAGGTCATCAAGCCCTTGGAAATCGTCCAAAACCTCAAACGTGAGTTCTGTTCAGTACAACACAATTGTGCACATTGAATTTAGAACATATTCATTGGGTGGCAGAGTGGCGCATTGGTAAAACGTTTCCCTTGTAACCTTGTGTTCAAACCGCTTATGACCTCCATCCATTTACCCACAGGGATCGCCAAACACCTGCAGTTTGGCAAACAGGAGGACGTGCATGAGTTCTTCTGCTACATCGTAGAAGCTCTGCATCTCTCCTGCCCAATCAACCACCACAAGTAAGTAGTGCACGTCCTAGGCCACTGGTTCCCAACCTGTTACCAAAAATTCACAACAAAGTTTATAGAATATTATTTAAATAAGCGCTTGGCTGCAAAGTAACGTAGGGTCGAAACAAAAAGGAGTATAACTCTCCCATGAGCGCACTTGGTAAAGATGATGCATCTGGAAGCCACCGAATGTGTGATGTCATTCATTTCCACGTGCAGGCCAGAAGAACATGTGGAGAAGACCTCGGTGATTCACCAGATCTTCACAGGGCAGCTAAAATCGACAGGTGTGTGCCAGCTCCATGTGCAAAATCATCGCTGCAAGTAGCAATCACACCGAGTATGACGACGCATGCTGCACAGTGCAGATGAACCCTGCACTCATACGCATGTACCCAGCAGGACATAAGCAAAACACACAAATACAGAGATCTCCCTGAAGCCTTAACAGAATGCTGGAGCAATTGCGATTAGCGAGTACCTATGTAGGCCAACAGGGCACATGACAAGGTGGTGTGGCTAGCACCATGCCCGGCCACCTTCGGGTGGCTAGCACCAGTGCTGAAGTTACACAATGCACCAGATACTAATTTGAGGCTGAATCGACCTGGGAAAAGCCGAGGTTCAGATGTTTTGGCCGTGAGCGAGGATCGAACTCAGTTCACCAGTGCGCTAACCGCTATATTTCCACTCCCCGCACAATAGAAAAATGCACAAGCACACAGACACAACAACCCATTTGATCAGATACAAACACATTTTATTCGATTCTGCTAATCAGAATGCTAACTTCCTCTAATTGCACGTGTGGATGTGTGCGCATGCGTTTACTTGTGTTCCACAGTGGAGTGCACGCAGTGTTCCTGCACCTCGGACAGATTCGAAAACTGCCTGGACATCAGTCTTCACATCAACGTAAGAATCGAGGAATTCTTGATTTACTTAAATGGTATCTTTGCTGCTGACGAGTTTCGAATTTAAACATTGGGATGAATATTTTCTCATTTTCAAGCAACACTTTTGATCTTTTTCGGATCGTGTACATTACACAAGTAGCGTCACTCAAACACATGAAGTTTGCCGATCGTCTGGAATACTGTACATCGGATGAATCTGAAAATTGGGAGCACGTCCTTAATTACTGTCAACTAATGATAATACCCTCTTATGTCACACCACAGCCAGTACAACATAAGGACTCACTGTTCTAACGGCTGCAAAATTTGTTTCCAGTGTTCTTTTCAAGCACTCATTTGCCTTCACGTCGTTCTATTTCACAGAATTCGCCAGATCTGCTGGCTGCTTTTGCAGATTTCACCAAGACAGAGATTCTGGATGAATACACTTGCCAAAGGTGAGTATGGCACGACGTCAATGTCACGCGAGTCTGTCTACTTTGTAACGCCAACATATTTGTACAGTTTTGCACTGGGCATCTCGGTCATTAAACTGACGCTGCTGCTTTTTGGTGCGCAGGTGCTGTTGCAAGGTGAAGGCCACGAAGAGGATGAGCCTTCACCATCTCCCGAACGTCTTGGCCCTCTCCATCAAGAGATATGACCTGTTTGGAAACAAGATCAATCGGGTAATGTTTGGTTAATATACACGTTTTTTTTTACATTTCTCCTAAAATGTGGCTGCATTTTCTCCAATTTCTCATTGCATGTGTTTGTGCTGCTTCCTTTTTGAGTAATTTCTGTGATTTATTTCACGTTATTTCTTTTGCCACGGTTTTAACTGAGATCACTCGTACAAATGTGACTTTTCATGGTCTCTCGAGCTCCCACCTGGTTAATCTACCTAAACTGGGCTCTATGGCAGCGAAATCTTAACTCCCTCCCCTAGCATACAGGAGGTCGTGGGTTTGATCCCGATCCTAATGCCTGTATATTATGAGTTTTCATGTTCTCCCTGTGTTCACGTGGGTTTTTCTCTGGGTCCTCCAGTTGCTTCTAGAGTATTTGGCTGCTATAACTATTCACAGTGATAAGCCACTTCGTTGAGCTATCATTAGTGGCTAGATCGCTTCTGAGAACGAGCTATATAGTTCAGTCAGCATTACCTGGTAAAGTGAAGAAATAATAGAACAAAAATTATAATAAAGAACTAAACTCTACCCTGCATCATTCTTCTCCTCTTCCCCGCCTAACACCATCTCTGTTTCTGCATCACTGCCTCCTTCCGCACCACTGCAGCATTGCCCGTACCCAGAGCACCTGGACGTGCGGCCATTCATGTCGCAGCAGGAGAACGCAGACCCTGTTGTGTACAGGTTATACTCAGTCCTTGTGCACTCCGGGAAATGCAGCACAGAGGGACATTACTACTGTTACAACAAGGTGATGTACTGCATTCATTATCACACAATCACACGCCAATCATTCGTACGCGTAGGTCCTTTAAATAATTCGATTCAGTGAATAAAATCAAAACGATTCCTGCTCCTATGACCCATGAGGTGGTGTTCATCTCCCATTTATAGGCCTCAGCCAGTGGTGAAAATTGCCCTTTCCTGTGACCGAGGGAGAGCGTATGCATAGAACCACCACTGATGACTTCACCAAAAATGTGTAGTTACTTTATTGACCCTGGATAGATGATGTGCCAATGAAGGCCCAACCAGGATTTTTACTTGCAAATGTAATCAATTATTTTATGGATTATCGGTTTGATTACTCAACTTATAAAACAACACAATAATAGGTGGAATAAGTGGATCACCTCTGTTCCGCATGTGTCATTTTACGAATATATGGGGAGTTTAGGTGCAATTGGATAATCGTCGTAATTAATTTTCGATGTTGTTTGCATACAGATCTGCGATGGGAGATGGTTCCGGATGGACGACGACTTGGTGACGCCGGTCGATACCAGGGTGGTCATGGAGAAACAGGCATACATCCTCTTCTACGTCAGGTGAGTAACCCACGAGTTGTATTTGTGGGTATGCACACAAGTGTGGTCAATGTGGAAGAGTAGACCAAATATCATCCAGAGTTTGTCTACTCGAGGATCCTCTGCCAGCAGTGGCATGAGCAAAAAATTTGAGAGCCATGCCGTTATCATTATAACTTTAACCTAAGTTGGGCAGGTTGCCTTCCACCTTTGCTGTAAAGGCTCGATCTCTGTTGAGCTCACGGGAAGTTCACCAGGTTGCCCTTTGGGCCAATGAAACTCACGTAGCGGTCGTTCCATGTGCTGTGTGCAGGTCTCCAGAGATGAAGGCCATACCCGTGTGCAGTCAAATCAACGGCGGACATGGGAAATGGCATCAAAAGAGGCGGCAGCGACGACCCCCGACCCCGGCGATCAACCGTCATCACTGATGGATGATATCACAAGGGACGTGGTCAAGTTGCTGCGCCTGCCACCACCGCTGCCACCACTGCAAGGGCGATGCACACCGGGTCCTGATGAATACCGCTGATACAACACAGCCCAGCAGTGCCAGCACCACATCCACAAAGAAGATTATTACCATTGTAAATGTGTACATTTTATAATTTTGTGAATACAATACGTACTTTAAAATAAAAAAAGTTTGAATCAATTTCTTATTCTTGGGAATGATTCTGTATGTAGTTCGTAAGGCCATGTCCAGATCTAATAGCCAAGGGACATCCATACAGCAACGTGAACCTATGAAATGACTTAAATTTCGATTTAAAGCTTTCGTAACTGCAATGATTCATCTTCTTTGGTTCTTTCGGTAAAGTCACATAAAATGAGAATAAAATAATAAATTGATAAAATAAAATAACACAATAATATTCTCACGACGTTTCGGCCACAACAACGATGGCAGCTATACAAAAATAAAAACAGATCCCACCAACACGTGGAAAGAGATCCCACCAACAGCCTGGTCACCAAAACGAACAAAATCATCTCTGATTCAACAGCATTAATTGATGAGATAAAACAGTTCTCGTTGAAACCCTCTGCTGCCAGACCACCAAGATTATATGGCCTTCCAAAGATACACAAAGAAGATACACCCCTTCGTCCCATCGTCTCTACTATCAACTCCCCCACCTACAAACTGGCACGTTTTCTTGCTGATATACTGCGACCTTTCACTGGAAAAACCACCTCTGCGGTACTAAATTCTACTCACCTGGTATCGACAATCAAAGGCATTTCCCTGTCCCCAGACGACCTGCTTGTCAGTTTTGATGTGGTGTCCTTGTTCACCAAAGTCCCGGTACCTGACACCATCGCTATCATTGAAGACCTGGTTCATCAAGGACTGCATACTGATGTACCCCCCCTGGTGAGACATTGCTTAACCAACACATACTTCACCTGGAATGGAACTTTCTACAAACAAACTGAGGGCACCCCAATGGGCTCCCCCCATCTCCGGTTGTAGCCAACGTATTCATGGAAAAATTTGAAACTGACGCCATCCAGACTGCCACTCTACGCCCGACCTTATGGAAGAGGTACGTTGATGACACCTTTGTCATCTGGCCACATGGCCAGCCTGCTCTAGACCAATTCCGCGACCACATCAATTCCATACACCCAGCCATCAGATTTACCATGGAGGTCGAAAAAGATGGCAAACTACCCTTTTTGGATGTCTTAATTAAAAGGAGACATGATGGTTCAATGAGCCACTCTGTCTACAGGAAAGCTACCCATACAGATGCTTACTTGAAACCGGATTCCCACCACCATCCATCCCAGAAGAACTCCCTCATCAAGACTCTATACCATAGAGCCCAATGCATTTCCGACCAGGAACACATTACCAGTGAACTCAAGCACGTACACCAGGCTCTCAGGGCCAATGGTTACTCCGACTACACAATCCGCAAAGCCATCACTCCAGTCATGAAGAAGGATCCTCTTGTGGAGCCACTCAAAACCATCACCTTACCCTACATTGCAGAGGTCACTAAAAAGATCTCCAAGATCCTGAATAAACACAAGATCCAGGTCCGATTCAACACAGTACATAAAATCCGTGATTTAGTTCCATCTGTAAAAGATGCTGTTCCAGACATACAGTACCCGGGCGTTTACAAACTAAAGTGCCTCTGTGGTAGTAGCTACATTGGAGAAACCAAACGACATATCTCGGACCGCATCCGCGAACATAAAGCAGACTTGAAACACGGTAGGACGAACTCCTCTGCCGTGGCAGATCACTGTTATAATTCAGTGGGCTCACATGACATTGACTTCTCCAAGACGGAGGTTCTTTGCAAACCAACCGGCTACCATGAGAGATTCGTTCATGAGGCCATTCACATATACAAACACAGAGGCAATTTCAACCGAGAAGATGGATTCTGGCTTAGTAACCATTGGAAAGATGTTTTAAATCATTTCTGTTCTTAATTAATTGTATTTTACGATGACCTTCAGACCGCAGCTCTTTCGCCACCATTGACTCTTAATACCTCTCACACCACGGTTAATGGTATGGTTTACAACATGGAGTATGATAGCGCCTCGCAGCTGTCTCTCTCCCCCTCCTCTGTTCCGACCATGGATGAACTCGTCCGTCTGAACGGGGCCCGTAGCTATCCGTGGTGCTAAAGTTGAGGGTAAGAATCCACCCATTTTTTCGCCATATAGCATTGTGATATATAACGACTTATTGTTGGTAGTTTAGCTGATTGGTGAATATAGAGTTTATTGATAACATTAAGGTAATTTATATTTTAGTTTTTTTTATTGGTTCACTATATAGTACTGTGAATAGCTCAGATGTGTAGGCCTTGACTTCAACATAGTCATTTCTGTGACCAGTCACTAGCTAATCACTCAGTTATTTCAATGCTAAATTCTCCTGTTTGATTTGTACTAAGTGCCTCGGTGAATGTGTATGCTCTGACTTTAACGTAGCTATTTCTGTGACCAGTTACAAGCTAATCACTCAGCTATTTCAATGCTAAATTCTATGCTAATTCCTTTGTCAAGGGGTGCCTCTGCGGATGTGTATGCTTTAACTTAGCTATTTCAAAGCTAAATTCTATGCTAATTCCTTTATCAAGGGGTGCCTCTGCGGATGTGTATGCTTTAACTTTTAACATAGCTATTTCTGTGACCAGTCACAAGCTAATCACTCAGCCATTTCAATGCTAAATTATATGCTAATTCCTTTGTCAAGGTGCTTTGTTTCCTCTCACACAGCTTAAAGGTCGTGATCTGAACGTGGCTCTTTCACTCCAGCGCTGTCCTACCAGACAGTCTCGTCCCTTCACCTGATGAAGGCCGCTTGTGTTGTGGCCGAAACGTCGTGAGAATATTATTGCGTTATTTTATTTTATCAATTTATTATTTTATTCTCATTCTACGTGACTTCATGAAATGACTACTGCATTATTTCTGTGTTTAATAAAGTAGTGAATTTTGATGGCTGTTTTGCCATGCAGTTCAGATACCCACTTAATCCACGAGATGGCATCACTTCAGTGGTTGCAAATTCCAAATGTAGGGGCAAAAACAGTGAATTATTTGATAAACATTTGAAATGAGAGGTGTTGTATGCATGTTGAATTTATTTCGCACCATATGTAGCCGAGTGTATCAAGTAACACACTCATTAGGCGTATTTATCCGAAAGTGTGATTAAACATGCTACCTTACATTGTACCAATTACTGCTCTGGCCCATGGACTAAATAGCTCGATTACAACCGCTACATTTGAATGCATTAATTCCGCACGTAAATATACAATGACCAACGGTGTGTGGCTGCAATACCACAAGAGCTCCATGATAGAGTCAATGAAGCCTACAATCTCAATTTAATTGCCAGCTATGGGGAGCATCACTGGCTCGTGATACCTGAACCGATCCTACCACCCTGCACTCACCAGCGTGATGAAGTATGGCTCAACTCCTAGGAAATGTGTTTTTCGCCACACACTACACTATACATCACACCACATACGCTACACTTGACACCACACTACACTTTCCATCACATTTAATTTATTATACACGCTTTATGCAACACCACCTAAACAACACACAGTACACAATATACACTGTACAACACACTATTCATATTCTAGATTTGAAGCTTTCGTGACTGCAAGGATCCATACTCTTTGGTTCTATTCGGTAAAGTCACGTAGGTAAAAAATAAAATAACAAAAATCACGACGTTTCAGCCACAACACAATTGGCCTTCATCAGGTGAAGGGACCGTGCTGTCATGAGGACAGCGTTGGAGTGAAAACAGCCAAGCTCAGGTCGCATCCTTTATGCTGTGTGGGAGGAAGCAAAACGCTTTGACAAAGGAATTAGCGTAAAAATGAGCATGATGTACGTAGGGGGAGCATGGGCCATGATGGACCAGGAACGGGTGGGGACCATGACGGACCAGCAGCTGGGGGGGGGGGAGTAGAGTGAGTGGAGTGAGTGGAGTGAGTGAGTGGAGTGAGTGAGTGGAGTGAGTGGAGTGAGTGAGTGGTGTGAGTGAGTGAGTGAGTGGAGTGAGTGGAGAGAAATAAGCAGCTGTGAAAGTTTGGGATACCAATACTTGAAAAAATTTACTGTACCATTGAAAATTAGTTTAATCTTTGGTTTGATTTAGAACATCTTTCCAATGATTACTTAATTTGAAACCATCCTCTCGGTTGAAATTGTGTCCGTGTTTGTAAATCTGAATTGCCTCGTGGACAAATCTCTGATAAAAACCCGTGAGTTTGCAGAGAACCTTGGTATCGGAGAAAACTATATCGTGATCACCCACAGCGTTGTAACAGTGGTCAGCTATGGCAGAATAATTCGTTCTGCCGTGTTTCAAATCTAATTTGTGCTCGCGAATTCGGTCAGAGACATGTTGCTTCGTCTCCCCGATATAGCAATCACCACAAGTGCAGCTCAATTTGTAAGCCCCGGGGTACTGAAAGTCAGGAACGACATCCTTCACGGATGGGATCAGGTCACGGATTCTGTGTACTGTATTGAACCGGACCAGGATCTTGTGTTTGTTTAGAATTTTGTAGATCTTTTTAGTAACGACTGTTATATATGGTTCTGTGATAGTTTTGACCGGAGTATCAAGTGTTTTTTTCTGTATGGAGGGAGAAACAGCTTGGCGGATGGTACGGTCAGAGTATCCGTTTCTCTTGAGGGCCAGGTGTACATGTTTTATTTCACTGGTCAGGTGGTATTGGTCCGAAATGCAATGTGCCCTGTGGTATAACGTTTTGATGAGATAATTATTTTGAGCTGGGTGGTGGTGGGAATCAGGTTTCAAGTAGGAATCTGTGTGGATGGGTTTCCTGTAGACAGAATGCCCCAGTGAACCATCAGGTCTCCTCCCAAACAGAACATCCAAGAAATGTAGCTTGCCATCTTTCTCCACTTCCATGGTGAACTTGATGGTGGGATGTCTAGAATTGATGTGGTGTAGGAAAAGGTTCAAAGCTGGGAGGCCATGTGGCCAAATGACAAAAGTGTCATCCACATATCTCTTCCACAGGGAAGGTCTGAGGGTGGAAGTCTGGATGGCGTCTGATTCAAATTTCTACATCAAAACATTGGCTATCACTGGTGATAAGGGAGAACCCATGGGGGTACCCTCATTTTGTTTGTAGAAGGTGCCATTCCAAGTAAAGTAGGTATTGGTGAGGCAGTGTCTAATCAGCGCAGGTGTATCGGGGCCTAGTCCATGTTGTACCAAATTTTCAATTATTTCAATGGTATCAGGTACCGGGACCTTGGTAACAGGGAGACCACATCGAAGCTGACAAGGATATCGTCAGGGGACAGTACAACGTAGATGATATCATCTCTCAGGTCGATGTGGCCCTTAAAGGCATAGGACACATCGAAGCAGACGTTGCGAGAGCTGAAATAGCCACTATTCTTAAGAATGCTAAGAAACCCATTAGCAACATCAGCAAAAATGAACGCTCTGAACTCGCGAATTTAAAAAACAGAAGTGATATATAGGAATAGGTTTTACCCTTTTAACTGGCACAAAAACTGACACCTTTATTCAAGGCATCATGTTTGCAATAACCACAACACAAGCAGTCAAATGTTTGCATTTTGGTTATTGCAAACATGATGCCTTGAATAAAGGTGTCAGTTTTTGTGCCAGTTTAAAGGGTAAAACCTATTCCTATATCTTGTTACTGGCAAAGGAGGTCTCATAATGTAGAAGTGATATAGTCATCCTCTCAGCCGACAAAGGCAACGCTACTGTAATTATGGATAAAGATTCGTACAACAACAAAATCCAGAACCTATTCAACGATGGAAGTCACTCAAAAATTAAAAATGACCCTACTAATAGGCTAACTATAAAAACCAACAAGATCATCACAAGTTCGACCTCCCTAATAAAACCAACTAAACGTCCCTCCTTAAAACCTTCTGCTGCAAGACCCCCTAGATTCTATGGTCTCCCCAAGATTCATAAAGAAGGCACTCCACTACGACCCATCGTATCCACGATCAACTCCCCTACCTATAAGCTAGCACGTTTTCTGTCAGATACCTTGCTACCTTTCACTGGCAAGACCTCCTCAGCAGTACTTAACTCAGCTCATTTAGTCTCTATGGTCAAAGACGTTGTACTGTCCCCTGACAATATCCTTGTCAGCTTCGATGTGGTCTCCCTGTTCACCAAGGTCCCTGTACCTGATACCATTGAAATAATTGAAAATTTGGTACAACATGGACTAGACCCCGATACACCTGTGCTGATTAGACACTGCCTCACCAATACCTACTTTACTTGGAATGGCTCCTTCTACAAACAAAATCAGGGTACCCCCATGGGTTCTCCCTTATCACTAGTGATAGTCAATGTTTTCATGGAGAAATTTGAATCAGACGCCATCCAGACGTCCACCCTCAGAACTTCCCTGTGGAAGAGATATGTGGATGACACTTTCGGCATTTGGCCACATGGCCTCCCAGCTTTCAACCTTTTCCTATACCACATCAATTCTAGACATCCCGCCATCAAATTCACCATGGAAGTGGAGAAAGATGGCAAGCTACCATTCTTGGATGTTCTGTTTGAGAGGAGACCTGATGGCTCACTGGGGCATTCTGTCTACAGGAAACCCACCCACACAGATTCCTACTTGAAACCTGATTCCCACCACCACCCAGCTCAAAATAATTATCTCAACAAAACGTTCTACCACAGGGCACATTGCATTTTGGACCAACACCACCTGATCAGTGAATTAAAACATGTACACCTGGCCCTCAAGAGAAACAGATACTCTGACCTTACCATCCGCCAAGCTGTTTCTCCCTCCATACAGAAACAACCACTTGATACTCCGGTCAAAACCATCAGAGAACCATATATAACAGGCGTTACTCAAAAGATTTCCAAAATTCTAAACAAACACAAGATCCTGGTCCGGTTCAATACAGTACACAGAATCCATGACCTGATCCCATCCGTGAATGATGTCGTTCCTGACTTACAGTACCCCGGGGTTTACAAATTGAGCTGCACTTGTGGTGATTGCTATATCGGGGAAACGAAGCGACATGTCTCTGACCGAATTCGCGAGCACAAATCAGATTTGAAACATGGCAGAACGAATTATTCTGCCGTAGCTGACCACTGTTACAACGCTGTGGGTGATCACGATATAGTTTTCTCCGATACCAAGGTTCTCTGAAAACCCACGGCTTTTTATCAGAGATTTGTTCACGAGGCAATTCAGATTTACAAACACGGACACAACTTCAACCGAGAGGATGGTTTCAAATTAAGTAATCATTGGAAAGATGTTCTAAATCAAACCAAACATTAAACTAATTTTCAATGGTACAGTAAATTTTTTCAAGTAGTGGTATCCCAAACTTTCACAGCTGCTTATTTATCTCCACTCACTCACTCCACCCACTCACTCCACCCACTCACTCCACCCACTCACTCCACCCACTCACTCCACCCACTCACTCCACCCACTCACTCCACCCACTCACTCCACTCACTCACTCCACCCACTCACTCCACCCACTCACTCCACCCACTCACTCCACTCACTCACTCCACTCATTCACTCCACTCACTCACTCCACTCACTCCACTCACTCACTCTACATCCGCCCCCCCCCTCCCCCGCTGCTGGTCCATCATGGTCCCCACCCGCTCCTGGTCCATCATGGCCCATGCACCTCCTACGTACATCATGCTCATTTTTATGCTAATTGCTTTGTCAAAGCGTTTTGCTTCCTCCCACACAGCATAAAGGACGCGACCTGGGCTTGGCTGTTTTCACTCCAACACTGTTCTCATGACAGCACGGTCCCTTCACCTGATGAAGGCCACTTGTGTTGTGGCCGAAACGTCGTGATTTTTGTTATTTCATTTTTTACCTACGTGACTTTACCGAATAGAACCAAAGAGTACACTATTCATACTATACTTGACACTTCACACAACACTATATATGACACAGACTGTACTATCCACGTTATTGCACACTATACAGCACAAATTACAGACACTACACGATAAACCACAAACTACAGACACTACACTATACACAACACTGTATACCACACTGCACGACACACTCCACACACAATACTCACTTTACACCACTCTCCAGTACATTACAACCCAGACACAAAATATAAACCGAAAACAATACCGTAAAGGACGACCCCTGTGGAGACGAAGCGATGAATGAGTTCACGTGCAAGAGATGGACGGACGGTGGGAGCGATGGACCGTGAGTGAGGGCGGCTGGTGGAAGATGCCTTCATCCAGCAGTGGAGAGACAATGGCAGGAGCCGACTGCAACGCACGGCGGCACTCTCCCTCTTGAGTTTTGTGAATCTACAGAGGCACAGAAATCACAGAGACGGTTGCCTACAGCCACATTCCCCGAAACCCATGAGACGCGTCAGAATGTAAGACGCACAAATCTGGTGACAAGTAAAAGATCCCCCGTGTAGCCTGTAACAGACTGTTGGGGCAAGTGCCCCAACGAGCGAGTAAGCAGCACCTATGAAAGATGAAAGCCAGCAGGGCACACGAGGGGGCGGGTGGTCAACAACTACGCCCGGCCGCCTTTGTCTCCGCAGCGGCGATGTTTACTGCACACCGCACCGGGAACTAACTTGAGGCTGAGTTGACCGAGGGGAGGCCCACAACCGGTTTAAATAATCGTCACCTGCTGTTGGTGGTCGTGAGCGGGAATCGAACTCGGTTCGCCGGGTTCGTAGAGTGCGCTAACCACTGCTCCAGCGCTCTACAAAGACAAAGCTCCCCCGTGTAGCCTCTAACAGACTGTTGGGGAAAGTGCTGTTAGCGAGTTGCACCTATGAAGACCGGAAACTGCACACGAGGCGTTGGGTTGGTCAGCACAACGCCCGGCCGCCTTTGTATCCCCACACACACATACAGGATTGTAAGTTGCACCCCCGACTTTTGCTTCACACTCGTGGGGGCCGGGCAGAGAGAGAGGAGGCGTCTGTCGTGTGTTGGGAGCGATGGTGCAGCGGTTAACGCTGCGCTACGAACCCGGTGACCCGAGTTCGAGTCCCGATCACGGCCACCAACACCAGGTGACGATTAACTGAACCGTTCCCGGGCCTCCCCAAGGTTGACTCAGCCTCAAATGAGCACCTGGTGCGGTGTGTAAACATCGCCACTGGGAAGACAAAGGCGGCTGGCCTTCAAAGGTGCTCGTTAACAGCAATTGCCCTCAACAGTCTGTTAAGGTAATACGGGAAGTCTGTGTCTTGTATCTCGTTTGACCCCAGGCTGAGTGGACGCGACTCGCTGTGATGCGTAAACCTCCGCCCTCCAGTGGCCACATTGGTTAATTTCACTGCACCTGCTGAATCATTATCAGAATGAAACTAAAACTAGACTATTGTTTTTACGTTGCCAGGTAAGGCCCGCTGAGCTACATAGCTCTTTTTCAGAAGCGACCTGGCCATAGTTGATAGCTCAACGAAATGGCTTATTATGTGGACATTTATAGCAACCAAATACTCTAAACGCATGTTTATAAATGTGAAGGGGAGAACCCGGAGAAGAAAAACGACGCGACCCTGGGGAGAGACATGCAAACATCAAATATACAGAAGGTGTTAGCGTCGGGATCGAATCCACGACCTCCTGCACACCAGGCGAGGTAGTTAATATCTCGCCACCGGGGCACCCAAAATAGGCGGATATAAGGGTCCATGGGGGGGTCCAGAATATTTTAACCGGTTCTGGGCACCCCCTAGGTCGACTTAGCCTCAAATGAGTACCTGGTTCCCTGTGTAAACACCAGCATTTGGCAGACAAAGACGGCCGGACGAGGTGCTGGCAACCCACCCATCAGAATAATCGGCTATGATCTATCCACTGCTGGATGGTGGACTCCAAATCCGTCGTCACCTGTCACGAACTGGTGCCGCAACAATCCATGTCATCTCCAGCGCGTGAGCGGATGTCGTCGCTCCATCTCCGCGCTGGATTTCCTCCCCGCGGGCGCGTTCACACCCTTTTGGTGTCTCTCCGTCGTTAGTCTCGACCACTGGTCGTCGTCTCTTCTCGTGACGAGTCCTGTGTGGCTGGCTTCATTGGCGAGAGGAGCGGTGGTGCAGTGGTTAACGTGCTGTGTTATGAACGGAGTTTGATTCATGGCCACGGTTAACAGTGGAAAGTAATACTAGAACCGATCCTGCCCACTTCTCCTTCCCCCCCACCCCGCTCACCTTCATCAACACTGAACACCGTGGGGGAAGTAAAATCAACCATCGCCAACATGGCGTGGGGGAGGTCTTCATCCAGCAGGGGACTGACAAAGGCGCTGTAAACTATACATTATTTTTATTTAATTATTGCAGTACTCAAAGACTGTCTACATAGTAACTGAGCCAATGCATTTTCAACCCAGCTTGTCTTCAATTTCTATCCTTGTGATGAGGCCAATGGGTCTGTCGTTCTTCAAGTCAAGTTTATATATATCAACGTTGAAGCGAGCAGTGGGTGGGGAACATTTTCCTTACTGAGGACCGAATAGGAGTTTTTGCGGGCCAATACAAAACCCCTACATGAACTTAACAGACTGTTGGGGCAAGTGCTGTTCCCTAGCACCTATGAAGACAAATACGGCATATGAGGGGATGGGTGGCCAAAACTTCACCCGGCCGCCTCTGTGTCTCCCCAGTGCTGATATTTACACACCGCACCGGGTAACTCATTCGAAGGCTGAGTCGACCTAGGAGATGCCCAGGACCGCTTCAAATATCCGCACTGTTATTGGTCGCGAGTAATCATATAAATTAATACAGCAGTCACTTTTAATAAAATAAACATTTAACAAATTACTTTCTGATCTGGATTCAAAACTGAATTTTGAAGATCACATTGATTATATTGGAAAAAAGACAAAAATAAAAATTGGTTTTCTGTATCGACACAAGCACTGCTTCCCCCCAATGTTCCGTTTGGAATTGATAAAAGCTACCATTCTGCCTCTACTTGACTACTGTGACATCATATTCTTAGTTTTTTCGGTAAAGTCACGTTGAAGAGAAACAACAAAATAACAAAATCTATATAAAACAATAAAAAATTCTCACGACGTTTCGACCATAACTCAAACGGTCATCATCAGGTGTGTTGGTTTGCATAAATTTATTTTTAAACGGCACATTTATTTATTTATAAAAAACGTTGGCGTCACGCGCAGCGATTTGGCAGTTTGCCCAGGACTAGTCCATCTATTTTTTTTTTAAAAGAGGAGGGGGGAGACGAAATTTTTTATAATGTATGCTGTCTGAAAGCCACTGTAAGCGTGAACAATCAATTAAGAACTGAAATGGTTTATCAAATCTTTCCAATGATTGCTAAGATAGAATCCATCTTCTCGGTTGAAATTGTCTCTTTGCCGTTTAAAAATAAATTTATGCAAACCAACACACCTGATGATGACCGTTTGAGTTATGGTCGAAACGTCGTGATAATTTTGTATTGTTTTATATATATTTTGTTATTTTGTTGTTTCTCTTCAACGTGACTTTACCGAAAAAACTAAGAATATGAATTACTGCAGTCACGAAAGCTTTAAATCAAAATTTACTGTGACATCGTGTATAAATCAGCCCCAAGCACTGTACTGAAGAAGCTTGATTCCATCTATCACTCGGCCTTAAGATTTACATTGAACTGCCCATATAGGACTCACCACTGTGATCTCTACATTGGGTCAAACTTAACATATCTTAATGTTCGACGGCTTGTGCACCAGATCTTGTTTATTCACGATGAACTTACAAACAAATCCGCAGACTACCTGCTGGATCTCCTCTCTGTTTCAAAGAACAAATTTGACCTCAGGTCTTCGCTCATTTGCCAGCTTCACCTTCCCTATTGCCGTACAAAAACTCGAGGAAGGGCCTTTGCTATTGATGCCCCCAGAGTCTGGAATGCTATTGCCAATAAACTGCAACTTGAATCTCTACCAATGAGATCTTCTCTCAAAACTGCTCTAGAGGAGTTGTACACCCCTAGCTGCCACTGTTATTCATTGGCGTAAAATAAAATGTTTCGCTCCGGATGACGCTGCCAAGTATTATGTATTTTGATTTAGCGTGCTGATCTTAAAGGTGCATTGAAAAATTTGATACTCCGACCGATGCTTCTGTTGTTGTGGAGTAACTAATGCAGCCAGCTATGTTTCTAGGGTTTGGTGTTACATGTTATTTATGTAGTTTATTGTAAAAATTCGGTTACAGCCCTTGTGATCACTGTTACGTTGCAATTATAGCTTTATTTTTTGGTGATTAGGAAAACGTTTTTTGGCTTGGACATGTTTGTTTTGTTGCAGTACGGAGTTAGACTGATGGCCTTAATCTAAGTTTTTGTGGTTATTGTTGTTTGACTTGCATCCCACTGGGATTTTTTGCACACAGCGTTGGTGTACGGTGCTTTTTTTTTCAAGGATTTTCTGTTTGCACAGTCACATAGTCACTTAAGATGTTTTTCTTGTTCGTGTTTTTGTTTTTTTGTTTTTTGTGGTTGCACCCGCTTCAAGAGCCGGATGGCTCACAGGGCTATACCAAAATAAACTGAAATATAGAATTATTGTAAAATGGTTAAACCATTACAGTATTATGATTTAAGCCTTAAGACAAATAATTAATGATTTGCCTCAAAACTTTAATTACAGCATATTTCCCTATCGATTTTATTGTAATCATATACAAACATGCAAAATAGTTTTTTTATCGTGTAAGCTACGGAACTATGTTATTGTGAGTGTTTAAATATACATATCACATATTTAACATGCTTTTATAGACTTTAACAGCTATAAATGCTATATTTATTTCAAAAATATTTTTTATACAGAATTCTTACCAATCATATCGACTTTTGATTCTAGTCATAATTCCGCGTTTTGAGAATTACCTCAACTATATAACTGTTACTATGAATGTTGACATTAGCAACTTTAATCTGTAATGTTATTAAAGATTTACCTCAGAACGCTTGCAGACGCGTTAAACCCTTAATCAAATAACTCTTATGCGTACAAGTGGTGACCGTATCCCACTGCTACTTAACTCCAAGTATAATACATTAAACCAACCCAGTGACCCTTTATTTCACGTACCTGCACGCAAAAAGCGACACTTTGATTTCAGCCCTTTCCACTGGGGCGGAGACGGAGACGGAACGAGTTTGACGTGCAAGAGACGGACGCACGCTGGGAGCGAGGGACCGTGAGCGACGACCGGTGGAAGATGCCTTCATCCAGCAGTGGAGAGACAATGGCAGAAGCCGACTGTGACGCGCGACACTCTTCTCCCTGTTGAGCGACGCGGCGTCTCTCGTTCCTCGTCTCTACTCTCAGCAGACACCGACACAGAGGCCGCGAGGCCTTCCCGCGTGCCTACACGCCGCCCACGGGCACGTGGTTATTTTACCTCAGCTGAACAAATATTTGAGGCAAACATTAATTTGTGACGAAGAAACGACAACAACCCGACGAGTGGAAACTCTCCCTGCGCTTGTACTCACGCAAACGTTAACCATAACTGTGAACAAAAGTTGAGTAACTTTCATCGCGGCACAAATCATTATCACGATTGCTCCTATCTCCGAGAATGTCCGTGTCTCCGAGCTCTCGACAAGATGGCGATTCCCGCCAATCTATGCCGCGGCCACTTTCCCTTACGAAGATGCCTGCTCCTGTTTCCCTTGGTGATGCTGCCCCTTGCACTGCCCTATCCAAGATGGCAGGTCCTTTTAATTCTCAGGGGACTTGTTTTCCATTACGAAGATGGCCGTTAGTGCCTCTTCACTGGGGCGTCTCGGGTTCAGCTGGCGCTTTGCATTACCCTTACCAAGATGGCCGTCGCCGCCAAATCTCGTAAAAAGGTCGCCGGTACCGTTTTGTACGATGAAACACAATCCTCGTGAATAAAGAAATTGAGAGGCTACATGACATAGGGAGGTGGAACCACAACGGGGAACTGCAGAGATTAGACTCCCGACCCATGCTGCTGAATGTGAACGTTAAGAGCACCACTGAGAGGACGGAGCCCCGCCCCTACAGCTCGTGGCTGTGACGTGCGGCGTGATCGACGGGCAGCCACGAGGCTGTCGGTTGGGGCAATTAAACACAGGAATGAGATAATAGACAAATAGGGGAGAAATAGCAGTTGGAGTTCTGTTAAGCCTGGAGAGGAGAGGGAGTGGCTGCGTAGTCAAACTTAGACGTTACACCAGTGCTGCGGGGATTATTACATTAAGTGAAGCGATTTGAAGACAGTTTTAAATGTATTTTGCTTAGAGACAAGGACGGTGTCATTTGCAAGAGTAACTTAAGTCACCAAAATTACAAATACAAGAACATAAAGTACAACAATCATCTCGATTGAATATATCGTGAGACAAAGCATGCAAAAGGGCACAATCATAGATCAATATAAACTAAAATAAATTTCCTGCAACGAATGTTATCTTGAGATAAATTACTTTTAAAAACAATTCATTATTAACATTCGTTCAATTACAGACATAAAATGAATAGAGGGTGCTTGTTGCACAGACAACGAGAATCACATTCCCACGGGGCACCATGTGACCTCAGTGCGCTGTGACATTTCTGTGACGTCACCATTATATCACGAATACATAGACCGTGTGACTCCAGTGCAATGACGTCACTGTGACGTCACCATTATATCACGATTACATACACAACCATGTGACTCCAGTGCAATGACATCACTGTGATGTCACATCCGCCCACAAATTCAGTTGCTCATCTGGCACCGTGAGGGTCAGACGTGTTCTGGGTTTTCTGTTGCAAATTTTTCAAAAAATCAAATCCAGCCATCATCATCTTGAGGACACGTTTTTGGATGCATTTTTATACTCTGCAACCACATCGCCACAATGTCGAAGGCCAAGAAAAAGGGCTTCATTAAACATCTCAAGAACATCTTCTGTTGCTTCTGCAGTGTTTCAGATGATGAGGTTTATGAGCCAAGCAGCTGTGTTCAGAACTCTGCAGCAAGCCATGAGACGAGCCCAGTGGCTAGTCATGAGAAGACCGAGGTGGCAAGTCTTGAGGCGAGGCCAGTGACTAACAATGAGATGGGCCTGGAGACAAGCCGCGAGGTGGACACAGTGGATAACCGTGAGATGAGCCTGGTAGCTAGCCATGAGATAGGCCCAGAGGCAAGCTGCAAGTTGGACCCAGTGGATAACTATGAGATGAGCCCGGTGGCTAGCCATGAGAAGACTGAGGTGGCAAGTCATGAGGCAAGCCTGGTAGATAAACATGAGATGGGCCTAGAAGCAGGCCACAAGGTGGACCCAGAAGATAATTGTGAGATTACCTTCGTGGCTAGCAATGAGATGAGCCTGGTGGCTAGCCTTGAGACGAGCCCGGTGCCTAGCCAAGAGGCAAGTCAGATGGGTAGCTATGGGCCCAACCCAATAGCGGACAGCGGTTCAAACCGGGTGGCAGACCATGGGCCAAGCCCGGTGGTAGATCGGGAGCCGAGCCAAGATGAAGGGGACAAAGCGAGTCCAATTGCAAGCCACCAAGATATTCGTGCTGCTAGCAACAAGGCTGCTGAATGGAAGGGATGCCAGGTTACAAGCCACCAGGGCAGTCCAGGTTGCGGGAGTGCTCAGTCTGCTGGTCAAGGGCAAGGCGAGGCAGCAAATTGCGGGTTAGGCCAGGCAGCCGCTCAAGTGAGGAGACCAAGACGCCGGGGTGGCCAAGCTGCCCGAAGGAGGGGCAGCCAGCATACCGCTCATGGGAGGATGCCGGATGACAGACAGAAGGACGCCATTCCATCGACAGCGTCTGCCATCATCAGGCCCACCTCCCAGAAGCTAGCTGCCCATCCTGTGCCAGAAAAGATTGCCGTGGAAGGTAAGCTTGTACCAAAGTGACTCTGTAACCACTAGCTTGACTTTGGAATTCGCCCTCATGGTATCTTCTCCCAAGTTCTTATAACCTTGCTTAATCCCAAAAAGGTGTTAACGCTTATCTACTATAACTTCCCTGCTGGGTAATTGACGTGTTTGGCATTTGGGACTGCGTTCAGAAACAGTGGATAAAAACACGTCAATGTAGTGCAACTGCAATCTCATAAGCAACTCTGCAGTAGGGATTAGTTCCAGATAAAACGTTTGTCAGATATTTGCACAATGTACTGTGTTATATACTTACGTATAATCGGGATGGCAAAAGTGACACGAAGCCATGAGACACAATTTATGGAGGAAAATCAACGTGATATCCAGGATCCATCGATGCCCGTCGATAACCGTTCATTTCGTGGCAAAATTTGCATAGTCAAAATATTGAACAAGGACCAGGTTTATGCCCTATCCGTTGAATATTGTTACCCTGACCACGTTAACAGAAATTACGTCAAGAAACAGCTCACTGCAAGGTCACCTAGAGTTGAAAAATACATGGTTGTGAAAGGGTTAATAAAGAGCACCGCTAAAACAATATCACAAGTTCTGGCTTCACCACGCAACTTTCGAGCCAGTCTCCAGAGTGCCTCGAGTGTAAAGAGAAAATTTCCTGTATGTTTTGTGCGCAGATAACAACGATAATGGAGCTCCACGACTCGCGCCAGAATCGGGGGAAAACCTGAGCCTCACGTGGCAGTGGAACGCATGCGAGGGTGCTGGCCTTGACAACATGGGGAACACCTGTTTCCTCAATGCCACCCTGCAGTGCCTCACTTACACCGCACCACTGGCAAACTACCTGATCTCCAGGCACCACTCAGGAAGATGTGAGTTCCCAGAACACTTTGAAATACCAAGCTGAAAATAATTGTGTTCTGTGAAGATGTCCTTGCTGTGTGCTGCACCTACAGCTGAGCTGTTTGATCGGTGTTGTACTGATAGCATGTGCCACCTCTGCCTCATTTCACAGGTACATATAATGGATTTTGCATGATGTGCATAATGGAAAGGCACACCATTGCAACATTCAGCTCCAAGGGCAAGGTCATCAAGCCCTTGGAAATCGTCCAAAACCTCAAACGTGAGTTCTGTTCAGTACAACACAATTGTGCACATTGAATTTAGAACATATTCATTGGGTGGCAGAGTGGCGCATTGGTAAAACGTTTCCCTTGTAACCTTGTGTTCAAACCGCTTATGACCTCCATCCATTTACCCACAGGGATCGCCAAACACCTGCAGTTTGGCAAACAGGAGGACGTGCATGAGTTCTTCTGCTACATCGTAGAAGCTCTGCATCTCTCCTGCCCAATCAACCACCACAAGTAAGTAGTGCACGTCCTAGGCCACTGGTTCCCAACCTGTTACCAAAAATTCACAACAAAGTTTATAGAATATTATTTAAATAAGCGCTTGGCTGCAAAGTAACGTAGGGTCGAAACAAAAAGGAGTATAACTCTCCCATGAGCGCACTTGGTAAAGATGATGCATCTGGAAGCCACCGAATGTGTGATGTCATTCATTTCCACGTGCAGGCCAGAAGAACATGTGGAGAAGACCTCGGTGATTCACCAGATCTTCACAGGGCAGCTAAAATCGACAGGTGTGTGCCAGCTCCATGTGCAAAATCATCGCTGCAAGTAGCAATCACACCGAGTATGACGACGCATGCTGCACAGTGCAGATGAACCCTGCACTCATACGCATGTACCCAGCAGGACATAAGCAAAACACACAAATACAGAGATCTCCCTGAAGCCTTAACAGAATGCTGGAGCAATTGCTATTAGCAAGTACCTATGTAGGCCAACAGGGCACATGACAAGGTGGTGTGGCTAGCACCATGCCCGGCCACCTTCGGGTGGCTAGCACCAGTGCTGATGTTACACAATGCACCAGATACTAATTTGAGGCTGAATCGACCGTGAGCGAGGATCGAACTCAGTTCACCAGTGCGCTAACCGCTATATTTCCACTCCCCGCACAATAGAAAAATGCACAAGCACACAGACACAACAACCCATTTGATCAGATACAAACACATTTTATTCGATTCTGCTAATCAGAATGCTAACTTCCTCTAATTGCACGTGTGGATGTGTGCGCGTGCGTTTACTTGTGTTCCACAGTGGAGTGCACGCAGTGTTCCTGCACCTCGGACAGATTCGAAAACTGCCTGGACATCAGTCTTCACATCAACGTGAGAATCGAGGAATTCTTGATTTAATTAAATGGTATCTTTGCTCGTGACGAGTTTCGAATTTAAACGTTGGGATGAATATTTTCTCATTTTCAAGCAACACTTTTGATCTTTTTCGGATCGTGTACATTACACTAGTCGCGTCACTCAAACACATTAAGTTTGCCCATCGTCTGGAATGCTGCACATTGGATGAATCTGAAAATTGGGAGCACGTCCTTAATTACTGTCAACTAATGATAATGCCCTCTTATGTCACACAACAGCCAGTACAACATAAGGACTCACTGTTTTAACGGCTGCAAAATGTTTCCAGTGTTCTTTTCAAGCACTCATTTGCCTTCACATCGTTCTAATTGACAGAATTCGCCAGATCTGCTGACTGCTTTTGCAGATTTCACCAAGACAGAGACACTGGACGAATACACTTGCCAAAGGTGAGTATGGCACGACGTCAATGTCACGCGAGTCTGTCTACTTTGTCACGCCAACATATTTGTACAGTTATTCACTGGGCATCTCGGTCATTAAACTGACGCTGCTGCTTTTTGGTGCGCAGGTGCTGTTGCAAGGTGAAGGCCACGAAGAGGATGAGCCTTCACCATCTCCCGAACGTCTTGGCCCTCTCCATCAAGAGATATGACCTGTTTGGAAACAAGATCAATCGGGTAATGTTTGGTTAATATACAAGTTTTTTTTACATTTCTCCTAAAATGTGGCTGCATTTTCTCCAATTTCTCATTGCATGTTTTTGTGCTGCTTCCTTTTTGAGTAATTTCTGTGATTTATTTCGCGTTATTTCTTTTGCCACGGTTTTAACCGAGATCACTCGTACAAATGTGACTTTTCATGTTCTCTCGAGCGCCCACCTGGTTAATCTACCTAAACTGGGCTCTATGGCGGTGAAATCTTAACTCCCTCCCCAAGCATACAGGTCGTGGGTTTGATCCCGATCCTAATGCCTGTATATTTGGAGTTTGCACGTTCTCCCTGTATTCACGTGGGTTTTTCTCCGGGTCCTCCAGTTGCTTCTAGAATATTTGGCTGCTAAAACTATTCACAGTGAAAAGCCACTTTGTTGAGCTATCATTTGTGGCTAGATCGCTTCTGAGAAAGAGCTATATAGTTCAGTCAGCATTACCTGGTAAAGTCAAAAAATAGAACAAAAATTATAATCAATAACTCGACCCTGCATCATTCTTCCCCTCTTCCCTGCCTAACACCATCTCTGTTTCTGCATCACTGCCTCCTTCCGCACCACTGCAGCATTGCCCGTACCCAGAGCACCTGGACGTGCGGCCATTCATGTCGCAGCAGGAGGACGCAGACCCTGTTGTGTACAGGTTATACTCAGTCCTTGTGCACTCCGGGAAATGCAGCACAGAGGGACATTACTACTGTTACAACAAGGTGATGTACTGCATTCATTATCACACAATCACACGCCAATCATTCGTACGCGTAGATCCTTTAAATAATTCGATTCAGTGAATAAAATCAAAACGATTCCTGCTCCTATGAGCCATGAGGTGGTGCTCATCTCCCATTTATAGGCCTCAGCCAGTGGTGAAAATTGTCCTTTGCTGTGACTGAGGGAGAGCGTATGCATAGAACAACCACTGGTGACTTCACCAAAAATGTGTAGTTACTTTATTGACCCTGGATAGATGATGGACCAAGTGAAGTCCCAACCAGGATTTGAACTTTCAAATGTAATTAATTATTTTTATGGATTATCGGTTCGATTACTCAACTTATAGGACAACACAATAATAGGTGGAATAAGAGGGTCACCTCTGTTCCTCATGTGTCATTTTACTAATATATGGGGAGTTTAGGTGCAATTGGATAATCGTCGTAATTAATCTTCGATGTTGTTTGCATACAGATCTGCGATGGGAGATGGTTCCGGATGGACGACGACTTGGTGACGCCGGTCGACACCAGGGTGGTCATGGAGAAACAGGCATACATCCTCTTCTACGTCAGGTGAGTAACCCACGAGTTGTATTTGTGGGTATGCACACAAGTGTGGTCAATGTGGAAGAGTAGACCAAATATCATCCAGAGTTTGTCTACTCGAGGATCCTCTGCCAGCAGTGGCATGAGCAAGAAATTTGAGCCACGCCGTTATCATTATAACTTTAACCTAAGTTGGGCAGGTTGCCTTCCACCTTTGCTGTTAAGGCTCGATCTCTGTTGAGCTCACGGGAAGTTCACCAGGTTGCCCTTTGGGCCAATGAAACTCACGTAGCGGTCGTTCCATGTGCTGTGTGCAGGTCTCCAGAGATGAAGGCCATACCCGTGTGCAGTCAAATCAACGGCGGACATGGGAAATGGCATCAAAAGAGGCGGCAGCGACGACCCCCGACCCCGGCGATCAACCGTCATCACTGATGGATGATATCACAAGGGACGTGGTCAAGTTGCTGCCCCTGCCACCACCGCTGCCACCACTGCAAGGGCGATGCACACCGGGTCCTGATGAATACCGCTGATACAACACAGCCCAGCAGCGCCAGCACCACATCCACAAAGAAGATTATTACCATTGTAAATGTGTACATTTTATAATTTTGTGAATACAATACGTACTTTAAAATAAAAAAAAGTTTGAATCAATTTCTTATTCTTGGGAATGATTCTGTATGTAGTTCGTAAGGCCATGTCCAGATCTAATAGCCAAGGGACATCCATACAGCAACGTGAACCTATGAAATGACTTAAATTTCGATTTAAAGCTTTCGTGACTGCAATGATTCATCTTCTTTGGTTCTTTCGGTAAAGTCACGTAAAATGAGAATAAAATAATAAATTGATCAAATAAAATAACACAATAATATTCTCACGACGTTTCGGCCACCACAACGATGGCAGCTATACAAAAATAAAAAGAGATCCCACCAACAGCCTGGTCACCAAATCGAACAAAATCATCTCTGATTCAACAGCATTAATTGATGAGATCAAACAGTTCTCGTTGAAACCCTCTGCTGCCAGACCACCAAGATTATATGGCCTTCCAAAGATACACAAAGAAGATACACCCCTTCGTCCCATCGTCTCTACTATCAACTCCCCCACCTACAAACTGGCACGTTTTCTTGCTGATATACTGCGACCTTTCACTGGAAAAAACACCTCTGCGGTACTAAATCCTACTCACCTGGTATCGACAATCAAAGGCATTTCCCTGTCCCCAGACGACCTGCTTGTCAGTTTTGATGTGGTGTCCTTGTTCACCAAAGTCCCGGTACCTGACACCATCGCTATCATTGAAGACCTGGTTCATCAAGGACTGCATACTGATGTACCCCCCCTGGTGAGACATTGCTTAACCAACACATACTTCACCTGGAATGGAACTTTCTACAAACAAACTGAGGGCACCCCAATGGGCTCCCCCCTATCTCCAGTTGTAGCCAACGTATTCATGGAAAAATTTGAAACTGACGCCATCCAGACTGCCACTCTACGCCCGACCTTATGGAAGAGGTACGTTGATGACACCTTTGTCATCTGGCCACATGGCCAGCCTGCTCTAGACCAATTCCGCGACCACATCAATTCCATACACCCAGCCATCAGATTTACCATGGAGGTCAAAAAAGATGGCAAACTACCCTTTTTGGATGTCTTAATTAAAAGGAGACATGATGGTTCAATGAGCCACTCTGTCTACAGGAAAGCTACCCATACAGATGCTTACTTGAAACCGGATTCCCACCACCATCTATCCCAGAAGAACTCCCTCATCAAGACTCTATACCATAGAGCCCAATGCATTTCCGACCAGGAACACATTTCCAGTGAACTCAAGCACGTACACCAGGCTCTCAGGGCTAATGGTTACTCCGACTACACAATCCGCAAAGCCATCACTCCAGTCATGAAGAAGGATCCTCTTGTGGAGCCACTCAAAACCATCACCTTACCCTACATTGCAGGGGTCACTAAAAATATCTCCAAGATCCTGAATAAACACAAGATCCAGGTCCGATTCAACACAGTACATAAAATCCGTGATTTAGTTCCATCTGTAAAAGATGCTGTTCCAGACATACAGTACCCGGGCGTTTACAAACTAAAGTGCCTCTGTGGTAGTAGCTACATTGGAGAAACCAAACGACATATCTCGGACCGCATCCGCGAACATAAAGCAGACTTGAAACACGGTAGGACGAACTCCTCTGCCGTGGCAGATCACTGTTATAATTCAGTGGGCTCACATGACATTGACTTCTCCAAGACGGAGGTTCTTTGCAAACCAACCGGCTACCATGAGAGATTCGTTCATGAGGCCATTCACATATACAAACACAGAGGCAATTTCAACCGAGAAGATGGATTCTGGCTTAGTAACCATTGGAAAGATGTTTTAAATCATTTCTGTTCTTAATTAATTGTATTTTACGATGACCTTCAGATCGCAGCTCTTTCGCCACCATTGACTCTTAATACCTCTCACACCACGGTTAATGGTATGGTTTACAACATGGAGTATGATAGCGCCTCGCAGCTGTCTCTCTCCCCCTCCTCTGTTCCGACCATGGATGAACTCGTCCGTCTGAACGGGGCCCGTAGCTATACGTGGTGCTAAAGTTGAGGGTAAGAATCCACCCATTTTTTCGCCATATAGCATTGTGATATATAACGACTTATTGTTGGTAGCTTAGCTGATTGGAGAATATAGAGTTTATTGATAACATTAAGGTAATTTATATTTTAGTTTTTTTTTATTGGTTGACTATATAGTACTGTGAATAGCTCAGATGTGTAGGCCTTGACTTCAACATAGTCATTTCTGTGACCAGTCACTAGCTAATCACTCAGTTATTTCAATGCTAAATTCGCCTAGTTATTTCAATGCTAAATTCTCCTGTTTGATTTGTACTAAGTGCCTCGGTGAATGTGTATGCTCTGACTTTAACGTAGCTATTTCTGTGACCAGTTACAAGCTAATCACTCAGCTATTTCAATGCTAAATTCTATGCTAATTCCTTTGTCAAGGGGTGCCTCTGCGGATATGTATGCTTTAACTTAGCTATTTCAATGCTAAATGCTATGCTAATTCCTTTATCAAGGGGTGCCTCTGCGGATGTGTATGCTTTAACTTTTAACATAGCTATTTCTGTGACCAGTCACAAGCTAATCACTCAGCCATTTCAATGCTAAATTATATGCTAATTCCTTTGTCAAGGCGCTTTGTTTCCTCTCACACAGCTTAAAGGTCGTGATCTGAACGTGGCTCTTTCACTCCAGCGCTGTCCTACCAGACAGTCTCGTCCCTTCATCTTTTGAAGGCCGCTTGTGTTGTGGCCGAAACGTCGTGAGAATATTATTGTGTTATTTTATTTTATCAATTTATTATTTTATTCTCATTCTACGTGACTTTATGAATGACTACTGCATTATTTCTGTGTTTAATAAAGTAGTGAATTTTGATGGCTGTTTTGCCATGCAGTTCAGATACCCACTTAATCCACGAGATGGCATCACTTCAGTGGTTGCAAATTCCAAATGTAGGGGCAAAAACAGTGAATTATTTGATAAACATTTGAAATGAGAGGTGTTGTATGCATGTTGAATTTATTTCGCACCATATGTAGCCGAGTGTATCAAGTAACACACTCATTAGGCGTATTTATCCGAAAGTGTGATTAAACATGCTACCTTACATTGTACCAATTACTGCTCTGGCCCATGGACTAAATAGCTCGATTACAACCGCTACATTTGAATGCATTAATTCCGCACGTAAATATACAATGACCAACGGTGTGTGGCTGCAATACCACAAGAGCTCCATGATAGAGTCAATGAAGCCTACAATCTCAATTTAATTGCCAGCTATGGGGAGCATCACTGGCTCGTGATACCTGAACCGATCCTACCACCCTGCACTCACCAGCGTGATGAAGTATGGCTCAACTCCTAGGAAATGTGTTTTTCGCCACACACTACACTATACATCACACCACATACGCTACACTTGACACCACACTACACTTTCCATCACATTTAATTTATTATACACGCTTTATGCAACACCACCTAAACAACACACAGTACAAAATATACACTGTACAACACACTATTCATATTCTAGATTTTAAGCTTTCGTGACTGCAAGGATCCATACTCTTTGGTTCTATTCGGTAAAGTCACGTAGGTAAAAAATAAAATAACAAAAATCACGACGTTTCAGCCACAACACAAGTGGCCTTCATCAGGTGAAGGGACCGTGCTGTCATGAGGACAGCGTTGGAGTGAAAACAGCCAAGCCCAGGTCGCATCCTTTATGCTGTGTGGGAGGAAGCAAAACGCTTTGACAAAGCAATTAGCATAAAAATGAGCATGATGTACGTAGGAGGTGCATGGGCCATGATGGACCAGGAACGGGTGGGGACCATGACGGACCAGCAGCGGGGGGGGGGGGGGAGTAGAGTGAGTGGAGTGAGTGAGTGGAGTGAGTGGAGTGAGTGAGTGGAGTGAGTGAGTGGAGTGAGTGAGTGGAGTGAGTGAGTGGAGTGATTGGAGTGAGTGAGTGGTGTGAGTGAGTGAGTGGAGTGAGTGGAGAGAAATAAGCAGCTGTGAAAGTTTGGGATACCAATACTTTAAAAAATTTACTGTACCATTGAAAATTAGTTTAATGTTTGGTTTCATTTAGAACATCTTTCCAATGATTACTTAATTTGAAACCATCCTCTCGGTTGAAATTGTGTCCGTGTTTGTAAATCTGAATTGCCTCGTGGACAAATCTCTGATAAAAACCCGTGGGTTTGCAGAGAACCTTGGTATCGGAGAAAACTATATCGTGATCACCCACAGCGTTGTAACAGTGGTCAGCTACGGCAGAAGAATTCGTTCTGCCGTGTTTCAAATCTAATTTGTGCTCGCGAATTCGGTCAGAGACATGTTGCTTCGTCTCCCCGATATAGCAATCACCACAAGTGCAGCTCAATTTGTAAACCCCGGGGTACTGAAAGTTAGGAGCGACATCCTTCACGGATGGGATCAGGTCACGGATTCTGTGTACTGTATTGAACCGGACCAGGATCTTGTGTTTGTTTAGAATTTTGTAGATCTTTTTAGTAACGCCTGTTATATATGGTTCTGTGATGGGTTTGACCGGAGTATCAAGTGGTTGTTTCTGTATGGAGGGAGAAACAGCTTGGCGGATGGTACGGTCAGAGTATCCGTTTCTCTTGAGGGCCAGGTGTACATGTTTTATTTCACTGGTCAGGTGGTATTGGTCCGAAATGCAATGTGCCCTGTGGTATAACGTTTTGATGAGAGAATTATTTTGAGCTGGGTGGTGGTGGGAATCAGGTTTCAAGTAGGAATCTGTGTGGGTGGGTTTCCTGTAGACAGAATGCCCCAGTGAGCCATCAGGTCTCCTCTCAAACAGAACATCCAAGAAATGTAGCTTGCCATCTTTCTACACTTCCATGGTGAACTTGATGGTGGGATGTCTAGAATTGATGTGGTATAGGAAAAGGTTGAAAGCTGGGAGGCCATGTGGCCAAATGCCTAAAGTGTCATCCACATATCTCTTCCACAGGGAAGGTCTGAGGGTGGAAGTCTGGATGGCGTCTGATTCAAATTTCTACATCAAAACATTGGCTATCACTGGTGATAAGGGAGAACCCATGGGGGTACCCTCATTTTGTTTGTAGAAAGTGCCATTCCAAGTAAAGTAGGTATTGGTGAGGCAGTGTCTAATCAGTGCAGGTGTATCGGGCCTAGTCCATGTTGTACCAAATTTTCAATTATTTCAATGGTATCAGGTGCCGGGTCCTTGGTAACAGGGAGACCACATCGAAGCTGACAAGGATATCGTCAGGGGACAGTACAACGTAGATGATATCATCTCTCAGGTCGATGTGGCCCTGAAAGGCATAGGACACATCCAAGCAGACGTTACGAGAGCTGAAATAGCCACTATTGTTAAGAATGCTAAGAAACCCATTGGCAACATCAGCAAAAATGAACGCTCTGAACTCGCGAATTTAAAAAACAGAAGTGATATATAGGAATAGGTTTTACCCTTTTAACTGGCACAAAAACTGACACCTTTATTCAAGGCATCATGTTTGCAATAACCACAACACAAGCAGTCAAATGTTTGCATTTTGGTTATTGCAAACATGATGCCTTGAATAAAGGTGTCAGTTTTTGTGCCAGTTAAAAGGGTAAAACCTATTCCTATATCTTGTTACTGGCAAAGGAGGTCTCATAATGTAGAAGTGATATAGTCATCCTCTCAGCCGACAAAGGCAACGCTACTGTAATAATGGATAAAGATTCGTACAACAACAAAATCCAGAACCTACTCAACGATGGAAGTCACTCAAAAATTAAAAATGACCCTACTAATAGGCTAACTATAAAAACCAACAAGATCATCACAAGTTCGACCTCCCTAATCAAACCAATTAAACGTCCCTCCTTAAAACCTTCTGCTGCAAGACCCCCTAGATTCTATGGTCTCCCCAAGATTCATAAAGAAGGCACTCCACTACGACCCATCGTATCCACGATCAACTCCCCTACCTATAAGCTAGCACGTTTTCTGTCAGATACCTTGCTACCTTTCACTGGCAAGACCTCCTCAGCAGTACTTAACTCAGCTCATTTAGTCTCTATGGTCAAAGATGTTGTACTGTCCCCTGACAATATCCTTGTCAGCTTCGATGTGGTCTCCCTGTTCACCAAGGTCCCGGTACCTGATACCATTGAAATAATTGAAAATTTGGTACAACATGGACTAGATCCCGATACACCTGTGCTGATTAGACACTGCCTCACCAATACCTACTTTACTTGGAATGGCTCCTTCTACAAACAAAATCAGGGTACCCCATGGGTTCTCCTTTATCACTAGTGATAGTCAATGTTTTCATGGAGAAATTTGAATCAGACGCCATCCAGACGTCCACCCTCAGAACTTCCCTGTGGAAGAGATATGTGGATGACACTTTAGGCATTTGGCCACATGGCCTCCCAGCTTTCAACCTTTTCCTATACCACATCAATTCTAGACATCCCGCCATCAAATTCACCATGGAAGTAGAGAAAGATGGCAAGCTACCATTCTTAGATGTTCTGTTTGAGAGGAGACCTGATGGCTCACTGGGGCATTCTGTCTACAGGAAACCCACCCACACAGACTCCTACTTGAAACCTGATACCCACCACCACCCAGCTCAAAATAATTATCTCAACAAAACGTTCTACCACAGGGCACATTGCATTTTGGACCAACACCACCTGACCAGTGAATTAAAACATGTACACCTGGCCCTCAAGAGAAACAGATACTCTGACCTTACCATCCGCCAAGCTGTTTCTCCCTCCATACAGAAACAACCACTTGATACTCCGGTCAAAACCAACACAGAACCATATATAACAAGCGTTACTCAAAAGATTTCCAAAATTCTAAACAAACACAAGATCCTGGTCCGGTTCAATACAGTACACAGAATCCGTGACCTGATCCCATCCGTGAATGATGTCGTTCCTGACTTACAGTACCCCGGGGTTTACAAATTGAGCTGCACTTGTGGTGATTGCTATATCGGGGAAACGAAGCGACATGTCTCTGACCGAATTCGCGAGCACAAATCAGATTTGAAACACGGCAGAACGAATTCTTCTGCCGTAGCTGACCACTGTTACAACGCTGTGGGTGATCACGATATAGTTTTCTCCGATACCAAGGTTCTCTGAAAACCCACGGGTTTTTATCAGAGATTTGTCCACGAGGCAATTCAGATTTACAAACACGGACACAACTTCAACCGAGAGGATGGTTTCAAATTAGGCAATCATTGGAAAGATGTTCTATATCAAACCAAACATTAAACTAATTTTCAATGGTACAGTAAATTTTTTCAAGTAGTGGTATCCCAAACTTTCACAGCTGCTTATTTATCTCCACTCACTCCACTCACTCACTCCACCCACTCACTCCACCCACTCACTCCACCTACTCACTCCACCCACTCACTCCACCCACTCACTCCACCCACTCACTCCACCCACTCACTCCACTCACTCACTCCACCCACTCACTCCACCCACTCACTCCACCCACTCACTCCACCCACTCACTCCACCCACTCACTCCACCCACTCACTCACTCCACTCACTCACTCCACTCACTCACTCCACTCACTCCACTCACTCACTCTACATCCCCCCCCCCGCTGCTGGTCCATCATGGTCCCCACCCGCTCCTGGTCCATCATGGCCCATGCACCTCCTACGTACATCATGCTCATTTTTATGCTAATTGCTTTGTCAAAGCGTTTTGCTTCCTCCCACACAGCATAAAGGACGCGACCTGGGCTTGGCTGTTTTCACTCCAACACTGTTCTCATGACAGCACGGTCCCTTCACCTGATGAAGGCCACTTGTGTTGTGGCCGAAACGCCGTGATTTTTGTTATTTCATTTTTTACCTACGTGACTTTACCGAATAGAACCAAAGAGTACACTATGCATACTATACTTGACACTCCACACAACACTATATATGACACAGACTGTACTATCCATGTTATTGCACACTATACAGCACAAATTACAGACACTACACGATAAACCACAAACTACAGACACTACACTATACACAACACTGTATACCACACTGCACGACACACTCCACACACAATACTCACTTTACACCACTCTCCAGTACATTACAACCCAGACACAAAATATAAACCGAAAACAATACCGTAAAGGACGACCCCTGTGGAGACGAAGCGATGAATGAGTTCACGTGCAAGAGATGGACGGACGGTGGGAGCGATGGACCGTGAGTGAGGGCGACTGGTGGAAGATGCCTTCATCCAGCAGTGGAGAGACAATGGCAGGAGCCGACTGCAACGCGCGGCGGCACTCTCCCTCTTGAGTTTTGTGAATCTACAGAGGCACAGAAATCACAGAGACGGTTGCCTACAGCAACATTCCCCGAAATCCATGAGACGCGTCAGAAAGTAAGACGCACAAATCTGGTGACAAGTAAAAGATCCCCCGTGTAGCCTGTAACAGACTGTTGGGGCAAGTGCTGTTAGAGCGAGTAAGCAGCACCTATGAAAGATGAAAGCCAGCAGGGCACACGAGGGGGCGGGTGGTCAACAACCACGCCCGGCCGCCTTTGTCTCCGCAGCGGCGATGTTTACTGCACACCGCACCGGGAACTAACTTGAGGCTGAGTTGACCGAGGGGAGGCCCACAACCGGTTTAAATAATCGTCACCTGCTGTTGGTGGTCGTGAGCGGGAATCGAACTCGGTTCGCCGGGTTCGTAGAGTGCGCTAACCACTGCTCCAGCGCTCTACAAAGACAAAGCTCCCCCGTGTAGCCTCTAACAGACTGTTGGGGAAAGTGCTGTTAGCGAGTTGCACCTATGAAGACCGGAAACTGCACACGAGGCGTTGGGTTGGTCAGCACAACGCCCGGCCGCCTTTGTATCCCCACACACACATACAGGATTGTAAGTTGCACCCCCGACTTTTGCTTCACACTCGTGGGGGCCGGGCAAAGAGAGAGGAGGCGTCTGTCGTGTGTTGGGAGCAATGGTGCAGCGGTTAACGCTGCGCTACGAACCCGGTGACCCGAGTTCGAGTCCCGATCACGGCCACCAACACCAGGTGACGATTAACTGAACCGTTCCCGGGCCTCCCCAAGGTTGACTCAGCCTCAAATGAGCACCTGGTGCGGTGTGTAAACATCGCCACTGGGAAGACAAAGGCGGCTGGCCTTCAAAGGTGCTCGTTAACAGCAATTGCCCTCAACAGTCTGTTAAGGTAATACGGGAAGTCTGTGTCTTGTATCTCGTTTGACCCCAGGCTGAGTGGACGCGACTCGCTGTGATGCGTAAACCTCCGCCCTCCAGTGGCCACATTGGTTAATTTCACTGCACCTGCTGAATCATTATCAGAATGAAACTAAAACTAGACTATTGTTTTTACGTTGCCAGGTAAGGCCCGCTGAGCTACATAGCTCTTTTTCAGAAGCGACCTGGCCATAGTTGATAGCTCAACGAAATGGCTTATTATGTGGACATTTATAGCAACCAAATACTCTAAACGCATGTTTATAAATGTGAAGGGGAGAACCCGGAGAAGAAAAACGACGCGACCCTGGGGAGAGACATGCAAACATCAAATATACAGAAGGTGTTAGCGTCGGGATCGAATCCACGACCTCCTGCACACCAGGCGAGGTAGTTAATATCTCGCCACCGGGGCACCCAAAATAGGCGGATATAAGGGTCCATGGGGGGGTCCAGAATATTTTAACCGGTTCTGGGCACCCCCTAGGTCGACTTAGCCTCAAATGAGTACCTGGTTCCCTGTGTAAACACCAGCATTTGGCAGACAAAGACGGCCGGACGAGGTGCTGGCAACCCACCCATCAGAATAATCGGCTATGATCTATCCACTGCTGGATGGTGGACTCCAAATCCGTCGTCACCTGTCACGAACTGGTGCCGCAACAATCCATGTCATCTCCAGCGCGTGAGCGGATGTCGTCGCTCCATCTCCGCGCTGGATTTCCTCCCCGCGGGCGCGTTCACACCCTTTTGGTGTCTCTCCGTCGTTAGTCTCGACCACTGGTCGTCGTCTCTTCTCGTGACGAGTCCTGTGTGGCTGGCTTCATTGGCGAGAGGAGCGGTGGTGCAGTGGTTAACGTGCTGTGTTATGAACGGAGTTTGATTCATGGCCACGGTTAACAGTGGAAAGTAATACTAGAACCGATCCTGCCCACTTCTCCTTCCCCCCCACCCCGCTCACCTTCATCAACACTGAACACCGTGGGGGAAGTAAAATCAACCATCGCCAACATGGCGTGGGGGAGGTCTTCATCCAGCAGGGGACTGACAAAGGCGCTGTAAACTATACATTATTTTTATTTAATTATTGCAGTACTCAAAGACTGTCTACATAGTAACTGAGCCAATGCATTTTCAACCCAGCTTGTCTTCAATTTCTATCCTTGTGATGAGGCCAATGGGTCTGTCGTTCTTCAAGTCAAGTTTATATATATCAACGTTGAAGCGAGCAGTGGGTGGGGAACATTTTCCTTACTGAGGACCGAATAGGAGTTTTTGCGGGCCAATACAAAACCCCTACATGAACTTAACAGACTGTTGGGGCAAGTGCTGTTCCCTAGCACCTATGAAGACAAATACGGCATATGAGGGGGTGGGTGGCCAAAACTTCACCCGGCCGCCTCTGTGTCTCCCCAGTGCTGATATTTACACACCGCACCGGGTAACTCATTCGAAGGCTGAGTCGACCTAGGAGATGCCCAGGACCGCTTCAAATATCCGCACTGTTATTGGTCGCGAGTAATCATATAAATTAATACAGCAGTCACTTTTAATAAAATAAACATTTAACAAATTACTTTCTGATCTGGATTCAAAACTGAATTTTGAAGATCACATTGATTATATTGGAAAAAAGACAAAAATAAAAATTGGTTTTCTGTATCGACACAAGCACTGCTTCCCCCCAATGTTCCGTTTGGAATTGATAAAAGCTACCATTCTGCCTCTACTTGACTACTGTGACATCATATTCTTAGTTTTTTCGGTAAAGTCACGTTGAAGAGAAACAACAAAATAACAAAATCTATATAAAACAATAAAAAATTCTCACGACGTTTCGACCATAACTCAAACGGTCATCATCAGGTGTGTTGGTTTGCATAAATTTATTTTTAAACGGCACATTTATTTATTTATAAAAAACGTTGGCGTCACGCGCAGCGATTTGGCAGTTTGCCCAGGACTAGTCCATCTATTTTTTTTTTAAAAGAGGAGGGGGGAGACGAAATTTTTTATAATGTATGCTGTCTGAAAGCCACTGTAAGCGTGAACAATCAATTAAGAACTGAAATGGTTTATCAAATCTTTCCAATGATTGCTAAGATAGAATCCATCTTCTCGGTTGAAATTGTCTCTTTGCCGTTTAAAAATAAATTTATGCAAACCAACACACCTGATGATGACCGTTTGAGTTATGGTCGAAACGTCGTGATAATTTTGTATTGTTTTATATATATTTTGTTATTTTGTTGTTTCTCTTCAACGTGACTTTACCGAAAAAACTAAGAATATGAATTACTGCAGTCACGAAAGCTTTAAATCAAAATTTACTGTGACATCGTGTATAAATCAGCCCCAAGCACTGTACTGAAGAAGCTTGATTCCATCTATCACTCGGCCTTAAGATTTACATTGAACTGCCCATATAGGACTCACCACTGTGATCTCTACATTGGGTCAAACTTAACATATCTTAATGTTCGACGGCTTGTGCACCAGATCTTGTTTATTCACGATGAACTTACAAACAAATCCGCAGACTACCTGCTGGATCTCCTCTCTGTTTCAAAGAACAAATTTGACCTCAGGTCTTCGCTCATTTGCCAGCTTCACCTTCCCTATTGCCGTACAAAAACTCGAGGAAGGGCCTTTGCTATTGATGCCCCCAGAGTCTGGAATGCTATTGCCAATAAACTGCAACTTGAATCTCTACCAATGAGATCTTCTCTCAAAACTGCTCTAGAGGAGTTGTACACCCCTAGCTGCCACTGTTATTCATTGGCGTAAAATAAAATGTTTCGCTCCGGATGACGCTGCCAAGTATTATGTATTTTGATTTAGCGTGCTGATCTTAAAGGTGCATTGAAAAATTTGATACTCCGACCGATGCTTCTGTTGTTGTGGAGTAACTAATGCAGCCAGCTATGTTTCTAGGGTTTGGTGTTACATGTTATTTATGTAGTTTATTGTAAAAATTCGGTTACAGCCCTTGTGATCACTGTTACGTTGCAATTATAGCTTTATTTTTTGGTGATTAGGAAAACGTTTTTTGGCTTGGACATGTTTGTTTTGTTGCAGTACGGAGTTAGACTGATGGCCTTAATCTAAGTTTTTGTGGTTATTGTTGTTTGACTTGCATCCCACTGGGATTTTTTGCACACAGCGTTGGTGTACGGTGCTTTTTTTTTCAAGGATTTTCTGTTTGCACAGTCACATAGTCACTTAAGATGTTTTTCTTGTTCGTGTTTTTGTTTTTTTGTTTTTTGTGGTTGCACCCGCTTCAAGAGCCGGATGGCTCACAGGGCTATACCAAAATAAACTGAAATATAGAATTATTGTAAAATGGTTAAACCATTACAGTATTATGATTTAAGCCTTAAGACAAATAATTAATGATTTGCCTCAAAACTTTAATTACAGCATATTTCCCTATCGATTTTATTGTAATCATATACAAACATGCAAAATAGTTTTTTTATCGTGTAAGCTACGGAACTATGTTATTGTGAGTGTTTAAATATACATATCACATATTTAACATGCTTTTATAGACTTTAACAGCTATAAATGCTATATTTATTTCAAAAATATTTTTTATACAGAATTCTTACCAATCATATCGACTTTTGATTCTAGTCATAATTCCGCGTTTTGAGAATTACCTCAACTATATAACTGTTACTATGAATGTTGACATTAGCAACTTTAATCTGTAATGTTATTAAAGATTTACCTCAGAACGCTTGCAGACGCGTTAAACCCTTAATCAAATAACTCTTATGCGTACAAGTGGTGACCGTATCCCACTGCTACTTAACTCCAAGTATAATACATTACACCAACCCAGTGACCCTTTATTTCACGTACCTGCACGCAAAAAGCGACACTTTGATTTCAGCCCTTTCCACTGGGGCGGAGACGGAGACGGAACGAGTTTGACGTGCAAGAGACGGACGCACGCTGGGAGCGAGGGACCGTGAGCGACGACCGGTGGAAGATGCCTTCATCCAGCAGTGGAGAGACAATGGCAGAAGCCGACTGTGACGCGCGACACTCTTCTCCCTGTTGAGCGACGCGGCGTCTCTCGTTCCTCGTCTCTACTCTCAGCAGACACCGACACAGAGGCCGCGAGGCCTTCCCGCGTGCCTACACGCCGCCCACGGGCACGTGGTTATTTTACCTCAGCTGAACAAATATTTGAGGCAAACATTAATTTGTGACGAAGAAACGACAACAACCCGACGAGTGGAAACTCTCCCTGCGCTTGTACTCACGCAAACGTTAACCATAACTGTGAACAAAAGTTGAGTAACTTTCATCGCGGCACAAATCATTATCACGATTGCTCCTATCTCCGAGAATGTCCGTGTCTCCGAGCTCTCGACAAGATGGCGATTCCCGCCAATCTATGCCGCGGCCACTTTCCCTTACGAAGATGCCTGCTCCTGTTTCCCTTGGTGATGCTGCCCCTTGCACTGCCCTATCCAAGATGGCAGGTCCTTTTAATTCTCAGGGGACTTGTTTTCCATTACGAAGATGGCCGTTAGTGCCTCTTCACTGGGGCGTCTCGGGTTCAGCTGGCGCTTTGCATTACCCTTACCAAGATGGCCGTCGCCGCCAAATCTCGTAAAAAGGTCGCCGGTACCGTTTTGTACGATGAAACACAATCCTCGTGAATAAAGAAATTGAGAGGCTACATGACATAGGGAGGTGGAACCACAACGGGGAACTGCAGAGATTAGACTCCCGACCCATGCTGCTGAATGTGAACGTTAAGAGCACCACTGAGAGGACGGAGCCCCGCCCCTACAGCTCGTGGCTGTGACGTGCGGCGTGATCGACGGGCAGCCACGAGGCTGTCGGTTGGGGCAATTAAACACAGGAATGAGATAATAGACAAATAGGGGAGAAATAGCAGTTGGAGTTCTGTTAAGCCTGGAGAGGAGAGGGAGTGGCTGCGTAGTCAAACTTAGACGTTACACCAGTGCTGCGGGGATTATTACATTAAGTGAAGCGATTTGAAGACAGTTTTAAATGTATTTTGCTTAGAGACAAGGACGGTGTCATTTGCAAGAGTAACTTAAGTCACCAAAATTACAAATACAAGAACATAAAGTACAACAATCATCTCGATTGAATATATCGTGAGACAAAGCATGCAAAAGGGCACAATCATAGATCAATATAAACTAAAATAAATTTCCTGCAACGAATGTTATCTTGAGATAAATTACTTTTAAAAACAATTCATTATTAACATTCGTTCAATTACAGACATAAAATGAATAGAGGGTGCTTGTTGCACAGACAACGAGAATCACATTCCCACGGGGCACCATGTGACCTCAGTGCGCTGTGACATTTCTGTGACGTCACCATTATATCACGAATACATAGACCGTGTGACTCCAGTGCAATGACGTCACTGTGACGTCACCATTATATCACGATTACATACACAACCATGTGACTCCAGTGCAATGACATCACTGTGATGTCACATCCGCCCACAAATTCAGTTGCTCATCTGGCACCGTGAGGGTCAGACGTGTTCTGGGTTTTCTGTTGCAAATTTTTCAAAAAATCAAATCCAGCCATCATCATCTTGAGGACACGTTTTTGGATGCATTTTTATACTCTGCAACCACATCGCCACAATGTCGAAGGCCAAGAAAAAGGGCTTCATTAAACATCTCAAGAACATCTTCTGTTGCTTCTGCAGTGTTTCAGATGATGAGGTTTATGAGCCAAGCAGCTGTGTTCAGAACTCTGCAGCAAGCCATGAGACGAGCCCAGTGGCTAGTCATGAGAAGACCGAGGTGGCAAGTCTTGAGGCGAGGCCAGTGACTAACAATGAGATGGGCCTGGAGACAAGCCGCGAGGTGGACACAGTGGATAACCGTGAGATGAGCCTGGTAGCTAGCCATGAGATAGGCCCAGAGGCAAGCTGCAAGTTGGACCCAGTGGATAACTATGAGATGAGCCCGGTGGCTAGCCATGAGAAGACTGAGGTGGCAAGTCATGAGGCAAGCCTGGTAGATAAACATGAGATGGGCCTAGAAGCAGGCCACAAGGTGGACCCAGAAGATAATTGTGAGATTACCTTCGTGGCTAGCAATGAGATGAGCCTGGTGGCTAGCCTTGAGACGAGCCCGGTGCCTAGCCAAGAGGCAAGTCAGATGGGTAGCTATGGGCCCAACCCAATAGCGGACAGCGGTTCAAACCGGGTGGCAGACCATGGGCCAAGCCCGGTGGTAGATCGGGAGCCGAGCCAAGATGAAGGGGACAAAGCGAGTCCAATTGCAAGCCACCAAGATATTCGTGCTGCTAGCAACAAGGCTGCTGAATGGAAGGGATGCCAGGTTACAAGCCACCAGGGCAGTCCAGGTTGCGGGAGTGCTCAGTCTGCTGGTCAAGGGCAAGGCGAGGCAGCAAATTGCGGGTTAGGCCAGGCAGCCGCTCAAGTGAGGAGACCAAGACGCCGGGGTGGCCAAGCTGCCCGAAGGAGGGGCAGCCAGCATACCGCTCATGGGAGGATGCCGGATGACAGACAGAAGGACGCCATTCCATCGACAGCGTCTGCCATCATCAGGCCCACCTCCCAGAAGCTAGCTGCCCATCCTGTGCCAGAAAAGATTGCCGTGGAAGGTAAGCTTGTACCAAAGTGACTCTGTAACCACTAGCTTGACTTTGGAATTCGCCCTCATGGTATCTTCTCCCAAGTTCTTATAACCTTGCTTAATCCCAAAAAGGTGTTAACGCTTATCTACTATAACTTCCCTGCTGGGTAATTGACGTGTTTGGCATTTGGGACTGCGTTCAGAAACAGTGGATAAAAACACGTCAATGTAGTGCAACTGCAATCTCATAAGCAACTCTGCAGTAGGGATTAGTTCCAGATAAAACGTTTGTCAGATATTTGCACAATGTACTGTGTTATATACTTACGTATAATCGGGATGGCAAAAGTGACACGAAGCCATGAGACACAATTTATGGAGGAAAATCAACGTGATATCCAGGATCCATCGATGCCCGTCGATAACCGTTCATTTCGTGGCAAAATTTGCATAGTCAAAATATTGAACAAGGACCAGGTTTATGCCCTATCCGTTGAATATTGTTACCCTGACCACGTTAACAGAAATTACGTCAAGAAACAGCTCACTGCAAGGTCACCTAGAGTTGAAAAATACATGGTTGTGAAAGGGTTAATAAAGAGCACCGCTAAAACAATATCACAAGTTCTGGCTTCACCACGCAACTTTCGAGCCAGTCTCCAGAGTGCCTCGAGTGTAAAGAGAAAATTTCCTGTATGTTTTGTGCGCAGATAACAACGATAATGGAGCTCCATGACTCGCGCCAGAATCGGGGGAAAACCTGAGCCTCACGTGGCAGTGGAACGCATGCGAGGGTGCTGGCCTTGACAACATGGGGAACACCTGTTTCCTCAATGCCACCCTGCAGTGCCTCACTTACACCGCACCACTGGCAAACTACCTGATCTCCAGGCACCACTCAGGAAGATGTGAGTTCCCAGAACACTTTGAAATACCAAGCTGAAAATAATTGTGTTCTGTGAAGATGTCCTTGCTGTGTGCTGCACCTACAGCTGAGCTGTTTGATCAGTGTTGTACTGATAGCATGTGCCACCTCTGCCTCATTTCACAGGTACATATAATGGATTTTGCATGATGTGCATAATGGAAAGGCACACCATTGCAACATTCAGCTCCAAGGGCAAGGTCATCAAGCCCTTGGAAATCGTCCAAAACCTCAAACGTGAGTTCTGTTCAGTACAACACAATTGTGCACATTGAATTTAGAACATATTCATTGGGTGGCAGAGTGGCGCATTGGTAAAACGTTTCCCTTGTAACCTTGTGTTCAAACCGCTTATGACCTCCATCCATTTACCCACAGGGATCGCCAAACACCTGCAGTTTGGCAAACAGGAGGACGTGCATGAGTTCTTCTGCTACATCGTAGAAGCTCTGCATCTCTCCTGCCCAATCAACCACCACAAGTAAGTAGTGCACGTCCTAGGCCACTGGTTCCCAACCTGTTACCAAAAATTCACAACAAAGTTTATAGAATATTATTTAAATAAGCGCTTGGCTGCAAAGTAACGTAGGGTCGAAACAAAAAGGAGTATAACTCTCCCATGAGCGCACTTGGTAAAGATGATGCATCTGGAAGCCACCGAATGTGTGATGTCATTCATTTCCACGTGCAGGCCAGAAGAACATGTGGAGAAGACCTCGGTGATTCACCAGATCTTCACAGGGCAGCTAAAATCGACAGGTGTGTGCCAGCTCCATGTGCAAAATCATCGCTGCAAGTAGCAATCACACCGAGTATGACGACGCATGCTGCACAGTGCAGATGAACCCTGCACTCATACGCATGTACCCAGCAGGACATAAGCAAAACACACAAATACAGAGATCTCCCTGAAGCCTTAACAGAATGCTGGAGCAATTGCTATTAGCAAGTACCTATGTAGGCCAACAGGGCACATGACAAGGTGGTGTGGCTAGCACCATGCCCGGCCACCTTCGGGTGGCTAGCACCAGTGCTGATGTTACACAATGCACCAGATACTAATTTGAGGCTGAATCGACCGTGAGCGAGGATCGAACTCAGTTCACCAGTGCGCTAACCGCTATATTTCCACTCCCCGCACAATAGAAAAATGCACAAGCACACAGACACAACAACCCATTTGATCAGATACAAACACATTTTATTCGATTCTGCTAATCAGAATGCTAACTTCCTCTAATTGCACGTGTGGATGTGTGCGCGTGCGTTTACTTGTGTTCCACAGTGGAGTGCACGCAGTGTTCCTGCACCTCGGACAGATTCGAAAACTGCCTGGACATCAGTCTTCACATCAACGTGAGAATCGAGGAATTCTTGATTTAATTAAATGGTATCTTTGCTCGTGACGAGTTTCGAATTTAAACGTTGGGATGAATATTTTCTCATTTTCAAGCAACACTTTTGATCTTTTTCGGATCGTGTACATTACACTAGTCGCGTCACTCAAACACATTAAGTTTGCCCATCGTCTGGAATGCTGCACATTGGATGAATCTGAAAATTGGGAGCACGTCCTTAATTACTGTCAACTAATGATAATGCCCTCTTATGTCACACAACAGCCAGTACAACATAAGGACTCACTGTTTTAACGGCTGCAAAATGTTTCCAGTGTTCTTTTCAAGCACTCATTTGCCTTCACATCGTTCTAATTGACAGAATTCGCCAGATCTGCTGACTGCTTTTGCAGATTTCACCAAGACAGAGACACTGGACGAATACACTTGCCAAAGGTGAGTATGGCACGACGTCAATGTCACGCGAGTCTGTCTACTTTGTCACGCCAACATATTTGTACAGTTATTCACTGGGCATCTCGGTCATTAAACTGACGCTGCTGCTTTTTGGTGCGCAGGTGCTGTTGCAAGGTGAAGGCCACGAAGAGGATGAGCCTTCACCATCTCCCGAACGTCTTGGCCCTCTCCATCAAGAGATATGACCTGTTTGGAAACAAGATCAATCGGGTAATGTTTGGTTAATATACAAGTTTTTTTTACATTTCTCCTAAAATGTGGCTGCATTTTCTCCAATTTCTCATTGCATGTTTTTGTGCTGCTTCCTTTTTGAGTAATTTCTGTGATTTATTTTGCGTTATTTCTTTTGCCACGGTTTTAACCGAGATCACTCGTACAAATGTGACTTTTCATGTTCTCTCGAGCGCCCACCTGGTTAATCTACCTAAACTGGGCTCTATGGCGGTGAAATCTTAACTCCCTCCCCAAGCATACAGGTCGTGGGTTTGATCCCGATCCTAATGCCTGTATATTTGGAGTTTGCACGTTCTCCCTGTATTCACGTGGGTTTTTCTCCGGGTCCTCCAGTTGCTTCTAGAATATTTGGCTGCTAAAACTATTCACAGTGAAAAGCCACTTTGTTGAGCTATCATTTGTGGCTAGATCGCTTCTGAGAAAGAGCTATATAGTTCAGTCAGCATTACCTGGTAAAGTCAAAAAATAGAACAAAAATTATAATCAATAACTCGACCCTGCATCATTCTTCCCCTCTTCCCTGCCTAACACCATCTCTGTTTCTGCATCACTGCCTCCTTCCGCACCACTGCAGCATTGCCCGTACCCAGAGCACCTGGACGTGCGGCCATTCATGTCGCAGCAGGAGGACGCAGACCCTGTTGTGTACAGGTTATACTCAGTCCTTGTGCACTCCGGGAAATGCAGCACAGAGGGACATTACTACTGTTACAACAAGGTGATGTACTGCATTCATTATCACACAATCACACGCCAATCATTAGTACGCGTAGATTCTTTAAATAATTCGATTCAGTGAATAAAATCAAAACGATTCCTGCTCCTATGAGCCATGAGGTGGTGCTCATCTCCCATTTATAGGCCTCAGCCAGTGGTGAAAATTGTCCTTTGCTGTGACTGAGGGAGAGCGTATGCATAGAACAACCACTGGTGACTTCACCAAAAATGTGTAGTTACTTTATTGACCCTGGATAGATGATGGACCAAGTGAAGTCCCAACCAGGATTTGAACTTTCAAATGTAATTAATTATTTTTATGGATTATCGGTTCGATTACTCAACTTATAGGACAACACAATAATAGGTGGAATAAGAGGGTCACCTCTGTTCCTCATGTGTCATTTTACTAATATATGGGGAGTTTAGGTGCAATTGGATAATCGTCGTAATTAATCTTCGATGTTGTTTGCATACAGATCTGCGATGGGAGATGGTTCCGGATGGACGACGACTTGGTGACGCCGGTCGACACCAGGGTGGTCATGGAGAAACAGGCATACATCCTCTTCTACGTCAGGTGAGTAACCCACGAGTTGTATTTGTGGGTATGCACACAAGTGTGGTCAATGTGGAAGAGTAGACCAAATATCATCCAGAGTTTGTCTACTCGAGGATCCTCTGCCAGCAGTGGCATGAGCAAGAAATTTGAGCCACGCCGTTATCATTATAACTTTAACCTAAGTTGGGCAGGTTGCCTTCCACCTTTGCTGTTAAGGCTCGATCTCTGTTGAGCTCACGGGAAGTTCACCAGGTTGCCCTTTGGGCCAATGAAACTCACGTAGCGGTCGTTCCATGTGCTGTGTGCAGGTCTCCAGAGATGAAGGCCATACCCGTGTGCAGTCAAATCAACGGCGGACATGGGAAATGGCATCAAAAGAGGCGGCAGCGACGACCCCCGACCCCGGCGATCAACCGTCATCACTGATGGATGATATCACAAGGGACGTGGTCAAGTTGCTGCCCCTGCCACCACCGCTGCCACCACTGCAAGGGCGATGCACACCGGGTCCTGATGAATACCGCTGATACAACACAGCCCAGCAGCGCCAGCACCACATCCACAAAGAAGATTATTACCATTGTAAATGTGTACATTTTATAATTTTGTGAATACAATACGTACTTTAAAATAAAAAAAAGTTTGAATCAATTTCTTATTCTTGGGAATGATTCTGTATGTAGTTCGTAAGGCCATGTCCAGATCTAATAGCCAAGGGACATCCATACAGCAACGTGAACCTATGAAATGACTTAAATTTCGATTTAAAGCTTTCGTGACTGCAATGATTCATCTTCTTTGGTTCTTTCGGTAAAGTCACGTAAAATGAGAATAAAATAATAAATTGATCAAATAAAATAACACAATAATATTCTCACGACGTTTCGGCCACCACAACGATGGCAGCTATACAAAAATAAAAAGAGATCCCACCAACAGCCTGGTCACCAAATCGAACAAAATCATCTCTGATTCAACAGCATTAATTGATGAGATCAAACAGTTCTCGTTGAAACCCTCTGCTGCCAGACCACCAAGATTATATGGCCTTCCAAAGATACACAAAGAAGATACACCCCTTCGTCCCATCGTCTCTACTATCAACTCCCCCACCTACAAACTGGCACGTTTTCTTGCTGATATACTGCGACCTTTCACTGGAAAAAACACCTCTGCGGTACTAAATCCTACTCACCTGGTATCGACAATCAAAGGCATTTCCCTGTCCCCAGACGACCTGCTTGTCAGTTTTGATGTGGTGTCCTTGTTCACCAAAGTCCCGGTACCTGACACCATCGCTATCATTGAAGACCTGGTTCATCAAGGACTGCATACTGATGTACCCCCCCTGGTGAGACATTGCTTAACCAACACATACTTCACCTGGAATGGAACTTTCTACAAACAAACTGAGGGCACCCCAATGGGCTCCCCCCTATCTCCAGTTGTAGCCAACGTATTCATGGAAAAATTTGAAACTGACGCCATCCAGACTGCCACTCTACGCCCGACCTTATGGAAGAGGTACGTTGATGACACCTTTGTCATCTGGCCACATGGCCAGCCTGCTCTAGACCAATTCCGCGACCACATCAATTCCATACACCCAGCCATCAGATTTACCATGGAGGTCAAAAAAGATGGCAAACTACCCTTTTTGGATGTCTTAATTAAAAGGAGACATGATGGTTCAATGAGCCACTCTGTCTACAGGAAAGCTACCCATACAGATGCTTACTTGAAACCGGATTCCCACCACCATCTATCCCAGAAGAACTCCCTCATCAAGACTCTATACCATAGAGCCCAATGCATTTCCGACCAGGAACACATTTCCAGTGAACTCAAGCACGTACACCAGGCTCTCAGGGCTAATGGTTACTCCGACTACACAATCCGCAAAGCCATCACTCCAGTCATGAAGAAGGATCCTCTTGTGGAGCCACTCAAAACCATCACCTTACCCTACATTGCAGGGGTCACTAAAAATATCTCCAAGATCCTGAATAAACACAAGATCCAGGTCCGATTCAACACAGTACATAAAATCCGTGATTTAGTTCCATCTGTAAAAGATGCTGTTCCAGACATACAGTACCCGGGCGTTTACAAACTAAAGTGCCTCTGTGGTAGTAGCTACATTGGAGAAACCAAACGACATATCTCGGACCGCATCCGCGAACATAAAGCAGACTTGAAACACGGTAGGACGAACTCCTCTGCCGTGGCAGATCACTGTTATAATTCAGTGGGCTCACATGACATTGACTTCTCCAAGACGGAGGTTCTTTGCAAACCAACCGGCTACCATGAGAGATTCGTTCATGAGGCCATTCACATATACAAACACAGAGGCAATTTCAACCGAGAAGATGGATTCTGGCTTAGTAACCATTGGAAAGATGTTTTAAATCATTTCTGTTCTTAATTAATTGTATTTTACGATGACCTTCAGACCGCAGCTCTTTCGCCACCATTGACTCTTAATACCTCTCACACCACGGTTAATGGTATGGTTTACAACATGGAGTATGATAGCGCCTCGCAGCTGTCTCTCTCCCCCTCCTCTGTTCCGACCATGGATGAACTCGTCCGTCTGAACGGGGCCCGTAGCTATACGTGGTGCTAAAGTTGAGGGTAAGAATCCACCCATTTTTTCGCCATATAGCATTGTGATATATAACGACTTATTGTTGGTAGCTTAGCTGATTGGAGAATATAGAGTTTATTGATAACATTAAGGTAATTTATATTTTAGTTTTTTTTTATTGGTTGACTATATAGTACTGTGAATAGCTCAGATGTGTAGGCCTTGACTTCAACATAGTCATTTCTGTGACCAGTCACTAGCTAATCACTCAGTTATTTCAATGCTAAATTCGCCTAGTTATTTCAATGCTAAATTCTCCTGTTTGATTTGTACTAAGTGCCTCGGTGAATGTGTATGCTCTGACTTTAACGTAGCTATTTCTGTGACCAGTTACAAGCTAATCACTCAGCTATTTCAATGCTAAATTCTATGCTAATTCCTTTGTCAAGGGGTGCCTCTGCGGATATGTATGCTTTAACTTAGCTATTTCAATGCTAAATGCTATGCTAATTCCTTTATCAAGGGGTGCCTCTGCGGATGTGTATGCTTTAACTTTTAACATAGCTATTTCTGTGACCAGTCACAAGCTAATCACTCAGCCATTTCAATGCTAAATTATATGCTAATTCCTTTGTCAAGGCGCTTTGTTTCCTCTCACACAGCTTAAAGGTCGTGATCTGAACGTGGCTCTTTCACTCCAGCGCTGTCCTACCAGACAGTCTCGTCCCTTCATCTTTTGAAGGCCGCTTGTGTTGTGGCCGAAACGTCGTGAGAATATTATTGTGTTATTTTATTTTATCAATTTATTATTTTATTCTCATTCTACGTGACTTTATGAATGACTACTGCATTATTTCTGTGTTTAATAAAGTAGTGAATTTTGATGGCTGTTTTGCCATGCAGTTCAGATACCCACTTAATCCACGAGATGGCATCACTTCAGTGGTTGCAAATTCCAAATGTAGGGGCAAAAACAGTGAATTATTTGATAAACATTTGAAATGAGAGGTGTTGTATGCATGTTGAATTTATTTCGCACCATATGTAGCCGAGTGTATCAAGTAACACACTCATTAGGCGTATTTATCCGAAAGTGTGATTAAACATGCTACCTTACATTGTACCAATTACTGCTCTGGCCCATGGACTAAATAGCTCGATTACAACCGCTACATTTGAATGCATTAATTCCGCACGTAAATATACAATGACCAACGGTGTGTGGCTGCAATACCACAAGAGCTCCATGATAGAGTCAATGAAGCCTACAATCTCAATTTAATTGCCAGCTATGGGGAGCATCACTGGCTCGTGATACCTGAACCGATCCTACCACCCTGCACTCACCAGCGTGATGAAGTATGGCTCAACTCCTAGGAAATGTGTTTTTCGCCACACACTACACTATACATCACACCACATACGCTACACTTGACACCACACTACACTTTCCATCACATTTAATTTATTATACACGCTTTATGCAACACCACCTAAACAACACACAGTACAAAATATACACTGTACAACACACTATTCATATTCTAGATTTTAAGCTTTCGTGACTGCAAGGATCCATACTCTTTGGTTCTATTCGGTAAAGTCACGTAGGTAAAAAATAAAATAACAAAAATCACGACGTTTCAGCCACAACACAAGTGGCCTTCATCAGGTGAAGGGACCGTGCTGTCATGAGGACAGCGTTGGAGTGAAAACAGCCAAGCCCAGGTCGCATCCTTTATGCTGTGTGGGAGGAAGCAAAACGCTTTGACAAAGCAATTAGCATAAAAATGAGCATGATGTACGTAGGAGGTGCATGGGCCATGATGGACCAGGAACGGGTGGGGACCATGACGGACCAGCAGCGGGGGGGGGGGGGGGGAGTAGAGTGAGTGGAGTGAGTGAGTGGAGTGAGTGGAGTGAGTGAGTGGAGTGAGTGAGTGGAGTGAGTGAGTGGAGTGAGTGAGTGGAGTGATTGGAGTGAGTGAGTGGTGTGAGTGAGTGAGTGGAGTGAGTGGAGAGAAATAAGCAGCTGTGAAAGTTTGGGATACCAATACTTTAAAAAATTTACTGTACCATTGAAAATTAGTTTAATGTTTGGTTTCATTTAGAACATCTTTCCAATGATTACTTAATTTGAAACCATCCTCTCGGTTGAAATTGTGTCCGTGTTTGTAAATCTGAATTGCCTCGTGGACAAATCTCTGATAAAAACCCGTGGGTTTGCAGAGAACCTTGGTATCGGAGAAAACTATATCGTGATCACCCACAGCGTTGTAACAGTGGTCAGCTACGGCAGAAGAATTCGTTCTGCCGTGTTTCAAATCTAATTTGTGCTCGCGAATTCGGTCAGAGACATGTTGCTTCGTCTCCCCGATATAGCAATCACCACAAGTGCAGCTCAATTTGTAAACCCCGGGGTACTGAAAGTTAGGAGCGACATCCTTCACGGATGGGATCAGGTCACGGATTCTGTGTACTGTATTGAACCGGACCAGGATCTTGTGTTTGTTTAGAATTTTGTAGATCTTTTTAGTAACGCCTGTTATATATGGTTCTGTGATGGGTTTGACCGGAGTATCAAGTGGTTGTTTCTGTATGGAGGGAGAAACAGCTTGGCGGATGGTACGGTCAGAGTATCCGTTTCTCTTGAGGGCCAGGTGTACATGTTTTATTTCACTGGTCAGGTGGTATTGGTCCGAAATGCAATGTGCCCTGTGGTATAACGTTTTGATGAGAGAATTATTTTGAGCTGGGTGGTGGTGGGAATCAGGTTTCAAGTAGGAATCTGTGTGGGTGGGTTTCCTGTAGACAGAATGCCCCAGTGAGCCATCAGGTCTCCTCTCAAACAGAACATCCAAGAAATGTAGCTTGCCATCTTTCTACACTTCCATGGTGAACTTGATGGTGGGATGTCTAGAATTGATGTGGTATAGGAAAAGGTTGAAAGCTGGGAGGCCATGTGGCCAAATGCCTAAAGTGTCATCCACATATCTCTTCCACAGGGAAGGTCTGAGGGTGGAAGTCTGGATGGCGTCTGATTCAAATTTCTACATCAAAACATTGGCTATCACTGGTGATAAGGGAGAACCCATGGGGGTACCCTCATTTTGTTTGTAGAAGGTGCCATTCCAAGTAAAGTAGGTATTGGTGAGGCAGTGTCTAATCAGTGCAGGTGTATCGGGCCTAGTCCATGTTGTACCAAATTTTCAATTATTTCAATGGTATCAGGTGCCGGGTCCTTGGTAACAGGGAGACCACATCGAAGCTGACAAGGATATCGTCAGGGGACAGTACAACGTAGATGATATCATCTCTCAGGTCGATGTGGCCCTGAAAGGCATAGGACACATCCAAGCAGACGTTACGAGAGCTGAAATAGCCACTATTGTTAAGAATGCTAAGAAACCCATTGGCAACATCAGCAAAAATGAACGCTCTGAACTCGCGAATTTAAAAAACAGAAGTGATATATAGGAATAGGTTTTACCCTTTTAACTGGCACAAAAACTGACACCTTTATTCAAGGCATCATGTTTGCAATAACCACAACACAAGCAGTCAAATATTTGCATTTTGGTTATTGCAAACATGATGCCTTGAATAAAGGTGTCAGTTTTTGTGCCAGTTAAAAGGGTAAAACCTATTCCTATATCTTGTTACTGGCAAAGGAGGTCTCATAATGTATAAGTGATATAGTCATCCTCTCAGCCGACAAAGGCAACGCTACTGTAATAATGGATAAAGATTCGTACAACAACAAAATCCAGAACCTACTCAACGATGGAAGTCACTCAAAAATTAAAAATGACCCTACTAATAGGCTAACTATAAAAACCAACAAGATCATCACAAGTTCGACCTCCCTAATCAAACCAACTAAACGTCCCTCCTTAAAACCTTCTGCTGCAAGACCCCCTAGATTCTATGGTCTCCCCAAGATTCATAAAGAAGGCACTCCACTACGACCCATCGTATCCACGATCAACTCCCCTACCTATAAGCTAGCACGTTTTCTGTCAGATACCTTGCTACCTTTCACTGGCAAGACCTCCTCAGCAGTACTTAACTCAGCTCATTTAGTCTTTATGGTCAAAGACGTTGTACTGTCCCCTGACAATATCCTTGTCAGCTTCGATGTGGTCTCCCTGTTCACCAAGGTCCCGGTACCTGATACCATTGAAATAATTGAAAATTTGGTACAACATGGACTAGATCCCGATACACCTGTGCTGATTAGACACTGCCTCACCAATACCTACTTTACTTGGAATGGCTCCTTCTACAAACAAAATCAGGGTACCCCCATGGGTTCTCCTTTATCACTAGTGATAGTCAATGTTTTCATGGAGAAATTTGAATCAGACGCCATCCAGACGTCCACCCTCAGAACTTCCCTGTGGAAGAGATATGTGGATGACACTTTAGGCATTTGGCCACATGGCCTCCCAGCTTTCAACCTTTTCCTATACCACATCAATTCTAGACATCCCGCCATCAAATTCACCATGGAAGTGGAGAAAGATGGCAAGCCACCATTCTTAGATGTTCTGTTTGAGAGGAGACCTGATGGCTCACTGGGGCATTCTGTCTACAGGAAACCCACCCACACAGACTCCTACTTGAAACCTGATACCCACCACCACCCAGCTCAAAATAATTATCTCAACAAAACGTTCTACCACAGGGCACATTGCATTTTGGACCAACACCACCTGACCAGTGAATTAAAACATGTACACCTGGCCCTCAAGAGAAACAGATACTCTGACCTTACCATCCGCCAAGCTGTTTCTCCCTCCATACAGACACAACCACTTGATACTCCGGTCAAAACCATCACAGAACCATATATAACAGGCGTTACTCAAAAGATTTCCAAAATTCTAAACAAACACAAGATCCTGGTCCGTTTCAATACAGTACACAGAATCCGTGACCTGATCCCATCCGTGAATGATGTCGTTCCTGACTTACAGTACCCCGGGGTTTACAAATTGAGCTGCACTTGTGGTGATTGCTATATCGGGGAAACGAAGCGACATGTCTCTGACCGAATTCGCGAGCACAAATCAGATTTGAAACACGGCAGAACGAATTCTTCTGCCGTAGCTGACCACTGTTACAACGCTGTGGGTGATCACGATATAGTTTTCTCCGATACCAAGGTTCTCTGAAAACCCACGGGTTTTTATCAGAGATTTGTCCACGAGGCAATTCAGATTTACAAACACGGACACAACTTCAACCGAGAGGATGGTTTCAAATTAAGCAATCATTGGAAAGATGTTCTATATCAAACCAAACATTAAACTAATTTTCAATGGTACAGTAATTTTTTTCAAGTAGTGGTATCCCAAACTTTCACAGCTGCTTATTTATCTCCACTCACTCCACTCACTCACTCCACCCACTCACTCCACCCACTCACTCCACCCACTCACTCCACCCACTCACTCCACCCACTCACTCCACTCACTCACTCCACCCACTCACTCCACCCACTCACTCCACCCACTCACTCCACCCACTCACTCCACCCACTCACTCCACTCACTCACTCCACTCACTCACTCACTCCACTCACTCACTCCACTCATTCACTCCACTCACTCACTCCACTCACTCCACTCACTCCACTCACTCACTCTACATCCCCCCCCCCCGCTGCTGGTCCATCATGGTCCCCACCCGCTCCTGGTCCATCATGGCCCATGCACCTCCTACGTACATCATGCTCATTTTTATGCTAATTGCTTTGTCAAAGCGTTTTGCTTCCTCCCACACAGCATAAAGGACGCGACCTGGGCTTGGCTGTTTTCACTCCAACACTGTTCTCATGACAGCACGGTCCCTTCACCTGATGAAGGCCACTTGTGTTGTGGCCGAAACGCCGTGATTTTTGTTATTTCATTTTTTACCTACGTGACTTTACCGAATAGAACCAAAGAGTACACTATTCATACTATACTTGACACTTCACACAACACTATATATGACACAGACTGTACTATCCACGTTATTGCACACTATACAGCACAAATTACAGACACTAGACGATAAACCACAAACTACAGACACTACACTATACACAACACTGTATACCACACTGCACGACACACTCCACACACAATACTCACTTTACACCACTCTCCAGTACATTACAACCCAGACACAAAATATACACCGAAAACAATACCGTAAAGGACGACCCCTGTGGAGACGAAGCGATGAATGAGTTCACGTGCAAGAGATGGACGGACGGTGGGAGCGATGGACCGTGAGTGAGGGCGACTGGTGGAAGATGCCTTCATCCAGCAGTGGAGAGACAATGGCAGGAGCCGACTGCAACGCGCGGCGGCACTCTCCCTCTTGAGTTTTGTGAATCTACAGAGGCACAGAAATCACAGAGACGGTTGCCTACAGCCACATTCCCCGAAATCCATGAGACGCGTCAGAAAGTAAGACGCACAAATCTGGTGACAAGTAAAAGAATCCTCGTGTAGCCTGTAACAGACTGTTGGGGCAAGTGCTGTTCGAGCGAGTAAGCAGCACCTATGAAAGATGAAAGCCAGCAGGGCACACGAGGGGGCGGGTGGTCAACAACCACGCCCGGCCGCCTTTGTCTCCGCAGCGGCGATGTTTACTGCACACCGCACCGGGAACTAACTTGAGGCTGAGTTGACCAAGGGGAGGCCCACAACCGGTTTAAATAATCGTCACCTGCTGTTGGTGGTCGTGAGCGGGAATCGAACTCGGTTCGCCGGGTTCGTAGAGTGCGCTAACCACTGCTCCAGCGCTCTACAAAGACAAAGCTCCCCCGTGTAGCCTGTAACAGACTGTTGGGGAAAGTGCTGTTAGCGAGTTGCACCTATGAAGACCGGAAACTGCACACGAGGCGTTGGGTTGGTCAGCACAACGCCCGGCCGCCTTTGTATCCCCACACACACATACAGGATTGTAAGTTGCACCCCCGACTTTTGCTTCACACTCGTGGGGGCCGGGCAGAGAGAGAGGAGGCGTCTGTCGTGTGTTGGGAGCAATGGTGCAGCGGTTAACGCTGCGCTACGAACCCGGTGACCCGAGTTCGAGTCCCGATCACGGCCACCAACACCAGGTGACGATTAACTGAACCGTTCCCGGGCCTCCCCAAGGTTGACTCAGCCTCAAATGAGCACCTGGTGCGGTGTGTAAACATCGCCACTGGGAAGACAAAGGCGGCTGGCCTTCAAAGGTGCTCGTTAACAGCAATTGCCCTCAACAGTCTGTTAAGATAATACGGGAAGTCTGTGTCTTGTATCTCGTTTGACCCCAGGCTGAGTGGACGCGACTCGCTGTGATGCGTAAACCTCCGCCCTCCAGTGGCCACATTGGTTAATTTCACTGCACCTGCTGAATCATTATCAGAATGAAACTAAAACTAGACTATTGTTTTTACGTTGCCAGGTAAGGCCCGCTGAGCTACATAGCTCTTTTTCAGAAGCGACCTGGCCATAGTTGATAGCTCAACGAAATGGCTTATTAAGTGGTCATTTATAGCAACCAAATACTCTAAACGCATGTTTATAAATGTGAAGGGGAGAACCCGGAGAAGAAAAACGACGCGACCCTGGGGAGAGAGACATGCAAACATCAAATATACAGAAGGTGTTAGGGTCGGGATCGAATCCACGACCTCCTGCACACCAGGCGAGGTAGTTAATATCTCGCCACCGGGGCACCCAAAATAGGCGGATATAAGGGTCCATGGGGGGGTCCAGAATATTTTAACCGGTTCTGGGCACCCCCTAGGTCGACTCAGCCTCAAATGAGTACCTGGTTCCCTGTGTAAACACCAGCATTTGGCAGACAAAGACGGCCGGACGAGGTGCTGGCAACCCACCCATCAGAATAATCGGCTATGATCTATCCACTGCTGGATGGTGGACTCCTCCAAATCCGTCGTCACCTGTCTCGAACTGGTGCCGCAACAATCCATGTCATCTCCAGCGCGTGAGCTGATGTCGTCGCTCCATCTCCGCGCTGGATTTCCTCCCCGCGGGCGCGTTCACACCCTTTGGGTGTCTCTCCGTCGTTAGTCTCGACCACTGGTCGTCGTCTCTTCTCGTGACGAGTCCTGTGTGGCTGGCTTCACTGGCGAGAGGAGCGGTGGTGCAGTGGTTAACGTGCTGTGTTATGAACGGAGTTTGATTTATGGCCACGGTTAACAGTGGAAAGTAATACTAGAACCGATCCTGCCCACTTCTCCTTCCCCCCCCACCCCGCTCACCTTCACCAACACTGAACACCGTGGGGGAAGTAAAATCAACCATCGCCAACATGGCGTGGGGGAGGTCTTCATCCAGCAGGGGACTGACAAAGGCGCTGTAAACTATACATTATTTTTATTTAATTATTGCAGTACTCAAAGACTGTCTACATAGTAACTGAGCCAATGCATTTTCAACCCAGCTTGTCTTCAATTTCTATCCTTGTGATGAGGCCAATGGGTCTGTCGTTCTTCAAGTCAAGTTTATATATATCAACGTTGAAGCGAGCAGTGGGTGGGGAACATTTTCCTTACTGAGGACCGAATAGGAGTTTTTGCGGGCCAATACAAAACCCCTACATGAACTTAACAGACTGTTGGGGCAAGTGCTGTTCCCTAGCACCTATGAAGACAAATACGGCATATGAGGGGGTGGGTGGCCAAAACTTCACCCGGCCGCCTCTGTGTCTCCCCAGTGCTGATATTTACACACCGCACCGGGTAACTCATTCGAAGGCTGAGTCGACCTAGGAGATGCCCAGGACCACTTCAAATATCCGCACTGTTATTGGTCGCGAGTAATCATATAAATTAATACAGCAGTCACTTGTAATAAAATAAACATTTAACAAATTACTTTCTGATCTGGATTCAAAACTGAATTTTGAAGATCACATTGATTATATTGGAAAAAAGACAAAAATAAAAATTGGTTTTCTGTATCGACACAAGCACTGCTTCCCCCCAATGTTCCGTTTGGAATTGATAAAAGCTACCATTCTGCCTCTACTTGACTACTGTGACATCGTGTATAAATCAGCCCCAAGCACTGTACTGAAGAAGCTTGATTCCATCTATCACTCGGCCTTAAGATTTACATTGAACTGCCCATATAGGACTCACCACTGTGATCTCTACATTGGGTCAAACTTAACATATCTTAATGTTCGACGGCTTGTGCACCAGATCTTATTTATTCACGATGAACTTACAAAAAAATCCGCAGACTACCTGCTGGATCTCCTCTCTGTTTCAAAGAACAAATTTGACCTCAGGTCTTCGCTCATTTGCCAGCTTCACCTTCCCTATTGCCGTACAAAAACTCGAGGAAGGGCCTTTGCTATTGATGCCCCCAGAGTCTGGAATGCTATTGCCAATAAACTGCAACTTGAATCTCTACCAATGAGATCTTCTCTCAAAACTGCTCTAGAGGAGTTGTACACCCCTAGCTGCCACTGCTATTCATTGGCGTAAAATAAAATAAAATGTTTCGCTCCGGATGACGCTGCCAAGTATTATGTATTTTGATTTTGCGTGCTGATCTTAAAGGTGCATTGAAAAATTTGATACTCCGACCGATGCTTCTGTTGTTGTGGAGTAACTAATGCAGCCAGCTATGTTTCTAGGGTTTGGTGTTACATGTTATTTATGTAGTTTATTGTAAAAATTCGGTTACAGCCCTTGTGATCACTGTTACGTTGCAATTATAGCTTTATTTTTTGGTGATTAGGAAAACGTTTTTTGGCTTGGACATGTTTGTTTTGTTGCAGTACGGAGTTAGACTGATGGCCTTAATCTAAGTTTTTGTGGTTATTGTTGTTTGACTTGCATCCCACTGGGATTTTTTGCACACAGCGTTGGTGTACGGTGCTTTTTTTTTCAAGGATTTTCTGTTTGCACAGTCACATAGACACTTTAAGATGTTTTTCTTGTTCGTGTTTTTGTTTTTTGTTGTGGTTGCACCCGCTTCAAGAGCCGGATGGCTCACAGGGCTATACCAAAATAAACTGAAATATAGAATTATTGTAAAATGGTTAAACCATTACAGTATTATGATTTAAGCCTTAAGACAAATAATTAATGATTTGCCTCAAAACTTTAATTACAGCATATTTCCCTATCGATTTTATTGTAATCATATACAAACATGCAAAAGAGTTTTTTTTTTTTTCGGGTAAGCTACGGAACTATGTTATTGTGAGTGTTTAAATATACATATCACATATTTAACATGCTTTTATAGACTTTAACAGCTATAAATGCTATATTTATTTCAAAAATATTTTTTATACAGAATTCTTACCAATCATATCGACTTTTGATTCTAGTCATAATTCCGCGTTTTGAGAATTACCTCAACTATATAACTGTTACTATGAATGTTGACATTAGCAACTTTAATCTGTAATGTTATTAAAGATTTACCTCAGAACGCTTGCAGACGCGTTAAACCCTTAATCAAATAACTCTTATGCGTACAAGTGGTGACCGTATCCCACTGCTACTTAACTCCAAGTATAATACATTAAACCAACCCAGTGACCCTTTATTTCACGTACCTGCACGCAAAAAGCGACACTTTGATTTCAGCCCTTTCCACTGGGGCGGAGACGGAGAGACGGAACGAGTTTGACGTGCAAGAGACGGACGCACGCTGGGAGCGAGGGACCGTGAGCGACGACCGGTGGAAGATGCCTTCATCCAGCAGTGGAGAGACAATGGCAGAAGCCGACTGTGACGCGCGACACTCTTCTCCCTGTTGAGCGACGCGGCGTCTCTCGTTCCTCGTCTCTACTCTCAGCAGACACCGACACAGAGGCCGCGAGGCCTTCCCGCGTGCCTACACGCCGCCCACGGGCACGTGGTTATTTTACCTCAGCTGAACAAATATTTGAGGCAAACATTAATTTGTGACGAAGAAACGACAACAATCCGACGAGTGGCAACTCTCCCTGCGCTTGTACTCACGCAAACGTTAACCATAACTGTGAACAAAAGTTGAGTAACTTTCATCGCGGCACAAATCATTATCACGATTGCTCCTATCTCCGAGAATGTCCGTGTCTCCGAGCTCTCGACAAGATGGCGATTCCCGCCAATCTATGCCGCGGCCACTTTCCCTTACGAAGATGCCTGCTCCTGTTTCCCTTGGTGATGCTGCCCCTTGCACTGCCCTATCCAAGATGGCAGGTCCTTTTAATTCTCAGGGGACTTGTTTTCCATTACGAAGATGGCCGTTAGTGCCTCTTCACTGGGGCGTCTCGGGTTCAGCTGGCGCTTTGCATTACCCTTACCAAGATGGCCGTCGCCGCCAAATCTCGTAAAAAGGTCGCCGGTACCGTTTTGTACGATGAAACACAATCCTCGTGAATAAAGAAATTGAGAGGCTACATGACATAGGGAGGTGGAACCACAACGGGGAACTGCAGAGATTAGACTCCTGACCCATGCTGCTGAATGTGAACGTTAAGAGCACCACTGAGTGGACGGAGCCCCGCCCCTACAGCTCGTGGCTGTGACGTGCGGCGTGATCGACGGGCAGCCACGAGGCTGTCGGTTGGGGCAATTAAACACAGGAATGAGATAATAGACAAATAGGGGAGAAATAGCAGTTGGAGTTCTGTTAAGCCTGGAGAGGAGAGGGAGTGGCTGCGTAGTCAAACTTAGACGTTACACCAGTGCTGCGGGGATTATTACATTAAGTGAAGCGATTTGAAGACAGTTTTAAATGTATTTTGCTTAGAGACAAGGACGGTGTCATTTGCAAGAGTAACTTAAGTCACCAAAATTACAAATACAAGAACATAAAGTACAACAATCATCTCGATTGAATATATCGTGAGACAAAGCATGCAAAAGGGCACAATCATAGATCAATATAAACTAAAATACATTTCCTGCAACGAATGTTATCTTGAGATAAATTACTTTTAAAAACAATTCATTATTAACATTCGTACAATTACAGACATAAAATGAATAGAGGGTGCTTGTTGCACAGGCAACGAGAATCACATTCCCACGGGGCACCATGTGACCTCAGTGCGCTGTGACATCAGTGTGACGTCACCATTATATCACGAATACATAGACCGTGTGACTCCAGTGCAATGACATCACTGTGACGTCACCATTATATCACGATTACATACACAACCATGTGACTCCAGTGCAATGACATCACTGTGATGTCACATCCGCCCACAAATTCAGTTGCTCATCTGGCACCGTGAGGTTCAGACATGTTCTGGGTTTTCTGTTGCAAATTTTTCAAAAAATCAAATCCAGCCATCATAATCTTGAGGACACGTTTTTGGATGCATTTTTATACTTTGCAACCACATCGCCACAATGTCGAAGGCCAAGAAAAAGGGCTTCATTAAACATCTCAAGAACATCTTCTGTTGCTTCTGCAGTGCTTCAGATGATGAGGTTTATGAGCCAAGCAGCTGTGTTCAGAGCTCTGCAGCAAGCCATGAGACGAGCCCAGTGGCTAGTCATGAGAAGACCGAGGTGGCAAGTCTTGAGGCGAGGCCAGTGGCTAACAATGAGATGGACCTGGAGACAAGCCGCGAGGTGGACACAGTGGATAACCGTGAGATGAGCCTGGTAGATAGCCATGAGATAGGCCCAGAGGCAAGCTGCAAGTTGGACCCAGTGGATAACTATGAGATGAGCCCGGTGGCTAGCCATGAGAAGACTGAGGTGGCAAGTCATGAGGCAAGCCTGGTAGATAAACATGAGATGGGCCTAGAAGCAAGCCACAAGGTGGACCCAGAAGATAATTGTGAGATTAGCTTCGTGGCTAGCAATGAGATGACCCTGGTGGCTAGCCTTGAGACGAGCCCGGTGCCTAGCCAAGAGGCAAGTCAGATGGGTAGCTATGGGCCCAACCCAATAGCGGACAGCGGTTCAAACCGGGTGGCAGACCATGGGCCAAGCCCGGTGGTAGATCGGGAGCCGAGCCAAGATGAAGGGGACAAAGCGAGTCCAATTGCAAGCCACCAAGATATTCGTGCTGCTAGCAACAAGGCTGCTGAATGGAAGGGATGCCAGGTTACAAGCCACCAGGGCAGTCCAGGTTGCGGGAGTGCTCAGTCTGCTGGTCAAGGGCAAGGCGAGGCAGCAAATTGCGGGTTAGGCCAGGCAGCCGCTCAAGTGAGGAGACCAAGACGCCGGGGTGGCCAAGCTGCCCGAAGGAGGGGCAGCCAGCATACCGCTCATGGGAGGATGCCGGATGACAGACAGAAGAACGCCATTCCATCGACAGCGTCTGCCATCATCAGGCCCACCTCCCAGAAGCTAGCTGCCCATTCTGTGCCAGAAAAGATTGCCGTGGAAGGTAAGCTTGTACCAAAGTGACTCTGTAACCACTAGCTTGACTTTGGAATTCGCTCTCATGGTATCTTCTCCCAAGTTCTTATAACCTTGCTTAATCCCAAAAAGGTGTTAACGCTTATCTACTATAACTTCCCTGCTGGGTAATTGACGTGTTTGGCATTTGGGACTGCGTTCAGAAACAGTGGATAAAAACACGTCAATGTAGTTCAACTGCAATCTCATAAGCAACTCTGCAGTAGGGATTAGTTCCAGATAAAACGTTTGTCAGATATTTGCACAATGTACTGTGTTATATACTTACGTATAATCGGGATGGCAAAAGTGACACGAAGCCATGAGACACAATTTATGGAGGAAAATCAACGTGATATCCAGGATCCATCGATGCCCGTCGATAACCGTTCATTTCGAGGCAAAACTTGCATAGTCAAAATATTGGACAAGGACCAGGTTTATGCCCTATCCGTTGAATATTGTTACCCTGACCACGTTAACAGAAATTACGTCAAGAAACAGCTCACTGCAAGGTCACCTAGAGTTGAAAAATACATGGTTGTGAAAGGGTTAATAAAGAGCACCGCTAAAACAATATCACAAGTTCTGGCTTCACCACGCAACTTTCGAGCCAGTCTCCAGAGTGCCTCGAGTGTAAAGAGAAAATTTCCTGTATGTTTTGTGCGCAGATAACAACGATAATGGAGCTCCACGACTCGCGCCAGAATCGGGGGAAAACCTGAGCCTCACGTGGCAGTGGAACGCATGCGAGGGTGCTGGCCTTGACAACATGGGGAACACCTGTTTCCTCAATGCCACCCTGCAGTGCCTCACTTACACCGCACCACTGGCAAACTACCTGATCTCCAGGCACCACTCAGGAAGATGTGAGTTCCCAGAACACTTTGAAATACCAAGCTGAAAATAATTGTGTTCTGTGAAGATGTCCTTGCTGTGTGCTGCACCTACAGCTTAGCTGTTTGATCCGTGTTGTACTGATAGCATGTGCCACCTCTGCCTCATTTCACAGGTACATATAATGGATTTTGCATGATGTGCATAATGGAAAGGCACACCATTGCAACATTCAGCTCCAAGGGCAAGGTCATCAAGCCCTTGGAAATCGTCCAAAACCTCAAACGTGAGTTCTGTTCAGTACAACACAATTGTGCACATTGAATTTAGAACATATTCATTGGGTGGCAGAGTGGCGCATTGGTAAAACGTTTCCCTTGTAACCTTGTGGTCAAACCGCTTATGACCTCCATCCATTTACCCACAGGGATCGCCAAACACCTGCAGTTTGGCAAACAGGAGGACGTGCATGAGTTCTTCTGCTACATCGTAGAAGCTCTGCATCTCTCCTGCCCAATCAACCACCACAAGTAAGTAGTGCACGTCCTAGGCCACTGGTTCCCAACCTGTTACCAAAAATTCACAACAAAGTTTATAGAATATTATTTAAATAAGCGCTTGGCTGCAAAGTAACGTAGGGTCGAAACAAAAAGGAGTATAACTCTCCCATGAGCGCACTTGGTAAAGATGATGCATCTGGAAGCCACCGAATGTGTGATGTCATTCATTTCCACGTGCAGGCCAGAAGAACATGTGGAGAAGACCTCGGTGATTCACCAGATCTTCACAGGGCAGCTAAAATCGACAGGTGTGTGCCAGCTCCATGTGCAAAATCATCGCTGCAAGTAGCAATCACACCGAGTATGACGACGCATGCTGCACAGTGCAGATGAACCCTGCACTCATACGCATGTACCCAGCAGGACATAAGCAAAACACACAAATACAGAGATCTCCCTGAAGCCTTAACAGAATGCTGGAGCAATTGCTATTAGCAAGTACCTATGTAGGCCAACAGGGCACATGACAAGGTGGTGTGGCTAGCACCATGCCCGGCCACCTTCGGGTGGCTAGCACCAGTGCTGATGTTACACAATGCACCAGATACTAATTTGAGGCTGAATCGACCGTGAGCGAGGATCGAACTCAGTTCACCAGTGCGCTAACCGCTATATTTCCACTCCCCGCACAATAGAAAAATGCACAAGCACACAGACACAACAACCCATTTGATCAGATACAAACACATTTTATTCGATTCTGCTAATCAGAATGCTAACTTCCTCTAATTGCACGTGTGGATGTGTGCGCGTGCGTTTACTTGTGTTCCACAGTGGAGTGCACGCAGTGTTCCTGCACCTCGGACAGATTCGAAAACTGCCTGGACATCAGTCTTCACATCAACGTGAGAATCGAGGAATTCTTGATTTAATTAAATGGTATCTTTGCTCGTGACGAGTTTCGAATTTAAACGTTGGGATGAATATTTTCTCATTTTCAAGCAACACTTTTGATCTTTTTCGGATCGTGTACATTACACTAGTCGCGTCACTCAAACACATTAAGTTTGCCCATCGTCTGGAATGCTGCACATTGGATGAATCTGAAAATTGGGAGCACGTCCTTAATTACTGTCAACTAATGATAATGCCCTCTTATGTCACACAACAGCCAGTACAACATAAGGACTCACTGTTTTAACGGCTGCAAAATGTTTCCAGTGTTCTTTTCAAGCACTCATTTGCCTTCACATCGTTCTATTTGACAGAATTCGCCAGATCTGCTGACTGCTTTTGCAGATTTCACCAAGACAGAGACACTGGACGAATACACTTGCCAAAGGTGAGTATGGCACGACGTCAATGTCACGCGAGTCTGTCTACTTTCTCACGCCAACATATTTGTACAGTTATTCACTGGCATCTCGGTCATTAAACTGACGCTGCTGCTTTTTGGTGCGCAGGTGCTGTTGCAAGGTGAAGGCCACGAAGAGGATGAGCCTTCACCATCTCCCGAACGTCTTGGCCCTCTCCATCAAGAGATATGACCTGTTTGGAAACAAGATCAATCGGGTAATGTTTGGTTAATATACAAGTTTTTTTTACATTTCTCCTAAAATGTGGCTGCATTTTCTCCAATTTCTCATTGCATGTTTTTGTGCTGCTTCCTTTTTGAGTAATTTCTGTGATTTATTTCGCGTTATTTCTTTTGCCACGGTTTTAACCGAGATCACTCGTACAAATGTGACTTTTCATGTTCTCTCGAGCGCCCACCTGGTTAATCTACCTAAACTGGGCTCTATGGCGGTGAAATCTTAACTCCCTCCCCAAGCATACAGGTCGTGGGTTTGATCCCGATCCTAATGCCTGTATATTTGGAGTTTGCATGTTCTCCCTGTATTCACGTGGGTTTTTCTCCGGGTCCTCCAGTTGCTTCTAGAATATTTGGCTGCTAAAACTATTCACAGTGAAAAGCCACTTTGTTGAGCTATCATTTGTGGCTAGATCGCTTCTGAGAAAGAGCTATATAGTTCAGTCAGCATTACCTGGTAAAGTAAAAAAATAGAACAAAAATTATAATCAATAACTCGACCCTGCATCATTCTTCCCCTCTTCCCTGCCTAACACCATCTCTGTTTCTGCATCACTGCCTCCTTCCGCACCACTGCAGCATTGCCCGTACCCAGAGCACCTGGACGTGCGGCCATTCATGTCGCAGCAGGAGGACGCAGACCCTGTAGTGTACAGGTTATACTCAGTCCTTGTGCACTCCGGGAAATGCAGCACAGAGGGACATTACTACTGTTACAACAAGGTGATGTACTGCATTCATTATCACACAATCACACGCCAATCATTCGTACACGAAGATCCTTTAAATAATTCGATTCAGTGAATAAAATCAAAACGATTCCTGCTCCTATGAGCCATGAGGTGGTGCTCATCTCCCATTTATAGGCCTCAGCCAGTGGTGAAAATTGTTCTTTGCTGTGACTGAGGGAGAGCGTATGCATAGAACAACCACTGGTGACTTCACCAAAAATGTGTAGTTACTTTATTGACCCTGGATAGATGATGGACCAAGTGAAGTCCCAACCAGGATTTGAACTTTCAAATGTAATTAATTATTTTTATGGATTATCGGTTCGATTACTCAACTTATAGGACAACACAATAATAGGTGGAATAAGAGGGTCACCTCTGTTCCTCATGTGTCATTTTACGAATATATGGGGAGTTTAGGTGCAATTGGATAATCGTCGTAATTAATCTTCGATGTTGTTTGCATACAGATCTGCGATGGGAGATGGTTCCGGATGGACGACGACTTGGTGACGCCGGTCGACACCAGGGTGGTCATGGAGAAACAGGCATACATCCTCTTCTACGTCAGGTGAGTAACCCACGAGTTGTATTTGTGGGTATGCACACAAGTGTGGTCAATGTGGAAGAGTAGACCAAATATCATCCAGAGTTTGTCTACTCGAGGATCCTCTGCCAGCAGTGGCATGAGCAAGAAATTTGAGCCACGCCGTTATCATTATAACTTTAACCTATGTTGGGCAGGTTGCCTTCCACCTTTGCTGTTAAGGCTCGATCTCTGTTGAGCTCACGGGAAGTTCACCAGGTTGCCCTTTGGGCCAATGAAACTCACGTAGCAGTCGTTCCATGTGCTGTGTGCAGGTCTCCAGAGATGAAGGCCATACCCGTGTGCAGTCAAATCAACGGCGGACATGGGAAATGGCATCAAAAGAGGCGGCAGCGACGACCCCCGACCCCGGCGATCAACCGTCATCACTGATGGATGATATCACAAGGGACGTGGTCAAGTTGCTGCCCCTGCCACCACCGCTGCCACCACTGCAAGGGCGATGCACACCGGGTCCTGATGAATACCGCTGATACAACACAGCCCAGCAGCGCCAGCACCACATCCACAAAGAAGATTATTACCATTGTAAATGTGTACATTTTATAATTTTGTGAATACAATACGTACTTTAAAATAAAAAAAGTTTGAATCAATTTCTTATTCTTGGGAATGATTCTGTATGTAGTTCGTAAGGCCATGTCCAGATCTAATAGCCAAGGGACATCCATACAGCAATGTGAACCTATGAAATGACTTAAATTTCGATTTAAAGCTTTCGTGACTGCAATGATTCATCTTCTTTGGTTCTTTCGGTAAAGTCACGTAAATGAGAATAAAATAATAAATTGATAAAATAAAGTAACACAATAATATTCTCACGACGTTTCGGCCACAACAACGATGGCAGCTATACAAAAATAAAAAGAGATCCCACCAACAGCCTGGTCACCAAATCGAACAAAATCATCTCTGATTCAACAGCATTAATTGATGAGATCAAACAGTTCTCGTTGAAACCCTCTGCTGCCAGACCACCAAGATTATATGGCCTTCCAAAGATACACAAAGAAGATACACCCCTTCGTCCCATCGTCTCTACTATCAACTCCCCCACCTACAAACTGGCACGTTTTCTTGCTGATATACTGCGACCTTTCACTGGAAAAAACACCTCTGCGGTACTAAATTCTACTCACCTGGTATCGACAATCAAAGGCATTTCCCTGTCCCCAGACGACCTGCTTGTCAGTTTTGATGTGGTGTCCTTGTTCATCAAAGTCCCGGTACCTAACACCATCGCTATCATTGAAGACCTGGTTCATCAAGGACTGCATACTGATGTACCCCCCCTGGTGAGACATTGCTTAACCAACACATACTTCACCTGGAATGAAACTTTCTACAAACAAACTGAGGGCACCCCAATGGGCTCCCCCCTATCTCCGGTTGTAGCCAACGTATTCATGGAAAAATTTGAAACTGACGCCATCCAGACTGCCACTCTACGCCCGACCTTATGGAAGAGGTACGTTGATGACACCTTTGTCATCTGGCCACATGGCCAGCCTGCTCTAGACCAATTCCGCGACCACATCAATTCCATACACCCAGCCATCAGATTTACCATGGAGGTCGAAAAAGATGGCAAACTACCCTTTTTGGATGTCTTAATTAAAAGGAGACATGATGGTTCAATGAGCCACTCTGTCTACAGGAAAGCTACCCATACAGATGCTTACTTGAAACCAGATTCCCACCACCATCTATCCCAGAAGAACTCCCTCATCAAGACTCTATACCATAGAGCCCAATGCATTTCCGACCAGGAACACATTACCAGTGAACTCAAGCACGTACACCAGGCTCTCAGGGCTAATGGTTACTCCGACTACACAATCTGCAAAGCCATTACTCCAGTCATGAAGAAGGATCCTCTTGTGGAGCCACTCAAAACCATCACCTTACCCTACATTGCAGGGGTCACTAAAAAGATCTCCAAAATCCTGAATAAACACAAGATCCAGGTCCGATTCAACACAGTACATAAAATCCGTGATTTAGTTCCATCTGTAAAAGATGCTGTTCCAGACATACAGTACCCGGGCCTTGACAAACTAAAGTGCCTCTGTGGTAGTAGCTACATTGGAGAAACCAAACGACATATCTCGGACCGCATCCGCGAACATAAAGCAGACTTGAAACACGGTAGGACGAACTCCTCTGCCATGGCAGATCACTGTTATAATTCAGTGGGCTCACATGACATTGACTTCTCCAAGACGGAGGTTCTTTGCAAACCAACCGGCTACCATGAGAGATTCGTTCATGAGGCCATTCACATATACAAACACAGAGGCAATTTCAACCGAGAAGATGGATTCTGGCTTAGTAACCATTGGAAAGATGTTTTAAATCATTTCTGTTCTTAATTAATTGTATTTTACGATGACCTTCAGACCGCAGCTCTTTCGCCACCATTGACTCTTAATACCTCTCACACCACGGTTAATGGTATGGTTTACAACATGGAGTATGATAGCGCCTCGCAGCTGTCTCTCTCCCCCTCCTCTGTTCCGACCATGGATGAACTCGTCCGTCTGAACGGGGCCCGTAGCTATACGTGGTGCTAAAGTTGAGGGTAAGAATCCACCCATTTTTTCGCCATATAGCATTGTGATATATAACGACTTATTGTTGGTAGCTTAGCTGATTGGAGAATATAGAGTTTATTGATAACATTAAGGTAATTTATATTTTAGTTTTTTTTATTGGTTGACTATATAGTACTGTGAATAGCTCAGATGTGTAGGCCTTGACTTCAACATAGTCATTTCTGTGACCAGTCACTAGCTAATCACTCAGTTATTTCAATGCTAAATTCGCCTAGTTATTTCAATGCTAAATTCTCCTGTTTGATTTGTACTAAGTGCCTCGGTGAATGTGTATGCTCTGACTTTAACGTAGCTATTTCTGTGACCAGTTACAAGCTAATCACTCAGCTATTTCAATGCTAAATTCTATGCTAATTCCTTTGTCAAGGGGTGCCTCTGCGGATGTGTATGCTTTAACTTAGCTATTTCAATGCTAAATTCTATGTTAATTCCTTTATCAAGGGGTGCCTCTGCGGATGTGTATGCTTTAACTTTTAACATAGCTATTTCTGTGACCAGTCACAAGCTAATCACTCAGCCATTTCAATGCTAAATTATATGCTAATTCCTTTGTCAAGGCGCTTTGTTTCCTCTTACACAGCTTAAAGGTCGTGATCTGAACGTGGCTCTTTCACTCCAGCGCTGTCCTACCAGACAGTCTCGTCCCTTCACCTGATGAAGGCCGCTTGTGTTGTGGCCGAAACGTCGTGAGAATATTATTGTGTTATTTTATTTTATCAATTTATTATTTTATTTTATCAATTTATTATTTTATTCTCATTCTACGTGACTTTATGAAATGACTACTGCATTATTTCTGTTTAATAAAGTAGTGAATTTTGATGGCTGTTTTGCCATGCAGCTCAGATACCCACTTAATCCACGAGATGGCATCACTTCAGTGGTTGCAAATTCCAAATGTAGGGGCAAAAACAGTGAATTATTTGATAAACATTTGAAATGAGAGGTGTTGTATGCATGTTGAATTTATTTCGCACCATATGTAGCCGAGTGTATCAAGTAACACACTCATTAGGCGTATTTATCCGAAAGTGTGATTAAACATGCTACCTTACATTGTACCAATTACTGCTCTGGCCCATGGACTAAATAGCTCGATTACAACGGCTACATTTGAATGCATTAATTCCGCACGTAAATATACAATGACCAACGGTGTGTGGCTGCAATACCACAAGAGCTCCATGATAGAGTCAATGAAGCCTACAATCTCAATTTAATTGCCAGCTATGGGGAGCATCACTGGCTCGTGATACCTGAACCGATCCTACCACCCTGCACTCACCAGCGTGATGAAGTATGGCTCAACTCCTAGGAAATGTGTTTTTCGCCACACACTACACTATACATCACACCACATACGCTACACTTGACACCACACTACACTTTCCATCACATTTAATTTATTATACACGCTTTATGCAACACCACCTAAACAACACACAGTACACAATATACACTGTACAACACACTATTCATATTCTAGATTTGAAGCTTTCGTGACTGCAAGGATCCATACTCTTTGGTTCTATTCGGTAAAGTCACGTAGGTAAAAAATAAAATAACAAAAATCACGACGTTTCAGCCACAACACAATTGGACTTCATCAGGTGAAGGGACCGTGCTGTCATGAGGACAGCGTTGGAGTGAAAACAGCCAAGCTCAGGTCGCATCCTTTATGCTGTGTGGGAGGAAGCAAAACGCTTTGACAAAGGAATTAGCGTAAAAATGAGCATGATGTACGTAGGAGGAACATGGGCCATGATGGACCAGGAACGGGTGGGGACCATGACGGACCAGCAGCTGGGGGGGGGGGGGAGTAGAGTGAGTGGAGTGAGTGAGTGGAGTGAGTGGAGTGAGTGAGTGGAGTGAGTGAGTGGAGTGAGTGGAGTGAGTGAGTGGTGTGAGTGAGTGAGTGGAGTGAGTGGAGAGAAATAAGCAGCTGTGAAAGTTTGGGATACCAATACTTGAAAAAATTTACTGTACCATTGAAAATTAATTTAATGTTTGGTTTGATTTAGAACATCTTTCCAATGATTACTTAATTTGAAACCATCCTCTCGGTTGAAATTGTGTCCGTGTTTGTAAATCTGAATTGCCTCGTGGACAAATCTCTGATAAAAACCCGTGAGTTTGCAGAGAACCTTGGTATCGGAGAAAACTATATCGTGATCACCCACAGCGTTGTAACAGTGGTCAGCTACGGCAGAAGAATTCGTTCTGCCGTGTTTCAAATCTGATTTGTGCTCGCGAATTCGGTCAGAGACATGTCGCTTCGTTTCCCCGATATAGCAATCACCACAAGTGCAGCTCAATTTGTAAACCCCGGGGTACTGTAAGTCAGGAACGACATCATTCACGGATGGGATCAGGTCACGGATTCTGTGTACTGTATTGAACCGGACCAGGATCTTGTGTTTGTTTAGAATTTTGTAGATCTTTTGAGTAACGCCTGTTATATATGGTTCTGTGATGGTTTTGACCGGAGTATCAAGTGGTTGTTTCTGTATGGAGGGAGAAACAGCTTGGCGGATGGTACGGTCAGAGTATCCGTTTCTCTTGAGGGCCAGGTGTACATGTTTTATTTCACTGGTCAGGTGGTATTGGTCCGAAATGCAATGTGCCCTGTGGTATAACGTTTTGATGAGAGAATTATTTTGAGCTGGGTGGTGGTGGGAATCAGGTTTCAAGTAGGAATCTGTGTGGATGGGTTTCCTGTAGACAGAATGCCCCAGTGAGCCATCAGGTCTCCTCCCAAACAGAACATCCAAGAAATGTAGCTTGCCATCTTTCTCCACTTCCATGGTGAACTTGATGGTGGGATGTCTAGAATTGATGTGGTGTAGGAAAAGGTTCAAAGCTGGGAGGCCATGTGGCCAAATGACGAAAGTGTCATCCACATATCTCTTCCACAGGGAAGGTCTGAGGGTGGAAGTCTGGATGGCGTCTGATTCAAATTTCTACATCAAAACATTGGCTATCACTGGTGATAAGGGAGAACCCATGGGGGTACCCTCATTTTGTTTGTAGAAGGTGCCATTCCAAGTAAAGTAGGTATTGGTGAGGCAGTGTATAATCAGCGCAGGTGTATCGGGGCCTAGTGCATGTTGTACCAAATTTTCAATTATTTCAATGGTATCAGGTACCGGGACCTTGGTAACAGGGAGACCACATCGAAGCTGACAAGGATATCGTCAGGGGACAGTACAACGTAGATGATATCATCTCTCAGGTCGATGTGGCCCTTAAAGGCATAGGACACATCCAAGCAGACGTTGCGAGAGCTGAAATAGCCACTATTCTTAAGAATGCTAAGAAACCCATTAGCAACATCAGCAAAAATGAACGCTCTGAACTCGCGAATTTAAAAAAACAGAAGTGATATATAGGAATAGGTTTTACCCTTTTAACTGGCACAAAAACTGACACCTTTATTCAAGGCATCATGTTTGCAATAACCACAACACAAGCAGTCAAATGTTTGCATTTTGGTTATTGCAAACATGATGCCTTGAATAAAGGTGTCAGTTTTTGTGCCAGTTAAAAGGGTAAAACCTATTCCTATATCTTGTTACTGGCAAAGGAGGTCTCATAATGTAGAAGTGATATAGTCATCCTCTCAGCCGACAAAGGCAACGCTACTGTAATTATGGATAAAGATTCGTACAACAACAAAATCCAGAACCTACTCAACGATGGAAGTCACTCAAAAATTAAAAATGACCCTACTAATACGCTAACTATAAAAACCAACAAGATCTTCACAAGTTCGGCCTCCCTAATCAAACCAACTAAACGTCCATCCTTAAAACCTTCTGCTGCAAGACCCCCTAGATTCTATGGTCTCCCCAAGATTCATAAAGAAGGCACTCCACTACGACCCATCGTATCCACGATAAACTCCCCTACCTATAAGCTAGCACGTTTTCTGTCAGATACCTTGCTACCTTTCACTGGCAAGACCTCCTCAGCAGTACTTAACTCAGCTCATTTAGTCTCTATGGTCAAAGACGTTGTACTGTCCCCTGACAATATCCTTGTCAGCTTCGATGTGGTCTCCCTGTTCACCAAGGTCCCTGTACCTGATACCATTGAAATAATTGAAAATTTGGTACAACATGGACTAGACCCCGATACACCTGTGCTGATTAGACACTGCCTCACCAATACCTACTTTACTTGGAATGGCTCCTTCTACAAACAAAATCAGGGTACCCCCATGGGTTCTCCCTTATCACTAGTGATAGTCAATGTTTTCATGGAGAAATTTGAATCAGACACCATCCAGACGTCCACCCTCAGAACTTCCCTGTGGAAGAGATATGTGGATGACACTTTCGGTATTTGGCCACATGGCCTCCCAGCTTTCAACCTTTTCCTATACCACATCAATTCTAGACATCCCGCCATCAAATTCACCATGGAAGTGGAGAAAGATGGCAAGCTACCATTCTTGGATGTTCTGTTTGAGAGGAGACCTGATGGCTCACTGGGGCATTCTGTCTACAGGAAACCCACCCACACAGATTCCTACTTGAAACCTGATTCCCACCACCACCCAGCTCAAAATAATTATCTCAACAAAACGTTCTACCATAGGGCACATTGCATTTTGGACCAACACCACCTGACCAGTGAATTAAAACATGTACACCTGGCCCTCAAGAGAAACAGATACTCTGACCTTACCATCCGCCAAGCTGTTTCTCCCTCCATACAGAAACAACCACTTGATACTCCAGTCAAAACCATCACAGAACCATATATAACAGGCGTTACTCAAAAGATTTCCAAAATTTTAAACAAACACAAGATCCTGGTCCGGTTCAATACAGTACACAGAACCCGTGACCTGATCCCATCCGTGAATGATGTCGTTCCTGACTTACAGTACCCCGGGGTTTACAAATTGAGCTGCACTTGTGGTGATTGCTATATCGGGGAAACGAAGCGACATGTCTCTGACCGAATTCGCGAGCACAAATCAGATTTGAAACATGGCAGAACGAATTCTTCTGCCGTAGCTGACCACTGTTACAACGCTGTGGGTGATCACGATATAGTTTTCTCCGATACCAAGGTTCTCTGAAAACCCACGGGTTTTTATCAGAGATTTGTTCACGAGGCAATTCAGATTTACAAACACGAGCACAACTTCAACCGAGAGGATGGTTTCAAATTAAGCAATCATTGGAAAGATGTTCTATATCAAACCAAACATTAAACTAATTTTCAATAGTACAGTAATTTTTTTCAAGTAGTGGTATCCCAAACTTTCACAGCTGCTTATTTATCTCCACTCACTCACTCCACCCACTCACTCCACCCACTCACTCCACCCACTCACTCCACCCACTCACTCCACCCACTCACTCCACCCACTCACTCCACCCACTCACTCCACCCACTCACTCACTCCACCCACTCACTCCACCCACTCACTCCACCCACTCACTCCACTCACTCACTCCACTCATTCACTCCACTCACTCACTCCACTCACTCCACTCACTCACTCTACATCCCCCCCCCCCCCCCCCCCGCTGCTGGTCCATCATGGTCCCCACCCGCTCCTGGTCCATCATGGCCCATGCACCTCCTACGTACATCATGCTCATTTTTATGCTAATTGCTTTGTCAAAGCGTTTTGCTTCCTCCCACACAGCATAAAGGACGCGACCTGGGCTTGGCTGTTTTCACTCCAACACTGTTCTCATGACAGCACGGTCCCTTCACCTGATGAAGGCCACTTGTGTTGTGGCCGAAACGTCGTGATTTTTGTTATTTCATTTTTTACCTACGTGACTTTACCGAATAGAACTAAAGAGTACACTATTCATACTATACTTGACACTTCACACAACACTATATATGACACAGACTGTACTATCCACGTTATTGCACACTATACAGCACAAATTACAGACACTACACGATAAACCACAAACTACAGACACTACACTATACACAACACTGTATACCACACTGCACGACACACTCCACACACAATACTCACTTTACACCACTCTCCAGTACATTACAACCCAGACACAAAATATAAACCGAAAACAATACCGTAAAGGACGACCCCTGTGGAGACGAAGCGATGAATGAGTTCACGTGCAAGAGATGGACGGACGGTGGGAGCGATGGACCGTGAGTGAGGGCGACTGGTGGAAGATGCCTTCATCCAGCAGTGGAGAGACAATGGCAGGAGCCGACTGCAACGCGCGGCGGCACTCTCCCTCTTGAGTTTTGTGAATCTACAGAGGCACAGAAATCACAGAGACGGTTGCCTACAGCCACATTCCCCGAAACCCATGAGACGCGTCAGAAAGTAAGACGCACAAATCTGGTGACAAGTAAAAGATCCCCCGTGTAGCCTGTAACAGACTGTTGGGGCAAGTGCTGTTAGAGCGAGTAAGCAGCACCTATGAAAGATGAAAGCCAGCAGGGCACACGAGGGGGCGGGTGGTCAACAACCACGCCCGGCCGCCTTTGTCTCCGCAGCGGCGATGTTTACTGCACACCGCACCGGGAACTAACTTGAGGCTGAGTTGACCGAGGGGAGGCCCACAACCGGTTTAAATAATCGTCACCTGCTGTTGGTGGTCGTGAGCGGGAATCGAACTCGGTTCGCCGGGTTCGTAGAGTGCGCTAACCACTGCTCCAGCGCTCTACAAAGACAAAGCTCCCCCGTGTAGCCTGTAACAGACTGTTGGGGAAAGTGCTGTTAGCGAGTTGCACCTATGAAGACCGGAAACTGCACACGAGGCGTTGGGTTGGTCAGCACAACGCCCGGCCGCCTTTGTATCCCCACACACACATACAGGATTGTAAGTTGCACCCCCGACTTTTGCTTCACACTCGTGGGGGCCGGGCAGAGAGAGAGGAGGCGTCTGTCGTGTGTTGGGAGCGATGGTGCAGCGGTTAACGCTGCGCTACGAACCCGGTGACCCGAGTTCGAGTCCCGATCACGGCCACCAACACCAGGTGACAATTAACTGAACCGTTCCCGGGCCTCCCCAAGGTTGACTCAGCCTCAAATGAGCACCTGGTGCGGTGTGTAAACATCGCCACTGGGAAGACAAAGGCGGCTGGCCTTCAAAGGTGCTCGTTAACAGCAATTGCCCTCAACAGTCTGTTAAGGTAATACGGGAAGTCTGTGTCTTGTATCTCGTTTGACCCCAGGCTGAGTGGACGCGACTCGCTGTGATGCGTAAACCTCCGCCCTCCAGTGGCCACATTGGTTAATTTCACTGCACCTGCTGAATCATTATCAGAATGAAACTAAAACTAGACTATTGTTTTTACGTTGCCAGGTAAGGCCCGCTGAGCTACATAGCTCTTTTTCAGAAGCGACCTGGGCATAGTTGATAGCTCAACGAAATGGCGTATTATGTGGACATTTATAGCAACCAAATACTCTAAAGGATGTTTATAAATGTGAAGGGGAGAACCCGGAGAAGAAAAACGACGCGACCCTGGGGAGAGACATGCAAACATCAAATATACAGAAGGTGTTAGCGTCGGGATCAAATCCACGACCTCCTGCACACCAGGCGAGGTAGTTAATATCTCGCCACCGGGGCACCCAAAATAGGCGGATATAAGGGTCCATGGGGGGGTCCAGAATATTTTAACCGGTTCTGGGCACCCCCTAGGTCGACTCAGCCTCAAATGAGTACCTGGTTCCCTGTGTAAACACCAGCATTTGGCAGACAAAGACGGCCGGACGAGGTGCTGGCAACCCACCCATCAGAATAATCGGCTATGATCTATCCACTGCTGGATGGTGGACTCCTCCAAATCCGTCGTCACCCGTCACGAACTGGTGCCGCAACAATCCATGTCATCTCCAGCGCGTGAGCGGATGTCGTCGCTCCATCTCCGCGCTGGATTTCCTCCCCGCGGGCGCGTTCACACCCTTTTGGTGTCTCTCCGTCGTTAGTCTCGACCACTGGTCGTCGTCTCTTCTCGTGACGAGTCCTGTGTGGCTGGCTTCACTGGCGAGAGGAGCGGTGGTGCAGTGGTTAACGTGCTGTGTTATGAACGGAGTTTGATTTATGGCCACGGTTAACAGTGGAAAGTAATACTAGAACCGATCCTGCCCACTTCTCCTTCCCCCCCCCACCCCGCTCACCTTCACCAACACTGAACACCGTGGGGGAAGTAAAATCAACCATCGCCAACATGGCGTGGGGGAGGTCTTCATCCAGCAGGGGACTGACAAAGGCGCTGTAAACTATACATTATTTTTATTTAATTATTGCAGTACTCAAAGACTGTCTACATAGTAACTGAGCCAATGCATTTTCAACCCAGCTTGTCTTCAATTTCTATCCTTGTGATGAGGCCAATGTGTCTGTCGTTCTTCAAGTCAAGTTTATATATATCAACGTTGAAGCGAGCAGTGGGTGGGGAACATTTTCCTTACTGAGGACCGAATAGGAGTTTTTGCGGGCCAATACAAAACCCCTACATGAACTTAACAGACTGTTGGGGCAAGTGCTGTTCCCTAGCACCTATGAAGACAAATACGGCATATGAGGGGGTGGGTGGCCAAAACTTCACCCGGCCGCCTCTGTGTCTCCCCAGTGCTGATATTTACACACCGCACCGGGTAACTCATTCGAAGGCTGAGTCGACCTAGGAGATGCCCAGGACCGCTTCAAATATCCGCACTGTTATTGGTCGCGAGTAATCATATAAATTAATACAACAGTCACTTTTAATAAAATAAACATTTAACAAATTACTTTCTGATCTGGATTCAAAACTGAATTTTGAAGATCACATTGATTATATTGGAAAAAAGACAAAAATAAAAATTGGTTTTCTATATCGACACAAGCACTGCTTCCCCCAAATGTTCCGTTTGGAATTGATAAAAGCTACCATTCTGCCTCTACTTGACTACTGTGACATCGTGTATAAATCAGCCCCAAGCACTGTACTGAAGAAGCTTGATTCCATCTATCACTCGGCCTTAAGATTTACATTGAACTGCCCATATAGGACTCACCACTGTGATCTCTACATTGGGTCAAACTTAACATATCTTAATGTTCGACGGCTTGTGCACCAGATCTTATTTATTCACGATGAACTTACAAACAAATCCGCAGACTACCTGCTGGATCTCCTCTCTGTTTCAAAGAACAAATTTGACCTCAGGTCTTCGCTCATTTGCCAGCTTCACCTTCCCTATTGCCGTACAAAAACTCGAGGAAGGGCCTTTGCTATTGATGCCCCCAGAGTCTGGAATGCTATTGCCAATAAACTGCAACTTGAATCTCTACCAATGAGATCTTCTCTCAAAACTGCCCTAGAGGAGTTGTACACCCCTAGCTGCCACTGCTATTCATTGGCGTAAAATAAAATAAAATGTTTCGCTCCGGATGATGCTGCCAAGTATTATGTATTTTGATTTAGCGTGCTGATCTTAAAGGTGCATTGAAAAATTTGATACTCCGACCGATGCTTCTGTTGTTGTGGAGTAACTAATGCAGCCAGCTATGTTTCTAGGGTTTGGTGTTACATGTTATTTATGTAGTTTATTGTAAAAATTCGGTTACAGCCCTTGTGATCACTGTTACGTTGCAATTATAGCTTTATTTTTTGGTGATTAGGAAAACGTTTTTTGGCTTGGACATGTTTGTTTTGTTGCAGTACGGAGTTAGACTGATGGCCTTAATCTAAGTTTTTGTGGTTATTGTTGTTTGACTTGCATCCCACTGGGATTTTTTGCACACAGCGTTGGTGTACGGTGCTTTTTTTTTCAAGGATTTTCTGTTTGCACAGTCACATAGTCACTTTAAGATGTTTTTCTTGTTCGTGTTTTTGTTTTTTTGTTTGTTGTGGTTGCACCCGCTTCAAGAGCCGGATGGCTCACAGGGCTATACCAAAATAAACTGAAATATAGAATTATTGTAAAATGGTTAAACCATTACAGTATTATGATTTAAGCCTTAAGACAAATAATTAATGATTTGCCTCAAAACTTTAATTACAGCATATTTCCCTATCGATTTTATTGTAATCATATACAAACATGCAAAATAGTTTTTTTTTATCGTGTAAGCTACGGAACTATGTTATTGTGAGTGTTTAAATATACATATCACATATTTAACATGCTTTTATAGACTTTAACAGCTATAAATGCTATATTTATTTCAAAAATATTTTTTATACAGAATTCTTACCAATCATATCAACTTTTGATTCTAGTCATAATTCCGCGTTTTGAGAATTACCTCAACTATATAACTGTTACTATGAATGTTGACATTAGCAACTTTAATCTGTAATGTTATTAAAGATTTACCTCAGAACGCTTGCAGACGCGTTAAATGCTTAATCAAATAACTCTATGCGTACAAGTGGTGACCGTATCCCACTGCTACTTAACTCCAAGTATAATACATTAAACCAACCCAGTGACCCTTTATTTCACGTACCTGCACGCAAAAAGCGACACTTTGATTTCAGCCCTTTCCACTGGAGCGGAGACGGAGAGACGGAACGAGTTTGACGTGCAAGAGACGGACGCACGCTGGGAGCGAGGGACCGTGAGCGACGACCGGTGGAAGATGCCTTCATCCAGCAGTGGAGAGACAATGGCAGAAGCCGACTGTGACGCGCGACACTCTTCTCCCTGTTGAGCGACGCGGCGTCTCTCGTTCCTCGTCTCTACTCTCAGCAGACACCGACACAGAGGCCGCGAGGCCTTCCCGCGTGCCTACACGCCGCCCACGGGCACGTGGTTATTTTACCTCAGCTGAACAAATATTTGAGGCAAACATTAATTTGTGACGAAGAAACGACAACAATCCGACGAGTGGCAACTCTCCCTGCGCTTGTACTCACGCAAACGTTAACCATAACTGTGAACAAAAGTTGAGTAACTTTCATCGCGGCACAAATCATTATCACGATTGCTCCTATCTCCGAGAATGTCCGTGTCTCCGAGCTCTCGACAAGATGGCGATTCCCGCCAATCTATGCCGCGGCCACTTTCCCTTACGAAGATGCCTGCTCCTGTTTCCCTTGGTGATGCTGCCCCTTGCACTGCCCTATCCAAGATGGCAGGTCCTTTTAATTCTCAGGGGACTTGTTTTCCATTACGAAGATGGCCGTTAGTGCCTCTTCACTGGGGCGTCTCGGGTTCAGCTGGCGCTTTGCATTACCCTTACCAAGATGGCCGTCGCCGCCAAATCTCGTAAAAAGGTCGCCGGTACCGTTTTGTACGATGAAACACAATCCTCGTGAATAAAGAAATTGAGAGGCTACATGACATAGGGAGGTGGAACCACAACGGGGAACTTACCAAGATGGCCGTCGCCGCCAAATCTCGTAAAAAGGTCGCCGGTACCGTTTTGTACGATGAAACACAATCCTCGTGAATAAAGAAATTGAGAGGCTACATGACATAGGGAGGTGGAACCACAACGGGGAACTGCAGAGATTAGACTCCCGACCCATGCTGCTGAATGTGAACGTTAAGAGCACAACTGAGTGGAAGGAGCCCCGCCCCTACAGCTCGTGGCTGTGACGTGCGGCGTGATCGACGGGCAGCCACGAGGCTGTCGGTTGGGGCAATTAAACACAGGAATGAGATAATAGACAAATAGGGGACAAATAGCAGTTGGAGTTCTGTTAAGCCTGGAGAGGAGAGGGAGTGGCTGCGTAGTCAAACTTAGACGTTACACCAGTGCTGCGGGGATTATTACATTAAGTGAAGCGATTTGAAGACAGTTTTAAATGTATTTTGCTTAGAGACAAGGACGGTGTCATTTGCAAGAGTAACTTAAGTCACCAAAATTACAAATACAAGAACATAAAGTACAACAATCATCTCGATTGAATATATCGTGAGACAAAGCATGCAAAAGGGCACAATCATAGATCAATATAAACTAAAATACATTTCCTGCAACGAATGTTATCTTGAGATAAATTACTTTTAAAAACAATTCATTATTAACATTCGTTCAATTACAGACATAAAATGAATAGAGGGTGCTTGTTGCACAGGCAACGAGAATCACATTCCCACGGGGCACCATGTGACCTCAGTGCGCTGTGACATCAGTGTGACGTCACCATTATATCACGAATACATAGACCGTGTGACTCCAGTGCAATGACATCACTGTGACGTCACCATTATATCACGATTACATACACAACCATGTGACTCCAGTGCAATGACATCACTGTGATGTCACATCCGCCCACAAATTCAGTTGCTCATCTGGCACCGTGAGGGTCAGACGTGTTCTGGGTTTTCTGTTGCAAATTTTTCAAAAAATCAAATCCAGCCATCATCATCTTGAGGACACGTTTTTGGATGCATTTTTATACTTTGCAACCACATCGCCACAATGTCGAAGGCCAAGAAAAAGGGCTTCATTAAACATCTCAAGAACATCTTCTGTTGCTTCTGCAGTGCTTCAGATGATGAGGTTTATGAGCCAAGCAGCTGTGTTCAGAGCTCTGCAGCAAGCCATGAGACGAGCCCAGTGGCTAGTCATGAGAAGACCGAGGTGGCAAGTCTTGAGGCGAGGCCAGTGGCTAACAATGAGATGGGCCTGGAGACAAGCCGCGAGGTGGACACAGTGGATAACCGTGAGATGAGCCTGGTAGCTAGCCATGAGATAGGCCCAGAGGCAAGCTGCAAGTTGGACCCAGTGGATAACTATGAGATGAGCCCGGTGGCTAGCCATGAGAAGACTGAGGTGGCAAGTCATGAGGCAAGCCTGGTAGATAAACATGAGATGGGCCTAGAAGCAAGCCACAAGGTGGACCCAGAAGATAATTGTGAGATTAGCTTCGTGGCTAGCAATGAGATGAGCCTGGTGGCTAGCCTTGAGACGAGCCCGGTGCCTAGCCAAGAGGCAAGTCAGATGGGTAGCTATGGGCCCAACCCAATAGCGGACAGCGGTTCAAACCGGGTGGCAGACCATGGGCCAAGCCCGGTGGTAGATCGGGAGCCGAGCCAAGATGAAGGGGACAAAGCGAGTCCAATTGCAAGCCACCAAGATATTCGTGCTGCTAGCAACAAGGCTGCTGAATGGAAGGGATGCCAGGTTACAAGCCACCAGGGCAGTCCAGGTTGCGGGAGTGCTCAGTCTGCTGGTCAAGGGCAAGGCGAGGCAGCAAAATGCGGGTTAGGCCAGGCAGCCGCTCAAGTGAGGAGACCAAGTCGCCGGGGTGGCCAAGCTGCCCGAAGGAGGGGCAGCCAGCATACCGCTCATGGGAGGATGCCGGATGACAGACAGAAGGACGCCATTCCATCGACAGCGTCTGCCATCATCAGGCCCACCTCCCAGAAGCTAGCTGCCCATCCTGTGCCAGAAAAGATTGCCGTGGAAGGTAAGCTTGTACCAAAGTGACTCTGTAACCACTAGCTTGACTTTGGAATTCGCTCTCATGGTATCTTCTCCCAAGTTCTTATAACCTTGCTTAATCCCAAAAAGGTGTTAACGCTTATCTACTATAACTTCCCTGCTGGGTAATTGACGTGTTTGGCATTTGGGACTGCGTTCAGAAACAGTGGATAAAAACACGTCAATGTAGTGCAACTGCAATCTCATAAGCAACTCTGCAGTAGGGATTAGTTCCAGATAAAACGTTTGTCAGATATTTGCACAATGTACTGTGTTATATACTTACGTATAATCGGGATGGCAAAAGTGACACGAAGCCATGAGACACAATTTATGGAGGAAAATCAACGTGATATCCAGGATCCATCGATGCCCGTCGATAACCGTTCATTTCGTGGCAAAATTTGCATAGTCAAAATATTGGACAAGGACCAGGTTTATGCCCTATCCGTTGAATATTGTTACCCTGACCACGTTAACAGAAATTACGTCAAGAAACAGCTCACTGCAAGGTCACCTAGAGTTGAAAAATACATGGTTGTGAAAGGGTTAATAAAGAGCACCGCTAAAACAATATCACAAGTTCTGGCTTCACCACGCAACTTTCGAGCCAGTCTCCAGAGTGCCTCGAGTGTAAAGAGAAAATTTCCTGTATGTTTTGTGCGCAGATAACAACGATAATGGAGCTCCACGACTCGCGCCAGAATCGGGGGAAAACCTGAGCCTCACGTGGCAGTGGAACGCATGCGAGGGTGCTGGCCTTGACAACATGGGGAACACCTGTTTCCTCAATGCCACCCTGCAGTGCCTCACTTACACCGCACCACTGGCAAACTACCTGATCTCCAGGCACCACTCAGGAAGATGTGAGTTCCCAGAACACTTTGAAATACCAAGCTGAAAATAATTGTGTTCTGTGAAGATGTCCTTGCTGTGTGCTGCACCTACAGCTGAGCTGTTTGATCGGTGTTGTACTGATAGCATGTGCCACCTCTGCCTCATTTCACAGGTACATATAATGGATTTTGCATGATGTGCATAATGGAAAGGCACACCATTGCAACATTCAGCTCCAAGGGTAAGGTCATCAAGCCCTTGGAAATCGTCCAAAACCTCAAACGTGAGTTCTGTTCAGTACAACACAATTGTGCACATTGAATTTAGAACATATTCATTGGGTGGCAGAGTGGCGCATTGGTAAAACGTTTCCCTTGTAACCTTGTGTTCAAACCGCTTATGACCTCCATCCATTTACCCACAGGGATCGCCAAACACCTGCAGTTTGGCAAACAGGAGGACGTGCATGAGTTCTTCTGCTACATCGTAGAAGCTCTGCATCTCTCCTGCCCAATCAACCACCACAAGTAAGTAGTGCACGTCCTAGGCCACTGGTTCCCAACCTGTTACCAAAAATTCACAACAAAGTTTATAGAATATTATTTAAATAAGCGCTCGGCTGCAAAGTAACGTAGGGTCGAAACAAAAAGGAGTATAACTCTCCCATGAGCGCACTTGGTAAAGATGATGCATCTGGAAGCCACCGAATGTGTGATGTCATTCATTTCCACGTGCAGGCCAGAAGAACATGTGGCGAAGACCTCGGTGATTCACCAGATCTTCACAGGGCAGCTAAAATCGACAGGTGTGTGCCAGCTCCATGTGCAAAATCATCGCTGCAAGTAGCAATCACACCGAGTATGACGACGCATGCTGCACAGTGCAGATGAACCCTGCACTCATACGCATGTACCCAGCAGGACATAAGCAAAACACACAAATACAGAGATCTCCCTGAAGCCTTAACAGAATGCTGGAGCAATTGCTATTAGCAAGTACCTATGTAGGCCAACAGGGCACATGACAAGGTGGTGTGGCTAGCACCATGCCCGGCCACCTTCGGGTGGCTAGCACCAGTGCTGATGTTACACAATGCACCAGATACTAATTTGAGGCTGAATCGACCGTGAGCGAGGATCGAACTCAGTTCACCAGTGCGCTAACCGCTATATTTCCACTCCCCGCACAATAGAAAAATGCACAAGCACACAGACACAACAACCCATTTGATCAGATACAAACACATTTTATTCGATTCTGCTAATCAGAATGCTAACTTCCTCTAATTGCACGTGTGGATGTGTGCGCGTGCGTTTACTTGTGTTCCACAGTGGAGTGCACGCAGTGTTCCTGCACCTCGGACAGATTCGAAAACTGCCTGGACATCAGTCTTCACATCAACGTGAGAATCGAGGAATTCTTGATTTAATTAAATGGTATCTTTGCTCGTGACGAGTTTCGAATTTAAACGTTGGGATGAATATTTTCTCATTTTCAAGCAACACTTTTGATCTTTTTCGGATCGTGTACATTACACTAGTCGCGTCACTCAAACACATTAAGTTTGCCCATCGTCTGGAATGCTGCACATTGGATGAATCTGAAAATTGGGAGCACGTCCTTAATTACTGTCAACTAATGATAATGCCCTCTTATGTCACACAACAGCCAGTACAACATAAGGACTCACTGTTTTAACGGCTGCAAAATGTTTCCAGTGTTCTTTTCAAGCACTCATTTGCCTTCACATCGTTCTATTTGACAGAATTCGCCAGATCTGCTGACTGCTTTTGCAGATTTCACCAAGACAGAGACACTGGACGAATACACTTGCCAAAGGTGAGTATGGCACGACGTCAATGTCACGCGAGTCTGTCTACTTTGTCACGCCAACATATTTGTACAGTTATTCACTGGGCATCTCGGTCATTAAACTGACGCTGCTGCTTTTTGGTGCGCAGGTGCTGTTGCAAGGTGAAGGCCACGAAGAGGATGAGCCTTCACCATCTCCCGAACGTCTTGGCCCTCTCCATCAAGAGATATGACCTGTTTGGAAACAAGATCAATCGGGTAATGTTTGGTTAATATACAAGTTTTTTTTACATTTCTCCTAAAATGTGGCTGCATTTTCTCCAATTTCTCATTGCATGTTTTTGTGCTGCTTCCTTTTTGAGTAATTTCTGTGATTTATTTCGCGTTATTTCTTTTGCCACGGTTTTAACCGAGATCACTCGTACAAATGTGACTTTTCATGTTCTCTCGAGCGCCCACCTGGTTAATCTACCTAAACTGGGCTCTATGGCGGTGAAATCTTAACTCCCTCCCCAAGCATACAGGTCGTGGGTTTGATCCCGATCCTAATGCCTGTATATTTGGAGTTTGCATGTTCTCCCTGTATTCACGTGGGTTTTTCTCCGGGTCCTCCAGTTGCTTCTAGAATATTTGGCTGCTAAAACTATTCACAGTGAAAAGCCACTTTGTTGAGCTATCATTTGTGGCTAGATCGCTTCTGAGAAAGAGCTATATAGTTCAGTCAGCATTACCTGGTAAAGTAAAAAAATAGAACAAAAATTATAATCAATAACTCGACCCTGCATCATTCTTCCCCTCTTCCCTGCCTAACACCATCTCTGTTTCTGCATCACTGCCTCCTTCCGCACCACTGCAGCATTGCCCGTACCCAGAGCACCTGGACGTGCGGCCATTCATGTCGCAGCAGGAGGACGCAGACCCTGTAGTGTACAGGTTATACTCAGTCCTTGTGCACTCCGGGAAATGCAGCACAGAGGGACATTACTACTGTTACAACAAGGTGATGTACTGCATTCATTATTACACAATCACACGCCAATCATTCGTACGCGTAGATCCTTTAAATAATTCGATTCAGTGAATAAAATCAAAACGATTCCTGCTCCTATGAGCCATGAGGTGGTGCTCATCTCCCATTTATAGGCCTCAGCCAGTGGTGAAAATTGTCCTTTGCTGTGACTGAGGGAGAGCGTATGCATAGAACAACCACTGGTGACTTCACCAAAAATGTGTAGTTACTTTATTGACCCTGGATAGATGATGGACCAAGTGAAGTCCCAACCAGGATTTGAACTTTCAAATGTAATAAATTATTTTTATGGATTATCGGTTCGATTACTCAACTTATAGGACAACACAATAATAGGTGGAATAAGAGGGTCACCTCTGTTCCTCATGTGTCATTTTACAAATATATGGGGAGTTTAGGTGCAATTGGATAATCGTCGTAATTAATCTTCGATGTTGTTTGCATACAGATCTGCGATGGGAGATGGTTCCGGATGGACGACGACTTGGTGACGCCGGTCGACACCAGGGTGGTCATGGAGAAACAGGCATACATCCTCTTCTACGTCAGGTGAGTAACCCACGAGTTGTATTTGTGGATATGCACACAAGTGTGGTCAATGTGGAAGAGTAGACCAAATATCATCCAGAGTTTGTCTACTCGAGGATCCTCTGCCAGCAGTGGCATGAGCAAGAAATTTGAGCCACGCCGTTATCATTATAACTTTAACCTAAGTTGGGCAGGTTGCCTTCCACCTTTGCTGTTAAGGCTCGATCTCTGTTGAGCTCACGGGAAGTTCACCAGGTTGCCCTTTGGGCCAATGAAACTCACGTAGCGGTCGTTCCATGTGCTGTGTGCAGGTCTCCAGAGATGAAGGCCATACCCGTGTGCAGTCAAATCAACGGCGGACATGGGAAATGGCATCAAAAGAGGCGGCAGCGACGACCCCCGACCCCGGCGATCAACCGTCATCACTGATGGATGATATCACAAGGGACGTGGTCAAGTTGCTGCCCCTGCCACCACCGCTGCCACCACTGCAAGGGTGATGCACCCCGGGTCCTGATGAATACCGCTGATACAACACAGCCCAGCAGCGCCAGCACCACATCCACAAAGAAGATTATTACCATTGTAAATGTGTACATTTTATAATTTTGTGAATACAATACGTACTTTAAAATAAAAAAGTTTGAATCAATTTCTTATTCTTGGGAATGATTCTGTATGTAGTTCGTAAGGCCATGTCCAGATCTAATAGCCAAGGGACATCCATACAGCAACGTGAACCTATGAAATGACTTAAATTTCGATTTAAAGCTTTCGTGACTGCAATGATTCATCTTCTTTGGTTCTTTCGGTAAAGTCACGTAAAATGAGAATAAAATAATAAATTGATAAAATAAAATAACACAATAATATTCTCACGACGTTTCGGCCACAACAACGATGGCAGCTATACAAAAATAAAAAGAGATCCCACCAACAGCCTGGTCACCAAATCGAACAAAATCATCTCTGATTCAACAGCATTAATTGATGAGATCAAACAGTTCTCGTTGAAACCCTCTGCTGCCAGACCACCAAGATTATATGGCCTTCCAAAGATACACAAAGAAGATACACCCCTTCGTCCCATCGTCTCTACTATCAACTCCCCCACCTACAAACTGGCACGTTTTCTTGCTGATATACTGCGACCTTTCACTGGAAAAACCACCTCTGCGGTACTAAATTCTACTCACCTGGTATCGACAATCAAAGGCATTTCCCTGTCCCCAGACGACCTGCTTGTCAGTTTTGATGTGGTGTCCTTGTTCACCAAAGTCCCGGTACCTGACACCATCGCTATCATTGAAGACCTGGTTCATCAAGGACTGCATACTGATGTACCCCCCCTGGTGAGACATTGCTTAACCAACACATACACTTCACCTGGAATGGAACTTTCTACAAACAAACTGAGGGCACCCCAATGGGCTCCCCCTATCTCCGGTTGTAGCCAACGTATTCATGGAAAAATTTGAAACTGACGCCATCCAGACTGCCACTCTACGCCCGACCTTATGGAAGAGGTACGTTGATGACACCTTTGTCATCTGGCCACATGGCCAGCCTGCTCTAGACCAATTCCGCGACCACATCAATTCCATACACCCAGCCATCAGATTTACCATGGAGGTCGAAAAAGATGGCAAACTACCCTTTTTGGATGTCTTAATTAAAAGGAGACATGATGGTTCAATGAGCCACTCTGTCTACAGGAAAGCTACCCATACAGATGCTTACTTGAAACCGGATTCCCACCACCATCTATCCCAGAAGAACTCCCTCATCAAGACTCTATACCATAGAGCCCAATGCATTTCCGACCAGGAACACATTACCAGTGAACTCAAGCACGTACACCAGGCTCTCAGGGCTAATGGTTACTCCGACTACACAATCCGCAAAGCCATCACTCCAGTCATGAAGAAGGATCCTCTTGTGGAGCCACTCAGAACCATCACCTAACCCTACATTGCAGGGGTCACTAAAAAGATCTCCAAGATCCTGAATAAACACAAGATCCAGGTCCGATTCAACACAGTACATAAAATCCGTGATTTAGTTCCATCTGTAAAAGATGCTGTTCCAGACATACAGTACCCGGGCGTTTACAAACTAAAGTGCCTCTGTGGTAGTAGCTACATTGGAGAAACCAAACGACATATCTCGGACCGCATCCGCGAACATAAAGCAGACTTGAAACACGGTAGGACGAACTCCTCTGCCGTGGCAGATCACTGTTATAATTCAGTGGGCTCACATGACATTGACTTCTCCAAGACGGAGGTTCTTTGCAAACCAACCGGCTACCATGAGAGATTCGTTCATGAGGCCATTCACATATACAAACACAGAGGCAATTTCAACCGAGAAGATGGATTCTGGCTTAGTAACCATTGGAAAGATGTTTTAAATCATTTCTGTTCTTAATTAATTGCATTTTACGATGACCTTCAGACCGCAGCTCTTTCGCCAGCATTGACTCTTAATATCTCTCACACCACGGTTAATGGTATGGTTTACAACATGGAGTATGATAGCGCCTCGCAGCTATCTCTCTCCCCCTCCTCTGTTCCGACCATGGATGAACTCGTCCGTCTGAACGGGGCCCGTAGCTATACGTGGTGCTAAAGTTGAGGGTAAGAATCCACCCATTTTTTCGCCATATAGCATTGTGATATATAACGACTTATTGTTGGTAGCTTAGCTGATTGGAGAATATAGAGTTTATTGATAACATTAAGGTAATTTATATTTTAGTTTTTTTTATTGGTTGACTATATAGTACTGTGAATAGCTCAGATGTGTAGGCCTTGACTTCAACATAGTCATTTCTGTGACCAGTCACTAGCTAATCACTCAGTTATTTCAATGCTAAATTCGCCTAGTTATTTCAATGCTAAATTCTCCTGTTTGATTTGTACTAAGTGCCTCGGTGAATGTGTATGCTCTGACTTTAACGTAGCTATTTCTGTGACCAGTTACAAGCTAATCACTCAGCTATTTCAATGCTAAATTCTATGCTAATTCCTTTGTCAAGGGGTGCCTCTGCGGATGTGTATGCTTTAACTTAGCTATTTCAATGCTAAATTCTATGCGAATTCCTTTATCAAGGGGTGCCTCTGCGGATGTGTATGCTTTAACTTTTAACATAGCTATTTCTGTGACCAGTCACAAGCTAATCACTCAGCCATTTCAATGCTAAATTATATGCTAATTCCTTTGTCAAGGCGCTTTGTTTCCTCTCACACAGCTTAAAGGTCGTGATCTGAACGTGGCTCTTTCACTCCAGCGCTGTCCTACCAGACAGTCTCGTCCCTTCATCTGATGAAGGCCGCTTGTGTTGTGGCCGAAACGTCGTGAGAATATTATTGTGTTATTTTATTTTATCAATTTATTATTTTATTCTCATTCTAAGTGACTTTATGAAATGACTACTGCATTATTTCTATGTTTAATAAAGTAGTGAATTTTGATGGCTGTTTTGCCATGCAGTTCAGATACCCACTTAATCCACGAGATGGCATCACTTCAGTGGTTGCAAATTCCAAATGTAGGGGCAAAAACAGTGAATTATTTGATAAACATTTGAAATGAGAGGTGTTGTATGCATGTTGAATTTATTTCGCACCATATGTAGCCGAGTGTATCAAGTAACACACTCATTAGGCGTATTTATCCGAAAGTGTGATTAAACATGCTACCTTACATTGTACCAATTACTGCTCTGGCCCATGGACTAAATAGCTCGATTACAACGGCTACATTTGAATGCATTAATTCCGCACGTAAATATACAATGACCAACGGTGTGTGGCTGCATTACCACAAGAGCTCCATGATAGAGTCAATGAAGCCTACAATCTCAATTTAATTGCCAGCTATGGGGAGCATCACTGGCTCGTGATACCTGAACCGATCCTACCACCCTGCACTCACCAGCGTGATGAAGTATGGCTCAACTCCTAGGAAATGTGTTTTTCGCCACACACTACACTATACATCACACCACATACGCTACACTTGACACCACACTACACTTTCCATCACATTTAATTTATTATACACGCTTTATGCAACACCACCTAAACAACACACAGTACAAAATATACACTGTACAACACACTATTCATATTCTAGATTTTAAGCTTTCGTGACTGCAAGGATCCATACTCTTTGGTTCTATTCGGTAAAGTCACGTAGGTAAAAAATAAAATAACAAAAATCACGACGTTTCAGCCACAACACAAGTGGCCTTCATCAGGTGAAGGGACCGTGCTGTCATGAGGACAGCGTTGGAGTGAAAACAGCCAAGCCCAGGTCGCATCCTTTATGCTGTGTGGGAGGAAGCAAAACGCTTTGACAAAGCAATTAGCATAAAAATGAGCATGATGTACGTAGGAGGTGCATGGGCCATGATGGACCAGGAACGGGTGGGGACCATGACGGACCAGCAGCGGGGGGGGGGGGGGGAGTAGAGTGAGTGGAGTGAGTGAGTGGAGTGAGTGGAGTGAGTGAGTGGAGTGAGTGAGTGGAGTGAGTGAGTGGAGTGAGTGAGTGGAGTGAGTGGAGTGAGTGAGTGGTGTGAGTGAGTGAGTGGAGTGAGTGGAGAGAAATAAGCAGCTGTGAAAGTTTGGGATACCAATACTTGAAAAAATTTACTGTACCATTGAAAATTAGTTTAATGTTTGGTTTCATTTAGAACATCTTTCCAATGATTTCTTAATTTGAAACCATCCTCTCGGTTGAAATTGTGTCCGTGTTTGTAAATCTGAATTGCCTCGTGGACAAATCTCTGATAAAAACCCGTGGGTTTGCAGAGAACCTTGGTATCGGAGAAAACTATATCGTGATCACCCACAGCGTTGTAACAGTGGTCAGCTACGGCAGAAGAATTCGTTCTGCCGTGTTTCAAATCTAATTTGTGCTCGCGAATTCGGTCAGAGACATGTTGCTTCGTCTCCCCGATATAGCAATCACCACAAGTGCAGCTCAATTTGTAAACCCCGGGGTACTGAAAGTTAGGAACGACATCCTTCACGGATGGGATCAGGTCACGGATTCTGTGTACTGTATTGAACCGGACCAGGATCTTGTGTTTGTTTAGAATTTTGTAGATATTTTTAGTAACGCCTGTTATATATGGTTCTGTGATGGGTTTGACCGGAGTATCAAGTGGTTGTTTCTGTATGGAGGGAGAAACAGCTTGGCGGATGGTACGGTCAGAGTATCCGTTTCTCTTGAGGGCCAGGTGTACATGTTTTATTTCACTGGTCAGGTGGTATTGGTCCGAAATGCAATGTGCCCTGTGGTATAACGTTTTGATGAGAGAATTATTTTGAGCTGGGTGGTGGTGGGAATCAGGTTTCAAGTAGGAATCTGTGTGGGTGGGTTTCCTGTAGACAGAATGCCCCAGTGAGCCATCAGGTCTCCTCTCAAACAGAACATCCAAGAAATGTAGCTTGCCATCTTTCTCCACTTCCATGGTGAACTTGATGGTGGGATGTCTAGAATTGATGTGGTGTAGGAAAAGGTTCAAAGCTGGGAGGCCATGTGGCCAAATGACGAAAGTGTCATCCACATATCTCTTCCACAGGGAAGGTCTGAGGGTGCAAGTCTGGATGGCGTCTGATTCAAATTTCTACATCAAAACATTGGCTATCACTGGTGATAAGGGAGAACCCATGGGGGTACCCTCATTTTGTTTGTAGAAGGTGCCATTCCAAGTAAAGTAGGTATTGGTGAGGCAGTGTCTAATCAGTGCAGGTGTATCGGGCCTAGTCCATGTTGTACCAAATTTTCAATTATTTCAATGGTATCAGGTGCCGGGTCCTTGGTAACAGGGAGACCACATCGAAGCTGACAAGGATATCGTCAGGGGACAGTACAACGTAGATGATATCATCTCTCAGGTCGATGTGGCCCTTAAAGGCATAGGACACATCCAAGCAGACGTTACGAGAGCTGAAATAGCCACTATTCTCAAGAATGCTAAGAAACCCATTAGCAACATCAGCAAAAATGAACGCTCTGAACTCGCGAATTTAAAAAACAGAAGTGATATATAGGAATAGGTTTTACCCTTTTAACTGGCACAAAAACGGACACCTTTATTCAAGGCATCATGTTTGCAATAACCACAACACAAGCAGTCAAATGTTTGCATTTTGGTTATTGCAAACATGATGCCTTGAATAAAGGTGTCAGTTTTTGTGCCAGTTAAAAGGGTAAAACCTATTCCTATATCTTGTTACTGGCAAAGGAGGTCTCATAATGTAGAAGTGATATAGTCATCCTCTCAGCCGACAAAGGCAACGCTACTGTAATAATGGATAAAGATTCGTACAACAACAAAATCCAGAACCTACTCAACAATGGAAGTCACTCAAAAATTAAAAATGACCCTACTAATAGGCTAACTATAAAAACCAACAAGATCATCACAAGTTCGACCTCCCTAATCAAACCAACTAAACGTCCCTCCTTAAAACCTTCTGCTGCAAGACCCCCTAGATTCTATGGTCTCCCCAAGATTCATAAAGAAGGCACTCCACTACGACCCATCGTATCCACGATCAACTCCCCTACCTATAAGCTAGCACGTTTTCTGTCAGATACCTTGCTACCTTTCACTGGCAAGACCTCCTCAGCAGTACTTAACTCAGCTCATTTAGTCTCTATGGTCAAAGACGTTGTACTGTCCCCTGACAATATCCTTGTCAGCTTCGATGTGGTCTCCCTGTTCACCAAGGTCCCGGTACCTGATACCATTGAAATAATTGAAAATTTGGTACAACATGGACTAGATCCCGATACACCTGTGCTGATTAGACACTGCCTCACCAATACCTACTTTACTTGGAATGGCTCCTTCTACAAACAAAATCAGGGTACCCCCATGGGTTCTCCTTTATCACTAGTGATAGTCAATGTTTTCATGGAGAAATTTGAATCAGACGCCATCCAGACGTCCACCCTCAGAACTTCCCTGTGGAAGAGATATGTGGATGACACTTTAGGCATTTGGCCACATGGCCTCCCAGCTTTCAACCTTTTCCTATACCACATCAATTCTAGACATCCCGCCATCAAATTCACCATGGAAGTGGAGAAAGAAGGCAAGCTACCATTCTTAGATGTTCTGTTTGAGAGGAGACCTGATGGCTCACTGGGGCATTCTGTCTACAGGAAACCCACCCACACAGACTCCTACTTGAAACCTGATACCCACCACCAGCTCAAAATAATTATCTCAACAAAACGTTCTACCACAGGGCACATTGCATTTTGGACCAACACCACCTGACCAGTGAATTAAAACATGTACACCTGGCCCTCAAGAGAAACAGATACTCTGACCTTACCATCCGCCAAGCTGTTTCTCCCTCCATACAGAAACAACCACTTGATACTCCGGTTAAAACCATCACAGAACCATATATAACAGGCGTTACTCAAAAGATTTCCAAAATTCTAAACAAACACAAGATCCTGGTCCGTTTCAATACAGTACACAGAATCCGTGACCTGATCCCATCCGTGAATGATGTCGTTCCTGACTTACAGTACCCCGGGGTTTACAAATTGAGCTGCACTTGTGGTGATTGCTATATCGGGGAAACGAAGCGACATGTCTCTGACCGAATTCGCGAGCACAAATCAGATTTGAAACACGGCAGAACGAATTCTTCTGCCGTAGCTGACCACTGTTACAACGCTGTGGGTGATCACGATATAGTTTTCTCCGATACCAAGGTTCTCTGAAAACCCACGGGTTTTTATCAGAGATTTGTCCACGAGGCAATTCAGATTTACAAACACGGACACAACTTCAACCGAGAGGATGGTTTCAAATTAAGCAATCATTGGAAAGATGTTCTATATCAAACCAAACATTAAACTAATTTTCAATGGTACAGTAAATTTTTTCAAGTAGTGGTATCCCAAACTTTCACAGCTGCTTATTTATCTCCACTCACTCCACTCACTCACTCCACCCACTCACTCCACCCACTCACTCCACCCACTCACTCCACCCACTCACTCCACCCACTCACTCCACTCACTCACTCCACCCACTCACTCCACCCACTCACTCCACCCACTCACTCCACCCACTCACTCCACCCACTCACTCCACTCACTCACTCCACTCACTCACTCACTCCACTCACTCATTCACTCCACTCACTCACTCCACTCACTCCACTCACTCACTCTACATCCCCCCCCCCCGCTGCTGGTCCATCATGGTCCCCACCCGCTCCTGGTCCATCATGGCCCATGCACCTCCTACGTACATCATGCTCATTTTTATGCTAATTGCTTTGTCAAAGCGTTTTGCTTCCTCCCACACAGCATAAAGGACGCGACCTGGGCTTGGCTGTTTTCACTCCAACACTGTTCTCATGACAGCACGGTCCCTTCACCTGATGAAGGCCACTTGTGTTGTGGCCGAAACGCCGTGATTTTTGTTATTTCATTTTTTACCTACGTGACTTTACCGAATAGAACCAAAGAGTACACTATTCATACTATACTTGACACTTCACACAACACTATATATGACACAGACTGTACTATCCACGTTATTGCACACTATACAGCATAAATTACAGACACTACACGATAAACCACAAACTACAGACACTACACTATACACAACACTGTATACCACACTGCACGACACACTCCACACACAATACTCACTTTACACCACTCTCCAGTACATTACAACCCAGACACAAAATATAAACCGAAAACAATACCGTAAAGGACGACCCCTGTGGAGACGAAGCGATGAATGAGTTCACGTGCAAGAGATGGACGGACGGTGGGAGCGATGGACCGTGAGTGAGGGCGACTGGTGGAAGATGCCTTCATCCAGCAGTGGAGAGACAATGGCAGGAGCCGACTGCAACGCGCGGCGGCACTCTCCCTCTTGAGTTTTGTGAATCTACAGAGGCACAGAAATCACAGAGACGGTTGCCTACAGCCACATTCCCCGAAACCCATGAGACGCGTCAGAAAGTAAGACGCACAAATCTGGTGACAAGTAAAAGATCCCCCGTGTAGCCTGTAACAGACTGTTGGGGCAAGTGCTGTTAGAGTGAGTAAGCAGCACCTATGAAAGATGAAAGCCAGCAGGGCACACGAGGGGGCGGGTGGTCAACAACCACGCCCGGCCGCCTTTGTCTCCGCAGCGGCGATGTTTACTGCACACCGCACCGCGAACTAATTTGAGACTGAGTCGACCTAGGGGAGGCCCACAACCGGTTTAGATAATCGTCACCTGCTGTTGGTGGTCGTGAGTGGGAATCGAACTCGGTTCGCCGGGTTCGTAGAGTGCGCTAACCACTGCTCCAGCGCTCTACAAAGACAAAGCTCCCCCGTGTAGCCTGTAACAGACTGTTGGGGAAAGTGCTGTTAGCGAGTTGCACCTATGAAGTCCGGAAACTGCACACGAGGCGTTGGGTTGGTCAGCACAACGCCCGGCCGCCTTTGTATCCCTACACACACACACCGGATTGTAAGTTGCTCCCCCGACTTTTGCTTCACACTCGTGGGAGCCGGGCAGAGAGAGAGGAGGCGTCTGTCGTGTGTTGGGAGCGATGGTGCAGCGGTTAACGCTGCGCTACGAACCCGGTGACCCGAGTTCGAGTCCCGATCACGGCCACCAATACCAGGTGACGATTAACTGAACCGTTCCCGGGCCTCCCCAAGGTTGACTCAGCCTCAAATGAGCACCTGGTGCAGTGTGTAAACATCGCCACTGGGAAGACAAAGGCGGCTGGCCTTCATAGGTGCTCGTTAACAGCAATTGCCCTCAACAGTCTGTTAAGGTAATACGGGAAGTCTGTGTCTTGTATCTCGTTTGACCCCAGGCTGAGTGGACGCGACTCGCTGTGATGCGTAAACCTCCGCCCTCCAGTGGCCACATTGGTTAATTTCACTGCACCTGCTGAATCATTATCAGAATGAAACTAAAACTAGACTATTGTTTTTACGTTGCCAGGTAAGGCCCGCTGAGCTACATAGCTCTTTTTCAGAAGCGACCTGGCCATAGTTGATAGCTCAACGAAATGGCTTATTATGTGGACATTTATAGCAACCAAATACTCTAAACGCATGTTTATAAATGTGAAGGGGAGAACCCGGAGAAGAAAAACGACGCGACCCTGGGGAGAGAGACATGCAAACATCAAATATACAGAAGGTGTTAGCATCGGGATCGAATCCACGACCTCCTGCACACCAGGCGAGGTAGTTAATATCTCGCCACCGCGGCACCCAAAATAGGCGGATATAAGAGTCCATGGGGGGGTCCAGAATATTTTAACCGGTTCTGGGCACCCCCTAGGTCGACTCAGCCTCAAATGAGTACCTGGTTCCCTGTGTAAACACCAGCATTTGGCAGACAAAGACGGCCGGACAAGGTGCTGGCAACCCACCCATCAGAATAATCGGCTATGATCTATCCACTGCTGGATGGTGGACTCCTCCAAATCCGTCGTCACCTGTCACGAACTGGTGCCGCAACAATCCATGTCATCTCCAGCGCGTGAGCGGATGTCGTCGCTCCATCTCCGCGCTGGATTTCCTCCCCGCGGGCGCGTTCACACCCTTTTGGTGTCTCTCCGTCGTTAGTCTCGACCACTGGTCGTCGTCTCTTCTCGTGACGAGTCCTGTGTGGCTGGCTTCACTGGCGAGAGGAGCGGTGGTGCAGTGGTTAACGTGCTGTGTTATGAACGGAGTTTGATTTATGGCCACGGTTAACAGTGGAAAGTAATACTAGAACCGATCCTGCCCACTTCTCCTTCCCCCCCCCCCCCACCCCGCTCACCTTCACCAACACTGAACACCGTGGGGGAAGTAAAATCAACCATCGCCAACATGGCGTGGGGGAGGTCTTCATCCAGCAGGGGACTGACAAAGGCGCTGTAAACTATACATTATTTTTATTTAATTATTGCAGTACTCAAAGACTGTCTACATAGTAACTGAGCCAATGCATTTTCAACCCAGCTTGTTTTCAATTTCTATCCTTGTGATGAGGCCAATGGGTCTGTCGTTCTTCAAGTCAAGTTTATATATATCAACGTTGAAGCGAGCAGTGGGTGGGGAACATTTTCCTTACTGAGGACCGAATAGGAGTTTTTGCGGGCCAATACAAAACCCCTACATGAACTTAACAGACTGTTGGGGCAAGTGCTGTTCCCTAGCACCTATGAAGACAAATACGGCATATGAGGGGGTGGGTGGCCAAAACTTCACCCAGCCGCCTCTGTGTCTCCCCAGTGCTGATATTTACACACCGCACCGGGTAACTCATTCGAAGGCTGAGTCGACCTAGGAGATGCCCAGGACCGCTTCAAATATCCGCACTGTTATTGGTCGCGAGTAATCATATAAATTAATACAGCAGTCACTTTTAATAAAATAAACATTTAACAAATTACTTTCTGATCTGGATTCAAAACTGAATTTTGAAGATCACATTGATTATATTGGAAAAAAGACAAAAATAAAAATTGGTTTTCTGTATCGACACAAGCACTGCTTCCCCCCAATGTTCCGTTTGGAATTGATAAAAGCTACCATTCTGCCTCTACTTGACTACTGTGACATCGTGTATAAATCAGCCCCAAGCACTGTACTGAAGAAGCTTGATTCCATCTATCACTCGGCCTTAAGATTTACATTGAACTGCCCATATAGGACTCACCACTGTGATCTCTACATTGGGTCAAACTTAACATATCTTAATGTTCGACGGCTTGTGCACCAGATCTTATTTATTCACGATGAACTTACAAAAAAATCCGCAGACTACCTGCTGGATCTCCTCTCTGTTTCAAAGAACAAATTTGACCTCAGGTCTTCGCTCATTTGCCAGCTTCACCTTCCCTATTGCCGTACAAAAACTCGAGGAAGGGCCTTTGCTATTGATGCCCCCAGAGTCTGGAATGCTATTGCCAATAAACTGCAACTTGAATCTCTACCAATGAGATCTTCTCTCAAAACTGCTCTAGAGGAGTTGTACACCCCTAGCTGCCACTGTTATTCATTGGCGTAAAATAAAATAAAATGTTTCGCTCCGGATGACGCTGCCAAGTATTATGTATTTTGATTTAGCGTGCTGATCTTAAAGGTGCATTGAAAAATTTGATACTCCGACCGATGCTTCTGTTGTTGTGGAGTAACTAATGCAGCCAGCTATGTTTCTAGGGTTTGGTGTTACATGTTATTTATGTAGTTTATTGTAAAAATTCGGTTACAGCCCTTGTGATCACTGTTACGTTGCAATTATAGCTTTATTTTTTGGTGATTAGGAAAACGTTTTTTGGCTTGGACATGTTTGTTTTGTTGCAGTACGGAGTTAGACTGATGGCCTTAATCTAAGTTTTTGTGGTTATTGTTGTTTGACTTGCATCCCACTGGGATTTTTTGCACACAGCGTTGGTGTACGGTGCTTTTTTTTTCAAGGATTTTCTGTTTGCACAGTCACATAGTCACTTTAAGATGTTTTTCTTGTTCGTGTTTTTGTTTTTTTGTTTGTTGTGGTTGCACCCGCTTCAAGAGCCGGATGGCTCACAGGGCTATACCAAAATAAACTGAAATATAGAATTATTGTAAAATGGTTAAACCATTACAGTATTATGATTTAAGCCTTAAGACAAATAATTAATGATTTGCCTCAAAACTTTAATTACAGCATATTTCCCTATCGATTTTCTTGTAATCATATACAAACATGCAAAAGAGTTTTTTTTTTTAATCGTGTAAGCTACGGAACTATGTTATTGTGAGTGTTTAAATATACATATCACATATTTAACATGCTTTTATAGACTTTAACAGCTATAAATGCTATATTTATTTCAAAAATATTTTTTATACAGAATTCTTACCAATCATATCGACTTTTGATTCTAGTCATAATTCCGCGTTTTGAGAATTACCTCAACTATATAACTGTTACTATGAATGTTGACATTAGCAACTTTAATCTGTAATGTTATTAAAGATTTACCTCAGAACGCTTGCAGACGCGTTAAATGCTTAATCAAATAACTCTATGCGTACAAGTGGTGACCGTATCCCACTGCTACTTAACTCCAAGTATAATACATTAAACCAACCCAGTGACCCTTTATTTCACGTACCTGCACGCAAAAAGCGACACTTTGATTTCAGCCCTTTCCACTGGGGCGGAGACGGAGAGACGGAACGAGTTTGACGTGCAAGAGACGGACGCACGCTGGGAGCGAGGGACCGTGAGCGACGACCGGTGGAAGATGCCTTCATCCAGCAGTGGAGAGACAATGGCAGAAGCCGACTGTGACGCGCGACACTCTTCTCCCTGTTGAGCGACGCGGCGTCTCTCGTTCCTCGTCTCTACTCTCAGCAGACACCGACACAGAGGCCGCGAGGCCTTCCCGCGTGCCTACACGCCGCCCACGGGCACGTGGTTATTTTACCTCAGCTGAACAAATATTTGAGGCAAACATTAATTTGTGACGAAGAAACGACAACAATCCGACGAGTGGCAACTCTCCCTGCGCTTGTACTCACGCAAACGTTAACCATAACTGTGAACAAAAGTTGAGTAACTTTCATCGCGGCACAAATCATTATCACGATTGCTCCTATCTCCGAGAATGTCCGTGTCTCCGAGCTCTCGACAAGATGGCGATTCCCGCCAATCTATGCCGCGGCCACTTTCCCTTACGAAGATGCCTGCTCCTGTTTCCCTTGGTGATGCTGCCCCTTGCACTGCCCTATCCAAGATGGCAGGTCCTTTTAATTCTCAGGGGACTTGTTTTCCATTACGAAGATGGCCGTTAGTGCCTCTTCACTGGGGCGTCTCGGGTTCAGCTGGCGCTTTGCATTACCCTTACCAAGATGGCCGTCGCCGCCAAATCTCGTAAAAAGGTCGCCGGTACCGTTTTGTACGATGAAACACAATCCTCGTGAATAAAGAAATTGAGAGGCTACATGACATAGGGAGGTGGAACCACAACGGGGAACTGCAGAGATTAGACTCCCGACCCATGCTGCTGAATGTGAACGTTAAGAGCACCACTGAGTGGACGGAGCCCCGCCCCTACAGCTCGTGGCTGTGACGTGCGGCGTGATCGACGGGCAGCCACGAGGCTGTCGGTTGGGGCAATTAAACACAGGAATGAGATAATAGACAAATAGGGGAGAAATAGCAGTTAGAGTTCTGTTAAGCCTGGAGGGGAGAGGGAGTGGCTGCGAAGTCAAACTTAGACGTTACACCAGTGCTGCGGGGATTATTACATTAAGTGAAGCGATTTGAAGGCAGTTTTAAATGTATTTTGCTTAGAGACAAGGACGGTGTCATTTGCAAGAGTAACTTAAGTCACCAAAATTACAAATACAAGAACATAAAGTACAACAATCATCTCGATTGAATATATCGTGAGACAAAGCATGCAAAAGGGCACAATCATAGATCAATATAAACTAAAATACATTTCCTGCAACGAATGTTATCTTGAGATAAATTACTTTTAAAAACAATTCATTATTAAGATTCGTTCAATTACAGACATAAAATGAATAGAGGGTGCTTGTTGCACAGGCAACGAGAATCACATTCCCACGGGGCACCATGTGACCTCAGTGCGCTGTGACATCAGTGTGACGTCACCATTATATCACGAATACATAGACCGTGTGACTCCAGTGCAATGACATCACTGTGACGTCACCATTATATCACGATTACATACACAACCATGTGACTCCAGTGCAATGACATCACTGTGATGTCACATCCGCCCACAAATTCAGTTGCTCATCTGGCACCGTGAGGGTCAGACGTGTTCTGGGTTTTCTGTTGCAAATTTTTCAAAAAATCAAATCCAGCCATCATCATCTTGAGGACACGTTTTTGGATGCATTTTTATACTTTGCAACCACATCGCCACAATGTCGAAGGCCAAGAAAAAGGGCTTCATTAAACATCTCAAGAACATCTTCTGTTGCTTCTGCAGTGTTTCAGATGATGAGGTTTATGAGCCAAGCAGCTGTGTTCAGAGCTCTGCAGCAAGCCATGAGACGAGCCCAGTGGCTAGTCATGAGAAGACCGAGGTGGCAAGTCTTGAGGTGAGGCCAGTGGCTAACAATGAGATGGGCCTGGAGACAAGCCGCGAGGTGGACACAGTGGATAACCGTGAGATGAGCCTGGTAGCTAGCCATGAGATAGGCCCAGAGGCAAGCTGCAAGTTGGACCCAGTGGATAACTATGAGATGAGCCCGGTGGCTAGCCATGAGAAGACTGAGGTGGCAAGTCATGAGGCAAGCCTGGTAGATAAACATGAGATGGGCCTAGAAGCAAGCCACAAGGTGGACCCAGAAGATAATTGTGAGATTAGCTTCGTGGCTAGCAATGAGATGAGCCTGGTGGCTAGCCTTGAGACGAGCCCGGTGCCTAGCCAAGAGGCAAGTCAGATGGGTAGCTATGGGCCCAACCCAATAGCGGACAGCGGTTCAAACCGGGTGGCAGACCATGGGCCAAGCCCGGTGGTAGATCGGGAGCCGAGCCAAGATGAAGGGGACAAAGCGAGTCCAATTGCAAGCCACCAAGATAATCGTGCTGCTAGCAACAAGGCTGCTGAATGGAAGGGATGCCAGGTTACAAGCCACCAGGGCAGTCCAGGTTGCGGGAGTGCTCAGTCTGCTGGTCAAGGGCAAGGCGAGGCAGCAAATTGCGGGTTAGGCCAGGCAGCCGCTCAAGTGAGGAGACCAAGACGCCGGGGTGGCCAAGCTGCCCGAAGGAGGGGCAGCCAGCATACCGCTCATGGGAGGATGCCGGATGACAGACAGAAGGACGCCATTCCATCGACAGCGTCTGCCATCATCAGGCCCACCTCCCAGAAGCTAGCTGCCCATCCTGTGCCAGAAAAGATTGCCGTGGAAGGTAAGCTTGTACCAAAGTGACTCTGTAACCACTAGCTTGACTTTGGAATTCGCTCTCATGGTATCTTCTCCCAAGTTCTTATAACCTTGCTTAATCCCAAAAAGGTGTTAACGCTTATCTACTATAACTTCCCTGCTGGGTAATTGACGTGTTTGGCATTTGGGACTGCGTTCAGAAACAGTGGATAAAAACACGTCAATGTAGTGCAACTGCAATCTCATAAGCAACTCTGCAGTAGGGATTAGTTCCAGATAAAACGTTTGTCAGATATTTGCACAATGTACTGTTATATACTTACGTATAATCGGGATGGCAAAAGTGACACGAAGCCATGAGACACAATTTATGGAGGAAAATCAACGTGATATCCAGGATCCATCGATGCCCGTCGATAACCGTTCATTTCGTGGCAAAATTTGCATAGTCAAAATATTGGACAAGGACCAGGTTTATGCCCTATCCGTTGAATATTGTTACCCTGACCACGTTAACAGAAATTACGTCAAGAAACAGCTCACTGCAAGGTCACCTAGAGTTGAAAAATACATGGTTGTGAAAGGGTTAATAAAGAGCACCGCTAAAACAATATCACAAGTTCTGGCTTCACCACGCAACTTTCGAGCCAGTCTCCAGAGTGCCTCGAGTGTAAAGAGAAAATTTCCTGTATGTTTTGTGCGCAGATAACAACGATAATGGAGCTCCACGACTCGCGCCAGAATCGGGGGAAAACCTGAGCCTCACGTGGCAGTGGAACGCATGCGAGGGTGCTGGCCTTGACAACATGGGGAACACCTGTTTCCTCAATGCCACCCTGCAGTGCCTCACTTACACCGCACCACTGGCAAACTACCTGATCTCCAGGCACCACTCAGGAAGATGTGAGTTCCCAGAACACTTTGAAATACCAAGCTGAAAATAATTGTGTTCTGTGAAGATGTCCTTGCTGTGTGCTGCACCTACAGCTGAGCTGTTTGATCGGTGTTGTACTGATAGCATGTGCCACCTCTGCCTCATTTCACAGGTACATATAATGGATTTTGCATGATGTGCATAATGGAAAGGCACACCATTGCAACATTCAGCTCCAAGGGCAAGGTCATCAAGCCCTTGGAAATCGTCCAAAACCTCAAACGTGAGTTGTTCAGTACAACACAATTGTGCACATTGAATTTAGAACATATTCATTGGGTGGCAGAGTGGCGCATTGGTAAAACGTTTCCCTTGTAACCTTATGTTCAAACCGCTTATGACCTCCATCCATTTACCCACAGGGATCGCCAAACACCTGCAGTTTGGCAAACAGGAGGACGTGCATGAGTTCTTCTGCTACATCGTAGAAGCTCTGCATCTCTCCTGCCCAATCAACCACCACAAGTAAGTAGTGCACGTCCTAGGCCACTGGTTCCCAACCTGTTACCAAAAATTCACAACAAAGTTTATAGAATATTATTTAAATAAGCGCTTGGCTGCAAAGTAACGAAGGGTCGAAACAAAAAGGAGTATAACTCTCCCATGAGCGCACTTGGTAAAGATGATGCATCTGGAAGCCACCGAATGTGTGATGTCATTCATTTCCACGTGCAGGCCAGAAGAACATGTGGAGAAGACCTCGGTGATTCACCAGATCTTCACAGGGCAGCTAAAATCGACAGGTGTGTGCCAGGTCCATGTGCAAAATCATCGCTGCAAGTAGCAATCACACCGAGTATGACGACGCATGCTGCACAGTGCAGATGAACCCTGGACTCATACGCATGTACCCAGCAGGACATAAGCAAAACACACAAATACAGAGATCTCCCTGAAGCCTTAACAGAATGCTGGAGCAATTGCTATTAGCAAGTACCTATGTAGGCCAACAGGGCACATGACAAGGTGGTGTGGCTAGCACCATGCCCGGCCACCTTCGGGTGGCTAGCACCAGTGCTGATGTTACACAATGCACCAGATACTAATTTGAGGCTGAATGGACCGTGAGCGAGGATCGAGCTCAGTTCACCAGTGCGCTAACCGCTATATTTCCACTCCCCGCACAATAGAAAAATGCACAAGCACACAGACACAACAACCCATTTGATCAGATACAAACACATTTTATTCGATTCTGCTAATCAGAATGCTAAATTCCTCTAATTGCACGTGTGGATGTGTGCGCGTGCGTTTACTTGTGTTCCACAGTGGAGTGCACGCAGTGTTCCTGCACCTCGGACAGATTCGAAAACTGCCTGGACATCAGTCTTCACATCAACGTGAGAATCGAGGAATTCTTGATTTAATTAAATGGTGTCTTTGCTCGTGACGAGTTTCGAATTTAAACGTTGGGATGAATATTTTCTCATTTTCAAGCAACACTTTTGATCTTTTTCGGATCGTGTACATTACACTAGTCGCGTCACTCAAACACATTAAGTTTGCCCATCGTCTGGAATGCTGCACATTGGATGAATCTGAAAATTGGGAGCACGTCCTTAATTACTGTCAACTAATGATAATGCCCTCTTATGTCACACAACAGCCAGTACAACATAAGGACTCACTGTTTTAACGGCTGCAAAATGTTTCCAGTGTTCTTTTCAAGCACTCATTTGCCTTCACATCGTTCTATTTGACAGAATTCGCCAGATCTGCTGACTGCTTTTGCAGATTTCACCAAGACAGAGACACTGGACGAATACACTTGCCAAAGGTGAGTATGGCACGACGTCAATGTCACGCGAGTCTGTCTACTTTGTCACGCCAACATATTTGTACAGTTATTCACTGGGCATCTCGGTCATTAAACTGACGCTGCTGCTTTTTGGTGCGCAGGTGCTGTTGCAAGGTGAAGGCCACGAAGAGGATGAGCCTTCACCATCTCCCGAACGTCTTGGCCCTCTCCATCAAGAGATATGACCTGTTTGGAAACAAGATCAATCGGGTAATGTTTGGTTAATATACAAGTTTTTTTTACATTTCTCCTAAAATGTGGCTGCATTTTCTCCAATTTCTCATTGCATGTTTTTGTGCTGCTTCCTTTTTGAGTAATTTCTGTGATTTATTTCGCGTTATTTCTTTTGCCACGGTTTTAACCGAGATCACTCGTACAAATGTGACTTTTCATGTTCTCTCGAGCGCCCACCTGGTTAATCTACCTAAACTGGGCTCTATGGCGGTGAAATCTTAACTCCCTCCCCAAGCATACAGGTCGTGGGTTTGATCCCGATCCTAATGCCTGTATATTTGGAGTTTGCATGTTCTCCCTGTATTCACGTGGGTTTTTCTCCGGGTCCTCCAGTTGCTTCTAGAATATTTGGCTGCTAAAACTATTCACAGTGAAAAGCCACTTTGTTGAGCTATCATTTGTGGCTAGATCGCTTCTGAGAAAGAGCTATATAGTTCAGTCAGCATTACCTGGTAAAGTAAACAAATAGAACAAAAATTATAATCAATAACTCGACCCTGCATCATTCTTCCCCTCTTCCCTGCCTAACACCATCTCTGTTTCTGCATCACTGCCTCCTTCCGCACCACTGCAGCATTGCCCGTACCCAGAGCACCTGGACGTGCGGCCATTCATGTCGCAGCAGGAAGACGCAGACCCTGTAGTGTACAGGTTATACTCAGTCCTTGTGCACTCCGGGAAATGCAGCACAGAGGGACATTACTACTGTTACAACAAGGTGATGTACTGCATTCATTATCACACAATCACACGCCAATCATTCGTACGCGTAGATCCTTTAAATAATTCGATTCAGTGAATAAAATTAAAACGATTCCTGCTCCTATGAGCCATGAGGTGGTGCTCATCTCCCATTTATAGGCCTCAGCCAGTGGTGAAAATTGTCCTTTGCTGTGACTGAGGGAGAGCGTATGCATAGAACAACCACTGGTGACTTCACCAAAAATGTGTAGTTACTTTATTGACCCTGGATAGATGATGGACCAAGTGAAGTCTCAACCAGGATTTGAACTTTCAAATGTAATTAATTATTTTTATGGATTATCGGTTCGATTACTCAACTTATAGGACAACACAATAATAGGTGGAATAAGAGGGTCACCTCTGTTCCTCATGTGTCATTTTACGAATATATGGGGAGTTTAGGTGCAATTGGATAATCGTCGTAATTAATCTTCGATGTTGTTTGCATACAGATCTGCGATGGGAGATGGTTCCGGATGGACGACGACTTGGTGACGCCGGTCGACACCAGGGTGGTCATGGAGAAACAGGCATACATCCTCTTCTACGTCAGGTGAGTAACCCACGAGTTGTATTTGTGGGTATGCACACAAGTGTGGTCAATGTAGAAGAGTAGACCAAATATCATCCAGAGTTTGTCTACTCGAGGATCCTCTGCCAGCAGTGGCATGAGCAAGAAATTTGAGCCACGCCGTTATCATTATAACTTTAACCTAAGTTGGGCAGGTTGCCTTCCACCTTTGCTGTTAAGGCTCGATCTCTGTTGAGCTCACGGGAAGTTCACCAGGTTGCCCTTTGGGCCAATGAAACTCACGTAGCGGTCGTTCCATGTGCTGTGTGCAGGTCTCCAGAGATGAAGGCCATACCCGTGTGCAGTCAAATCAACGGCGGACATGGGAAATGGCATCAAAAGAGGCGGCAGCGACGACCCCCGACCCCGGCGATCAACCGTCATCACTGATGGATGATATCACAAGGGACGTGGTCAAGTTGCTGCCCCTGCCACCACCGCTGCCACCACTGCAAGGGCGATGCACACCGGGTCCTGATGAATACCGCTGATACAACACAGCCCAGCAGCGCCAGCACCACATCCACAAAGAAGATTATTACCATTGTAAATGTGTACATTTTATAATTTTGTGAATACAATACGTACTTTAAAATAAAAAAGTTTGAATCAATTTCTTATTCTTGGGAATGATTCTGTATGTAGTTCGTAAGGCCATGTCCAGATCTAATAGCCAAGGGACATCCATACAGCAACGTGAACCTATGAAATGACTTAAATTTCGATTTAAAGCTTTCGTGACTGCAATGATTCATCTTCTTTGGTTCTTTCGGTAAAGTCACGTAAAATGAGAATAAAATAATAAATTGATAAAATAAAATAACACAATAATATTCTCACGACGTTTCGGCCACAACAACGATGGCAGCTATACAAAAATAAAAAGAGATCCCACCAACAGCCTGGTCACCAAATCGAACAAAATCATCTCTGATTCAACAGCATTAATTGATGAGATCAAACAGTTCTCGTTGAAACCCTCTGCTGCCAGACCACCAAGATTATATGGCCTTCCAAAGATACACAAAGAAGATACACCCCTTCGTCCCATCGTCTCTACTATCAACTCCCCCACCTACAAACTGGTACGTTTTCTTGCTGATATACTGCGACCTTTCACTGGAAAAACCACCTCTGCGGTACTAAATTCTACTCACCTGGTATCGACAATCAAAGGCATTTCCCTGTCCCCAGACGACCTGCTTGTCAGTTTTGATGTGGTGTCCTTGTTCACCAAAGTCCCGGTACCTGACACCATCGCTATCATTGAAGACCTGGTTCATCAAGGACTGCATACTGATGTACCCCCCCTGGTGAGACATTGCTTAACCAACACATACTTCACCTGGAATGGAACTTTCTACAAACAAACTGAGGGCACCCCAATGGGCTCCCCCCTATCTCCGGTTGTAGCCAACGTATTCATGGAAAAATTTGAAACTGACGCCATCCAGACTGCCACTCTACGCCCGACCTTATGGAAGAGGTACGTTGATGACACCTTTGTCATCTGGCCACATGGCCAGCCTGCTCTAGACCAATTCCGCGACCACATCAATTCCATACTCCCAGCCATCAGATTTACCATGGAGGTCGAAAAAGATGGCAAACTACCCTTTTTGGATGTCTTAATTAAAAGGAGACATGATGGTTCAATGAGCCACTCTGTCTACAGGAAAGCTACCCATACAGATGCTTACTTGAAACCGGATTCCCACCACCATCCATCCCAGAAGAACTCCCTCATCAAGACTCTATACCATAGAGCCCAATGCATTTCTGACCAGGAACACATTACCAGTGAACTCAAGCACGTACACCAGGCTCTCAGGGCTAATGGTTACTCCGACTACACAATCCGCAAAGCCATCACTCCAGTCATGAAGAAGGATCCTCTTGTGGAGCCACTCAAAACCATCACCTTACCCTACATTGCAGGGGTCACTAAAAAGATCTCCAAGATCCTGAATAAACACAAGATCCAGGTCCGATTCAACACAGTACATAAAATCCGTGATTTAGTTCCATCTGTAAAAGATGCTGTTCCAGACATACAGTACCCGGGCGTTTACAAACTAAAGTGCCTCTGTGGTAGTAGCTACATTGGAGAAACCAAACGACATATCTCGGACCGCATCCGCGAACATAAAGCAGACTTGAAACACGGTAGGACGAACTCCTCTGCCGTGGCAGATCACTGTTATAATTCAGTGGGCTCACATGACATTGACTTCTCCAAGACGGAGGTTCTTTGCAAACCAACCGGCTACCATGAGAGATTCGTTCATGAGGCCATTCACATATACAAACACAGAGGCAATTTCAACCGAGAAGATGGATTCTGGCTTAGTAACCATTGGAAAGATGTTTTAAATCATTTCTGTTCTTAATTAATTGTATTTTACGATGACCTTCAGACCGCAGCTCTTTCGCCAGCATTGACTCTTAATACCTCTCACACCACGGTTAATGGTATGGTTTACAACATGGAGTATGATAGCGCTGTTGTATATGAGCCTTTTCCAAAATTGATATTAACAATAATATTTGCCGTTATATATATCATATATATTTTTTTAACAAACGTAAAAAATAATTAATAAAAGCCGTAAGCCAGGCACACGAAAAACTAGGTGTCGGTCATAAACAGGCCATTAATAAATAAAGAAATAATAAAACTCTCGAGGCGAGGATGTTAGCAGCTATCTGCGAAGATCTCCAGATGAACAAGAGTTTGATGTGCCCTAAGGGAGGTCACGCAGAGGGAAGCCCTCCGCAAGCCAGAAATGAGGACGCCCACGGGTTAAACTATTTTTTTTTTAAACAACGGTTCAAATTTAAAATGCAATAACAAGAATAAGCTAAAGTTAGCGGTCCTCGCGCTCACTCCAATCAAGACCAGGCCACCAGATACATCAGTGAATTATTATCCAATGATTAATTCGCTATCAAATGATTTTCACCTTTAATACTTTTACTGTTAAAACAAAGCTTGGAGCAGGAATACCGAGTCACATCAAAGGTTATCGAGAAGGAATGAGACAACGGGCAAACTTGCGAAAGAGTTTAAACAATATCCCAAGCAACCCCGACCACCTTTGTCTCTCTCACAGTGCGGAGAAGCAGGAATCACACCTTATCACAAGGGGCCATCTGGAAAAGCCAGCCGGGTTTGATGAGGAGACACACCCACCCCACACACGGCAACCAGGCAAAGAAAGTTTTAAAGAAAATTGCAATATAATATTAATAATAACAACGTGTTAACCTTACACGACATTCCATTATAGAACCTTACAGAACCAAGGGATATGGATTCCAACAATCAAGAAACGGACCTCTTAAACTCAGGATGATAATTATTTTTCTTTTTAATAATTCCATCATAACAATTCGAACCTCGGTAAAACCGAGAGGTGTCGGGAGGACGTAGTTACAAACACGAGTCTTGGCGAACATGGGACCAAATGGTATTTGAGAAATATAAGTCGAAAGTATAAAGAGGTGCTCCCGACCACCTTTGTCTCTCCCGAAGAGCGCGAGAGAGGAATTTCACGCCAGGGCAACTAGATCGTTATCGCGGGGACCATCTGCCACACACGGAACTTAGTAGTAGCCCCCACCCCACCCTGCACACGGGCAGCAAAAGAGCGAGCGAGCTTTAAGTTAAACTGTCACACATTTATAAACGCACAAAGTGACGAAAATTAATAAACTAAGTAAGAGCCAAGGTAACGGGGTGGATTAGTCTGGTAGAATGTGGAGTCGAAATGATATTTGCAAAGTATAGAGAGATGGGAAGATCCCGGCCACCTTTGTCTTTCCCTGCAGCACGTGATAAAATGCATACGCTCGGAAGAGCATCTTCACTTGGAAATAAATCAAATACTATGAATCACAAGCAGGATCATAACTGTGTATGATAAGATACCAACTGTGATGTGAAATGTTAAACTTAAAAAAAAATCTTAACCATTTCTTTGTGCGTCGGAACGCGTACGGAAAAAGGGGGGGGGGAACCCGCCCCTCTCTCTGGGTGGAGGGATTAGACAACCAGACGCCACCAAGATGAATCGAGGTGTCTGTTGTCTTGATGTTTATGGCTTGAGGAAAGACCCGAACAGGACCGTGTCATAAATGACACACACACAAACATACACACTGACACACGAAACCCCCCCCACCACCGACACACGAACCCCCCCCACCGACATACGATCAGATCAAAGATAGCTCCGCCTCGTGAGGGGGAGCCGAGAAGGAGAGAGATTTTTGGCATAAAAAGGAGCCGTTTCAGCATTGAAATCAGCTCATCAGCCCTCGGGGGCAGCTCAACAGAAGAAGACTCATCTCTACTCATCTCAGCAGAAGACCCACTCAACTCATCTCAGCAGAAGACCAGCCATCACCGACGCCGGAGACGTCTCTACAACTCGCCGAATTGGCGAGTGTCGCCGATTGGCAACCCGCTGCCGCTGTTAGCGGCCAGCGCCACCACGAGCGAATCGTGAGCCTGCAATCTACAACCGCCGACGACGGAGCACCAGCGTGCCAGCTGCTCGCAGACGTACTGCGCGCATTACCTACCGAGTCCGCGTACAACCGCACCGCTGCGGGCGTGCTTCTAACGCCGTCTACCCGACGGTCATCTCAGCTTCAACAACGCATCTACTCGTTCACCAACGTCCGTCGAGTCCGAACCAACTACTGAAAGAAGAATCAACTGATACGTATGATACACTGCCCCCCACTACACGACAAACCAGACGTCTGCTTGACGCAAAGAATCGATTCCGAACATTGGCCTACTCTTTCACCACTCATACCATTCAACACACACACACACACGGGTCATTAACAAAGCCTAAAAACCTCAAGCCATTGAACCATCCGTGATTGTGGAAACATCGCAACGACCGAGTGAATAATCCATCGTTTTTAAGAGTGTTCATAATTTTTCTCTGTAATATTGTGCTGGGGCTGTACTTCTAACCGCATAAATTACCAACTGACCCATTAACAAGGATTAATTCTTGACACCTCACCACGGAGCGCCGCTCGCGGGGATAGAGAGCGTGTTCAACCGGTTCCCTGTCAGGGGTCTGGCCACAATTAATTAAAAGATTGGCCCGAGATAAGGATATCAAAAGGAAACATCGCCACCCATTGAGTCGCGTTGAGAAGTTGATTAGAAATACTTGAGTCGTTCGTTAATATTTGTCTTTCTGCATAATCTTGCTGGTATCCACGAATGAAATAACGAATTGAAACGCATATTTGTGCCTCCAAGAATAATACTGGTTGGAGTGCCCTGTCAACGAGTAGCGTTGCATAATAATCAGTCATCCTATTGTGAACAACGTGACAATAATTGCATTAAGGGCCGCGCATGATCAATGACCGAATGCTGTGTTGTGTGACAATTCAAGTAACGAAGCATTGTGGCCATCGAGTGGTGTTGATAAGGCAATTCGAAGTATTTCAGTCGAACGCTTTAACTTCATAATCGTTATGAATCAATGAACGAACATCAACGTGGTACTGTGCTGACGATTTCAAGCATAATAACTTCGCATATCAGAATGTATTAAGGATTGGATACGAATCAAAGACCAAGTGCCGTGTTGTGTAACAATTCAAGCATACGAGTTTGCATATTATAAAGTTAAGGTTTGATAGAATAGTTCGCATGTTTTTAATCTCTCTCTCTCAACAACCGATCGATTGCGTTACGCGTCGGGAATTAACCACAGGTGCCGCTATCGAGGTGAAACAACGCAATCGTGATGGTATCATGTTAACGCTGTGTTGAAATTCCAAAATCCCGAGATTGAGTTTTTCATATTATCCAAAAATTAAAGTTAGCTAGAAATAAAATTGATTAAAGCAGAAGGTTTGTGTGTGATTCTTCCTGAAATTCTGCATAATATTGTTCTGCGTATGAGATCTGAATCCTGGGGACCTATCATAAGCACACTATCACCACACATAATCCATAACACACATAATTCGTAATGTTCAATCGAGAGTAATCGTATCCTTATCGATAATACGGAATTAAAGAGCAGAGTCGAATCGACTCTCTCTCATTCACGCTCACAACGCCTGCGTCACTGCATACGATTAATTGCGTTATTCCAATTCATAACACAATCCTCGTCACCGAGGCTCGACCTGATAATCCATAACGACCTGCATTATCATAACCACGCCCACTCGCATAAATTAATACAATTATCTCTCGAATCAGCATAATTTATGCACATAATTACACTGATTAACATAACTTCGGATAAATTATGCAAATCTCAAATTTCATTTAATTTTCATTATTTTCATCAATTTTCATAACACCTATATATACAACATATTGGGCGCGTCGTCCGGGATCTCTCGCAGACAGTTTATGCTCGAATTAAGGAACAAATAACTGTTGTATTAACCAAGGTTTTATGATCTAACGTTACCCTGTGACTGTAACGGGTGTAAAACAAACAAAAACGCACTCTGAAGGGAAATTCCAGAGTAGCAGGGTATAACAAAGACAGTTGAAGTAAGATTATTTGCTCGAGTCAAACTGACCACATCCTGTGATACAAGTGTTTTTATACGTCCTCTGAAGGGAATACCAGAGTCACATGAGTCGAACTGATGCATTCTGGATACAACTGTTTTGATATGCACTCTGAAGTGAAATTCCAGAGATGCTCGTATTAAGAGTAATTTTTGAGTGGATTGCGGGATATTGGGAACTTGTACCAAAAAGGCCAGGCCGATCTGCTACAGAGCAAACAAATCAGGGAGACACATGGAAGGGGAGCTGTATTGATGACATTGGGACACTGCTTAAGAACTGGATAAAATGGGAGAAAAGCGAACACATTGTAAAAACATCAGGAATAGCTACGCTGAACTCAGACCCTCTCGCACAGACAGACAAACAGAGATTATGGGATGAGGAAAATTTCGGAAAAGAAACAGGTGGGACTGATAACCCCGAAGTCAGAGTGAGACAGAATATTAAAACTAAATCACCAGGAGATTATGTACTAATAACGCGAGAAAGGGCGGAGCCGAAGCTCCGAGGCAACTCTCCAGGAAAACGCACACCACGCACAGACGGCCGACACAAACATCGCGACAGGCACGACGCACCAGACAAATATAAATCAAACACCCCACAAAAACCACATAAAAGTATGAGCCATGGGACAAACATGAGTCACCGAGCAAAGTTGACCCACGTTACAGGCGCAAAATACACTACAAAAATCATGTTAAGCAACGCCACCGTGATGTTAATGACTCATCCGAATCTGACTCGGATGACAATGATCAACTTTCCGAATACTCGTTCAGTAGTAACACTCTGAAATTGATGGACAAAGCTCTCGTCAGAATTCCCTATTTTGATCCACACAATAAGAACAGGGACATTCACACTCACATCGCAACGGTAGAAGCAGAAGCAATGATCAGGGGTCTGAGGAAAACGGATGAAAAAGCGAGTTTGCTGAAACGCAGCTTTCATGGACAATCCATATCATGGGTAAAATCGCTACCATACGAGGTTCGGAACGACTTTAAAAAGCTGAGCCTGGCAGTGATTCGGAAGTTTGGAGAATATTCAACACTGTCTGAGGGATTTAACGCTGCAAAATCTATGACCCAGTGTGCAGACGAGGATCCTCGGGATTACCTCATGCGATTTAAAAGAGCGTACTATGCGGGCGATGTGGATCAGTATCACGAAGGTGACAAAAGGTTCAAAATTATGTTTTTTGGATCTTTGAGTCCAGAGATTACAGAAATTGTGGGAATGGTCTTGAATCCAGAGACAGCCTCCTTAGACCACATAGTGGATCGGGCACACATGGCTTGGCTGTACCGGGCTAAAAACAATGATTTCACAGCACACAGTGAACGGGACAAGGCAACCAGCCTATCAGAGAAAAATAAAAAAACATGTGAGGCATTTGATGCACGCAGGCCCACAGTGCAGAAAACAAAAAGCACCCACGGATTACCAACATAATTACATACACGGGTGGTCGAATAACAATTACACGAGACAATGGCACACAAACCAGGAGCGATCGCAGCATGCAGGGACGCGTATTTGCGAGAATCGCAACGTGTGGAGACCACGAGCAAAGTCAGACCAGTGCTCAATTCCACGGCACACAGACCGAGAGCGTTCGCAGCGTGCAGAGACGCGTATTTGCGACAATCGCCACGGGTGGAAGCAAAGAGCAGGACCATATCTTCACCCAATGCAGCGGCACACAGCCGGCCAAAATTACCCACACAGATGGCGAGATAACAATTACGGTCGACAGTGGCACATAGAGAATGGGCGGCCACGACACACAAAGACACATAATCGCGAGAATCATGGCGCATATAGGCCAAGAGCAGAATCACGCCGATTCCCCATTACACGATACACAAGGGGCACACATGGCTTGGCTGTAACAAAGAGGGTGACATGGGCACGTGATAAATCGCTCACACTGGTTGAGAGGAAAATGACAGGGAAAGAGGTGTCCGCTGATCTGAAAAAAAAATCACAGCCCTTGGAAAAAATCAAGCAGGCTGGAGGTTACAAACAGAACCAGGAGGGGAACCATGATTGTGGAAAACTAAATGCGCCATGCACACGCTTTGATGTGGTAGGGAACGCGAGAGTCGCTCCCGTGGTGAACCCACCTATTGAACAAGGAAAATTAACCATGAAGCGTGATCTAACAGGAAATGATAACCAACAGGATCGGGAGGAGAAACATGCTTGTTTGGTAAATGGAAACGCGATCAATTGTGTCGCAAAATTGCGTGAGAGTACAGTAAAAGTGCCAGGGAAACGCGTTACGGAGACAAAAATCCATGATGGATTGGGGAATGTGTGGAAATCCAGCACACGCAAAAACATGGAATCGAATCGAGGCACGGAATCGGATCGTGGTACGGAGTCAGCAAATCTGCACATGGCTGCGGAGAAGGCAAATGACCCCAACAGTCGAGCACGGAAACTCGTGTTGTGTACTAATCCTGGTGGCGTACGACATGGCTTCACGCCACATAAACCCACAGGGAAGGCGAGGGATAAAAAAAAATACCGATACGAACCAAGGAACCGTGCTCATTGGGCTAAAGCCATACCGACGATGAACCAAAACGACGATGTGATGATGTTGCATGGAAAGGTCACAGGTTACTCGAAAATACCTGGCCATGAGAAAAAATATTCTGCACTCTTGACCAAAGGTGGCAGTAAGGTTGCCAATAACTTGGTAAACAGAAAACAAAAAGGTGAATGGAGGGAAACGGTGTACCACCGGGCTCGAAACCGCTATCCAGTGTTTCCCAGGAACTGAAACAAAAATCAAAGTAGCAATAATTGATAACAACCGATGTAACATGTTGCCTTTATTTTTTTCTTTTTCCTGTTCTTTTATATTCTTATTTCAAATGTAATCATGCTGTGACACGTACGCGCGCGTTGTGAGGAAAAATCAGTCAACTCGAGGAATGTCGATGGTTCGAGATGGAAAAGGCATTTTTCTTTTATTTTTAAAAATAATCCGTGGCAGACCACCGATCATTTTTAAAAGGGCGGTGTGTTGTATATGAGCCTTTTCCAAAATTGATATTAACAATAATATTTGCCGTTATATATATCATATATTTTTTTAACAAACGAAAAAAAATAATTAATAAAACCCGTAAGCCAGGCACACGAAAAACTAGGTGTCGGTCATAAACAGGCCATTAATAAATAAAGAAATAATAAAACTCTCGAGGCGAGGATGTTAGCAGCTATCTGCGAAGATCTCCAGATGAACAAGAGTTTGATGTGCCCTAAGGGAGGTCACGCAGAGGGAAGCCCTCCGCAAGCCAGAAATGAGGACGCCCACGGGTTAAACTATTTTTTTTTTAAACAACGGTTCAAATTTAAAATGCAATAACAAGAATAAGCTAAAGTTAGCGGTCCTCGCGCTCACTCCAATCAAGACCAGGCCACCAGATACATCAGTGAATTATTATCCAATGATTAATTCGCTATCAAATGATTTTCACCTTTAATACTTTTACTGTTAAAACAAAGCTTGGAGCAGGAATACCGAGTCACATCAAAGGTTATCGAGAAGGAATGAGACAACGGGCAAACTTGCGAAAGAGTTTAAACAATATCCCAAGCAACCCCGACCACCTTTGTCTCTCTCACAGCGCGGAGAAGCAGGAATCACACCTTATCACAAGGGGCCATCTGGAAAAGCCAGCCGGGTTTGATGAGGAGACACACCCACCCCACACACGGCAACCGGGCAAAGAAAGTTTTAAAGAAAATTGCAATATAATATTAATAATAACAACGTGTTAACCTTACACGACATTCCATTATAGAACCTTACAGAACCAAGGGATATGGATTCCAACAATCAAGAAACGGACCTCTTAAACTCAGGATGATAATTATTTTTCTTTTTAATAATTCCATCATAACAATTCGAACCTCGGTAAAACCGAGAGGTGTCGGGAGGACGTAGTTACAAACACGAGTCTTGGCGAACATGGGACCAAATGGTATTTGAGAAATATAAGTCGAAAGTATAAAGAGGTGCTCCCGACCACCTTTGTCTCTCCCGAAGAGCGCGAGAGAGGAATTTCACGCCAGGGCAACCAGATCGTTATCGCGGGGACCATCTGCCACACACGGAACTTAGTAGTAGCCCCCACCCCACCCTGCACACGGGCAGCAAAAGAGCGAGCGAGCTTTAAGTTAAACTGTCACACATTTATAAACGCACAAAGTGACGAAAATTAATAAACTAAGTAAGAGCCAAGGTAACGGGGTGGATTAGGCTGGTAGAATGTGGAGTCGAAATGATATTTGCAAAGTATAGAGAGATGGGAAGATCCCGGCCACCTTTGTCTTTCCCTGCAGCACGTGATAAAATGCATACGCTCGGAAGAGGATCTTCACTTGGAAATACATCAAATACTATGAATCACAAGCAGGATCATAACTGTGTATGATAAGATACCAACTGTGATGTGAAATGTTAAACTTAAAAAAAAATCTTAACCATTTCTTTGTGTGTCGGAACGAGTACAGAAAAGGGGGGGGGGAACCCGCCCCTCTCTCTGGGTGGAGGGATTAGACAACCAGACGCCACCAAGATGAATCGAGGTGTCTGTTGTCTTGATGTTTATGGCTTGAGGAAAGACCCGAACAGGACCGTGTCATAAATGACACACACACAAACATACACACTGACACACGAAACCCCCCCCACCACCGACACACGAACCCCCCCCCACCGACATACGATCAGATCAAAGATAGCTCCGCCTCGTGAGGGGGAGCCGAGAAGGAGAGAGATTTTTGGCATAAAAAGGAGCCGTTTCAGCATTGAAATCAGCTCATCAGCCCTCGGGGCCAACTCATCAGCCCTCGGGGGCAGCTCAACAGAAGAAGACTCATCTCAACTCAGCTCAACAGAAGAAGACTCATCTCTACTCATCTCAGCAGAAGACCCACTCAACTCATCTCAGCAGAAGACCAGCCATCACCGACGCCGGAGACGTCTCTACAACTCGCCGAATTGGCGAGTGTCGCCGATTGGCAACCCGCTGCCGCTGTTAGCGGCCAGCGCCACCACGAGCGAATCGTGAGCCTGCAATCTACAACCGCCGACGACGGAGCACCAGCGTGCCAGCTGCTCGCAGACGTACTGCGCGCATTACCTACCGAGTCCGCGTACAACCGCACCGCTGCGGGCGTGCTTCTAACGCCGTCTACCCGACGGTCATCTCAGCTACAATAACGCATCTACTCGTTCACCAACGTCCGTCGAGTCCGAACCAACTACTGAAAGAAGAATCAACTGATACGTATGATACACTGCCCCCCACTACACGACAAACCAGACGTCTGCTTGACGCAAAGAATCGATTCCGAACATTGGCCTACTCTTTCACCACTCATACCATTCAACACACACACGGGTCATTAACAAAGCCTAAAAACCTCAAGCCAATGAACCATCCGTGATTGTGGAAACATCGCAACGACCGAGTGAATAATCCATCGTTTTTAAGAGTGTTCATAATTTTTCTCTGTAATATTGTGCTGGGGCTGTACTTCTAACCGCATAAATTACCAACTGACCCATTAACAAGGATTAATTCTTGACACCTCACCACGGAGCGCCGCTCGCGGGGATAGAGAGCGTGTTCAACCGGTTCCCTGTCAGGGGTCTGGCCACAATTAATTAAAAGATTGGCCCGAGATAAGGATATCAAAAGGAAACATCGCCACCCATTGAATCGCGTTGAGAAGTTGATTAGAAATACTTGAGTCGTTCGTTAATATTTGTCTTTCTGCATAATCTTGCTGGTATCCACGAATGAAATAACGAATTGAAACGCATATTTGTGCCTCCAAGAATAATACTGGTTGGAGTGCCCTGTCAACGAGTAGCGTTGCATAATAATCAGTCATCCTATTGTGAACAACGTGACAATAATTGCATTAAGGGCCGCGCATGATCAATGACCGAATGCTGTGTTGTGTGACAATTCAAGTAACAAAGCATTGTGGCCATCGAGTGGTGTTGATAAGGCAATTCGAAGTATTTCAGTCGAACGCTTTAACTTCATAATCGTTATGAATCAATGAATGAACATCAACGTGGTACTGTGCTGACGATTTCAAGCATAATAACTTCGCATATCAGAATGTATTAAGGATTGGATACGAATCAAAGACCAAGTGCCGTGTTGTGTAACAATTCAAGCATACGAGTTTGCATATTATAAAGTTAAGGTTTGATAGAATAGTTCGCATGTTTTTAATCTCTCTCTCTCAACAACCGATCGATTGCGTTACGCGTCGGGAATTAACCACAGGTGCCGCTATCGAGGTGAAACAACGCAATCGTGATGGTATCATGTTAACGCTGTGTTGAAATTCCAAAATCCCGAGATTGAGTTTTTCATATTATCCAAAAATTAAAGTTAGCTAGAAATAAAATTGATTAAAGCAGAAGGTTTGTGTGTGATTCTTCCTGAAATTCTGCATAATATTGTTCTGCGTATGAGATCTGAATCCTGGGGACCTATCATAAGCACGCTATCACCACACATAATCCATAACACACATAATTCGTAATGTTCAATCGAGAGTAATCGTATCCTTATCGATAATACGGAATTAAAGAGCAGAGTCGAATCGACTCTCTCTCATTCACGCTCACAACGCCTGCGTCACTGCATACGATTAATTGCCTTATTCCAATTCATAACACAATCCTCGTCACCGAGGCTCGACCTGATAATCCATAACGACCTGCATTATCATAACCACGCCCACTCGCATAAATTAATACAATTATCTCTCGAATCAGCATAATTTATGCACATAATTACACTGATTAACATAACTTCGGATAAATTATGCAAATCTCAAATTTCATTTAATTTTCATTATTTTCATCAATTTTCATAACACCTATATATACAACAGCGCCTCGCAGCTGTCTCTCTCCCCCTCCTCTGTTCCGACCATGGATGAACTCGTCCGTCTGAACGGGGCCCGTAGCTATACGTGGTGCTAAAGTTGAGGGTAAGAATCCACCCATTTTTTCGCCATATAGCATTGTGATATATAACGACTTATTGTTGGTAGCTTAGCTGATTGGAGAATATAGAGTTTATTGATAACATTAAGGTAATTTATATTTTAGTTTTTTTTATTGGTTGACTATATAGTACTGTGAATAGCTCAGATGTGTAGGCCTTGACTTCAACATAGTCATTTCTGTGACCAGTCACTAGCTAATCACTCAGTTATTTCAATGCTAAATTCGCCTAGTTATTTCAATGCTAAATTCTCCTGTTTGATTTGTACTAAGTGCCTCGGTGAATGTGTATGCTCTGACTTTAACGTAGCTATTTCTGTGACCAGTTACAAGCTAATCACTCAGCTATTTCAATGCTAAATTCTATGCTAATTCCTTTGTCAAGGGGTGCCTCTGCGGATGTGTATGCTTTAACTTAGCTATTTCAATGCTAAATTCTATGCTAATTCCTTTATCAAGGGGTGCCTCTGCGGATGTGTATGCTTTAACTTTTAACATAGCTATTTCTGTGACCAGTCACAAGCTAATCACTCAGCCATTTCAATGCTAAATTATATGCTAATTCCTTTGTCAAGGCGCTTTGTTTCCTCTCACACAGCTTAAAGGTCGTGATCTGAACGTGGCTCTTTCACTCCAGCGCTGTCCTACCAGACAGTCTCGTCCCTTCACCTGATGAAGGCCGCTTGTGTTGTGGGCGAAACGTCGTGAGAATATTATTGTGTTATTTTATTTTATCAATTTATTATTTTATTCTCATTCTACGTGACTTTATGAAATGACTACTGCATTATTTCTGTTTAATAAAGTAGTGAATTTTGATGGCTGTTTTGCCATGCAGTTCAGATACCCACTTAATCCACGAGATGGCATCACTTCAGTGGTTGCAAATTCCAAATGTAGGGGCAAAAACAGTGAATTATTTGATAAACATTTGAAATGAGAGGTGTTGTATGCATGTTGAATTTATTTCGCACCATATGTAGCCGAGTGTATCAAGTAACACACTCATTAGGCGTATTTATCCGAAAGTGTGATTAAACATGCTACCTTACATTGTACCAATTACTGCTCTGGCCCATGGACTAAATAGCTCGATTACAACCGCTACATTTGAATGCATTAATTCCGCACGTAAATATACAATGACCAACGGTGTGTGGCTGCAATACCACAAGAGCTCCATGATAGAGTCAATGAAGCCTACAATCTCAATTTAATTGCCAGCTATGGGGAGCATCACTGGCTCGTGATACCTGAACCGATCCTACCACCCTGCACTCACCAGCGTGATGAAGTATGGCTCAACTCCTAGGAAATGTGTTTTTCGCCACACACTACACTATACATCACACCACATACGCTACACTTGACACCACACTACACTTTCCATCACATTTAAATTATTATACACGCTTTATGCAACACCACCTAAACAACACACAGTACACAATATACACTGTACAACACACTATTCATATTCTAGATTTTAAGCTTTCGTGACTGCAAGGATCCATACTCTTTGGTTCTATTCGGTAAAGTCACGTAGGTAAAAAATAAAATAACAAAAATCACGACGTTTCAGCCACAACACAAGTGGCCTTCATCAGGTGAAGGGACCGTGCTGTCATGAGGACAGCGTTGGAGTGAAAACAGCCAAGCCCAGGTCGCATCCTTTATGCTGTGTGGGAGGAAGCAAAACGCTTTGACAAAGCAATTAGCATAAAAATGAGCAAGATGTACGTAGGAGGTGCATGGGCCATGATGGACCAGGAACGGGTGGGGACCATGACGGACCAGCAGCGGGGGGGGGGGGGGGGAGTAGAGTGAGTGGAGTGAGTGGAGTGAGTGGAGTCAGTGAGTGGAGTGAGTGAGTGGAGTGAGTGAGTGGAGTGAGTGAGTGAGTGGAGTGAGTGGAGTGAGTGAGTGGTGTGAGTGAGTGAGTGGAGTGAGTGGAGAGAAATGAGCAGCTGTGAAAGTTTGGGATACCAATACTTGAAAAAATTTACTGTACCATTGAAAATTAGTTTAATGTTTGGTTTCATTTAGAACATCTTTCCAATGATTACTTAATTTGAAACCATCCTCTCGGTTGAAATTGTGTCCGTGTTTGTAAATCTGAATTGCCTCGTGGACAAATCTCTGATAAAAACTCGTGGGTTTGCAGAGAACCTTGGTATCGGAGAAAACTATATCGTGATCACCCACAGCGTTGTAACAGTGGTCAGCTACGGCAGAAGAATTCGTTCTGCCGTGTTTCAAATCTAATTTGTGCTCGCGAATTCGGTCAGAGACATGTTGCTTCGTCTCCCCGATATAGCAATCACCACAAGTGCAGCTCAATTTGTAAACCCCGGGGTACTGAAAGTTAGGAACGACATCCTTCACGGATGGGATCAGGTCACGGATTCTGTGTACTGTATTGAACCGGACCAGGATCTTGTGTTTGTTTAGAATTTTGTAGATCTTTTTAGTAACGCCTGTTATATATGGTTCTGTGATGGGTTTGACCGGAGTATCAAGTGGTTGTTTCTGTATGGAGGGAGAAACAGCTTGGCGGATGGTACGGTCAGAGTATCCGTTTCTCTTGAGGGCCAGGTTTACATGTTTTATTTCACTGGTCAGGTGGTATTGGTCCGAAATGCAATGTGCCCTGTGGTATAACGTTTTGATGAGAGAATTATTTTGAGCTGGGTGGTGGTGGGAATCAGGTTTCAAGTAGGAATCTGTGTGGGTGGGTTTCCTGTAGACAGAATGCCCCAGTGAGCCATCAGGTCTCCTCTCAAACAGAACATCCAAGAAATGTAGCTTGCCATCTTTCTCCACTTCCATGGTGAACTTGATGGTGGGATGTCTAGAATTGATGTGGTGTAGGAAAAGGTTCAAAGCTGGGAGGCCATGTGGCCAAATGACGAAAGTGTCATCCACATATCTCTTCCACAGGGAAGGTCTGAGGGTGGAAGTCTGGATGGCGTCTGATTCAAATTTCTACATCAAAACATTGGCTATCACTGGTGATAAGGGAGAACCCATGGGGGTACCCTCATTTTGTTTGTAGAAGGTGCCATTCCAAGTAAAGTAGGTATTGGTGAGGCAGTGTCTAATCAGTGCAGGTGTATCGGGGCCTAGTCCATGTTGTACCAAATTTTCAATTATTTCAATGGTATCAGGTACCGGGTCCTTGGTAACAGGGAGACCACATCGAAGCTGACAAGGATATCGTCAGGGGACAGTACAACGTAGATGATATCATCTCTCAGGTCGATGTGGCCCTTAAAGGCATAGGACACATCCAAGCAGACGTTGCGAGAGCTGAAATAGCCACTATTCTTAAGAATGCTAAGAAACCCATTAGCAACATCAGCAAAAATGAACGCTCTGAACTCGCGAATTTAAAAAACAGAAGTGATATATAGGAATAGGTTTTACCCTTTTAACTGGCACAAAAACTGACACCTTTATTCAAGGCATCATGTTTGCAATAACCACAACACAAGCAGTCAAATGTTTGCATTTTGATTATTGCAAACATGATGCCTTGAATAAAGGTGTCAGTTTTTGTGCCAGTTAAAAGGGTAAAACCTATTCCTATATCTTGTTACTGGCAAAGGAGGTCTCATAATGTAGAAGTGATATAGTCATCCTCTCAGCCGACAAAGGCAACGCTACTGTAATAATGGATAAAGATTCGTACAACAACAAAATCCAGAACCTACTCAACGATGGAAGTCACTCAAAAATTAAAAATGACCCTACTAATAGGCTAACTATAAAAACCAACAAGATCATCACAAGTTCGACCTCCCTAATCAAACCAACTAAACGTCCCTCCTTAAAACCTTCTGCTGCAAGACCCCCTAGATTCTATGGTCTCCCCAAGATTCATAAAGAAGGCACTCCACTACGACCCATCGAATCCACGATCAACTCCCCTACCTATAAGCTAGCACGTTTTCTGTCAGATACCTTGCTACCTTTCACTGGCAAGACCTCCTCAGCAGTACTTAACTCAGCTCATTTAGTCTCTATGGTCAAAGACGTTGTACTGTCCCCTGACAATATCCTTGTCAGCTTCGATGTGGTCTCCCTGTTCACCAAGGTCCCGGTACCTGATACCATTGAAATAATTGAAAATTTGGTACAACATGGACTAGATCCCGATACACCTGTGCTGATTAGACACTGCCTCACCAATACCTACTTTACTTGGAATGGCTCCTTCTACAAACAAAATCAGGGTACCCCCATGGGTTCTCCTTTATCACTAGTGATAGTCAATGTTTTCATGGAGAAATTTGAATCAGACGCCATCCAGACGTCCACCCTCAGAACTTCCCTGTGGAAGAGATATGTGGATGACACTTTAGGCATTTGGCCACATGGCCTCCCAGCTTTCAACCTTTTCCTATACCACATCAATTCTAGACATCCTGCCATCAAATTCACCATGGAAGTGGAGAAAGATGGCAAGCTACCATTCTTAGATGTTCTGTTTGAGAGGAGACCTGATGGCTCACTGGGGCATTCTGTCTACAGGAAACCCACCCACACAGACTCCTACTTGAAACCTGAAACCCACCACCACCCAGCTCAAAATAATTATCTCAACAAAACATTCTACCACAGGGCACATTGCATTTTGGACCAACACCACCTGACCAGTGAATTAAGACATGTACACCTGGCCCTCAAGAGAAACAGATACTCTGACCTTACCATCCGCCAAGCTGTTTCTCCCTCCATACAGAAACAACCACTTGATAATCCGGTCAAAACCATCACAGAACCATATATAACAGGCGTTACTCAAAAGATTTCCAAAATTCTAAACAAACACAAGGTCCTGGTCCGGTTCAATACAGTACACAGAATCCGTGACCTGATCCCATCCGTGAATGATGTCGTTCCTGACTTACAGTACCCCGGGGTTTACAAATTGAGCTGCACTTGTGGTGATTGCTATATCGGGGAAACGAAGCGACATGTCTCTGACCGAATTCGCGAGCACAAATCAGATTTGAAACACGGCAGAACGAATTCTTCTGCCGTAGCTGACCACTGTTACAACGCTGTGGGTGATCACGATATAGTTTTCTCCGATACCAAGGTTCTCTGAAAACCCACGGGTTTTTATCAGAGATTTGTCCACGAGGCAATTCAGATTTACAAACACGGACACAACTTCAACCGAGAGGATGGTTTCAAATTAAGCAATCATTGGAAAGATGTTCTATATCAAACCAAACATTAAACTAATTTTCAATGGTACAGTAAATTTTTTCAAGTAGTGGTATCCCAAACTTTCACAGCTGCTTATTTATCTCCACTCACTCCACTCACTCACTCCACCCACTCACTCCACCCACTCACTCCACCCACTCACTCCACCCACTCACTCCACCCACTCACTCCACCCACTCACTCCACCCACTCACTCCACCCACTCACTCCACTCACTCACTCCACTCACTCCACCCACTCACTCCACCCACTCACTCCACCCACTCACTCCACCCACTCACTCCACTCACTCACTCCACTCACTCACTCACTCCACTCACTCACTCCACTCATTCACTCCACTCACTCACTCCACTCACTCACTCCACTCACTCCACTCACTCACTCTACATCCCCCCCCCCCCCCCCGCAGCTGGTCCATCATGGTCCCCACCCGCTCCTGGTCCATCATGGCCCATGCACCTCCTACGTACATCATGCTCATTTTTATGCTAATTGCTTTGTCAAAGCGTTTTGCTTCCTCCCACACAGCATAAAGGACGCGACCTGGGCTTGGCTGTTTTCACTCCAACACTGTTCTCATGACAGCACGGTCCATTCACCTGATGAAGGCCACTTGTGTTGTGGCCGAAACACCGTGATTTTTGTTATTTCATTTTTTACCTACGTGACTTTACCGAATAGAACCAAAGAGTACACTATTCATACTATACTTGACACTTCACACAACACTATATATGACACAGACTGTACTATCCACGTTATTGCACACTATACAGCACAAATTACAGACACTAGACGATAAACCACAAACTACAGACACTACACTATACACAACACTGTATACCACACTGCACGACACACTTCACACACAATACTCACTTTACACCACTCTCCAGTACATTACAACCCAGACACAAAATATAAACCGAAAACAATACCGTAAAGGACGACCCCTGTGGAGACGAAGCGATGAATGAGTTCACGTGCAAGAGATGGACGGACGGTGGGAGCGATGGACCGTGAGTGAGGGCGACTGGTGGAAGATGCCTTCATCCAGCAGTGGAGAGACAATGGCAGGAGCCGACTGCAACGCGCGGCGGCACTCTCCCTCTTGAGTTTTGTGAATCTACAGAGGCACAGAAATCACAGAGACGGTTGCCTACAGCCACATTCCCCGAAATCCATGAGACGCGTCAGAAAGTAAGACGCACAAATCTGGTGACAAGTAAAAGATCCCCCGTGTAGCCTGTAACAGACTGTTGGGGCAAGTGCTGTTAGAGCGAGTAAGCAGCACCTATGAAAGATGAAAGCCAGCAGGGCACACGAGGCGGCGGGTGGTCAACAACCACGCCCGGCCGCCTTTGTCTCCGCAGCGGCGATGTTTACTGCACACCGCACCGGGAACTAACTTGAGGCTGAGTTGACCGAGGGGAGGCCCACAACTGGTTTAAATAATCGTCACCTGCTGTTGGTGGTCGTGAGCGGGAATCGAACTCGGTTCGCCGGGTTCGTAGAGTGCGCTAACCACTGCTCCAGCGCTCTACAAAGACAAAGCTCCCCCGTGTAGCCTGTAACAGACTGTTGGGGAAAGTGCTGTTAGCGAGTTGCACCTATGAAGACCGGAAACTGCACACGAGGCGTTGGGTTGGTCAGCACAACGCCCGGCCGCATTTGTATCCCCACACACACATACAGGATTGTAAGTTGCACCCCCGACTTTTGCTTCACACTCGTGGGGGCCGGGCAGAGAGAGAGGAGGCGTCTGTCGTGTGTTGGGAGCGATGGTGCAGCGGTTAACGCTGCGCTACGAACCCGGTGACCCGAGTTTGAGTCCCGATTATGGCCACCAACACCAGGTGACGATTAACTGAACCGTTCCCGGGCCTCCCCGAGGTTGACTCAGCCTCAAATGAGCACCTGGTGCGGTGTGTAAACATCGCCACTGGGAAGACAAAGGCGGCTGGCCTTCAAAGGTGCTCGTTAACAGCAATTGCCCTCAACAGTCTGTTAAGGTAATACGGGAAGTCTGTGTCTTGTATCTCGTTTGACCCCAGGCTGAGTGGACGCGACTCGCTGTGATGCGTAAACCTCCGCCCTCCAGTGGCCACATTGGTTAATTTCACTGCACCTGCTGAATCATTATCAGAATGAAACTAAAACTAGACTATTGTTTTTACGTTGCCAGGTAAGGCCCGCTGAGCTACATAGCTCTTTTTCAGAAGCGACCTGGCCATAGTTGATAGCTCAACGAAATGGCTTATTATGTGGACATTTATAGCAACCAAATACTCTAAACGCATGTTTATAAATGTGAAGGGGAGAACCCGGAGAAGAAAAACGACGCGACCCTGGGGAGAGAGACATGCAAACATCAAATATACAGAAGGTGTTAGGGTCGGGATCAAATCCACGACCTCCTGCACACCAGGCGAGGTAGTTAATATCTCACCACCGGGGCACCCAAAATAGGCGGATATAAGGGTCCATGGGGGGGTCCAGAATATTTTAACCGGTTCTGGGCACCCCCTAGGTCGACTCAGCCTCAAATGAGTACCTGGTTCCCTGTGTAAACACCAGCATTTGGCAGACAAAGACGGCCGGACGAGGTGCTGGCAACCCACCCATCAGAATAATCGGCTATGATCTATCCACTGCTGGATGGTGGACTCCTCCAAATCCGTCGTCACCTGTCACGAACTGGTGCCGCAACAATCCATGTCATCTCCAGCGCGTGAGCTGATGTCGTCGCTCCATCTCCGCGCTGGATTTCCTCCCCGCGGGCGCGTTCACACCCTTTTGGTGTCTCTCCGTCGTTAGTCTCGACCACTGGTCGTCGTCTCTTCTCGTGACGAGTCCTGTGTGGCTGGCTTCACTGGCGAGAGGAGCGGTGGTGCAGTGGTTAACGTGCTGTGTTATGAACGGAGTTTGATTTATGGCCACGGTTAACAGTGGAAAGTAATACTAGAACCGATCCTACCCACTTCTCCTTCCCCTCCCCCCACCCCGCTCACCTTCACCAACACTGAACACCGTGGGGGAAGTAAAATCAACCATCGCCAACATGGCGTGGGGGAGGTCTTCATCCAGCAGGGGACTGACAAAGGCGCTGTAAACTATACATTATTTTTATTTAATTATTGCAGTACTCAAAGACTGTCTACATAGTAACTGAGCCAATGCATTTTCAACCCAGCTTGTCTTAAATTTCTATCCTTGTGATGAGGCCAATGGGTCTGTCGTTCTTCAAGTCAAGTTTATATATATCAACGTTGAAGCGAGCAGTGGGTGGGGAACATTTTCCTTACTGAGGACCGAATAGGAGTTTTTGCGGGCCAATACAAAACCCCTACATGAACTTAACAGACTGTTGGGGCAAGTGCTGTTCCCTAGCACCTATGAAGACAAATACGGCATATGAGGGGGTGGGTGGCCAAAACTCTGTGTCTCCCCAGTGCTGATATTTACACACCGCACCGGGTAACTCATTCGAAGGCTGAGTCGACCTAGGAGATGCCCAGGACCGCTTCAAATATCCGCACTGTTATTGGTCGCGAGTAATCATATAAATTAATACAGCAGTCACTTTTAATAAAATAAACATTTAACAAATTACTTTCTGATCTGGATTCAAAACTGAATTTTGAAGATCACATTGATTATATTGGAAAAAAGACAAAAATAAAAATTGGTTTTCTGTATCGACACAAGCACTGCTTCCCCCCAATGTTCCGTTTGGAATTGATAAAAGCTACCATTCTGCCTCTACTTGACTACCGTGACATCGTGTATAAATCAGCCCCAAGCACTGTACTGAAGAAGCTTGATTCCATCTATCACTCGGCCTTAAGATTTACATTGAACTGCCCATATAGGACTCACCACTGTGATCTCTACATTGGGTCAAACTTAACATCTCTTAATGTTCAACGGCTTGTGCACCAGATCTTATTTATTCACGATGAACTTACAAAAAAATCCGCAGACTACCTGCTGGATCTCCTCTCTGTTTCAAAGAACAAATTTGACCTCAGGTCTTCGCTCATTTGCCAGCTTCACCTTCCCTATTGCCGTACAAAAACTCGAGGAAGGGCCTTTGCTATTGATGCCCCCAGAGTCTGGAATGCTATTGCCAATAAACTGCAACTTGAATCTCTACCAATGAGATCTTCTCTCAAAACTGCTCTAGAGGAGTTGTACACCCCTAGCTGCCACTGCTATTCATTGGCGTAAAATAAAATAAAATGTTTCGCTCCGGATGACGCTGCTAAGTATTATGTATTTTGATTTAGCGTGCTGATCTTAAAGGTGCATTGAAAAATTTGATACTCCGACCGATGCTTCTGTTGTTGTGGAGTAACTAATGCAGCCAGCTATGTTTCTAGGGTTTGGTGTTACATGTTATTTATGTAGTTTATTGTAAAAATTCGGTTACAGCCCTTGTGATCACTGTTACGTTGCAATTATAGCTTTATTTTTTGGTGATTAGGAAAACGTTTTTTGGCTTGGACATGTTTGTTTTGTTGCAGTACGGAGTTAGACTGATGGCCTTAATCTAAGTTTTTGTGGTTATTGTTGTTTGACTTGCATCCCACTGGGATTTTTTGCACACAGCGTTGGTGTACGGTGCTTTTTTTTTCAAGGATTTTCTGTTTGCACAGTCACATAGTCACTTTAAGATGTTTTTCTTGTTCGTGTTTTTGTTTTTTCGTTTGTTGTGGTTGCACCCGCTTCAAGAGCCGGATGGCTCACAGGGCTATACCAAAATAAACTGAAATATAGAATTATTGTAAAATTGTTAAACCATTACAGTATTATGATTTAAGCCTTAAGACAAATAATTAATGATTTGCCTCAAAACTTTAATTACAGCATATTTCCCTATCGATTTTATTGTAATCATATACAAACATGCAAAAGAGTTTTTTTTTTATCGTGTAAGCTACGGAACTATGTTATTGTGAGTGTTTAAATATACATATCACATATTTAACATGCTTTTATAGACTTTAACAGCTATAAATGCTATATTTATTTCAAAAATATTTTTTATACAGAATTCTTACCAATCATATCGACTTTTGATTCTAGTCATAATTCCGCGTTTTGAGAATTACCTCAACTATATAACTGTTACTATGAATGTTGACATTAGCAACTTTAATCTGTAATGTTATTAAAGATTTACCTCAACGCTTGCAGACGCGTTAAACCCTTAATCAAATAACTCTTATGCGTACAAGTGGCGACCGTATCCCACTGCTACTTAACTCCAAGTATAATACATTAAACCAACCCAGTGACCCTTTATTTCACGTACCTGCACGCAAAAAGCGACACTTTGATTTCAGCCCTTTCCACTGGGGCGGAGACGGAGACGGAACGAGTTTGACGTGCAAGAGACGGACGCACGCTGGGAGCGAGGGACCGTGAGCGACGACCGGTGGAAGATGCCTTCATCCAGCAGTGGAGAGACAATGGCAGAAGCCGACTGTGACGCGCGACACTCTTCTCCCTGTTGAGCGACGCGGCGTCTCTCGTTCCTCGTCTCTACTCTCAGCAGACACCGACACAGAGGCCGCGAGGCCTTCCCGCGTGCCTACACGCCGCCCACGGGCACGTGGTTATTTTACCTCAGCTGAACAAATATTTGAGGCAAACATTCATTTGTGACGAAGAAACGACAACAATCCGACGAGTGGCAACTCTCCCTGCGCTTGTACTCACGCAAACGTTAACCATAACTGTGAACAAAAGTTGAGTAACTTTCATCGCGGCACAAATCATTATCACGATTGCTCCTATCTCCGAGCATGTCCGTGTCTCCGAGCTCTCGACAAGATGGCGATTCCCGCCAATCTATGCCGCGGCCACTTTCCCTTACGAAGATGCCTGCTCCTGTTTCCCTTGGTGATGCTGCCCCTTGCACTGCCCTATCCAAGATGGCAGGTCCTTTTAATTCTCAGGGGACTTGTTTTCCATTACGAAGATGGCCGTTAGTGCCTCTTCACTGGGGCGTCTCGGGTTCAGCTGGCGCTTTGCATTACCCTTACCAAGATGGCCGTCGCCGCCAAATCTCGTAAAAAGGTCGCCGGTACCGTTTTGTACGATGAAACACAATCCTCGTGAATAAAGAAATTGAGAGGCTACATGACATAGGGAGGTGGAACCACAACGGGGAACTGCAGAGATTAGACTCCCGACCCATGCTGCTGAATGTGAACGTAAAGAGCACCACTGAGTGGACGGAGCCCCGCCCCTACAGCTCGTGGCTGTGACGTGCGGCGTGATCGACGGGCAGCCACGAGGCTGTCGGTTGGGGCAATTAAACACAGGAATGAGATAATAGACAAATAGGGGAGAAATAGCAGTTGGAGTTCTGTTAAGCCTGGAGAGGAGAGGGAGTGGCTGCGTAGTCAAACTTAGACGTTACACCAGTGCTGCGGGGATTATTACATTAAGTGAAGCGATTTGACGACAGTTTTAAATTTATTTTGCTTAGAGACAAGGACGGTGTCATTTGCAAGAGTAACTTAAGTCACCAAAATTACAAATACAAGAACATAAAGTACAACAATCATCTCGATTGAATATATCGTGAGACAAAGCATGCAAAAGGGCACAATCATAGATCAATATAAACTAAAATACATTTCCTGCAACGAATGTTATCTTGAGATAAATTACTTTTAAAAACAATTAATTATTAACATTCGTTCAATTACAGACATAAAATGAATAGAGGGTGCTTGTTGCACAGGCAACGAGAATCACATTCCCACGGGGCACCATGTGACCTCAGTGCGCTGTGACATCACTGTGACGTCACCATTATATCACGAATACATAGACCGTGTGACTCCAGTGCAATGACATCACTGTGACGTCACCATTATATCACGATTACATACACAACCATGTGACTCCAGTGCAATGACATCACTGTGATGTCACATCCGCCCACAAATTCAGTTGCTCATCTGGCACCGTGAGGGTCAGACGTGTTCTGGGTTTTCTGTTGCAAATTTTTCAACAAATCAAATCCAGCCATCATCATCTTGAAGACACGTTTTTGGATGCATTTTTATACTTTGCAACCACATCGCCACAATGTCGAAGGCCAAGAAAAAGGGCTTCATTAAACATCTCAAGAACATCTTCTGTTGCTTCTGCAGTGTTTCAGATGATGAGGTTTATGAGCCAAGCAGCTGTGTTCAGAGCTCTGCAGCAAGCCATGAGACGAGCCCAGTGGCTAGCCATGAGAAGACCGAGGTGGCAAGTCTTGAAGCGAGCCCAGTGGCTAACAATGAGATGGGCCTGGAGACAAGCCGCGAGGTGGACACAGTGGATAACCGTGAGATGAGCCTGGTAGCTAGCCATGAGATAGGCCCAGAGGCAAGCTGCAAGTTGGACCCAGTGGATAACTATGAGATGAGCCCGGTGGCTAGCCATGAGAAGACCGAGGTGGCAAGTCATGAGGCAAGCCTGGTAGATAAACATGAGATGGGCCTAGAAGCAAGCCGCAAGGTGGACCCAGAAGATAATTGTGAGATTAGCTTCGTGGCTAGCAATGAGATGAGCCTGGTGGCTAGCCTTGAGACGAGCCCGGTGCCTAGCCAAGAGGCAAGTCAGATGGGTAGCTATGGGCCCAACCCAATAGCGGACAGCGGTTCAAACCGGGTGGCAGACCATGGGCCAAGCCCGGTGGTAGATCGGGAGCCGAGCCAAGATGAAGGGGACAAAGCGAGTCCAATGGCAAGCCACCAAGATATTCGTTCTGCTAGCAACAAGGCTGCTGAATGGAAGGGATGCCAGGTTACAAGCCACCAGGGCAGTCCAAGTTGCGGGAGTGCTCAGTCTGCTGGTCAAGGGCAAGGCGAGGCAGCAAATTGCGGGTTAGGCCAGGCAGCCGCTCAAGTGAGGAGACCAAGACGCCGGGATGGCCAAGCTGCCCGAAGGAGGGGCAGCCAGCATACCGCTCATGGGAGGATGCCGGATGACAGACAGAAGGACGCCATTCCATCGACAGCGTCTGCCATCATCAGGCCCACCTCCCAGAAGCTAGCTGCCCATCCTGTGCCAGAAAAGATTGCCGTGGAAGGTAAGCTTGTACCAAAGTGACTCTGTAACCACTAGCTTGACTTTGGAATTCGCTCTCATGGTATCTTCTCCCAAGTTCTTATAACCTTACTTAATCCCAAAAAGGTGTTAACGCTTATCTACTATAACTTCCCTGCTGGGTAATTGACGTTTTTGGCATTTGGGGCTGCGTTCAGAAACAGTGGATAAAAACATGTCAATGTAGTGCAACTGCAATCTCATAAGCAACTCTGCAGTAGGGATTAGTTCCAGATAAAACGTTTGTCAGATATTTGCACAATGTACTGTGTTATATACTTACGTATAATCGGGATGGCAAAAGTGACACGAAGCCATGAGACACAATTTATGGAGGAAAATCAACGTGATATCCAGGATCCATCGATGCCCGTCGATAACCGTTCATTTCGTGGCAAAATTTGCATAGTCAAAATATTGGACAAGGACCAGGTTTATGCCCTATCCGTTGAATATTGTTACCCTGACCACGTTAACAGAAATTACGTCAAGAAACAGCTCACTGCAAGGTCACCTAGAGTTGAAAAATACATGGTTGTGAAAGGGTTAATAAAGAGCACCGCTAAAACAATATCACAAGTTCTGGCTTCACCACGCAACTTTCGAGCCAGTCTCCAGAGTGCCTCGAGTGTAAAGAGAAGATTTCCTGTATGTTTTGTGCGCAGATAAGAACTATAATGGAGCTCCACGACTCGCGCCAGAATCGGGGGAAAACCTGAGCCTCACGTGGCAGTGGAACGCATGCGAGGGTGCTGGCCTTGACAACATGGGGAACACCTGTTTCCTCAATGCCACCCTGCAGTGCCTCACTTACACCGCACCACTGGCAAACTACCTGATCTCCAGGCACCACTCAGGAAGATGTGAGTTCCCAGAACACTTTGAAATACCAAGCTGAAAATAATTGTGTTCTGTGAAGATGTCCTTGCTGTGTGCTGCACCTACAGCTGAGCTGTTTGATCGGTGTTGTACTGATAGCATGTGCCACCTCTGCCTCATTTCACAGGTACATATAATGGATTTTGCATGATGTGCATAATGGAAAGGCACACCATTGCAACATTCAGCTCCAAGGGCAAGGTCATCAAGCCCTTGGAAATCGTCCAAAACCTCAAACGTGAGTTCTGTTCAGTACAACACAATTGTGCACATTGAATTTAGAACATATTCATTGGGTGGCAGAGTGGCACATTGGTAAAACGTTTCCCTTGTAACCGTGTGTTCAAACCGCTTATGACCGCCATCCATTTACCCACAGGGATCGCCAAACACCTGCAGTTTGGCAAACAGGAGGACGTGCATGAGTTCTTCTGCTACATCGTAGAAGCTCTGCATCTCTCCTGCCCAATCAACCACCACAAGCAAGTAGTGCACGTCCTAGGCCACTGGTTCCCAACCTGTTACCAAAAATTCACAACAAAGTTCATAGAATATTATTTAAATAAGCGCTTGGCTGCAAAGTGACGTAGGGTTGAAACAAAAAGGAGTATAACTCTCCCATGAGCGCACTTGGTAAAGATGATGCATCTGGAAGCCACCGAATGTGTGATGTCATTCATTTCCACGTGCAGGCCAGAAGAACATGTGGAGAAGACCTCGGTGATTCACCAGATCTTCACAGGGCAGCTAAAATCGACAGGTGTGTGCCAGCTCCATGTGCAAAATCATCGCTGCAAGTAGCAATCACACCGAGTATGACGACGCATGCTGCACAGTGCAGATGAACCCTGCACTCATACGCATGAACCCAGCAGGACATAAGCAAAACACACAAATACAGAGATCTCCCTGAAGCCTTAACAGAATGCTGGAGCAATTGCGATTAGCGAGTACCTATGTAGGCCAACAGGGCACATGACAAGGTGGTGTGGCTAGCACCATGCCCGGCCACCTTCGGGTGGCTAGCACCAGTGCTGAAGTTACACAATGCACCAGATACTAATTTGAGGCTGAATCGACCTGGGAAAAGCCGAGGTTCAGATGTTTTGGCCGTGAGCGAGGATCGAATTCAGTTCACCAGTGCGCTAACCGCTATATTTCCACTCCCCGCACAATAGAAAAATGCACAAGCACACAGACACAACAACCCATTTGATCAGATACAAACACATTTTATTCGATTCTGCTAATCAGAATGCTAACTTCCTCTAATTGCACGTGTGGATGTGTGCGCGTGCGTTTACTTGTGTTCCACAGTGGAGTGCACGCAGTGTTCCTGCACCTCGGACAGATTCGAAAACTGCCTGGACATCAGTCTTCACATCAACGTGAGAATCGAGGAATTCTTGATTTAATTAAATGGTATCTTTGCTCGTGACGAGTTTCGAATTTAAACGTTGGGATGAATATTTTCTCATTTTCAAGCAACACTTTTGATCTTTTTCGGATTGTGTACATTACACTAGTCGCGTCACTCAAACACATTAAGTTTGCCCATCGTCTGGAATGCTGCACATTGGATGAATCTGAAAATTGGGAGCACGTCCTTAATTACTGTCAACTAATGATAATGCCCTCTTATGTCACACAACAGCCAGTACAACATAAGGACTCACTGTTTTAACGGCTGCAAAATGTTTCCAGTGTTCTTTTCAAGCACTCATTTGCCTTCACATCGTTCTATTTGACAGAATTCGCCAGATCTGCTGACTGCTTTTGCAGATTTCACCAAGACAGAGACACTGGACGAATACACTTGCCAAAGGTGAGTATGGCACGACGTCAATGTCACGCGAGTCTGTCTACTTTGTCACGCCAACATATTTGTACAGTTATTCACTGGGCATCTCGGTCATTAAACTGACGCTGCTGCTTTTTGGTGCGCAGGTGCTGTTGCAAGGTGAAGGCCACGAAGAGGATGAGCCTTCACCATCTCCCGAACGTCTTGGCCCTCTCCATCAAGAGATATGACCTGTTTGGAAACAAGATCAATCGGGTAATGTTTGGTTAATATACAAGTTTTTTTTACATTTCTCCTAAAATGTGGCTGCATTTTCTCCAATTTCTCATTGCATGTTTTTGTGCTGCTTCCTTTTTGAGTAATTTCTGTGATTTATTTCGCGTTATTTCTTTTGCCACGGTTTTAACCGAGATCACTCGTACAAATGTGACTTTTCATGTTCTCTCGAGCGCCCACCTGGTTAATCTACCTAAACTGGGCTCTATGGCGGTGAAATCTTAACTCCCTCCCCAAGCATACAGGTCGTGGGTTTGATCCCGATCCTAATGCCTGTATATTTGGAGTTTGCATGTTCTCCCTGTATTCACGTGGGTTTTTCTCCGGGTCCTCCAGTTGCTTCTAGAATATTTGGCTGCTAAAACTATTCACAGTGAAAAGCCACTTTGTTGAGCTATCATTTGTGGCTAGATCGCTTCTGAGAAAGAGCTATATAGTTCAGTCAGCATTACCTGGTAAAGTAAAAAAATAGAACAAAAATTATAATCAATAACTCGACCCTGCATCATTCTTCCCCTCTTCCCTGCCTAACACCATCTCTGTTTCTGCATCACTGCCTCCTTCCGCACCACTGCAGCATTGCCCGTACCCAGAGCACCTGGACGTGCGGCCATTCATGTCGCAGCAGGAGGACGCAGACCCTGTAGTGTACAGGTTATACTCAGTCCTTGTGCACTCCGGGAAATGCAGCACAGAGGGACATTACTACTGTTACAACAAGGTGATGTACTGCATTCATTATCACACAATCACACGCCAATCATTCGTACGCGTAGATCCTTTAAATAATTCGATTCAGTGAATAAAATCAAAACGATTCCTGCTCCTATGAGCCATGAGGTGGTGCTCATCTCCCATTTATAGCCCTCAGCCAGTGGTGAAAATTGCCCTTTCCTGTGACCGAGGGAGAGCGTATGCATAGAACCACTGGTGACTTCACCAAAAATGTATAGTTACTTTATTGACCCTGGATAGATGATGGGCCAATGAAGGCCCAACCAGGATTTTTACTTGCAAATGTAATCAATTATTTTATGGATTATCGGTTTGATTACTCAACTTATAAAACAACACAATAATAGGTGGAATAAGTGGATCACCTCTGTTCCGCATGTGTCATTTTACGAATATATGGGGAGTTTAGGTGCAATTGGATAATCGTCGTAATTAATCTTCGATGTTGTTTGCATACAGATCTGCGATGGGAGATGGTTCCGGATGGACGACGACTTGGTGACGCCGGTCGACACCAGGGTGGTCATGGAGAAACAGGCATACATCCTCTTCTACGTCAGGTGAGTAACCCACGAGTTGTATTTGTGGGTATGCCCACAACAACTGTGGTCAATGTGGAAGAGTAGACCAAATATCATCCAGAGTTTGTCTACTCGAGGATTTTCTGCCAGCAGTGGCATGAGCAAAAAATTTCAGAGCCACGCCGTTATCATTATAACTTTTACCTAAGTTGGGCAGGTTCCCTTCCACCTTTGCTGTTAAGGCTCCATCTCTGTTGAACTCACGGGAAATTCACCAGGTTGCTCTTTGGGCCAATCAAACTCACGTAGCGGTCGTTCCGTGTGCTGTGTGCAGGTCACCAGAGATGAAGGCCATACCCTTGTGCAGTCAAATCAACGGCGGCCATGGGAAATGGCATCAAAAGAGGCGGCAGCGACGACCCCTGACCCTGGCGATCAACCGTCATCACTGATGGATGATATCACAAGGGACGTGGTCAAGTTGCTGCCCCTGCCACCACCGCTGCCACCACTGCAAGGGCGATGCACACCGGGTCCTGATGAATACCGCTGACACAACACAGCCCAGCAGCGTCAGCACCACATCCACAAAAAACATTATTACCTTGTAAATATGTACATTGTATAATCCTGTAAATAAATATGTGCATTCTTTTATAAAAGCTTGAATCAATTTCTTATTCTTGGGCATGATTATGTATATAGTTCGTAAGGCCATGTCCAGATCTAATAGCGAAGGGATATCCATAAAACAACGTGAATCAATGAAATGACTACTGCATTATTTGTGTTCTTTTGATGGCTGTTTTGCCATGCAGTTCAGACGTTCAATACCCACTTAATCCACGAGATGGCATCACTTCAGTGGTTGCAAATTCCCAATGTGGGGCCAAAAACAGTTAATTATTTGATAAACATTTGAAATGCGCCGTTTAAAAATACATTTATGCAAACCAACACACCTGAAGACGACCGTTTGAGTTATGGTCGAAACGTCGTGATAATTTTTTATTGTTTATATATATTTTATTATTTTGTTGTTTCCCTTCAACGTGACTTTACCGAAAAAACTAAGAATATGCGTGGTGTTGTATGAATGTTGAACTTCTATTGCACCGTATGTAGCCTATTGTGCTAATCGGAGGTGCGGTTATCAAGAAATTAACTCATTAGGCGTATTTATCCAAAGGTGCGACTAAACATGCTACCTGACGTATTACTAATCACTGCTCCGGCACATGGACTAAATGGCTCGATTCCAACCACTACATTTGACTGCATTAATTCTGCACGTAAATATACAATGACCAACAGTGTGTGGCTGCAATACCACGAGAGCTCCATGATAGTCTATGAAGCCTACAATCTCAATTTAATTGCCAGCTATGGGGAGCATCACTGGCTCGTGATATCTGAACCGATCCTGCTACTAACCTGCACTCACCAGCGTGATGAAGTATGGCTCAACCCCTAGGAAATGTGTTTATTAGCCACACACTACACTATACATCACGCCACATATGCTACACTTGACACCACACTACACTATACATCACATTTACTTTATTATACACACTGTACGCTACACCACGTAAACCCACACAGAGTACAACATATACACTGTACAACAAGGGACCGCCTTTGCCAGTACCAAAATATGATAATAGGTTTTCCCCTTTTTTTCTGGCAATAAAACAAGTGTTAAGATGTTAAAACACCAAACTTCAACCATTTACTAGGAATCATGTATGCATTACCCACAATACTTGTGGTCAGAATGCAAACAAAAAAGCATACTCTAATACAGGTAGTCCCCGACTTACGATGGTCCGACTTACGATATTTCGATCTTACGATGGCGATATAACAAAGTTGTAAAATATTTTTAATTTCAACGCAGCAGCTTACGAGGTACGATACTGTAACTTTATCATCGCCATCCTCTTCCGACAACTAAGTTAATGTAGCCATCAACAACCTAACATCGTTCAAGTATGCAGACGACGGACAGAATCTTGGTAACAGTAGAATATGATACGTTACGATACATTCAATGCATGTATGATACATAGCTTTAGCGATTTAATTTTAGGGTTACCACGATATGATACATGCGTTCAATGCATGTTAAACGTTTTTTTATAGCAGATAGGATTGTTTCCTGAAAAAAACTTTCTATTAAATTGCAATTCATATAGGTAGGCTAAGAATTTACCTTGTTTTTTTACTTTAAATGTTACTGTGCAAAACAGTATTGTAATAAATACATAGGGTATATAGTTTATACAGTACGGTACTGTAAATTGCTCTGTTTTTGCTAAATTATCATTCTTTAAGACTCCTGGGTAGGCTAGGGCCATCTTCGACTTACGATATTTTCGACTTACGATGGGGTCGTCGTAACGCATCTCCATCGTAAGTCGGGGACTACCTGTATATGCATATATTATCACACCAGGTGACGATTATCTGAACCAGCCCAGGGCCTCCCCTAGGTTAACTCAGCCTCAAATGAGCACCTGGTGCGGTGTGTAAACATCGCCACTGGGGAGACAAAGGCGGCCGGGCGTGGTGCCGACCACCCACCCCCTCGTGTGCCGTGCCGGCCTTCATAGGTGCTCGCTAACAGCACTTGCCCCTACAGTCTGTTAAGGTAATAGGGGAAGTCTTTGTCTTGTATCTCGTTTGACCCCAGGCTGAGTGGACGCGACTCGCTGTGATGCGTAAACCTCCCCCCTCCAGTGGCCACATTGGTTAATTTCACTGCACCTGCTGAATTATCATCAGAATGAAACTAAAACTAGACTTTTGTTTTAAGGTTGCCAGGTAAGGCCCGCTGAGCTACATAGCTCTTTTTCAGAAGCGACCTGGCCACAGTTGATAGCTCATCGAAATGGCTTATTATGTGGACATTTATAGCAACCAAATACTTTAAAAGGATGTTTCTAAATGTGGAGGGGACAACCGGAGGACCCGGAGGAAAACAAAAAAACACGCGACCATGGGGAGAGAGACAGCAAGCGTCGGGGTGTGGATCGAATCCACGACCTCCTGCATGCCAGGCGAGGTAATTCACATCTCGCCACCAGGGCACACAAAATAGGTGGGGATAAGGGTCCATGGGGGGGTCCAGAATATTTTAACCGGTTCTGGCTTCCCCCTAGGTCGACTCAGCCTAAAACGAGTACCTGGTTCCGTTTAAAAAAACAGCATTTGGGAGACAAAGACGGCGTGGACGAGGTGCTGGCCACCCACCCCCTCATGTACTGTACAGCTATTTATAGGCGCTCACTAACAGGATCTCCCCCAACAGTCTAAGGCAATACGAGGGGGTCTCTGTCATGGTTAGTGTGGATGTATCAGGGTTGTTAAACGGTTACCGGTAAACCGGGAAGCGTTCAATTGGTTGTACCAGAGGAATTTCTATCTGGTGCAGATACAACGGCAGGCTGATTGATGCCCGGGGTATAGGATGAATGGATGGCTCTCTATTCATATGGTGATTGCTGCCCGCCCTGACGAGTTGGGGCCTCTGCTGCTGAACCTGGAGCAGCATGCAACTCAGAGGTGGGGCCTTTTACTCATCAGCCCCATCAAAACTAAACACCTGCCTGGGTAAATTTGTGTCATCAAACCCTCCACCTCCTCAGCTCCCCTGCAGTGATGGGACGGGTTCCGTACCTGACAACACCCAGTGGCGATTATCTGAACCGGTCATGGGCCTCCCCTAGGTCGACTCAGCCTCAAATGAGTACCTGGTGCGATGTGTAAAAACACCACCAATGGGGAGACAAAGGCGGTCGGGCGTGGTGCTGGCAACCCACCTCATCGTTTACCGTGCCCGGTACTCATAGGTGATGCTCACCAACAGCACTTGCCCCAACAGCCTGTTAAGACTACACGGGGGATCTTTGTCTCTGTATTGTAGAGAACGGTGGCACAGCGGTTAGCGCACTTCGCCACCAGCCCGGCACCCGGAGTTGTATTCCTCGTTCACACAGCCAAACATCGGCGACGAGTATTTAAACCAGTCCTCGGTCTCCTCTAGGTCGACTCAGCCTTAAAACAGTACCCGATACGGCGTGAAAAGAATTAAAACATCAGTACAGGGGATACAAAGGCGGCCGGGCGTGGTTTGACCTCCCCCCCCCCATCCCCTCCTCCTACTCGTGCGCAGTGTCGGCCTTCATAGGTGCTCGCGAACAGCGCTTGCCCGAAGCAGCTTGTACAAGGCTACGTTACGTGGTGTATGTAAAATTTGTATTTATCTTTGTGAGCTCGCCTAGCCCGAACCAATGAGCTCGCTGCCTCCCACCTCACGTCCTTCCCCGCGCGCTGCCTTTAAAAGCCGCGTGTCGACGGGGGTCCCTCCTCGCCTTTGCGCTTTAGTGCCCCGGCAGTGGCCGCCGCAGTGTCCCTCAACCCGCCCGCCCCCCCACGGCAAAGCCTCCACCCCTCCGTGTTGTCCATCTCTCATCTCCATCCATGCTGAGCTCGTCCACCTTCAGCGGACAATCCGGCGGAGGCGGCGGCGGCGGCTCTGACAGCGGCCGCGGCTCTGCGGGCATGGGGCCGCCACTTACCGCCTGCACCGGCAACAGCAGCAGCACCACCACCACCATCATCATCGACAACAGCAGCAGCAGCACCAACACCAACAACGGTGTCCGTCTCCCGAACATCCAAGCGCGACGATTCGTCTCAGTGCACCCCACAAACCTGACCCGGCCCCCCAGGGCTTTAACAACCGCCGAGCAGCAGCAGCAACACCACCATCACCATCAAGCGCAGCAGCAGCAGCAACACCACCATCACCATCAAGCGCAGCAGCAGCATTCGCAGCTGCAACAACACCACCACCATCATCATCATCAAGCGCAGCAGACGTCTTGGCGCACTGCGAGACTTGGGCTGCAGCCGGCAGTGAGGCAGGGCAAGGAGAACAGCAGCAGCAGCAACAGCAGCAGCAGCGTCAACAACAGCAACAGCAGCAACAGTTGCAGCAGCAACATCACCAAGCCGCCCGTGGCCCTGGCATCGTCCTCTAAGACCCCGTGCGGCATGCAGGGCCGGCGCTTTAAGATGATCGGGGTGCATGACAGGCGGCCGCATCAGCAGCAGCAGCAACAGCAGAAGCAGCAGCAGCTGCAAGAAGCACCCACGCCTCGCACTCCTCGGACGTTGAGGGTCAAAGTTGGAGTTCGGCCCGCTGTGTATGGACCATCAGCTGGCACGGCAGTGGCTGCCGGTCGGAGGCCGCTGTGCCGACAGTCGACCTTAAAACCTCCTGCTGTCGCCCAGAACACCTCGCTGCACGACTCCGCCATCCAAGAAGACGAGGATGATGATGATGATGATGACGACGGTGGTGGTGGCGGCGGTGACGATGAAGGCGCGATGGGAGATCGAGGATCGGAGGAGCTAGACGAGGAGGAGGAGGAGGAAGAAGACGAGGGCGACTCGCTTCTAGACGACCAGCAAGAGGAGAGAATCATGGCGTGGTTGAAGGACGTGGAGAGCTGCTTGAGGAACGGGTGCTCTCCGGGGTGGAACAGCCCCCAAAAGAGCGAGGACACGTCCATCAAGATCGTTTACGGCGCCTCCTAGCCCACGGCGGACACCCGTCGGAATAATCGGCTATGATCTATCCACTGCTGGATGGTGGACTCCTCCAAATGCGTCGCCACCCGTCACGGACCGGTGCCGCAACAATCCATGTCATCTCCAGCGCGTGAGCTGATGTCGTCGCTCCATCTCCGCGCTGGATTTCCTCTCCGCGGGCGCGTTCACACACTTTGGGTGTCTCTCCGTCGTTAGTCTCGACCACTGGTCGTCGTCTCTTCTCGTGACGAGTCCTGCGCAAGGTCCCCCCCTCCCCTCCTCTTTATGAGCTGCGTATGTTCTCTCACCCACGTGTCCCTCTTCTTGTCTATCCATGTAATTCCAATAATCATGCTACCTCTTCACGTTTTTATTTGCCGACTTTCCAGATTATTTTCCATTTTCTCCATGAGTGCCCGTGTTTCTGATCTGTATGTCCTAGCGGGCCATATGCGCTGATTGAAAACATTGCCAAGGTACTACTGGTTTATCCATGTTAAAAGATTTTGTTTTGGGTTAAATCGTGTAAAAATAAATGTGTCGTTAACCCATCGCCACCCGACACGGGCAATTAGTGAGGGTTTGCCACGTAAGCGGAAACGTTCCAATTAGTTACCGCTTCACCCGCTGAGCGCATCGAAGGTGGGACCAACGTCACGTGGTTGTTTTGTTTCTGTAGAAAGACCACTTTGTCATGCATTCGATATGCGCATACAGAATTATTTGACGCGTTTCCATGGGAATATATTAAAGCGAATGTAGTATGCGCGTAAACAATATTTTTCCTACAAAGGTTATTCGAGGACGTTGATTTATTATTTTTGATGCGCATAAACCAGTTTACAAGAAATCTGCATGTTATCGAGATGAACCTAGCCGTGTTAGATGGCAACTGGACGTTCCAAAATTAGACCAAGGTGCAGAATTTTTGGGGAAATTCGCATAGGCTATACATGCTGTTTATATGTAGAATAAACACTCGCAAATGCAAGCGTGTGGAGAGAACTGTTGCGGGTTTCTCACTGAAATATTGCCCACCTCGCTGGTAGCACGTGGCTAGCCAACACACCCCGACGCGAGAGGTATACTGGATACGGTGTGCCGGGTGTGGACATATTTTCGGGTTTAGCCGACTCGAATATGCAGTCTGGGCTGAATGAATCCCTGATCCTAACTTCAGACCCCTATCCATAAAACATTATTACCCTCGCCACAATCACAACTAACTACAAGCGTTCAAAGTATGATGAATCATAAATGAAAAAAAAACCCCACCATGGTCCTTATAGGCTTACACCCATGATAATAAAACCGCGTGAAGGGATTCGATTAACCGTTCCGATTTATGGACCGCGATTTAATTCTAAAATCGATTATATATTTCGTCTCGTTTTTGTAACCCGTGGCGGTTCGTTGTTCGCGACTATTTTGCATCAAAAATGAAAAACACGGACGTCATAATGCAATAGTCGACGCATTGGTGCTGTTCAGTGGAGTGAGAGCGCATATATTGAACGTCTATATTAAACATTGTGCACTGCATCATGATCGGCCGTGATATATCCGCTGCGGGATTAAAGTCACCCCAAGCGGTGTTCATCTCTCTCAGTCTCACAATGCCAACAATCCAAATAGTTGCTGCTGCTGCGGACGAATTGATTTCATTTATCCTTCTCCATGGTGGACTTGGACTGTCCCAATTGGACATTTGTGAAAAGAGCTTTATAGCTCATCGGATTCCACCAGTATAAATCCATATTTTGATTGAGTCGCGACCATCAGACATTCACCCTTCATTGCGTCCTATGTCTGCATACAATATGGGAGTCATACATTAAATAGGGAATTTAAAAACGGCATCTTGTAAAGTGTGCAGTCCGAAACCCCACTGCAATGAACACAATCGGTTAATCGAGTGTAACATATAACGAATGTATTTATTATAATAGCAATACATTCACAACCCTTGTGTTAGTCCACTGCTGGAGGAAGGCCACCCCATGCCGTGCCGGTCATGGGCTTTGTTTGACCATTCTTCACCACACTGTATAGCCCTGTGAGCCATTCGGCTCTTGAATCGGGTGCAACCACAACAAACAAAAAAACAAAAACACGAACAAGAAAACATCTTAAAGTGACTATGTGACTGTGCAAACAGAAAATGCATGAAAAAAACCCAGCAAAATATTCCTGAAAAAAGCACCGTACACCAACGCTGTGTGCAAAAAATCCCAGTGGGATGCAAGTCAAACAACAACAACAACCACAAGAAAACTTAGATTTAGGCCATCAGTCTAACTCCGTACTACAACAAAACAAACATGTCCAAACCAAAAAACTTTTCGAAATCAACAAAAAATAAAGCCATAATTGCAACGTAACAGTGATCATAGGGACTGTGACCGAATTTTTACAATAAACTACATAAATAACATGTAACACCAAATCCTAGAGCCATAGCTGGATGCATGAGTTACTCCACAGTCGCGTGAAACAACCCAAGTACAGTACATAATTTTCCCTGCTCCTATTTGAATCGGTGCCTTAATTATGGAAAATGTTCACTCCACGTGTTTTAAGCCACTGGTCATCATAGTCCAAGCTTAACTCTTTAAAAAAACACGTCTGCAATTGTGCCAGCAATATTACATCGTGTTCCTTGCGCGGTTCTGTTGTGTAAAAGGAAAATAACACGTATGTTGCCTGGTATTGCATCTCCATTGACTCTCTGCAACCTCTAATAAATAAAACTGAATTAGAGGGTGAGGAAAAAAAGCTGTGTGTGCATGTGTCTGTCTGTTTTCAGTCGTCACTCGCCGTGGGTTCTGCCCTGCCTGGTCCTCAACATCCAATCATTCGATTTATTGATGATGAGCCATGTCCCCCAATGCCGCTATTTCGACTTAACACCGTTCAGCCTAATCAGCCTTGCTGCTGCTATCAGCATGTACGGCCACACTCTGTGCACATTCATAATCGAAGTTCCCATCAGGATGGAAATTATCCTGTTTGTAAATGTTTCTTAAGCTTGCACCTATAATTATACATTATAATCAGTTATGATCTATCAGCTGCTGGTTGCAGGCTTCGAGTCGACTCCATCTCTCATGGCCGTGTGATTCGATGCAATAGTCCATCTAGCACCTGCAAACGAGCTGATTGAATCACTCCATTTCGACGGTGGATGTAATATCACCTGTACAAGTGCTTAATTACACGAATAGTTGTTGTTTCTTTGACCCCGTTCCATTCAAGCATTCAAGGTGTGTGGCTGGGTTCACTGGGGGGGGGGGGGGGGAGCGGTGGTGCAATGGTTAACGTACTGTGTTGTGAACTGAGCAACCTGAGTGACTGACACAGGCGCTGTAAACTATACATTATTTTTTATTTAATGATTGCAGTACTCACAGACTGTATACATAGTAACTGAGACAATGCCCTTTCAGAGTCTACAAAGGCTATAGGCATCATGATATTTGATATGAATATCAGTCCTTTCTCGAAGACTGTAGAGAAACATTTAGGAAATAAACCCAGCTTATCTTCAATTTCTATCCTTGTGATGAGGCCAATGGGTCTGTCGTTCTTCAAATCAAGTTTTTTTTATATTCCAAGGTTGAAGAGAGCAGTGGGTGGGGAAGTTTTTTACGGGGCCAATACAAAGAACTCCGACATGAACTTAACAGACTGTTGGGGCAAGTGCTGTTCCCGAGCACCTATGAAGAAGACAAATACGGCACATGAGGGGGTGGGTGGCCAAAACTTCACCCGGCCGCCTCTGTGTCTCCCCAGTGCTGATATTTACACATCGCACCGGGTAACTCATTCGAAGGCTGAGTCGACCTTGGAGACGCCCAGGAACGGTTCAAATATTGGTCGCGAGTGGGAATCGAACTCAGGTTCGTGACGCGCAAGTGCGCTAACCACTGCGCCACCGCTCCCCGTACGCGGGCGCACGCACGCACGCGCGCACACACGCAGAGCCACACACCCCGGCAACGAGACAAACAAACCCGGGGTGCTTTCTTTATGTTTAATCTGTGCAGCACGCCCATGTCACATGTCCCGTCGCTCATTATGAAATACAAACCCGACTTTACGGGCGGCGGCAACAATTCTCCGTGTATTTTTGCACGTTGTGTACGCGTGTGCAAAATAACGAATGCAGATGGGGGCTTACAGAGCACAGGGCACGTACACCTGCTCCAAAAGTGCCGAATGCAACATTATGTTCATGTGCTCATTCACAACCGATTCGTTCTAACAGCCAGCGTGCGTTTGTCCAGTTTTCTCAGCGAATCGCAGTGCTCAATGCGACTTCCAGCTACGATCACAGCACAGCAGTGTTCGTGACGAGCGTGCACGGGTGGCCTGCCAGTCCAGCAGAGGATCACATTTGCAAGCCGTGTATACCTGTCTGCAAAAATTGACATCGGTTCTGCAAACCCTCCTATCTGGCTGGTGTGTGCGTGGTGCCAGTTTCCGCATCCGTTGGTCGCACGCAACACTTTATTGAGACATCGCGATACGTCCTACACAATTTTTACGCTGTCAGGGACATCTACTCACCCACCTTCCTCCCTATGCACCCGCTCATAGAAATATGGTGATATGTTCAGGAGCTAATCACCAATGTCGAAGTCTGCTAAAGTGTGCAATGAAAGAATCAGAATATTTATTTATACTGGATGAATCCGATGAGCTATAAAGTTATGTTTTACAGGTGTCCAGTATCATGAGATCTCCTTTGCCAGTACCAAAATATAATAGTAGGGTTTTTCCCATTTTTTCTGGCAACAAAACTAATGATGTAGATGCTTACCCCGAGTCCTCATTACTTTGATAGTGCATTGTCTTTGAGCTGTACGCCTTTTGGCGTCCTCTGGTCTAGCACCAATTGAGACGAGGCTCAAAAGAAAGCCGTCTCTGGTGTGGACCAATCAGTTTCAAGGACAATGCAAATATTATCAGTGTGTTCTTTGTTTGCATTTTGACCACAAGTATTGTGGTTAATGCAGACATGAATCCTTGTAAAAAGGTTTCAATTTTCTTGCCATAAAAAAGGGGGAAAACCCTATTATTGGGTTTTCCAGTAGTTTCACAAATGTCCAATAGAAACCATTAAAAGCCCAGTGCAGCAGTAAGCTGTCCGTGTGTTGTCGTTAAACTGGGCTTAACTTTGTCACTGTTGTTAGAAGACAGTGGGCATGTGTCTACAGGTAGCTAAGATTACATTGGTGACGACCGTTTGGAGTCATTGAGCCAGGAACTAAGAGTAATAATAACTACAGCCCTTTCGTCAATCCGCTGCTGGATGAATGTCTGCCCGCGCCGCTTCTGTCGCGGAAGTTGTTTGACCATGCTTCACGACTCCGGTCGAGTGTGGGTGTTTGAGACAAGCTGGCTAAAGGACCTATTTCAGATATCACTGCCACTGATTTTAGCCACATCTTGGAATCGAACTCAGGTCGCCAGGCTCCAAAGTGCAGTGCGCTAATCCATTGTGCGTACCACCCCGCCACTTCACAACAGTTGATCGCATTCAAGAAAATCAATTCAACAGTTTTCTGTTTGACATAGAGCAAAACTCCACACACTCACTCACACACTGACGCACACTCTGCAGAAAATGGGGAGGACATACAAACTTCACACACGCTCTCGGTGATTCTGCGTTTGTATGTATGCGTGTTGAACTTCTTTCGCACAGTACGTAGCCAACCGTGCTAATCGGAGGTGCGCAGAAAGGAGGTGGCTGAGGTGCACAAGCGCAATTAACAAACAAACCTTGATACATTCGCCCAAAACAAAACATTCTGAGTGATAAAATTCGGTTGCTATAGACTGTACGGACAGGGAGTGTCCCTAAGAATCCACGTGGGTGAGAAGGGACACGAGGTGGTGCTGTGTAAATAAGGGCTTTATTTACATCTCATTGCACACAGCCCCGTACGTCAACGCAATCCTCTATTTAACTAGCAAACACCAACAAGAACACCTCATAAGGAAATGATGCAGTTCCAATACACCGCGAAAGGTCAGGACCATGAATTTTCAGCGATTACAGCAATTATTTAGGAATTATTGTTTTTCTATGAGCACGCCAAGACTGTTACACATTGAATTTTTCTAACGCAACCTGAATAGGCATTGCGGTAAACAAAGCAAGAGAGATGTTCAGAGACCCTAAATAATCGCAGCTGCGTTGGTGGTATCACTTAAGTCCATGCTCCATCTCATTATAGCTGAGTCAACGTAGTATTTACGTTATTTATTCACAGAGCATATGCTCAGAAAGCGACTGGCAATGTATAACATTTAATTTTTTTGCTTTGCATTTCAACATTGCTCATCCGAGTTTTCTGAGAAACCAAATCAACTGGCACAGTTGCCCACGTGACAACTTTTTTTGATTGACACTGTCTGGTGGCGGAGGGTACAGGTGAACGTTTCCATTATACCGACATGATCTAAACCAAAATAAACTAATTAGGAATCATAATATTGCATCTTGGAAGCCTATATATTAAGAACCGGCAATGATTGTCAGCATAAATTAGATAATTGTAGAAACTGTTTGTTCCCATGTAACTTTGAGGTTGCTGTTTGACGTACTTATTTTTTTTCCCAAGGTCTCTCTTGAAAAACAGCTCTGACCCCGGTCTTAATGCATTTCGTATTTAGGAGTAATTAGTAGGCTTCTGTAACAGCAATTGTCATGTTAAGACCATTATTAAAGTAATATACACTTTACAGAATTTAGTAAAAAAAATAAAAAGAGATTGGGGGCATGAACAATATGTAAAAAAAAACTGTACTGCTATTTTACTGTACAGAATATCAATTGCCGTATATTAAAAACCTGCAAATCTTGTGACTGGGTAATCTATACAATCTTGTGATCGGACAATGTCACTCGCAAGCGCAGGCTGCTTCGCGTTTCTGTTTGAGATGTACACGTCATGACATTGGTGTCATTGTGACCGGTGGCGAGATGTTAAATTCCTCGCCCAGTATACAGGAGGTCGTGTGCTCGATGCCGAGCCTAATGCCTGCACATTTGGAGTTTGCGTGTTCTCCCCGTGGTCGTGTGGATTTTTGTTCAGGGTCCTCCAGGTTTTCCCTCCACACTTAGAATCGACATGGAATCAACATTTCGTTTAGAGTATTGGGCTGTTATAAATTACCACACGATAAGCCAGTTCGTAGAGATGTCACTTGTGGTCAGGTGGCTTCTGAAACAAGAGCTATATACCTCAGTGGGCCTTACCTGGAAAAATAAAAATAGTTAATAGTTTTATTTGTTCACTTCATCATCACACACGTTGCGTTGATTCCTTTCAGAGCTCGCAGAGGGCAACCACAGCACATGGCTGGGAGTTGTGTGTGTGTTTTTTCCCACCTTATTTTCATTCGTCAGTGTTTCCGCTGTGATTCTTGGGCGTACATTCGACTGGATAAGCACGCCGGTCAGACTTTTGTCCATTGCGTTCCATGACTCGCCTAGAGTGTACACAACCACACAATCCACACAACCGCACAATCGCTATGGAGATTACAGCAGTCGAGGGGCATCTACTGCTGCAAATCCCGAGCTGGGACATGCACCCTGACTGCCAGCTCAGCGGCCCCATCTCCTGCCTGCCACCAGTGTTCACTTTGGTAAAGGCGCAGCCTTGCAATTGCTTGCTCGTACCACTGCTAGCAGAAGCGCTTCCATTACAGATACAGTAATACCCCGGTTTACGTCGGGGGTGCGTTCCTGAAATGTGCGTCGACGAATATCGAAACGACATAAATCAAATCGATTCTCACGGTGGCTGCAGGCGAAGGCTGCTATGATGGATACGAGGAAGGACGGATGATACTGTCAGCGATTTAAGTGTGGGTTAAGACGACGCAAATCAGGGAGTGGTGTTAATTAGGTGACGACGTATTTGCGAAACGACGTAAAAGGGAGAGACGTAAATTGGGGTATTAATGTAGCTCCACAGGGCTCCTCAGCAGGATAATTTGGCCTACTCTTTTACGCAGTTCAGACGTTTTGGATCGAGGTGGGAGGACCCACCCCTGTCATCGAATAGGCAGAGCGATTGAATCGGTACGTGACAAATAAATACCCATGAACAAACACGGCATGCGAGTGCAAGGGATAGACACGTTATGCTACCTGCGAGGTGACTCCTGCCAGAGATCGTTCATGCAACACACGTGAGGCTGTCGCCGCTGACAAAACACGCCACCTTAAATGTTATGGACAACGATGTGAGAGAGCGTTAACTGCCAACTGGCCTCGGCAGGCATTTGTAATTGAAATATGCAGATCTGGGAGCCAGGCGCTGTCAGTCTGCAAGATACTTCAAAGAATGAATAATGGCTGCGACACTGCAATATATATTTTTTATATCATGATAGTTTGTTTTATTTACCTTTTTTATGAGCAACTTTTGATGATGTCATTTTTATGAGAATGTTCTTTGATTTGGTGAAGAATTGATATACACAGTGTCTCAAAGGTATAATGTATTATTTATAATAGTGGGTTTTATAGTAAGGGTTGTCACGTAAACAGAACGTGGCCAATTTGTCACTAGTACAGCCAAGCCACAACATTTACAATGTGAGTACGACGTTTCGCCAGTAAATACCACCAGCTTCATCAGGCGACAGCCAGATTTGTGACGTCCACCTGCTTCGTTCTTTATATAGAGGCGTAGATGTGGTGATCACACTTGTGCGCTCTTGCGCAAAGTGGGGGGGGGGGGGGATTAATGAGCCAACGTACATTATGCATGCGCATTATGGAAGTGGAAGCTGACAGAACTCTACCATTTCTGGATATTCTGCTCGGACGGGGTCGAAATGGTGAAATAACACAAAGCGTTTACCGAAAGAAAACGCATACCGACGCCTATCTGAATGCAGACTCACACCATCACCCCCGCACAGAAATCTGCTCTTATCAAGATTCTCATTCATCGAGCTAAGAAAGTGTCAGACGGTGACATTTTGAGAAGTGAAATTCAACTTGTTAAAGAAGCGCTGCAAATTAATGGTTACAATGATGCACAAATCAACAGGGCATTCAATTCCAGATTTGAAGTGTTCGTGACTGCAAGGATCCACACGCTTTGCTTCTTTCGGTAAAGTCACGTAGACAATTGTATTTTTTAAATCACGACGTTGCGGATGCAACACAAGTGTCCGTCATCAGGTGGGACAACCACAGTAAGAAACAATTGCTGAAGTAGGCAAAAGAGCTGCGAGTAACAGGGGATTATATAGATGAGGGAGGGGGGGCGGAGCCAAAGATAGAGAGGGTGGGGGAGGAAGCAAATATGGCATGCACAGCAAATATCCTGAAGACAGGGAGGAGTCAATGACCTGCACTGCAAGCTCGACATGCACGGCAAATTTCCGAATGATGGGAATGAGCAGGGCTGGTTGTAAGAGACTGGAGATGCCGATATGAAGGCAACACCATAAAGCAGTTAAGGTTTTACCAGGTTAATAACATCCTTCCAATGATTGCTCAATTTGTATCCATCTTCCCAGTTGAAGTTACGTCTATGTTGCAAACCGTCTGGCTACTATCAAAGGTTTGTTCATGAAGCCATCCAGATATATCAACATAGACATAACTTCAACCGGAAAGATGGATACAAATTGAGCAATCATTGGAAGGATGTTATTAACCTGGTAAAACCTTAGCTGCGTTATAGTGTTGCTTTCATATCCGCATCTCCAGTCTCTTACACCCAGCCCTGCTCATTCCCATCATTCGAAAATTTGCCGTGCATGTCGAGCTTGCAGCGCAGGTCATTGACTGCTCCCTGTCTTCAGGATATTTGCCGTGCATGCCATATTTGCCCCCCCCACCCTCTCTATCCTTGGCTCCTTCATCTATATAATCCCCTGTTACTCGCAGCTCTTTTGCCTACTTCAGCAATTGTTTCTTGCTGTGGTTGTCCCACCTGATGACGGAGGCTTGTGTTGCGTCCGAAACGTCGTGATTTTTTAAAAATTTTATTTTGTCTACGTGACTTTACCGAAAGAACCAAAGAGTATAGGGCATTGAATGCCGAAACCAAATCAAATAACACGAGCATTGAAACTGCCCAAGTAATTAAACGATCAAAAGACCGTACATTGCGGGAGTAACTGATAAACTAGCCAGATGTTTGGAAAAACAAAACATCCGAGTCAGATTTGGCACCGTACATACAATACAGGAATTAATATCTGGTACAAAAGATGTATTACCAAAGCTATCAACATAAGGTGTGTACAGAATTAACTGCACGTGTGGTAAATGTTATGTTGGGCAAACAGGACGAATGATCAGCACAATACTAAAATAACATCAGATAAATATTAAATACTCCCAAATACAAACTGTCAGCAGTAGCAGAACACGCGTTCCAACAGGGACACTCTATTTATTTTGATAATGTTGAAGTTACGCGCAAAACTAGGCCAAGACTAATTAGATAATCTATCGCAATTGAAAGAAATATAAATATTTTAGCCGTTCGGATACCTACCGACTAAGTGCTGCGTGGAAGAGAATCATCAAATAATAAATTGTTTAAATGCATGCCTATACAGGGCACCATACTTCAATAGGAATTACCGTTGGTACTGCTATTTTAATACACACAATGGACAGGAAGGACAAGATCAAAGGGCTCGCATAATTGAAGTTCATGAGTATTATGTTATGTTTATTATTACGAATCGAATTCAAATTGATATATTTGATGCACACATTTATCATTAATCTCGAGTCCCCTTGAGCTACCTGGGGCCCTCGGCTATTGCTTTGCTTGCTTATGCCTGCCTAGTGCCGCCACCAATGGCCCGCCCCCCCCCCCACCCAACCTTACATCTACAACAACGAAGTTCAGAATGTGGCCACTGTTCCCACCGTGCCACAGATCAGGGCCACCACCGAAGACCGGTGGCGAGATGTTGACGACCTCGCCTGGTTTTACATGAGTTCGTGAGGTCGATCCCGACCCTGACGCCTGTGTATTTGGAGTTCGCGTGTTGTCTATCCCCACGGTTGTGTGGACTTTTTTTCCGGGTTCCCCTGGTTTTTACCTCTACATTTAGAATCACCATGCGTTTAGAGAATTTGGTTGCTGTAAATTTCCACACTGTAAGCCACTTCGTTGAGTTTATCATTTGTGGCCACGTCGCTTTTTAAAGCGAGATATTGAGCTCATTGTGCCTTACCTGGTAAAATATCTACTTTTTTCATTTAAGAAGTGTCTCCTGCAATTAGCCACACGGCAGCCGGGTCAATTGTCTTTAACCGTGCCGGGAGGACAGTGTGCATACACCTCAGGAATGTCAGTGCTGTGATCCTAGCGGGCCGGCAGTCTGAGGCTCTCAGATGCTGAACTAGTGTTGACATTTCGTATTAGCTCTGGGTAAACACCTCAGTGGGCCCGAACCCCCTTGGTTTTCAGAACAACGCTCGCACGTAGCCGCCGTAGCGCTGACTAACTTTCCATCTTAGGCAGCCGTGACCTGGCTTGACTGCCCCGGCTGAACAAAACGAGAAGACGGTGAGGGGGAGGCCCCGTATAATTTGGCACGAAATTATGTTGCCAAGTGCTTTTTTTTGTATATTCGTTTGATCATCAACGATACGGTTGCCATTACCACTTCGCGTTTGCTTGTGCAGTTGTGTGCGTTTGATTAATTAACGGTGATATACTGTTGAATATCTAAGTATATATACTAGAATATACGGAAATGTAAATATATTCACTTGAATTTAGGCTTATTAATATGACGTTTCATGTTTTTTTAAAGATCGGTTTGATTTGATTTTATGAAAAATTTCATTATTTTTTTCACGCGTATATGTTGTAATGGAAACCTTATATTGTCGATAATCAAACACGCATTAAAATCAAACACGCAACAAATATCATGCCATGCTAGCCCCGCAAACATCCCAATGTTGGACCAACATTGGCCCACCGTTGATGTCGGCATGAAAGTATTTTTTGGACGATCCGAAGAAACTTTGCTACGTTCATCATTTGGTTTTGTTTTAATACACAGTTACACCGTGAAATATCAGAGCTGTGGTGCCTCATATGTCTCTTGACTACAATACATCTCAATAAACAATGTCTACAGTGGAGGGGTCTATGCTTTGGCGTTAGGAAGAAAGTTAGGGTTTGAGTTGGAGTTAAGGTTAGGTTAAAGTGTTTTTCAGTTTCAGTTTTTTTCAATTTCATTTATTAGGATTTACCCTGTGAGCCATTCGGCTCTTGATTTGGGTGCAACCGGAACAAACAATAATATTACAAGATACACCTAAAATTCATTGTGCACAAATCTAAACATCACGTACATAAACAATAACATCCTACAGAAAAAGCACCACCCGTCCATGCTGCGTACAAAAAGTGCAAAAAATTCCATTTCGATGTTTGATCCCAATAACATTATGAGAACACCATCCCCAGACTAAAATGCATTTATATTATTAGCAATTCCTTTATCCACTGCTGGTTAGAAGCCTCACCTTCCCGTGGAGGTTGTTTCACCATACTTCACCATACCGGTCAGAGCCAGTTGATGAAGGGTGAGGCCCAGTACCAGTTCAAATATCGCTCGCCACTGATGTTAGCCGTGGCCAGTTATCAAACTCTGGAAGTCGGGTTCATTGTGCAGAGTGCTAACCACCACTACACCACCGCTCCACGAAATTGGGGGCAAAATTATATGATATCCGGAACGTTGAGTTCTATTCCTGGCCACGGCTAACATCCGTGTCAAGTGATATGTAAACCAAATTATACAATCTTCATACTACCTACCAAGTGTGAGTGTGTGTGAAGTTTTACAGACCTAACCCTCATCCAACTGTGGATTGACTGTATGAACGCATGTAGTATGGGGCCGTCCATAAATGACGTCACACACCTAGGGGGGGTGAGGGGTCAGACATTTGTGACGATGTGTGCCGAAGGGGGGGGGGGTTGAGAAATGTGACGTCACATCAAAATTGGCAACTTTCAATAAATATAGACAACACGTTCTACTTAATTAAATAGGCGTTTTAATAAATGTGTTCTCCTACATCAGAGTGCAGCGCCACATTAAATACGCACTACAATGCCAATAGTTTAAAGCGATTTGAAGCATGTTTTATTTTCTAAATGGAAATATGATTTGGGGGGGGGGGAGCAGAGCTTTGTGACGTCATATTCGAGGGGGGGGGTCTGACTTTTTGTGACGCCGTGTGACGAGGGGGGCGGGGGGGGTCAAAAATCGTCCAAAATCGCGTGACGTCATTTATGGACGGCCGTTCCTTCGTAGCCATGACGAGGCATCGCAGCAGGGGTGACACATCGCCTCAAGGGAGATCTGGCCAGCTTAGATGAAGCACAACGAGCGGAACCATCAGTTTCAATGCCAACCTCGGAAAATTGCTCCACACCGAGCAAGGAGGCCAGCATGTACACACGGGGAGTGATTCAGCTCGCGACTGTAACATTGACACTGCTGTCATTCGGGGTCACCTGTGGATGGCTGTCTCAAGATAAAGCAGAGTGTTGACGAATGGGTTTTTTTTTCTTCCTCCTCCCAGACCGGAACACGCCAGCCTGTGACTGCAATGGCCTCGAACAATTGAGACAATTGTAAACGGCGCCGCCGACTCATCCGCTTGCTCACGGGGTAGACGATCTTTGGTGAGTTCCACAAACAAGAGCGCTGAACTTTACTCTACAATCTACATCAATGCTATTGAACTATATTTGTTTTACCAGGTATAGGACCCACTTGAGCTATGTAGTTCCTTTTGCAGAAGCGACCTGGCCACAAATAATAGTCCGCTGAAGTGGTGTACGTGGAAATGTACAGCAGCCCAAACGCCTCTCAACGCAGGTTTTTAAATGTGGGGTGGAAACCCCGGAGGACACGGAGTAAATCCCGGCGACCACGTGGGAGAATATGCCAACTAAAAAATATACAGCAGGCGTCAGGGTCGGGATCGAACCAACGAGATTCTGCATAGCATGCGAGGTAGTTACCATCTCGGCGTCCTCACCTCTATGCTGAAACAACACCTCTCCGTGACATGATTCCAACAGCACGATTTGAATATAATTGGAAAAGAAGCATTTTGAAGTTAAATAAATACATCAGGGGCTGCATATTGCTTCTCTACCCAAATCACAATCTATGGAATTTAGCGAAGACTGCAAAATCTTAAGCTTTCAGATACACATCGAGTCGCTTTAAACACCGTGACAGGTGGAGGAAAAAGAATATGCACGGGAGCATGGAAGTGCGGTACAACAGCAGGATTTTCTGCACTGCTCACTGCCACACACAACGTGGCAAAGTAGCGATAGCACGATGGGAATATAGACGTGAAAGAAGTAAATGTATTTTTTTATTTAAAGCTTTCGTGACTGCAGGGATTCATATTGTTGGTTCTTTCGGTAAAGTCACGTAGAAGGGAAACAATTAAATAATACAATAAATATATTAAACCACGCCTGATGATGGTTGCTTGTGTTGCAGTCGAAACGTCGCGAGAATTTTATTTTTATATATTTATTATTTAATTGTTTCCCTTCTACGTGACTTTACCGAAAGAACCAAGAATATAAGTAAATATATATTTTAAATAGAGGTTTTTGTGTTTCCTCTCCACCTACAGCACAAGATACGGACATCAGCGAAGAGCACAACGACGGACGAACAGCCACGACATGGATCGCGTCCCCAAAGAGGACGTCTAACCGAAGAGATGGAGCGGTGAAATCGGCTCGTGCGCAGGTACAAGATCAATTACTACGGCGCAGCAGCGTGAATGATGGTGTCTGCTTGGGGACGCCTTCATCTAGCGGTGGATTGACCAAGGCCGACGACGATGATAATGATGACGAGTGAAGACTGCAAGAAAAACATTCAGCTGTTTAAAAAGACGTAAATTTCCTTTAAGCTGTGGCCCCCGACATCATTCTCAAACATCACCAACTTCAGTTCTCCTCCCTGGCCCCGTTTCACCCCCAACGTAGTATATGCGTGAGGTCACTCGTCTTATGCGCGAGTTCACTCCTCTTATGTGCGAGTTCACTCATTCACGCGCGGATAAAGGTTTCTCTCGGTTGGTAAGGGAGGCAACGGCTTGAGAGACCGGGGGTTTCGCCAGGGCACAGAGAGAGGGGGGCTCCACTGTGACCGGTGCGGTGCGGGTGGAGGGAGTGTCCAGCTGAGTCAACAGGCACCCGGCTCGCTCCTTTACGAACCTCATCGCTCTCACAAGAAGCCACTTGTGTCCCCAGTTGGCACCGAGAGGCCTATTTTTGGTGGCATCCAAGGCCTTTTCGGCAGCTCTCCACGGGTTTAATTTTTTAAAAATAGTATTACTATTATCATAAACCATAATAATGCCCATTTTATGGACATCTGTGAAAAATTGGTTTATAGCTCATCGGATTCCTCCAGTATAAATGCATATTCTAATTCTGATATTATGAGGAAAGTCACAATGTCACAAAATCCAGGGATACATTTCAGAGAGGTCTGTCTGGGTCAGTGACCCAGAAAATATTTCAGCACCCGGCACATCATATCCAGTATACCTCTCACGAGGGGCTGTAGCTCCTACGAGTTATGTATCAATTACTCCAGTCTACCAGCGAGATTAAATATATTCGGTGATCAATTATGCCCTGCTCAATACAGCAAAGTACAAATTTTCAAGAGGGTCCTGCTAAATTGTGATGTTTGGCCAATTCTACTAAAATATATTTGGCTTCGAGTGGGAGCAACCCAGAAATCCCTGATAACACCTTACGTCCACGGGGGTGAACACTAACATATCTCCACACAATTGTATTTAATTGTCATATCCTGGCCATCTCACAGCTCTCGCGTCCACAACATCTGAAAGCTGCTGGTGGTCACCCATCCAACAAATGCTCACCAGGCTCATCTGTGCTTCGGCTCCTAGGGCTGGTAAGATCGGGTGCAATCAGGGTGATTTGGTCAAAGGTCATCCGTGCTCAGCAATACCAAGGAGACACTACAGCGACACACTCTGCTGCTCCGGACGCGGTTGTATCGGCTTGACCACCTGAAAGTGCACTTTTAGTTGTTGCTCGGATTCTGCATCAGCCGTACGAAAGAAGAAGTGCTCAGGCACCTTAACGGACATGCGCACAGGTCTCCGATGCGTTTTCAGAACTCTCAGCAAGTGGAGCGAAACGTCGGACATCAAAAAACACACCAACAAACGACGATCTGAACACGGCGGCGGAAAGCTATATAGCACGAACCGCGAAAGCATACACAGCAATGTATAGGTATTAGTTCCCATGTAACCAAGATTGTTTTATCACGTGTGTGGTTATTCAAAAGCTCCGTTTGTGTGGATATTGTGTCCCCCACCCTCTCGTGAAGAACACAGATCCATTGTGGGGCCATTCCTCGGCGAAATCACACCACGGCGTACGGATGGTGCAAAAGCGCCACGTCATCTAAACTTGTGTACCGGTGGACACTTTAAGCCTCAGTTGTAGTTTTTCCTCACTTGAACTTGGCGTAAATGCATTGAGTGAATGTAAAATGACTTTACAGATATTCATCACAAAACGTGGTGGTGAAGGTAAAGCCTTGCAATAGCTTTCGCCGGTGGGAGCAGAGAGCGCCTCGACGATTTGCAACTCTAGAGGGCACCTACAGACGTGCATTTGATGAGTAACACCAGAAAAATATAGGCTACGATGTTTTTCGTATTGACACAGGGCTAGGTGTGTGCGCAGGTTAATCCCTCGGCGGCTGATGCCGTCAAGATTTGTAGAGCCCTTAATAAGCGTCATGAATTAAAGCTTTTTACACGCTTTCTTTTAACTCACTGTCTGTTGTTGTCGTTGCTGTTGTTGTTGTAGCCTCAAATCTTGTAACTCAATTTTAACCCACTTCCCAATGTGGTATCGACTGCAAACTTGCTATACTTATGTCATACTGATGACAATACTATATTCTATAATAAAAAACATATTTTAAACATTATTTTTTTAATATGTTATGTTTCGGCTTGGGTCTTATTGTCCACGGTCAACTGACGTTGGCTGTATTCGGCCACGGTCCCCTTACGTTGTGGCAAGCTTCGGGGCCACTTCCTGGAGTCGTGGAGTTCTGCCATTACTACTAGTACATTTCATTAAAGCGTGTTAAAAAAAGGTGAAAAATATATTATTTATTTATGTATTAACTTGTGCACCGGTCACGCAGTGAAGCATAGCGACAGCTCAGTGTGTGCAGCATCCGTATAAGAAGCCTGTAGTGGCCGAGAGAAATTAGTGACCCCCCCCCCACCACCACCATCATCAGCAGCTATGATCTATCCACTGCTGGATAAAGGCCTCTCCAAGTCGTCACCATCTCTCACGGTTCTGAAAAAGAAATGTACAGCATCTAGCCAATTTCATCACTCCATCTCAACGGTTGCCTGGTTTCAAACCGAGGTCCTCTGACCTCTTAGGCACCCGGCCACTTCATTGGCTAGGAGCTTAGCGGTCAGTATTCCTCATTCCTGAGCCAAATTTTAAAGGGTCCAAGATTCATTTTCTGGGGCTGTCTGCCAATCTCTACAACATGGACCTTTATAATTCCCTAAATAACATTTGAATGTGGCTATTAAACCTCCCAAATAATATATAATTTGCAAGAGCTGATCCTTGCGTAATTGTAGGGGTACAACAATGCATCAGTTAAATTATTACTATAGAGTCTTAAGCTCGCGATACATTAATCGAATTACGTGAGAAAGCATTGATTTTTCTTTGTGCTGTCATGGCTGGGTCCGCTTAACCCCTCCAGCTAATTAGAATCCCATCACATTCCGAACCCTATTTACAAAATAACTCTGAAATGTAATTGCAATGCCAAATAGCGAAACATTCATCAAATTGCCAGGAGGGCAATCATTGCAACCGTCATTAACTGTCGATAATGTATATTCTTGGTTCTTTCGGTAAAGTCACGTAGGAGGGAAACAATAAAAATCAATACAATTCTCATGTTTCGAGTGCATTATGATTTCTTGTGTTGCAGTCGAAACGTCGTGAGAATTGTATTTTTAATATATATTTTTTTATTGTTTCCCTTCTACGTGACTTTACCAAAAAAACCAAGAATATGAATCCCTGCAGTCACGAAAGCTTTAAATCAAAATGTCTGTAATGTAATTACTAATATTTTTTTTATTCCCCCTAATTCTAAAAAAGGTCCCAGCGAAGATATTTTTTTAAAATCTAATTTAACTCTTAATCGCAAGACACTGATCCGCTTACGCAAATCACACAAACTTTAAATTATCAATCCCATGCAGCCCTGGCTGGAAAACAACCGCAACAGGAGTGACAAAAGGGCTTCCAATTATTTGCTGGCTCAGTTCCTATGGCCGGGTCAAGAGGTTTGGCTGCAAATTCGGGTTCGTGGGTGGCTTGGCGGGGAGAGATTGGTGTCAATAGAGCAGAGCCACATTCACATGCCCGGCTTTCACATAATGTTCTGTTCCAAACCCGGAGTCACTTTTCTTGGCAGAAATCCATTTTGCAAATCACCACGGCTGGCCGCAGCTACCCTTGTCAAACAAAGCAAAGGCTAGTTGCTAGGCGAAAGTGCGAGGTGGAATAGCGCGTGCAAGGAACACGTAAATGTGTTTGTGTTGTGGGTTTATGTATACTTGTGTCTGGAATTAATCTCAGGTGGCTGACTTGGAATGTAAACCTGGGTCAGAAGTAGGGTAAGGGTATGAGCACAGTACACGGGCAATGTGGCCCCCCACAAATATCTGCACGCATCTCTCTCGGTATCTCTCCGACTGTGTCAGTGTTAGACCACAGATGCCTTGGTTCCTTTTCTCAAGCTCTACTGATAGGGTCATTATTTTCTCTAGAGGGTCAAACAACGTATGTGGATCTAGCCCTGTGTCTCTGTCAATGGGTTTGACCGGGAAGCCCCTGGTTGTCATCCTCTTTTAAAATGTTTTCCCATTGTGCTTTTCCAAATGTTGTGCTGTTGTCGTGTCAAAACACATTATCCATGCGGGGATCTCATCTGGCAGTGCATCACCCCGTGTGAGAGAATGGGCTGCTGAAGATTTAGAGCTCCGCAGACCTTTTCTATCCACACAAAAGGGCGCATGCACTTTTCCATGTGCTCCGCTCGACAGAAATGTCCAACTGCATAGGTTTTCATGGGTCGTGTTCTGCACAGCTCTCCGATGTTTTCGAGTTGTACCGTGTGATGTCAGACCCAATGTCTGACGTTTCCTCCAACGTGCTGGCAGCTGTGAGCGAGCTGCTCCATTAAATTCCCCAGTTCCTAAAGAAGCTCTAAGCACGTTGAGTGAAACGTCCGACATGCCAAACAACATGCGGTACAAAATGAAAACACAACAGAGGGCTGGAGAGAAATGTTCATCGTGAGTCACACTTTTTTCATTCTCAGAGGTGGTACTGTGCCAAATGAAGTGAAAAACTAAATTTAATTATAATTTTTGTGCAGTCATTATGACTGGCTCGAGAACATCAATCAACTCGCCACGCCTGAGAAACCGATTTAATCATGGCCAACTAAAACCCAGATTTCAACCTAGGAACCCAGGAACTCGGCGGTCTGGCTCAACGCTCTGACCTTTGAGCCACCTATCCTACTTGGCTCATTTAATGACACAATATCCGGACATAGAAGTGCTTCAATAAAAATGACCGACAGCCAGTACAGGATGCAAGAGTGGCCAAATGTTATCATTAAACAACAATTTGCTGCCCTTTCTCAATCCCATGAAACCTCAGTTGTGGAGGTATTACAGCCATACTTCACCAAGATGGTCAGTGCGGGTTGAATGAAGGGGGACCCTCGAAAATAAACTTTGGGACCTTTGAATACAGGTGCATTTGGATGATCCTAGGAATTCCTCGGAAGGAAAGTGTGTTTGTGACGTAACTCTTCAAGAAAATACTGCTAGAAATGTGATGAGAAAAAGGCGTTTGCGATGGGTGGAACACGTGTGGAGGGTGCAGAGGGCAGGTTACCCAGGCAGGCAATGCAGTGGCACCCAGAGATCCGAGACCAAGTGCAAGACGTGGTGGACGATGAAGACCGGTTTTTGATTATGGCATCTGACGGAAGTGATGGTGAGATACGGTGACGTCATTGGCAATGGCCGTGATGCGCTTTTCAGCTCCACAGGTTCCTTAAATGGGTTCTTACCCAATAGGCAAGGAATGTGATGCAACTTGTATCGTCACCGGTCAAGGTAAACGGTGAAGAAGCAACAACTTGGCTACCTCAAGTATCCAATTTGTATTCTTGGAAATAGGCACACAGGAGGACCGGCAAAGGCAAGGGACGGAGTAGATGGACCGAGTGGAGGAGGCACTGGAGCAGACAGAAAATGACATTGAAACATCACCAAGAGATGGATCTAAAACTATGATGGCCAACAATGTAGGACCGTTACTGCTGCTGGAAGCCTGTGGCCTCTGTAAAAGACACAGAACGGGAATACGAATAAACTCTGAGACAAATGGACAGAACAAGACAAAACAATGACTTCACGTATTCATGGTAAATAGTTTATTATGACTGCTTGAGGACGGAGACATGTGTCTCGGTGCTGTGTACAGCGCGTAGTGTGGCTTTTTCAGTGTGCGCCGTCGACTTCGCTCGGGGCACCGTTGGCGTCGGTGAGGTCTGTTTTAAAACTCCTGTTCACCCGGACATCCAACTGCAAGGGGAAGACAAACCGAGTCAATACCACACGCAGCAGCAGCAGCAGCAATGGCGCATCCAAGCAAACGTTTCTATATAACGGGTGCCCAGCCTGTCCTGTAGACAGGCACAACGTGACACCTCACGTGACCCTCACGTGACACTTGCGTGGACCCTCATCAGGTGTAAGCCGTTGCCATGACACTGACGAGACCTTCACGTGACCTTTTCAAATGCACTCCTGCGGACGTCTGGAACGTTCTTCCTTCCGATATTAGGAAGGCACTGGAGCAATGCACTTTAAAATCTAGATTGAAAACTAATTTCTTTAGAACTGCTGTTTTTGTTTAGTTTCTTGTCCTTCCCCTGCAACTCTGATTAGCATGGACGGCTATGTATGGTGCGAAAGAAGTTCAACATAGATACATAGATGCGCTTTTGCGGCCATCTAGAACGCTCTTCCTTCCGATATTAGGAAGCCACTGGAGCTATGCACTTTTAAATCTAGATTGAAAACTCATTTCTTAAGAACTGCTTTTTGTTTTTAGTTTGTTGTCCTTCCCCCACACCTCCGATTAGTACAGTTGGCTACGTACAGTGGCAAGCGCAAGATGAAGCTCCCCGATGTGGTGTCTGGTTGCCCTGCGTGATGTACAGCACCATGCACGACGTTTCACTCCTGGCAAATTGATCCAAGGCAATCTAGCTAGCTGAGGCCCTGTATACAAATGTAAATTTTAAGAAGTTTTTTTTTTCATGAAGCTCCCAGAAAAGTGCAGAAAATCGTCAGACATCACCCCAAACAAGACAGGGTACAACCCAAAAACACATCGGAGAGCTAACCAGCACAACTGTGAAAACCTACGCACAACAGCAGCAGCAGCAAAGAGCCATTTATGAACATCGCGATGGAAACCCCTCCTTTACCTTGACACCCTCAATAACGTGCTCCTCTCTCTGCAAAGCGTTCCTGAAGCTATTCTCCGAAATGAAGGAAATCCAACACGTGCCCTTGTGGAAGCCGGTGTCCTTATTCTGCATCCACAAAACAAAACAAACGTTTCCGTTTAGAGTCCTCAGGCCTGCACTGTACAGCGGTGGCAACTGAGAGAACCAGAGTTAGACGTGCAGGTAACTGTAATCTAACAGAGTTGAATCAATGCATCGCTTAAGCTAGCTTGCAACACCCACATTCAATGGTGTGTATGTGTGTAAGAAACCAGGTGTAGTTAACTCTACATGACCCGTGGGTGGGTTATCAGTGTTTCGCATGAACCATGCTCATTCGCACCTTTCATGCGCGTGCTGGTTTAATTACGAGCCGCTCGTCACTCATCTAGGGTCAGCGACGCGGTGACCCCAAACATCAGTAAGTGAACCCATTCAATATCTTCTCCCCCATACTACGAAGGTGAGAAAAAAACGATGTTTTCATAGCCTCAATTACATGTTTTGCATTATCTGTGTTTTTGTTTTATCCATGTCACCTATATAAATGGAAGATGACTGTATTTAGATGTGTATATGTGTTGCCAGCAACTAGAGGCCACCACATTCGCTAGGATGCCTGTGGGTGAATAGTTTATGAAACCTATTTATCCCGCAGCCCCACATTCACTGCCGATTCCCCTCTGTGGAAAAACTGTGGTGTAGGAAGCGCTCTGAAGTGTGCCGGTATGCATGTTTGGTTTTCTGAGAAGTGGTGGTGTGGTGTGTCATCGCATAGAGGCCCATTTTGACCACTGTGAGGATGTTAAAAAATACTCTCTGTAATCAAATCGTGACCCTGAATTGCAACATTTAATTGAAACAAGGAATGGGGGGAGGCGTAAATCATTGCAATCCAAGAAAGTGTACAGTCCTTTGTCAATCTACTGCTGGATGAAGGCCTTTCTATGCCATGTTAGTTGATTTACCATACTTGACCATGCCGATCAGTGCGGGTTGGTGAAGAGGGGGTGCCTAGAACTGGTTTAGATTTCACTCGCCACTCATGCTAGCCTTGGCTGGAATGGAACTCATATCATTAGCTTTATTGTGTAATGTCGTAACCACTCTGCCATCCACCGCTTCACCCCCACCACAGCCCTCATAATAATGGATTAGGAACGAAGCCATCAGTACAAGGTGGCACACGAAAGTATCAAATGACTTCATGTTTGTAGAGCAACCAAAAAAGGAAATAAAACACACTGTAACGTAAGCGACAAGCAAGGGTCTCTACCGCTTGGAGATTGTGTTGCTGTGTATAGACAGCCTAATCAGTGCTTTATGGTGAGAGTCTTAATATTGAGCATGCAAGATACTTGGCTCATTGAAACCTCCGGTTTGTTTGAATAAAAACGTGAGTTAACAACAAAACCTCAACTTTTTTCCCACGTTCCCCATGGACAGCTTCCACGCGTTTGGGAGTCCATTACATAAACTTTAAAGATGCGATTCATCCAGAATGTAATCGAAAAGTGGCTCTTTCAACTTGGGCATGGCAGATATAACTAATATATCTCACTACTAGAAATCCGAAAGGAGACTTCGTGTTGTCACATACCACCAATTCTATAATATTCTTGTGTATGCCCATCAACATGTTCAGGAGCTAAATGCCGATGTCGAGGTGTGCTAGCCACGAGAGGGCCTCAGAAGCGAGTTTGTGTAGTTTTGCTATTTCTCCGTTGAAGCGTGCGCAGACCACAGTGGTTTACTATACGGTCCACAGTTGGGTTGCAAAACACCATAGCATAATTGGAATATAATTTGTGGAAAGACAAAAAAGGTGAAAGTCAGGGGTGATCCAGTGGCCAAAGGAGCTCATGTTCCATCAGAGTGCGGTTAGTAGAGAAGACAAAAGCAATACTTACGAATGGCAAATAGCATTTCTTGATGGCTCCAAATTGGCTGAAGTACGCCTTCACTTCCCCTTAAAAAAAGAATGCAAAAGACACAAACACAAGTCAGCCACACTGCACGAAAAGAATGACTTGCCAGTGGCACTTGCCTTCAGCAAGAGTGCTAAAAGCTGGGATACAGGTGGCCTATTTTACAAATATGGACAGACATTTCAAACACTTTAAAGATATGGGCAATCATTGGTACAATCATGAAGAGACTTCTTACTTTTTATATCAGCATGTGAGTGTCATTTGGAAGGCACAGTTGCCTACGTATGGTGTGAAAGAAGTTCAACAGGCATAATACAACATATGGTTAATTTATGGAATGATTTAATCGACTGACACACTAAACTGCATGCCCCATCACCACCATCCCAGCACAGATGAAAAACTTGAGTTCACCCGAGTACATCTGACACCGCGATATTTTATGAGCATTTCTCCCTTATCGAGGTGGACCCAACTATTCCTAACTAAATGACGGTCCTAATGTGCTGAGCAAGTAAAAATCCACTTCATTACCAACGATTTACCCGCATCTTTTTTTAAGTGTCTGAAACGTACGTTCGAAACTGTGGAACCGCCCACACAGTTAATGGGACAAAAAAAACACACACACACGTCAGATTTGCAGTGTTGTCACGAAGGGGACTGCCACGCTGACATCTAAGAATGTAATAAGTTATTTGGCGGCCTTCTATCTATGACAACCGGCAGCAGTTCCATTCATCCAGCTGCCCACTAATTTGCGAGGAGTTAGCGACGCGTAAAATTAACCCTTCAGCCGCTTTGACGTCATACGCCAGGTTACGTCAATGGCGACGATTTTATGGAGCAAATCCAGAAGTTTCAAATTAGCTACAAATTATTAAAGCAATTAGTCTGCACATTAATTACTGGTGCCAAGAATTGTTGGCTGGAGATTACGTCATCGGTCTCTCACTGTGAGAAAAAAAACAACTCCTGAAGAGCTAGATTGTGGTCCTCTTGTCTGAAGTTACCATCAAACTAATTGAGCAAATTTGACCAACGAATAGGCAGCATCAGTGAGACCAAGAGACAACTTGAGACCCAATGTAGTTCTTTAGGAACTGCTAGTTTTGCATAATGCAAAAGGTTGGGAATGAATGGGGAGATGAGTAGAGATGTAATGATAGGTCGATTCATGATTTAATGCATGAAAAACTCGGTTTTCCATTTAATTTGGAAAATGTCCATCTCTGGGAATAAATATATCGGTTTTGAATGTCATGCCAGGCAGGTGGGAAAAGTGCTGGCCCCCCTACTGTGTGAACGACAGTTCACTTGCAAGATATCTGTAGAATCTGCCTCCATGGGCTATTATCCTGTTTTGCAAGAGATCCGAACGGGTTCCTCATCCTGTGACATTAATGAGATGTAATGGTGCAAAAACTAAATGTTGGAACTAATTAATTAAACACACGTTTGCTCGTGACAACAGCACCATGCATCACTTGATCAATGAAGCAGGCATCCTCAAGTAAGTCTGTAAATGAACAGCACCACAGCAGGACAGAAACTGCTTATCCATCGGTCTATTCCATCTAAAAGCCTCCAGTTCGCAGGCAGTATAATACAACGATATCAGCTGACTCGAGCAGGCCGATACGTCACACCTTGACAGCTCTACCGATGTCAGACTCGTTCTACCAGATTGTTTCCTTTCATCCGTACTGTGCTCAATGTCCTACCCTGCTCTAGTCCACACTCAAGAGCGCCCTTTCACCTCTATGAATGCGACTGTCTTTCTCTACAACTAAATATGCCCCCCCCTCCCCTCTCCTCCGGTCTTTGCATGTCAAGATCACATGCCGTAGCATTATTATGCTTTACACATCCACATTTTAGTGTACGCTGCAGGACACAGCAATTTCTCTTCCTTATTGTGCTTGACTTTAGAACCTCGTCTCTTTTTCCAAAAAAAACACACACAAACCTTCTCCTATTCGAGAATAGTCCTATCATCATGCGAGAGTGTTTCTCATCGGCTGGGCGCTCCATCCCATAGAGCTGCAGGCCTCTGCTTAGCAACTGCGATTAGATATTGAATTACCGTTCCACAGAGTGCAGTCAACACATTCACGAGATATGAACACTGCTGCTTGATAACCGTGACGCGTGTCTAGTTTCTAAATTATTTGGTGATACCGCGTTGGCAGTCGTGAGCAAGCACAACCAACAAAAAACAATTAAACACATTCGTCGATAACATTGCCGAAGATCAGGACAATGACTAAGGCAGTGGTATTGAGGAATGTTTTTGTTGTCTTTCTGAAAACACTTGTGACAGCAGCTCCCTCTACTGACCACGAACATAAATGTAATTGCGCCTCTAGTTGTACAGGTACGAGGAGAAGTAGAGGACTTGTCAGTACACCCCACGCAGTGTGGGGTCGTGGGGGTTATTTGGCCATACTTCTCCAGACTGGTCAGTGCAGGTTTAAGGTGGAGAACAAAGACATTGTGGAGGATAGTACAGGATGGTCCAGATGTATTGTGACCTCCCCCCCCCTACAGCCCCATTTAATTTAATAACACTTATTATGTTTTAAGGTTTATTTAAAACAGAAATTAATATGCAAAGAGAAAAAAAATGTTCCGGGTCAATTAACTGGGGGGTCACGAAACATCTGGACCACGCTACACAATGGCTTTAGATGCACTGCCCTCTACTGACCGCTCGTATTGTGGTCACCTTAACCCACGCACGAACCAGGCTCAACGCTGCTGAGATGAAGAAACATGACGAGACCTCACGCATCTTTTATACGGTTGTAAGTTAAAGGAGGGGGGGGGGGCAAATGCATTGCCACATTCTGGACAAAGCTCATCGCTGCTTCCCCGAGTGAGCATTGACACGGGGTCGCGTGCTCTGTCGACCAAGACTTACGGAGTCACGCGTGTACATGGAGGTCAGAGACACGCGTGTACATCGGGGGCTTGTGTTTAGTTTGTTGTCTTTCCCCCCCCCCACACACCCCGCCGCACATCCGATTAGCACGGTTGGCTACGTACGGTGCGGAAGAAGTTCAACACACATACATTAGACACACCGGGTACCGGCGACCAGAGACGCACGTCCAAAAACCGGGGTTAGATACACGGGTCACGGGGATCAGCGGACACAAACATGTGCACGGAGGTCGGAGACACGCATGTACAGGGGTGGGGGGGTTAGACACACGGATACCGTGAAGCAGAGAGGAGACACACGGATAGCGTGAACCAGAGAGGAGACACACGGATAGCGTGAACCAGAGAGGAGACACACGGATAGCGTGAACCAGAGAGGAGACACACGGATACCGTGAACCAGAGAGGAGACACACGGATACCGTGAACCAGAGAGGAGACACACGTGTACACGGAGACCAGAGACACACGTGTACACAGGGGACACGAGGTCTCACACACACACACACACACGTGTGGGCACGGGCACAGCCGTCACTCGGCAGGGGCGGCTGCAAGCCACTCACTGTTCGCCACCATCCACGGCAGCCGCGTCACGAACAGCTCCATCGCGCGCGCCATGCTTGACCGTTGACACTCAACGCGGGAGAGAGAACTAACGCACAGGGGGAGAGCTAACGCGCAGGGGGAGAGCTGATGCACAGGGGGAGAGCTGATGCACAGGGGTCGTGGTTGGGCAGGCACTGAACGCGCCACACGTGGAGGGGTTTTGGGGGTCACCAAAGCCACGCGACTCTCGTAAGCGCCGCGCGCGCCCATTGGCCGATCGGCGCGCACGTGACAGCGTGCGAGGCCGTTGCGATTGGTCGACGTGAGGGGTAGTAAGATGGCGGCTGCCCCCGGCCCCGCGACCTTTAACCTTTCACCTCGCACGCTGCAGCTAACAGAATGGGAATGTTTATTATTTATAGTGGAGGAATCCGATGAGCTACAAAGCTCTTCCCCTCCACAGATGCCCAATAGACTGGAATGGTTCTCAACATTTTTTGGCCCCTGTACCCCCATCCCCCCACCTTGTTAAATTTAGTTTCAACCGAGCGTATCACCCCACTTAGCATGGTTATGAGATAATGAATGTACGAATAGTAAACGTCGATATTTTAACCAAATGTCCGTTGTGTGAGGTATACTCCTAACTAGCTTGCTTGTAACTGCAAGCGAATAAAAAACAATATTCAAGGGACACTGCACGCACAACGTGACCCGCTCGCTGGTTACTCTTGGAAACCCGCTTTGCTTACGATCAGTAAGAGAGAATAGGGTTTTTTCCTCCCTTGTTTCTGGCAACAAAAAAAAACACCTTTGACAAGGAATCATGTCTGCATTAACCACAATATTTGTGGTCAGAATGCAAACAAAAAAACATACCCTGATAATATATGCCTTGTCTGTGAAACTGATTGGTCAACACGCAAGAGACGGCTTTCTTTTGAGCCTCGTCTCAAAACGGTGTTAGACCAGAGGACGCCCAAACGCCTTTTGGCGTCCTCTGGTCTATTATCAGAGTATGTTTGTTTTTATTCCTTGTAAAATATGTTTTGTTGCCAGACAAAAAGGGGAAATATTCTCCTGCGGAGGGAGCTGGTAGGAACGTTGGGTTGCTCGGCCAATGGCCAGGGTCAACAACGGCGGCACCACGTGGTGTGTTCAGCACAATATGCCCGACTGTGAGGGCGGGCACAAGCCGGCGTGAGTAGGTTAAACGTTGAGTTTTATAAGGGCACCACGGGGTGACCAGCCCCTCCACACCCAGCCCCACCCCTCCCACCCCCCACCCAGCCCCTCCCCACCCAGCCCCACCCTCCCCACCCTCCCCTCCCCACCCAGCCCCTCCCCACCCTCCCCACCTAGCCCCTCCCCACCCTCCCCACCCTCCCCACCCAGCCCCTCCCCACCCTCCCCTCCCCACCCAGCCCCTCCCCACCCTCCCCACCCAGCCCCTCCCCACCCTCCCCTCCCCACCCAGCCCCTCCCCACCCAGCCCCTCCCCACCCTCCCCTCTCCACCCAGCCCCACCCCTCCCATTTTTGGATGCACGACGGACGTACACAATAATCCCCTGTGGGCTGGTGGTGTAACCAGGAGGTTCCTACCAGTAAAATACCTATTCTCATATTTTGGTACTGGCAAAGGAGGTCCCATGAGATACGATCAGTAAGTTTATTTAATATTGTTTTAGGTTACCATATGGATTTATAATGTCGTAATTTTATATAGCAAGATTCATACTTAATTATACACCAATGATCCTCATCTACGTGACTTTACCGAATAAATCCAAAGAGTACAGCTCACGTTACCATACCTGTCAACCCCTTATCAGTGCCCTAACTTATTACAGACCAATTCAGACCTTATTGGTCACCCCGTGCCAAATATAAATCCCAACGTTCATCCTACAAAGTCCCATCACATGGGAGAAACACAAAGAGACAAAAAAAATTTGCCCGTATTTTGAAACGGCTGTACGCCGTATGGACCTTAAAACTCAATTTCCCTGTCCAAGAATACTGGTGACCCATAGAGGTTGACACGTATGGAATCGTCACATGTATTTTTTTAACAAACTTTATTCACTGGCCGTGTCGGGTGGATGGAAGAGGGCGGTGTGCACGACACACATTTGCGCTTACACGGCGATCTGACAATACGAAAATAAATTAAATTGAAAAAATTACGCGTGCTCATCTCCACAATTTGATCGGCGAAGCTAATGGTCCACCCTAAACCGCGTCCACCGCACAAACCGTGGCAGCAGTAGATGCCGGGATACCCTGATGCCCAAATTGAAACTTAAAAATTCCGGTAGTAGTAGTGTGCGACTGTGGCCATTCAGAACAGATGGCCCGATCCACAAAGACAAAAGAGACATCGCAGTGACGATACCACTCCGCTTGCTCCTCACGCTGTTATCTGGGATTGACCACCTGAATGTGAAATTGTAAGTTGTTACTCTGAAATCTACATCAGTCGTACGAAAGAAGAAAATGTAAACAGTGCCATTAGTTCATAATACAGTTTTTTTTGGTTAGATCGCGTAAATATAAATGTGTCGTTTAACCCACCACCAACCGACACGGACAATTAGTAAGGTTTGTCACGTAAACAGAAGATGCTCATTCGTTGCTAGTACCACGACATTTACAATCTGAGTACGACGTTTCTCCAGTAATTACAACTAGCATCATCAGGCAGACAGACAGATTTGAGGATGACATTGGTCGCGAAAGCCGACGTTGATTTGAAGCTTTCGTGACTGCAGGAATCCTTACTCTTTGGTTCTTTCGGTAAAGTCACGTAGTTGGAAATATAAAATAAAACAAATCACGACGTTTCGATCGCAACACAAGCGGTCGTCATCAGGTAAAGGGGTCAGCCTCTAAAGGCAAACTGTTTATAAAGGTCTGGGGATGGGCGTAGCCCAGGTGTATCAACAACACCAGGAGCACGGGCGGTGCACAAGTGCTAATGCAGCAACAATGTCAATGTAGCAGCAATGCCAATGCAGCAACAGTGCCAATGCAGCAGCAATGCCAATGTAGCAGCAATGCCAATGTAGCAGCAGTGCCAATGCAGCAGCAATGCCAATGCAGCAACAATGCCAATGTAGCATCAATGCCAATACAACAACAATGCCAATGCAGCAACAGTGGCAATGCAGCAACAGTGCCAATGTAGCAACAATGCCAATGTAGCAGCAATGCCAATGTAGCAACAATGCCAATGTAGCAGCAATGCCAATGCAGCAACAGTGCCAATGTAGCAGCAATGCCAATGCAGCAACAATGCCAATGCAGCAACAATGCCAATGTAGCAACACTGCCAATGCAGCAACAATGCCAATGCAGCAACAATGCTAATGTAGCAACAATGCCAATGCAGCAACAATGCCAATGCAGCAACAATGCCAATGCAGCAACAATGCCAATGCAGCAGCAATGCCAATGTTGCAGCAATGCCAATGTAGCAACAATGCCAATGCAGCAACAATGCCAATGCAGCAACAATGCCAATGCAGCAACAATGCCAATGCAGCAACAATGCCAATGCAGCAGCAATGCCAATGTTGCAGCAATGCCAATGCAGCAACAATGCCAATGCAGCAACAATGCCAATGCAGCAACAATGCCAATGCAGCAACAATGCCAATGCAGCAACAATGCCATTGCAGCAACAATGCCAATGTAGCAACACTGCCAATGCAGCAACAATGCCAATGTAGCAACACTGCCAATGCAGCAACAATGCCAATGCAGCAACAATGCCAATGTAGAAACAATGCCAATGTAACAACAATGCCATTGCAGCAACAATGCCAATGCAGCAACAGTGCCAATGTAGCAACACTGCCAATGCAGCAACAATGCCAATCCAGCAACAATACCAATGCAGCCCACGTGTTAAACAGTGCTGTTCGTTGCCTGCCCCTTCGATAACGTTCCGTGGGGGGGCCGTGTGGAGTGAGGAGATGCCTCGAGGTTCATGACAACGCCACCCACAGGCCAGCGGGCTGTAAGAAGCTCACAAATCCGACGCCACGGCGATTTTTGTTGACGTGACGGAGCCGCGGCCAAGAGGGGAGCAAGGCCAGAAGAGCCGAGGATCGCAACGATCCCTCTCCCCTCCATCCCCTCCCCTCCCGCAGCAGTAGCAGCAGCAGGGTCGTTGAAATTCAGGGACACGGATTAAACAAAAACAAATAACTTGCCCAGGCTCTGTAGGGAAAGTTTAAGAGAGGCGAGTGAAGTGGGTGGGTGAGGGTGTGTGTCTGTCTGTGTGTGTGTGTGGCGCATGGCGGCGGTGTCTCCTAGTGCCATGGGCCCCCGCAGAGAGACGCCTATGGGAGAAGTGGTGAGGAGCGAGCCCCCCAGCTGGTCCAGCAGCAGCAGTGACAGCAGTGACAACAACAGTGACAACAACAGCGGCGGCAGTGGTGACGGCGGCGGCGGCGACAGCGACACGGAGGAGGCGCCCGCGGGGCCCGGCGGGCCGGGAGTCGAAGCGGGACTCGGCTACCTGCCGCTCGCCCAGGAGCCCGAGGAGGAGGAGGAGGACGGCGGCGAAGGCGTCGGGCAAACGAGTCCCGAGAACATCGAGCAGACCTTGCGGGTGACGGATGTTATTTAAGATTTAGAATCAACAACAACGACGAGGCATTTAGATGATTTGGTTACTGATGTCGGTGTCCGCGTGACGACGATGATGATAGGAAGCCCACTTTGATCGAGCTATCGCTTGCGGCCCAGGCCGCTTGTGGAAAGAAAGCAAAACCAAGCTTATAGCTCAGTGGGCCTTATCTGGTAAAATAATATAGTTTAGTTTTATTTGTGTGTGTGTGTATTCGTAATGTGCTCACCTGTCCTATGCTTTTCACGCCTCATCGTGTCTTTGTATTGTTTGTTGCTGTAAAGTTCAGACCCCTACCCGACTGGACGTGTGAGGAAAAAAAGCTTTATAGCTCATCTGATTTCTCCACTATAAACAATACATACAGTATTCTGATGTTGTGGCGTAACGCGTTGTTTACGATGGTTACTACAACTGGTTGTAGTAAAATAATAATAACATTGTAACGACTGTTGCGATACTTATCTGTGTCATTGTAATAACATTTTACAGCAACTGCCATTGTGTAACTGTCATATAGTTAACATTGTAACAGTAATTCTTCTAACATTGACAACAATCTTTGTAACGTCAGTCATAGTAAAGGGCATTGTAATTACTGTCATTGTAACAACTGTCATTGCAATACCATTGTAACACAAATGGTCATTAATAACAGCTGCGTCAGTCGTAATATCGGGGGCTATTTTTGTTCAGGATTGTTTTGATATAAAGTACTGTAAATCTGTGCATAATAATCCTGATCAACGTGACTTTACCGAAAGAGCTAAGAATATGAATTACTGCAGTCACGAAAGCTTTAAATTAAAAAAAATCCTGATATCTATCCAGGAAAGTCTCAAATCCTTTAACCCAAGGGGTCCCACATTTTGGATATTTGGTCAGATCCTTATTATTGATAATACGAATATCAGTCATGTACAGGGGTCTGCAACCAGCGGCGTTGGAGCTACGTGTGGCTCTTTAAGGGCTGCTTCATGACGTTATTTATTAAGGACCGCCGTCTCCTATTCACCAAGTGCACTGGGGCTCGTGAAATGTTCAGTTTTATTTTTTTGCCGAATTCGAAAGAAATGGCTCCTGTTGTTATTTTGGTAGAAGAACCTTGCTCATGTACATTAAGCAAATTCTCACTGAGTTTCTAGACTTTTTTTCCAGGAGGGCCCTGCTACATTGGGATGTTTTCATGAATTCCATTCAATCACGCTGTAGGAAACCACGGTGCCTAGAGAAAACCCACCACACATACGAGTGGATAACACGCAAATAGGCCCACTTTCCCACTTGCTGTATTACTATCCCCTGCCCACGTCGCAGGCTAATTCCGGCTCATAGAATAAAAAACATCAGTTTCACCGTCATGCGGCAAACATTCCTGTATGTGGCAGGGCGGGTGGGAAAGTGCTGTCTCCTACTTTTTGGACCAGAGGTAACTTTATGGGATCTCAGGTAGCTCTGCGATATCCACTTCCGTGCACCGTTCTCAAAAAATGAAGGGTCGCACTGCTGTACGAGATTCGAATGGGTATTTTGTCCCATGACATAGATAGCATGCACAATGATGATAACATTGGAGACAAAGCTTAGAAATATCAACAAGATGGGCAGACAGCAGAGTCATTTACCTTATTTTGTGGTTGATGTTGCAGGATATGGGGCTGTACCTACCCCCACCACCAGCAGACAGTGAGGATGAAGTTGATGATGCAGAGGCTGCAGGTGCTTGTTCCAGCCAGGCCATCAACATGGACAACGGTACATGTGTGCTTGATAACCCGATGTTTATATATCAAGTGGGAAGGCCAGGTAGCTCAGGAGTCGGGGTATTGAACCGGCACCCTTGATTAACCTGGGTTCTCAAATGAGTTGGTTGATGGTCTCATGCTAGTCACCAATTTTGCAAATTTGGTGTAAATTCGAGCTCTACGAATTAAATTAATATCCATGGAAAGGCATGTGGAAAAGTGCAGCAATCTCAGAGTTGGGTTTTGTCTCATGAGACGAGTTCACATGCACCATGCCCAATGTGGCGACTGCATCTCATGCAGGAAATAGTCTTCCATATGTATTGACTTTTTAGTGTACTTTTCAGCTTTTGTTCAAGTTTATTTCATCAGTGCCCATGTTTTTTTATCCATATGTCCTACCAGGTAGTTTGCAATTGGCACGGTTGGCTTAGATAAAAAAAAATCATTATTTATAGGCACATTAGATCACTGTATATACCCATCCTTTATTACAGCGATGGGGAACATTTTCCGGTTGGTCAGAAATTAACACATACATCTCAGTAACTCCTGTCATACCAAAAGGCCCTTGCAGTGACAGTAGTGACTGAGAGTGCTATACATAGAAAGTGTTTGCCAGGTCAAACATCTTCCCCTCGAGTACATAATTGACAGACGTATAGAGAAGACATCAGCTAATAGACTAAAATAAAATCCAGTTATTGTGGCTAAAATGCTTGAATCGCCAGTAAATATCAATATGAGGGCCATTTTCAAGTGGGAGACCAGATGTGGCCACAGGCTGTGTAAATTGAAGTCATGGGCCATATGTGTCCCGTGGGCCATAGGCTCCCCACCCATGCTTTATTATGGACGTATCAATTACCGGACATCTGTGAAAAAGAGCTTCATAGCTCTTTAGATTCCTCCAGTCTAAATTAAGCTTCTGATAAATATTCTGATTGGTGCTAATCGGAGGTGTGTGCGCGCGTACACGTGTTTGCTGTGCAGAGCATGTCGAGTTGGTGAAGAAGACAATGGCTATGGTGAAGCTGCCTGCCGTGCCGGGCTGGGCACAGGAGCTCTCCGACGAGCAGTGGAAGGACATGGTGTCCAAGACGCTGCAACCGCGGAATAACGCCACTGAGAAATGAGTGGAGATTCACTTTTGCACACTCATCCTCGCATCGGAGGCAAAATTACTCGCGTACGACTTCGTAGGTTTTCGCGGTCGTACTGTATAGCCCTTCAATGTGTTTTTGGGTTATACCACATTTATTCGGCATGACTTCCAGACGTTGCACTCCACGTGCTGGGAGCTTCTTTAGAAACTGAAGAAGCTCCCAAAACATGGAGCGAAACCTTGTACGTCATGGCAAACACAGTACAACCCAAAAACATATTACTACTCGTACATTGGCAACTGCTGCATTATGCAGGGTGGCCCAGAGAGTTTACCTGGCTGTTATTCAAACTGGAATTAGGGTTGATGCAGGAAACAGTGCCCTACCTTGCAAGTTGTAGGCCAGTCTTTTCACACTAAACCTGTCACAGACTCCGCACACTCCTTGGTGATAACCATATTTAACGGCCGTTTGTCATTCCACTGCATGTTGGAGGCCTCCCCACACCATGTCAGTTATGGGAGTCATTTTACCATACCTTCCTTACCATACTTCACGCTGGTCATTATTTCTTGGTTGTAACGCCTAACGCAGATTAAACAAGCTATAAATTACGTGTGTCGCCTTAAAGGTTAATGTGTTTCTGTCTGGCGACTCCTCACCATGGGTGTTTCATTCATTTTTCTTCACGCATACAAAATCTACTTTCAAATCTTTTTAAAGGTGAAAAAGTAAAGCTTTTATCTCAAACAGTACACCAAAGGTTATCGTCAGGGCTTAATATCCCATGGATTATTTTCTGGGCTATCCTAATCTCCCACCCAACAGTGATTCACCATCTGTCAACCCCATTCCACCCCAGACAGATACTTCTGAAATTAATCCCTGGTTACTGTCCATTGTAGAACATTGGCGGTAGCCCTCTCGAGTTGTAATGTAAAAGCTTTGTCGAGGAAACTGCTGATTACGCTGTGTTTTGATTTGAAACCAAACTCGCAGTACATATGACCACGTTAATTGCAATAAATATGCATTCCACTCGGTGTGTTGTACTGCGTGTAAGTGTAACAAATGTACGTGGAGGTCAGTAGATTTCATGCCATCGTTTGAAATAATTACAGTGCACAATTTGGGAGAGTTAATCTGTGCTCATTTAAACTTAATTTATAAAAATAAAAAAATAATAACCTAATGTGCCCAAGTATGGCCTCACTGAGTCTCAATACTTTTTTCAGGAGGGCCCCCATCATTGTTGGTGAAAGTTTAACACTTTATTTAATACTTAATATTTTGTATATTGAATACTCAATGCACTCAACCACACTGCCTTTAAAAAAATATTTTTAAAAATTTACTTTTTGGGAAAATGGCCTTTTATCGTGCTATGAAGGGCGATATTTTTATTTTCATGCAAATGTTGAGTGATATTTTTGGTTAATTGTGCAACACTGGGTGGGGAGGGGAGGGTGGGGAGGGGCTGGGTGGGGACGGTGGGGAGGGTAGGGAGGGTAGGGGGTGGGAGGGGTGGGGCTGGGTGGGGAGGGGCTGGTCACCCCGTGGTGCCCTTATAAAACTCAACGTTTAACCTCACGCCGGCTTGTGCCCACCCTCACAGTCGGGCATATTTGCGGAACACACCACGTGCCGCAGTTGACCCTGGCCATTGATCGAGCAACCCAACGTTCCTACCAGCTCCCTCCGCAGGAATGTGTTTTTCTCAGTTAAAACATTCAGTCTCTTGTTTTTTCATGAAGTGTCCAAGAAATATAACTTGTATTTCCATGATAAATTTTCTCGATAGAGTTGTAAATTTTAAGATATAAAAATTTACAGCATTTTTACTTCACCTTGTTTACTAATGGGTATTTATAATTTCCAAACTGGTACGACGGACAAGAATAACAATTCTACCCCTAAGTATAGAATTCCATATATCCACATCATAATGTATGTTTTAATTAAGTTTGTTTTTATTGATCAAATTTTTTTTTACCAAACACATACAACGTGAAATGCTCAAATAATTGTATGTTTACAAGGGCAACCATGCTGTATGAAAGGTCAGACATCTGCTTTGCACTCAAATTTAATTGAATAAGTTCAACTTGGAACACGCACAGTTTCCACTAGCTCTCGACGTTTTTTCGGATCGTACCGCACGTTGACATCCAACAGTTTCTCCTCGACGTGCTGGGAGCCGCTTCTTCAGAAACTGAAGAACTGCTCCCAGCACGTGCAGATAAACGTTGGACATCACGTGGTACAAGCCGAAACGACTGCATTGGAGAGCTTCACACCAAGTGCTGACTGCGATCTATTTTGCCGAGGGAGTAAAGATTCGTGAAAATCAACCGGCACCGCCGTTTACATCAACCACAAAAGGGCACTCGCACAGAAATAAGAAACAATACACACGCATAAAAAGGTCCCAACCAACTTTGTATTCATAAAAAAAAACACTGCATAATCCAAAGCCCATGGGAACACAAAGCCACTGTGGAAGTTGAAATTGCAGCATCAGGAAACTGGGGCTTGTGTCACAAAGCAGGCCCACATTGGAAGATGTGTGGTTCCACCGTCAACAACTTCGCACTTCAACTTGAGTTAACAAAGACTACCATAATTCTAAAAGACGCTCCGGAGAATAAGACGCGCCCCTAACTTGTTCCCGTAGTCAATACAGTTAATGCAGTAGACATCTGGTCGCACACTGACTGGATTATGACGCCCCCCACCCCCAACTTTTGCTTTACAATTTGGGGATGGAGAGTACGGTACGAGGGGTGTACGGGTCGGTTGTTTTAAAGGGACCCGATCACATTGTTCAGATCGTATTGCAAATCCGAATCTGAAACGTAAAGTATTAGAATATATGTTGGTCTTCAAAGAAAGTTTTTCTCGATCGTATCATGAACGAAAAGTGCAGCTCTTTGCTAATCTACCGCTGTATGAAGACCTCTCTTATGCAGTGTTAGCCATTGAGTGGACGAGTTTTACCGTACTTAACCATGCTGGTCCGTTCAGGTTGGCGAAATGGGTGTCCAGGATTGCAGAAACCACTTGTCGCCCATGTTAGACCTTGGCCAGGAATTTAACTCCATGGGTTCACCGAAGTGCCAACAACCACCGCCCCACAACACGATCGATCGTCTATCGTATTAATCTTCATTTTAACTCGTACTACCACACATTCCCAATAGCATGGACACTCCCCTGTCACCCAATTATTGGCTTTCCCATAATGAACGCTAATCTCTTTGTTTGTGATGGGGCCTCTTATTAATTAGATATTAATTGGTGACCAGGAGGGGGCAGTGCTGGTTGCCATCCCCTCTCAGCCATGGGTTTTGTCCAGGTACCCGAAATTCCTCTCACATAAAACCCAAACTAGAAAGCAATTGGCCAAACATCCCGACACAACAGGAACCCCCCTCCTGCCTCGAGAGTCCTGGGCCACGCAGAGGCTTCCCTGGGTAAGCTTTTGTCACCGTAACAATTCACGTAACCTGGCACGCCGTCATTGCAGTTAGAAATTATTTAAATTATGTACTCATCGCCATGTGGGCGACCACAATGATTGATGTGTACTAAAACATCACAGCATGTGGACAAACGTTTCTGAAAAATGTTTACGCATTTCTTAAACTTATAACAAAACACCGTCTTTTTCTCCCCATATTCAGTATGGGTACTCGCGTCATCATCTCAAGTCTCTCTTCAAGAGCAAACTCCAATCCCACGGCGTTGCTTAACAAACGTGCCAGATAGGTAGCAGAGGGACGTTTTGGCAGGTGTTATTGAACCTCCCTGTGCCGCGGTGACCCGGATTACTTCCAACGCAGATGTGGAGCGTTGGCATCAGCTTGTGTGCAGGAGCTACATGGATTGATGCATGGTGAGACAGAGGTGGCCTAGGCTTGGAGAAGCCTTCATCCAGCAGTGGATGGACCATGGCCGATGATGGCGGCGATGTATTATATTGTATTTGTTCAACACGCAATGTTGGAAAAAAATATTTACTTCTACCTTATCGTTACTGCCACTAGCAGGACTGATATTGCTGGATGGGGTGTGAGTGGGCCACTGGGAATAGGTGCCCGTTTTTGGAAATTCTAGGCGGCACTTGGTGCCACAGTGAATTTGCTTCCTTTGAGACTTAAGATGACGTCGACATGGATAACAAAAAAATATATTCCACCCAAGTACAAAATGCTCTTGTGCATCTGTCATACAGTTGGTTATGTTTGTATTTTATCAGTAAAAAAAAACAATTCAAGGTGTAAGTCACATCACTCTTTACAGACGTAACTTTGATGTCACCAGGAAGGTCAGACCAGACACACAACAGTTACTGGGGCACCAGTGGCTGAGCCATGCCAGTTTCCTGGAGAAGTTGCCAACAACTCAAATCATTTTGATTCACAACAAGTAGTCTGACACACAAGTTCCCAGAACCCAACATTGGAGCGGTGTTCATGTTCCCCAACGTTTTCTCAAATTGAATGCAAGTCTTATTATAGGTTTGGTTCAATTTCAATCTGGTCTTCATCTCTCTATGGATGCAATCTACTTTTAATCTGGACTAAAGAATCCACTTTTTAGTTTTGTCTTCGTGCAGCATTTTATTTTCACATACTTACCATTTTCTTTACATAGCGAACGTTTATAAAGCTCATTCGCTTCAGAAGTTGGCCCTGCGGTGCCAGTAGGCATGCATCGCTATGGCAACACTCTCTCCTGCCCCGTTGCTTGGTGTGTGATATTCCATGCGTTATTGTGTGCATAACAGTTTCAAATTGATGACTCAATGAATTGTTAAATGCTTACTGCTTAAATGTTTATTTTGTCAGATACTTTTTTAAAGTCTAATCTCGGTTGGTAAGGGTATTTTTGGAAGAAATGTATCACCCTTGTCCAGTGTACATTAGGTCGAGGGTTTTCCAAACGCCAACCCTTGTGACCCACCCGCGTGGTCCACCTTTTTACAATTACCAGTCATCTTTTTCAAATACAAATTGTGTCGTTACCTGCTGCCCACGCCTGATGATTGCTAAACACATCCTACATGACCTACAGAGTGCCGATTAACTTGGGAGACACGCGCGCAATATCTCTACCTTAATTTAAATACAGAGATCTCCAGTACATGTGGGATGTGGTTACCCATCATCAGGCACATGCAGTGTGTAACGGAATTTGTATTATAGCAGAATACCAGTGAACGTAAATAAAGGGAAACCGTGGTCGATTACGAGCACTCGAGTTTGGACGACCCCATATCGGCTCACTTCCAAATCAACAACTTAAAAACTTTTCACCCAAATCTGCTTTCAAATTCAAGCACTCGATCAACTCAGGCGATTAACACTGTGCCCTCCCCTCCCCCCTTTGCAGGGTAAATCCACAATCGCGTCTCTCATCAGCCAGGGCACAAAACAAGTGGATCGACTGTCATCTTTTCAAAGCATTGACGTTTTTTTTCTCAATCACCACAACTACACCCAAAATGATCGTCAATTTTCCCATCCCGTAAATACTCCGACCCTCTGCCCGTTTTCACCGTGACCGACGCAGAAACGCAATCGAGGAGCTGCCACCTGCGTGAGCGGTTGTGCTGTATAGCCCTCCAAAAGAGTAAGTTTTCGGTTCGTACTGCACACTGTCCGGCACTGCGTCCGGATGTTTCATTTCCTGAAGATGCTCCCAGGCACTCGGGAGTGAAACGTCGGACATCGTATGCAACAACACGCAGCACGACCTCAAAACACAATGGTGAGCCATTCGAGGAATTGCTGACTGCTGACCCCCAACAACCAGGCCTTGGGCACCTGCCACCCCTCCCCCCCCCACCCACCCCTCCCCCCCACTCCCAGCAGTGCTTTAGAGACCGACACGCGTGGAGCCTCCCTTCTTGTCCGAGAAGAAGCTCTTGAGCAGCATGACCTGGCCGACCCCCACCACCACGAGGATGATCGTCTCGCCGATGGACCACATGTTCACCCTTGAGTTGAGCACCTCGGCCTGGTGGCGGTCCTGCGTCTCCTGCAGGCGATGCTGCGTCTGGTAGTTGTCTACCGACTTCAGGCCCTCGTGGATGGTGACGCACGCGGACTCCATCTGGGACGAAGACGGCAACAAAGGAAATGGGGCACAGGAAATTTTAGGTGGTGCGTGTTTGTTACAAGTAGCTGGAACGTTGTAACAATTATGTTGGCGGTTGTCGTATTGGTTATGGTGGCATCTGGCTCTATGGTCCAGGAGCGAATACTCTGGGATGTCTGGACATTTTCTTTCTAACCGTGCATTGTGGGTATACGTATGGGTAACGGTAAAAGTGCAGCCCTGCAATTGCTTGCTCAAGCCACTGCTCGGTCAGTGTTAGCCGCTGAGCGCGTGACAGGCTTATTTTTAATCCCTGTTGCTGAATGTGCCTCTATCGTTCCCGTTTTGTTGTAATGTGTACCGGTGCCTACTTTATAGAGGGCGATATTGGCACACAACACACAAAATAGAGATTTATTTATTTGACCTACTCTTTCACGCTGGCCAGAAATCTTGGAAGAGGTGGAGTAGATTTGAAGCTTTCGCGACTGTAGGAATCCATACTCTTTGGTTCTTTCGGTAAAGTCACTGTGACTTTATCGAAAGAACCAAAGAGTAGGGGGAGCAGATACAATTTACCCCACAACACGCGACCTGCCGATCGACTAAGTGTGCTGTAACCATTCAACATTGCTGGGTGGGCAGATGCGGTGGGAAGGACTGAAGAAACTTGCCCCACTGTTTCAACTGCTGCGCTTTGGGGATCGGACAGTACCCTCTGGATTCAAAGTCCAGTGTGCTGACCATAACACCATCTCTCTGGGATGGTGAAGGGCCATTCCCCAAAACGTCAACAATTATATAGGGCACTGTCATTGATGAATGGGTTTAGTTGTTTGTACTTGTGGGTCACTGCCAATGTTTATTCGATCTCAGAATGAGTTGTGACATCTGCTTCCGTGGACTGTTCTCGAACAGGAAGGGGTCGCAGTGGCCCGCGAGGAATCCACGACGTTGATGGCGCAATTGCGATAAAATTGGAGAAAAACATCACAATCAAGAACAACAACAAAAGACACATGGGCGAGCGGAGTTACCTGCGTGAGGGCGACCACGCGGGTCCCCTCGTCACGGAAGAGGGGCGCCTCCTCGCCGACCTGCAGGTCAAAGTAGACAGTCTTGTGCGTAAACGTCGAGAACTCGTTGCTGAAGCAGATCTCGTAGGTGCCGCGCTGCTCCGTGGTCCACGCGTAGCTGTCGTACTGCTTGCGGTTCTCGTTGTACAGGACGCTGTCGTGTGGCCCCTTCACCCGGCAGTCCACGTCGTAGTTGCCGCCCGTGATGACCTGTGCGAGCGGCACGCCCGTCAGATTTTAGTCCGATCGCGCGAATACCGCTCGAGAGCGCGGGGCTACACTTAACGTCAAAAGCACGAGGGAGAAAGATCGGGATCCCCGTAACGCTCTTCAGCGTGCATTTTTTCCCCGGGGAGTATTTAATTGGCGACAATAACGTTGTGTTCAAGGCCGTGGCAAACCAGATGACATCACATGTGTATGATGTCATCACCTTGCTTGGAAAGGCTTAATCCTTTTCCTTTGAACAATTTATCCAATATCTCTAGGGTCAGGCTCTAATAGTAACACAACTGTATACTAAAGTTGCATTCACATCAGAACCTATGGGTACGGTTGGCTACGTACCGTGCAAAAAAAGTTCAACGTACGTATATAATAAGACACCTTTACGAGAGTTATCGTTCCAACCTCGTTACGTAAATACAGGTGCAGCTTATGCACTCACGCATTCACCGTTGGTTGAAAAGCGTTAAACAGAAACTCGAGGTACACGGGTGTTTGCGCAGAAAATACAAACTTTAATGACGGACTACCGGGATTTGACAGAGCTAGAAAGTTTGTCAAACAGCTCTTGGCACAAAGCCACGACGACCACGCACCTCGCCGCAGTGAATACGTGGCAGACCGGCGAACTGATGTCCATTGAACAAGACGTAACAGCACCGCTCTCTAATTTGTAACTACAATTTCGATTACCAGCAATGGATAAAAAGAACCGATTATTAAGAGGTTAAACGAATAAGAATACAGTTCGTCCAACCGTCACATATACCGCCCTTACCAATTAACCGCCCTGACCAATTAACCGCCCACACCCAGTAAAGCAATTGTGCAAATGTCATTTTCTGCAAACCCGACTTTCACATATCCGCCGATACATCAGTCCCCAGCGAGTCGCATGTGACTTTGCACTGCAATGTCAATTCTTACGCGAAGAATGTAATTGAGCGTGAAACAATTTATGTTTATTGATATGTTTACGTTGTATGTCATGGGGAAAATTACAGACCAATGCCACTGCTTCAGCGATTCCTAATTCGCAGTCCCTCCCTATACCCTAGGTCACAGAGTAGATTTGTTATGATAGACCCTTTGCCCATTTGTAATGTATAAGGATTTAAGCGGACACTGCGTTGTTTGTATTACAGTAACCATTCCTTATAAATAACAGATGCACATTTAAATATTTGTGGCTGGTGTATACTTCGTTACATGTCTGCTGCATTCGCCCCAATGGGAAAGACAGATTCTTGAATTAATTCGCAACCATGAATTGTCACAATCGTTTGAATCGCGGTGGGGATGAGGGGGTGTGAATAATAACCCGCTTAACGTGTCCACACGTACATTGTACAAGCACAGATACAATCCCAGATTTATTTCACTACTGTGTACAAATAATACAGATGCTGGAGAGGTCGCCAGGTGACTCAAAGGTCAGTGCTGAGCTGGCACCTCTCGGAGACTATTTGCTTCCAGCCTGCATGCATTTTTCCTGTTGTTGCGATGGGTTTCCTCTATCATTTTCAGGAACTGGATTTGGATTACAGCCGAGATGGAATCCGGGTTTCGGCGTCCCCTCTCATAGTCACTATCTGTGGGCAGATTGCCCGTAGGTATCCACTGCTTATTTTGTCATTCGTTTCCACTTTCCTCTCTTGTCTTGTGTCAATATTCTCAAATAGTGCACATCTTTCTGGCATCAATCTCGTACGGCATCAAGCCATTGCCTGTAAGGTCTTCCTATCTTTACGGTTCCTTTCATTTTTCAAAACACCGCACTTTTATTTTTCCTGTTGTTGTCCATCCTACATGTGTGCATCAAGTCTTCTTCTGTGTGCAACCGTTTTCCTACTTCGACATTGGTCACTCTTTGGGTCGAGCTTAGAAGAAATATCCTTCTTTAGCAACAAAGCGTTCCCCTCGAGTGTGCGAATAAAAGGGGTCACTCGAACAGGGATCGTAGCAGTGGTTCTGGCGAGGTCTCTTTCCACAGACCACTCTCTACCATGGGTAGGGGTCACACTGCTCCAGCGAGAGAACTGAGTGGGTTGTTCCCACTCACGACGCGACAGCACAATTGGAATAATGTTTGTGAAAAAAAGACAAATATATTTGAAATGAAAATAAAGATTTTTTTTTTCAAATTCTGTATCATTAGGGTCTAAAGAGGATTGAATCTACTGGCGAAACCAGTGGGGGGGGGGGGGGGGGGGGTACGTGCCCCCCCCCCACCCCAATGATCTGCTCTAAATCCCTAATTTCGATCGGATCATTGGGGTTTATTAGTAATAAATCGACATTTTGCGACCCCCACTGCCACTGTGTAGCATATTATTATTATGTACCAGGGACTCTATGAGATGATAGGACAATAGTCCGAGTCCACCACTCACCCCCATCACCCTGTTAGACTCCCCAGTCAAACTTGTAGAGTCCTTCCGCTTCCTGGGCACTATTCTCTCCCGGGACCTCAAGTGGGAATTGAACATCAGCTCCCTCACCAAGAAAGCTCAACAGAGGATGTACTTTCTATGGCAGCTGAAGAAATTCAACCTGCCAAAGACAATGATGGTGCAATTCTATACAGCGATCATTGAATCCATCCTCACCTCCTCCATAACCGTCTGGTACGCTGCTGCCACTGCCAAGGACAAGAGCAGACTGCAGCGTATCATCCACACTGCTGAGAAGGTAATTGCCTGCAATCTACCAACCCTCGAGGACCTGCACACGACAAGGTCCATGAGGCGAGCGAGGAAGATTATGGCCGATTTCTCCCACCCTGGACACTCTCTGTTTCAGCTACTCCCCTCCGGCAGAAGGCTTCGGTCCATCAGGACCAAAACCTCACGCCATAAAAACAGTTTCTTCCCATCTGCTGCTGGCCTGTTAAACAAGGCCAAGGGCTAACACTGTTTTTAACATTTGATCTACATAACGACACCTTGCCGATATTAACTATGTTACCCTATTTGTATTTTTTTATTTTTAAATTATATCTAAAAGCTATTTTATATTCGATATTTATTTAATTTTATATACTTCAGCCCCTTGGTGTTAGACTTTTAACCCTCATTATAGTAAGACTTGTTTAAAACTTATTTAAGATTTTAGATTCCTATATGTTGAATGTATGCACCATCCTGCCAAAGTAAATTCCGTGTCGGTGTGAACTTACATGGCGAATAAAACCCTTTCTGATTCAGATTCTGGTAAGTGACTCAGAATTGTGCGAAGTTGCGTATACAGAGTCCACGACGTCCCTGAAGGCATCAACACCTTCAGCGAGCGCGATGCCGATCACACCACGCGGTTCGAATTCGACCCTCGATCGATGGCTGCGCCATCGCCGCACACGCGTCGAATAAAAAGGCAAGGGACAAGTCCTTACTAACAACTCCTTACTCACTAACAACTCCTTACTTACTAACAACTCCTCACTTACTAACAACTCCTCACTTACTAACAACTCCTCACTTACTAACAACTCGTCTATCATTTCTCATTGCTGGAGGGGGTTGCCCCCCTACCTGAAAATCCAGGCTCTGCCATTGATTGAATCTAATATTTAAACTGCAATGGCAAATTACCCTGATGACATGTGACTCGTGTATAATTGGCTTGTAGACAACTGAATTATCAATCAATAAGATTGCAGTTCATATTACGCTATTTATTATGTGCAATCTGACAGTTTGAAAATAACATTTTGTTCAGGATGAGACTCTTATTTCCAATCAAAACACGAGCTCTGAAAAGCAAGAAGAGGTATCTTATTTGCCCAGAGACCTGAGGACAAGACGGCACAAGGGTACAACAGAGCCAACATGTGAGCACGCACGACAACCATCCACCAGCAGAAAGGGGGAAGAACACGGCAAACATTGTAACAGTTCCCTCTTTGCCTAGAATACAACGATATAGCACTGGCGTGCTATCTGTACCAATTTAGTGCAGAGTCGCCAAAGCCTAACTAACTCCCCTTTGTCCAAGGCTTGCACCATAACTGAATGTTGCTTACGCTATCACGATGGACATCGCAGGCCCGACGTAACACTGGGACAAAACTCTCCACTGGTCACAATGGTTCACCACCACCACCCCCGTTGCTAGCAATTCCACGGGTTCTCAACACTCGGGCTCACAATGAAATAATCAATTCTCTTTTGTTTTTTTTAACCGCCACGCTTCTTTTGTTTAACCATGCACAAGCATGACAGAGTAGAGCAATATGCGTGCATGTGGTGGGTTGTAACGGGAAATACACTCAATGCACACAGACATTCAAATACTGCATTGTATACACAGCAAGGCAAGTGGAGGCAATTCAATGGCTGATAAACTTATTCAGATAACCCAGTAAACAAATGAGATGCAAATGTACAGGATTATAATTTGGACATGTAAAGGGTAATTTAACAGTGGGGGAAGAGAAGACTATATACATTTACACACCAAAAAAAGTCTACATTCTTTCAATCCACTGCTGGAAGAGGGCCTTCCCCATGCTACGTATCTCGGGGGTTACTTGACCATATTTCACCACACGATGGTCGGTACGGGTAGGAGAAGGCGGAGAGCATAGAAGTACAGTTCCACAGTGGATTTTGCCGCATTGCCCTTTTGCTGCACACAACATGGCCCTCGCAGCAGCCTAATGCACAGTGGTCGCCCATCCAATCGTTTCCCTGAGTAAACCCGTCTTTACCTTCGGAGATCTGATGGGATCTGTGTGTGCTTCAGGTCATTTTGGCAAACATGTTATGAGATTATACGAGGAGGCAAAGTGTGATTATTGAAGAAGCAGCATTCAATAATGAAAATATTTTTTTAATACACGACGGAATATACCAACAGGCAGGCAATCGAAATCCCACTGCATTCTGCCACCCACCCACCTCATGCACTTGACAAGACAGACGAGTCAAAAGTTCAAATTCCTGTCAGGGGGATCCCACTGAGTTCATCATCTTTTTGTGGATTGATAAAATCGAGTAACGCTTCAAGGGACATCAGCAGTGGTTACAATATGAACAATCTTACTAGAGCCACAGGAATGTGGAATTTCCACCACTGGCTCGCTACAGCCACAGGAATGTGTAATTTACACCACTGGCTCACCAAGAGAGATGACTGCCACTCGACACTCACTTCGATGCTTTTTCTTCAAGGGTGGTGATTCTGCTCATCAGTTCTCAAAGGGTCGTTTAAAATGCATACTACTTTGCACGGCGGGAAGTCTATGGTGGTTGTTCCCCACCATAGGTATTACAGTCTAAAATATCACTGTTTTTTATTTACCCAGCAATGCCTCACCGAGTCTGAAGTCTCTTTTCAGGAGCGTTGCTGCTACATTGGGATGCCTGGCCAAATTAACTAATAAGTGCTAAGCATATGTATACATTGAAAACAATCACTGTGCATAAAAGTGTATGTATGCAAGTGGTAGCGAGATGTTAACTACCTCGCCTGGTATACAGGATGTCGTAGGTTTGATCCCAACCCTCATGCCTGTATATTTGAAGTTTGCATGCCTCTCTCCCCGTCGTCGCGCAATTTTTCTTCGGGTCCTCCGTTTTTTTCCCCCTCCACATTTATAAACGTGCTTTTTAAAGTATATGACTGCTTTAAATTTGCACGTGATAAGCCACTTCATTGAGAAATCATGTGTGGCCACATCGCTTCTGAAAAAGAGCTGTATAGCTCAGTGAGCCTTACCTGGTAAAATAAAAAAATAGTTTTTAAGTTTTAAAGGTTTGCTCTAAATGTAATTTATTCATCCAGAAAAAAAAACATCCATCCCTACAGTGTCAAAAACCCTTTGTCGTTCAAAATAAAGACATTGGCTTCGTACACTAGAAAAGCAAAGTACACGGATATAACCTCTCAACATTTCTAACAGTCAAGTTCACGATGGAACCCACTTTCTGTACGAACATCTCCGTGACCATACCCATCGCGAAGGTCCACACAAATCCATCTCCACCACGACTAATCCTGCAGTCAGTGGCGTGGCGTGGTTGGCACGGTCCCCGGTTGCCAGGAGTGAAATGGGGGGCCCATCGGGGGACCCAGCCCCTCTGTCCAAGGGGCCCCCCCTCCCAAACTCGTCACAATCCGGCGCCTGGGACAGTCCGCTCTGGCCCCTGGGCTCCGGTGGAATCGCGCCACGGGGCACACGAAGGCGGTTTCCATCAGTGCTCTATTGCCTTGAACCAGGATCGTCAGCCTTTTACGATAGGTGTCCTGGGAAATGTTTTAAAAAGTATTCGCGGAACATTTAAGACACGCAGTTTTGAGGAGCGGCGTTACAACACATCACAATGAATGTACTGTACACGCTGTTTCTCCCGTCTTCCTGTATTGTGAAATATTTTTTAACCAATGACACGTCCCATATTTTCTTCGTACCTCAAGCGGTGGCAATCCGAGCACACAATTGGTAGCTACACCACTGCCTTAAAATCTTAAAGCACCAGCTCGCGAACCGAGCCGGCATGCTTCCCCGTGGCCGTGGAAACGCCGCCGCCGCCGCAGACACCGGGCCCAGCCATGACGCGGCCGCAGACCGCCCCCTCTTATCTCACCTGGAAGTCGAGCGTCACCTTCACTCCCTGGTCGATGTCCTCATAGAAGCACTGCTTGGCGTTGTCCTTCAGCTCGAAGGTGACCTCGGCGGCAGAGAGAAGGCTCGCGTGGAGCAGCAGAGCGAGCGCCGTCCGGAAAAGCCGCTCCATCGTCCTGTCGCCGCTTCTGCTGCTGCCGCCAAACGCCGCCGCCGCCTCCTCCCTCCCTCTCTCCACGTGGCGCCTCCTCCGCGGGTCACGTGACAAGTTCCTCTTCCTGTCGCGACCATGGCCTCCCCCCGCCGCCGATAGAAATCACGTGACGCGATTTTGACGAATCGCACGACTCTACTGGCCCCCGTGTCCCCGCCCACACTCCACGTGTCACCTCCTCCGCGCGTCACGTCGCTGTTTTTTGTTCCAACGTGGCACCCCCCCCCCGCCTATGACTGTCACGTGATTCTGTCTTGACGTATCGAGTGGCTCGCCACCTCCACGTCTGTTCTTGGAACCGCACCCCCGACAAACGCGCGGCTCCGCCTGCTCACGTGACGTCATGTCGCCTGAGGGACACGTTGCGCCGCCGCGTGACGTCGGCAGGTAGGTGACGGAATTACGTCATCGGAACGAAACGTCTTGCCCGATGCGAGGTTAAACCTCTGCATAAGGTCATAATGTAGCCTAGGAACGTAACGCAAAGTCTTCATCTCGGGCGTAATTGTGCTGTTTAAAATCATTGCCTGAAACGTTGCCGACTGTGTTGTATTTTTTAAGGCAGTTATTGACGAATTTATTTTAGTTAAAAGGTGTGCTTTGGCTAACGCAGGGTCAGAAAATAATGTATTTATAATTACGCACCATCACACGCCCCAGCCTCGACAGAAAATCACGTAATTTCTCTCCCATCTCAAAGCTCACCTCTTTTCCATTGCCCATTCCTTTCCTCTTCCCTCGCCCCTCCACTCCTTCCCGTGCCCTCCACTACCCGTTTTGTGCTGCGTTGCAGTCACCAATTCCTAAGCCCTTGCATGCCCCCCCCCCCCCCGTCATATAAATCACTAATTTCTTACCGCTTTTTAAACCACTGTTAAGCGCATTGAGTTAAGGCCGCTCTAAAAATAAGCCATGTTCGATCCACTGCTGAAGGCCTCTCTAAGCAATCGGTCAGTCTTGAAATTAAACCATCCTGATCCAGCACACAAACCGATTTCATCACGCAATCTCCATGGAAGACGTCTTCTCGGGCTCCCTCCATCCTTACCATCAACCACGAGCCATCATCCCCCTTTCAAGTGTCTTGCCCAAGCCTGTGTATGTTCTCAGACCCACGATTTCCACTTTCAATTAAATTTAAAGTATGAACCGTCTATCCACGATTTCTCAGGTTTTTTTGTGAACGTTCCATGTTTCTGATCCGTATGTGCCCCGGGAGATCCGTTTTCTTAACAAGTCCTCATTATTTCCATCTAGACCAAATGTAGCAGTTTCACAGCTTTGATTTCTAGGCTTTGTAATACTGAAATCAATGGTGAAAACACCATTTAAACCACAAGCCAATTCTGGAACAGTACAATCGTCACCTTTATACTACAATACTTAGCCAGGACTACCTCGTGTGACAAATTGCATAACTTTGCATGCCGTTCCATTTTTAATTGACAAAAAACGGGGTTTCCATTTAAAGAAATCAAGTTAACATTTTTAGGGGTCCCCTAAAAAGACTCCATTGCACTTAGGAAAGAGTATATCCATCACCCCATATTGATTTGAAAACTCTTTATCCACCAGTGCTATAGATGCAAACTCCAAGCTAACGTTTGAAAACAGCACTTTATTTCATTATTCCTGGGATTGAACATTCGCATTAAAAAAGGTCAGTAGAAGGCACTGTGAGCATTTATAAAAAAAAACTGTTAAAACTCATAATTTTAACGTCTTTAAATGTACACATTCAATCTGTTAAGTATAATAAAGCTGACCTGGTAACCATAAAAAAAGAATTTGATCAAAAACGTGTACAATAGATCACATGACTGGGGTGACAGATTAGGTCAATAGAATTACTAGGGCCAAGAAATAGATTATGTCACCAGGGTATTGCATTGACTCAATGAAATCAATCCATCACATGATCAGGGTCATGAATGAGACAAATCACATAACCGTCTAAAGGCAAAGTGACAACAAGCAGGTGTCGTCACACTCCGCCTTGGTTGCTGTGCTATGGATTTAGCAGCTGCTGATGGCCACCGGGAACTCGAAGCAGAAAAGATCGTTTGCTTTGTCGTCCCTCAATTCCCACTTGACCACCAATTTGATCTGAAACGGCACAGAAAAGCAAATCAGCCACGCTGGAGAGATGTTAACTATCTCATCTGGTATACAGGAGATTGTGGGTTCGATCCTGACCCTGACACTTGTATATATGGAGTTTGCATGTTCTCCCCGTGGTTGTGTGGATGTTTCTCCGGTTTTTTCTCCACATTTAGAAAAATGCGTTTAGAATATTTGACTAGTTTAGCTTCACAAATAAATACATCAAGTCAAATAACCAATTAACTAAACAGATTTTCTTGTGGTTTACACCAGGCGAGAAAACCGAGAGTGATTGTAATGGTTCAAGGGGAATGCTTAGTCACATTTTGTTCAGAGAATACTGACGTGAGGTTAAACATCTAATTTTCACAGGCATCCTCGAGCAATCTGTAAACTTACAAAATCAAAAAGACATAAGTTAGACCACAGAAATATTAAAAACAGTGGAATGTTGTCAGAGGATGTTTCGTTTTGCCTGCTAATAAATACAAATCACTGGTAAATTTTCAGATTTAAGCTCGACACAACAATGTATCGAGCTTTGTTGGTTTAGGAGCCAATGTTCTGGAAATGATCCGGTACTTTTAAAATGATGGCTTAAATTGTGAGCTTCCACCACAGATGATGGTGCCCAGTGTCGAGAATTTAGAAACATGCATTAAGAGTATTTGGCTGCGATAAATTTCCACATAAGCCACTTCGTCGATCTACCATTTGTGGCCAGGTTGCTTCTGAGAAATTGTTATATAGCTCAGTGGGCCTTACCTAGTAAAATAAAATAGTTTAAGTTGATAGCTTTAGTTTATTTTAGTACACGGCCATGGTGCAAAGATGGCGCTCGGCTGAGTGGCTATGGGAGACTCACGCTGGGGTAGTCGGACTTGACGGGCAGCCCCACGTCGTAGATGTAGGCCTGATTCTTGGCGATGGGGCATGTGATACCCGACTTGCAGCCATCGTTGTTGGGGATGGGGAAGGGGATGGGGATCCCCGCTAGGATGCCGTGCACCACCGCCGTCGAGCCCTGGCTCTCCGTGTCTGTTGGGGTTCGGGGAACAAGGTTGAAAGGGTTGGGGGGGGGGGGAGCAGGAAGTGTGAGCCAGGGCACGCATCACAAAAAAACAATCAAGGGAGAATTTGGTGACTCACACACGAAATACCGTGTGTGACAAGTAACAATGTGCATGTACAGTCCTTTAATCAAACCACTGCTGAATGAGGGCCTCCTCAGCCCTCTGCATGTAATGGAGATTCTTTGACCACACCTCAGTCAGTGCAGGTTAGTGAATGTAGGGGGACCATAGACATGGATGCAGACAAGTACAGTACAACAATGGCTTGTGCTGGACTACTTTTTGCTGCCCACCCACGCTAGCAATGCCGCCACCTGTATGTGTATGGTAGTCACCCATGCAAGCACTATCCACCAGGCTCATATCCTTATTATCATCCAAGGTCTGACAACATTTGGCACATTCTGCCTGATGTGGTCAAAGGCAACAGAAAGACATTGAGAATGACTAGGGCCGGGTAAATGTCATACGAGCGTCATGTCACCCCGTCCATAGGACACAGGTTGTCCGCCATTCGTAAATATTACTATTGACTACAATTACCGATGCAAGTCATTAAAATCAAAACAAATGTCGTCTGGCTCTCCCCATGGTCAAATAACATAACATAATCCATATATTAACTATAAACAATAATTTATTCACAGCTAGGCATGGTAATTCAAACAAGCTATATATTATCCCTTAAAATCAACCATGCTAAATGCTTTCTCCATAGTGGGCATTCCCTGATTGAGGTGGAAAATGCACATTCGTGCGGCACAGCTCAAAAAATCATCTTAGTGGGCATGCCCTGATTGGGGTGGAAAATGCACATTCGTGCGGCACAGCTCAAAGAATAATCTTGGCTCAAGCAGCGATGTCACAATCTCCTCTCTGCTGATAATAAAAAAAACCTTTACAATCACAACTACTATTATACTGATCCATATATTTTCCCACCAGCTCCTGCGCTTTCCCAAACCCAAAGCGACGTGTCTGCTGCTCACCGCTGGTGAAGGTCACGTTGATGTTGTAGGTTTTGTCCTTGCAGAGAATGCAGGGCTGGGTAGGACAGGGGATTATGTTCACCGCTGATATCTTTCCCGTCTGGGAACCTGAAAGGGGAAAGGCAAGGTAAGACAAAAAGCACAGTCGTGTTAATAAACCAGTACACCAATGAATGGTCTGGTCATGCTATTTATTGACTTTAGTGTCACATTCTTCAAAAAGTACACTGAAAATGTGATTGTGAAAATCTGAGATTTAATTTGGATTCAATATCAATCAAAACCTTCCGATAAGAACCTTTGTAAGTCTAAGTTAAAAAAACAAAACATTATAAAGTGTGAACCCAAAATAAAGTGTTTAGATTAATCTAGTTATATAACTGATTTAATTTGTGCAAAATTTCAGCTATGGAGCTATTCTAGAACATCATTAGAATTGACATAACTCGCCCACTCATTGAGGACCAGCTAAATATTTATTACACACCACGCACTCCCCACCTGCAACAACCCGCACTGACCACCATGGTAAACTACGGCACAAATAATCAAAACGATCCGACACTGTGCGAGGAGGCTCTCACCGGGCAATGGATTGACAAAGGGCTCACCATGTACACAACAGCACATTTGTTTACAGTGGTTGGGAAACCCAATGGTTAGTGTGAAGTTGTGGAAAAAGATTGCAACTGACCAGCTGACATAATGGGTCCATTTCTGAAGACGCTTGATATGTCTGTGGCGAATTACCAATGTCGTGGGCGTTAAATACTGTACCTTTTAAGGATCGGTCCATTAAGGGCAGTGTAATAGGCTATAAACAGGTCCCTGCAGGGTGGGCTGGTAGGAACATTGGAATTTTGCGCAATTTCATGACAATGTTACGTAAAATTGTGGAAATTGAGAGCGTCTTCCCACCATTTTGCCCTCAAAATTGTTGAGGGTTCTTCGGACAAATTAACCTCTGTAGAGGAATGGAATGGTGAAATCCTTATTCCTACCAGTATAAGACATATCAAGTCTCTGCGCTGTCTATTGCTGATTTTACACCCAACAGCACGAGATTTCACTTCGTTAAAGTATTGAAAGGGGACGGACGGACACATTAATCTATTGCAGGCTGGTACACTCAGTTTACAACTTCGTTCCTACCAGTATTAAAAATGTTTAAATTACCGTTAGGTTATATGAAAGAAGTGATAACTAACCTAGAGAGATATCTTTGAAGAAATATATCATGGGGTTCTAAACAAACTGAACGAAATAATAACCATTTCATTTACTGAGAATGTTCACCAATTATATCATAATTATGGTTTCGCCATAGCATGAAAGATATTCTCTGCTGCAAAATCTATTGCACCCAAAGTGTCCCCTATGCATTGAGTTGGAGTACTATCCTACTTAACCCTCCTAACACAACCCCTGCTCTCAAGGTTAATAACAAACTATTGGAAAACTAACAAATATAAACCCACTCAAATACACTTTTATTTAAATAGGCCTCGCGATGACAACTCCTTCTTGAGCTGGCTTTCAGCAAACAAGCGAACCCTGCTGCGTAATCACTGAACACCCACCACACACTTGCACCACACACATTCAATGCGACCTTGCAGCACAGAAAATGCTGAGCTTTGCTGTGAACACGCACTGGCTTTGCAATCCACAGCAAGACAAGTAAAACGCTGACTATACCTTCGTCAAGCACACCACTATGGGGAACTAAAACAAATATAAAACACTGACCAGGCTTTAACTGCTACTTTTTTTATTTACTCCTTTTTAACACGAGCCAATAAAATATTTTCCAGGCAATAAAATGGTCTACCATAATAGGTGAAGAGGTGACTGGGAGGTTCAACGGTCAGATCAGAGCCAGTACCGCTGAGATTCTGGTCTCAATTCCGGGTTCCTTAAAGTGCAAGCGAGTTGATAGTCTCAGCCCAGTCACCAATTATCGCACAAACATTTGCCTTTTCACCTAATTTGGCTCACTCCAACTCTGAGACTAGAAATTGATTGGTTTGATTGACAGCTTCATAGCGGATTCAAGTTATTGGTCTTGGCAAAACACGTAAGGTTTTCAGCAGAGATCTTCCAAAGATATGTTTAATATCTTAAACTTTCTGCACTATGGGGGGGGGGGGGGAGGTGTGACCATACTTGACTATGCTGGCTAGTGTGGACCGGTGACCAATTCAGATATCACTCGTCACCATTCCTGGCCGTGCCCAGGATTTGATTCCTGCTGTAGTACCTTTCCTGGTCGTGCCCAAGAATGGTACCCATAGCAGGAATCAAATCATCCACATTGAACTGGGGTTTGAACCATATTGCGAATCCTACAATCCACAAATAAATTCACGCCAACGCAGTGTGCCACGGATTATGGGAGGAATTAGCTGCACGATTCAAATAATCTGCAATATTTTAATGGATTAATAGGTTATGGATTTTAACGAAATTTTGGGTAAAGGTTATTTTTTTCATTTTTAGAGTTGATACGCAAGTATGAAAACTGCAAAAATCATCTTGAAGTCTTACTATACAAAATACGTTAGCAAGGCTAGTCTGTGTAATGTAAACCAAAAATAAACATTACCTCCATATTACTCTGCAGCTCCACCTCTATGAATCGTGGTCCGCCAAGCGTTTTGAACCACCGCGGGGATACACTATGGATCATGGGAACATTTGCGAACCGCCAATAATCCACAAATTACAGGGATTCGCGGCCTATGGAATGTTTACAGTACAATTGATTTGCTGGGTTCAGAGTGCAGAGCTCGAATCACTGTGTTAACGTCCCACCATCAAGTCCATAAACAAAACAACACTCCGTACAATATTTAACCAGATAATGCCCTTTTGAGATTTGACGTCATCTCTTTTCTAAAAATGTTTTACGGTACTCTTACATTTTGCGATTTACCCATAAGTAATAATCGTATTTGGGAAATGGGAGAATGACAAAGGGCTTTGAATAAATCTTTAGCCCATCTCGCTCTGCTTACTCAACGTTACATAAAGGACGTTCACGTGCTGTCTGCCATTATTTCCGACCTTGAACAAATGGTGATGCCTCCATCAAGCAGTGGATTGACATATGGTTAAACATTGTTATTTTAATACATTAAAGTGGTAATGGTTGACTTTGTTAGACATTGTTCATACTCTTGAGCCCCCCTTTGAGAGGTATGGTATAACAATGCGAAACAGCGTACAATACAAAACAGACATTTAGTTACTTATGTAGGTGACCATTATTACTGCAATATATAAGAAATAGCATTTTACACCCAGGTGCAAAATACAGAGATGATTAAGCTACATTGAGTCAGCCGACTGCATAAAACTACTGTAGGCCCTTCTGACAAAACAACATTTACAATGCACAAGTAAAACTAACCAAATTTTCTTGCTGTGGTTTTCACACCTGATGATTGCTTGTGTTGCAGTCGAAACGTCGTGAGAATTTTGTTTTGGATTTTTATTATTTTATTGTTTCCCTTCTACGTGACTTTACCGAAAGAACCAAGAATATAAAACCAGTTTATTCACTACATAACCTCCAGACTGAACGTCATTGGGCTGTTCAGAGCAATGATTTGCACAATACAGTGAGGGAAAAAAGTATTTGATCCCCTGCTGATTTTGTACGTTTGCCCACTGACGAAGAAATGATCAGTCTATAATTTTAATGGTAGGTTTATTTGAACAGTGAGAGACAGAATAACAACAACAAAATCCAGAAAAACGCATGTCAAAAATGTTATAAATTGATTTGCATTTTAATGAGGGAAACAAGTATTTAACCCCCTCTCAATCAGAAAGATTTCTGGCTCCCAGATGTCTTTTATACAGGTAACGGGCTGAGATTAGGAGCACACTCTTAAAGGGAGTGCTTCTAATCTCAGCTTGTTACCTGTATAAAAGACACCTGTCCACAGAAGCAATCAATCAATCAGATTCCAAACTTTCCACCATGGCCAAGACCAAAGAGCTCTCCAAGGATGTCAGGGACAAGATTCTAGACCTACACAAGGCTGGAATGGGCTACAAGAACATTGCCAAGCAGCTTGGTGAGAAGGTGACATCAGTTGGTGTGATTATTCGCAAATGGAAGAAACACAAAAGAACTGTCAATCTCCCTCGGCCTGGGGCTCCATGCAAGATCTCACCTCGTGGAGGTGCAATGATCATGATAACGGTGAGGAATCAGCCCAGAACTACACGGGAGGATCTTGTCAATGATCTCAAGGCAGCTGGGACCATAGTCACCAAGAAAACAATTGGTAACACACTACGCCGTGAAGGACTGAAATCCTGCAGCGCCCGCAAGGTCCCCCTGCTCAAGAAAGCACATATACATGCCCGTCTGAAGTTTGCCAATGAACATCTGAATGATTCAGAGGACAACTGGGTGAAAGTGTTGTGGTCAGATGAAACCAAAATGGAGCTCTTTGGCATCAACTCAACTCGTCGTGTTTGAAGGAGGAAGAATGCTGCCTATGACCCCAAGAACACCATCCCCACCGTCAAACATGGAGGTGGAAACATTATGCTTTGGGGGTGTTCTTCTGCTAAGGGGACAGGACAACTTCACCGCATCAAAGGGACGATGGACGGGGCCATGTACCATCAAATATTGGGCGAGAACCTCCTTTCCTCAGCCAGGGCATTGAAAATGGGTCGTGGATGGGTATTTCAGCATGACAACGACCCAAAACACACGGCCAAGGCAACAAAGGAGTGGCTCAAGATGAAGCACATTAAGGTCCTGGAGTGGTCTAGCCAGTCTCCAGACCTTAATCCTATAGAAAATCTGTGGAGGGAGCTGAAGGTTCGAGTTGCCAAACGTCAGCCTCGAAACCTTAATGACTTGGAGAAGATCTGCAAAGAGGAGTGGGACAAAATCCCTCCTGAGATGTGCGCAAACCTGGTGTTCAACTACAAGAAACGTCTGGTCTCTGTGATTGCCAACAAGGGTTTTGCCACCAAGTACTAAGTCATGTTTTTGCAGAGGGGTCAAATACTTATTTCCTTCATTAAAATGCAAATCAATTCATAACATTTTTGACGTGCGTTTTTCTGGATTTTGTTGTTGTTATTCTGTCTCTCACTGTTCAAATAAACCTACCATTAAAATTATAGACTGATCATTTCTTTGTCAGTGGGCAAACGTACAAAATCAGCAAGGGATCAAATATTTTTTTCCCTCACTGTAAGCGAGGTGAGATCTTGCATGCAGCCTCAGGCCGAGGGAGATTGACAGTTATTGTGTTTCTTCCATTTGCGAATAATCACACCAACTGTTGTCACCTTCTTACCAAGCTGCTTGGCAATGGTCTTGTAGCCCATTCCAGCCTTGTGTAGGTCTACAATCTTGTCCCTGACATCCTTGGAGAGCTCTTTGGTCTTGGCCATGGTGGAAAGTTTGGAATCTGATTGATTGCTTCTGTGGACAGGTGTCTTTTATACAGGTAACAAGCTGAGATAAGAAGCACTCCCTTTAAGAGTGTGCTCCTAATCTCAGCCCGTTACCTGTATAAAAGACATCTGGGAGCCAGAAATCTTTCTGATTGAGAGGGGGTCAAATACTTGTTTCCCTCATTAAAATGCAAATCAATTTATAACATTTTTGACATGCGTTTTTCTGGATTTTTTGTTGTTATTCTGTCTCTCACTGTTCAAATAAACCTACCATTAAAATTATAGACTGATCATTTCTTTGTCAGTGAGCAAACGTACAAAATCAGCAGGGGTTCAAATACTTTTTCCCTCACTGTATATCTCCGAGTCAGTAAACTGAAGTGTGAGAAAAAAATGTTTATTATGGGGTTTAAAAAAAATATTCATCAAAGTACTAACAGCTTAAAGTTATGACAGACAACACATCAGCATAGAGCAAAAAGAGGCACCAGGCCACATCTGAGATATACTTGTTAAATCCTGATTTTAAGCTTTCGTGACTGCAGGAATCCAGCTACGGCAGAGATATTGGTTCTGCTCTGTTTAAAATCTGCCTTGTGTTCGCAAACACGACCCGAGCAATGTCGTTTCGTTTCCCCAATGTAACTGCTACCGCAGACACAATTTAGTTTGTAGACACCAGCAATGCCCTGTGATGTTGTTGTGTCTCTTTGTGTCTCTCGGTTGTGTCTCTCTCTGTGTTCCGTCTCCTTATATGTCTCTCTCGTGTCTCTTTGTGTGTGTCTGTCTCTCGGTTTGCCACTTTGTGTGTATGTCTCGGTGTGTGGGTGTCTTTCTGTCTCTCTCTGGGTGTGTCCCTCTGTTTGTGTCTCTGTATGTGTCTGTCTCTCTCTGTATGTGTCTGTTTCTCTGTGTATCTTTTTAGGTGTTGTCTCTCTCTGTGTGATTGTCTCTCTGTGGTTGTCTCTCTCTGTGCGTGGGTATGCCTCTCGGTGTCTCTCTCCTCCCCTCGAGGTGGTGTAGTTCGTTTTCTAACGAGCTAGATGTTCATTAGCTTAGCCACCGTTGCGTTTGCACTGACATGCTAATGTCTCACAATACAATGGCCACCGCTCAAAACTCCCACCCATCTCAGTCCCCATCTTTGGATTTCACACTCGCTGAGGCACAATCTCTAAGCCCCCACCCTCTTGCCCGATGCGGATACCTAGTAAACTTAGAAATAGTTTAACACGTAGGCTTTCGCGACCAACTTAGAAATATAATGCAATACATTATATTTCTAAGAACATATAAGGACTTGTGAAGCAGCCTGTTTCTCTTTCCCACCTGAAGACGACCGCTTGTGTGGCGCTCGAAACGTCTTGATCTATTTTTTTCTACGTGACTTTATAATACTTGTTTAGCTTTATAGGGTTTCAATATACAGTACACATGTTCGTGTGCAACCCTGTCAATCCACTGCTGGATGAGGGCCTCTGCTGTTATTTCACCATCATTCACCATGCTGGTCAGTGCGGGATAGTAAAGGCAAGCAGAGGGAGGGGGCAGGTTCAGAAAGATGTTAACATTGGGTCAGATATCACTTGCCACTGATGTTAGCCGTGTCCATTAATTTAACTCGGCTCACCGGGTTCACATTTCAGTCCACCGATCACTGCGCTAAACCAATGTGCCACCATTCCAGACTGGGTTTGCATGAACAAAACTGTACTGTATGTTTAACTAGATACATGCCATTTGGGATTTTATGTAATCAATTAATTATTAAGACTATTCTGGGACTATTCACTTGTTTACAATTTACGCGTATTTCGTCATCATTATTGGGATTTGGGCGACAACGCAGACACAGCAAGGCCCACATTTGCGACTAAATACTCTGTAATGTTCGTCTGACCGCGCAAGGGACTCTTTGATAAGAGGGGCCCCGCGCAGAAACCCACTGGGTTGGACCAGGGAGTTTAGAGCACAGTCCGCTAACCATTGCAGCACCGCTGGCACGCCGCAGAATTATCCAGAGAGACATTTAGCGAACTAGTGGAGAGAATCGTGACTGTGGGGGCGGGAAGATAGGCGGTTTGTGGAGCAAATGGAAAACTTGGAGGGCATGAGTCAGCCTCACGTGGTTGTTTGACAAATGCAGTCAACACGCATCAGCTCTAAACTCATAATCGGATAAGCACAGACTGAACATGCCGCTGGGCAGTGTGAAATTGCTGTGTTCAGTTTTTTTTGTGCCGACCCGTACTCGGGGGGGGGGGGGGTAGCAGGATGAGATAGTTTTGCTCTTACGAGATTCACGTGATTCAAATCTTGACGACGCATCTCTCCAACACATGAAACGTGTGACAACAGTGTTCCAAACATTTGCTATCTGGAGGTTCGGCCCCTCCCCCAGCAAAATCCCTCGTGCATACAACAGTTACTAAACTGCACACGGATCCAAAAGTGGAATTTTTTTTTTCTAGAACAGTGTGCGCTGCTGTTCCTACTGTCATGGGCAGAGTCCCCCCACATTGCCCGTGTTTTTTTTCTTGGACACGCTCCACCCACCGTTCGTATTCAGGGATGGCGATCCTTTGTGTTCCGAGCCACGATCCACGCCCTTTATTTACACACGTTCACCTCTACACCCTGGATATTCACCTCTTTCACGAATGAACATATTCTGCACGCTTCACTTACGTGAGTGAATGCGGTGGCTCTTTGGCGAGCCGGCACTCCCCTTTGAATCGAGTTCCGAGTCCCTGTTACGGGGAATCGGTTCTGATCATCTCCCTCCCCAGCCCCTTTCACAAACCCACATTGGCTAACGCGGTGATGGTCGTATGTTGAACTTCTTTCGCACCGTACGTAGCTAACCCTGCTAATCGGCGGTGATCAATTCCCCCCCCCCCACACCTTCCCGCATGCCGAGGCTTTCAATGTGCAATGGATTGAGTGGCGAGAATGATTACAGCACAGGTATTTCAATAACTCACCTTCCGTTATTAGTATCCCTCATTTAGCTGTTCCACAATGCTCGGTAAAATATTACGCAAATTCTCTATTTATCTGACGGCCCAAGGCGTGGAGAAAGATGGCACTTACCAACAACATCTGATGTGAGCTAATAAGTCTTCGGGGTTAAAACACGCTTGGCTCTGATGAGGTCCAGATATGGGGGACAAAACCTTTATTTTTCTGATTAACCCAGGTCTGAAAGACGGAAATATATTTCACTTACGTAAAGATAAGGAAGCGATATGTTTCGAAATGTTTTGCACATTAACAGTTAATTCCTCTTATGTACTTCACAGCCGGCAAAGGAGTGAATGCAAGGGATGAGTGCTCCGCATTGTTCATAAGAGACACCCAAGTGTTGTATGTTGTTGTAGCAAGTATAGTATACAATGCGTTATATAACAATGTGAAAATGACGAGGTAATTTTATGGACTTTTAACTATTTAATAGTAAACTGGCCACCCTCGCTACCACTCACTGCCTTATACTAGACGCGTAAACACTGCATTACACATACTCCACAAAACACTGCGCAGTACCATCCACACACTTGTACTTTTTAAGTACTATTAGATACACATGTGAAACAAACACACCAATTACATTACAAGCACACATCACAGTCCTACAAACACCAACACACACACACACATTACTTACACGCTGCTGTACACTATACTGCAAACTATATTATACCAACAGGACACCTACCTACACATACGATACTTTACACACTATGCGCTGCACACACTATAACATTACACACGCTATACAGTACTCTTAATATACTGTACCTCAGCACGCGACACAACACATTACACACCCCCTTCACACTATAAAACACCACTGCGCAACCGCACTCTGCTTTACCGCCAACTTACCGCAGTCTTTGAATTTGATCGGCTCCGCTGCTACGAGCGCCGTGACGAAGAGCAGAGACAGCAGCAGCAGCGGCGACGAGGAGGTTGACGCGGCCATTGCGAGCGGATGAATGGCGGGAACGTCGCCGTACTCGTGACGCCAGGAAGATTAACGCCCGGCGCCCGCGACGTCAGCGCGTACGCCCGCGACGTCATCGCGCACGCCCGTAAAGTCATCGCGAACGCCCGCGACGTCATCGCGTAAAGCTCGTGCTGGAAGCGGCACGTCAACATCGTGACGTCAACGCGTTAAAAGCGACCACTGACGTCTATCGGGCGAGCGCACGAGAATCCGATGACGTAGGGACGCACCGACAACGCCGCGACGTACGCAGCGCGGTGACGTCACCGCCAGCGAGTGCGGCGTTGGCGCAGCCAAAGCGGACGCGCCAACATTGTAACGTTAAAACCTGAGTTGAAGCTTTCGTGACTGCAGGAATTACTCTTTGGTTCTTTCATTAAAGTCACGTGTAGAATGAAAATAAATTACATAGAGTACGACGTTTCGATTTCAACACAAGCAACCGTCATCCGGTAGAAATAAATGTGAGAAAAAAGCACAGACATCACGCGCAGACAACGCAGACACAGAGAGACAGAGACCCAATGCCTCTGTGTCGAGGCCTTAAATAGAGGTGGGTCAGCTGCTGGAGCAGACATTAGCATGTCAATTAATCCACCCCGAACGTTTACCCAAAGTTGAGGTTCTCCGGAACCAATGTAAACGAACGGATCCGCATTGTGACGTCACACCGCAACCAATGAACGCCAGCCCCCAGTTATCTCGTTATGACGTCACGCTCAGAAGACACCGCTGCGCGTGACCGGCTCCACCAGAGGCGGCAGAGCTTTGGTGGATCCAATTTTTTTGTTTTATTACTGCGGCACTCTTACCGGTGAATTACGCGATGACCATTTGAAATTGGTAGGGATTATCAAATCATTCACTCGTATTGAAAATATTTTATTAATTGGGGGCAGTCCATAAATGACGTTACGCGAGTCTTGATCCCCCCTCAAATATGACGTCACAAAGCTCTGCCCCCCCCCAAAACATGCTTCAAATCGCTTTAAACTATTGTCATTGTAAAATTTTGATTTAAAGCTTTCGTGACTGCAGGGATTCATATTCTTGGTTCTTTCGGTGAAGTCACGTAGAAGGGAAACAATAAAATAAAAAATTCTCACGTTTCGACTGCAACACAAGCAACCATCATCAGGTGTGAAAAACCACTGCAAGAAAATTGTAGTGCGTATTTAATGTGGCGCTGCACTCTGTTGTTGTAGAAAACTTTTATTTAAAAGTCGATTTAATTAAGTAGAACGTGTTGTCTATTTAAAGTTGCGCATTTTGATGTGACGTCACACTTCTCACCCCCCCCCCTAGGTGCGTGACGTCATTTACGGACGGCCCCTTGGTACGGGACTTGCACTGGAACCTATAACAGGCCGCGTCGACTGTTACACGCCGTGGTTAGCACACCACACATCAGAGGTATAGCTTGAAACGTCGCTTTTTTGTTACTTACACATTGTGAGTTTTTATATTTTTTGCTCCATGTCCGTCGTGTAATAAAACCCGTTTTAGTCGGATCAGTCTCCCGTTGTCTTTCCGAACATCCTGCAGCTTTCTGTCGAAGCAAGCGGAACGCTTTCAACGTGTTTCCACCTTAGGAGTCTCGTCAGCATTCCAATGATTTAAACAATAGCCGCTGGGTTATCAGATGTTATTGGCAAATAAAAAGCAATACCATACACACACACGATATTTTTCCCTCCAATGGCCCTGCAATAAGAGCCAGCCTTATTGAACACGTATGCGTAAGAAAAACATAACGTTGTCTGTACAATAATGCAGCAGGTCAAGAATACATTGATAGAGCGTCTAAACAACACGAGCATTTGTCCTCGCTCTATTTGGCGGGTGTTCCAGAAGTCCCCAATAGCAGCAACTTATACTAGCTGTATTAATGATAATTTGCAGCGTTATCGTGCCCCGCGTAAGATGGAGCGCATAGATTATCAAGCTCAGCACCCGAAGGAGTGCAGTCTGTTGCACAACTATAACAGCATGATTTCATTCATCGTTGCAGCTGGAAAAAATGACGGACCGAGATGTTACGTTTGAATTTGGTCAAGTTGGGCAGACACACAAAGATAGAGACATGGGGAGACACAAATTAAAACATGGATACAATCACGCAGTTGGGACAAAAGCTTGGCAGATTTTGGGTGTTCGTCACAGACTCCATGATTCACTTTTTTACTCAAAGGGCATCGGAACCACGCGATCAGAATTTCGTTTCATAACCACGTGCAAAATGTAGTCGGGTCCTTAAAATTTTATATCCAACACGGTGGCGCTGTATTGCATCAACAAGGTTCGATTATTGCAATTCACCCCAGCTACTGTTAGCAGAGCTGCATAGGTTTCTGGTTGCCGAACGAACCATTATAAGGTGGCAATAATCACAGTGCTGGCCAGATATAAAGCACAATACAAACCATAATGCGAACTCCACAGTCATCCTTGCTTCGCGCGCAGATGCTCTTCTGCGGCCGTCTGGAACGCTCTTTCTTTCGATATTAAGCCACTGGAGATATGCACCTCAATCTAAAACTCATTTCTTTAGAACTGCTCTTTTAGTTATTATCCTTGCCCTGCACCTCCGATTAGCTACGTACGGTGCAAAGTACATACAAGGGATTGCCAATTCTCTCTCCACCCGGGGCCAGAATATGGTTAAGCTGCATTGGTGGATTAAGGCCTCCCTCCCCAAGCAGTCACTTCATTTTCTTATAAGTCGGTAGTGGACGTAACCTCTGGAGTGTTCTTTCATTCTACCACTCCGTTAGCATCGACCACTGGCAATCATACCTTCTAGTCACGTGTCCTGCCTAAACCAATTGTGTTTTTTTTAATCTAAGGGTTCCTCTTCCTCACCAATGGCGAGATGTTAACTACCTCACCTGATACACAGGGTATGGGTTCAATCCCAAACCTGTATATTTGGTTGGACGATCTCCCAGTGGTCGCGTGGATTGTTCTCCAGGTCCTCCAGCTTTTCCCTCAAGATATTGAAACGTTTTGAGTATTTGGCTGCTTTAAATTCCCACACAGCCCACTTCACTGAACTATCATTTGTGGCCAGGTCGCCTCTGAAAAATAGCTATATAGCTCAGTGGGCCTTACCTGGTAAAATAACATTTTATTTTAGTAATTTGAAGCATGCACCTCTCCACAATTTTCAACTCACCGTCATCAGTGTTGATAAATGAAAATGGGCAGTACTTATTTCATTAATGACGAGAGGTATACAATATAATTGTGAAATTCTGCAGTGACTTGAAAGTGACAATGCTAAACATGAGGCATTCATAATTAATATGAAAAATATTGATAACCATGTCAGTGCTGGTGTTCATCATCAACATCAGGGTAATTGACACGCTTACACACTTGTGTAGTAGTGCAGTTGTAAGTGAAGCAGTTGGCAAATGTATTTTAAATGATACACACAAACTTATCTTTATTACAAAAACCCTTATTTATCTTTGTTGAGCAGTAACATTTACAAAACAATTGGCAAAGCTGCCTTCTCGTCAAAATAAATACTACTGTTTATACAGGAAAGTGATGGTAGAAAACTACAAAATGTTTTGTATTACAGGAGTTACATTCAAAAATGTCAACTAATCAATGTCATCAACTGCCCTTTTTTCATGATATACATAAATACACCACCTATTGGGGGGAAAAAACTCAATGTTGAACTAAATGTATGAAATAGCTTCATGTATTTACCATAAGCTCTTTAAAAACCAAACCCATAATTAAAACCAAAAATTATGTTGCTGGTGTTGGCGTCAGACATCTAATGCATGCAATTAACACAGCTCATGAATACATGGGGGTAAATGCTCAAGTAATGCAGTAACTATTTTTTTAGCAAAATATACCCTAGCTAGCTTATAAAATCAAACATACCATGCCGAGGTGAACACTGCACAAAATGTACCTCCTGTTTGAAATTATTTCCCATAATAATTTACAGCAGATGGACGTTTCTGTTGAGAAAAGTTGTCTTGAAGTGTTGAATTTCCCCTTTTAGCCAACATTGTGCACAGATGGTTAACATACGCAATTTTTAGTTGGATCAGGTGATGTTAAATATTAACCAATTTGTTTATTGTGTGATGTAACTTCACGGCCCAACTCCCAAGCGGATATCTGCCGTAAGTAAACTATGGGCTATCTGGTATTAAACACGAGATTTGTAACCACTCTTACAAATGTCAATACATTGTGACTGCATTTTAATGCGTGCAGCTGTAGTAGTAGTAAAACGTTTGCTGAGATTATAACAGATACAAAGAACATTTCTTCGTGTTGTAGAAATGGACAGCTCGTTTTGTTTGGGAAAACAAAAACTTTTTCAGCGATAAAATACGCCTTACGAGTGATGCTGATCAAACAGCTGCTGAATGTGCTGCTGCTGCTGCATCGGAAGGCGACATAGCCCGCTCTTGTGGCTGCGGCACGCCAGGACAAATGTTCTAGCGGGCACGAACGGTTGCAGTACCCGGAAGCGAATTTAGGCCGTGAGCCGGCCAAAATAGCGTCCTGCGTGCCTACCACTGACCTCCCGGTCCCTGCCGCCCTCCACGTCGGATACAGACACGGGCACTAGGCCCCTCCAGGGGTCCTGCACCATGCTGCTCTTGTAATAGCAATCCACACTAGCCTCCCTGTCCGCACGGCCGTGCCACGGAGAGCGGGAGCCTGGCATCCTTGGTGATCCCTTGTGGACGAGAAATCGTTTGTCACAATTACGCCTGACTGCTTAAAAAAAATATGACGCGGTTACAAAGTTCAGGGATTAAGCTAATTCCACGGGTACCTGATAGGTTAATGCTGCAACCTGAAGGCAATGTAATTGTTTCTACGATTTGTTCTGTGTATATGTCGATTAAAAACGACTCCGAGTGCTCAACGTGGCTAAAAGCAAAGTGTAGGGTATTTTGATCACAGACTCAAGTTTGCTGAACCAGAAGTCCTCGATTAGTATAAGCATGGATTAAAACTCAGGATCTAAGGCTGCTTGTTCAATGAAAAATTCTAACCAAGCCACTCGGATTATGTTCACAGCAGACGATATTATTTCATAATCAAGTTGAAACTCCCGAGTCAACGCGACTGCAGAATTCCAACCCAACGTTTACCCGGGCTGCGGCTATGAGCAGCACTGTGGAGGAAACAAATGAACATTCAAACGTTACGCGCCAAACGTTGGTGGGCCGTTGGACCAATAACCGGCCAACATCAACTAACGGTGGCCCAATTTTTGGCGTTTTCTGCATGACATAAGGCTGAAACTGCATCACCTAAGGCACGTGTGCAGTATTTATAGGCTCGGAAGCCTCGATGTGCGCGTAAAACCTCGCAACTAAACCCCTTTCACGAGTGTTATCATGTTAACACCCCGTGAGGTGTTAGTTGATCCTTACGGCGGTACCCCGTGGTACCAAATAACACAAAATGCCCGAGGCAATTAAATATTTGATTTCTGGGACACTATTTTTGTCCAGGGGTGTTACTTAACTCCGCGACTGGGGTACCAATCGATCCGAAATCGGTGCCACACTCCGCGATGTCGAAACGCAGCGAGGTCGATTGCGCCGAAACCCTGAACGCTCGCGGTACGCACCGTGGCGGTGCATTGTGAGTACATCTCGTCGAGATGAGTCGATTGCCGCATCGCCGACCATCAACACACTAACAACGACTGCATCACGAACATCATGCGAGAGCAGGGGTACTATGGTACCCCCGGGGTACCGCCATAAGGTTCAGTTTATAAACCATAAAGTGCATTATGCACATTGATGTACCTTTACGACGTTTTATTATAGTTTATATTCGCATTAATGTATATTATATCCTGCAGCTATATACGAGGCAGTTAATAATTTGAACACCCTGCATTACCCCACATGGTCATGAATAGTTTATAACCTATACAATAGTTAACTCTTAGGCGCCTTCCACGAATGTCTCAATGGGCCCTTTGTAAGATTAAGGAAAGACCGATAGAGTAGAGCGCTACATAGAATAAACGGAAAATGTGTTTTTAGACGCGACTTATCAAGTTATCCACATTGTCGGTTACACGAATTTCCAAAGGTAGGGAAAATTCCACAACCGAGGCGCACACAGCGAGTCGCCCGCTGACCCCAGGAACGCAGACCCCCCAGGATCGAGGCAGGCACAGAAGATGGGCAGAGTCTGCAGATTGTGCCGATGCGTTGGCTCGTGAATGTGGTGGTGCAAGCCCTTGCAAAGCTTTAAAAACGAGTAGAAGACTCGAACTCTACTCGTTTCAAGACCGGCAGCCAGTGTAAATTATGAGTTAACCGGGGAAATATGGTTACGTGAAGGTGGTTCAGGTGAGCACCCTACCGCATTCTGAACAATTTGTAGTCTACCAAGGACCTTCTTTGAAACATAACGCAGTGGTTCTAGTTAATTTGTACACTTTATAAGGCATCCGTTAACCGTGTTTATGATCGTCTATTCGTTAACCCCATGCATGTTTCCCGAATATGCTTTCTAGCTTATCCGTCATCAGCCACGTGTTTACGCCGTATCGTCAAACCCTTGTTGGTTTCGAGGCCACGGCTCCCCCGTGCTGTGCAGTAGTTACCTGTTGCCAGGAGGCTCGGCCCCTCGGCGTCTCCCCGCGCCACGGGGCACCGCGAGGACTCCGCTGCTGTCCGTATGGGCTGAACCGCGGCGACGGCGTTTGGAAGCACTGCTGCTTGAACTGCTGCTGCTGCGGACTGAACTGCTGCTGCTGCGGACTGAACTGCTGCTGCTGTTGGTACAGCATCATCATCAGCTGCTGTTGCTGAAACCCAACCGTCTGCGGCGACGTCGCCGAGACGAAGCGCATGGCTCCTCGGGGACTGGTCGCGGTGCTCTGCTGGCCGCCTTGAGTGGGCCCGAAGCCGCCGTGGTGAGGAGAGGGAGTAGACGCGCGGTATTGTTGTTGTTGTTGCTGCTGCTGCAAGCTCGAGTTCCCGCGAGGACGGAACATGGCGATGCTGCGACGGCGTGAACTCAAGACGACACCAACAAGCGCTCCACACAGCACCAAACTCGCGCGCGCACACGCACACACACCGCACAGACACCACGGCAGGCGTGAGACGGTGACTAGGACGATTGTACGAACTAAAGGAGAGGGAGAGAGCGGTGGGGGAGAGATACAAACGAGGCGGAGGAGTATGAGGAGGTGACAGACACCGCACGGCGGGAGAAGGCGAAGAGGAAATGGCGACGAGGAAAAAAGAAGCTCCGCGCGCGGTGCTCGCCGGGAGTTGGGCCCGAGCGGAAGTGACGTCACGCCCCGACCCTCTCGCCTGCGCGGCGTCTCTTGCCGGCTAAAATTGGCTGAAACTAAAACGAAGAAGAAAACTTTTGAAATCCTTTTTTTGTTTTTAATAAATTCCTCCAGTAGCCTGGATTATATTATTTTAGATTTATTCTCTCGTGAGTTTTTTTCTCTCTCCTTCCGATTTATATTCGGTTGTTTCAGCACCCACCCCCGTTCTGATTTCAGGATGGAGTATTAATTTCTGTACAATAGACGTCCGAAATAAACAACCTCGTTCCAAAAAATGGGACCTTTTTTGTTGCCAGTAGCAAAGTATGAAAAAATAAGAAGAGGTTTTAGCCTTTTTGGCAACAAAACAGCAGGTGTTCAAACGCCAAATAGCAAGGTATTAACCACACAACGGTACTTGTGGTAAACATGCAATTAAACATGATAATATTCTTGGTTCTTTCGGTAAAGTCACGTAAATTGAATTTTTTAAATGAAATTTAATAAAAAAAATACAAATTATTAATTGAAAATAAAAGCAAAAAAAAACCCACAGTAAAATAAAAGAAAAAATATATTTTTAATAAAATAAATTGAAAATAATAAAAGCAAAAAAACCCACAAACGTTTCGATCGCAACACAAGCGGTCTTTTCCGCCTGATGAAGACCGCTTGTGTAGCGATCGAAACTTCGTGAGTTTTTTGCTTTTATTTTCAATTCAAAAATATATATTTTATTTTACTATTTGTATTTTACCGTGGTTTTATTTTTGCTTTTATTATTTTCGAAGTATTTGTATTTTTATTTTATGTTTATTATTCAAATTAGTAATTTTACGGTTTATTTTATTATTTTAATTTTATTTTTTGTTTGTTTTATATTTACGTGACTTTACCGAAAGAACCAAGAATATGAATTCCTGCAGTCACGAAAGTTTTCAGTCGAAATTTAAACATGATAATAATATATGCATTGCCAGAAAGGGTGACCTCTCAACTTTTTTTCAATCTCATTCAAGACCCCAAACGTCGCCCCCTCCTGGCGTTGGACATTCCACAAAGTCAATTGCTGTGGTCCATCAACCCCGCATCAGAACGTCAAACAAGTCGTTGATGCGCAACATCTGCTTCGTAAAAAAAAAACATCTGGGAAAATAAAATAAATTAAAAACACAATCCGCAATAATGCGATTGTGGGCTATGCAACCCAAACTATGGACCACGCAGCAAACCACTCTTAGTCTGGATCTCCTCCAAAGCAGGAATCGCACAGTTACGCGAAATCTCTCGAAGCATTCTCGTGGTTAGCAGACCTCGACATTGGAATTCATGACGAATACAATTTGCCGCACTTTATTTTGGACTTCAGGTCTCACTTCGTTAAACAAAATACACTAATTGGGCAATCTTAGGTCAATATTTTAAATTCACCGTGATTATACATCTAGAGTGTAATTTTGAAGGTAATTTTAGATTTGGAAAGAAAAGTGGCTTATTGGCGAAATAAGTCAAAAGTTTGATTCATGCACGGACCGAATGCACCATATCTCTACGTGGATTGAAAAGTCGGTTCGCCCGACTACGTCCAACAGCGTGGTATTTTAAGATTTAAAGCTTTCGTGACTGCGGGGATTCATATTCTTGGTTCTTTCGGTAAAGTCACGTAGAAGGGAAACAATAAAATAATAAAAATATAATTTTATTGTAATAAAAATATTATTTTATTGTTATTGGTATTTAATGAGCATTTCTCTCTTATTCTTGGTTCTTTTGGTAAAGTCACATTGAAGGGAAACAATAAAATAATAAAATATATATAAAACAATACAATTCTCACAACGTTTCGACTGTAACACATACAGTCATCATCAGGTGTGAAAACCAACGGCAAGAAAATTTTAAATGAAGTGGCGGTTTGTATTTTATTAATTTATTTTAAAACGTTCGCACCACGGATAGCGATTTGTCAGTTTGTTTAGAAGGAAGAGTCCATCTATGTTCGGAAAAGAGGAGGGGGGAGACGAAAAATTAATGTATGCTGTCTGAAAGCCACCGTAAGCGTGAACAATCAATTAACGCCCGAAATGGTTTATCAAATCCTTCCAATGATTGCAAAGCCAGAATCCATCTTCTCGGTTGAAATTGTCTCTGTGTTTGTATATGTGGATAGCCTCATGAACGAATCTCTCATGATAGCCAGATGGCTTGCAAATAACCTCTGTCTTGGAGAAGTCAATGTCACGTGAGCCTACTGAATTATAACAGTGATCTGCCACGGCTGAGGTGTTGGTCCTACCGTGTTTAAGGTCTGCTTTGTGTTCACGAATGCTGTCCGAGACATGTCGTTTGGTTTCTCCAATGTAACTACTACCACAGAGGCAACTTAGTTTGTAGACACCAGGGTACTGTATGTCCGGAATCACATCTTTTACACACGGAACCAGATCACGGATTTTTTTTTGTAATGTGTTGAAACGGACCTGGATCTTGTGTTTATTCAAGATTATGGATATCTTTTTTGTGATCCCCGCAATGTAGGGTAAAGTGATGGCTTTAAAGGCTCCTCAAGAGGGTCCTTCTTCATGGTTTGAGTGATAGCTTTGCGGATTGTATAGTCGGAGTAACCACTAGCCTTAAGAGCTTGGTGTTCCTGGTCGGATATGCATTGGGCTCTATGGTGCAGAGTCTTGATGAGATAATTCTTCTGTGATGGATGATGGTGGGAATCCGGTTTCAGATAAGCATCCGTATGGGTAGCTTTCCTGTAGACAGAGTGGCTCATTGAACCATCAGGTCTCTTTTTTATTAGGACATCCAAAAAAGGTAGCTTGCCATCTTTTTCGACTTCCATGGTACATCTGATGGCTGGGTGTATGGAATTGATGTGGTCGAAGAATTGGTCTAGAGCAGGCCGGCCATGTGGCCAGATGACAAAAGTGTCATCCACGTACCTCTTCCATAAGGTTGGGCGCAGAGTGGCAGTCTGGATGCCGTCAGTCTCAAATTTCTCCATGAAAATGTTGGCTATAACCGGAGATAGGGGGGAGCCCATTGGGGTGCCCTCAGTTTGTTTGTAGAAAGTTCCATTCCAAGTGAAGTATGTATTGGTTTGCAAGCCATCTGGCAACCATGAGAGATTCGTTCATGAGGCTATCCACATATACAAACACAGAGACAATTTCAACCGAGAAGATGGATTCTGGCTTAGCAATCATTGGAAGGATTTGATAAACCATTTCGGGTGTTAATTGATTGTTCACGCTTACGGTGGCTTTCAGACAGCATACATTAATTGTTCGTCTCCCCCCTCCTCTTTTCCGAACATAGATGGACTCGTCCTTCTAAACAAACTGTCAAATCGCTATCCGTGGTGCTAACGTTTAAAAATAAATAAATACAAACCGCCACTTCATTTAAAAGTTTCTTGCCGTTGGTTTTCACACCTGATGATGACTGTTTGTCTTACAGTCGAAACGTCGTGAGAATTTTATTGTTTTATATATATTTTTATTATTTTATTGTTCCCCTTCAACGTGACTTTACCGAAAGAACCAAGAATATGAATCACTGCAGTCACGAAAGCTTTAAATCATTTCTCTCTTATCAAGAAAGGTGGACAAAACATCCAATTGGCTACTTTTTCTGGTTGGCCATCAAGTGTTTTTTTTACACTTTCTGTTTCGACATGCAGGGTCTCATCAACAGACCCGCCTGAACCAAAGCTGGTGAACTACCCAACGCTAGAAGCAAGTACTCTCTTTTTCAGACGTGTTTGACGAAATATTATATTATACGTAACACTAAATAATCATTAGCGTCGCTGTTGAAACCGCGCCAAAAGCTTGCGTGTTTCGGCCAGTGCCTCCCAGAAGGGTTTGTGGTTGATGGGAAGTGTACATTTTTTTAAAATATAGTTAAAATGTTTTATGTGGAGGGGTCAGATGTCTAACGAGGTGTATTGCATGCTTGTGTATTTTATCACTTCATTAATCGGATATCCCAGCTTCGTATGTATGCATGTACGTTGAACTTCTTTCACACCGTACGTATCCAACTCTGCTAATCGGAGGTGCGGGAGCTTAATTTGTTTTCCGGCAAACCAAGGCTCTATCAAGAATCATTCCTTGTTCCACTCTGTGCCAACTGTTCACAAGAACCTTGGAATGCCGACGTTGCCGGAGGATGCCGTGCTTCTTGTCTGTGTAAAGCCCTGCATGAACCTGCCTGCACCTATTTGCTGCTGCTGCTGTGATGTTTGATATTTTCACGTTAACTTATCTGTTCTAGTCTTAGCTCTTTCGGTAAAGTCACGTTGAAGGGAAACAATAAAATAATAAAATATATAAAACAATACAAATTCTCACGACGTTTCGACCATAACGCAAACGGTCATCATTTGCGTTATGGTCGAAACGTCGTGAGAATTTTTATTGTTTTATATATATTTTATTATTTTATTGTTTCCCTTCAACGTGACTTTACCGAAAGAGCTAAGAATATGAATTACTGCAGTCACGAAAGCTTTAAATCAACATTTATCTGTTCTAATTTGTTGCATAAACGGTTACTTGCCATTATGATGTAATATATTTATTATACCCAGAGCTCCTTTAAAAAAAATATTGACCTCGTCTTATCGGGCCCTTCATAATAATGCTAATTGTTGCAAAAGTTTGTTTGACCATACCTCACCATACTGGTCAGCACGGGCTATTAAGGGGCCAGGGGTCCAAGGATTGGTTTAGTTACCACTCGTCACTGATGTTAGCTATGGCCAGGAATTGAACTGACGTAGCCGAGTTTTACCAGGTAAGGCCCACTGAGCCATGTAGCTTATTTTCAGAAGCGATCTGGCCACAAATGATAGCTCAACGAAGTGGCTTATCGCGTGCAAATGAATAGTCGCCAAACACTTTAAAAGCTTTTTTTTTTAATGCGGAGGACCAGGAAAAAAAATCCACGCGACCACGGGGAGAACTTGCAAATGATGATTGGTAACAAACCACCTTTCCTAATCTTGTCTGTTGCAGCCACTAAAAGTAATCTTCTTTTATTGATATTTGTTGTTATATGACCGTATTTCACCATGCCGGCTTGTGCAGTTGTTGAAGACAGGGGCCCCAGGACCGGTTCAGATATCACTGGCCAACTCATGTGAGTTATAGCTGGGAATCAAGCTCAGGTGGCTAGATTCATAGGGAATTTCGCTAACCACTGTGCACCGCTTCCTCCTCCGCCACCCCCACCCTAAAATGTTACTTAATTCCTATTAAAGATTGGCTACGTAAAAAAAGGAATGTTTGTTTACTCATTAAATACAACAGGAAAGGGAGCGGTTAGGACAAAACCAGTGACTCGGAGATGTTGTCTAAACAGTCGAGGGTGAAAGACACGCACACGAAAATCATTACGTAATTTGTACAATCGAATGCTCGGTGAGGGCCTTCCTGTCCCATGCGGGTCAACAGGCCCATTGTCTAATTTTATGAATGTACATGGACAGTTTAAATGTGGCCGGATGGCTCAGAGATCGGACACTTGGTCTGTGTCAGAGCAACTGAACCACTGTCCTCTGTTATAGTGCCAAAATTTGTTCCAGGGGAGTAAAAACGTTTGTATTCGGGTATTGTTAGTTGACTATTATCAGCCTCATCACCAACGAATGGTTCGACAAAATATGTTAAACAAAGTGTGGTTTTTCAATTCATTCGTTCAGTCAAGCCTGACTTTGAGACCTGGTGGCATGGTATTGGTGGTGTAGTGTGGGTTGGCATGGGTCCCGGTGCAAGGGGTCTTACTATCCCCCCCCCCGCCCACATGGACCTGGATCCCTATGTCATGTGGGGCACGGTACAGTTACACCACCCGCATATTTATGTTCGTCCAGTACTCGCCTACCTGCATTGGCTTGCCCTTGCCAAACAAATTCATTATATGGTCGCACTCATGACACACACAGTACTTGCCACAAATGAACCACAATACCTTGCCAATCTCATCAACAGGCATAAGCCATGACACGAAATCCGATCCTCCTTGCAGCAACAGCAGCTTTTAACTGGCTATCGAACAGCCAAATGCACTTTTGCGGCCGTCTGGAACGCGCTTCCTTCCGATATTAGGAAGTCACTGGAGCTTTGCACTTTTAAATCTAGATTGAAAACTAATTTCTTTCGAACTGCCTTTTGTGTTTGGCTTGTTGTCCTTCCCCCGCACCTCCGATTAGCATGGTTGGCTACTTACAGTGTGAAAGAAGTTCAACATTCATATGTACATATGTAATGACAGTGGACTAGTGGCCACGGGAGGTAAGGACAAGGGAGTCAGCCTACAGTATGAAGGGACTGGTGGCTACGGGAATGATCGAGAATAGCGTGGCCAGGTGACGGAAGAGGACGGTAGAGTCTGCTGGTGGAGCAAGCGTCTCGAGCCAGCGAGAAGGTTCCGGAAGGGGGGCGTGGCCTCGATCCATATATAAGGGAGATGCGTGGGAGACTTGGGGCTGTTGCAGTGTGGTCTCTACCTGTATGAGTGAACGTGTCTTATCAAATAAAGAAACCATCATAAGACAAGTGGGTCAAGCCATGATTACATATACATTTGACAGCTATGCCATTGCAGGTTGTACAGCTCAGGTGTAAAACACAGTGGTCAGTCATCCACGCTGTTGCTGAAGCAAGTGTAGAGTTTCGCTACTACCGTATTTTCCCGCATATAATCCGCGGGGTATACCACTTTTTACAAACAAAACAAGACCCTGCGGGGTATATGGAGGTGCGGGCTATCCCAAAAAATATTTTACACGTGTAACATTTCGTAACTCGTTAAATTTTGTCATGGTAGGACTATTCACTTTGCAACACTTACCTTTGACTAAAGCACTGCTGAATAAACCACTCACACTAAAATTGCACGTTTTCACGTTTTAAATGAATTGTTTGTACAATTGTAGCGGCATTGTTACACGCAACATGTATACTTACCTGCATAGCAGTATTGTATGAGTCACGACTACAATAACTGTTGACCAGGGGTGAGGGAGCCAGAGCCCACTGAGGGAGGGGGCTGGGGGGGCCAAACCCTCTCGAGACAGGACGCTTGGGAGAGGAAGGATATAAAGGGCAGCAGCAGCTCTCCCAGCGTGAGTCAGTCCGCACTCACCTCAAGACTCAAGACATCGAGATAGTGCCCTGGGACTTCCAACCTCCGGCCCTTGTCAGTGCCAGGTCCGAACGGCCCAGTGGCAGTACCCGTTAAGCAGAGTATAGTGTGATGGCACACTAAGTATGAGGACGTGTCATCCTCTAGGCTATCGGGTGGGAGAGGCCGTTACCTCTCTGTGTTAGGGACGATAGTGGAATGTATTACAAATGTAAACTTCGTATTAATATGATGGAATTAAGCTGCGGTAACGACGTTAAAGATATTAATGCATGCGGGGTATATGGAGGTGCGGGCTATCTGAAATTTGTTTTACACAAAACGCTATTTTTGCGGGGTATATGCGTATGCGGGCTATATGCGGGAAAATACGGTACTGGTCAAATGAGATAATTGATATATATATTTTTGGTTCTTTCGGTAAAGTCACGTAGAAGGGAAACAATAAAATAATAAAAATATAAAACAATAAATTCTCTCGACGTTTCGACTGCTAAACAAGCAATAATCATCAGGTGTGAAAACCACAGCAAGAAATTTTGAAAAAAGTGGCGGTTATTTTTAACGTTAGCACCACGGAGAACCTTCTTATCCCGAAGTTTGTTGAAGGATCTCAAAGTTATGTGGAAACCCTCCCCGTACAGGCGGTTCAATTTTGAGATAATTGAAGTTACGGTGGTGTTTCTTCTTTGGATATTCCACGAACAAGAAGGTTGTGGTGGATGGAGGTTTCCCTGTGCTATGCAGGTCGTGGGGATATTTGATTATACTTTACCATGCTGGGTTTAGTGAAGTGGGGGGGGGGGGCAGCTCCGTTTCAGAAATCGCTTGTCATTGAAGCTCGCCGTGGCCAGGGATGGACCACAGGTCGCCGGGTTCTTAGTGCAGTGTCGCGAGTACTAACCACTGCGCCACCACTCCAAAAATGCTGGCAATACAGATGCAAATGTGAAAGGGAATACTGCTGAGAAGACCGCTTGTGTTGCGATCGAAACGTCGTAGTTTTTGTTATTTTCTTTGAACCTATCTACGTGAAAACTTGATTTGAAGCTTTCGTGACTGCAGGAAGAACCAAAGAGTAACTATCTACGTGACTTTACCGAAAGACCCCAAAAAATCTGCTCATGCAAATTTGAGAAGTATCTCTGCTACCATCATAGTTCTAAATATGTTACATTGCTTAGCTTTGGAGTTTTTACATATTGCCACTTGATTCTAAATATCATATGGTTTAAAAGAGGAAAAGTGTGGTAGCCCACAGCTCAAACACACCGCTTGTGAAGGTATTTCTTCTTGTTAATAATAATAATGTGTTGCTACGTGTATCTTGACGATGATCAAATCCAATCGGAATGTGCCCCATCTCGTCTGATCTCGGAAGCTATGCAGGGCTTAGCCTGGATCGTCCTTGTGTGGTGTTATCGGATCCTATGGGTCAAGGTCGTTAGCAGAGGGCAGTCTACTGTAGCGACATTTGTTAGACATTTTATCATGCTCCATTTCTACTCCACGCCTTCACCTATCCACATTGACCAGCATGCTGACGTATGGAGAAATAATCGCCATGACCTGCACGTAGGGTTTGCCACCTTTTCTCGCAAATATACATATGGAGGAGCTTCTTACAATGCAGATAATTTAAATTAGTTTTTTTTGTAAGCCATAAGTGCTAGCAGTCTCATGTTGCTGGAGGAACAGCAAATTTGTAGATTGGCGTCAAATTCGCAGCAAATACAGTGGATGTATGATGATGCAATATGCAAATATATCTTAAGATAGAAATGGTGAACTGGCAATACAACCATTCGTGGTTATAACTTTGCCGTGTGTTTTAGGTGCACCGATTAACTCACTTCGTCACCGGAGATACAAAGCAGTTTTATTTTAAAGTTACAGTTTATTGTTTTCTACGAAACTGACGTTCAAGTGCTTTAACAGTGCTCTCTAAAATAACTCTAGCAAAACTTTTTTTTGAAGGTTGACTGGTATATATAATCTGAAGTGTGTTGAAACATTAACTCATCAATAACATACTCACTGCAACCTTTGCATCTCAAATAACATCCCACAATGCTCTACGATTTCAAAATGTGCATCTCAAACGTAACACGTTTCTTGGTGTACAACACTCACCCAATCCACAAGTAACCCAACTCTTTTTTTCTTTCCCCACTCCCCCAATTTTATTTAGAATGTGCTATCGATGTCACGTAACGAGATGAGGAATCGGTTCGGCCCCGTTACAGCAAGTAATCTTTCTTCTACGAACAATCAAATGGATATATGTAATTCTCAGCGCTGGATTTCATCCGACAAATCGCAGAGCAAATTCATTATGATGTAACTTTTTTTGTTCAGTCATTGGTGACCTTGCTGAGACTATCAACGAGCCACACTTGAGAACCCGGTTTCATGTATGTTGAACTTCTTTCGCACCGTACGTAGACAACCCCGCTAATCGGAGGTATGGGGAAAGGACAACAAACTAAACACAAAAAGCAGTTTAAAAAAAATAGTTTTAAATCTAGATGATTTAAAAGTGCATCGCTCCAGTGGGTACCTAATATACAGGAAGGAAGAGCTTTCCAGACGGCAGCACATCCGAAAGTGCGCAATCACAGGTGGCTGCCTGGATTTGAACCCAGGATGTGTGAGCGGTGTCGGCTCAGGGCTCCGACCTCTGAACCACCCGGCCACCTCATGCAGAAAACCAATCTCGGTTTCGTCCTCTGTGCCGACTGCAGGTCACAATTCCGCTTCTCAGTTTTTAAGTTCGACGAACGAACAAGAGCAAATGCACAGACACTCCTTCCATTTGGATGGAAAGGGCCGGCAAAATGCTGAAGTCACTTTGCGGTTTGGACGTTTTGTTGTAGAAGATTGGAGTTCAGATAAAGCCTGTTTAAAGTAGATGATGGGAGGGGGGGGGGGTCATACAAAAACTGCTTTTTGTGTTTAGTTTGTTGTCCTTATCCCGCACCTCCGGTTAGCACGGTTGGCTATGTACGGTGCAATAGAAGTTCAACATACATACAACACAATCGAAGTTAAACGTATTTTAAACAACGTTGTATGATGCAAATATTACAATGCGTTGAATTTTTTTTAACCTATATTTCTTGGACTTGAATACTGTAAAAGACTTTTAAGGGGGGCCTCCAGCATCCCCCCCCCCCTCACACCCCTGCTTTCCACAACACTACAGGGTTATTTCAGATCCAGGCATGGGAGCATGAGGAGAGAGGCTGTTAGCTGTGTCCTCAACCAATCACGGATGCGGTGTTTCACATCAATGTCGCACAGAATGTGCAGTGCAGAGCCTCCAAATACAATGTACATGGCGCAGCCCCCTTGTCTATCCACGGTTAGCTACATGCGGTGTGAAAGAAGTTCAAAATACATACACACACTGCTGGATGAGGGCCTCCCCACACTGCGTGGGTTATTGATATTATTTGACCAAATGCATTACGGTACGGGTCGGTGAAGGCGGGCAGCATAGACTAGGGGGCATATAAGTGCAGTATTGTAGGCAACAATAGGCATTGCTGCAACTGCCCTCGTGTGCCCAGCTCGTAGCTGCATGTTCCCAGTAGGGCTGAACGATTTGGGGGAAATGTCTGATTGAGATTTTTCGGACAGATATTACGATTGCGATTTGATTTGCGATTACATTTTTTTTTAAAGTCACGCTTCAGTTCAATATTCACTGTGTGATAGATTTAAAACATGTGATGGAGCATTACCACATGACTCCATCAAAATATGAACTGCTCGATATATTCTAATGCAAGCATGAGAACTTAAAATATATGAATTGTTTCCAACATATATTTATTAAAATGTTTTAATTGAAATAGAAAAATCAAACATAGAACGAGTGTTAATTTAAATAAATAAAGTTATAATAAAAACGGAAACACTTCCAATAAGAAAGTAATAGGACTATTCAAATCGCGAAAAAATCGCAGCCTTTGCAATTTGCTAATCGCATTGTCTCAAATTGCGATTTCTATTTGAAATCGATTCATCGTTCAGCCCTAGTTCCCAATGGTTGACCTGGTGTGCATGGTGGTCACCCATTAAAGCACTGTCCAGGCTCAATTTCTGCTTAGTTTGTGAGATCCGACGGGATTGGCCACATTTCCCAATGATTTGGTCACGGGTGGAAACGTAGATATGGACATTTGAAGATTTACATGTTCTTATTGAAGCAACGATAAACAGAGGACTTTCCACAGTTCACGGGTTAGCCAAATTATGCAACATTCTCTAAATTGGGGTCACTTTCAAGTCTTGCTGACCCGCCCCAACTGAACATCTGTGAAAGAGAGCTTCATAGCTAATCGGATTTCTACAGACTAAATAAATATTCTGATTCTGAAGTCATGTATTTGTGTACACGTGCAGCCCTCTTGTCAATCCATTGCTGGATGAAGGCCTCCCCATGCCGTGCTGGTCCCGGGGGTTAATTTACCAGGCGGTTCAGTGTGTGTGTTCGTGAAGGCATGGCGCATAGAAGTAGGGTACAACAACTGATTTTGCTGCACTTCCCTCTGCTAACAACGTAGCCCCACAGCAGCAGACAACACCAGTTTTTATGCACGGTGGTCACCCATCCATGCACTTTTCAAGCTCAATCCTGTTCAGTTTTGGAGATCTAGCGAGGTTGAAGTTAAACTTACATACATACATACAAAGGCACTGAGTCTTACTTTCATAAAACTGATGAACGGCCTCACTGCTTGTGAGATAAAAAAAAACGGCAGCTATATACTGATATGTGAGCAAATGCCAATCTAAGGTCCACGGATACGATACATTTGGCCAACTCCAACAACTCGTGCTTGGCTTCTTGTGGCAGCAAAATGGAGAACCCGGAGAAAACCCACAAACTTTAACTGTCATCTCCCAGCCTCCTCGCAGCTAACATTCTACACCCCACATTACGATTCGCTGTACGTCTGACAATTTGTCCCGGCCTATCTGTGTTTTTCCTACTTGCGCCCAAAAAAAAAGAGGCTTATCGTCGGCCGCCGTTCACATCACAGCGACACTTCCATCGCAGCAAGTGGTCGCGATTCCGGCCCCAAGCCTTGGCCTCGCACGGAACCGTCTGTTACGCTGGCGGAACCGTCTGTTACGCCGGCGCCACCTTCGGCCGCCTTGTTCTGCCGCCGGCTGCCCCGGCAGTAGCGGCGGTAGAGCAGGACGCCGGCCATCGTGCACACCGCCAACGATGCTGTGCCCAGCAGCAGCCACAAAAGCGGGCCAGTCGCCAGACCCTTCGACAGAGCACCCGGCGATGGTTGGGCATTGGCGAACAGAGCCATCTCGTTCGACGTCAGCATCATCGTCGTCGTCGTCGCCGCCATTGTCGTCGTTGTCGCCTCCAAACTGGTGACCACGACGGCTGGATTTTCCGAGCACGACTTCCCGTCCCGCCCCAGCTCGTAACCGGACTCGCACTCGCACGTGTAGCTGCCTTCGGAGTTGACGCAAGCGTGCATGCATCCGCCACGATTCCAGCCCGAGCATTCGTCCACGTCGATGCAGTTGAGGCCATTGGCGTGCTGCTTGTACCCGGCGGGGCAGCTGCACTCGTAGAAGCCGCTCCTATTGATGCATTCCCACTGGTTGCACAAGTGGTCCTCCTGGCACTCATCCACGTCCTCGCACGCCGTGTCATTCACCTTGGAATAGCCTGGAAGGCAGTCGCACGTGAAGGAGCCCTCCTTGTTGTCGCACAGCGCATTCTCGCACACATGCATGTCATCGCACTCGTCCACGTCCTCACATTCGTTGGAGACAGCATTGAATGCGTAGCCCGGCTGGCAAGTTTTTGCGTCCCTTCTGCGTCGCTCTCCCTCTCGCCGAGCTCCCTCTACCCATCCCCCCTCTCCTTGTTCTCCCTCCCGCTCTCCACGGGCGCCGGCCCTCTGCCGCTCTCCGCCGTTTCCCTCCTGTGCCCAGCGGCACGCGACGCCCCGCACGCCCGTTGCGTTGGCGCAGTAACGCGGCCTCCACTCCACGACGGCCGCCCGCGCTTCCTCCTTGCCCGCGCGTGACAAGGTGGCGCAGTGTGCGAGCGAGCAGCTCAGCGCTGGCTCATTCTGCCGCCACGCTGCGTAGGTTCCATCACCGGCGCCGGCACCCCCCTCAGCTCCTCCCATGGTCCACGCGAATCCCCGCAGTGGCCCCCCCACACCAGGGAGCTCCTCACATGCCCGCCGATCCCTCCGCAGGCCCAGCCACAGCTCGGTGGGGGAGTCTGGAGCGACCGAGTCCAGCAGGGACCCGAGCTGCCGTGCTTCGGCGGGGCTGTGCACCGTCGCCAAGTATCCCCGTCCGTGAGTCATCCTGTGGCAATGGCCCCAAGCCTCCCGCAGGGTCAGCGGCCGCGCGGAGAGGTGCACCGAGTAGCATCGGTGGTCCTCGCACGAGTGGTCGTCGCGAAGCAGCAGCGCTGGAGTAAGATGCGCTAGTGTTGCCAGCAGGAGGAATGCGGCGGCGGGCATAATTTTAGTTGTATATTTTTTGTGCTTTCCTTCTCACTGGTGTGTTGCGTTGTTTTAGTCAGTGGATCTGATGGCGAGTGGCACCATCGGATGTGTGACACGGCTCAGATGTAATCCTGTAAAAAAAGCAATGCACAATGGGTGTCACGCAACCCCTATGATACACTTTAGGATAAGGATTTTTAGGACACTTAAATACCTCAGAAACGTCCAGCGCCATCTCATCCCAACCAAGCAAATGCCCTGCTGAAGCCTAGCTAAGCAGACCACCAGTGGCAGCTGTCCTTGTGTGGCACAGCAACTGGCCTATATAAGTGGGTACCAGTCTCCCAGGCTTGGGGTGGCGATGCTGCCAAGTGGTTTTTCCAAATTAAATAATTTTCGAGTAATGTATAAAATCTGGACTGTGATGCAATTGCACGCGGCTTAATCTCTTTTCACATAACGTCACGGGGATGTTCAACGTGAAGCATATGGTGCACGCTTTATGGCTAATATACCAGCAGTATTAATCAGGGCGCCCGCTGGGCTTAACACTCCGAACCTTTGTAAGAAGCGGAGAACGTGCGACTTCTCCCACACGAGCGCTTCTTACCCGGCGTCTTTTCTACGTCGCCTGGGACACACACACGCACAAGTTCACAGGGGCAAGCTGCCAATTGGGGGTTCCCCCTAGGGCGAAAAAAAGAGGACTCCGCTCTCCGACCCTGTGAGACATTTCGTCACGCGGTTGGCCCAAATGTTTATTACAAAGTCTCAATTTAAATTTAAATCATATGATACGTGGGATGTTTTTTTTGCAATAATCAGGCGCGTGCAGCGTGTAACCGCTCAATTTGCATTTTCACGGAGGTAAATTGGTAAACTTGGCGAGAGGTCGCGATGTGGGTCGGTGACGACTGGCGCTTGAGAAACCCTGTTTGAGAGAAGGATTACAGAGAGCGGTGGCCACTCGTGTTCAATAACAAGACAGGTGCCACCAAGCACTGGAGTAGGGGTCATGCAGGGGTTAAGTTGGGCCAAGTGGGAGATGCCAAGTGGACCAGACAGCCTCAGTGGGGTTGCACAGGGGATGAGTCAGAGAGGGTTTCACTAAATTGTTAGATGACTTCGTAATCGCAGGTAACAGCCAGGAGCCACGCGCGCATGTGGGTTGGCTAAAGGGCGGTGGTGGTTTTCGCACTGTACATACAGCTACCCCTGAACATACTAACTCTCGTCATGCGAGCAACTCAATCATGCGTGAGGTGCAGTGATGGCGCGGTGGTTAGTGCACAGCACGGATCAAGTCGGCGATCCGAGTTTGATTCCGACTCTCGGCTTAAAGTCGGTGAGAGTGACATCTGAACCGGTTATGCGCACCCCCCCCCCCCACATTTTCACCGACCTGCACTGACCAGCGCGAGGAAGTATGGTCAAGCAACCTCCATGAACAACCCGGTTTGGGGAGCCCTACATCCAGCAGCGGATTGACAGTGGGGCTGTATATTTGTGCATTCAAGTATTCGTTAGAGAGAAGCTGATTTGTTTGGAATGACGGTAAACTTTAGTTCTAGTTCTCTCCCCTCTGCCCATGCATTCTCTCTCATGCACTTCACCGCTCTGCATTCAAAAACCAGCTCCACAGAATGTATCTCTCTACCAAACACTGTACATGATTCCACAGCACCCATGTGGTTTCATAGCACAATGGAAGCCGCAGCAGCAGCAGCACGAGAAAGAGAGAGGAGTGGGGGGACAAAATCATTTGTCCCAAGTCGACAACTCACGGGGGAACCGGCAAGAAAACATTGTGACTGTAATCATTGGCAGCAGTGACGGTGGGGGGGGGCAATGTGCTGTGGTGGTGGGGAGATGCAGCCGATCGTAGTACAAAGAAGGGGCATTGCTAAGGGGTAAATTCGTTCCCGAATGCTCCACACAGAGCTGCTGTGTTATGCATGGGCAGCTGTTACCAACTTTTTCATAATAATCAGAATGATACACAGCCGCTGTGTGGCTCCACTGACGAACGAAGGCCTCCTCATGACCGTATTTTATCACGATGATCAGGTTAGTGAAGGGGCGGTTTTTTGAACCACGTGCGGCTCGGACATAACTTGCCACTGATGTTATCCCTGGCCTGGATTCGCACTCAGGTAACGAGGAACTGAAGCACAACGCACAGTATACCTGGGGCTAAAAATCACTCACACGTGCATTGGCTTGTACAAAACTGACGTAATAATTTAAACATGTAGCACACGCAGTACTAAAAAAAAGCATAAAAAAGGGAGCAACTTGATTACCCAGTGCCAAACAATTGCCTCGGCTCTAGACAACGTGTTAGCGGACAGCTAATGAATGAGCGTTTACATGCAGAAGGAACCAGGATCACAAGCATAGCTACATTCCAGTGACACAAGCGCACGTTTTCAAACGGGGAAGTCCATTGCAAACGCTGATGATCTGAGGGGCAGCCAGGTGATGTGTGATGCGTGTCCACCAATTCCGCAGTGAAAAGGCTCACGATTGAGCCCGGCTCCAGCTCCTGTTGGATGGTGGTGGCAGTTGCAGTTGGGGTAGGAGAGTTGTTGGGTGTGTGGTTGCCACCATAACAGTGACGCGCCGATGAGATGCGTGAACTTGGCTGGGCCACAGGGACCATTCAGAATCAGAATATTTATTCATCCTGGAGGAATCGGATGAGCTGTAAAGTACATTTTCACAGATGTCGTCCAGTAGGGGCAGGTCAGAAAGTTACAACAACAAAAACACGATAGGAGTGCATGGGTAAGGATTCATTGGTAAGGATCGAAGTAATAAATCACATTTGCCAAAGTGGCTGTATCTAGCAGTGCTTAAAAGTATGTTTTGAAGGGAGGAAACAAGGTTGTTCCAAAACGTTGGTGTTGCAGCAGCAAAGGTTTTTCACCTATTCCAATGATTGTTCTTTGGATACTTAAGAGGCACTTACATGGATGCCTTAGGTTTCTTGGATTTGAAAATTGGTTTCATAAACGAGCCAAGTACATGGCAGATTTGCCAAATCTGGATTTTATGGATGAACAGGGCCCAATGTAGAGAAGGGCCCAAACTCCCAGCACCCTCCTAATGCGGGCGCTGCTCTCGATACGTGTGCAGCAGCGGCAACTGTGGTGGACAGACAGCACACACGCCGGTGAGAGTGTGCACGGGGTGTGTGGGCAGAGGGGGGAACTAGGGTAAGGGTCACAGAGGACCCCATCTGGAGGCCCCTGGAACCTGCTAGCGGCTTCGAGAAGGGAGGCGCGGTCAGAGCGGAGCAAGGCCAACTCATTTCTTTAGAACTACTTTTCGAGTTTAGTTTGTTGTCCTTCTCCCGCACCTCCAATTCGCACATTTGGCTACATACAGTGTGAAAGAAGTTCAACATGTTATTATATTTCCCATGCTATTGTCTCAGGGGTTTTGATTGTACCTCATAGGGGCGGAAACCCAATGTGACTCACAAATCTCAATTGTCAAAGGGAAATCTCACAATGGTTGTTCAGAAGCGGAAGCCTAGCTCCTCATACAGGAACCTCGGTTAAGGGTTCATATTAATTTTAAATGATTAATTATCCACAAAAGGCCCTGAGGTGCGAGGCTGTGGCAGGCCATGGTGGCTATACCGAACTGATGATTCCTAATGAGGACATTTCCGACACCTCGTTTGCAGTTTTGATTGTGCCACGCCTAGACGTAAAATGACGTCATGGTGGCTTGATGTTAACTACCTTGCTTGGTACACAGGAGGTCGTGGGTTCAATTCCGACCCTGACGTCTGCTATATATTTGGAGCCTGCATATTCTTCCCGTGGTCGCGTGGATTTTTCTTCGGATCCTCCCGTTTTCCCTCCACATTTAGAAACGTGCGTTTAGAGTATTTGGCTGCTGTACATTTCCACGTGATAAGTCATTTCGTTGAGCTATAAATTGCGGCCAGGTAACTTTTGAAAAAGAGCTATAGAGCTCAGGGGGCCTTACCTGGTAACAATAAAAAATTAGCTCTAGTTTAGTTTATACAGTCGTCATATTGTCGTACGGGCACCCTTACATAATATGGCCACTATTTTTAATCCCGGTGTTCTAATCGAGGAGTGTTTGCGTTATGCAAGCGGTGCGTTGATGATCCGTGACCATTGGTCACAATTGCACCTTCCCCTGCCTAGGCTCTAGAGCAGACATGGGCAAAGTACGGCCCCCGGGCCGTATACGGCCCGTTGGGCTTTTTAATCCGGCCCGCCGAACTTGTCCAAATATTATTATTAAATAAAATTTTACCTTTCTCCTGTTATGCCCCCCATTTCCCCATTAGATGGCGCACTTTGACCGGGAGTTACGACATGTTTTGTATCGTTCATGTTCGTGCAATTTGTTAAATTGCCTTGCAAATAAATGCTTTGCTACCTGTTAAAGGCCAAATACTTTCATGTAATGATTTTTACACGTCATTTATATTAGTTCACACAAACACTCCATCCATCTGTTCCTGGCCCGGCCCCTCTGTCAAATTTTAGAATCCATTGTGGCCCGCGAGTCAAAAAATTTGCCCACCCCTGCTCTAGAGGCAACCTCTTGTGTGTATTGTTACTCATCACATACGTAGGCTGACGGATGTATTTATGAAGGAAAATAAGTGGAATGTTTTCAACTTTCTGGGTTCTTATCAGCAGCTAGACCTTTTAAGCAAATGTTGGGCCGCTGTCAGATGCTATCAATAAGCAGGAGTTCATGCAAGTTAAACTTTTGGAGACCGTAAATAAAAAACACTGCACTGATGTACACTGTGGTGGACAGTAGGAAATATTGATTTTAAGTGGACTTCGAAAGAGATTTTAGTTTATTGGCCTATTGGGTTTTCGGACAAATGTGGAACAATATTTGTTCATAATTCATAATAAAAATAGTTGTTCAAACAAGGCGAATTCTTGACTGGTTTTAACTTTCTGGGTCTCATCACAAGGGTCACACCTATGTATATATATTTTTTATAGACATTCCTAAGTGTCTAAAGTTTCCAAATTACTTCTGGAACAAGCGCACTTGACTTTTTTACACGGCTTACATTCCCGGTGAAGTATCGTTCTTAGACAGGCTGTCCGGTTACTAATGTACTTTATGCAGCAGTAAAAACAATATGCAATATATCACTCAACACAACCACTCATCCCGGGAGGGGGTGTGCGTCATACGATGCGATGGAGGACCTGGAGGAAAATTAAACTGTATAACTTCACGGCCGAAAGCGGGACGTTTAACCAAATCGCATACAACACAGTGGCTCGCCTATGGCGAAATAACCCTCAATGCGCACGGACTGTGTCCACCTCCGATTAGCACGGTTGGCTACGTACGGTGTAAAAGAAGTTCAACATACAGTGTGTGTGTGTGTGTAAAGAGGTGTGCAGGATGCAGTAATGCACAGTGGATCGTGTGGCCGTGAGAACATGACCCACTGCCACGCATCCCAATCGTACAGCCCTGGCTGGCGAGGACACTCGAGAGAAGAGGTTTAAAATACATTAATCGCACATAAACGCCATAATCGATTAATCAATCGATTAATCGTCTTCCGAAGGCGGGACCCCCCCCCCCCCACCCTGCACACCTCTGCCCCAAAACAAACTACGCTCAGCTTGACTCGAAAGATGATGCTCATGGGAGTGATCAAACTCTATTCCATCACCTCCCGTCCAGCGGCACACACGTGACAATCGGTGTGACTTTTTTTACCCCCCCTACCCCCCAACTATTTTCGTGTTATCCTATTAGTAGAGTACTCAAACCGATAAACTCCGGACTAATCGATGACTTAATCGGATAGTGCAGTCTACCACGTTCAGTATAACTGTTGACCGAGGGTTCACTGAAGGTGTGGAATGCAACGTCATCAAAACCCCTCTATTAGGGATCATCAGTCTGCTGGTGAAGGCGCTGTTGCGTTGTTGCCCTGAGTGACCCGGCCTTAAACAACTAAACCCCCGTAGTTGCCACACGCAATCGCCATCAGCAACAAAGACAAACATCCGAGGCTGGTGGGGAATACGTCGTGAAGGATAAGAACCTTTCGTTTTAAAGCTTTCGTGACTGCGGGGATTAACATTCTTGGTTCTTTCGGTAAAGTTACGTAGAAGGGAAATAATAATACATTTTTTAAAATTTTCATCAAATATTATTTTAATAAAATAATAAAATAAAATAATATTGAAGGATGTTCGCCTTGGCCGGGAAGCACAAAGGTCCCCCGTGTAGCCTTAACAGACTGCTGGGCCAAGTGCTGTGAGCGTGCCGGTACGGCACACGATGGGGTGGGTGGCCAGCACCACGCCCGGCCGCCTTTTTCTCCCAACTGACACATCGCACCAGGTACTCATTTGAGGCTGAGTCGACCTAGGGGAGGCCCAGAACCGGTTCAGATAATTATCGTCAGCGGTGTTGGCCTTGAGCGGGGAATTGAACTCGGGTTACCGGTTTAACCGCTCCACTGCCGCTCCCCCTACTCACACATTCACTCACACATTCACTCACACATTCACTCACACATTCACTCACACAACTCACACAACTCACACATCAACTCACACATTCACTCACACATTCACTCACACATTCACTCACACATTCACTCACACATTCACTCACACATTCACTCACACATTCACTCACACATTCACTCACACATTCACTCACACATTCACTCACACATTCACTCACACATTCACTCACACACACATTCACTCACACAACCCGCACATCAACTCACACATTCACTCACACAACTCACACTCATTCACTCACACAGCTCACACACACTCATTCACTCACACAACTCACACGCACTCATTCACTCACATAACTCACACTCATTCACCCACACAACTCACACTCATTCACTCACACAACTCACACTCACACATTCACTCACACAACTCACACTCATTCACTCACACAACTCACACTCACACATTCACTCACGCAACTCACACTCATTCACGCAACTCACACTCATTCACTCACACAACTCACACTCATTCACTCACACAACTCACACAATTTACACAACTCACACTCATTCACTCACACAACTCACACTCATTCACTCACACAACTCACACTCATTCACTCACACATTCACACCCACTCATTCACTCACACACCTCACACTCATTCACTCACACTCACTCATTCAATCACACAACTCACACTCATTCACTCACACAAGACACACTCATTCACTCACACAACTCACACTCACACATTCACTCACACAACTCACATTCACACATTCACTCACACAACTCACACTCATTCACTCACACAACTCACACTCATTCACTCACACAAGACACACTCATTCACTCACACAACTCACACTCACACATTCACTCACACAACTCACATTCACACATTCACTCACACAACTCACACTCATTCACTCACACAACTCACACTCATTCACTCACACAACTCACACTCATTCACTCACACTCACACAAGACACACAAGACACACGTACTCACTCACTCGCGCGGGTCTCACCACTCACTTTGCAGTCCGGTACGCGCCCCTTCTTCTCCCGCTCTCCTTGTCGTCTGACACTGCACGGTGCTGCTGTTCGCCCTCTGTTACCCACCCTGTGTCTCCACCTCCTCCTCCTCGCGTTGTCTTCACCTCCTCCTCCTCGTGTTGTCTTCACCTCCTCCTCCTCGTGTTGTCTCCACCTCCTCCTCGTGTTGTCTCCACCTCCTCCTCCTCGCGTTGTCTCCGTGTTCCGTCCGGCTGTCTCCGCAGCTACTTGAATCGCGGAGCGCCTTTGGGGAGGAGCCGAGTAAATGAGACGTCACAGCTCGTGTGTGTTAGTGTTAGTGTGTGTTATGTGTGTGTGTTAGTGTGTGTTATGTGTGTGTGTTAGTGTGTGTTAGTGTGTGTTAGTGTGTGTGTTAGTGTGTGTGTGTGTTAGTGTGTGTGTGTGTTAGTGTGTGTTAGTGTGTGTGTGTTAGTGTGTGTGTGTTAGTGTCGGTGTGTTAGTGTGTGTGTGTTAGTGTGTGTTAGTGTGTGTTAGTGTGTGTGTGTGTGTTAGTGTGTGTGTGTTAGTGTGTGTTAGTGTGTGTGTTAGTGTGTTAGTGTGTGTGTGTTAGTGTGTTTGTGTGTGTTAGTGTGTGTGTGTTAGTGTGTGTGTGTTAGTGTGTGTTAGTCTGTTAGTGTGTGTGTTAGTGTGTGTGTTAGTGTGTGTTAGTGTGTGTGTTAGTGTGTGTGTTAGTGTGTGTGTTAGTGTGTGTGTTAGTGTGTGTGTTAGTGTGTGTGTTAGTGTGTTTGTGTTAGTGCGTTAGTGTGTGTGTTAGTGTGTGTGTTTTAGTGTGTGTGTGTGTTATTGTGTGTTATTGTGTGTGTGTTAGTGTGTGTTAGTGTGTGTTAGTGTGTGTGTATTTGTGTGTTAGTGTGTGTTAGTGTGTGTGTTTGTGTGTGTTAGTGTGTGTGTGTTAGTGTGTGTGGCCTCAGGGTGCACATAGCCTGGCACAAGCGTCGTGGTGACGTCACCGCCACTTAGTGGCGAATGGCGGTTGTTGTTGTTGTTAGTGTGTGTGTTAGTGTGTGTGTGTTAGTGTGTGTGTTAGTGTGTGTGTGTCGGTCATTGGCCTCCCCTAGGTCGACTCAGCCTCAAACGAGTACGTGGTTGCGGTGTGTAAACATCGCCACTGGGGAGACAAAGGCGGCCGGGCGTGGTGCTGGCCACCCACTCCCTCGTGCGCCGTGCCGGGCCTTCACAGGCGCTACTCGCTCACAGCACTTGCCCCAACAGCCTGTGAAGGCTACACGGGGGATCTTTGCCTTGCGTGTTAGCCAGCGTGTTTGTTGTTGAACTGATTGGACTTGCGGTGCCTCTCTGGTAGTCGCGTGAAGGACGCTACTAATGGTAACCTCTTTCACCAAACCCCCAACTTGGAAAGCACCATCTAATAAAAACTATGACAAACATGCCCCTATGGTTGGCAGCAAACGTATCAGTTTGCCTTGTCGAGCCAGCGAACTGATACCACCAGCGCCAACATTTCAGAGAGCCTGCTGAAACAACAGACCTGCCTGCCAGCCAGCTTTTTTGACACTTCACGAGATTTCAAAGTGCACTTAGCCTGGCACAAGTGCTAACGATGGCATCGCCACCAATTAGTGGGCCAATTTCGGGGTTTACTGTTGTTGTTATTGCGTGTGCGCGTGCCAGCTTGTGCTGAAAGTTGTCTATGAATGTGTGCGCGCGTGTGTCCGTGTGTATGAAGCGTCCGCTTGCTGTCCAATGTTTGCGTGTCAGCTTGTACCTCCGCCTTGTCAGACAGGCAGAAAACGGTGCCTTTGTGTGTGTGTGTCAGTGTGTTTCCTTGTGCCAGCAATAACTGCCCTAATTGCACCGCGCATTTGCTTATCACACGTCTGCTGGGTTGGTTCATGTTCGCCACTCTCGCGTCTTCTTGCGTTCGTCTTGATGATGTAGATGCAGAGCGACAACTTACAATTTCACTTACAGGGTGGTTCGTCAAGACAGATAACCGTGTCAGCAGCAGCGGACTGCATCGCCGTGATGTCTCCTTCGCATTCGTGGATCGGGCATCGCGTCGTTATTATGATGTACGGTCTGTTCTGGATGACCACATTCGCATATTGGAGAGTGTTTTAAAAAAAAAGTGTCCATTTGTGCATCAGGTAACCGCATCTACTGCCATCGCTCGTACGGATGCGGTTTGGGGTGGACCATTAGCTTCGTTGAAGATCAAAACCAGGGATCTTCTGCGTTGAAGGTTAAGCGCATGGGTCCAAAAGAGCTTGCGTGACTTGAAGCGACTCTCACTGCAAAGCAGTGCAACACATCCGAGAAACTGTCTTTTTCACATCATTTAGCCAACAAGCGTGCATATATGTCTGTACTGTATGTTGAACTTATTATGCTCAACACTAAGTTCAATTACTTTACCGCATTGCTACGTGCACATTTAGGGCTGTACAAAGTTCACGATTCGATCTAGTGTATCTCTTTTCTTCGAATCTCAGAATAAGCATTCGTTGCGAATAAGGCGCTTATGAAATACGAAATGTGCTGTGGCTAGTGGGCTGTGCTGGATTTATCACAGCAGGAATACCCCAGCACCCACGTAATTATTCGGAACGTCTGGGACACGCAGGGAGGAAGCTGAATGCAATGCTGTACTGCAAGTAGTAAAGTGGCAGCTATTAGTCCTCAATATTATTTACTCGAACATTACATAAGCTCAAGCTTGATTTGAAGCTTTCGTGACTGCAGGAATCCATACTGGTTGGTTCTTTCGGTAAAGTCACGTAGGTATAATTTAATAACAATATATAATTATATTTTATAATTACATAAGCTGCATTATATAAGCTGCATTACAGCTCAATCGGAAGGTTGCGAGTACAAATCCTGATTGGGGGTTGACTCAGCTCATCATCTCACCGGAGTCGATAAAATAGTACCACTTTGTGGGAAAGTCAACAGTTGTTCCCTATGGAGACTCACTCCCACTACAGACAAGAGGAGTCACGTAAAATTAATCCCATCATCCACAAATATTCACATATTTCTCTCCGTGGATAAGTGGAGCAAAGTCGTGGATAACCCCACGGATAACATAGTCTGCAATACTGGTGTCCCGCATCACCACGGATAAGAGGGAGTCCTGCAACAATGCATTCACCGCTATAAAATCGCTTTAAAAGCTGCTGGCTGATTGAAAAAGAGGGTGCCAATGCCAAGATCCCCATAGCAACTCTCAGGAGTTAAACCCAAATCATGTAGGTGAATGCACAATCTATTATAAACAACATTCCTGATTTTGATTTAAAGCTTTCGTGACTGCGGGGATTCATATTCTTGGTTCTTTCGGTAAAGTCACGTAGAAGGGAAACAATAAAATAATAATCGTTTTAAATTTGTATTATTTTATTGTTTCCCTTCTACGTGACTTTACCGAAAGAACCAATAATATAACATTCCTGATGTGCATCTACGATGATGTTAAGTGCAAGAGCTGTAACTTGGCCGAACTCTTTCATGGAGGCATGCGATGCATATAAGGCCCCGCAAACCATTAGTCTGTGCAAGCAGAGGATGTAAGGGGTGGAGAGGAGGAAGGAAAGTTGATGTGTGCTAGTGGGGGTAAGGGGGGCATGATAAGAATCGTGGAGCCAAAGCGTAGCACGGTTAAGACCTCGTGGTCACTTGGGTGGCTTAAAGGGCTAACGAAGGCTGAGTCACCATCACTGATATAGCTCGCGTTGACGTTTTTGATTTTCTTAGAGCGAATGCAAGTGACCACACAGTTCTTTTGTAAATTCGCAGCAGAATAGGACGTGCAGTTCCCTGATGTGTTTTTGGGTTGTTCCCGCGCGTCGTTCTGCATGATGTCCGATGTTTTGCTCCACGTGGCAGGAGCTTCTTCAGGAACTGAACCTCGGGAGCGAAGCGTTAGACATTATGCAAATAAAGTATGACCGTGGAGCGAAGCAAGCAGAGCGAGACACCGACTTGTAGTTGTGGGAAAATGCTGATGAGAGACGCACAGCAGTTACGTGGTCTTTTTTCGCTCTGTCGTCGTGAAAAATCATCTTGAATTCACCCAATCTCGACAGATCTCGGAAAATAAGCAGAGTTGTATGTATGTTGAACGTCTTCCACGCCGTCCGTAGCCAACCGTGCTAATTGGAGATACGAGTTGATAAGCATTTGGATGGGATACTGCTTAATGGATGTCGGGTGTTGTAGACCTGGGCCGTCAGAGGCGCTGGCAGTACAGCACTTGCCATCTGTGAAAGAGAGCTTTAAAGCTCATCGGATTCCTCCAGTATTAACTAATATTCTGATAATATAATCTATCTGTGTGTCTATTCTCTCCGAGTACCCTCGAGTCTGTTTAATTTTGATCAGGTAAGGCCCACTGAGCCTATGTAGCTCTTTATCAGAAGCGACCTGCCCACAAATGATAGCTCATACCAAGTGGCTTATCACGTGGAAATTTATAGCAGCCAAATACTCTCAATGCATGTTTCTAAATGTGGAGGGAAAAACCGGAGGACCCGGATAATAAAACCACACGACCACGAGGAGAACATGCAAACTCAGGGTCGGGATCGAACCCACGTTCTCCTGTATACCAGGCGACGTAGTGAACATCTTTCCGCCGCACATATATATCAATGAATAATAGCAGACTTTGGCGCCCCCTCTAACATACCAAAGACAATCGTTACAGGTGCTACTGATCAAACAGTCCTACGCAGGACCCTCCTGAAAAAGAGTTTTGAGACTCACTGAGGTTTTCCTCGGAAATTAATCAGCATTACTGTTATTGTAAACCAGTAGAGCTCCACTCTCTATGGTGGACTACTGCTATAAAATGCCTTTTACTGCTGAGAGCACAGTTTGCATATGTAAATACATAGATGTTCACATTTGATGACAGTTCACAATTTATTCAATACTTATGTTCATAGAGTTTATGGACTAAACTACTAGATCTAGCATTACACTATTGTAAATAATTCACAACATACAAATCATTGTTGAGGAACTACAACGTTAGTTTGGGCCCTCGTTTGCATATTTATGTTAACAAAAAATAAGGCACAATCAACAATCGTATTTAGTTGTATAGGATTGTAAAAATAGTTGTGCGCCTTCTATAGCATTGAGAAAAATTGTTATTGTGCGCAATTATTTTAAAAAAAATATGACCACGGTGAAAATTTGATGCACTGTAAATTTTAATGTAAACTCACCGACGACTGCATAAACAAGGCATTTGATTGGCTACCGGACATCTGTGGAAAAGAGCTTTATAGCTCATCGGATTCCTCCAGTATAAATATTCTGAAATATTCTGATTCTGGCTGCTGCAAGTTTGGCATCAACACTGCTCAACACAGGTCAAAACACAGCTTCATGAATTTAAATATTTTAAAACCTGGGATGCATGTGGGGAGGGGGAAAGCAGCCTCGTGATGGATGCTGATAACTTTAATTGAATTTATGATTGCAAGATTGACTGACCGATTGCCTTTATTTGAAACTATGTTTAGGTTCGTGACAATAAAATACAATTTAGATTTATGTAGAACAGAAATGTAAGGCATGGGCATCCTTCGAGACGAGAAGTGTCTCTTACAAGGTCGAGCTGGGTAAAAAAAATACATCAAACAGCAAAACAGACACAAACAGAAATAACAGGAGTATGAAGTCAGGAGTATGAAGTCGTTGCTTTTTTTTAAACTAAACTAAACTACAAGTTCATTAATTGGATGTTTAAAATAATCTTTGTCTTACTCACTGAACAGCTTTTTGCCGAATGTGCCATCACAGTGTTTCTCGACGACTTGCAGTCAAGGTTTCTGCTGCGTTGCCCAAAGTTATTCATTTGAAAAAAATGCTTCCTGTTGAAAACGCAGGCTGCTCTGCATCATGGTATTATGAGGATTTCGCCACGGCCTCGGATATATATGAGTAAATGGGTCTTCCTCATGTGCCATCCTCTGTACATTAAACGGTCTCATTTATGATGCATTCCCATGGCCCCTGGGAAGTGAGCCGGTTCGGTTCCCAACCCATGGCAGCCTAACGAGGCAAGCTGCCGTGAAGTAGGCCGTGTAACTCGGTCGCGCCTGGGCTGCGTGGCTTCCTTTCCCAAGGGAGCAGCTGCGACCTTTCCGCTGGGCCGCCCTCGGGAGCAGACGTGATGTGACTGGGTCAACGAATAAGATAGACTCGTGGTCAATGGCGTCTCTTGTATGTATGCATGTACGTTGAACTTTCTTTCGCACCGTCCACAGCCAACCATGCTAATTGAGGTGCAGGGGAAGATCAGCGTCAGTGCAAGAAAATGCAAGATGGAACATGACACAAATAATGGATTTTGGCTTGTGATAGCATAACCGAATGCTAGAAAAAACTAAAGCTTGCAAAAAAAAGATTCAACTTGATTATGATCGTGTCCCTCCGGTCACCGAGGGACGTGATCACAATCATAAGAAGTAGGAACAGAGCAAGGTGAACGGTGCAGGAAGGGGCCGAGCCAATGCAACAACTGCATTGGCTTGGCTCAGCTCCAGTGTCTCACGGTCGTGAAAATGTAACACTTTACACCTGGTGGGGATCGCCGTCACGTCATCCCTCTGACCTCGCTCACTCTATTTGTTGGAGGCCAGTAGCGGTGCCCCCTTGATGGGCGAGGAGGGACCCGTGCTCTGTAGATTCAGGTTCTCGCTTACAAAGTTACGATGGCTTGGTTGCTTGAGGCTGGCCAGCGCTGCCGGGCGCGCTCTGGACTTAGACTTTCCCGAGAAAATGGAATGGAGTGAGGAGTGAGCGGAGGGAGGAAAATACACTGAGGGTAAGCCGTGAATCTCGTACATCCATGTGGTCTCGCCCGCCTGGTAGGGAAAGAAAGATGGTAAATTAGCAGCAGAACAAACGCGTAGCTCTCTGATGTGCTTTTCGTTTGCACAGCATTTAGTTCGGCATTATGTCGAACGTTTCGCTCCACGTGCTACAAGCTCCAGGGACTGAAACTATAAACACGTGGTACGACCCAAAAACATATGGGAGAGCGACACAGTGCAACCGTGAAAACCTACGCAGTACCGTAATGGAATAGACTTGCTAATGAGCTCACTCGTGAACTTGTAAAGCAAACTCATTCAACCAGTTGGGTAGCATCGTAGACAGAACACTTGTGACTGAGTCAGTTTGTTTGTAGTCCAAGGTAGAAAAGGGCTCGTTAAATTGCTGGATAAAGAAATAAAATATATTCACAAAGCCAATTTCTCACAATCCACCATGGTACATCTTTCCAGATTTATCAAATTTAATTATGAATAGTGCACAGCTCTTCATCAATCCACTGCGGGATGAAGACCTATACTTCACCACGCTGGTCAGTATAGGTTTGTGAAGGGAGTGGGGTGTGCACGGAAACCATTTACACATCAACTCGCCACTGAAGGTTAGCTGTGGCCAGAAATCAAACTCAGGATGCCAGGATCATAATTGAGTGCACAAATTATTAAACCACTACTGCGCCCTAAAATGCTTCTTACCACAGTGATTACTACAGGGAATTTCTGAAGAACAACATTTGCTGAGTAGTTTTTAATTGTTCCGTGACATTGTGGGAGTAACCCACCCCAAACCCCACATTTTGAAATTAACCAACGCAACTGAGGCCATGGAGGCTATCCTTGAAAAACAAATAATAGATGTGGTTGGGCGGCTCTGTGGGTTAGTGCGCATTACACAACACTGCATCCTGACAATTAAGTGAATCACAATCAGAATCCAATGAGATATAAAGTTAATCAGATCGCCACGGTTGGCGAGATGTTAACTACCTCGCGTGGTATACAGGATATCTTGGGTTCAATCCCAACCCAAACGCCTGTATATTTATAGTTTGCACGTCTCTCTCCCCGTGGTCGCGTGTATTTTTCTCCAGGTCCTCCGGTTTTTCCCTCCACATTTAGAATCAACATCACGTGTTTAGAGGATTTGACTGCTGTAAATTTCCACATGATAAGCCACTTTGTTGAGCTACCATTTGTGACAGACAAGTCGCTGCGGGGAAAAAAAAAACGAGCTACATAGCTCAGTGGGCTCTTACCTGGTAAAACAAAAAAAAAAGTTTAGTTATTTTTCAGGGGGTGGCGGAGAGTGAGGATAATTGAATTGGTTACGAAGCAAACTGCTCGGCCATCCGCACCGGGCAGACGTTACCTTGACGAGCAGCGTGGCGCGGTGCGGCTTGCCGTAGCTCCGGGGACAGAAGGAGACCGCGATGGGACTTCCCTCGCTGCCCTCGGGAGGCAGCTCCCCGCTCGGGGGCCACACGCTGAACTCGGGGTCGCTGTCTCGCGTGAAGCTTGCCGAGAAGGCGGCCGCGTGCCTGCGCCGTGACGATAAACAACGGCCCGAGTCTTTGTTGTGTTTAATGAGAGCGCAGCACTGAAGCATAGCATTCAAGGAAATGGGGTTTTTGTTTTAGTCAACAATGATGTTTAGTGGCTGAAAGTCATGGAGGGTGATGGCAATGGCTCCCCACCACAGACCAAAGTACGACTGACTATAATGAGATAATCTAGTCTGAATGCACACGTAGACAAAGATCATTAGTAATGTTATTAGAAACAGCAGTGCACTGAGGAAAACCAAGCAAATGTAATTGGCTATACAGTATATGTATATACAAAAATTGTGAGTCCACTGACTGGCTAACCTGATAACATTGGGGGGGGGAGGAGGGCGTGGAATATTCTCTCCCCTGGCACCAACAATCACTAAGAGTGTTTTGACGAAACGACTGACTGAGTTAATCGACTAAAGCAACACACGACTGAAGGGCTGCCACCACAGCCACTGTCAAGTGCTTGACCTTGAAGGGATGCCCTCCCTCGTTGCCATCCACAGTCACTGCCATGTCCCTGTTCACATTATCCTTCCACCTCATCATCCGTCTAACTCTCCTCCCTCTAATCTCTACGTATGATGTTGAACTTCTTTCGCACCGTACGTAGCCAGCCGTTGTAATCGGACGTGTATGATCAATCCCTCCTCACCTCGCACCGCATGGTCAAAGCGCTCTCGTCTTGTTTCCTTCCCTTGCTTTGCCGATAATACTTCATACCTCCTCGCCCCTGCCTTGATTTCTGCCGATCTCTCAGTGTTACTCCAGTGTGCACTATTTTCAAGTATTGTCTCTCCCTTATTGCCCAGCCCTGTAGCTCGATTCTCCGTATAACCTTACTCGTGGTTGCGGTTTTACAATCTGTACGATTAGCTTCCATTTGGATGTTCTTTCCGCAAAACTGCCTCTATAAAATAAATACCCACTTTTTCTGAACAGCATTTTTTTTAGATGTGCTTGCATTTAGTTGCTTCATTCATTCAAATTGTATTAGCATAGAAAATAGTTACTTTTCATCGTAAGTTCTCTGCCCAAAGGCAGATCTACAGTATGAGGGAGTTACCTCTATCGTAGCACTTTCCCTAATTTCCAAACATCCATGAGATTTGTCAGCCTTTCCCTTTTCCCCATGTGTACGAATCCTCACATTTTTGTACACTACGGTAGTGCACTTCCTACGCACCCTGTAATCCAGAAATGTTCACCACGTTGCAGTTAAAACAGAGATTTATGTTATTCTCACGGCTGGAATCTTTGCCAAATTAAGTGAAAAAGTAAACCGATTGGAGAACTGTATTTGAAACCTGGGGTTGAACCCAGTATCTCAGGAGCAAGAGGGCACTAACTTTTGCTCATGTGGTTGCTCATAGCAAGCATGACTTCTTTGTGTCGCAAATTAGTTCCGCTGCTGCGAATGGGCATGTGCGAATTTCTACTTGTAGAATCTTAATTACAATTACTGACAAATGCAATCACGTATTCTGTGCCGAGCATGATAATGTTAATCCAATTCAGTGGCACCAGCATTAGAGCACACAGCTCTGAATCAGAGGGTTATGGGTTTAAGTCAGGACTGGGGGTCGAATCAGCCCTTCATCCCTCAAAGTCAGCATTCTTCACACATTTTCAGAGGGGGGCCACTTGTGCCGACAAGACATCAGTGTGAGGGCCGCCACGCCAATTACAAGGGGTGTTGTCACGTGGTGTGTATTGTCGGGGTCGCACTAAAGGCCACCAAGGGCCGCCAGTGGCCCGCAGGCCTTGAAATTAAGAACACTAAACTCGGGTAAATAAAAGTGTAGCGCCATGTGGCAAAGTTGATTGTGGTTATCCTATGTACAGTGAGGGAAACAAGTATTTGATCCCCTGCTGATTTTGTACGTTTGCCCACTGACAAAGAAATTATCAGTCTACAATTTTAATGGTAGGTTTATTTGAACAGTGAGAGACAGAATAACTACAAAAAAATCCAGACAAACGCATGTCAAAAATGTTATAAATTGATTTGCATTTTAATGAGGGAAATAAGTATTTGACCCCCTCTGCAAAACATGACTTAGTACTTGGTGGCAAAACCCTTGTTGGCAATCACAGAGGTCAGACATTTCTTGTAGTTGGCCACCAGGTTTGCACACATCTCAGGAGGGATTTTGTCCCACTTCTCTTTGCAGATCTTCTCCAAGTCATTAAGGTTTCGAGGCTGACGTTTGGCAACTCGAACCTTCAGCTCCCTCCACAGACTTTCTATGGGATTAAGGTCTGGAGACTGGTTAGGCCACTCCAGGACCTTAATGTGCTTCTTCTTGAGCCACTCCTTTGTTGCCTTGGCCGTGTGTTTTGGGTTATTGTCATGCTGGAATACCCATCCACGACCCATTTTCAATGCCCTGGCTGAGGCAAGGAGGTTCTCACCCAAGATTTGACAGTGCATGGCCCCGTCCATCGTCCCTTTGATGCGGTGAAGTTGTCCTGTCCCCTTAGCAGAACCCCCCCCCCCCCCAAAGCATAAAGTTTCCACCTCCATGTTTGACGGTGGGGATGGTGTTCTTGGGGTCATAGGCAGCATTCCTCCTCCTCAAAACACGGCGAGTTGAGTTGATGCCAAAGAGCTCCATTTTGGTTTCATCTGACCACAACACTTTCACCCAGTTGTCCTCCGAATCATTCAGATGTTCATTGGCAAACTTCAGACGGGCATGTATATGTGCTTTCTTGAGCAGGGGGACCTTGCGGGCGCTGCAGGATTTCAGTCCTTCACGGCATAGTGTGTTACCAATTGTTTTCTTGGTGACTATGGTCCCAGCTGCCTTGAGATCATTGACAAGATCCTCCCGTGTAGTTCTGGGCTGATTCCTCACCGTTCTCATGATCATTGCAACTCCACGAGGTGAGATTTTTGCATGGAGCCCCAGGCCGATGGAGATTGACAGTTCTTTTGTGTTTCTTCCATTTGCGAATAATCGCACCAACTGTTGTCACCTTCTCACCAAGCTGCTTGGCAATGGTCTTGTAGCCCATTCCAGCCTTGTGTAGGTCTACAATCTTGTCCCTGACAACCTTGGAGAGCTCTTTGGTCTTGGCCATGGTGGAGAGTTTGGAATATGATTAATTGATTGCTTCTGTGGACAGGTGTCTTTTATACAGGTAACAAGCTGAGATTAGGAGCACTCCCTTTTAGAGTATGCTCCTAATCTCAGCTCGTTACCTGTATAAAAGACACCTGGGAGCCAGAAATCTTTCTGATTGAAGGGGGTCAAATACTTATTTCCCTCATTAAAATGCAAATCAATTTATAACATTTTTGACATGCGTTTTTCTGGATTTTGTTGTTGTTATTCTGTATCTCACTGTTCAAATAAACCTACCATTAAAATTATAGACTGATCATTTCTTTGTCAGTGGGCAAACGTACAAAATCAGCAGGGGATCAAATACCTTTTTCCCTCACTGTATATATTTGTACCTGCAAGAGAAATGTGGAATTTCCACCGCTGAAGGGGGTTGTTTGATTATAATTCTTCATTTTTAGGACGGTGTTATTTGACACATGTGTTGAGTGTTTTTGTTTGTTATATGTGCTTGTACATCACAGCCAAAGCAGTGTTATCAACGAATTTGTATCGATCTTGATTCAGCTCATTGTTATCAACTAATTTGTATCGTCCTTGATTCAGCTCATTGTTATCAACTAATTTGTATCGATCTTGAGTCAGCTCATTGTTATCAACGAATTTGTATCGATCTTGATTCAGCTCATTGTTATCAACTAATTTGTATCGATCTTGATTCAGCTCATTGTTATCAACTAATTTGTATCGTCCTTGATTCAGCTCATTGTTATCAACTAATTTGTATCGATCTTGAGTCAGCTCATTGTTATCAACTAATTTGTATCGATCTTGATTCAGCTCATTGTTATCAACTAATTTGTATCGATCTTGAGTCAGCTAATTGTTATCAACTAATTTGTATCGATCTTGATTCAGCTCATTGTTATCAACCAATTTGTATCGATTTGATTCAGCTCATTGTTATCAACTAATTTGTACCGTCCTTGATTCAGCTCATTGTTATCAACTAATTTGTATCGATCTTGATTCAGCTCATTGTTATCAACTAATTTGTATCGTCCTTGATTCAGCTCATTGTTATCAACGAATTTGTATCGATCTTGATTCAGCTCATTGTTATCAACGAATTTGTATCGATCTTGAGTCAGCTCATTGTTATCAACGAATTTGTATTGATCTTGATTCAGCTCATTGTTATCAACTAATTTGTATCGATCTTGAGTCAACTCATTGTTATCAACTAATTTGTACCGTCCTTGATTCAGCTCATTGTTATCAACTAATTTGTATCGATCTTGATTCAGCTCATTGTTGTCAACGAATTTGTATCGTCCTTCATTCCGGTTTTGTGAAGGGGGAGGCGAGAATCGGTACAGATTTCACTTGCCACTGACATCAAGCCAGGGCCGGAAATTAAATTCAGGTCACCAAATAAAAAGAGCCACATTCCACAAACCACTGCTCCACCCCATTACTCACAAAGGCTGGTGTAATTTGTAATAGACCTGTGAATGTGTTGCATGCCCGATGACCTGAGCATTACGGCAATTCACAATAATTACCGGGATTACCACTCTCATTGTCTGCTTTACACCTTTCATGGCAGACAAAAACTGCGAAAAACAACGAACGTGGTAGGCACCCTTTAATTCAAGTAGATTGGGACTGAAATACCTGATTTAGACAGTGGTTCAATGACCACGTGAAAAAAGGAAACAATCCTCTATGGTTAATTATTAAACGTACTTTAGTTTAAAACGTCTTGTCAAATGGGATGATCGGACCAACAGTGCACAGACTTGAAAATGAGTCATATCCTGTAAGGTAAATCTCATTAGTTTGTGACACTGCATTGGTTGCGGTGCACCGGCACAATTAACAAAAATATTGAACAGGGTTTGTCTGTTACTCACTAGCTACTATTAGGTAACTATTCATATTTTAATTCAAAGCTTTTTTTATATTGGCATATGAATAGTTATATTCTTGGTTCTTTCGGTAAAGTCACGTAGAAGGGAAACAATAAAATAATACAAATATAAAACAATAAAATTCTCACGACGTTTCGACTGCAACACAGGCAGTCATCATCAGGAGTGAAAACCACAAAATTTCTTGCTGTGGTTTTCACACCTGATGATGATTGCTTGTGTGGCAGTCGAAACGTCGTGAGAATTTTATTGTTTTATATTTTTATTGTTTTATTGTTTCCCTTCTACGTGACTTTACCGAAAGAACCAAGAATATAACTATTCATATGCCAATAAAAAAAACTGGTGATCATAAAACATAAAAAAATGCAATTCTCATCAGTTTTCATCGTGTAAAGTTCAGTCTCAAACTCTTATTATGCTCTCTGGCCTCCCCGGTAATGTTCTACGAAGAAGGGCCATTGCTCAAAGTGTCATTGACAAATGTTGCTTTTCTTGTTGTCATATTCTGATAAATCCATCTGACTGCATTCAATTATCCCATTGGCTAGATCTATTTTCCCTTAACAATTAGTGGAAAAAGTAAGTATACGGTTGGCTACGTACGGTGCGAAAGACGTTTGAACATGTCTACACACACACATACAAACATATAGCCTGGGCACACGAAAACGGTAGAGTGGACGTGCACAGCCTTTTGTCACTCCACTGCTGGATGGGAACCTCCCCACGCCATGTGGCTGGAGGGGGTATGTCATGGGACCATCCTTGCCAGTATCAAAATATAAGAATAGGTTTTACCCTTTCTGGCAATAAAACAGTTGTGTTAAGATGTTAAAACACCAAACAGAAACCTTTCTCAAGGAATCATGTCTGCATTAACCACACATACTTGTGGTGAACATGCAAAGAAAAAACATGCTCTGGTAGTATCATCATCTTCACACCTGTTTAACATCTTAACACAACTGTTTTATTGCCAGAAAGGGTGCAATCTATTCTTATTGGGGGCTATGTGATTGTACTTGGTGAAGGTGTTGCATGAGGATTGGTGAGTACAGATGTGGGAGCATAGATACAGTACAGTATAACATCTGGACGGCTAAATTTCGATTTAAAGCTTTCGTGACTGCAAGGATTCATCTTCTTTGGTTCTTTCGGTAAAGTCACGTAGAATGAGAATAAAATAATAAATTGATAAAATAAAATAACACAATAAAATTCTCACGACGATGAAGGCCGCTTGTGTTGTGGCCGAAATGTCGTGAGAATTTTATTGTGTTATTTTATTTTATCAATTTATTATTTTATTCTCATTCTACGTGACTTTACCGAAAGAACCAAAGAAGATGAATCTGGACGGCTCTCTGCTATTCATCTTGCAGGAGTAGTATTAACGTGGATTAAAAACGTCCCATAGCCAGCGAGGGACACCTATAGCATCATGAGCGTCTGTTACATCATGAGGATCCTCGGTTTGATTCCCTGGTGTTTTAAAGTTGTGTTCTGGCGAGTCCTGTGGGTGGAGTAATGTGGCCTCACCTAGACATGTAGTAATACATTCATCCATTGACAACTACAGTGGTACCTCGGTATATGTCGTTAATTCGTTCCAGAAGGTAGGGCTTATACCGAAAATGACGTGTACCAAACGAATTTTCCCATAAGAAATACAGGGAAAAGAAATAATTCGTTCCAGAGTATAAGAAATGATATTTTATATGGCATATTATACATTAATGGGGTTGTATAACATAATGTAGACACTACTCATTACTAAAATGCATACATACATTAAAATAAATGCATGCGAAAATTAACAGAGAGTTATAGCAAGGGGGTTGTGCACTGAGCGAGATCTACAGGCAGACTGAGGAGCGGCGCTTTGTCTCAGTCGTGAACGGGGTCATCCCGACCCAGACAAGTTCTAGCAAACGCCTCGTACCCCAAGCGAGACGACGTATCCCAAGCGAGACGACGTACCCCAAGCAAGACGTCTTATCCCAAGCAAGACTTCGTGTCCCAAGCAAGACGTCTTATCCCAAGCAAGACGACGTATCCCAAGCAAGACGTCTTATCCCAAGCAAGACTTTGTGTCCCAAGCAAGACGTCTTATCCCAAGCAAGACGTCTTATCCCAAGCAAGACGTCTTATCCCAAGCAAGACGACGTATCCCAAGCAAGACGTATCCCAAGCAAGACGTCTTATCCCAAGCAAGACGTCTTATCCCAAGCAAGACGTCTTATCCCAAGCAAGACTTCGTGTCCCAAGCAAGACGTTTTATCCCAAGCAAGACGTCTTATCCCAAGCAAGACGTCTTATCCCAAGCAAGACGTCTTATCCCAAGCAAGACGACGTATCCCAAGCAAGACGTCTTATCCCAAGACATTTTTTTTCTCATCAAAACACGACGTATACCAAATTCGACGTATTCCAAAGCAGTCGTATACCGAGGTATGACTGTATTCTTATGTTCAGAATACCTGTATTTAATGATATGTATAAATAATTAATGCTTTACCATTTTGACAATTCTACGCAAATGTGACATCTACACATGTTAAAGAGCAAACAAAACAGTAGCAATTAAATGAAAAAACAAAAAAAACAGTGAGGGCATTACGACCAGACCAAAAAGATCATGGATACGTGAATCCAACCATGACTGTGAATCGTCACAATTAACCATAGTGCGAGTGAGGCGGAGGGTAAATCATTACAGTACATGCCTTACCAAATTTATTGGGAACAATGCCCCAGTGCTCCCTGGTCAGCTCCATAAAACACCTTAAAGTAAAACATCCCCCTTAGTTGACGCAAATTTAAGTAGGCAAAAAGGGGAACATCGCTCTTAAGTTATTTCATGCATCTGAGCCTTCAGTGGCTGAGTGTATCCGGCGAGTCCTTGTTCTGGGCCACGTGGCCTCCTTTACCTTGACTTGCTGGTGAGACGGAAAACCACCGTAGATGCCTGGTGCAGGCCGTGCGCGTGGATCGTGACAACGTCGTCCGGCAGGGCCTCCGTGGCCTCGAAGCGGAGAGGGAAGCGGTAGATGCCCCCCGAGGGGCCGCTCACCAGCAGCGAGGCCGCTGCGCTGTGGGGGAAGCCCGACACCACCGACGTAGATCAACGCACAGTCTTGTTCCTCCACAACGCGGGAGTAGTTGCGTTCCTGAATAACACTGCGTTATGGGAAAATTAGCGTGAAAATAAATAATATATATATATAATACAGGGTAAAGCACAGTCTGCATACACAGGCTTAACAAAGGCTGAGGCGTGAGGGTAGCATCGAGAAGCATCCAGCAGCATCCCGCCTTGTCTGATGCTACGCCGAGGCAGCCGTACAACTGCTTATTCCTACTCGCGTGACTCTAGGGTTTGGTGTTACATGTTATTTATGTAGTTTATTGTAGTTTATTGTAAAAAATCGGTCACAGTCCCTATGATCACTGTTACGTTGCAATTATGGCTTATTTTTTTGGTGATTCGAAAAGTTTTTTGGTTTGGACATGTTTGTTTTGTTGTAGTACGAAGTAAGACTGATGGCCTTAATCTAAGGTTTCTTGTGGTTGTTGTTGTTGTTGTTGTTTTTTGACTTGCATCCCACTGGGATTTTTTGCACACAGCGTTGGTGTACGGTGCTTTTTTCAGGAATATTTTGCTGTGTTTTTTATGGATTTTCTGTTTGCGCAGTCACATAGTCACTTTAAGATGTTTTCTTGTTCGTGTTTTTGTTTTTTTGTTTGTTGTGGTTGCACCCGATTCAAGAGCCGAATGACTCACAGGGCTATACCAAAATAAATAAACTGAAACTGAGTTCTGTTCACTCGATCGCGTTATATCCAATTCGCATCCACGTTATAAAAAAAAATGTGTTCCCTAATGCATTCATCGCATTATATATAGAATTTGCGTTATGAAAACACGCGTTATAGGAAAACAGACTGTACCTCGGACCTCCGTCAGTTACCCACATCGTCGCGTAAGGAAATCGCCTGGATGCACCCAATCTCGTCAGGTCTCGGAAGCCAAGCAGGCTTAAGCCTAGATAGCTCTTGGATGGGTGACCACCATGCAAGCCAGGTTATCATCGGAGGCTGTGGGACTGTGCTACGAATGGTCTACTCTTACATAACTATTACGATTCTTTTTTATTTCTTGTGTTGATCACAGACACCAAAACAGCTGGGGTGATGCCATATTCACAATGTTCTTAAACCCATACAACGCGGAAGCGTTGTATGGGTTTAAAAACACAGGCGACCGCGCTAATGGAAAGAGCGTGCACAGCGGAGGTATTGCTGGGCTTGGCTGGGGAGAGGCTGGGTACCTGAGTGGAGCCTGGGGAGCGAAGACGACTCTGAAGGTGAGTCGCACGATGCCCGAGTGGGGGTCGCGGTCGTGACCCAGCAGACTCACGGCCACGGCGCTCTCCAGCGCCCCCTGCCCAGAAGACTCTGGCGTTGCATCTTCACTCCCAAATCCAAAGTCCAGCCAGTGGCGGAGTTCTGCAAGGGAGTGCCAATGTATGTTGAACTTCTTTCACACCGTACGTAGCCAACCGTGCTCATCGGAGGTGCGAGGGAAGGACAGCAAACCAAACACAAGGGACATACATTCAGGTTATTATGCAGTATGGGTGAAATTCAATCAAATGCCCTTTCATCATTAGACCTCCTTTGCCAGTACCAAAATATAATAGGGTTTTCCCCTTTTTTCTGGCAACAAAACTGAAACCTTATTACAAGGATTCATGTCTGCATTAACCACAATACTTGCAGTCAAAATTCAAACAAGAAATACTATGATAATATATGCATTGTCCTCTGGTCGAGCACCAATTGGGTCGAGGCTCAAAAGAAAGCCGTCCCTTGATGTGGACCAATCAGTTTCAAGGACAATGCATATAAATATCATAGTATGTTTTTTGTTTGCATTTTGACTGCAGGTATTGTGGTTAATGCAGACATGAATCCTTGTAAAAAAAGGTTTCAGTTTTGTTGCCAGAAAAAAGGGAGAAAACCCTATTATTATCGAATGCCCTTTATTTAATAAAAAAAACATATCTTAAAGTGGGTTACCCTTTTTTAATGATGTAGTCCTTTTTTCAATCCACTGCCGGATGAGGGTCTCCCCACACCATGCGGGTCGTGGATGCCATTTGACCATACTTCTCTTTTGACCGTATTTTACTTGCAGCAGTGACGACACCATCGTCCACGGACCGTTATTAAATATATGGGGCGACGCAACTGACTCCTTCGAGCCAGGCACGACACTAAACCGGAGTAGTGCCGATAACACCAGCTGGAATACATTTTTCATTACCTGTTTGTCTGCTCGCTGAACTGGCGCTGCCCTGCCTGGGAGACCTTGAGCGAGGGCTCTCACACGTGGGGGGCTGCAGCAGTTGCGGCTGCAGCTCTTGTTGTTGTTGTGGTGGTGGTGGTGGTGGTGAGCGAGCCGAGTGCCTGGGAGTGTATGGGGTGCTGTCGCGGCTCTCCGGGAGGACACTGGAGAGCACCACCTCGATAGACTCCTCCAGCCGACTCCTCGCCGCACACCTAAACGTGGCTGCATGCACAGATGAAAATTTAAATGAAATCCACGTTGATTTTCCCCCCTTCCCCCCCCCCCCACATCTTTACATCGCAGCACTGTGATTCTCAGAGGGCCTACCGCTGTTTTATGGTGGCGTGGGGGATTCTCCTGGGACCTTCCGGCAGCCGTGGGGCCTCGCGCTTACGTGAGTGCAGCAACTTCAGGGAGCCACTGGAGCTACGCACTTTCAAACCTAGATTGAAAGCTAAGTTCTCCGATTAGCAGGGTTGGCTACGTATGGTGCGAAAGAAGTTCAACAAACATACATACATGGGATGTGATTGGTGATTGTGGTTGGTTCGGTTGTGTCTGGTGATGGTGGTGGTTGGGTGGGGTGTAGTTGGGTGGGTTGTGGATTGGTGGTGGTTGAGTAGGTTGTGGTTGGTGGTGGCTGTGTGTGTGTGTGGGTTGGTGGTGGCATGTGTTGGTGGTGGTCTTGTGTGGTGGCTGTGCGAGCGCCGGTCACTGTTGTCCCTCTTGTCACTCGTCGTGTCTTGCCGTTGCTCTTTTTATGAAATTTTCTTCCCCTCTATCCTTTCCCCTGTTTTGCACCTACATCATTATACTTTAGTTAAACATGAATCTAGATTTGAAGTTTTCGTGACTGCAGTGATCCATACTCTTTGGTTCTTTCGGTAAAGTCACGCAGGTATAAAATAAACTTGTAAAGCACGTTGAGATAGCATAGCATTTAAGTGATTCAAGAATGCAAACTATTATCCTTATTAACGTTGCTAACTGATAAGACCCAGGAAAAGTGCTGGTATCCTGCTATAAACAATTGCTTTCTCCATCAGTTTGCAAATGGTGAACATTTTTTTCAGGCCTTTTGGCAAGGTTGCTACCTTTTCGAAATTCTTGTAATCACAGAGACCATATAGAAGAACGAATCTTGCCTTGTTTACAGCAGTCAATGTGTAGTGTCTGACAGTGTATCAAACTCAGAAGCAGGATATTTATTTATACTGGAGGAATCCGATGAGCTATAATGCTCTTTTTCACAGATAATTTATTCTATTTAGGATTTTTAAAGCGCCTTTCATCAAGACGCTTGACAATGCTTACCGACTACGGAACAAATTGGCAAAATAAGGGAAGGATGGGTGTGGTAGTACGGCCGTGAGTAATCGAGTTTGGAAAATAAATGAAGATATGGCAGCAGGGGAAAGAGGTGATGGTGCAAAGGGTTGAGGGAGGCATGGGTGGAGTGTGATAGTGGATGAGGTGGATGGCATAGTATGAAGTGAGTGCACGGAATGATAGGGTCAATAGGTCGCTTGGCTGACTGTAGATGCTAGTAGATTGAGGTAGCAGGGGCAGTGGTGTGGTGGCTGGGCAGTTAGGCTGCCCGAAAGGGCATGGGTGAGGCAGGGTTCAGGGAACAATCGGGTAGGGGCAGTGATTAGGGGTGAGGTAGGGCTCGAGGAACGTGTGGGATGGGGTAGTGACTAGGGTGCAGGGAGCGAGGTGGAGGCTGGGGCTAGGGAGAGGTTTGGGGCGGCGGAAGGGGAAGGGAAAATGCAAGAGAGAAAAGAGTCAGGACCTGAGGGGTGGGTAAGAACGTTACAACAACAAACAAGACAAAAACACGATAATAGTGCAAAGTACATGAAAGGTAAACACATCACCCAAACAGATACGAATAAAACTAAACCATCCCTATCCTACCAGGCAAAGCCCACCGAGGTATTAACGAATTTTTCAGAAGCGACTTGGTGAAATAATGAAAGCTCAAAAAAGTGGCCCATCACTTGGTAAATGCATAGCACCAAAATAATAGAAATAATCTCAATGAATGCTTCTAAATGTGGAGGAAAAACCGGAGGACCCGGGGAAAAAAAATCCACGCAACTACGGGGGGAGCGAGACATGCAAACTCCAAATATACAGGCATCAGGGTCGGGATCAAACCCACAATTCTTAAGAAAAAGGTGATCATGGTTAACTTGCGAGGGTTACATTGACGCTCCAAAATTATATGGCCATGGAGTTGGTCGAGACGTATTTTAAGCCGTGAGCATCCGATGAGCTTTGAAGCTCTTTTTGCATAGCTGGGGTTGGCAATGGTGGAAAATTGGAGGGGAAGTTACATTGGTAGTCAAATTCAACAACCATACTTAACCTCGATTCAACCAACAAAATTATATAGAACAAAAACAGCAGTAGTTACAAATTATACGGAGGATAAATTGCACTTGAAAATTAATGGAAAACCCGAAGGCTGCGTTTTGTTATTGTTTATTACAGGAAAATGGGTGTACAGCCTGTCAGAATGCAGTTGTTTTAATACTACATGCGATACATGTATCCGTTTATTATTTAACGATTTTAAATCCTCCTTGAGGTGTCTGGAGGTCAGCGCCTGGACACGAGGCGTAGGACGCTAAATCCAGAGCAGACTGACAGAACGTTGTGGCACTTCGTCATTGTTTAGATTGACAAACGTATTTCTGTACAACTGCTTTTAGTCTTTAGTTTGTTGTCCTTCCCTCCGCACCTCTCGATTAGCATGGTTGACTACGTACGGTGCGACAGAAGTTCAACATACACATGTACACGAAACCGGGTTCTCCAGTGTAGTGAGTTGATGGTCTGAACAAAACTAAAAAGCCCACCATAATAAATTTGCTCTGCGATGTATATTGGATGGAATCCAGCGCTGATAATTACATACTGTACACACGATCGTGCGTACATTTACATGGGAGATCTCTGCAGGAGGTAAACATATGCCTCCAACGAGAGTGTTGCGACGACACGTACCAGGAGCACTTGTTGGCGAGTTTATCACCGGTATGCCGTGAATTGGAAACACCCAGCGGATTTCCGTGACGGCGTCGCCACCGTCCTCAATGTGCACACTGAAAGCGAAGCAAACAGAATCAGAATCGGAACGTTTTGTTATACTGCAGGAGGAATCCAATGAGCTGTGAAGCTCTTTCTCACAGATGTCCAGTAAGGGGGCACGGAGTCAGAACGTTACAACAACAAACAATATTAAAACACGATAGGAGTGCAAAGTATAGGAAAGGTAAACAAATCACTTGAAAAATATACAAATAAAACTAAACTATTTTTTTTATCTTATCAGGTAAAGCCCACTCAGCTATTAGCTTATTTTTCAGAAGGGATCTGGGCACAATTGAAAGCTTAAGGATGTGGCTTATCATGTGGAAATTTATAGCAGCGAAATAAAAAAACAGTTGTGCAGTGCACATGAGTTAGTGTTAGCGCGAGTGGGTTAGTGTCGTGCCTGACCCGAATTGCTTTTGATAAAAGGGTACATCAACATTTGTGATTTGGTCATCGGTGCCACTTTTGTTGTTCACGCGAGTTTACGTAATTTTTATTATTTCGCACGCAAAGGTGCTGCGATTGGCTGGATGCGGTCATGAGGAGGTGACAAGGTTGCTATGGCAATCAAAATGCCAGCAATAAAAAAAATGTGAATACTCCAAGATGTTAACTTTTCAATGGAAATTAATCAATCTCTTTAAAAAGAACAAACTCACCTTAATTAATTCGATAGCTTTTTGAATATAAATGTTGTATGTTTCTCTAAAAGACATGATTTGTGTTTGTTTCATAGCTTGCTCACCTGGTGAGGTTGGACGCGGGAAGGTCGAGCCCATTGGTTTGCCATGTCCCCCCGGACTCCTGGCTGAGCGAGACGACACAGAGAGCTCGGCGGAGACGTGTGGATTCCGGTGAGAAGCTCAGCGGGATGGACAGGAGGCCCCGTGGTGGCACGGACACATCTAGGCGCAAGGGGGTGGGGGGGGGGGTAGCCAATAGCACATCCAGCCAGCTCACAAAGTAAAACCTGCAAAGCCTAAGCCAAACACCATTCGCTTTGATGCTTATGCGTCTTAAACGGACGGCAGCCCACACTGGGCTGTGTAAATGACTCACCGCTCGTTCGCTTGAGCAGCAGGGAGAACGGGGACTCTGCCTTAATGCTCTGAGTCAGCACAGAGGAGCTGGTCAACTGCACCACGCTCTCCTCGTCTGCAGGCACAGCAGAACAACAACAATTTTCAGTCACATTGCATCTGAATACAATCCCATATCAAGCCGCTTTACAAACACGAAAAAAAACAGCACGTTAAAATACAAAGGATTCACAAACTCCCTTCCTCAACTACCCACTATGGTACATCTTTCCATGTTTACAATGAGTACATGTACATCTATGGATCTTTTGTAAATCTGCTGCTGGACGAGAGCCATGGGGGTTTGACCATGCAGTATTCCGCATGCTGGACAGTGCTGGTTGAAGGCAGGAAGCATAGATGTAGGATGATAGTACAACAATGAGTTTACAGTGCAAAATTGAACTTACAGTACAACAATGGATTTTGCTGCACTCTGCTGTCCATAAAAATGCCCCACAGCAGCCTATAACGCCTGTTGTGCATGGTGGTCACGCGTCCAAGCGTTTCTAGCACAACCTTCATTTTAATACAAAATTTAATTGTTACATGTTACACGCGCCTGATCACCGTTTAACACGACGACCCATGCGAACTCTACATGTTAAGCGTGACCCACACACACACACGCCAGACAGGCGAAAGAACACGGGCAACATGAACGCTCGCGCCGAGACGAAGTGCCCGCCGCTATACGTTAACTGTTGACCTCTGAACTCCGGAGCCGACACCGATTGATGGAGCGCGTTTCACGCGTGTGTCACGTTCATCGCGAAGGCCGCATCATGGGGGCAAGGCGGGGGTGGGGTGGGGGGGTACCCGTGAGTGAGATTTGAGCGGTGACCGCAAACTCGGTGGGATTGCTGAAGGGCAGGATGAGTGTCGCCTGCGAGCCCAGCAGGGCCATCACGCTCACGGGCTCCGAGGGCTCTGGTGGCAGTCCCACTCCACTCGCAAAGAAGACCCACGCGCCCGTCTGCAGTCACAGTGGCGAAATGTAATAAATAAATAAAAATTTAACCTGACAATTTTACGCAATTATTTTTTTTCCTGATTGTGCTGTCGGCCTCGTGTCGTGAGATGACGTATGGATTCTGTGGCACAGCAGTGTAATACTTCAGAGAATGGCCCGTGGAAGCGAAAATCAGAGCTGTTGTCCATTCCCTGCACCTCCGATTAGCACAGTTGGCTACGTACGGTGGTGCGAAATAATTTCAAAATGCATACAAGTTATTTGTATTCAGCAGCACATTTTCATTCACTCCGCACCTGAGAGTAATATCTGTTGCATAAAGGTTAAACCCACACATTTTAACTCTCAAAGCTGAAATGTATCTTAACCAAAGCGTAGAAGCCAATTTAAAATGATGCTTTTTTGTGCATTCATTGGTGGTTGGGCTGAGACCATCAATTCGCTAAACACGAGAACCTGGTTTAATCACAGGCGGCTGCCTGGATTCGAACCCGGGATATTAGGGGTGCTGGCTCATCGCTCCGATCTCTGAGTCACCCGGCCAATATGTGGGGAAAGCACGAGTTAACGAGCAAGAGGTGGGGAGATGGCTCACGAGGCTGATTCTCTGCCCCAAGTCAGAGCAGCTCAACGCCGACACGCTGGATGTCAGGATTTGTTGATCGTGCATATTTGAGAAAACTCTCGACCATGCCGGGCGGAGAGGTCGTGACAAAAGGTGGCTGCCGTACAGAAAACTGATCCTTTTAATTTTTAAAAGGGGGAATAGTCGAACCTGTGAGGAGGTGAAGGTTATAGCGGCATGATGATCAGCGGACCCCAGAGCAGATGGTCTGAACTGAAGGGAGATCTCTCGCTCAGACTTAGCGGGCAGGTCAACCTGGAAAGAATAAAAAAAGTATCGCATGGAAACAACACGTCACTTCGTTTATACGCCGGGTTATGAGCAAGGGTATATGCGGTAATGCGAAGTAGTACAATGCATCTCAATGGCTATACTGTATATTTAACGTACACCCAGTATTTTTGTTGAGCCATTTTCATGATTTGTTATTGCAGCCATTGTAAAAGTGCTTAATAGTAACATATAACCTCCTACTCCATTCCCGAATAAAGGTTGTCTACACCAGCGGTTCCCAACCTTGTCGAGTGTGCGGACCCCTTTTTGAACCTCCAAACATTTTGCGGACCACCACGCACGACTACGAGCTGTTGGAATTTCCTTGGTCAGGATGTTATTATTTATCTTCTCGCAGACCACCAGGGGCCCAAGCACCACAGGTTGGGTGGGGACCACAGGTTGGGTAGGGACCACAGGTTAGGTGGGGACCACAGGTTGGGTGGGGACCACAGGTTGGGTGGGGACCACTGGTTAGGTGGGGACCACAGGTTAGGTGAGAACCACAGGTTAGTTGGGAACCACAGGTTAGGTGGGAACCACAGGTTGGGTGGGGACCACAGGTTGGGTGGGGACCACAGGTTGGGTGGGAACCACAGGCTGGGTGGGAACCACAGGTTGGGTGGGAACCACAGGTTGGGTGGGAACCACAGGTTGGGTGGGAACCACAGGTTGGGTGGGAACCACAGGTTGGGTGGGGACCACAGGTTGGGTGGGAACCACAGGTTGGGTGGGAACCACAGGTTGGGTGGGAACCACAGGTTGGGTGGGGACCACAGGTTGGGTGGGAACCACAGGTTGGGTGGGAACCACAGGCTGGGTGGGAACCACAGGTTAGGTGGGAACCACAGGTTAGGTGGGAACCACAGGTTGGGTGGGAACCACAGGTTGGGTGGGGACCACAGGTTGGGTGGGAACCACAGGTTGGGTGGGAACCACAGGTTGGGTGGGAACCACAGGTTGGGTGGGGACCACAGGTTGGGTGGGAACCACAGGTTGGGTGGGAACCACAGGTTAGGTGGGAACCACAGGTTGGGTGGGAACCACAGGTTGGGTGGGGACCACAGGTTGGGTGGGAACCACAGGTTGGGTGGGAACCACAGGTTGGGTGGGGACCACAGGTTAGGTGGGGACCAATGGTCTACACACACTCGCTCTGCTCCGTAAGCCAACAGCACCACTTGGGTGATAAAAGAGTGTACGTACAAATTAACAAATCAGAAAAGGTGTTACCCTCTCTGGCAATAAAACATGCGTTAAAATGTTCAAACGGCGAATAGCCTTTTGCAAGGACACGATTTTGCAAGGACACGATACCTTGAAAAAGGTTTCTATTTGGTGTTTGAACATCTTAACGCCTCCTGTCTTATTACCCTTTGGGTCTTTCGGTAGAGTATTATTGCCAGAAAGGGTAAACCCTCTTCTTATTATTACATACTTTGATACTGCCAAAAAGGTCCCATAAATAAACTCCTTCATAATTTGAATACGGTCATTAGTCTTTGTTTATCTGTGCATTTGCCTCCGCTGGCATATAACTCTCATTTGTGAGCACATTTAACAATGTTTATTTCTGAGGTCAAAAACATGCTTCTGCTATTGAGGTATCAACCCACAAATAACAGTTGATTACAGATGGAATTTGATTATGGTGCGGGAGTTGGTTAAATACCCGTCCACTTATCGGTATAAATGTGCACAATACGAGTCTATTGGCAGGTCACGTGAGGGTGGGGTAAATTGGGGGTAGTTCCTCTTTCAAAATATCCGGCCAGTGTGAAGGAGTAGGCCAACTACCCTTTCTTCAGTGTCTCTTTCAAGCTATCTAAAGTGGAGGCCCTTCCATTAGCTGGCGGTGTGAACAAGAAATCGCACAGCTGCACCCTTTACATTTCATGAAGTTTGTATGTTTTGTAAAATATTTTTTTTATTTGAGATATAAAGTGTGTATAGTAATAGAGCCTGTCCTGTGGATAGGTACACGCTCACCAGTCTGTTTGCTGGGATCTGCAGGGTGAAGTTTTTGGGGTTGCTCACTACCGGCTCAAGCTCCAGATTCTCCGATGTGGTGTTCGTCAAACGCAGCAGCTGACTCGTCCACCTGTGGCACGACATTGATACGGGGAAGCAAAATTCTCTTAGGGTTGTACCGCATGTTGTTTGCCATGTCTGATGTTTCGCTCCACATGCAAGGAGCTTCTTCAGGAACCGAACTGAACGGGATTGAATACTCAGTTCCTGAAGAAGCTCCCTTGGTTGTGCACCGATGATGTTGCCACTGCCCAACCAACAATTCCCCTGGTCCTTCCCCTCGGCCTCTCTTCTTCTTCTTTATCTTTCGTATGGCTGCTGTAGATGCAATTTCACATTAAGGTCGTCAAAAGCAGCGGAGTGTATCGCTGTGATGTCTCAATCGTATTTGTGGATCGGGCATTGTGTCATTATGTTTTATGCTCTATTGTGGATGACCACAGTCGCACACTGTCTCTCTAACTTCTTCAGATTGTTCTCTCCTCACCTCATTCTTGTTCTCCTCTCATCTCTTGGCCTTACCCCCCACATTGTCTCCTGTCCCTCGCCTGACTTCTCCTCTGCGGCCTTGCTCCTCAACGCCGTCGTCCCCTGTCTCTGCCCTGAGCCTCGTCTGCTGCTAGGGCTGTCCTGGGCCTCGGTGCTGCCCTGGCTGCCACGGTGTTCCTATCGCACCTGTTTTCTGTGTTTCACTGCCTCACCCCTGTCCCCCTTCTACCATGACAGAGTTTAGTCTTGTTTATAAAGTCTTTTGACATGCGATTGTATTTAGACTCGATATGAAATTAAAACTACTGTTGTTGTTTGTGGCGAAGGGCCCAGGCATTGCCCACATTTATTGTTGAAATTTTAATGCATGGACACGATGCAATTAATCCCTCTTGACATGTGGAGTCGAAGTATTATTATTCAATACATATATAAAAAAACATGCAATAGCAAGGAACATTGGATTCTCCCTTAAAAAGCAGATTAAATGTTATGTTTTACTTCAGTTGAGAGGCAAAATGCATGAACGGCAATGTGCAATCATGAACTCACTTTCCAAGTTGGCATTGTAGCTCGGGCAAAGTGACAGGGTCTGAGGGATTTGCGATCAGCTCCAGATCGAACCAAAACTCTCCACACACCTCTGACTGGAATATGACGCTGAGAAAACACCAAAGATACACACACATACACACCACCCACCATTAATTAACCACTCTGGTCCAACATGTACACGTAGAGATACAAAAACGTGTTTAGATTATTTCATCGCTATAAATGTCCATGTGATAGTCCACTTCGTTCAGCTATCATTTATGGCCAGGTTGCTTCTGAAAAAAGCCATATAGCGCAGTGGGCCTTACCTGGTAGAATATAAATTGTTTAGTTTTAGAAGTGGAGCAGGGACACATGGGCAGCCAACCCTATAGCAATGTGGGAACAGCGGCCGTAAAATATTATGTATGTATGTTTAACTTCTTTTGCGCCGTACATAGGCAACCGTGCTCATGTTAAGGTTGGGTAGGCGCTGTGTGAGCGGTGTGTGCATCTTCCGCAGCATCCATACCTTCCGCGAGAGGCCCCGATGCGGCTAGGCTGGTAAAGCAGACGGTAGACTCGCGATTCCAGAGGTGCGAGCACGATGCGCGCGTCCCCGCTCAGTCCCACGCCCTCCAGCGCCACGTCCAGCGTGAGCAGTGTGTCGCACGGGTTCCTCACCGGCACGCTCACCTCCACTGCGCCCTGCCGACAGCAGTCGGTTGGGGCGCGCAAGCGGGTGGTATGTACGGGCCTTCATTTCAAACCACGTTGGTGACCCGGGAAATATTTCCGCACCCAGCACATCGCATCGAAGTATACCCCTCGCTTTGGCTGTGCCTCCTAGTGGCCCAGAAAATATTTAATGAGAAATGAAGCCCTGGGTATATGGACATGTACAGCCTTTTGTCAACCATCATAACCATTGTAATGACCATAACTCTGAGTATAATGTTTATGATCTGGCATTGCGTTGCATATGTAAATGCACAGCCCCTTTGTCAATTCACTGCTGGATGTGGGCCTCTTCCTGCGCTCTGTGGGTCGTGGAGTTTAATGATGATACTTCACCGTGCTGATCAGCGCGGGTCGGAGAAGGGTTGTGCCCAGAACTGATTCAGATTTTACTTGCCACTGATGTTAGCCATAGCCAGGAATCAAATTCAAGTTGTAGTGCAATGTGACAACCACTGCAACATCTCTCCACACCCTTTTAGAGTACTGTGGGTAAAAAAACCCAACTGACCTTATTTAATCTCTGCACAGAAAGTATTAGTATTAATAGCAAATACTAAAAAATACTTTGTTTGTATGTCGACAGAGGCACGCATTCTGAATTATTGGTTGATGAAGACATTATGCATGAGGATGCAACACATTTCATTCAATGATCGCGGAAATAACCGTGTGGCTACGGAGTCGAACTGCTGACTCGTGCGTGTGAATGAATGCTTTTCGAGGACGACACCAATATTGATGGAGCGTTACATCAGCGCTAAGGGGAGGGGGGAGGCAATGATGGCCCACCTGCATCGCTGCATCTACTGTGACCGTTCGCTGAGGAGGTGGAGGCGCGCTCTTGATTTCCAGCGTGAACCACACCCGACTGACGACTGCATGAACACACACAGCGCACGTGACACTCATTGTACACATACACATCGATGAGTATCGATACTTAAGCGCACGTGAAATAAACATTGAATCACTTTTTAAGAATCGATGTTTTTTTCTAGAGCCCTACATGATGGTGTGGGTCATAAGTTCACGTAAGCCCTGCACTTTGTGTCGGGATCAGCAGCAGTCGTCCTATGCAGAGACTCACCCCTTGTCTTACTGTGCACTTTACAAGTCAGATTAGCACGGTTGGCTATGTACGGTGCAAAATAATTTCAACATACATAGGTACAAGTAAAAATGTATCGTTACTATTAAATGTGAAATTTCCACCACCCGGCTCAGGGTTGTGAACAAGACATGAAGACCGCCTCAGTGTTCATCTTGAGCTCTTTATCACTGATTTTTTTTGCAGCATTTGGAGGCACTATCTTTCGCCAAAAGAAAAAAAAGGAATGGATTATAAGATAAAATCGTGCGGCAGTAAACGCGAGCTTCGCTCTTACGCCCGTCAGCAACGTCCAACTCTTGCTCCGCTTCAGCGAAAAGCTGCCTCTGATCGGCTGCCGCCTGCTCAGTCGTCTCCAGCTGCTTCGCCGCCTTTTCCTTTGCGTGGAAGTTCACTAGGCCTGCGCATCACAAAGAAACAGCCATGAACCTTTTCCCGCTCCGAGACAACTGTAAGTTGCAGGGTGGGTCCCGTTCACCGCTGAATCTCGGAACGCAAGCGGTTAGCGTTAATAATATTTACAATCTGAGTACTCAGGGCTATACCAAATAAATGAAACTATGAAATGAAATGAAACTATATTCATATTCTTGGTTCTTTCGATAAAGTCACGTAGAAGGGAAACAATTAAATAATAATAAAAATAAAAATATTAAACAATTAAATTCACACGACGTTTCGACTGCAACACAAGCAATCATCATCAGGTGTGAAAACCACAACAAGAAAATTTGAAAAAAGTGGCGTTTTTTAACGTTAGCACCACGGAGAGAGATTTGACAGTTTGTTCAGATGGACGAGTCCATCTATGTTCGAACATGATGATGATTGCTTGTGTTGCAGTCGAAACGTCGTGAGAATTTTATTGTTTCATATATTTTATTTATTTATTATTATTTTATTGTTTACCTTCTACGTGACTTTACCGAAAGAACCAAGAATATGAATCCCTGCAGTCACGAAAAGCTTTAAATCAAAACCTAGAGTGATGTCAGAAAAATATTGCAAGGCTCCAATAATTATTATGAATGATACATAATACTTGCATGAAGATACGTTGTTTTCGATTAAGTGGAGTCGAAATGTTATATTTTTAAACTGAAGTCAACACCGGATGATGCTGGATGTAATTACCAGCGAAACGTCGTGCTACTCAAATTGTTAATGTTGTGGATTTACTCTCTAACACACCAGAGGGCTGAAGTAGCAAATAATTGGCGTGTTGTTTACGTGACAAATCTTACTGGCAGCGTCGGGTGGTGGAGGGTTACGACACATTCATGCTTACGTGATCTAACCCAAAACCCTTTATTATGAATAATATTGGGCGCAAAAGTCTACATGTTAAACAGCCCAAAAACGTCTGTAGGGAATTAACATAGTGCACTGTCTTCTGACAACTGGACATTAACAGTCAAACTCTCTCACATTGAGGACTCAGTCTACCAGCCCATCCATACCGTGCCCAACCACCACACTACTGGTTACAAAACGGATCTTTGTGCCTCTTTCCTCGAACTGCTCGACTTTGGCATTCCCCCCCGCCCATAGTATCGTTTCACAAGTTCTCGTAACATTGCTCAATTCAATAAACATGTGAACTCGAATCTATCCAAACTCTACGCTCCGTTTGTTGCTGATTGCTTGGTATTTTGGGCTTTCTGAGCCTGTGCACAGCAACCACGGGAAAAAGGGTGAAAGCTTAAACAAAAACGCGACGGAACGCTGGTGAGCACTCGCCGTAGAAGGTGCCTCGCTTCCACGGAGTGATGGTCAGGAGATAGGGCCTGCTCTCCCCGGCTGGCACGTTCAGTGTGGGGGCGCCGCTCACAAACGGAACATCGGACTCCACCTGTACCGCACATGCCCTTATTAGCACCGTTGGCTACGTACGGTTCGAAAGAAGTTCAACATACATACATGTCAGTAGAGTAACGATGCCCTTTATTAGCTCGATAAAGCCCCGCTGGGTTCTCAAGACTCAAGACAGTGTTCCACTGACCGGGCAATGTGATCATTTTCACTGATGAGTTTTTCGCTTGGTGTGGGAGGAAACCATAGTTCCCAGAGACAAGCCACACATATGAGAGGGTGACACTAAAAGCACCACGTGGTTAAGTTCAAGTATCAATGTTATATTGTACTGCCAGCATTTGGCCACCTCATAGCCCAAGTCTACAACACCAACCATTCGAAGGTAGCCTCTCACCCAAGTACTAACCAGGCTCACGCTTGCGCTTCGCTTCTGAGATCTTTTGAGATTGGGCGCATTCCGGTTGATTTGGTCACAGGTATGGAAGTGTCAATTAACCCTTTCCCATTCCAATGAAGGCATTTGTACGTCATCAGTTTTTTTTTATTTTCCGATTACATTTCACTGACGTACGTGTACATCATCAGAACGGAAGCGGAAGAAAAAAAATACTTTATCGGTACCGAGGCTAACCGCAAGGCCATGCGGGAGAGCGTGGTGGCAGTTCGGCGCCGGCCATCATAGAGTGCGGTCGTGTCGCTACAGTTCACTGCGGCGAGTACAATGTCATTAAAAAACAACGGTGCTTCGCCTTTCTAAATAAAAGTAATGCTGAGCCACTCGCACATTCCGAGATTCAACGGTGAATGGGACACCCACCCTACAAGTTGCAGACGTCACGGAACGGGAAAGGGTTAAGTGGAAAAATCTAACACTGAACGCTGCGTGTACTTTGTTCCCCCCCCACCTCCACCAAGCATCTAAGGGGCCGTCCATAAATGACGTCACGCACCCGGGGGGGGGGGGGGTCAGACATTTGTGACGATGTTTGACGACGGGGGGGGGGGGGGTTTGAGAAATGTGACGTCACATCAAAATGCGCAACTTTAAATAAATATAGACAACACGTTCTACTTAATTAAATATACTTCTTGTTAATAAATGTTTTCTCCTACAACATCAGAGTGCAGCGGCACATTAAATACGCACTTCGATGGCAAAAGTTTAAAGCGATTTGAAGCGTGTTTCATTTTTGTGACGTTATATTTGAGGGGGGGGGGGGGGTAAAAAAATCGTCCATAATCGCGTGACGTCATTTATGGACGGCACCTAAGCACGTCGTCTGCGAATGCGATGCTCACCGAGTAGCGTAGCCGGTGGGGGGTGTAGTTGGGCACGGAGATCTCCCTGCATGCAGTCTGCCCGGCCTGCGCGTGGATGACCACATGGGCAAGTGGAGACGGCCTCTCTCCTTTGCCATTCAGCACGAACGTGTGCTCCGAGCTGTCTTGCTCGTTGTACAGCACCAACCGACCCTGGCGCGGAAGAACCCAACGCGAGCGTAGCTCAGTTAAATGAAGCTGCGCAATCCAAAAAAAACCCCCACAAAAACGCCTCTTATTTTGGTTTAACAAAGTAGCAGGAGGCTTTCGTGACCAATATCATCCATAATGCAGGTTTTTTTGGGTTAGATCGCGTCAATATATAAATGTATTGTTCAACCCGCCACCACCCGACACAGCCAATTAGTAAGTTTTGTCACGTAAAAAGAACATGCCAATTCGTTACTAGTACAGCAACAATTACTCAGATTGTAAATGTTGTGGCTTTGCTCTCCAACACATCAGTGTGCTGTACTACAAATTGGCATGTTCTGTTTACGTGACAAACCTTACTAATTGGCTGTGTTGGGTGGTGGCGGGTTGAACGACACATTTATATATTTACACAACCTAACCCAAAAAAGCTGCATTATGGCCTCTTATTTTGTTGTAAACAGAAAAATGTCCATCGTGCCAAGTAAAATAAACTAAATAAACTAGCTTTCGTCTCATCCGTGACTGGACCTTTGTGATTTAATGTTATCCAACAGCATTCATGTACTGTAAGTGAACTAACATTGACTTGTTTTGACATTCTGTGTCTCATCAGCAGTGACGTTTTTTAAACAACATCATGGGCTAACAGAATTTATTTCCAGTATTCGAGCTATTTCAGTCTTAAAGACTTGACAAGAGTGTTGCTGTCACATTAAGATAGTATTTTGAACTCGTATGCTTTGGTTTTGCTTACCAACTGACACATTTGCACTTTGTCACTCTGCACTCGACATGGGGGGTTATTTTTACTCAGTTTTCTGGTTGTACACTAAATATCTTACTCTTAATTTGTCTTTGGCCTGCACATGCTAAACAGGAAAGACATTTAATCACACGTGCTATAAATGCGTCTAAGATTACTGATGTCAGTTGTGTCCAGGAATCAAACTCAGGTCGTCTGGTTCAAAGTGCAGTGCCCTAACCACTGTGCCAATGCTCCCCCCTATTATATCATTTTGAATGGTATGATAAGGCTCTAATCTGTTCGTCTTGCCATTCAATTATACGGAAATTTTTAAGCTCTTGACATAAGGAAGAAGCCCTTAGATAACACATCACGTAAGTACAGTTTAACCATACCACGGTCTCTCCCTCGTGGCCAGGCCTGAAGAGCAGCGAGTAGGGTGCAGTCTGTCCGGCCAGCACCTGCAGGTACTGGGATCCATAAAAGCCCTTGCCCTCCACATGGGCAGTGAGCAACCAGTCCTGCTGAGTAGGGTTGTGCTACACGGGGTAAGACGGCATGGATTAGGACTACGAAGGCATCTTACATTATACTCCAGGTCACTTTCCCACTGGACGAGGTCAGTATGTTGAACATCTAACCGTGATACTACTATGGTTATTTCCCCATGAACTACATAGCCCACCGATTAGCATGGTTGGCTACTTCCGATATGAGAACGCCACTGGAGGAGCAATGTACTTTTAAATCTAGATTGAAAACGAATTTCTTTAGGACAGATTTTTGTGTTTATTGTCCTTCCCCCGCACCTCCAATTCGCACGGTTGGCTATGTACGGTGCGAAAGAGGTTCAACATACATACATATGCACGGCGCGAAATATGTTCAATATACATAGGTACGTAGAACTTGAGTCCTCAATTCCTCGACCCATGTTGAGGACTCGGTCTACCAGACTGACTGTGTTGTCTCATCCACCACACCGCGTTCAACCAAGTCAAAAACACATCCCCCCTCCATCGTCCCTTTTGTCAAGTTCTCATAACCTTGCTTGATTTAAGAAACCAGTTAACCCTGATCTATTGCAATGTCGACAGCGCTGTTTGTTGCTGTCCACTTGGAACGTTGGGCCTTTGGACCTGTGCTCAGCAACCGTGATAAAGAAAGGAAACGCTTTGATAAACCTCACAGACAGGATCCTGCCATGGTGTAATGGTGACTTGCAATCAAGAGGTCGCCAGTTCGATCACCCGGTGTGACAATTAAAACATGGGCTTAGTTAATTAAATTCCGATACCTCTGTCCACCCTGCAGTGTAAATAGGTACATCACATATTCTTGGTTCTTTCAGTAAAGTCACGTTGAAGGGAAACAATAAAATAATAAAATATATATAAAACAATAAAATTCTCACGACGTTTCGACTGTAACACAAGCAGTCGAAACGTCGTGAGAATTTTATTTTTTATATATATTTTATTATTTTATTGTTTCACTTCAACGTGACCTTACCGAAAGAACCAAGAATATGAATCACTGCAGTCACGAAAGCTTTAAATCAAAAGGTACATCACAGTCAGTCGATCAGCAAGCAATTTGTGTGTTGGGTGGGGTAAAGGCATCTGGTCAACATAGAAGAGTAGGCCAAATACTCTGTGGACGAGCTCTCTAGAGCTCCTTCTAGCGGAGGCCCTTCCCCCAGCACAGTCGTGGCGTGAATAAACATTTGCGGGGACTGCACCGTTATTCCACCTTTTACGGGCGGGCAGGTAAGAGCACGCTTACGATGGGTATGTCTTGGCTGAGGGCATTGTGAGCGGCGGTGCAGAAGGTCAGGGTGGTGTGAGAGGCCTCGGGGGCCAAGAGGCCTTCCAGCCGATACACGCGAACGTCATCGGAGGAGCGCAGCACCACGCTGCAGGGGTAGCGTCCCGGGCTGGGTGGGGAGAACCTCACCGGCAGAGCCACCGTGTCGCAGTCTGTTGGGACACGTGGGCGCGTACACACACACACACAACAGCTCTGGCTGTGACAATCGTTACACTTCACGCAGCCCAAAATACTCTGAACGCACGTTTCTTAAATGTGGAAGGAAAAACCGGAGGACCCGGAGAAAAATCCAAGCGAATCACAGGGAGAACACGCAAACTCCAAATATACAAGCGTCAGGGTTGGGATCGAACCCACGCCTCTTGTATACCAGTGGTACTCAGCAGCAAAGGCAGGTGGACTCAGTCACTCGTGGCTCGGTGCACTACCTCGGTGCCCTACCTCGGTGCCCTACCGCATCGTGTATGCGATTGGAGCGCACCGCAAATGTTGCATGTGCACTATACATGAATGATTCGCATGCCTTGAGATTCGATTAACTGTCAGGATTCCGAGTCGCTGCTCAGTTTAAGAATTGATTTACTCATTCCCAACGTGGTCAACAATTAGCACTTCGAGTGGCTGCATAAATAACATGAACCGTTTCCATACATTGTGAGTGTAATAATCGAGCTTGCTTAATCGATGCATCGCTACATGGTCATTGTGCGCCAGACTCACCTTCTTTTCCACTGGGAGGTGCAGGCATGCACAACTGATGTGGAACGGTGAAGTGTTGGGACAGGCTTGCTTCTACATGGAACGTCTTGCTTTGTGATCCTGAACCAGCGAAGGGCTTCTCAGAGTTGTCAGTCTGCAAAAGAAAGGAATGAGGCTGAGCAAATTGATGCTTCTATGCCCACTTGCCTCGGTGGAATATAATTGCATTTCATTTTTTTACATACAGCATGCTATTATGTATTCTGTAATTAAATTTTAATTTATTTGTTAAAGTCGAAACACCAAAGGCCAATCAAGGCACTTAACAGTTCAATGATAAATTATTACTTCCATGATGATTTTAAACTAAATAAAAAATATATACGTGAAATATAATTCAGATTTTGAACAAAATGTTATTTACAGAAACATTCCCAAATTCTCCCTGTATGCATCCCTCAATAGTAAGATGTCATTATTGTCAATGGCATTTGTAGCTCCCGAACTTTGCCATCGTATTATTATATTTTTCCATATTCTGCAACAGGTGTGCACTTGGGTACGGCCAGGTTTGTTGTGTAACATTTTCCGTGATTCAGTTGAAAGAACGGGGCAAGTTGATTAAATCATCCACGCCTCTGTACACAGAGCAGTATACTGGATGTGTGCACACCACAGTTGATCAGAAGGTCACGTGGGGTGGGGTAAATTGTGGGTACTCCGACTTATTCCAAGACGTCTGCCCAGCATGGAACAGCACAGCAAGGGTCGGTCGGCAACCAAAAAACCAAGAACCATTTTTTTCGAATTCAGTAAAAAAAAAACTCAATATTTCAAGAGCCGCAATGCATGTGAATATGAGACGGTCCTTTGTAAATAACATCACGAAGCAGTCCTGAATGGAGCCGCATGTGGCTCAGGAGCCACAGGTTGCCGACTCCTGCCCGTGGCAAACTGGACTCCCATGGTCAGGGGTTGGCAACCAAAATAGCAAGAAGAGCCATTTTTTGTTTTATAATTCGGTAAAAATAAAAAATAAATAAAATCTATATTTCAAGCGCTGCAACGCAGCGAGTCCTTAAAGAGCCGCAGGTTGCCGACCCCTGCTCCAGAGGGACTCCTCAGGGCCCCCTTGAGTGGAGGCGGCTCCACCAGCAGTGGCGTAGACAACTCATTGCAGAGCCGCACCTTCGCATTTCAAAAGGCGCGTCTCACGCACGTCGCACGCACGTCTCACCGCACGTCTCACGCACGTCTCACGCACGTCTCACGCACGTCGCAACGCACGTCTCACGCACGTCTCACGCACGTCTCACGCACGTCTCACCGCACGTCTCACCGCACGTCTCACCGCACGTCTCACGCACGTCGCACGCACGTCTCACGCACGTCTCACGTGCGTCTCACGCACGTCTCACGCACGTCTCACGCACGTCTCACGCACGTCTCACGCACGTCTCACGCACGTCTCACGCACGTCTCACGCACGTCTCACCGCACGTCTCACGCACGTCGCAACGCACGTCGCTCAGTCGGTGGCACCTGCAGCGCCAGCCTGGCGAACGCCGCCTTGACGCCGGCGCTCCGCAGGCTCTTGGTGAGGGTGCGGCGCTCCAGCTCGAGCTCCGACATGCGCAGCCTCGCCGCCAGGGCCAGGGCCTCGTCCCTTTGCGTGTTCACCCACGGCACCCGCAGGGCCACGGTCACCTCTTGGCTCTCCGCACACCGCACGTACAGCACAGGGCTGCTCCCTTGACCTTTCAGGGGCGTGTGCGCCGCGCGCGTACGGAAACACCGGGGGGGCGGGGGAGGGGGAGGGAGGGGGGGGGGGGTTTGGTTAGCCAAGATCGATGCACTTACGGAGCACGCACGAATGGAATTCGTAAGTGATGGCTGGTGGTAGCCTGAGAGGATGGCCACAGCTGAGAGGGGAACGATGAATCCGGCTTGCCCGGCAGAAGCTAAAGATGGATTGTTACTTCGCAGAATCGTGAGAGGTGGGTCATGATTATTGGCAGTGAAATAAATGAAAGAAGTTGAAGTATACCTCCGAACAACAACTAAGGTACACCATAATAATTACCATGGCCTACCAACACCGCTTTATTGTGGGCAGAATCCTAGGCTCTAGAGGGCACGCAGCATAATAAATTCTTGTAAGGTACATCAACCTCAAATGACTTTGTGGTGCGGTGTGTATGCATCCACACTGGGGAGACAAAGGCGGCCAGGCGCGGTGTTGGCCACCCACCTCCTCGTGTGCTGTGTTAGCCTTCAGAGGTGCTCGCAAACAGCACTTGCCCCAAGAGTCTGATAAGGCTATCGGGGGACTCTTCGTCTTAATATATGTACACCATTGCGATCTTGGACAGGGATTCAGGGATAGTGCTGGTGCTGCTGATGCTGCTGAAGTGTGATGTAGGGTGTGGTGCGGAGGCTGACTTGTACACTCACCCGCCTGTGTGCTGCCGACACGGACATTGGGAGTGTCGTGCTGAACCATGGGAGGCAGAGCAGTGGGCAGACTCGAGCAGCCTTCGATCATGTACACAACATCCCCAATCTGTGTGCACAGTCATAAATTCAGACTTAATCGACAGAAGTCTACATTACGCTCATTCAATTGCACCACCCTTCACAGGAGTTGCTTTTCAGCCTTGTAAAAAAGAGTTTGTCTTTTTTTCTTAATTTTTATTTATTTCGTGACGCGATGCCGACAGCCCAAATGTCCATTCAGAACTCTTCCCAAGCAGCGCGCAACTTTGTATTAGATAATGTCCCGTAGAAGGTGATATCCTGGACCTATTTCTCACGTAACTTCAATTGTCCTCGAATCCACACGAATAGCTCTGGACCTCCCCACATGACCTGCTGTGGAGAGGTTTGTCACATCGAACAAAGATGGCCACTCTATCGCACACTTTGAGATGCGCTTCTGCGGCCGTCTGGAATGCTCTTCCGATATTAGGAAGCCACTATAGCTAATCACTTGTAAATCTAGGTTGAAAACTAATTTCTTTAGAACTAAATTTTGTGTTTAGTTTGTTGTCCTTCCCCCACACCCCCGATTAGCATGGTTGGCTACGTACGGTGAGAAAGTAGTTCAACATACTGACATACATCGCAGTCAGAGCAACATTTTATTGTTTAAGTCTCAAAGCTGGATTTTTTTTTTTTACAAATGTGAAATACCCCTTCATTAACACGATAGTTGTTCCACCCGTCTTATTATTCCGCTTGCCGACTCATTTAGGGCTTTGCATCCCATGTCGGATGACAAAACACAATTGATATGAATAGGCAAACATGATCTATCACTACATATTGATCGTCACTCATAGTAGCACCTGTGCATTGAGAAGCAGAAGGTAGCAGTGTCTTGGGCCGAGGCCAAATGGTAGAAAGGTGACCTCCAGGCTCGCCGTCTCTCCCACATCCAGCTGAACAAATTCCACCGGGCACAGGAACCACGGCAATGTCATGGCGCTTGACCCTGCCGATTGCCACACAGCCGCATTAGCTGTCATTCTCAACAGAGGGGCCAGTGAGCATCCATTTGGATTCAATCGTTCTCTCGCGAGGGATACATGAACAACTGTAGTTTCTTACGTAGGTGATTTACCATTTTCTTTGTTCTTTCGGTCAAGTCACGTAGAAGGGAAACTATAAAATAATAAAAATATAAAACAATAAAATTCTCACGACGTTTCGACTGCAACACAAGCAATCATCATCAGGTGTGAAAACCACAACAAGAACATTTGAAAAAAGTGGCGGTTTTTTTTAACGTCAGCACCACGGAGAGCGATTTGGCAGTTTGTTCAGATGGACGAGTCCATCTATGTTCGGAAAAGAGGAGGGGGGAGACGAAAAATAATGGATGCGGTCTGCAAGCCACCGTAAGCGTGAACAATCAATTAAGACCCGAAATGGTTTATCAAATCCTTCCAATGATTGATAAGCCAGAATCCATCTTTTCAACCGAGAAGATGGATCATATCCTCTTGTTGTTGTAATGTTAACTATAAGCTTTGTGCCAACTGACTCAGTGAAATGTGCGTTGACCACTGCGTCGAGCCAGCTGAGAGTGAGGAGGTTGTGCGGTGAGCTGTGGGTGAAATGTTTACACTCGGGGGAATCCAAGGACGAACAAACGTAGTTTCTCCCTCTTGTTGGTGTTCCACGACTCTGCAGACCCACACCATGGCTCTCTTCAGACTTGCTCATCCTGTAACCCATATGGCACTGATCATGAACATCTTGCATACTTTTGCTGATGCAGTATTCGCTCATTATTCGCGAGGGATACGTTCCGGAGATGCTCGTGAACGTCAAATTTCGCGGATAACGATATTGGACTTCGGATATCAGACGCACAACATCTGTACATGCTTCTAAAGCTCCCAGAAGTTATCTCTCTCTATCTCTTTATCGCATTACTTTATTTAATCACTTTCTCAGATCAAATGCTCGCATCATATTCTCTCTCATCACTTTGTCTCATTCATTTATTTCTCTCTCTCTCTCTATGCAATCATGTAGAATTCCAGATGTGATTCACGGATAGCCAAAATCGCGGAAGGAAAGTTCGTGAATAAAGACGGAATACTGCAACTTTTTTTACAATAATTAAGACCTACTTGCTAATGACCAAATCAGCCAGAATGCCCCACAATTGAACCTTATGGCAGGACCCCGGGGTCCCGAATAAATGGTAATTAATTAATATTTTTTTGGCGACTCCGTTCCACCGCGCGCATAAACGCCGCGACCCACCAGAAATAAATCCTCTCCTCGTTCTTCACCAAGCACCCGTTGTTGCCAAAATTGCTGTAGTCATAAACAAAACCTTGATGAGCGCATCGTGTAGAGCTCGCCGAGAGGAATAGATTGTTGTATCGTTCGCCTTCAACAGACATAAAATGACGTCGAAACGCAGTTTATGAGAGAGCCGGGGGCTTATGGGACCCCAGGGTCTCGCCATAAGGTTCAGTTGCAGAGGCAAAAGCCGGGTTGAGACTGTATAGTGCCTGGGTGGACAACGATCATGCATTCACAATTAAATTAAGTGTGAATACGTGTATTACATACTGCCATCATCATCTGCTACTAAAAACAGTATGTGCCCATACCAATTTTTTACAAGCAGTACCCATTCTCAAAGGCTGAATGAATGCATCCCCATGTTACCAATATCAGCATCAGTCATGAATGAATATAACACAATTAATGTATAGATTTGCAATGATCAAATAATAATAATAACTTTAACCCTGTAGGCTTTAAGACCAAGGTATATTCACGACAAGATTTCTCAGAACTGGCGGTAAGGTTTCCACCTGTGAGCTACAAAAAAGCAACACTGTTCTAATGGAATAAGATTATCGCACAATATCGGAAGAGGGGAGACCTTCACGCAAATGCAGTGTTTTGTGCAGTGAATTATTACGCAACTAACAAACCACGTGCGACTTTTAACGTCCCGGGAAGAGCTGCACATTTCGCAGTACAGCTACTTAAAAAAAGAGGATTCTGGGAAAAAAAAACACTGCAGGTGGCAACCCCTAGCTTATAGAGTCTGAACAGTTTCGTGGGGGGGGGGTGCACCCACCGTAGGCGTTCGCCACGAGTCTCCTTCTGGTGGCACGGCGAGGATAGCTGTGAGAGCTGAGAGGGCTGCAGCGGGCTGCTGGATTCGAGGACCACGACCCTGAACAGAACGTGTGCCGAACATCATCATCACCATCATTGTCACCATCATCAGCCACTTTCGGTCCACTGTTGAACGAATGCTTCTCCAACAGACCTGAGGTCAATTGTAATGGCAAATTCGATACACTCCTGACCTATATATAACCACAGGAATGCACACTTGAACCTTATGTCAGGACCCCGGGGTTCCGAATCAACGCAAGTCAAAATCAGAATGAGTTTATTTAATTTTGGCGACTCCGTCCCACCGCCCGCATAAACGTCCGCGACCCGCACGGCGTGGATCATTCTGTTGTCGTGTCATCCAAGCGCAACGAGGACGAATGCGCAGAAGGGCTGAACAAGCTAAACTTTGATTAGCGCATCGTTCAGAACTCGTCAAGAGGAATAGATCGCCGTATCGTTCGCCTTCAACAGACATAAAATGACGCCACAACGCAGTTTATGCGAGAGCCGGGGGCTTATGGGACCCCCAGGGTCCCGCGGTTAAGGTTAATTTAACCAAAACCAACATGCACGACACAGGCATTGCAATCCTACCTGAACCTTCCAGGCTCCGTGAATGGGTTGGTAAGGCTCAGCGTCATCGTCTGCTGGTGGTAACATGGCCCCGCACACTTGGACACTCCCTGTTGAAATGAACCAACCGCAGCCATCACCAGCATGAAGAACATAACCTTAGCAAGCCAGACGAGGCTGTATGGCAAATGTAATGCCGTGCGGGTCATAAGGGTTATTTGACCACATTTTACTACGCTGGTCAACGTGTGTTGGTGAAGGCAGAGAGAATAGGTGCGAAAACATAGAAATATAATACAACAATGAATGTTGCTACGTGTCTTCTGCCTGCTAGGGCTGTGTAGTGGGCAGAAGATGACAATGCAGTAAATTCCATTCCTTTACTGCACTTCCACGTCAATGATCCTCACTTTGACCACTCCACACGACATGTTAAAACTAAACTAAACTATTTTACCAGGTAAGGTCCCCTGAGCTATATAGCCCCTTTTCCAGAAGCGACCTGACCACAAATGACAGCTCAACGAAGTGGCTTATCACGTGGAAATGTTATAGCATCCAAATACTCTAAATAAATGTTTCTACATGCGGAGGGAGAAACCCGAGGACCCAGAAAAAAATCTATGTGACCACAGGGAGAACATGCACACTCCAAATATACAGGCGGCAGGGTCGGGATTGAACCCACGACCTCCTGCATACCAGGCAAGGTAGTTAACACCTTGCCACCGCACGTGTATATATATCAATGAATAATAGGAGACTGGAAAAAAAACTCATCTCTTCGTCATATTACAGTCATTGTACTAACATCAGGTTTGTCCAGGTCGATGACCCGGAAAATATTTCCACACCCGGCACACAATATCCAGTATACATCTCGCAATGGCCGTGGTTATTTAGTCACGGGCCAACTCCAGTCTTCCAGTGACCCAGAAATTATTAAGTGAACATTTAAAGCCATGAATACAATGAATCATTTGCACTCAAACTGTGTGTGTAAATGTTACACAGGGCAACCTTAATCAGACGGATCGGTCAATTAGGACAAACCTCAGGTGCCAGGGTGGCAAGGCGAGCGTTCAGTGTGAACGCCAGCATGTCCACGCCCGCACCAGCCCGGGGCAGCATCAGCAACACAGCTGCTGCATCGTGCAGGAAGCGGCCACGGAATTCCACAGGCACATCCAGGCCTCCCCTGCTCATAGCGTCAGATGGTGACATCAAATAAATAGTCAAGGGAATGCGCCCGAGATTGAGCAACGAAATCAGCTGGTGTGCAGGTGCTAGGTGGATCGTGAGAGATGATGAGGGGTTGTGGAGGCCTTCATCCAGCAGTGGATCAAATGAAATCGTATTTTTGTTGCATTATTTTCTTGTTTGGCATGTCAGCTTAGTAAATCCTGTTTGCCGCACTGTAAAATTGGCATTCATGCAAAGATTGTTAATAACATTCGATTCTTAAGACACGCGATTCAATGCACTTGTCGTGAGCTTTTGAATTGGCTTTAGCGCTTATGTAGCAGTGCTTGCGAATTCACTTGGCAGGGAGGATGTAGTTTTCTCCTTTGGGGAATCTGAATTGCGATGCATCTTCTCCGATGATTACGGCGCGGTACTGGAGAGGCTTGGAGCTTGGGTTGGACACCCTTATCTGCGGTCCAATAAGATGCACAACTATCATTGCTCGCGCATATCACACAAATATGACTCTTACTCATGGGTGGAGTTTGTGGGGGGCGGGGGGGGCACGGAGGTGGGGCCAATACCCCCTCCAAACTGGACACGTTTATAAATACATTTTCAGTAGTTTACAATTAAGAGTAAAAATAACTAAATTATTTATATGCACTTGTGATTCTTAATGTGAGGGACAAAGCGATTCCCTGCCACCCTCCCCCCCCGCCAAATACAGAAGTCAAACTCTGCCTATGCTCCTACTCAATCTGAATGTATCAGAACAATGAGACGTGGATTGCTCTGCGGGTTTGTCCAGGCGGTGTGTCCCACTGCTACTTTGAAATATTTCCGTAAATATTAGTTAATGGAGAATGGGTTTTAAGACATGCTGTTGGCCAACAAGGGAAGCCTTACATGCAAAAGAGACAAAGATCCCCGCCCGTGTAGCCAGCATAGGCTGTTATTGAAGGTGCTGTTAGCGAGCCCTATAAAGTGGCTGGGATGTCTCAAAATATTGATCTCGAGAAACATTGTGACCAATTGTCGGCCAGGACTTAACAACTACACAAGCATAGACATGTGGCTTTATTTACATTTGGGTTTACATATTATTTATGAGTTTACATGTTTGCTGTACAAAATGGTACTTATTTTATTGACCTTGGAGGGTCGAAGGGCAAAGTCAAGCCCCTACTAGGTTTGTGAACTAGCAACCTTCCGATTGTGATTTTACGTATTTCTATTTGAGCTTTTATGCTTGTGGTGATGTACAGACTGACCTGCCGGGTGACTGGGGCATGCAGTGCTGCCGGAAAGTTCACAGAGCGGTGTGGGGAGTAGTGAGGCAGAGCCCTGAACAGCTCGACGCACACAATGAGCATCTGCACGGGGTTTGGGTCCGTAATCTCAATGGCCTGGTGGCACGAGAGATATAAGCACACGCACAGAAATATCACAACGGCAAAATGCCACAGAACAACATCATTTTAAATGTTACGCTATTCTCACGGGAACATTACACTTCGCTTGTTTAAAAAAAACCCATTGTACAACTGTTATTTACTATGATTAGATTTTCCCACATTAACCTATTGTTGCATCGTAGGGGGAGCTCTTCATTCGCTGGATAAAGACATCCCCAAGCCATGAAGAAGTTCTTGCCATCGCTAGAAATGTTGCCGAAAATTACATTTTCCTTTTAAGACAGTGTTATCGACGAAAGTGTTTTTTTGTTGTTAATTGTAACATTAGCAATGCATTTGCATACACTTTGCGTGAATGGAAAACATTCATTCTCACACGCGGGAATCGATGCATGATCTTTAACAAATCAATATCATTCAACAAATTCATATTATTATTGTTCAACAAACCGATGCACCGTTACACCGCTCGTAGAGGCTGCACAACAGCAACATAACATTCCCATGCATCGTGTAGTCAGCCAATGTGATGTGGCATGTGTGTGTGTAAACCTGTATGTCGAGTGCCAGGCCCGTGACGTGCAGGGCAGACACGAGCACCAGGGCATTGTGCAGGTACTGCTCAGGGCTGCAGGGATGAGGCTGCAGGCGGCTCAAGTGGCTCGGTATCTATCGATGGACACGAACAAGCAAGTTACCGTTGTCTCCAATGTAAAACAATCATCATCACGATCCATGGGGACATAGCCCGGAGGTGTCCACTGCACATTTCGGCATTTGTTTCCACTTTTCTCTGCCTTGTGTAATATGAACCCACAATGTAATGAGCAGCGATTTAATAATTTTAAGATTTGTATCACATCGATCTGGGTGTGTGTCCAACCAGATAGGGGCAGTAGGAGGCAAGCACCGCTGCGAGCACCAGCCCGTCCATCAAGTCGTAGTCAAAGTTCACCACCCACCGTGCAGACGGGGGGTCATCTGAGGACAGAGGGGATTGAGGGGCAGTACAGCAACAAGGATATCATCACTCAGACTCCGCAGCTCTTAGAGCAGGGCCGGGGAACCTTTTCCTTACGAAATGACTTTGAAATACCTGAGCTGAGCTTCACATGAAACACGCCTCAGTCGATTCTGCCACTGCAAGAGGCCCTTGGTGGTGGTAATTGGAGGAGGCCAGTGCAGAAAAACGTATTGTTGTTGTACTGTTCTTATATGCTCCCACATCTACACTACCTGCCTTCACAAAAACACACTGACCGGCATGGCAAAGTGCGGCGAAACAACCCCCCCATTACCGACACAGCATGGGTAGGCCTTCGTCCTTCAGTAGGTTGACGAAGGAGCAGTAATACCTATTCACTTACTGAACTGGGGAAGGTTCCATTCTTTTGATTACCTGGAGAGCAGATGAGCATGCGCGATGCATGGTAGTGGTGGTTTAGCCAGGACAAGAGCAGCCTCTCGCTTGAAGAATAAAAGTTGCTACTCAAAGGCGCCACTGCCAGGAGCGGTGGCCGAGCCATTGTACGGTTTTCTGTCGGTAGTGCTTTGCTGACCGCTTCAGTCGTTACACGCGACAGCACAAACACCTGCTCACCCGCAGACACACACACACACACCGAACACAGATTCCTCTATGAAATCGACATTGGGAAGTCCAGGGGAGTGCTGTGAAGATAAGAATTTGTATTTATAGGGCGCTTGAAAAACGTCAGCAACTCAAAGCGTCCAACATCAAATCTCATCCTAAACATTTTAGTGCCCTGCTGTAGTTTAGCCAAGAGGATTGCCGGTGGCAGATGTCCCAATGTGGCACAAGGTGCACGCAGCACCGGCCAACAAGTGGGCATTAGTTTTCCAGTAGGGGGCGATGTTGCTCTGTGATTTTCCGCAATTGAATACTTTGTGTAACGTTTCAAATGTGGACCCTGACGCTGGCAATCATGGCCCTTTCTAACTTCCACTATGAAGCAGACAACGCATTGTTATGATACATGCACCCGTAGTATCAACCGGGGCAGCAGCTGGGCTCAGACCACAAACGTTAATTTGACTAATTTGTACTCTTTGGTTCTTTCGGTAAAGTCATCACGTAGGTATAAAATAAAATAAATCACGACGTTTCGGGCGCAGCACAAGCGTCCGTCATCAGGTGGGAAAGCCTTGGCCTGCTGCTGGGGCAGACTGTTTTAAAAGGTTTGAAATGGGTGTAGCCCAAGGGTCATAAAGAAGTGGGCGGGGCTAGTGATGTTATAAAGAAGCGGGCGGAGCTAGTGATGTTATAAAGAAGTGGGCGGGGCTAGTGATGTTATAAAGAAGTGGGCGGAGCTAGTGATGTTATAAAGAAGTGGGTGGGGCTAGTGATGTTATAAAGAAGTGGGCGGGGCTAGTGATGTTATAAAGAAGTGGGCGGGGCTAGTGATGTTACAAAGAAGTGGGCGGGGCTAGTGATGTTATAAAGAAGTGGGCGGGGCTAGTGATGTTATACAGAAGTGGGCGGGGCTAGTGATGTTATAAAGAAGTGGGCGGGGCTAGTGATGTTATAAAGAAGTGGGCGGGGCTAGTGATGTTAATGTGAGAAATTAGCATGTTGCTGTAAGGTAGAAGAGCGGCCTGATGACGGACACTTGTGTTGCGCCCGAAACGTCGTGATTTATTTTATTTTCTACCTACGTGATGACTTTACCGAAAGGACTAAAGAGTATGGATTCCTGCAGTCACGAAAGCTTCAAATCAAGATTTACTCATTTGGTTTATCGTCTTTAGTGCTACTTATCCACACTACCATGTGCGATAGCTTGACATGTGATGTGAGTCCTGTTTCAAAATGATACATTATATGGGCATAGTCCAGCACCAGTGATGATTCTCAGTGATCTCCCAGCTACAGTAGTTGTCTGCTGAAGGAACAGAACAAGTCTGGCTCATGTGTTATTTTTTGAGGTGATCAATGCATTGTGTACTCAAGCATGCCCAACAACTCACCTTAAAAATCTGCAGGAGAATGTCGGTCCATGCACGCTCGCTCACGTTCTCAAAGTCGCTCTCCGCCAACTCTGTTGCCGTGGTAACGCACTCGGTTTCTTCATTTTCAATTCCACATTTCCCGTTTTCCTTCTGTTGACAGAAATGCGATAGTTTTCATAAAATAGGCCAATCCACTTTGTAAGTTACACTTTTACTTACCAAACAGCACGGGTGATGCGGCGAACATTAAAATAGCCGAAGAGTCTTTAGTTTCGGTGTGTTCCCAATTTGCGCATTCGCAATGGAATGATGCTGCAAGCACATCGTACCAGCAGACTGTGCCAGCAGTTGTAGTCATCCATGTGAAGTAGATGCTCAGGTTTCACATTTGGCAAACACGCTCCCTGACCCCTGTACAACACAGAGCACATTATTCACGTGAAATGTATTTTAAGATATCAGGTTTTAAATTTTGATTTAAAGCTTTCGTGACTGCAGGGAGTCATATTCTTGGTTCTTTCGGTAAAGTCACGTAGAAGGGAAACAATAAAATAATAAAAATATAAAACAATAAAATTCTCACGACGTTTCGATTGCAACTCAAGCAATCATCATCAGCTGTTTATTCATCCACTGCTGGATGAAGGCCTCAACACGCTGTGTCAGTCACGGGGGTTGTTTGACCATACTTCACTACTCTGGTTAGTACCGGTCTGGTTCAGGACCGGTTCAGATATCACTCACCACTGATGATAACTGTGACTGCAAATCAAACTCAGGTCACCGGGCTCAGAGCGCACTTTGCAAATCACTGCACTCATGCTCTACCCCTGAAATCAATAACAAGTATTTGACTGCTGGAAATTTCTACCTGATGAGCCACTTCTTCGAGCTATCATTTGTGGCCAGGTCGCTTCTACCAGGGCCTTACCTGGTAGGATAAACATACAATAATAAAATAACACAATACAATTCTCACGATGTTTCGGCCACAACGCAAGCGGCCGAAACGTCGTGAGAATTCTATTGTGTTATTTTATTATTTTAGTCTCTTTCTACGTGACTTTACCGAAAGAACCAAAGAAGATGAATCCTTGCAGTCACGAAAGCTTTAAATCGAAGGGATAAACATAGTTTAGTTTTATTTGTATTTATGTTTTCAAAGTGATTTGTTTACCTTTCCTACATTCATACTCTTTGGTTCTTTCCTACATTTTGCACTCCTATCGTGTTTTCATAATGTTTGTTGTTGTTGTAATGTTCTGACCCGCCCCTACTAGACATCTGTGAAAAAGAGCTCTGCAGCTCACCGGATTCCTCAAGTATAAACAAATATCCTGATTCCGAACACCCTCGCGTAAACTCAGCAGGGAAGACACGGCGAACGCCGCTGGCACGGGCGCCGATTTACGGCGGCCCTTCACCTTAGGAACTCGAGCAGCGTCGCATGCTGCCAGTGCAGCTGCACGGCCCTGTCCGCGACGTCCCCTGGCACCGACTGGCTCACGGGCACGCCGGGCAGTGCCCGCCCACACAGGTGCGCCAGCATGTCGTAGAGCGTACGGCCGCCCTTACGCAGCACCCACGGCGTGGCCGGGGCGGCGCCCCTCGCTGGTGCGGAGGGCGGCAGGGAGCTCTGCTGGCGACTGCGGGGCCGAGGCGAGCCGTAGGTGCTGCGGGGCCCGGTGCCTGGCGGCGGGGCGTCGGCGAGGCCCTTGGAGCCACCGCCGACACCGCCTCTTTTGCGCTCAGACGAGGAGACTAATATTTTTCCGATGGCGCTGTCGGAAATATGTGCAAAAAAGTGTCGTATTATTACCGCTACGACTACTAGCAATGGTAAAAATGTAACCGTGCATAAGGGGGAAATGCTTTGATAAGTGGTTGCGCTTATTGCACACCAAACTGAATGGTCCTAAGTAGTTTTTGACGTGTGCATATTTGTATCTTTGATTAAATGAGAAACGGGGATGTAATAATCATCTCCATCATCACTCCTCAGCCAATGATGTAGAGGCGTTCAAATACAATTCTGCTTTCCCCATAGTTTCTCCACATTCTATTAGTGGGGTAAGTAAAAGAGTATCACATTGCACTGTGTGACAACCCCCATTGCTTGTGGGGATCACCTTCGCAATTGCTGTGGTCCAGAGAGGTGGTTGGTTCCGCCAGGCCACCCGAAGCGGCTGAACCAGCGGGTCACGGCAGCCTGGGCCCTCCGGTAAAAGGAGATGTCATCGATGCACTGAGACTCCGCAAAGGGAGGAGCTGCTGGCTCCTGGCCCTCGCTGTTGGCCACGCTGACGGACGTCAGGTCTGTTGAGTGACAGCGAATCATCGATATTGCAAGAGACTGAATTTGTCTGTTTGTGAACTAGAGTAACGTTCTTTACACAGTGTAGAGTAAGGGCGCATTTTGACCAGAAATAACTGCCAGCTTATGGTACTAATGATAAGCTCTGGATAACTTATGAGCTTTGTTCGAGGTAAAATAAAAAAACGAGAATAACAATTTTCAGCACGCCACTCTTATTAGTTTTTACAACACATGTATACCTCTCTTCTGAACCCCTCAAATGTTTTCATTTCAGAATTGGAAAGACTTTTGTAGAATGAAGAAAAATGCTGTTAATATGCGATGGACACACTGAATATTTGGGGGAATTTTCGCTGGTGAAATATAAGGGGCATTTGCCGGTCTCCAATAAAACGGTGCATTTGGACAGCCAGGAGGAGTTACTGAAACTGACGCAGGTCGTCTGCTACAAATAAACTTGAAAGACCATTTGACATCACGCTGTTGAAACTGGCTAAGAGCTGGGGCGAAAGAGACATGTGGACCAGACAAAATAAAAAAATATAGATGGAACAATTTAAATTACTCAATTCTGTAAAGACGGATGTTTCTTTACCTGTCAGTGAGTTGTAGATCGTGCTGGTGGGGCAGGAGAAGTGGGAGCTGGATGAGGAGACATTCGAGTCTTGCTGAGCAGACACGCAGCTCCTCAGCATGGCTGCCCGCTCCCCTCCCTCCACTGTGAAGACAAAGATCCCCCATATAGCCTTTATCAGACTGTTAGGGCAAGTGCTGTTAGAGAGCACCTATGAAGGCCGAAACGGTACACGAGGGGATGGGTGGCCAGCACCACGCCCGGTCACCTTTGCTTCCTCAGTAGCGAGATTTTTTTTTACACATCCCACTAAGCACTCATTTGAGGCAGCACACACAAAGACAAACACAAAGACAAGATCAAATACTATTTTGATTTGAAGCTTTGGTGACTGCAGGAACCCATCACTCTTTGGTTCTTTCGGTAAAGTCACGTGGGTAGAAAATTAATAGATCACGACGTTTCGATCACAACACAAGCAACTGTCATCAGGTGAAACAAATAGCAGGAGAACTGCTACGTCAGCAGTTCTCCTGCCAAGCCAACCTAGGAAGGCCGAGACCCATCGCTGATAACACTCGCCACTAATGTTGGCGTGAGCTAGGAGTCAATCTCAAGTCCCTAGGTTTGTAGTGCATCATGCTAACCAAGGTAACAGTACTTCCCTAACCAATACGAGGCATCATGAGCCTTATTAAGTCTACTCGGCGATTACACCATTGGCAAATTGCTTGCACCTGTCATTTCACATAATATGACCAACATTGTTCTCACCTTCTTCCAGCACCACGTGATGATTGTTGCGATGAAGGGCCAGGAATGGGTAGAGTGTCAGTAGACAGTTGTCAGCACATACCGTTACTGGAAGCTCAAACCTGTAATGTGGCACACGAACACGCTGGAGATACACCCACTCCCAAAAGCAGCATTCAAATGGTGGCTAATACGGAAAACATGGATGATGGGGGTGACCATAAGGGACACTCATAGATGTCAGTAGTCCGTGAGTTCACCAATAGGCCAGTTTTCATGGAGTGAATGGATTAAGAATCCCTGCTACTCAGCAAGTCATACATTGAATTGACAAAGTAAACACCAAACAAAATCTAAATGTTTCCATGTGGAAACAGGAGATTGGGTTGTACTCGATTCTGTTTACAAACATTGGGCAGTAGTGGTAATTCCTAATTTGAGGGTCAGCCTCCTCATAGGACAACCAGTTGATTTTCTACAAAGTGGTATTCCATTTGAATAATTGGATTATTTTGAAAGTCTAAATATAAAATTGGTGTTCCATTTATCAACCGCAGAGGGATGATGGTCTACGTCAATCCTTGATAAGGATTTGGGCTGAAGAAAGTTCAGCAATGGAACATGAAATCGCAGTTAAGGATTACGACTTGACCCTTGAAGACAATCTCTGAAACAACAGTCTTGTCTTAATGCGTTTGGCCTGCCACCTGGTTTAAGGACACTGACCAAAATGAGTGAATGAAGAGCATCCACCTAAATTCACCTTCTTCCCAACGAGTCGTGGAACACAATGGTGGTAGACAAGCTGAGGGGCTTGTGGCACTGGAAGGCCAGGCGGCAGGGCAACGGAGAACTTGGCTGCCCGTACTCAGAGGGGCCCAACTTTCGTCCAGAGGGGAAGCTTATGGAGAAGGGAGTCAACTTCTCCCCAAGCTCTCCTTCCACATCTGGCAGATCCACCTCCAGCGTAACCCAACTGCACACAGCATATGGGAGACATTTTAAATATCCAGTACCATTTAGATTGTCTCTGCTATGTTTTCGGATTGTACCGTGTGTTGTTCAGTATTTAGCACGGTTGGCACCTCTAACAAGCCTCGTAGCATTTGAAGTTCGACGCGTATTGTGCACCCACCTGGTATTATGTCTGCTGACTATGCAAAACTCAGCCGCCACCTCCGTGTCCAGAGGCGCGGGTCCCAGAGTGATGGAGTCCGGGTTAAACGCGAGGGTCGGGGTGGGGAGGACGCCTCTCAGCGAGATGACACGGTATGGCTCGCTTTCGTTCCTCACGCCCTCGCCGGATACAAGCAGAGGGATGCGGGCGTGGAACGTGCCAGCTGATCCTACGCGGCCAAGGGAGGGAGAGAGAGAGAGAAAGCCGCATAACCCCACAACGCTGATCCATGCACTTTCAAGTCGAGTTTCAGGTTTATTTTGTTTCACAAGGTGAGAACCCAAGGGACCAGGATTGGTCTCATTTGCAAGAGTGTGCTAGGTCACCAATATGAAACAATCTGAACATATTAAATAAAGTACAGCAACGTTACAAATAGAAATACATGCAAAAAACACCTTTGTTCGAAATAAACATTTACAATATTGCACAAATATTAGTCACTGTTACGTAATAAATGATCTGTTGCGTAAGTTGGCTCGGGAAGATTATTATTCGACCGATGTGTGAACACCCACTTGGACAGAAGCAGAAGGTTATGGAGGCATTTTCCTTCAGACCCAGGGAGCCTTCACTCTGAAAAACCTTAAACGAATCCTCACTGAGTGTCCTCAGGTCAAACTTCCAGTGCAGAGATGTGTTGCTAAGGTTCTGGATCTGTACGCTCTGTGGCAAAATAAACGCAGGAATGACTGCATGTCAAACAGTGCACATCCACTTGTACAGAGTGGTAAAGTGTTAATATATTTTTGGCGAGTAAAGATCAACATGGGCTTTCATTAATTATATTTGGTGCAGGAGATACACGGCATTGGCAACCATTACGTGGATGCATTAATGTTTGTACAATTTGATTGTTGTTAATTTTAAAGTTGAGATTTTGTTTTTAACAGCATCACTAAATTTCAGATGGACAATTGTATTCTTTGGGTCTTTCAGTAAAGTCACGTAGAACAAAAAAAATAACAAAAAATTACGTTTCGATTGCTTGTGTTGCGATTGAAACGTCGTAGTTTTTTATATATTTTTTGCTCTACGTGACTTTATCGAAAGACCCAAATAATATGAATTCCTGCAGTCACGAAAGCTTTAAGTCAAGATGGGTAATTGCCCAAAACGTCACCCATGAGATATTTTTTCCTTTTAAAGCGGTGCTGTTGACAAATGTGTCGAGTTTCGTGTTGATTGTACTTTTGGAAGTGTTGTTACAGCGTCTATAAAGTTCACTTTACAGAAGATGATGCTTTTTAGTAATGTCAAATATGTATAATTGCGTAGTTTTGTGAATCAAATTATTTACGCAGTAATACATGTTTGTACTTGGGATGTGTTCCGGATTTTTATATTTATCAGACAAGATCCAAAAATCGGGCCTAGATACCAAATTTCGGATGATCCAAATATATATTTTAGTCTCAAATTGATTGATATGCAAGCACGATGTCACGGAATATTACGTCACATATGTCACTTCTGCGCTTTTCCCACCAAATGTTGTGACACTCAGCATCAGGTGACATCGCTTTTGTTAACATGAAGATACATTATATTATTAAATCTGAACATGTGAAAAGGACATGAAATTGTCCTTAACTATTGTCAAATATTTCATTTTTAACCTGGAAAATATTTTTTTTATTTAAAGCTTTCGTGACTGCAGGGATTCATATTCTTGGTTCTTTCGGTGACTTTACTGGAAAATCATCTTTATTTTTTTAAGTGGATGAAGCATATCATACATTGTATTACGTGTTTAGACACTATATAAAAAAATAAACTGCATTATACGCTGCAATATGTATTTCCTTCAGGAAGGTAGATTGTGTAATTACGCATTTGTGTTTTAAAGCTATGAGGAGCTGGCGCATATTGCATTGTGCAGCAAGTACCTGAATGGTAAGAGACTCGGGAGACACGCCAAGCCCGATGTAGTTCGATGGCAAATAAAACTCCAGGCTGCTCTCAGATATCAGCAGCAGTGGCCGCAGAGCTAAAAACGGGCCCACAAAACACAATGCATTACCAGCAGCGCTTCAGCACGTGTCCAAACTCACAAGTTCATGTGATGTATGTATGAATGTGCAACCAGCATGTATGTATGTTGGACTTCTTTCACACCGTACGTAGCCAACCGTGCTAATGATATGAATGTGATTTGTAATAGATTAACAGGTACATGTACAACCGCTTTTTTCAATACACTGCTCGATGAGGACCTCCCCACAATGTGTAGGTCGTGTAGTTTATTTGACCATACTTCAATGTGGCTGATCAGTGCAGGTTGGTAAATGAGAGAAGCATATACCAACTCACGATGCAGCAAATTCCATTGCTGTACTGTACTTCTAAGCTCCCCCCAATCTATGCTCACCATCTTCACCAACCCACACTGACCAGCATGATCAAGTATGGTCGAATTGACCAGTGGCTGTATATGTACATTATTGGCGTATTACTCTAATTATTATTGCAATCATTATTGCCCGCGCCTCCGATTTAGCTACGCACGGTGCGAAAGAAGTTCAACATACACACAGCCTGCAAACCACCTCTACGATCACAGCCACTCTTGATAGCCGTACCAATAGCATGGACCTTGCTTGCCGGGGTGATGGGATCGCATGATGCAGGGCGGGGGGTGCGGATGTGCTGGGTGGAGGGGCTGGGGGGCACGGTGCTTGGTGCGGGCGAGGGAGCCACCAAGCCGTTCAGATGCATGGGGAGGCGGAAGTCATAAGCTGCCACCTGTAACAGAGGCAATAAACGGGGAAGGCCCTCGCGTAAGCCACAGTGCAACGCCATTCTCAAATAAACATTGGAGGGGGGGGGGTGCTTATATCCACCGGTAATATTGACCCAGTGAAGATTACATTCCATAAAACACATAAGGAAACTAAAATTAAATGTGTGTTTACACATCTAAACGCTCATTCATTGGCCGATAAAACCTTCATTTGTAGAGGACCGCAGAGCTTGGAGGGGGGTGTGGGGGAATGTCGTGCCGGCCTACTGCCCAGCAGTCTTTCTCGCTTGCCTGTGGTTCCTCGTGCCTCCGACTCATTCTCTCTCTTTGAGAGTGAGTTGGGCGCTACAGTGGCGAGATGTGAATTACCTCGCCTGGGTTCGATCCCGACCCTGGTGCCTATATATTTGGAGTTCGTGTGTTCTCCCCGTAGTCGCATGGATTTTTCTCCGTGTCCTCCGGTTTTTCCCTCCACATTTAAAACCATGAGTTTAGAGTATTTGGCTGATATCAATTTCAATTGATGAGCTACTTCATTGAACTATCATTTGTGGCCAGGTCGTTTCTGAAAAAGAGCTGTATAGCTCAGTGGGTCTTACCTGGAAAAATAAAAAAAAATGTTGAGTTGAGTTGAAATTATTATTATTAAAAGAAAGGCGATAAGTATTGGAATAGGTCTTTACATTTTTTATGACAATTTAGAATACTGAACTCTTGTTTTGTGGCATTTGAAAAAACTAGTAGTGCTTAAGAGTTTTGAGGGGCTTTTAGAGCTATCCAATTTTATGCATGGCCTTTCTTAAGTTCCTCTGATTCCCAATCACATGCCAAACGCTCATGAATGGGAGTAGCCAAACATCCTCATCCAGGACCCTCCTTAAAAAGAGAATTGAGACTCAGGGAGACTTTATTGGGTAAATAATGGGCATTAGCATTATATATCTACATTGTACACTCTACAGTGAGGGAAATAAGTATTTGACCCCCTCTCAATCAGAAAGATTTCTGGCTCCCAGGTGTCTTTTATACAGGTAACGAGCTGAGATTAGGAGCACACTCCTAAAGGGAGTGCTCCTAATCTCAGCTTGTTACCTATATAAAAGACACCTGTCCACAGAAGCAATCAATCAATCAGATTCGAAACTCTCCACCATGGCCAAGACCAAAGAGCTCTCCAAGGATGTTAGGGACAAGATTGTAGACCTACACAAGGCTGGAATGGGCTACAAGACCATTGCCAAGCAGCTTGGTGAGAAGGTGATAACAGTTGGTGCGATTATTCACAAATGGAAGAAACACAAAAGAACTGTCAATCTCCCTCGGCCTGGGGCTCCATGCAAGATCTCACCTCGTGGAGTTGCAATGATAATGAGAACGGTGAGGAATCAGCCCAGAACTACACGGGAGGATCTTGTCAATGATCTCAAGGCAGCTGGGACCATAGTCACCAAGAAAACAATTGGTAACACACTACGGCGTGAACGACTGAAATCCTGCAGCGCGCAAGGTCTCCCTGCTCAAGAAAGCACATATACATGCCCGTCTGAAGTTTGCCAATGAACATCTGAATGATTCAGAGGACAACTGGGTGAAAGTGTTGTGGTCACATGAGACCAAAATGGAGCTCTTTGGCATCAACTCAACTCGCCGTGTTTGGAGGAGGAGGAATGCTGCCTATGACCCCAAGAACACCATCCCCACCGTCAAACATGGAGGTGGAAACATTATGCTTTGGGGGTGTTTTTCTGCTAAGGGGACAGGACAACTTCACCGCATCAAAGGGACGATGGACGGGGCCATGTACCGTCAAATCTTGGGTGAGAACCTCAGCCAGGGCATTGAAAATGGGTCGTGGATGGGTATTCCAGCATGACAATGACCCAAAACACACGGCCAAGGCAACAAAGGAGTGGCTCAAGAAGAAGCACATTAAGGTCCTGGAGTGGCCTAGCCAGTCTCCAGACCTTAATCCCATAGAAAATCTGTGGAGGGAGCTGAAGGTTCGAGTTGCCAAACGTCAGCCTCGAAACCTTAATGACTTGGAGAAGATCTGCAAAGAGGAGTGGGACAAAATCCCTACTGAGATCTGTGCAAACCTGGTGGCCAACTACAAGAAACGTCTGACCTCTGTGATTGCCAACAAGGGTTTTACCATCAAGTACTAAGTCATGTTTTGCAGAGGGGTCAAATACTTATTTCCCTCATTAAAATGCAAATCAATTTATAACATCTTGACATGCGTTTTTCTTGATTTTTGTTGTTATTCTGTCTCTCACTGTTCAAATAAACCTACCATTAAAATTATAGACTGATCATTTCTTTGTCAGTGGGCAAACGTACAAAATCAGCAGGGGATCAAATACTTTTTTTCCCTCACTGTATGTAAAAACACAAAGTATATGTACATCAATATGATAGAATAACATTCAAGAATATCAAATACGTATCATAAATGCCAAACAGTATCACAATATGGAACATAACCTGTCCAGTACAAAACTTGTACCATCTCAGTTTGAGAAATGAATGCTGTTTGGATGCTTGATTGTGAGATTATGATAAATGTGCCAAGTGTGTGAGTCTCACAATGATATGAATGCATGGCACCTAGGAGCAAGGCCAGCACTGGATGAAGTCTGGAAACGATCATGCTTCCTTCCTTGTGCTCTATTTATTTTCCTTATGAACGTATCTCACGTTGCTGTTTGTACTGTATTTTGAGATACATTTTTGGAAGTGACAAACAAAGACAAAGATCCCAACCTTAACAGACTGTTGTGACAAGTGCTATTAGCGAGAAACCTATGAAGGCCGGCACGGCACACGAGGGGGTGGTTGGCCAGCACCACGCCCGGTCGCTTTTGTCTCGCAAGCGGCGATGTCTACTACACACCGCACCAGGTACTCAGTTGAGGCCGATTCGGTGAGGAAAGACCCAGGACCGGTTTAGATAATCGTCACTGTTGATGGCCGTGAGCTCCCCACAAGCGATAGGCACATTTAGAAATGCGATGATGATGATGTTGTTGTGAGTGGTACCTCTGTTGGTGTGAAGTTCAGAGAGCAGCCAACAGTCTGTCCAGCGTCGACTTCAAGTGAGTATAGCCCTGGAATATCTTCTTTCAGACACGCTTCAAATAGAACCGTACCATTGAAATGACAAACGTTGAAATGTTATTCTGTTTCTATAACCATGGTTTTCCGTGTTCTATTTCTATGAGAAAGCCAAGCTCGGAAGGCTACTACACATTTATCATTCACAGCTCACCCCACTTCTTTGTAAACGGAACACGTGTCTTCCCTTGTGATTCTTTAACTGGAGAAATGTGTGGAAGTCAATGGGAGTCAGGTCTGGTGAGTATGACATTTCTCCAACTTTCTCTGTATTTTAATCTTTAACATTTATGTTGACTTTCATTGTTTTTCTCATGTTTCCAGTTATCGCACAAGCAACAGAAATGTAAAACATGTTTAACTTGACAGATGTAATCTACTGCTATAAAATGCGATCATCGTTAAACAGGCTGGACGTTTAACTTCACGTTCACCAGTCTTGATTTGAAGCTTTCGTGACTGCAGGAATCCATACTCTTTGGTTCTTTCGGTAAAGTCACGTAGGTAGAAAATAAAATAAATCACGACGTTTCGGGTGCAACACAAGCCCAAAACGTCGCGACGGACTTTACCGAAAGAACCAAAGAGTATTCACGTTCACCGTTTATTTTGGCAACCCTCTTTCTTAGTCAGTCGTGCATTTGTGGAGTTGACCCTTTGTTTTTTTTTAAGTACCAATAGTGCCAATAATTACACAGCAAATTACATGATGTAAATTCTCGATTTAAAGACAGTCTGGTCCCTTCACCTGATGAAGGCCACTTGTGTTGTGGCCGAAACGTCGTGATTTTTGTTGTTTTATTTCTTAACCTACGTGACTTTACCGAATAGAACCAAAGAGTATACATGATGTAACTTAAGCAATCAGTGAGATCTGTTGTAATAGTAACTGTACCATCGTTACATAAAGGCAGATGTGTAATCTTGACATGGGATTGCATTTTGACGCTGTAAACATCCACATTGTGCTGTAAACATGATCACACTATCGTCAAAAGTGTGCCACAATATTTATAGGATGCAGACTTCGTACGTGACGGCACAAACTTGTGGAGCGCACCTGCACGCTGATTGCGGTTGAGTGCGAGTTTAAAGTCCGGGTGAGCTGATAGGTCGATTTCCGACCGCACACAACATCGAGTTGGGTTTCTCAGTGTGAACGGGAGAGAGCGGCTTGAACCGACGTAGACCCCGTCAAACCGCAGCGCTTTCTGCACGCACGAGACGCACGGGCGCTCGGTGAGCAAAACTCGGTCTTAGATAGCGCCGTTCACACAAGGCTTCAACAGCGCTTTACAACACAATCACAGGGAAAAAAAAAACCGTGAACATTAAAGTTAAGAGGAAAAGAACCCGACGCGGTCGGGCTGTTTATAGCGTCCTGGAAACGGCGAGGTACGAATCCGAAATAGAATATTGTAGAATATGCATCATAAAAAAACATTCTCCTGCGGAGGGGGGAGCTGGTAGGAACGTTGGGTTGCTCGGTCAATGGCCAGGGTCACACGGCGGCACCACCACGTGGTGTGTTCAGCACAATGTGCCCCACTGTGAGGGCGGGCACAAGCCGGCGTGAGTAGGTTAAACGTTGAGTTTTATAAGGGCACCACGGGGTGACAAGCCCCTCTCCATTCAGCCCCACCCCTCCCACCCCCCATCCAGCCCCACCCTCCCCACCCAGCCCCTCCCCACCCAGCCCCTCCCCACCCAGCCCCTCCCCTCCCCACCCAGCCCCTCCCTCCCCACCCAGCCCCTCCCCACCCTCCCCTCTCCACCCAGCCCCACCCCTCCCGATTTTTTGATGCACGACGGACGGACACAATAATCCCCTGTGGACTGGTGTAACCAGAGGTTCCTACCAGTATAAATGTGTTTTCAGATGAGCCCTAAAAACGTCGACTGACGGAGGGTCCATTGTGGACTGGGGCAAGACATTCCACAAACGAGACACCTGACTGCTGAGAGCTCTGTCACCCATTAAACGCAGATTTGTCCGTGGTACACTCAGGTGCCCGGATTTGGTGGATGGAAGTTGTAGGACAGGGGCATACCGTTTCAGCAGATAACTGAGATATAATGGAGCTAACCCTTTCACAGGGCCTTCAAGGCCAATGCAAAAACTTAACATTTTATATTGTATCTTTATCGTAAAGTAATTGTTAACATTTACAGTACTTGGTCAATCCGCTGCTGGATGAAGGAAGGCCTCCCCATCCTGTATCAGTTTTCGGAGTTGTTAAATGTTCAATCATATTTCTCCATACTGTGTGACCATACTTCACCACGTTGGTCAGTGTGTTAAGGGGGCATTGATGCTCAGGACCAGTTTGGATGTCACTTGCCAATGATGTTAGCCGGTGCACGGATCACTGCACCTTTACCTTGTATATTCATTTTAATAGTAGTGATACATGTGTACTAAATATGCTTTAAATTTGTTCTACATGTTGTACAGTATTCATATTTACATAGGTTTGTGAGCACCTATTAAGTCCAATATAACACACGGAGGGGTATGGGGCTGACTTCACATCTGGCTACTTTTCTCTTTTCAGTACCAATATGCACCTATTACACCAAGTACTCATTTTACGTTGCAGAAAACACCCAAATACCTTCCAACCAGTTCAAGGTTACTAGGCTGAGACAACTAGAAGTTATTTTGTACAGCGGGGGAGTTGATCAGCGATGTTTATTTGTTCATGTTGAGGTTGATGGGTGAGCCAGTTTCAGGTATACCCTGGTTCATTTCTAAAATGCTGACATTGAATGATCGAAGTGGCCAGTGGCGTTACTATGTGGTCCATGGTTTGATATTGATGATCGTAGCTGGACCGTGGGCTACTGGAAACAATGAGTGAAAGACTTTTACTCTATATGACCAAACCACTGCATGCGAGTGATACAAATGGTCAGTGCAGTACTTACGCAGTAGTTATCAGAATTATTCTATCTGCAAAGTAACTGCGGATAGAATAATTCTGCAAGGTGAATGGCACCGCTATAATGTATTTATAATCACGGAAGAGAAAAGGCATATTAATAACATATGATATTTTCATATGGACCTAATCGACGTAACATTTTTTTTATCAATTTAGCAGAATAAGCGGCAACTTACAACGTTCATTTCCAGGGCTGGGGGTTCCACAGAACCCGTGATCCTCAGCTCCTGGGTTTTACCTCCTCTAAATGCCACCTGTAATAAGCAGCAGCAGCAGAGACATTACATGTTCACGCCTTCGAGATCAACTCTATCACCGAAAGATCCAAAGAGTAATTCCTGCAGTCGCGAAAGCTCCAAATCAAATCAATTCCATCGTTACAACTCTAAACAGAGAGGCAGTTTGTTAATTCAAAATCCATTAAATTTTGACTTAAATCCTTTGTGACTGCAGGAATTCATATTATTTGGTTCTTTCGGTAAAGTCACGTAGATATAAAAATAATAATAAACAATAAAAAAACCACTAATGTAGACTGTAGCCTGGTTCTTAATCGGAGTGAGTGTACAGGCAATCTATAATGTAGACGGTAGACGGTTATTAAGATTGGTGAGTGTTCTGGTAGTCTATATTGTAGACTGTAGCAATGATTATTAATCTGGGTGAGTGTACTGGCAGTCTATAATGTAGACTGTAGCCTGGTTCTTAACCATGGTGAGTGTACTGGCAGTCTATAATGTAGACTGTAGCCTGGTTCTTAACCATGGTGAGCGTATTGGCAGTCTATAATGTAGACTGTAGCCGAGTTCTTAACCTTGGTGAGTGTACTGGCAGTCTATAATGTAGACTGTAGCCTGTTTTTTAAGTTGGTGAGCATATTGGTAGTCTATAATGTAGACTGTAGCAACGGTTATTAAACTGAGTGAGCGTACTGGCAGTCTATAATGTAGTCTATAATGTAGACTGTAGCCTGGTTCTTAACCATGGTGAGTGTACTGGCAGTCTATAATGTAGACTGTAGACTGGTTCTTAACCATGGTGAGCGTATTGGCAGTCTATAATGTAGACTGTAGTCGAGTTCTTAACCTTGGTGAGTGTACTGGCAGTCTATAATGTAGACTGTAGCCTGTTTTTTAAGTTGGTGAGCATATTGGTAGTCTATAAGGTAGACTGTAGCAACGGTTATTAAACTGAGTGAGCGTACTGGCAGTCTATAATGTAGTCTATAATGTAGACTGTAGCCTGGTTCTTAACCATGGTGAGTGTACTGGCAGTCTATAATGTAGACTGTAGACTGGTTCTTAACCATGGTGAGCGTATTGGCAGTCTATAATGTAGACTGTAGCCGAGTTCTTAACCTTGGTGAGTGTACTGGCAGTCTATAATGTAGACTGTAGCCTGTTTTTTAAGTTGGTGAGCATATTGGTAGTCTATAATGTAGACTGTAGCAACGGTTATTAAACTGAGTGAGCGTACTGGCAGTCTATAATGTAGACTGTAGCCTGGTTCTTAACCTGAGTGAGCATTTTGGCAGTCTATAATGTAGACTTATGATTGGTTCTTTCAGTAATAAAAATAAGAACAAAAATAAAAAAACAAAAACCACGACGTTTCGATCACAACACAAGCGGTCGTCATCAGGAAAAGGGGGGATAGCCTCTAAATGCAAACTGTTTATAAAGGTTTAGACTGCCAGTACACTCACCAAACTTAATAACCAGGCTACAGTCTACATTATAGACTGCCAGTACACTCACCAAACTTAATAACCAGGCTACAGTCTACATTATAGACTGCCAGTACACTCACCAAACTTAATAACCAGGCTACAGTCTACAATATAGACTGCCAGTACACTCACCAAACTTAATAACCAGGCTACAGTCTACATTATAGACTGCCAGTACACTCACCAAACTTAATAACCAGGCTACAGTCTACATTATAGATTGCCATTACACTCACTCCGATTAAGAACTAGGCTAGAGGTCTATATTAGTGGTTTTTGTTTTTTTATTATTTTTATTATCTTATTATTATTTTTATTTTCATTAACTTTATTTTTCATTATTACTTTTCTATCTACGTGACTTTACCGAAAGAACCAAAGAATATCAATATCCATTATGTAAACTGGGAAATTATCATTATCTGTGGCCAGGTGGCACTGGGGTTACAGTGTTAAACTTACAAATTTAAGCGTTCGAATGCAGTTCTTTAGTCAACACAACACATCATCCCTTTGGAGATCAATAAACGGAATACCCATTTAAAGGAAGTCAACAGTGGGTGACCTATGAAGATTGGGTTCCCACACTAGAATGTGTAAAATCCAAAATTTACTCAAAGGGTGCTACCATAGCACTCAACTGAGCATGGAGACAATTTGGCAGCCACATTATGTGCCCACTAACAGCACTTGCCTCTACAGCCTATATGGTTAATTGTACATCTTAGCCCTTTCACTGTGAAAGGAAGAAAGAATATCGTGGTGGTATGATAGAGTCACACACAAAACATGCACTCTGCTGTAACCATTTCCCAACCCCCTTTGATCGACACACCTGAACCTTGGTGTCAAATGTGACAATAGTGCCGGGAGTGAGACAGACAGCCAACTCCGTCTCTCCACCCACGGCCACCACCCCTTCCTCTGGCAAGATGGACAGCCCAGGCAACGGGCTGGGGTCTAGAACCTAAGGGGAACGACATTGTCAAGACCTTGTTACAGACTTGCACAGAATCTGTTAAATACACAGAATCAGTTCGTGGGATATTGCATCACCAGCATATGTGCAGCCACTGTAAAAATATTACATAGGGCAAGTGCAAGTAATATTCTTACTCGGTATGTGATAAGCACTCATTAACAGAACTGGCCAAACATGCCAAAACAGGATCACAGAGCTTGGGCAATTGTTGCCAGCGGTTCTGGCTGCCTTCTCGCTCGTCTGTGGTTTACTCCGCCTCTGAGAGTGAATGAAAATTGTGCGTGTTACAAATACTAAATTTGATAAAGTCTTAATCACTCGTGATTTATCCACCCAGCGGTTTTATGAAGGGTCACCATTTTACATTGCAAATCAATGAAAGGGCAATTATGTTGCGTCTCGGTTTTGCCTTCTTATTTATATGGATTCTCATTTATTCGTGATCATTTGTAAAGTTGTGTCCGCTCCATTAGCCTATATGTAACATTTGCATAACATTGGCAAATGAAAGTTATTCAGTATTTCTGGACATTTGTCAGCCGAAGACATCCATAAATCACCAACAGTCGATTTTCACATACTGAAATTGACGCATATATCGTGAGTATAACAATCAATATTAACCACTTAATCGATGCATTGCTACATTGCTAATTAATACTTTTACAATCCGTTTGTCTATCCACTGCTGGATATTGGGGGTTATTTGACCATACTTCACCATGCTGGTCAGTGCAGGTTTGTGAAGGCAGAAAGCAGGGACGTGAGAGCATATAAGTGCAGTCCAACGGCTTGACAAAACGGCTGTACATGTACATAATCGTGTTTTAACGAATTGTAAACGGGTGCCCCTTGGGTGGACGAAAGATGCGATTGCACATTGTACCTGAAAGTAGGCATGCTGTTGCCCTGTGTTGCGTAAAAATACGCTCCGCACAGTTGTGATGTTCAGCGGCACAGATCCAAGCACCACCCGCTGGTCCACACACTGCACGCTCACCGCGCCAATCTGCACAATGCCACTGAGAGTATTATTACGACCAAGCATTTCCCGTCCTCTTCGAAGAACAATTGCCATGCTTGTATCATTTACATGTGCAACGTTAACTGCTCCGAGACAATGCATTAAAACTGCCACTCGTAAAGCTAATGCTGTAGTATAAATCACAGTCATATGGGACTTGTTGTTGACGACACATGCAGCGCTGCTTAACAGTAAAGCAGTATGAAAAGCCAAGGCTGAGCTAACGCAGATTCACAATAGAATCACAAGAGAATGCCATCCTATTGCACATATCATGCACGTCCTTCCCCCAAACATCCGATTTGCACGGGTGGCTATGTATGGTGCGAAATAAGGTCAACATACATACGTGGCAGAAAACCTGTTAAAATCTAACTCAAGTGAATGGAGATTTTTTTTTTTTACATGAGAATGGCCCGTAGAAGAATGGCAGTTCCAAGAGGAATTTGACTCGTAGGAAGTGCATTCGATTCCTGCATATTCAGCACTCAGTCTTAATAGAAGTAAGGGATAGGGAGATCGTACCTGTGCCAGACACTTGAGTCGAAGGGAGTTTCCGTGCTGTACGTTTACAACGAACTCTGCCTGATCGGTGGCCCTGCACGAAGGGTGCCACACCACCTCACACTCCAGCTCGCTGTTCTCCTCCACGCAGCCTGTAACACACACGAGTCACAGTTTGCCAGCAAAGCACATGGCAATTCGGGACAAATGCTTCTTCGCCTAGATCTTACCGAGTCTTGTGCCACATCACTCACATTTAAGGCCAAGCAACATTGTGCAAATCCACATGAGACTGAATTTCTAGAAAGTGTCAATACTCAGATATGGTTCGTATTCATAAGAGTCAACAATCTGGTGGGACCAACATCAAATATGTTGGTCTATAGAAGTGTAACCGTGCACAGCCTTGTGGTATGACAAGTACTGCTGCGCATTTGCGAGGGATATAACTTCACCGTCACCCTTTCCCTCGCATGCATTGTGGAAGGATTCGGCATTAAGTGCAAAGATGTGATCGCGGCGTCATCCAGCCTGAAAGCGTGACATCACTATGGCGAAGCCATCTACGATGACATCATGCGGATCAGGTTTTAACATGAATAAACGGAGAACCCAACTTCTAGACCATTCCACCAATAAAACGTACGATGAACCGTTGGCGAGATACAGAGCATGACGGACGGACACTTGTGCGTGACAAATATACATCTATAAATTGGGCTCTCACCCGGATAGGTAAGAGACAGTGTGTTGAATGGTGAGCGCAAGTAGCTGAGTGTAACTGGGTGACGTGGTCAGACCAGCAGCGGGCCGCAGGGAGAAGGGCACGCCGAGTTCGCTGGGCACAGGCTCCCAGGAGAAGGAGGCTCGCAGGTTGCGCGGGTTACACAGTCGCACCGATGAGCGGACACCCAGCTCGGAGGCCAGGCCCTCAACTGCCGCCACCTTCAGCACGGCGGGACGCAGCTCCAGCTCCAAGGGCACCACCTCTGCCAGCACCACGAGGTGCGACGAGTGGTGCTCGTTCACGCTGTACCAAAACGACCTGCCGAGTGGAATAGGCCACGTCAGACAGAGAGTAATGAGCACCTACATGACTATGTAAAAGCAGTTCTAAAGAAGTTTTCAATCCAGATTTAAAAGTGCATAGCACCAGTGGCTTCCTAATTTCGGAAAGAAGAGTGTTTCACACGGCCGCAGAAGTGCATCTGAAAGCGCGTGATGCAGTGATCATCATTGTTTGATGGCTAGTGATGCAGTGACCGTCTTTATTTGATGGCTAGCCAGCGCGTTTTCAGATGCGCTTCTGTAGCCGTGTGGAACGCCCTTCTTTCCGAAATTAGGAAGAAACTGGAGCCATGCACTTTTAAGGATGGCTGCTGTGAGGATGACTGGCGTTCACGTTATGGTTGATGCCCCTTGGAGATGTCATGCCAAGGTTAATGACTTAGCTGAACGTGCAAATATAACCCAACTTGGTGACCCCTAAAAAGCCTTGGCAGGAAGCTCTTTGTTTAACCCTCTCATGCATCTCATGCATGAATAGTTAAAATAAAATAAATGTTCAGTTGATGTATAGATGTAACCTGGGGGTGTTTATGATGGGGCAGATCAAGGCAGAAGGCAGTCAAATTTGCAGTTGTTAGCGGCATTGTATGCAACGACACTGTGACTTCCATTGTTAACGGACAGGAGGTACCTCTGAAACCTGCCAAGTTGGCTGGGCTGGAAGAGAAGAGGCAGGGAGGCGCGGGACAAGGGAGGCACCACCTGTGACAAGGGGCTGCCCTGCTGCAGCTCGGGGCACTCGGTGGACAGGCACACCAGCACGTGGTGCTCCAGCCCATTGACCACGTGCAGCCTCCTGCTTACGGCCGAGCCGACACACACCTCTCCAAAATCCAGCGGCATTGGGCCTTGGAACACGCACATACATGCACGCACGTAAATACATTATGCCTTAGTTTTCTACTTTTCACGTATAACAGTTGAAATGTGCAGTAACAACGTCACAAAACAAGCCAATGATGTGTGTTTTTGTCTGCTGTAAATTTGACAACTTTTTTCTTTATAGGCAATTTTTATATTAAATTTGTTGGTGAATGCACTTTCATAGATACTTTTTAATGGCGCTCAAAAAATACATTACAAAAAAATGTACTGGTAAAAGTTAGGAGTGATTTTTTAAAGTTGACACTTTGCATGTAGATGGTGTGGCCAGCACCATGTCCATTCACCGCTTGCCTGGCTTCCATCGTTTTGTAGAGGGCTGGAGTCATGCCAGGCCAAGGCTGTAGTTGGACCTGTTTCTATGGCATTAGGTCAGTACACTCCCATAGCTGGCCCAGCTCTTCAGGGCAAGAGAGGCAATTTACTTCACGATGAGCTTATTATGTATACAAATACAGAGGCAAATTCTTAGTCTGCTTACACTGTTTGAGCAAGATTTGTAAGCAAGCTCTTTCCTCACTCAATGCACATACTTGGCAGAAGCAGATATCTTTAGAGGGGCATTACTTCTTGCACCTATCGCTTCTGTATTGTACGAGCGAAGAAAGCTCTCACCTATGATCACTTTAAGGAGTTGCTGGGGAGACAAAATCATGCTGCAGTCATCCTTCTCTTGCAGTGTAGCTGGCACAGCATTCAGACCCTCCACATGCTGCCAGACACACATCACATTGTCACTTGTCAGCTTTTTCTCCAATTTTAGCCCGATTGCACCATCGCACATCATCCATTCTATACATTTATCATGAGCATAACAATATTTAATCGATTCAACAAATCATCATCACATTGCTTAACCCATTCCGATGTCGGGTTCAATAGTACCGATGATGTACGTGTACATAATCAGTACGTGTACGTCATCGGATTATCTTCTCATTTTGTTCACGAACGTCATCGGAACGGAACCCACCCTACAACTTTCAAACTTCTCGGAACGGCGAAAAACGATTTAATAATGACTCACAGGACGAAGAGACGCCTTCACTTCGGTGGCTGTCAGGTCTCGTGTGGTAAGCACCCGGCTGTGCCTCTGGCCTGGCTTGGTGACTCTCCTTCCATGCGCGATTACATTTCTTGCTGGGGGTTTGGGGCTGGGAGGAGACAGGCCAGAAGCCGGCTCCATGCCCAAGTCTGCAGAGTTTTCATTCCCATTGTTTTCTCTGTGCACACACACACACGTGTGGAGGGTGGTAGACCGCTGTCATGAAGCGAAAACGGAATGGCAACAATGGGTAGCTGCTACAAATACATAAAATGCAGCCTCCCCCCACCCCCCTCCCCACAATTGATTGCTCACGCCACTGCTGTCAGAATTTCATACTATTCAGTACAATACATTCAATGAATTTAAATCCAGTACAATACATACCAGGTTTTATGATTGCTCACGCCACTGCTGTCAGAATTTCATACTATTCAGTACAATACATTCAATGAATTTAAATCCAGTACAATACATACCAGGTTTTATTTATAAAACCTGACATTTACACATTGGGTATTTATATATTGTAGCTGTCTACTCTGTATTTAAAGTAAAAAAAAATGCACATGCTTTTTTACTTTAAAAAAACCAAAGTGTGTTTTAAGTTTTGAACAGGGTAAATTTGCTCAAATTAATACAAATTATTTTTGGAGTCGGTATTTGTGGTGGAGAGGCTGGGAAAAAAAAACAATAGTCGTTAACGTCGACAGGGTAACACCCAGGTAAATAGCTCCGTTTGGCTGGCTAAGAGCTCTGCGGAGTGCACCTGGTTTGCAGCTTAGAGAGGCGCTGGTTTCTCAGCTGCTGGATGAAGTGGCTGTAGCGTTCCTTGTGCTCCTGCCTTTGCTGCTCCTCTTCGTCTGTGTACGCAAAATCCGGGTCGATGTACGTGTGCCGGCCCTCGCCTGTGAATATCGTTCTAGGAAGACGAAGGATCGCACTTGCGTCAGACCCGAGCAAACGTCAAGACGGCAGTGAAACGCAAGCGGAAAAGTAATTTACAAATATTTTTCAATCCACTATTACGTTGCGTGCATTCGCATCAGGCGAGTGGGGTTTCGTTTTCATATTTTGTAGTATGGGCTTTGTAACAAGTGTAGTGCTGAATGTCATTCTGAGATACTGGTTGATATTTTGACTTTATGAATATTTAGATTAAAAGTGCAGTTCTATCAGTGCATGTATTATATTGCTAAATTATGAGGCTGTATTTAGCTGGCGAGATCTATTAACTTGAGATGTGAGGAGGTATTATAATTGATAAAATATCATACCCCGAGATAAGACTGCAAGGATGATAAATAATGTTATTTAATTATTAAGCCCTAACCTAAACGACATCAGTGCCATTTATTGAAGGGGTTGGCCAAGGATTGATTCATATATCAATCACCACTGATGTCAGCCCTGGTCGGGCTGCCGGGTTCATAGTGCAGTGTTGATACTCACCGCGCTAACCACTCCGCAACCCATATGGTGTGTTAACAGTTTCTGGGTTTCCAATGCGCCGTCACATGCCCATTGACTATTCCACGAAAGTTCGCGGCACCACAGTGGGTGGTGTAAACACTCCTAACGCACAGCATAGGCTTCGCGTGGTTTGAGCCACGCGAAGGGGCGTCACGGTGGCGAGATCTTAATTACCTCGCCAGGTATGCAGGAGGTCGTGGGTTCGATCCCGACCCTGACGCTTGTATATTTAGAATTTGTGTATTCTCCCTACACATTTAGATACATGTGTTTAAGAGTATTTGGCTGCTAGCAATGTCCACATGATAAGCTACTTCGTTGAGCAATCATTTGTGGCCAGGTCGCTTCTGAAAAAGAGCTGTAAAGCTCAGTGGGCCTTACTTGGTGAAAAAAAAAATTGTTTATAGTTTATAAGCACCGGTAGGGCTGCTTCCTGTCACTGGGCCGCACGCTGGCCGCGCGGTCGTTGGGGAAGGAGAGGAGGGCCACCCCGTCGTCGGCGCTGCGGCTGCGCATGTGCTGGTGGATGCGTGTCTTGGCCGAGCTGAGCAGCGCTGTTTGTGCCGAAGCCGTGTAACTGGAAGCCTCAGCCGCTCTGACTTCCACAAGCATGCCCGTCGCGTTGGAGATGAGCGGAGTGAGGCCTGCGAGACAAAGGTGGCGAAGTTTTTGTCAGTGCTGCATACGTACGTGCACGCTCCTTCAGTCAACCCTCTCCACACCCACCCATGCTGTGGTCTGTTGGTTGTGCTTAACCAGGGGAATATAACCTGAAGAAAATCCATTATTTTTAAAATATTTCGAGGATATACCACTCATTTTGGTTGGGGATATATAATCATAATTTAATTTTATATCTAGTTTTCAAACTGGACATGAGGTTTGTAACACCCATTTTACAGCACATGGTGTGATTTGTTAATTCCCCAGATACAAAACTGGATGACCATGCAATTAAAACATAAAACTTGCAAACCATGCAAATGGTACCAATGGCGAGCTACTCTGCGTCCTGTATATTGAGTACTGTCGCATTTCCAAAGATGCTTATTCGGCTGGTAGCGAGCCTGACCTGGGTTAAAGGTGGGGTTGGGACGGCGAGTGACCGGGATGCCCTGGCCACTCATTTGCATCGGAATCCGGTGAAAGGGTTTCAACGATAGCCCCACGGTGCCACCGCCACTTCGGGGCAGCACAGGGCCCAACAGCTCGAGTGTGGGCCGCATTCTCAGCTCCCCGACTTGCTTGGGTCGGAATGACAGCACCACGTCCTGCCCCCAATACAGCGCAGAGCGGCAGCGTTTCAGCTCACAACAAACACACAGGAAGGGGGGGGAAAAAAAAAATATATATATGTGTGTAGAACGACGACACGACCGTGGTCGCTGGTTCAATTCGAACTCCCGGTGTGGCAGATTAAACAATGGTGCAGGTTTCTTGAATCCCCTTGCCTCTGTCCACCCAGCAGAACAGGTGGGTACACACCAGTTAGGTGAGCGGCAGGTCGCATGAGGTGGAGTAAAGTATCGCGGTTACTCTCACTTATTTCAAGATGTTTGGGGCAGCGTGGATGAGTAGGTCAATATACCCTTCATAAGAGGAGTTCTCTAGAGGTCCCTCGAGTGAAGGCTCTTCTACTAGTAGTGGCATGAGCAAGCAATTGTAGGACTGCACCTTTACCACCTTTTAAATAGAGGCCTAGAGCATGCTCATGATGGGTCTGTCTTGGCTGAGGATTGCACCTGCATCTTTACCATATATACTTCATATGACAGTGATGCTTGAAGCGCAGAATTTACCTCCACCTTTTATGTAAAATCGTGCCATGTGCCCTGGCCGCATTCCTTGCCAAATTCACATTGAGTACCTGTGTCTGGCCAGGCGGTATCTTGCCCTCGGCCGGAATGGCCTGGATGTGGGCAACTCGAGGGATGCGGTAGTGCAGCGGCAGCACGGTCGACTCGTTGCGTAGGGTGCAGAGCATCTCTACGCGTGCGCCCGGTGCACACGCCCCGAGGTCGAACACCAGGGGAGACGGAACCGTGCTCAGTAGCAGAGGCTGAGCCGTGGCCGTCACGGCCAGCTCCACTCCCACCAAGCCTGGGGAGGAGGAGGGTTCACACAGCCAGAAGCTTCCCTTTCACGAATGAAGTTACAGATGTGCTTCTGTGGCCGTCTGCAGCGCTTTTACTTCCGATATTAGGAATCCACTGGAGCTAGGCACTTATAAATCTCAATTGAAAAGGAATTCGATTGGAACTGCGTTTTGTGTTTAGTTTGTTGTCCTTCCCCCGCACCTCCGATTAGCACGGTTGGCTACATATGGTGTAAAGAAGTTCAACATACATACAGATAAATCAACACATTCGTCAATACTATGCCCTAAAGAGTAAAATTATACTGGTAGGAAGCTCGTGGTTACACCACTAGCCCACAGGGGATTATTGTGTCCGTCCGTCCGTCGTGCATCCAAAAATGGGAGGGGTGGGGCTGGGTGGAGAGGAGAGGGTGGGGAGGGGCTGGGTGGGGAGGGGCTGGGTGGGGAGGGGAGGGTGGGGAGGGGCTGGGTGGGGAGGGTGGGGCTGGGTGGGGAGGGTGGGGCTGGGTGGGGGGTGGGAGGGGTGGGACTGGGTGGGGAGGGGCTGGGTGGGGGGTGGGAGGGGTGGGGCTGGGAGGGGAGGGGCTGGTCACCCCGTGGTGCCCTTATAAAACTCAACGTTTAACCTACTCACGCCGGCTTGTGCCCGTCCTCACAGTCGGGCATATTTGCGGAATACACCACGTGGTGCCGCCGTTGACCCTGGCCATTGACCGAGCAACCCAACGTTCCTACCAGCTCCCTCCGCAGGAATGTGTTATTTGTTTATTTTATATATATTATTATTATTTTATTAATTTGTACCTATCTACGTGACTTTACCGAAAGACCCAAAGAATAGGAAAATTATATGTTTGGGGGAAAGGCCCTTTGTTATTACAGAGATTCATCTCTCAATTGATGTGTTGAGGTTTTGTTATACGTGCTTGTACACCGCTCCCAATATAAATATCACCAACATTTTTTGTTAAATAATACTGAAAGATTATGAATGGTCTCAACCATACTCTATTCGATAATTATGCAACAACAGAATGCTACTTATTTGGAGATTGATGCTATGACCATATCAGAAGAGTTGACTAGCACAGATAAAAGCGTGCATTTTAATGTAGGCTATCACACAAAATAAAACGACCTTTTCTTGCGACACCCCTTAAAAGTGACCTCTGGTAACGAATGGCTCCACCCGAAAAATGTGTCTAAATCGGTACAAAGAAAACCTTTCAACTATCTGCACAGCTGAAGACGGCACAATTTGGTGTTTGCAACAAGAAATATTCCTAAGGAATATCGGGTGAAGGATTGTGATCGCACGTACAGGTCGTTTCACAACAGAAAATGGCTAAACAATGTCAACAGTATTAACACATCCATAACAACACCTTTGCCGTATTGACTGTGAGAATAATTGACGATCATATGAAACTGACGAAGTATCGACGACCATCACCTGTACCACGTGGCTGCCGGGGTTGCCCTGGAGGAATGACAGAGCTGTTTTGGCTGCCGACGATCTCAAAGTGGATAAAGAGAGCATAGTTATGTCCTGGAGGCGGTCGATCCATGTGGTTCCAGCCAGTGCGATCTCTGCAGTGATATCCAACAGAATACTCCGTGAGTTCACTCTCATTGCTTGCAATGTACGTTCCTCACAATGTGATGAGTGTGGCAACTGAACTGTGGCTTTGACCCACCGAGTGTGGCGTGGACTGAAGGTGAGCGTGAGAGGTATTTCCTCGTGCGGAGGCAGAGTCCCCTGACTTGGGAAGCAACGCAGCACTCCCTGTAGCTCGTGCCTGGGAGCTGAAGCATCTAACACATTCACACTCTGCCTCGCAGTACACACGCACACATACAATCATAAAACACAGTAGCCACAAGTAACATTTTACTCACATTGTTTCCTCTTTCCTCCAGTTTGATTTCAATTTTGCTACCAGCGTGTATGTGGAAATTGTTTTGGACGGTATGTAGCCAACTGTGCTATTCGGAGGTGCGGGAAATATATCATATCATGAGACGAAGTAGAGTATGCATGATGAACTCTTGCAGGAAAATGTGTCAACCCATTGTTAGATTAGGGCCGTGGAAGTTGATAGTACAACACTATTTCTGACACCCCTTCAAAGTGACCTCTGATCTACATTCGTGCCACTGCAATTCCCAAGCACTGCTCCAGAGACATTTTCATCAAATGGCATTCAAATCTCAATGAAAAATTTGCCTCATTCAGTGAAAGCTGAAATTTAATGAGATGGGGATTTTGTATTAATGGTAACATGCCCGAGAACCATCAGTCCACTATACTTAAGAACTCAGTTTAATAATCAGTGTTTATACAGATTAAAATTGCGAATCTAAGTGCTGCAGGTTCAGTGTTCTGATGCCTTAGTCATATGGTCAGTTCTTCCATAGTTTGTATTGTTACACAAATTACTAATTGTGCCAAACAGCCTAAATCAACAAGAGCTACATGTCTCATTACAAAATGATCCAGATGTGAAATCACAGGTTTTTGCCATACATCCAGAACACTACACTCATTTCATGTGTGCAAATGAGTGATTCACTCCAGATAATTCCCCAAATTTGGAGAGAAAAAAACGAAGTGCAATTCTCATATTTCCACAATGGCTTTTAGTTGTCTACTTTTGTGAGACCAGTAAATACAATAACTTGACCATTACCATTTATCAAAATATTTAGTTCCTCTATGAAATTGTATCCCTCAGCATCCTGCTCTCCCTAACTTTCCCACTTGACCTTAACAACAACAAAAACCCCTCAGAGTTTCCTACGTTATAATAATAATGCAGATTGACTTGTTCGGAGATGCAGTCATATTTAGGCATTTTATACACGAACATTTGTATTGCATTGTGTTAAACACAAGTACCCCTTTTATGTTAGATATCCACCTGAACTTACAATCAATAAATAAAGCCAGGCTAGATAATTATGCTGACCAAAAGATGAACCCCAAACGTCAAACCACCAAGCCACCACAACACATTTATTTCCAAAGTGTTCCATCACAAATTTCATTTACGTGGCGTAAGGAAACCCCGATCCCACCTTTTCTTCTCCGGCCGTGTCCTCCTGCAGTACTGCCACCCAGCTGAGGGGCTCGGGCCCAGGGTTGCGAAGGATAGCCTGGCCCTGCCTGCTTGTGTTGTAATAGGCCGCCCCCAGTTTCAAGCATCGCAGCTGCTCGTCCCCAGAGGGAGACAGAACCTCCAAACGCGGCTGCACCACCTCTGCCCTCAGCTGTACCTCCTGTGCTTCCTCACGGCCATCCAGCCGTACCCTGAAAACCACGGCGCGTTCGGTTATTTTTACACGCGCCTTACGCATGAAACAACCTCAATTCTACACCAGAGAGCTAAAGGGCAAATAGAGCCACGGTGTGCTTCATCTGTCAGTCCCGAAAGAGGAGGCTTTAGGCAATGGAATATGTGCACATGATGGTAGTTGTGCTTACATTTTAGATCAGAATCTTTATTTATCCTGGAGAAATCCGATGAGCTATCAAGCTCTTTTTCACTGATGTCCAGTAGGGGTGGGTCAGAAAGTTACAACAAGAGATAATAAAGCATTGTCTGATCTCGCAGTTAAAATAATTGCCCATTTATTTTTAAACAAAACAAAAAAACCATTTTATATATGTTTCGTCCATCTGCCAGTTTTCTTTGTAAACTTTCAAACGTTTAATGTATCATACGGTACTGTATAATAATGCATGGGTTGGAGCAGTGACACAGTGATTAGTGCACTGCGCTCTGAACCTGGTGACCTTAGTTTAGGGGTGGGCAAATTTTTTGACTCGCGGGCCACAATGGGTTCTAAAATTTGACAGAGGGGCCGGGCCAGGAACAGATGGATGGAGTGTTTGTGTGAACTAATATAAATGACGTGTAAAAATCATTACATGAAAGGATTTGGCCTTTAACAGGTAGCAAAGCATTTATTTGCAAGGCAATTTAACAAATTGCACGAACATGAACGATACAAAACATGTCGTAACTCCCGGTCAAAGTGCGCCAACTAATGGGGAAATGGGGGCATTACAGGAGAAAGGTAAAATTTTATTTAATAATAATATTTGTACAAGTTCGGCGGGCCGGATTAAAAAGCCCAACGGACCGTATACCCCCCGGGGGCCGTACTTTGCCCATGTCTGCCTTAGTTCAACGTCTGGCCACGGTCCAACATCAGTGGCGAGTGATATATGAACAAGTCGAGTGCTGCGTCGTCACTGGCCGAAACGCACACGGCTTATGACGACACCACAAACAATTTTAAATGAAACAATAAAATAATAAAAAATATATTACGTGACTTTACCGAAAGGACCAAGAATATGAATCCCTGCAGTCACGAAAGCTTTAAATCAAAATTTAATTTTAAATGAGTTCGCATCTACCAAAGTGGCCTGAAGAACCAATTTCAGAGTCTCCTGCCACAATATTTCAGCCCACTGGATCTGCATGGAAATGTGCCCCCGTGTTTCTGTGGTCTTACTCACAGTGCGGTTTGAAGGACGTCCCCTGGGCTGCTTGCACAGAACTCCACCTGCACGGGCTGCATGCTTTTTGGGGGTACCATGCCACTACTTGGCCGGAAACTAAACATAACTTCCCCTTCACAGCTGAAATGGAATTCGCCTGTAAGCAAAAACACACCAGAAATCAACAGATAAAAAAAGGCGCTCTGTACTATTGGGTTATATTAACATAGTGCATACTATTCATAATAAAGGTTTTTGGGTTAGATCGCGTTTATTTATAAATGTGTCGTAACCCTCCACCACCCGACACGGCCAATCAGCATAAAAAGTGTCACGTTGACAAAAGACAAATAATTCACTACTTTAGCCCACCGGTGTGTTGAAGAGTGAATCCACATTTACAGTTTGAGTACGACGTTTCGCTGGTAAATACATCCAGCATCATCGGGCAATTGCTGGATGTATTTACCAGCGAAACGTCGTACTCAAACTGTAAATGTGGATTAACTCTTCAACACACCGGTGGGCTGAAGTAGTGAATTATTTGTCTTTTGTCAACATGACACTTTTTTGCTGATTGGCCGTGTCGGGTGGTGGAGGGTTACGACACATTTATAAATAAACGCGATCTAACCCAAAAACCTTTATTATGGATAATATTGGTCGCGAAAGCCTACGTGTTATAGTGCATACTGATGTGCTGTGCATATTTATCTGAAAGCACATCGGACAGGTTGTCCAGTAAGGGTGTAATGACTGCACCCCTCGCTGACAAATTCAATTAATTATAGTGATTGAAGAATGAATTATTGTGTTGTATTGTGGTGAATGGAGTGGCCTCTATTGTCTGCGGGATTCATGTGAAGCCCATACATACATGACATGCACGTACATTTAAAAAAAATATTTTAAGTGGATCAATGCACGCGTCTTAAGCTCAACGATCGTTATTCATACTCTTTGGTTCTTTCGGTAAAGTCACGTAGGTAGAAAAATAATAGACCACGACAGCTTTTCCTTGCTGTGGTTGTCCCACCTGATGAAAACTGCTTGTGTTGCGATTGAAACGTCGTGATTTGTTATTTTTATACCTACAGTGAGGGAAAAAAGTATTTGATCCCCTGCTGATTTTGTACGTTTGCCCACTGACAAAGAAATGATCAGTCTATAATTTTAATGGTAGGTTTATTTGAACAGTGAGAGACAGAATAAGAACAAAAAAATCCAGAAAAACGCATGTCAAAAAATGTTATAAATTGATTTGCATTTTAATGAGGGAAATAAGTATTTGACCCCTCTGCAAAACATGACTTAGTACTTGGTGGCAAAATCCTTGTTGGCAATCACAGAGGTCAGACGTTTCTTGTAGTTGGCCACCAGGTTTGCACACATCTCAGGAGGAATTTTGTCCCACTCCTCTTTGCAGATCTTCTCCAAGTCATTAAGGTTTCGAGGCTGACGTTTGGCAACTCGAACCTTCAGCTCCCTCCACAGATTTTCTATGGGATTAAGGTCTGGAGACTGGCTAAGCCACTCCAGGACCTTAATGTGCTTCTTCTTGAGCCACTCCTTTGTTGCCTTGGCCGTGTGTTTTGGGTCATTGTCATGCTGGAATACCCATCCATGACCCATTTCCAATGCCCTGGCTGAGGGAAGGAGGTTCTCACCCAAGCTTTGACGGTACATGGCCCCGTCCATCGTCCCTTTGATGTGGTGAAATTGTCCTGTCCCCTTAGCAGAAAAACACCCTCAAAGCATAATGTCTCCACCTCCATGTTTGACGGTGGGGATGGTGTTCTTGGGGTCATAGGCAGCATTCCTCCTCCTCCAAACACGGCGAGTTGAGTTGATGCCAAAGAGCTCAATTTTGATCTCATCTGACCACAACACTTTCACCCAGTTGTCCTTTGAATCATTCAGATGTTCATTGGCAAACTTCAGACGGGCATGTATATGTGCTTTCTTGAGCAGGGGGACCTTGCGGGTGCTGCAGGATTTCAGTCCTTCACGGCGTAGTGTGTTACCAATTGTTTTCTTGGTGACTATGGTCCCAGCTGCCTTGAGACCATTGACAAGATCCTCCCGTGTAGTTCTGGGCTGATTCCTCACCGTTCTCATGATCATTGCAACTCCACGAGGTGAGATCTTGCATGGAGCCCCAGGCAGAGGGAGATTGACAGTTCTTTTGTGTTTCTTCCATTTGCGAATAATCGCATCAACTGTTGTCACCTTCTCATCAAGCTGCTTGGCAATGGTCTTGTAGCCCATTCCAGCCTTGTGTAGGTCTACAATCTTGTCCCTGACATCCTTGGAGAGCTCTTTGGTCTTGGCCATGGTGGAGAGTTTGGAATTTGATTGATTTATTGCTTCTGTGGACAGGTGTCTTTTTTACAGGTAACAAGCTGAGATTAGGAGCACTCCCTTTAAGAGTGTGCTCCTAATCTCAGCTCGTTACCTGTGTCAAAGACACCTGGGAGCCAGAAATCTTTCTGATTGAGAGGGGGTCAAATACTTATTTCCCTCATTAAAATGCAAATCAATTTATAACATTTTTGACATGCGTTTTTCTAGATTTTGTTGTTGTTATTATGTATCTCACTGTTCAAATAAACCTACCATTAAAATTATAGACTGATCATTTCTTTGTCAGTGGGCAAACGTACAAAATCAGCAGGGGATCAAATACTTTTTTCCCTCACTGTACATGACTTTACCGAAATAACCAAAGAGTATGGATTCCTGCAGTCACGAAAGCTTCAAATCAAGATTGATCGATATTCGATACGCGTACATTTATCCAACATAATTTCCGGGTGCATAAGAAGCTTAAAGAAGTTGGAGCGAAAAGTCATTGTACGTTCGTGTTAAAGTCATTAATCAAAATTTTGTCAATTGGCAGAGGGTTAATGACACGAATGTTGGCATAAACTACGACATGGCCTAACTTAAAAAACAAACATAGATCATAGTAGTGGCAATGAAAACCAAAGCTTTAAGTGAATATATGCATTGCGTTTTTACGATCCAGTGAATTCTTAAGTTTCTGTAAGTTTTTTGTTACAGTCTTCGTGATTTTCCGTAAATGTCTAAGCAAGCTGTATTTGGTCAAATAAAATATCAAAGACAATGTGACATCGTCTTTGGTTCTTTCGGTGACATGATTTATAAAAAATACATCTCAGCTAAAAGTCTAAACTTGAACATTATCCACCATTAAAATGTAAATAGAATAAAACAATACATCTATGCAGAACATGAGCATTAGTCTCAAAGTTCTTTCCCTTGGTTAAATACGTGAAATAAAGTATCTGTGATGATCTTTGTAGACATAGTACATATAGTAATGTATTGATTAACATCTCATCCTCACGTTCGTATCCAGAGATTCTTAGCACCTCCTGCTCCTTCGGTTACTCAGCCAACGCAATGAATGGTGGATAATCGAATTAATGATTACATTTGCAAATTACATGCTCATGTTACATTTAGGATAATTTAATACGCAAAATGAGCATCGGCACTGATGGTATTGTGAACTACAATACTTTGCTTGAACTCAAATATCTTGCTGATCTCGTTAAGGAGCATAAACCATCACGCAAACTCCAGCCATCCTCGAAGCGGCTTTTGGAAAATCCTCGAACAAAGACGGTTACTGCATTGTGCGCTTTCAGATGCGCTTCTGCAGCTGTCTGGAACACTTCCTTCCAATATTAGGAAGCCACTGGAGCTATGCACTTTTAAATCTAAATTTAAAATTAATTTATTGAGAACTGCTTTTTGTGTTTAATTTGTTGTCCTTCCCCGCACCTCTGATTAGCACGGTTGGCTGCTTACGGTGGTAAAGAAGTTAAACATACATACAATGTCCTACCTGGAGCAGAACCATGGTTGACCACTGTGATGTTCTGCTGCAGCATGGCACCATTGGCCAGAACGCACCCAAAGTCCACTTCTTTCTGTACATCTAAGCTACAAGCTGGAGAAAACCTGCCATTGCGAGACGGAGAATCACAAACATGACATAACAATTAGATATTTTATAATTCACCCCAATCGTGATGTGATGAATTGTCACAATTCTGGATCATGATTAAATTAATTTCACATATTCTTTCTTGTATTGTTTTTCACTGCTTATCATTTGTGGCCTCATTTGGTATTTTGTTTATACACTTAGTCTGAATGTATCATCATTCTATGTACACATAACTAGCATATAATTTGCATCATGTGATAGATATATCATGGATGTAAGAATAGATTTTAACGGATGAATATATGTTCTTCCGACAAATGTATTTTTACTAACAACTTGGGCAACATTGTGGTCGCGTGTTATTTCCACGAATGTCAGAACTTGCCCAATGAGTGGGACCTCAATTGAGTCTCCATCAACCAGCAGCAGGAGACGATCGCGTACAGATCCCTTCTGCTCCATGTAAAACTCTACGGTGGCCGCAATGGACAGACCAGGAGCCAAATGTTGTTCTTGCAGAGGAACTCCGTGCAGCTTAAATGCCTAAGGCAGATGTTTGGGCGACACAGACAGAGGGAAAACAAGAGTTTTAGTAGACAGCTGCTGTGATGCCACGGCCTCAAAGCCATTCTGCAAGCGCCACGACCTCTCCCCCCCCCCCACGTCCCCCACACTCAGTACAAAGACAAAGATCCCCCGTGTAGCCTTAACAGATTGTAGGGGCAAGTGCTGTTAGCGAGCAGCACCTATGAAGGCCGGCACGGCACACGAGGGGGTGGGTGGCCAACACCACGCCCGGCCGCCTTTGTCTCCCCAGTGGCGACGTTTTACACATCACACTCAGTACACACACGCGCACACACGTAGTGTCCTGGCGTGGGATTGCTTGGCACAACGGGTTTTAATCCGAAGGGTCCCTATGAGGAAAGTCCCACGGTTTCCCGGTGCCAGGGGACGGGCCGACCCTCCCAGGACAAGTTACATCGCGGTGCCCCTGAGTTGGCTTAATAGTCAGGGACGTGTGGCCAGGGGAGGCAGGGGAGGCAGGGGAGGCAGGGGAGGCAGAGCCTCACTTGTCATGCTCCAATGAAAATAGCTGTTACGAAAAGTAAAACAAAAAAGAATAATCAAATAAAATAAAAATTCTAATTTTTCCACTGATCTGTGTTATTAATGCCATTTCTGTACAATTCCAATCATTGTTATGGTCAAAATCGCCAAATTCGCGGAGCTCCGCTGCAAATACAGGGGTTTGATGAGAGGTGAGGCAGCGACGAGCTCAGCCTCCCCTCTGATTGCGCAACCCCTCAGTAACTGGATGGAGCGCGGGCAATAAGCGCGTGCCTGTTACTATCTCTCTGTGCGTCACCAATGCGATGTTTGTAGACCCCTTCATTTCACGTCCTCGCCTTCCATACTCCAGGCAACTTATTTCACGTGTGTGTCTCAACTAAATAGTGTATGGGCGCAACAAAAGGTTACCGGTCTCCAGACGCGACGGCTGTGCAGCTTAACTTTAAGAGATTGTGGTTTGCGCCGGGAACAAACGTGAGCACAGAGATGTGGCGTCTGCGATTTCTGTGTGGAGCAACCGCGTGTAGGCAAAGCTGAATCTCCCGGGGTTAGCGGTGGGGGAACGCGCGGGGTTGGTGACCGTGGGATCACCACCACGTTTGCACGAGGCAATTGCGCGGATGCTGAGCGGGCGTTAAGAGTTCATCGCTCGCCGGTGATAGCGCGGTCAGCGGCCCCAATGTTAGCGGCAGCTGCGGTGTCCACGGGCGTGTGGTTTGGGGCCGTCCATAAATGACGTCGCGCGATTTTGGACGATTTTTGACCCTCACCCCCCCTCCTCCTCGTCACACGGCGTCACAAAAAGTCAGACCCCCCCCCCTCAAATATGACGTCACAAAGCTCTGCCCCCCCCCAAAAAAATATAAAACATGCTTCAAATCGATTTAAACTATTGTCATTGTAGTGCGTATTTAATGTGGCGCTGCACTCTGATGTTGTAGGAGAAAACATTTATTAAAAAAAGTATATTTAATTAAATAGAACGTATTCTTGGTTATTTCGGTAAAGTCACGCATTGTTTCCCTTCTATGTGACTCTACCCAAAGAACCAAGAATATGAATCCCTGCAGTCACGAAAGCTTCAAATCAAATTTTAAATAGAACGTGTTGTCTATATTTATTTAAAGTTGCGCATTTTTACGTGACGTGACATTTCTCAACCCCCCCCCCCCATCCTCGTCACACATCGTCACAAATGTCTGACCCCCCCCCCCCAGGTGCGTGACGTCATTTATGGACGGCCCCTTTAAACCAGTGCGGCTCTGAGGCCAGCGGGCACGAGCGTGTCTCTCAGAGAGGGCCCGACGGGAGCCAACCGGCGCGGCTGGAGGTGGGAGCGGAACGGGCGGATGTCGCGCCCCACACTTTCATTTAAAAATAAAAACGAAATAAGGGAATGTATTGCGGTGTCATTAATATTGTACTTCCGATGTGGGTGACAAGTGGATGAACCGTGGTGACGTTTAGCAAATGATTTGCATTTAGCTAGTTGCATTTTACAAATGAACGGCCGCAATCGGGCATAACTGAGACGCCTGGCCGTTTAAAGGTGAGATATTTGGGAGGCTTATCATGGATAGCGTAACAAGAGAGTCGTCAGAGCAAGATACCAACACCACGCGCTAGAGCCTCAGCAGCAGACGAGGCCAGAGTGTATCCGATGAATGAGATAACGTATTGGGGAGATGAATAGAGAATAAAGAACTGATTTTTTTATCCTTCCCAATGCAGAGTAATCATGGAATACAGTACAGGAGGACTCCTATCTGCGGCGATGTATGTGTAAATAGCAGTGCAATGTGATAGGGGAGAGCGGTAGTGTATCAGTTAGCACACTGCGCTACGAACCCGGCAACCTGAGTTCGATTCCTGCTCACGGTCCACACCAGTGACGATTATCTGAACCGGTCCTGGGAGTCCTCTAGGTCGATTCAGCCTCAAATGAGTACCTGGTGCGGTGTGTAAACATCGCCACTAGGGAGGCAAAGGCGACCGGGCGTGGTGTTGGCCACCCACCCACTTGTGTGCCGTGCCGGCCTTCATAGGTGCTCACTAACAGCACTTGCCCCAACAGTCCGTTTTAGGCTATACGGGGGATCGTTGCAATGTGACAGATACGTGTAGTGTGTAAGTCTACATGTGTACTGGTGTAAAGTATCATATACACGTGTGATGTTGTAGACTCGTAGTGGTGTAACGCATGAGTGTTGGTTGTGTTATACACAGTGGAGTAATGTGTTATGTTATTGTGTAGACTTACGTCTTGTATATACTATAGTGGTTCATTGTTGTCATGTGCATGTGTAGTGCCTGCAGGGCAGGTTCTTGGGTGGGCCCTGCACTACCAAATGTATATTTGGCCCATCCAAGTTCGCTCACCTTATGCTGGCCCAAACAACAGCTCTCCTGCCCCCCTTTTCGGAATCAAAATATGTATTTATTTATACTGGAGATGAGCAGGCCTAGGTACGTGTATTGTATTATTTAATAGAATAACAATTTATTTTTTTCTGATATAGAGCCCTATACACCGCAGCATAGCAGAACTTCACACCACATCTCAAACGTGTTTTAAAGGGGACCCCCAGTGGCAGCTGTCCCTGTGGGCACGAGGTGACAAAGCAACTGGCTTGCAAAGGGGCATTAGACCTGCCAGTAGGGGACGACAATTACTATGTAAAATCCCAATTGAGTTTAACACGTATGCTTTTGCGACCAATATCCATAATACGCATTTTTTTGGGGTTAGATCGCGTAAATATATAAATGTGTCGTTAAACCGGCCACCACCCGATACGGCTAATTAGTAAGGTTTGTCACGTAAGCAGAACGTGCCAATTCGTTACTAGTACAGCCCACCGGTGGGCTAGAGAGCCAAGCCACAATTTTGTGAATCCCAATTGAGTAGTTGTTCACGGATATTTTTTTTTACTTGGCAAATTAGGACCACGAAGACGACACACTATGGCCTGCTCTTGTGCATAACAGCACGGGGATATTTAACGTAATTTTACGACTCATGATACATCCGCAGTATTAACCAGGGCGGCTGCTGGAAATTCGAACCGTGAACCTCTGCAACGAGTGGCGAAGGCGCGACCACGAGGCCACCTCCCCTCCTCCTCCCCCCCAGAATATCTATGCCGGTGCCATGCAATGCACACGGCATGCAGTGGTGCACAGCAGCGTCATGTGTGCATTGTGCATACTGTAGCAATGTTGCAGTGAAAGCACACGTGTGTGTGTGTGTGCGTGCCACGTGGGCACGCGTGTGTGTGTGTGCGTGCCACGTGGGCACGCGTGTGTGTGTGGCGTCCCAGCCGCGTGTGTGTGTGTGCATGCCACGTGGGCACGTGTGTGGCGTTACAGCCGCGTGTGTGTGTGTGCGTGCCACGTGGACACGCGTGTGTGTGGCGTCACAGCCGCGTGTGTCTCTCTCACGCCGGAGCGAGGGGCGCACACGCGAACCCGGCGGCTCCTGTCCCCCGTGTTCCTCGCCGTCACCACGGCCGAGAGGCGGCGGCCGGGGGTGGCGTCCGCGAACTCCACCACGCGAGGTGACACCAGCAGCACCGACTCAGCCATTGGGCTCTCCCAGAGCCCTAGGCCGCCTCCTTCCTTACGATTCACGGGGTTCCTTTAGGCGCCGAGCGCTCCCAGGTCGATGTCCAGGTTAGCCCCAAGTTCAGAGGACCTCAGGTCCAGATCTTGTGTGTCCCACCTCGTTGAGTGTCGGCCGATTGCCCCCTTGGTCTCGTTTCACTGATAGTTCGCTGAACAGGTGACCGATCCCACAGGGTTTTACACATACAGGCTCTTCATGTAACCCATTCCCCTTGTCTTCTGAAATCCCTTGTGTGCCTCGTCTCCTCTTCAGCAGAAGAGGTATTTTATGAGTTTCCTTGATCCCAATGTCAAATCCTTTGTCTCCAAGCTTCGCTGCCTCTTTGGTTCCCCCCCAAGTCCCTCGCCTACCAACCACCCAGATCTCTCTGTCACTCGGTCCCAGTTCCAAATAGAGGTCCCACTCTCTCAGTCTCCTTGTCCCTCTGTCTTCCGATGTGTCCTCATTTCCTCATTTTCTTTTTCTCAGTCTCCTTGTAACTCTGTATCTCTCTCCTTGTCACTGCGTCTCTATCCCCCTGACACTCGCCTCTTCACTCTCCAAGGCTATGTGTTTCTGTCTCCTGGTAACTCTGTCTCCTTGTCTCCCCGACTCTCTGTCTGCTCGTCCCTGTGTCTCCTCGTCTCCCCGTCTCTATCCCTCTCGGTCTCCTTTGTCTGTCTCCTTGTCTCTGTGTCTCCACCCCTCTGTTTCGTTGTCCCTGTGTTTCTGTCTCCTTGTCCCTGTGTCTCTACCCCCCTGTCTCACCTATTGCTGCCGCTGTGTCTCTATCTCTTTGTCCCTGTGTCTCCACCCCTCTGTCTCTGTCCCTGTGTCTCCACCTCTCTGTCTCCTGGTCCCTCTGTCTCCACCCCTCTGTCTCTGTCCCTGTGTCTCCACCCCCTGTCTTTGTCCCTGTGTCTCCACCCCCTGTCTCTGTCTCCTGGTCCCTGTGTCTTCACCCCCTGTCTCGTTGTCCCTGTGTCTTCACCCCCTGTCTCGTTGTCCCTGTCTTCACCCCCTGTCTCTGTCCCTGTGTCTTCACCCCCTGTCTCTTTGTCCCTGTGTCTTCACCCCCTGTCTCTGTCCCTGTGTCTCCACCCCTCTGTCTCTCTGCGTCTCTGCTGCTGCTGTCGCTGAGTGCGCGTCCCGTTGCTAGGCAACCGAGAGTAAACAACAGCTGATCCTCGCGCGGCGCTTGGCTCCGCGTTCGCCGCCGCACGATTCGCCGCCACGTGCTCGCTGCGCACCGAATTCATTCTGAATATTTACTCGTGATTGGAGGAACCCGATGAGCTGTAAAGCTCTTTTCCACAGATGTGTCTAGTAAGGGGGGGGGGCAGGTCAGAACGTCACAACAACATATAGTCACGCAAAAAAACACGGCAGGAGTGCAAATTATAGGCAAGGTAATCAAATCACTTAAAAATATGGGGCCGTCCATAAATGATGTCACGCGATTTTGGACGATTTTTTACCCCCCCCCCCCGTCACACGGCGTCACAAAAAGTCAGACCCCTCCTCAAATATGACGTCACAAAGCTCTGCCCCCCCCCCCCCACCAAAACCATATTTCCATTTTGAAAATAAAACATGCTTCAAATCGCTTTAAACTATTGTCATTGTAGTGCGTATTTAATGTGGCGCTGCGCTCTGATGTTCTAGGAGAGAACATTTATTAAAAAGTATAATTAATTAAGTAGAACGTGTTGTCTATATTTATTTAAAGTTGCGCATTTTGATGTGACGTCACATTTCTCACCCGCCCGTCACACATCGTGCGTGACGTCATTTATGGACGGTCCCTATATACAAATACAACATTTTGTTTTAAATCTTACTAAGGCCCACTGAACCATGAGATTATTTTTCAGAAGCGACGTGACCACAAATTATAGCTCACCGACAGTTAATTACCGGTAACCACATAAAACCGGTAAAAAAACGGTTAACGGTTCTCCGTACACATAGATAAGTATCCGTTAATAAACGTAGCGGTTTTACCTTTTTTTTTTTTAAAGTGTTAACTGAGAAGCGAAGGGAGCTGTCGTGGCATAATAGTTACCTCGCTGGACTTGTACTAATCCAGAGGGCACTGGGTTCGACTCCACCTCCCGGTTCGGCAGTTGTAACAATTAATGTTTTATTTCCCAAAAGTCGGCGCGTTCATGGATAATATTCAACTGGACGCGGTTACTGCTTTCCAACCCGTATCGTTTAACATCACTCCTCCTCACACCCCATAGCTGTCAACCCCTCATCAGTGCCTCCCTTATTAGATAGACCAACTCAGACCCTATTGATCACCTCATGTCCTTATAATTCTCAAAGTTCATCCTGCAAAGTCCCATCACAAGGGAGAAACACAAATATTATTATTTTTGTCCGTATTGAAACGGCTGTACGCCGTATGAACCTGAAAACTCAATTTCCCTGTACAAGAATACGGGTAAACCGTATGGGTTGACAGGTATTCACCCCATTATTTACGTACACAGCTTTCAAGGATTGAGTGATGAATGACACGGTAGTCACGGGCTTGGCTGATGTTTTATCAGTGAAGAACGAGGCACGAGGGTTATCATAAAAGACTCACCCAGACCACTTCTGTCCTCTAAGTGGCCATGAAGCCAAATCAATACAAAATTTAGTTGGTCGTTAACTCTGCCGTGGAACCGAAACATCCAACAGGCTGACGTTTCAACCCTTCTGCACTGAATGCATAATAATGCGGCTCAGGCCTCAAATCCTGGCCAGAGGAAGACTCAGCCCATCCAACTTTCCAAGGTTGATACAAATTTTGTTTCAAAAATTGGGAAGTCATTGACTTTGGGCCCAGCCATAACAAAGGATGCACATCAGTAGCTCAGGACTGCCAACTTAGGGTTTGCCAACCGTACAAATTTAGTATGGACAGGACACATTTTAGATATATCAACTTAGCACTACTAAGCAAACATGCAAAGTTAGGCCAACTTTGGCATATACTGTATTTGGAATCGTTGGACCAGCATTGGCCCGTTTCATGTTTACTGGGTCTTCCCCAGCGTATGTAACTCAGAAGTACAACACTTTTGCACATTAACCTTTGTCCAAAGTTTGTTAGATTCAAAGTCTGCACAGAAATAAGCACTGTCCAGTGCTACTGCAATGCCAGGATACGAGCTGGCGCCGTCTGGTTTGCAGTGTTTAACATTACAGCATGACAGCATCCGAAAGTGAGAGATAATGGATTTACATATACCTATGCAATACACATAACTTATCACACAAACGCTACAATCAACCACTCACTTCCAGGATTACCGAGATAAGTTGCATCGTTTAATGGGCACAGAACAATTTCGGCAAACAATGACCTTATATATATTTTCAACAAACACCGTACTGTAAAAATTATGTATTGTATTAAATGCTTGACAGCTCGTCATATTAAACTTGGCGTAAAAATCAAGGTTTACATTACACAGATGTTTTTTGTTTCTTCGTACAAAATGTGAATGAGGCCAACATTGCCTGGATTTTACGTAAATTGAAAGCACCGCTCAAAATTGTCTTGCTGTTCATTAGCAATTGGATAGCAAATAAAGCACAAGGAATTTGTTTTTAACTGTACAATTAAGCAGAATTTTCCGCAATGCTCATTACACTCCACAATTACCAAAACTACCATCTTGCTAAAGTTACTGCAGTGATGTATTTTTTTTTTACAAACATTGGTTATTTAAATACATGGGCTATACACATAGGCAACAGGGATCCATTTACTGTTATAGTATGAGAAAGAAACATTATTTACACCAAATGAATTCTCATGAGTGGTCACAATGTGTTGAATCTGCTTGGTCTGAAAAAAATCCCCCTTAAATGTGATCATTTAAATGCATTTCAAAACTTCAAAAATGCATTGGCCCCAAGTCTTAGCAAGATCACACAACGTACCATTTAGAATGTGGCTCAAATTTAAATTCAACATAAAAAATAGGCCATGTTTCAGGCCACTTTTGTGAATTGCTTAAATAGATTTTTTTTGACAGCACCAGTTTTAATCGTGACTTATGTTATCCGGATTAAATGTTCAGTGGGCAATACAGTCTAACACCATATTTGATAAAATACTGAGATAGCTAAGTGGGAGACCAAACATTTTATAAAATATATTTCTTGTTCGCTATTATCTGTGTCATTGTGAAAGTGCTCAACTCGCCATGAAACTGTTGAGTTCAAATCCAAGTTTTCAATTGACTGAGCAACTGTTACGGCCAGGGTCGACAAATGAAGTACCACTTTGTAACAAATCGTTCATGGCCATCCTACCATAGGAATGGAGAACATCCGCCACTGGCCTAAGGAACATCATTGTAGAACGTCCCAAGCTCACCAAACAGAGGCACTTTATACAGGACCAAAATATACACAACTAATACACAAGACGTATATTGCATTGCTGTGGGATTTTGAGACACTTCACTCTGTTATCTGTGTACAATAACACTGAATATACATCTTCCTTACTGTGCCTATATTAATATTGAAAACACTTGGGTCTCTCGAAGCTTAGTGTCAGATTACAAAAGCGAACTCTTGTGTGAAAATTGTGTTGTCCACGCAGGTTATGTGGCCCATCTATGCCACAAACCCACAATTACTTAATTCCTTAGACCTGGGACCCATAAGTACAAACGTCAACCTGTGCTCTGATATATGTGACATGGGCCATAAATGTATTTAATTCTAGCATGTCACCTGAATAAACTAAAAATGTATTTTTAATTGCACAGATGATAGTGTCCGTTTGCTTTTCCAAGTCCCATGCAAGATAGGCAATTGTAGAAGTTGAAGGTGTGGTTGCATTTATACACCAATTCCCAATGGCATTGGATAATTGTTACATTTGCAATTTCTGACATGAAAGTTTGGAAAACTGCTATCCTCGAAACTCGACTTAACGATAAGGAAAGTAAATTACAAATAGAGTATTTTATGGAGCTGGGGTGGGAATGGTGGTGGAGAGGTTAGCGCATGGCTTCTTGAACCAGGCTATCCAAGTTCGATTCCCAGCCATGGTTAACATTGGCGAGTGTTATCTGAATCAATCCTAAATCATCCCTCAAAATCCATTCAACCAACCTGCATTGACCAGCTTGGTGAGACATGGTCAAACAACCCCCTGATTAATAGGACAATAGCCTTCCTCAGGTGAAGAAACAGGACTGTCCAGAAGACAGCGCTGTCTTCCAGGCAGTCCTGTTTCTTCATCTGAGGAAGGCTACTTGTGTTGTGGCCGAAACGTCGTGAGAATTTTATTGTTATTATTTTTATTATTTTATCCCCATTCTACGTAACTGTACCGAAATAACCCAGAAAATATATATTATACTTAGCAATTGTATAAATATTTTTTTTAATTAAGGCATAATCACATGCTTAAATTATGAGAGCTTTATTGCAGAAAATATAACTTTACCATAGCTGCTATTATTTATTAAATAGGTTTTACTGTTGATAACTGTGTGATATTAGGTGGCTGGAAAGCTAAGCGGTCAATGTAGAACACCTGAGCCAGTCTGCATGACACTAACGGTTTGATTCAAGTAGGCACCCAGGTCTCCCTCACAAAAAACATATTTAATGAAGCTTCAAGGGCTCAGAGATAATTAACTAAAGAACAATGACTTGAGTGTTCAGCTGTCGCTAACACACCCACAGTGCTGTTAGACCGGTAATAACAGCCAGCTCGTTAAGACCCGGGATATAGACACAGCAAAGCCCATTAAGATTCAGATCGTCGTAGATGTGGTTCAAGCTGCAACACGATTGTGGCCACGTAAAATAAAAGGACAAACGAAACAGAAAATAGTAAAACTGCTTAGCTGCTCGGACACAGCAATGTCCATTAGTTTTGTCACTGCTATGAACTCGATGGTACATTAGAAGATGATTGCCCATGGAGTACAGAGTTGGCTGGGTACCTGCCCCCTAAAGGCAAGCCGGTGGTGCCAGGCATTGGGCCAAACGGCCTGGAGGAGTTCCCAAAGGCCCTGTAGAGGCCTGTGGAGTCTGGGTAGTGTGCAGTGGGAGGGGCGTAGGCCCGAGTGCCGGGCCGCGTGACGGCCGGGGGCGGTACGATGGGCTGCACGCTGCGCCCGGGTGTGCCGAAGGAGAACTCTGGCGCCGGGCTGGTGGACTTGGACGGGGTGGAGGTGAGGGGGTTGTGGGAGCCGTGATGGTGGTGGCCATGAGGCTGGTGAGGGGTATGGGTCAGGGGCGGCACGACATTGTGCAGGACGCTTGGGGCCAGGGAGGTTGTGGACACACTTGCCCTGCTCCAGTCATCTGTGCCCACAGACCGATCCAAACAACACTTGTTACGCAATTGTATTTCGTTATGGTAAACATTGCCGTACAAATTATATCATGAATGAAGTACGATAGATCATTACAAATGTATGAGTCACCCTTCCAGCAATACATCTTATACATTAAATGTTTTTTATTTATTTCGATCGCCTGACAGAGAACTTGCCTTTGAAAATCTGTACAGTAAGATGTGAGACGAGAGTGGAGAGCCTGCTGGTCACGTGGGCCAGCACCAGCTGTTCATTGGCATCGCGTCGCACACGCACGTGCATTGATCCAGCCTTGGAAACAAAACGGACAGTTCCACATGAACAGTGTCCTTCAGGACGTATTACAAGCAACACTGCTTTTGAGCGGTGTTCAGGGCGTAGTATATCGTCACTATTCCATAGCGCTTGTTATTGATAATTTATGACACAAAGAGAACGTGCACTTTTTTATAATAACGTGCAGTCCATGATAAATGTTCACACCTCCGATTAGCACGGTTGGCTCCGTATGGTGCGAAAGAAGTTCAACATACATACAAATATGATTATACCACGATGAAGGCATTCCCAAGTCAACTCACCTGACACGGAACCAAGGTGACAGAATCTATTTCGCTCCCACACATGAAGTTTCATCACTCCATCTCCATGGTGGTTAGCCGCCAGGCAAGATCCCTCCCCTGACTGCAACTCTGTTACCAGTATCGTCCGTCGGCCATCAACCCTCCTACAGGATTGTGTTCTGTCCAATCCCACTTATTTTTCTGATTTGCACTTATTCTCAGATCCTCGCGTTTAATTTTTTTTATTGTAATTTTAAGCACCTACGATCAAATCAACCAGAATGCACCCCCCCCATCTCATGCAGGGGCAGAGCCACAGGGGGGGCTGGGGGGGCTCAGCCCCCCCTGAAATGATGGGAAAGTCGGTAATCGGGATAACCGCATATCCGGCTGCTGCAAAATGCAGGCTGCCACCTTGTGCTGCCCTGCAGGCTGCTTGAGCGGCAGACTTTCAAACTTATCGAACTTATTAGCCACATCAGCGGCTCCGACCTATTAATAAACTCCGCGTTCAGAGCCAATAAAATTTGTTTTATACATTTGTGGCGCCCATTGGAAAACATTACACTGGATATCTCAGAATATTGAAGTCAGCTCCCCCAAAGTCAAAATCCTGGCTCCGCCCCTGATCTCATGGGATCCCAGATGCTATGCATAGGATTGAGTCTGGCTCGTGCATGGGTAGGGTGATGACCAGGTGCTAAAGGAAGGTTCAAGAGGCGTTGTGGACACGAGAGGGCAGTGCAGCACACTCTAGTGCTGTTCTGCACTCCCCCCCCCCCAATTTCACCAAACCACACTGACCACCGTGAAGTATGGTCAAATTTCTCCCAGCCCGCAAGTTGTGGGGGAGGCCCCTCACCCAGCAGTGGATTGACACATGGGCTGTACACGTACGTTTGTAATTGTAGGCATAAACCTCTCCCTGTACATGTAACTTGAGCGGTGGACAGTAAGAACGTACGCGACCGCACAACACAATTATCACGGTTCTACGTTGTACTCAACAAAGGTAAAACTAATACATGCGCTCACCAGGGAGCCAAATGACACCGTCCAGAAGTGCTCGTTGCGGAACTCCAGCACTCCATCAAGGGTCGAAGCCTGGCGCATATAAAGCACATGATGCCGAGTGGCACGCAAAACATAAACCAAGCAGTCACACGAGTGGAAGGTACACAGAAGGATTTGGTATGCACATCGCCGCTGCAGAATAGCACGGGGACAGTTAACTCATAAGCTGTACTCGCCTCAAAGACAGTCCTTCAGTTAAGAGACCCTTGGATGTATGTACAGCTCAGAATACAAAAAATGATGAGCACCGTCCCCTAAGATTAGAGCGTAATGAGCTGGATGGGAGTTGGCCATACTTCACCACACTGGTCAGTGGAGGTTAGTAAAGGTTGGGGTGGGAGGAGGGAGGACCGGTTCAGATATCACTCGCCACTGATGTTAGCCATGACTGGAATCAAGCTCAGGTAACCAAGTTCATAACACAGTGTGCTAATCACTGTGCCACCGCTCTACCCACGTATTTTAAAAGTATACATTTTAAAAGTATAAATGACTTAATTTAATAAATAACGATCAAGACATTGTCTCTCTTGACAATTAAGGCAAAGATATTCATACTTATAATGTATTTGTAGGCAACTTTTTCATACTCTATTATAGGCAATGGCATGAGGACATTGAGCACACCCCAGAGAATGCTGTCAAAATATGTTTCACGGTAAACAGAAGCTATGACTGGGCGGCTGGGAAAGTGAAAACTATTGAATCAATATAAACTGGCAGAGTCGTGAGAAAAACCCACCTCTGGGCTGTCAACCTTGCGTGTACTTTGTAAACATTTCACACGAAGTGATTACTGGGTTGCCAAATACAAACCAACACTAAACTATACTGCCAGTAGTTTTGTTGGTGGCTCAATTACAGACTGGTTTCCTGTTGTACACACACAGCATTGACATGGGAAGATAACCAATTCCTATGACCGTTGCTAAGCATTCCAAATGTGAAAACCTACAAGAAACTTTTTTTTGGGGAACTAATAGTTAATTTTCGATTGAAAGCTTTCGTGACTGCAAGGATTCATCTTCTTTGGTTCTTTCAGTAAAGTCACGTAGAATGAGAATAAAATAATAAATTGATAAAATAAAATAACACAATAATATTCTCACGACGTTTCGGCCACAACACAAGCGGCCTTCATCAGGTGAAGGGACGAGACTGTCTGGAGGACAGCGCTGGAGTGAAAATTTATTATTTTATTCTCATTCTACGTGACTTTACCGAAAAAACCAAAGAAGATAATAGTTAATTGCTTGTAGTTTGCCAAGTCTTGCCTGCCAACATGAATAATTTATATTTTATTTGTTAAATTAAGGACAGTGAACGGAATTAATTGTGCTTCATTAATGGCAAGGACATCTGGCTCAAAACCAAAAATACCTCGTGCAACTGGCAAGACCTAATCCAAACAGAAATCAATCAAATGGCTTTGACACAGTGATCTGGGTGCTCTGCAACAATGCACTCTTCACCTCCCGCAGAAGTTTGTCCAACTGTCCTATGACGTGGGACGGTGTCGTCTGGAAAGCAAAGCAAGGAGAATTATGTTTTCATCGTGTGAGACGCATCACCCAAGAATGATGTTTGCTCATCGCAAACGATGGTAAAGCTACAGGCTGACAGAGCACGAAGGTGTGGCCAAGTGGCTTTTCTGTGATGTTGATAGCATGTACCTGGAGGAGCACCTTCCCACTGTAGAGGCTCATGGGGTACATGGTACCAAATGTCATCATCGCGATGACCACGGCAGACATGGTGTCCACGGCATAATAGTTACTAAAGAAGAGCAGAAAACCAGAGATTGGCTTAATGACCTTGTGTTACAGCTTGTGTGTGCAAGGAAATAAAGAGGTTAGTAGACCTACGGACTCAATCCACATCTCCCCGCTTATTTCACTCTACGCTCCTTCGTGTGCTTTTAACTATAGGAACACAATCTTGGAATCTTGCACTTAATGGGAGGACCCTTCTATCTCTGTTGGGTATTCATCCTGGGAACACAGTGGCTTCCTCACATGAATAAAATCACAGAATTCTTAACGGTCACTTTGCACAAGGTAAATCGTGTTTGTAATTCCATGCAGAAATTAATGGTCTTGCGTAGGAATCTAAATATTAATAAAAGTTGGTTCAGTAGCAATTGTGACAGCCTGTGGTTTATCCAGCCAACTTAATCCCCGCAAGCTGACATTCTGCCTATGAACAAATCACCCATAATCTCATACAAATCCCCGTAGCTAAGCAGGTTGAGCTGCCTGGCTAGTGCTTGGATAGGCAAACACCATGCATAAAACAGGTGATGCAGGCTGCTGCGTAGCCTACACTGTCGGCAGCAGAGGACAGGATAGATAGATAGTAGGCAGCAAGAACAATTCCGCTCTCCACGTTCACCAACCCACATTAACCAGCATGCTGACATAGACTCAAATAACCCCCACGACCCACAAAGGTGTGGGAGGAGGCACCCATCCAGCAGTGGATCGACAAAACAGCCGTTACATGCAGATGTGGATGACCCGATTAGACGAGCAACAACGGTGAGGCATGTAGCAGAGGCTTGCGGCATCGTACGTACTTGATTTCGATGAGCATGTAGGTGATGGAGAGGGCCAGGGAGCCCGCCAGGTCGATAAGGACAAATGGGTTCATGCGTGGCAGCAGAAAGCTGCTGAGGCCAGGCACCACGCCGCATAGGCTGCACACAGCGACACAAGCCTCCGTTGTTGCATCTCTACACACAGCAATACAATCACGCCTCCAGCCTTCATGAGAACAGTTTTTTTTTTATCAGATAGATTTATCATTATCCAGTAATCTAGGTGATGTATTGATTCATTAATTCATTAAAATACATCATTGTATCAGAAATATCATTATTCAGAAAACTAGGCATTTAATGAGTATTTAATTCGTTCTTTAGAATCAGTTATGTTTACGATAGATGCATAAAACTGTGTGTAAGAGTTGTTTATTTACCACCTATGCATATGCTATACAAATTTTACATTTTGGTTAATGGAACTAATGAGACAGAATATATGACACGTAAGATACAACCAGATGGTACAAACGACACAGGAAACAACCGATAATTCACCTGAATTGTGATCCTACATTGTAAAATGCCATTAAGTCACGTAGGGAGGAGGGCAAGAGAGGGGTTAATTTTGTATGTGTCTTCATAACACGACGTCATCCTGTGACCTCCAAACAAATACCCTGCTTAACTTCGAAGGACAATTTTTATATTAACATGAGGGCTTAATAATTGTGTTTAACCACATATGCCTATAAAGTTTAAACAAAATACACTGCACAATAGCATGTGCAACAACTGCACAGGATTTGCATAAATTAGACAAGTGTTGATTACATGCATGTGAAAATTAAAACCAAATAATTCATGAATGCCTAATGAGGGTTGTTCATCTTGTCAATTTACTTATGCACAATGTCCAGTTCTAATTAAAATTAATTACAATGAGTGTTGTACAGTATTATATGCGTTTGCCTTGCTTCAACATTATTATGCATACACCGAAGTTAATGGAATAATGGAACCTGTGATGATCTGATGTATCACCGTGATCTTAAGTTGGAGCTTTGAGCTCCCAAAGGAGGTCAAATTGGTTCATATGTGGACAGAATTGTATGCTTTGTGACTACAGCAAAGACAAATAAGTGTGAAGTTATTGTGATAAAGTCCACCTCCTATAGGCGTATGTATGCTGAACTTCTTTTGCACCGTACGTAGCCAACCGTGATAATCGGAGGTGCGGGAGAAGAACAAACGTAACACAAAAAGCAGTTCTAAATTAATGAGTTTGTTAATCTAGATGATTTAAAAGTGCATAGCTCCGGTGGCTTTCGAATATTGGAACGAAGAGCGTTCCAGATGGCCGCAGAAGCGCACTCAAAAGCACGCAATGCAGTGATCGTTTTTGTTCGATGGCTCGCCAAAAGCTGCTGAGATGACCGGAGTTTGCGTGATGGTTTATGCTCCGTGACTATGCCATCGCGAGGTAGGGTACTAAAACTCAAAAGGGACCGGCCACCTCACCTCCTGCTGAGGTCAGCGACATGCTCTTGTAGCCAACTCGTCGACGCAGCTGAAAAAGAAAATAACGCAAACAAAACATTTGTCCTACCCCAATACAAAGTGTATATTTTGTATCAATCATGTAGGTGCTCTATATTCCATGTTTACATCCATCGCAATGCAATTCTGCTGGCAATGAGGCACAATGTGACCACAAAATGGCAGCATAGCGTGGTGTCCAGAATTATGCCAGTACAAAAAAATTGATAATTTAATCTACCTGAGCAGAGCTTTAAGTCGGCACTGCCTCGTATACATGGGTTTTCTCTGCATACTGCAGTCCCCTCCCACATGCCAGCAATGAGAAAACTGTACCCTCAGAGACGTGTGTGAAGGGCTTGTTGGGGACCACCAGCATGGTCAGGAGGTGGAAGAACAAGGCGACCAGGGTCCCCAGGAGAAGTCTTCCCCTACCATGAACAAGAGCACAGTGCAGAGTAACAGAGTACATCAGTAGAAGCTCCTCCTGTGGTTGTATGTATGCTGAACTTCTTTCGTACCGTACGTAGCCAACCGTGCTAATCGGGAGGTGCAGTTGTGCTGTACAACCGAATACTTGGTTACAGAAGAAACTCCCAGAACATGGAGCAAAACTTCAAACATCAACCAAAAAATACATCTTAGAGCTTAAAAAAGCCCTTTATTAACCGCATGCCAGTCCGTCAAGATTCAGCCTATCTTACTCAACAGAGGCCTGGCTTTACATAATTCAGTTTAAAAAAACATGAACTTTTGGACATTTGGACATGGGTAAATTTCAAATTTTAAACTTGTCACACAATGGTCTACTCTTGCAAATTATGTCAGACCCATTTGACGCAAATACACAATCTGGTTATTCCCTGCATACATTTTATGGGTGGTGGCATGGGTCAAACTGTCAACTCTATATACGTACATATTTAATATTTATTATCCAAGAGGAATAGGCATTTTAAATGGCTTGTACACGCACACATATATTTTTTTAAAAAAATTCCTCATTGATTCAAGGGCATTTTTTGCCACTGTGGAAATTGCAGTGCCGAAAGTGGTTGCAGGGGTCACATGAAGCAATTACAAAGAACATAAAACAAATCATAAGAAAAACATTTTTATTTCAATCCTAGGCTATTACTTCGTACTTTGTGCACCAAGCTATACAATCCTACAACCTGAATTAGATTCTTGGCCAAAGATAACATCATTTGCGAGATATAAAACATGCAATGAAAATATTGTTGTACTCAGGATTTTAAGGGCAACAAATGTAAACCCTTACATGATGTCATGCGGGGCTTCAATATGCTCTCATCTGCTTACGCATAAAGCCATTCAGTAATTTAAAATAAAAGAGGCAGTTATATTAAAAGCCATTTCCAAAAATAATAATAAACTTACGTGTGAACCTCAGGGGGCTCAAGCAAGCGCTCCAAACTGAAAGTGGAATTAGACGAGGTAATACGTTAAAACAAAACCGAATAAATATTACATAAAAATGCAACGTTATGCGACTCACAGTTGTAACCAGTGAATAATCACGCATCAATTAATCAAGCTCATTGATTGTTGATCTTAACTAAATCGATTAGGTAATCATCATAGTGAATACATTTTCATTGTAGTGAACTCTCAAATATGCAGGGTAATGGGTGGTGGGAAGAGATATGGAGATATGCCCCTAATAAAATAAAACACGGGTAATGCAATGCATATGTAAGTTAGGCTATAACAACCGCACTTACGCATAACAGGGAAGTGAAGATGTAGAATGTGTCCTCTGTAATTATTGCTTCTTAAAGTTACCGATGTACTTGGCATCATGTTTAAGTCACTGACCCTCGACGAGTGAGGAGCGGTTAATAATAGAACCAGCGTATTTGTCAAAGCCGTGAATGAGCAATGTTTAATGCGCAACCCGGATAGTCTGCCTACGTATACTTTTGCATGAATTGTATTGAATATATCTGTTCAATACAGTTGTTTGGTAGGAGGCAAAAACAAGAGGCAGACATTGGCTGCTTAATAAGGTGAGTATTCTGCATTTTGGTCTGTGGAAGTTGACATTACAGAACTGCTATTCAAGAGTCCTTCAAAGGGCACTGCATAGTCTCATGTGCCATGTTGATGTTCTTTGAATGGTCATCTAACCTAACGTATTTTTTATCTCAGAGAACCAAGCAAGACGGCATTGGCTTGAAATGATCAACTCGTCATACCTAAGAACCCCCTTTCTCTGTGGGCGACTGAAAACCAGATTCGAACCAGCGCTCTGACTCGAGTCACCGGCCAGCTCTCAGCCCTACCATTTGCAAAAGTCTCATTGTCTCAGGTTGTCACTCACCTCTCCTTGAGAATGAAGAGTGCTCCTAGCTGGGCCAGCACTGTAGATGCAAAGACGGCCAGCACCTCAAAGCGGTCGTACCTTTGTGATAAGATATAAACAAAAACCTCAGGGTTTCATGGACAAGGCAAATTCCCAAGGGGACAAATAATGGCACCCTATATCACATGACAGACGCTTACTGAATAAGTGAGAAAAACGACGCAATCATATATTTTAAAAAAAGCACGGGACTTTTAAGATGATAAAACTCAATTTGAGAACATTACAAGCACACTAAATCAGTGAATAATGATGGGAATTGAAATAGCGCGGTTGGTAAGCAGTGCTCATAATAGAGCTATATTAACACTTACAAAAATAATCAACTGGGAAACTCAAGTAAAATAATCTGGCCACAAGTTAAACTATTAAGCCATCTGATTCTCCTGCAATCGGCTGCTTTTGTGATGCAGAGAAATCATATCTTTACTCAGCTGCGCTCTAAACATTGACCAGTCGACATTTGTTGATTCCTCATTACATCTTCGTTCACTCGGGCTCATTATTTATCACCATTTATCTACACACGTGGTGTTATTGTTCATTACTCACACTTCCATAACATTAAGTCTGATATCAGTTGGTAATCGACCATATATTGAGTGACAAAATGGCATATATTTTAGCCCTGGTCCTGAAAAAACTCAAACCCGGATTCCAGTAGGCCACTGGTAAATCACCGGAGGCACGTGTCATTTCTCGTGATATCTCGACATGTTATTCGACCTTGAATTGAAATGTAAAATACTGTGAAATTGAAACGTACCCAAATGAGTACGTGGCTGTGGGTCTCTTCATTGTGATCCATAGGCTTATTAAGCAGGTCAGCAAACTGAAAAGCAACGACACAATTAGTCTCATCGAAATGAAAAAAAGACACCTGCGTCTCAACCTTAGGAAGCAACTCTGGGTCTAAAAAGACCCAGATTTATGTACTTGGTATACATGTTGCAAAAGCTCACATGACCATATAAAATACATTTATCATATTATTATATAAAAGGATCAATGAGTAATCTTTTGTGAGTGAACAGTGTTTTTTTGCTTTATAGTGTCTTCCTGTCCTGATCACTTGGACAAGTGTAGGCAAATTCAAGGCTTGCATTCTGTGGTTAAAACACCTCAACATTTTAAACATCAGTGGGTCCTTTTACTTGCAAATGTGTTCATCGTGTGTTCATACACTGAAGCAACAACAGCGTTACGTACCTAAACAGATCGAATATGGTGAGGTAGGTATATGCTGTTAATGCTGAAACAAGAAGCAAAAACATCGAGATGCATATATTTTTGGGGATCTTGGCAACAATTAACTACAATACAGCATCAATATATTGTGCAATTCTCATTTTTTATTTTCTATGACCTGTAATTGTAAACATCTGATGCTTACGTTTCAAAAAGGAGTAGACAAGCCACGTTATCTGGTTTTCAATAAAACCAATCCTTAGTATTACAAAAAATAAATTTGGGGTGGTTGGAAAAAAATGCGATGAGTGAGCTCAAAAGAGCAAGTTTTCGAAGCCAAAAATTTGATTCCTGCAGCCACTCGCTAACCTTAAAGGGGATTTCCATAACGTGCCACCTGCTGTAAAGTTGTTCATCTACTCGCAGGAAGATGCATTTGTGTGCCGATGCCATGGCTCAACGTCCAAGTTGCAAGATTTTAACATTGCAGTGGACTCGAGTACCTCCGGTGGCTGCAGTGGACAACTGATCACATTACACCTGAGTTGAAAAGATCAATTCTTACTAGCATGATTCGAAGCATGCATTGTAAACTGAAAAATCAATATTCATCGATGGCTCGATGCAGTTATGCTCGTAAAGGTATGCCATTAAGAGCAAATAAGGTTACCCAAGAATTCTTGATGATAAAACATATTGTTTATATACTATTATCGAAAGTACTAATTTTATCGTAACATTGTGTTGCTGATGTAGCTTGAAGAATGAGTCAAAAATAAAGCTAAAGAATGTACATGAATCATGTTTGAAATATTTTTCAAATCAGCCTCATTCCAGAACTTGCCCTTTTGAGGTATAACTACATGCAATATAACAAAATATAAGCTGTGTAGTAGTCAGCACCCACCCATGCTGTTTGTAGAGCTGCACCACGTGATGAGCAGGGCTGTGCAAACAACATTGAGGACTCCAAACACAAAGATCTTTCTTGACTGAAATTTACAAAGCAACACAAGGTAATTGCAATGCCAGCAATCAAACCAAACTATTTGCATATCTTTTACTCTTTTTCTGAACGTTATCCTCATTTTGCTATCAACGTAATGTCATGAAACAAAGAATCCCTTTGGATTTCTTGCAGAGCAGTACAACTTTTTTCCTTTTAGAGAATGGCCTACTTCAAGTGACCTCTATTTTACACAATAGGGGGCAGCGCTTTCCCACCTGCTCTACCGCTCAGAGTAATGTTCGTAACATCACATTAAACGGCTTTATTATGATAGGACAACTGAAGTGGTATTTTTTGTTATTTCCAGTTTCAACATCACAATTAAAGTTAACAATGGCATTGGCAAATGCTCAACATTCCTACCGACCATCATGCTTCACTGAAAACAAAATGTAATGCTGGTACTTATCTTTGTGTGGATGTTGCAGAACAGCAGTGGGTGACGTTATTAATTTCCTTGGTAGTAAACGTGTTTATTCCATACAAGCTAATTATATGCTTTATCTTGTTTACAGCCTTCATAACAGAAAACTACATTGGTGACGAACGAGCTTAGTACTAGGATGGGAGACTTCCAAAGAATAAAAGAGGTGGAGGTTTGGCTTGAGAGGCAGCCAACAGATGGCAGTACAACATTCGATGTCATTTATCTGTGCAGAGATTTGAGTATTACTCCCCTGAGACATGCTGTTTTTCTCGTACTCTGATTCCTCCCATATAAAGGGCTGGCCAAAACATCCCAATGTGGGATGCTTCTGAATAGGAGTCTCGAGGCTAAATTAAGCTTTCAAGGTATATAAAGAGCATTTATTATTAAATGTTAACCTTTCCTTACCAATACTACTGATGATCTCCCACAGTGCAGGTTATCAAGTGTACCCATTTTATCATCCTTGAAGAGACGATAATGATATTTAAGCTAATGTTCAAGTCTTAGCTCACTACATCACCGAATGAGCATACTGTGACACATTTGATGAATAGCACAGTTACTGATTTATTACAAATACAATTACCCGTCTGTCTGAGGCCACCAGTGTTGATTCCTGTATTAATCTGCTGAGCAGAGACCGCTGCGACTTCCGGAAAGGGTGGATTGTTCCCTAGGGTGGATATGAGAGTCAAAGTATCAGGCACTACACACACACACACACAAGGGTCAAAGGTATATTCACAACATTTATAATCGCACTTACAAAACACCACAATGGTGTCGGGCCTCAGGAGTGTACATACGCTTGAACAATAGCCACAGATAGCAAAAACCTTAACCTGCTGAGTGCATCTATTTTAAAGTACACAGCGATAAGCCTAGAGTGGGTAAGAGTGGTTGTGTAGCGGTTAATGAACCAAGCAAACTGAATGTGATTCTTGGCCATAGCCAACATCAGTGGCAAGTGATATCTGAACCGGAATTGGGCCCTCTTCTTGACCAACCCGTGCTGACCATCAAAGTGAAGGAAGTACAGTTAAAAAAATACATTGATCTAAACAGGGTGGGAAAGTCCTCATCCTGCAGTGGATTGACTCAAGGGCTGTATATTTACACACACAAATACACACACACAAATGCACGTGTACTTATGTGCATCATATATAAATCTATGTACACTGGGATGAAAGCCAAGAGTTCGGTCAATTAACTATCATTATTTGGTGTGTGAAGGCTCTCAATGAATTGGATTTCCAATTCACAGATTGTTATTTACAATATTCCATATAAAATAATTAAGTGTGTGCAATGTAAACATTATTAAATTACTTACAGACACATATTGATTTCCAAGGTGTAGTGTCTTATGAACAGGTTCTGTGGAAACATACACAAAACAAATTAATAAACATTACATTCCAGGTACACTTATTATTAATGTTGTATAAGCAACATGGGTCGACGTCGCCCAAGCACAACTCATTTACCTTCCCTCTACATGGGGGCACAAAGTGAGCAATGAAAGCAGTTTGTATACGGTATGCAACTGGTGTACTAAGAGAAACCCCACCACATACCAGAGGATAACACTCAAATGTTTGTAAAGTTTAACGAACCCAATTGGTGTACTGCAACCTCATGGCCAATTCACAGCCTAGCGTAATTGGGATTGGGAAGTTTCACCAATCTATGCGATGCGCTAAGGATCGTCTCCAAAGTGCTAAATAACAGGAGCGTGCCACTACGTCTGGTTAAATGTACTTTGATGGTGGGAGCGGTGGTGCCGTCCGTATCGTACTGGCGAGTCGAATTTGATCCAGTTCTAGCCAACCCCTACACCAACTCACACTGACCAATAACCCCGATGACAGATACATCATGGGGAGGGATTCATCGAGCAGTGGATTGACAAAGAGCTGTACATATATTTTTCTTATATAACTTTTTTTATCATGTATGTAGTAGAGAAAGGGTCAAACTACAGTGCGGTTCTTGAAATTTCCAAAAAAATGGCTCTTCTTGTTATTTTGGTTGCCGTCCCCTGACCGTGGAAGTCCATATTCTTAGCTCTTTCGGTAAAGTCACGTTGAAGGGAAACAATAAAATATATATAAAATAAAATATATATAAAACAATAAAATATATATAAAACAATAAAATATATATAAAACAATAAAAATTCTTACGACGTTTCGACCATAACACAAACGGTCATCATCAGGGGTGAAAAACCAACGGCAAGAAACATTTGAAAGTGGCGGTTTGTATTTATTTATTTTTAAACGGTGTATTTATTTATTTATAAAAAAACCGTTAGCACCACGGGCAGCGATTTGACAGTTTATTTAGAAGGACGAGTCCATCTATGTTCTGAAAAGAGGAGGGGGGAGACGAAAAATTAATGGATGGTGTTTGAAATCCACCGTAAGCGTGAACAATCAATTAAGACCTGAAATGGTTTATCAAATCCTTCCAATGATTGCTAAGCCAGAATCCATCTTCTCGGTTGAAATTGTTTCTGTGATTGTATATGTGGATAGCCTCATGAACGAATCTCTCATGCTAGCCAGATGGCATACAAAGAACCTCTGTCTTGGAGAAATCAATGTCATGTGAGCCTACTGAATTATAACAATGATCTGCAACGGCCGAGGTGTTGGTCCTACCGTGTTTAAGGTCTGCTTTGTGTTCAAGAATGCGGTCTGAGACATGGCGTTTGGTTTCTCCAATGTAACTACTATCACAGAGGCAACTTAGTTTGTAGACACCAGGGTACTGTATGTCCGGAATCACATCTTTTACAGACGGAACCAGATCACGGATTTTATGTAATGTGTTGAAACGGACCTGGATCTTGTGTTTATTCAAGATTTTGGAGATCTTTTTTGTGATCCCCGCAATGTAGGGTAAAGTGATGGTTTTGAAAGGCTCCTCAAGAGGGTCCTTCTTCATGGTTTGAGTGATAGCTTTGCGGATTGTATAGTCGGAGTAACCATTAGCCTTAAGAGCTTGGTGTACGTGCTTGAGTTCACTGTCTATGTGTTCCTGGTCGGATATGCATTGGGCTCTATGGTACAGAGTCTTGATGAGAGAATTCTTCTGTGATGGATGGTGGTGGGAATCCGGTTTCAGATAAGCATCCGTATGGGTAGCTTTCCTGTAGACAGAGTGGCTCATTGAACCATCAGGTCTCTTTTTTTATTAGGACATCCAAAAAAGGTAGCTTGCCATCTTTTTCGACTTCCATGGTAAATCTGATGGCTGGGTGTATGGAATTGATGTGGTCGAAGAATTGGTCTAGAGTAGGCCGGCCATGTGGCCAGATGACAAAAGTGTCATCCACATACCTCTTCCATAAGGTTGGGCGTAGAGTGGCAGTCTGGATGGCGTCAGTCTCAAATTTCTCCATGAAAATGTTAGCTATAACCGGAGATAGGGGGGAGCCCATTGGGGTGCCCTCAGTTTGTAGAAAATTCCATTCCAAGTGAAGTATGTATTGGTTAAACAGTGTCTCACCAGGGAAGTCCAGTTCACCAAGGAAGTACAGTTCACCATGGAAGTCCAGTTCACCATGGAAGACCAGTTCACCATGGAAGTCTAGTTTACCATGGAAGCAAATTCACCATGGAAGTCCAGTTCACCATGGAAGACCAGTTCACCAAGGAAGTCTAGTTTACCATGGAAGCAAGTTCACCATGGAAGTCCAGTTCACCATGGAAGTCCAGTTCACCATGGAAGACCAGTTCACCAAGGAAGTCCAGTTCACCATGGAAGTCCAGATCACCATGGAAGACCAGTTCACCATGGAAGTCCAGTTCACCATGGAAGTCCAGTTTACCATGGAAGTCCAGTTCACCATGGAAGTCCAGTTCACCATGGAAGTCCAGTTTACCATGGAAGACCAGTTCACCATGGAAGCAAGTTCACCATGGGAGTCCAGTTTACCATGGACAGGGGTCGGCAACCTACGGCTCCTTGAGAATTGTTTTGTGACGTTATTTATTCAGTACCGTCTCGTATTCACGTGCATTGCGGCTCTTGTAATATTGAGGGTTTTTTTAATGAATTCGAAAAAAAATTATGTGTGTCCACCCCTGTTGTAGAGCAATGTCAGCTTATACGATAATTGCAACATGCAACGCTATGGCACATTGACGCTGTGCGCGATGGGATCGCGAGTGCTATGTGATAATGATCGTGCACGTGGCAGAGGAACGATACTCAGAAGTGGGCTTTGCGCAAGCGGCCGACGGTCAAGAATAATGCCGGAGTGGCAGCCAAAGGATGAAAACGCGTCCGAGTGAACGTCGAGGTGTGGGGGGGAGGGGTAGAGCGTTCCAATCGGATCGGATCGCGTGTATGCGCTGGTGGATTAATTGGATTGTGAGAGATGACACTGAATTGGAGACTTTCGTCCAGCAGTGGATTGATCATGGCTGATGATCACGACTACTCGTGGCAACGACTCTGTATGTCGCGCAGGAGCACTGCACACCGAGAAAGTCAGACACTCCAAAACTTGACGGAAAACGACACTCTACGGAGCGTTATAGCGCACATAAAAATATCAGTTTTTATTAATTCCGTCGTCATTTCTCTCGTACGCTACCCCCGCCCTTTGACCACCCACAACGCGTTACGTCCCCGCCGCTTGAACGCCGCCCTCCCCGGCAGCGCTGCCAGGCAAGGACGAGGCTTCCCTCGGGCCCAGCGATCCCTTTCCAAGGACATAGCCGCACCTGCCGAGTTCAGGCGCGCCACGTCCACGGACACCATGTCGGGTCTGTAGGTGGCATAGGCGGAGATCTTCCTCTCCGTCACCTCGGTGGGCACCACGTCGGGTTTGGGCCCCAGCTTGCGCGGGTAGTAGCAGTCTCCTACCGGGGCCTGCGCGGACGTGGAGGCCGCCATGTTGAGGGATTCGCCTTAGGGACCGCGGCGATTTCAACCCCCCGGAGCTCTTTAGGCTGCGGCGTGGACACTGTGCAGGGGCATTGTACAAAATACAGGGTGAATACAGAATTAAAGATTTCGTGACTGCATAAATTACTCATTGTTTTTTTTTCGGTAAAGTCACATATGTAGAAATACCATGAAATTATATTAAAATAAATCAAAATCGAAATGTCGTGATTGATTTATTTTAATATAATTTTATGGTATTTCTACATACGTGACTTTACCCAAAAAAGCCAATGAGTAAAATACACCCTGCTTCACAAATGTTTTTTTTAAACACTCATAGGGGATTATCGTTTTAATGGAAAAATAACACATGATAAACTGGAACGTGATAAATGTTAATAGCTTCAAAAAGTCAAAGAGTCTCCCACTTTACATTATGAGACCTCCTTTGCCAGTAACAAGATGTAGTAATAGGTTTTTACCCTTTTAACTGGCACACAAACTGACACCTTTATTCAAGGCATCATGTTTGCAATAACCACAACACAAGCAGTCAAAATGTAAACAAAAGAGACAACTCTGATAATAATATTGGCACTGTCCTTGAATTTGATTGATCCACACCCGAGACGGCTTTTCTTAGAGCCTAGTCTCCACTGGTGTTGGACCAGAAGACGCCAAAAGGCGTACAACTCAAAAACAGCGCACTATCAGAGCCCTAAATACTCTGATACATTCATATCTCGTAAATATGAATGTGTCGTGAATGTAGTCATATACATTACAATGGATTATGGTAATCAGAGAATATGCAGTATAAATTACCGGTTGGATTAGTCACAGTTAATCAACATGATATCCTGAATAGGCATGCAATTAAATAGTGTATTACTTAATATACTTCCAAGCAGCACTGAGCCCGTAAGCTTTCAGGACAGCTTCAATTATTTTTGTTTCAATACATTTAAATAGATTCTCTAATTTGTCTTGGCCAGTAATTATTATTAGCCAACCGCGCTAATTGGAGGTGCTGGCCAGTAGACATAATTAATAATTAGATTTCGTAGCGCAGTTTGAGTGGTGTTATTTAAGCATTGTATAAATTCGAATTCTTAAGACCACACATTTTACGTCTAACTTCTTTCGCACCGTACGTAGACAACCGTACTGATCGGAGATGCGGCGATAGGACAGCAAACTAAACGCAAAAAGCAGTTAACATTGATTTATCATGGCTCATATAACCCGTAACGATGAAGTATATGATGACTTGTACATATTTTAATGTCAGCTGTGCTACATTCTTCTTCGCTATGGGGATTTCTGATCATCACGAAACATGAAATTGTACACACACACACACAAAGAGATCACTTCATCAAGTTCATCTTTTTGAATATCCTTTATTAAAAAAGACGACATTAAGAGCTAGCTAGGCGTACACATTAGGTCTATTGTACAATTACAGTTCTATCACGATGGAAAACATAACATTCAAAACCTTATTCAGAAATAAAATAACCAGTGGAATGCACAACGTGAGACATTCAGATATTAAGACAGGTCTTGGCAGATGCAGATTTTTTTGTACTCTTAGAATGCTGGGGAAAATAAAACACTTTATAACCCACACATTTCACTTTGTCCAAAAAGCAGCAAGCTTTTGTTGAGAGTAGATGAATTAGGTGGCTTAAAAAGGGGGAGTGTTACGTTTATTGTACGGCATTTGTAGGGAGATGATGAAGCAAAACATTAAAAGCAGCTCACAAGTGTTCCAACAAATCCAGTGAGATGTATCTACAAAACATGTGTGGGTTATCAAGTTCATTCTTGAACATCCCTCAAATTATATCTCAATTTTACTGAAATAATGACGTATACATACACACTCACAACCAGCAACTCCGTTTGTGTTCTGTCCCCAAACCATGCAACCAATAAGAGATGAGCTCCAAATCATATTGAAGACAGTTTGCGAGATCTTTGGCACTCACGAAAAAATGCATTTCGGGGTTCATTCTATTATCCAGGTTCATATGTGAATTACTCCTTTTACCCGAGTGGATACAAGGTGTGGATAAAATTGATGCAATTATGAATTTACCACCACTTCCTCCAAGTCATTTCTCTTTACCAAACAAATGCTCTCATAGGAATATCGGATAATAGCTATGCAGACAAAATAAATGTCACTGTAGTCAATGGAGACCAGACTGGGAACAAATCCACTACATCGGTGGAATGTCAGATTAAAGGTCGGCTCAGAGCTCCGTGTCACCCGGTTACCTCTTTCGCAATGCAGCATCAAACAGGGTTTTGTTCAGTCATCTGTAATAAAAAATCAATTACATGTAACTTTTAAAAAAGCACTGTACACTAAATACAATTAATGTTTGGTACCTCGGCTGCCAAGGGAATAACATGAAGATGAATGCATCGATTAAGATTCATCCTTACAATCATAATGCATATATTGAAATAAAACACTTCAATAATCAATGATTTACGATCTATATATGCTAATTGTGTTTTCGGCTGTTTCCAGACAATTCTTTGAAAAAACACGTTTCTGGAAACGTTTCTATGCATCAGACATCAGCATGTCCTCCATACGCATCTTATCTTCACACTTCCTCCTTGCATCTCCTTCCTCTGCTACAATCCGAATTGGTTTTACGTTTACTTAAACTCACATCTTGCTTAGCGCAAGGGTTTCCTCCAATCAGTATACATCATTGTGGGATTTAGCACTCGAGGCTTGAAGAACCTACACAGACCTGTATATTCTGGTCGCGTGGATTTTTCTCCGGGTCCTCCGGGTTTTCCCCTTCACATTTAGAAACATGCGTTTAGAGTATTTGCCTCCTATAAATGTCCACATAACAAGCCACTTCTCATTGGGCCATCATTTGTGGCCAGGTGGCTTCTGAAAGGCCAGGTAAGTCCCACTGAGAGCTATGCAGCTGAGTGGGCCTTATTTTATTGCATTTTTTTACCTACGTGACTTTACCGAATAAAACCAAAGAGTATGGATTCTTGCAGTCACGAAAACTTCAAATCTAGAATAAAAAAAAGTTTCGTAGTTTTATTGTTTGCCATGGTCAGGGTGGGATCGCCGTCCTCAACCTGTGCTTAGATGGTGCCGTGCTATGCTACTTGAGTGACTAAATTTTGATTTAAAGCTTTCGTGACTGCAGGGATTCATATTCTTGTTTCTTTCGGTAAAGTCACGTAGAAGGGAAACAATAAAATAATAAAAATATAAAACAATACAATTCTCATGACGTTTCGACTGCAACACAAGCAATCATCAGGTGTGAAAACCACAACAAGAACATTGTGGTTTTCACTCCTGATGATTGCCTGTTGCAGTCGAAACGCCGTGAGAATTTTATTGTTTTATATTTTTATTATTTTATTGTTTCCCTTCTACCACAATTTTCTTGTTGTGGTTTTCACACCTGATGATGATTGCTTGTGTTGCAGTCGAAACGTCGTGAGAATTTTATTGTTTATTATTTTTATTATTTTATTGTTTCACTTCTACGTGACATTACCGAAAGAACCAAGAATTTGAGTGACTAATTTGGGTGGTACTGAGCACCGTGTAAAGCCCCATAGGCTGGGGACACCTCAGCTTCCGACAAAGCGGCCTTTGACAGGGCTCACACTTTCTTCTGTAATTTGATGAGCGGTGCTGGTCTCTCCTCCACACCACGAGCTTCTGGGTACCTAACAGTAATGCCCGAGGCTGCTGCCAGGCCGTCCAAACATGTGAGCTAAGTGTGCCGCATATATGGTGGGAGAGATGAATAGACAAGGCCACTTGGAACATAAACTAATTCTGTCTACAAATTGGACAGATCTAATTGTAGAGGTATTAGATTAGACCAACACCTGCATCACATTGTATAAATTAGCAGATTATTACATTACTGTTCTGTAAAATCACAATTGGACAACTGTTAATAGAAATATAAAAATAACATCCATACATTCAGAATTGGAACTTTTTTTTTAATAAAATAGCCGATCCAACAGATACAAGTCCAGCTATGTTTTTCAAGTGCTTCAATTAAACGTAAAATGTGTGTCCCTTAGAGAATATTCCATACCTTTAAAAAATGCTGGTAAATCTAATCCAACGTTTTACAATTGTGCTATTGGCATCATGCTGAGATGAATAATCCATTCAGAATACTTAGCAGAGCAATGCAACCCTTCGTGTTGGAGACATCTTGTAGGGCATATGAAACATTCAAGTGGATTTTTTTAAAAATCCATAACCACTAGAGGGTGCACTTTCCCCTGAACTGTCCTTTAAGATTGTTTGTCACATGACAGATGTAGAAAAATTGGCAATTATCAAGCAATGTGAACATGCATCCTGGCAGGGATTTTATAAAGTAATCCACTTACTTTAGCGTACTTCTCAAAGATATCATATTTACAGTCATTTTATATGTAACACAAATTAACCAAAACGTAAAACACTTTCAAACCAGTCCTTCTGCCTGCCTGTGGTCACTACGTGTGATCCACTAAAATATAGAGGAGCAGTCGCACAAAATCCATCCATTATCTCTGACTGGCTCAGATGAAGCCACAAGTCCCTTTGTATGTCCTCATTTTATGGGTCAATGCCGGTCCTACTGAAACCAGGACACAAGTCTGGCCTCACGTGTACACCATGGATTTTAAACCTGGTCTTGGGAAACACCAGGGCCCCATTGCAACTGAATGTCTTCCAATTAACTAGCAGACTGGAGCAGTTTCCACATGACGAGTAGCCACAGCGAGTGGTATACTTTTTGTGTCTGATGTGGAAATATTTTGCGGGTCATCAACCCAGACAGCCCTTGCTTAAGTTAAGCCCTGGACAACATGGTGGGTCCTTCATTCAGTATTCTTGCATCCCAGCCTTCCACCGCGTTCTGGGAATGTAGGTGCTACTGCTGTACTGGACTCATTTTAAAAGTGCAGGCGATTGTTCTGGCATATGGTTGAAATTTGGCAAATTTGATAAATGCCATGCAAATTACTTCATTGTAGCAACATAGTCCTCCTACTGGCAGAGTAATGCCCACTTGCTTTCCAATGCCGCATTCACCCTGTGCTGTACAGAGACAGCTGCCACTAGAGGTCCTCCTTGGCTAGACGACCACAGAGTGCCTTGAGATGTACTCCATAGGAGGCTATCAATATGAAGTCATTGGTTTTTAACCATTTTATTATGGCGGCCCCCAAGCAAATGGTGCCCGTGTCCTCCCTTCCCACCTGCCAGTCCCCCAAAACATGACTCGGGTTACTAATTCCCACAATACAGAGGGAACACGTCCACTCCTCTAGCCAGCGCCTAGTTAGTACTCTTAAGACATTTGTTTCACGTCACGTATTAAGTCTACTTTGCCACCGCAACTTGGCGCTGACGTTTCCTGCACACGTTAAAATGTCTTAATTTCTCCTGCATGGTATCAATGCCGTGGCCCGTGTCGGCTCATGGGGTGGAGAACGGCCGAATTCTCGCGATAACGGCGATGACGATGACGACTGGCTGGCACTGGGAGGTTTCCGTGCCATCACGAATGCTTGCGCTGCAGGTTCTGCGTGGCGAGCTGGAGGCGGTGGTGGTCGCGGATGTTGCGCGTACGGACGTGTACGTTGGTGATCTCTGCCACGTTTGCCGTGGGGAACCAGCCGCCCTTCTCCGCGTCTGAGAGCCGGACTCCTTCCATCCAACCTGCGGGACACCCACCACGACCGGGGGACAGGGCAAAAGGTCAAACCACGCGGGGAACGTCCCACGCGACGTGCCGCGGAAGATTTCGCGACTCGTGCGTACAGCGGGCTACTGAAAATGTGTCGCTGTGCCGTGAAAGTAGCTTGCCATCGGAGGTTTTCCTTGTGATGCTGAGGATGTCGCCCTTGTCCAGGCTCAGTTCGTCGGGCTCCTGGGCGACGTAGGCTTTCAGACAGTAGACCTGCGGGCAGTCTGTCACACCGCCATCATTACCGTCAGTCATGATCTAGCCACTGCTGGATGAAGACCTCCCCCCCCAAGCCATCTCCGTCTCTCATTGGTCTCGTGATACTCACGACAATGACACATTATTGGGTGTACATTTCTGAGGGTATGGCTTCTTCTTGCGTGGCCCTCGACATCTAAAATAATATATTTGATGTATTCACTGATTGCAGAGGAGAAGCGATGAGCGGGGAGAAGGAGGAGAGTGTGTGTCGGGGAATAGAGTGAGATGAGAGGGGCGTGGTCTTTGGAGCATCTTAAAGACGGTGAGCGAGATCTTGAACTTGATGTGTGATTGTATTGAGAACGATGTCGAGGCGTGTCTCTCAGCCATGTCTTCTAAACCACAAGTCTCCCTTTCCCCATGCCCACCAGTCTTGTTATTTATGAATATGCTCAGCGATACACTATGCTTCTCCTGGCACGGTTATCTGGCTTGACCACCTGCATGTGAAATTCTAGTTGTTGTTCTGCATCTACATGAGCCATACGAAAAAAAATAAGATCTTAATATGCTGACTACATCAATGTGCCAGACAATAGTAGTGCTCCCCCTACTGGCAGCTGTGCTGTTCTACGCTTGACATCGTGCAGGCCTCACCTTCCCCCTCGTAGACCAGGGCCGCCTCGTCCTTGCGCTGCGGTGGCGCGATGGCCTCGACCCAGCGCTCCTTCTCGCTCCTTCGACATTGGAACGGCAGTGGACACAATGTCAGTGAACAGCGATTGACGCTGCTTCGCATTATCCAAAGGCATAACCATTAATCCCTTCCCCACGTTGAAATTCTTTCGAAGCGTACGTGGCCAACCGTGCTAATCGGAGGTTTAGTTACGCCGGGCACAGGCTACCCCCCCCACCGCCGCCCGGTGACACCAAAACACACCGATGCGAGCGTTACGTACTGCGAGGCAGCGCGCAGGAGGAGGCGGTACTTCCGGCTGTCGTGGTCGTCCAGGAGGAGGTAGAAGGAGTTGTCCGTGGCCACGTTATTCTCGGCCGCACCCACGGACTGTAACTCCACCTTCGTGCGGTCTGCATGGCAGAAGACGGTGAACTTCCCTCCGCTGCTCGCAGACACACGAAGACAAAGATCCCCCCCCCGTTTAGCCTTAACAGACTGTTTTGGGCAAGTGCTGTTCTCGAGCGCCTACGAAGGCCAGACAGGCGCACGAGGTGGTGGGTCGCCAGAACCACGCACCAGTGGCGATGTTTCCACATCGCACCAGGTATACATTTTGAGGCTGAGTCGACCTCGGGGAGGCCCAGGACTGGTTCAGATAATCGTAAATGGTGTTGGCCGCGAGCGGGGAATCTAATTCGGCTGCTGCGGCAAGAGTGCTGTCAGCGAGCACCTATTAAGGCTGGTGAGGTGCACGGTGGAGGGTGGTGTGTGATTTGGCGCCAAGCTCGGTCGAATTTGTCTCCCCATCGCTGATGTTTAAATATTGTGCCGCACCACATCTTGTAGGTTTGTGGGCTGAGGTGGCTGGAATCTGCAAGATCGGAGTCTCTCACTCAATGGTGTGCTCGTCATTGTGAGAGCATTGCTCAGCCACTTCCTGTCATTACTGCAGGGAAAGTGGCCAAATGTAATGTTTGTGACGTCATGTTGTTTCTGCTTTGACAAATTAAGTGGGAAAAAAAAACGAATTTGATATGATGATTTTTTTGCATGGTCATTGTTGACCAGGCTGAGACTATCAACTCGCTACACAAACATCAATCACGGGCGGCTGAAACTCAGATTCTCTTCCAGGATGTCAGCGGTGCTGGCTTAGTGCGCTCCGGCTCCTGACTTCTTGTTATATAACGTATCAATGTTAAACTCATTTTGCACTTTACGTAATTAACCGTGCTAATCTGACGTGCGGGGGCAGGACAAGAAACTAAACACTAAAAGCAGCGCTCAAGAAATGAATTTCAATCTAGATTTACAGGTGCACAGTTCCTTCCTAACATCGGAAGGAACGGCGTTCAAGGCGGCCGCAGAAGTGCAGCTGAAGCGTATCTGAAAGCGCGCAATGCAGCGACAATCTTTGTTCGATGGCTTGCCAAAAGCCACCTGCAAGGATGACCGCACTTTGCTGATACACTTGCTGTGATACACTTGCTGTATCAGCAAGTGTATCACGGTTCATTTGCGGCAAGCACATTGCATGCAACGAGTGTGCGACCTGACAATGTATTTCTTTAGCAAACCGAAAACTGCCGTTGAGAGGGAGTGAGCCTCAGCTGCCACAGCACCACCCCGGTGGACAATCACGACCAGTCTGCATCGCAGCGGCAGCTACCTCAGCTACCGCTGCCGCACAGCCCGGTTGCGGCGACGTCTCGCTTCACTCACTCCTTGCGCCGGGACAGGATGAGGATGTCGTTGAACAGGTGCAGATAGATTCGCTTGGTCATGAGCCTGTTCATGAGCGTGCTTCCCGCCGTGCGCGACACGGCCAGCTCCAAAAGCTCCCCGTGCTTCACCAGCCAGCGCGTGGGGGAAATGAGGGCCAGCGACTGCGACGACACACACACACAAAGGCGAACATCTCCCATTGTGGCCTTGAACAGACTGTCAGGGGAAAGTGCTGTTGAGCGAGCGCCTATGAAGGCCTCCCGCGGCATAGCGAGCAACAGAGTCGCGTCGTGGAGGCAGAGTTGGCACAAAGAGATTGCGACAGCGGACTGCTGCAGCGTGTGGACAAAGGAATACCTTCATTTTGTCAAACTCGATGGTATTGTGCAGGTGGATTAACTCCTCCGTCCTCTTCATTTTCCGAGCATTTTCATTGCACTCTTGTATCAACTGCAGACGGAAAATCAACATCAAGCTCTTAAAGTGGTTACAACAGTGTGTTCTAATAATAGAGGGTTTTTTTGGGGTTAGATCGCGTAAATATACAAATGTGTCATTTAAAGCCGACACAGCCAACTTGCGAGGGTTGTCACATAAACAGAACGTGGCCAATTCGTCACTAGCACAGCACACCGGTGTGTTGGAGAGCCAAGCCACAACATTCACAATCTGAGTACGACGTTTCGCCAGTGTGTTCCAAACCGCTCGGGTGATGTACGTATTTATGTTGGCGTTCTTTCGCACCATACGTAGCCAACCGTGCCAATCGGAGGTGATGTGTATGATGCTGGCTGTAAAGAATATTATCGGTGCTACCCACAAGTGGTTCAAAGGCAGAGGTACAGTGCTGCAATTTCTTGCGCACGCCACTTCTGTTCGATGGGCCTCCACTAAACAGAGATCTCTCTCTCCCGAGGCTTTCTAAAGAGGGTATTTTAGCCTATTTTTCCCACTCAGGCCAGACAATTTGAAAGAGGTGGGATGTATCGTCACTTTGCCCCGCCACGTGTGACCGGCTGATCGACTGTGGTGGACCCGCTTTACGCTGCTGCGTGGCGGAAATAAAAGGGTGGATTACCAAAACTGAACACCGTGTCCGATTCCATGCTGGATTTAAATCGATGACACAGGACTAATGGCGGGACCCCTCGTCATAGTGTTGCAGTATCATCGTTTAGTTTTATTTGTATAATTTTTTAAGCGATTTGTTTACCTTTCCTATGCTGTGGACTCCTATCGTGTTTTTGTATTGTTCATTGTTGCAACCTTGTGACCCACCCCTACTGGACATCTGTGAAAAAGAGCTTTATAGCTCATCGGATTCCTCCAGAATAAATATTCTGATTCTCATTCTCAGTCGAGCAATTGAGTTCCCGGCTCACAGTGGGAAGGTTACAAGTTCAAATCCCGGTTGCGGATCGACTTGGCCCATCATCCCCCTCCAAGGTTGTAAAAACGAGTACCAACTTGTTCTGTAAATCAACAGCGGTTGTCTTGATTTGAAGCTTTCGTGACTGCAGGAATCCATACTCTTTGGTTCTTTCGGTAAAGTCACGTTGGTACCTACGTGACTTTACCGAGTGGTTGTCTTTTGTATAATAGTTCCCCTGCCATAGATGTGGAATTTCCACCACTTTGATGTTTCCCCTTTATCCCTGCAAAGGCAGGAATTTAAACATATGGGATAGTTACCCTTGCCAATGCTTTCAGTGCCACGGAAGCAGTTTCTTCATATCGGGAATGTGGTTCCGTTTTCTTGAGGATATTCTAGCGCACAGGAAAAAAAGACAGGACCAGTCACATGCAAACTCCGTACAGGCAACACCGTTCACTGCGCTTGTATGATCATGTGTCATGTGCACATATAGATGGCCCTTTTCCAGTCCAATGCTAGATGAAGCCCTCTCTCACGCGGTCAGAATTGTGGGGCTATATTTTACCATACTTCGCCACGCTGGTCGGTGCGGGTTGGTGAAGGCGGGCAGCATAGACGGTGGGAGCTGAGTACCGCATAATGATGAATCTCGCTGCACTAGCCTCTGCCACCCCACAGTGTAGCCCCAAAGCAGCTTATAAGACCCGTGTTTATGCATGGTGGTCACCGATGAAGTTAATATTGTTTAGCCAGGAGACTGCGATAGTCTTATTTGCAAGCGTGACCTGGGTATCCAAGCATGCTCTTGGAGGCTCAACCCTGCTTAGCTTCCAAGAGCCTACGAGATAGGGCGCATTCAGGTGATTTAGTCATACGCCAGTCAAAACGTCTAGGACAAGGGGTGGCTGGACATCCGAGGGGTCAAAGCACGGAGCCAGTACCCACTGAGGCCCAGAGTTCAAATGCAGATGTGCATATTGTTATGCAGGTTTCTGCGTCTGGGATGTGATTACAACATTCGCTACCAGTCTCATCTCAGGAAGGGGGGAGGGGGGTCAAGTGGGGGGAGCCCAAGCATCAAATCAAAGCTCCGATCTGTACCCGGCCACGCTCAATTCTCTCAGAGGGCCAGGAGCGCACGAGCTTGGTGGATCGTGGTGGCGACTGACCTCGAGAAGTATCTTGATTCGCACGATGCGCTGAAAGGGCAGGATGAGGAATGACTGGAGCGAGAGGCGGTTGCAGATGGGGTCCTCCTGCAGATGCTCCAGCAATGGGGAGAACTTGGCGTTCGTCCGCCTGGAGAACGACACCGCGCGCGCGACCACGCACAACACCCAAACAAGGTGACGGACGTCACTGTCGCTGTTGTATAGCCAAGCAGGGGCATTAACACCAGACAATGCGTGGCTTATTAGTCAATGGGCGTTCAAGTCAGGCAGTGTACTATATCGCCAAGCAATGGACGCTGCAGCCGGGACGATATGTTGTCTAGCATTGGACATTAAAGCCAGACAGTGTGTTCTATAGTCAAACTGTGGGCAATGACGTCAGCTGCTTTGCTTTCAATGTGCTTGATATCCCAAAAAAGATCCAGACTGTGCACGATTTACCTATATGCCTGGACATACTAAAAACTATTAAAAAAAAACTATATACAGCATTAACATGCCCGTTGATTTTCTAGGCAGGCCTCACCAAGCCTCAAAGCTACTTAGTGGTGCACTGCACTGGCATACCTCGGCAGTCCGATGAACGCATCGCAGGTACAAACTTTCATCGGCACGCCCACGAGTTTGTTCTTGCAAAGCCTACTCTAAGCACCTGTTATGCGAAAACTGCATCAGCTTCACATGACCAGCCACGTAGATTGTTGATGTGCACCAAGGCCGTAGCCATGGAGTCAACATTGGGGGGGACCAAGTCTTCCAGGGTGTCTGGGGGTCCCAACCCAGAAAAATATCCAAATATGAAAACTCATTTCCTGCCTAAAATATAAAAAAAATTCACTAACACATGGGATGGACTTTTTAATTATTTTTTACAATAATGTCTAATAGTTTTGATTTAAAGCTTTTGTGACTGCAGTAATTCATATTCTTAGCTCTTTCGGTAAAGTCACGTTGAAGGGAAACAATATATATTTTATTATTTTATTGTTTCCCTTCAACGTGACTTTACCGAAAGAGCTAAGAAAAATGTCTAATAGTGTATTGTATTTACATTGCTCTGTTTTTACTTTTTTTTTACCATTTCTTGTTTCATTGTATCTAATGACAGAGATTAGGGATTAATAAAGTACAACCATAACCACAATCATATAATATATTATAATTACGGCCTTGATGTGCACAGCCCATTGTTATTCCACTGCCGCGTAAAAGCACCCCCCCCCCCCCCGCATTGTGTTGGTCATGGACAGGAGTCGGCAGAAGCCGCCGCATGCGGTGGTTCTTTAAGGACTGCTTCGTGATGTTATTTATTAAGGACCACCGTCTCGCATCGCGGCTCTTGAAATAGTGTGCTTTGTACCGAATTCTAACAAAAAATGTCTCTCCTTGTTATTGTGGTTGCCGATCCCATGGTCATGGAGGTGTGCTCCACGTTACTACGCGTGTCGGATTACAAGTTACAGTTCAGCTGATTTTTTTTATGTTAAAGCCAAGTAACAGGCATTGTTTTGCACTTTAAATAATTTGCACGCCCGAGACGCATAACAGCAGCCAGGGGCAATCTCTCAGGCCGCCATATTCACGCGCGTGACACGCCATGTATACGCGTTGTTCCACATTCCATTAAATCGTTATTAAATTTATAACGCGTAACCAATAGAACGTAAAGGGCCATGCAGAGGCGTGGCGAACTTCTCTTCAGTGAGTTGGTGGTGAACACATTATAGATTTAGATCGCTTATGAAAAAATATTCTTACTGTACTCATATTTTGAAATGCACCCTTTACAGAAAAAAAACCACTCGCTTAACTTAATCTACTTCCGCGATCATTCCAACAATTCAGTGTCACACCTCGTGGGAGGCATGTTGCTCGCTTAACCGATGATGGGGATTATACGTTTCTCAATGTCAGGATGACACTCGAAGCAATGTAGGACTTGAGGCTTACACTGCTCGTTGGGTTAAACCAAGCAACCCTGTGGACCATAGTTTTTGGGAGTCCAAATATGGACATTGTATTTTGGCTTTTTCTAAGTTTTCAAGTTAGAAGAATACAGTAGTCTCAACTACAAATTTGGCAGGTTTGTGTTTTCCAACCTTTCGACATCAGTGGCATTTATATCAGTCATACAATGACAATGTTAGCCCCTGACAGATGGTGAATGGCAAATTAAGTGAAAACCCACGCTTTGTTGAGGTCGTGGATTGTTGTGTATAGCCGTTGAGACAAGGCTGTTACAATCAGTTTATCGAATTTGGTATAATCACATGTGGCTACCCAAATCAATGTGGCTACATATGTATCATGACTGGCTGCCTAGAGTGTCTCTAAATTACACATCAGAATCTTTAATTATACTGGAGGAATTTGATGAGCTATGAAGCTCTTTCCAACAGATGTCCAGTAGTGGTGGGTCAGAGAGTTACAACAAACAATACGAAAACACTACAGAATTACAAAGTATATTAAAGGTAAACAAATCACTCAGAAATATATATCTACTAGCTGTACTACCCGGCTCCGCCCGGGACTTGGATCCACCACGCCCGGCCGCCTTTATCTCCCCAGTGGCGATGTTCACACACCACAGCAGTTACTCGTTTTGATGCTGAGTCGACCTAGGGGAGGCCCAGGATCGGTTGAAATAATCGTCACCGGTGGTGGCCGTGAGCGGGAATCGAACTCGGGTCGCCGGGTTCGTAGCGCAGCGCGCTAACCGCTACACTACAATGCGTTACGCTTCCACATGTGTGGGTCACGTGACAAATGCGACGTCACAGCTCACTTGCCGTGCAAAAATATATGCATTATTGAGCTCCCCCCCCCCAAAAACAAACAAACAATAGTGTATTTTTATAATTTTTGCATGGTGTACAGTCTGGAAAGTACCCACATGGCAAATTTCAAGTTTGTTGCATGTCGGGAAGTACGCTAAACATTTTGAACAGACACACATTCACAACTTTGCCTTTTATATATATGGAGATGTTAATTTTACCAGGTAAAGCCCACTGACCTATTCGTTTTCACAAGCAACCTGCCTTCGAATGATAGCGCAATGAAGTGGCTTATCACGTGGAAATTTATGGCAGCCAAATACTCAAAATAATCACATGGATTGGGTGCCATTGAGAAAGAGAGGCGTGTGGGGAATGCAGCTAGCAGGAACTGCCTGCGATCAATGACCCAACTATGTTCAGAAGCTGGGTACCACATGAGAAGAGGAGATCAACGATGGCTAACCTCGAGTAACCGCACATTTGCTGTGCGCAATTGGCCAATTAGGCTAAATGCCACTGACAGATGCCGACAGGGGAGCCGGGAATACGCGAATGGCTCAGCGCCCTTGCATGGATGGCCATTAGACCCTTGAGAAAATATCCATTGGTGGTTGAGAAATACGCTACTCAAGCAAGCACTAGTTCCCCCAGCCGCTTGTTTTCGCAATGCACTCAGCATTGCCAAACCAGCTCCGCAGGTTTTAGTTCCGGACACGGCGTGGCACAGAAACACAATAAGATGCAGCTTGGCACTTGATTAACAACGTCATACTTCTTAAGAATTGACACCGAGGTCACGGTAACTTTACAACAGCAACACCGGACGGGCGTGAGTAAAGCCCTTTTCGGAAAGCCTCGTAATAGCGATGAAATAACTTAAAGTTATATCCTTAACCAATGTGCATTAGGTTTGTTTGTGTGTTTAGTTGATGTCCTTCCCCCCCCACCTCCGTTTATCACTGATGGCTACGGAAGGTGCAAAATAAGTTAAACATACATACAACAGTATTCTCGTTCACAGCAGTGAACTTTGTGGTTCATCAGTCTCACCTATCCTGCCTATAATTATCATTCCGATGTATGCAAACAATAGGTGTGGGACAATTCACCCACGCCCCCCCCCCCCCCCCCCCACAAGCAGTTTGCCGATTCGATTAATAAATGAGCTATAGGACAGGAAATTAATCGATACATCGTTCCCACCCGGAATTTCGAGCGCAGTGCAAGGCCATAGCATACTCCACCCTCCGCAGTGCCGACACATCGATCAAGTAGAGAAATCCAGCATCCTGCTAGAAAATGAACTGCGAAGTGGACGTGCGTTCACGTGCAGCCCTTTTGTCAACCCACCCGCTGGATGAAGGCTCTCCCCACACCATTCTGCTTCGTTGGGGTAGTTTAACCAAACTTGAACAGGCTCGTCAGTGCGGGCTCACGAAGGTGGACAGCACAAACGTGGCAGCATAGAGGCACAAGGCGATCATTGATTTTGCCGCACTGCCCCTCTGCTGCCCACCACGTAGCACAGCCCCATGAAATCCTGGCGTGCGTGGCAGTCACCCATCCAAGCGCTGCCCAGGCTCAACGCCTGCTTAGCTTGTGAGATTTTGGTGGGATTGGGCGCATTTCCGGTGATTTTGTCACGGGGCGAATAGGCCGTGAGCCAAGCGGGTTTGGTCGGTGCCACCCGGGGTGGCAAATGCTACTGGAATCCACCATCAGCAGAGGGCTTAGCATATATACTGTGTGATTTAGAGATATACTTGAGATTTACTTGCATATTCTAATTCTATAGATGCTACACATCGCATTAGTTTTATATATAGATAAAATCTCTCTCTTCTAAACTCCGGTATCCTTGTTTATATATATATAAAGCTACCACTGAGATGTTGCTATCATAGAAATCTGTAATCTAGAAATATAATTCTTCAAGAAAATCACCGATAGCGATTGCCAACACCCACGGTACCAATAACACATTTTCGCGCCAATGGACTAAGGAACAAGAGAAATCAGCATGGGCTCACCGTAGCTTCTGCAGTGTCTGTTCCTGGTAGCTCTGGTTCGTCACGTAGGGGATGTAAACGTGGAAGTTTTTCTTCGTGTGCTCGCTCACAATGTCGCAGATGTCCGGCACGAGTATGTTTTCTGCCACTCGCGTTTCCAGATCCTGCAGAAACCTGGAGTGATGCATGCAAAGGTCGCATAGAGATCACCACCTGGTCTGCACTGATCCTCACAGAAGTGCTTTGGGGTGAGAGCGAGCACGTGTTTCGTGAGCTCAAACCGAGCTCGCGTGCCAGCTCGGTTTGCCTTCAAGGTATGTACGTATGTCTGTAGAACTTCTTTCGCGCCGTACGTAGCCAACCATGCTAATTGAAGGTGCGGGAAAAGGACAACAAACTAAACAAAAAAAGCAGTTCAAAATAAATGAGTTTTCAATCTTGACCATTTAAATGTGCATAGCTCCAGTGGCTTCTTATTGGCCCTGCTTACGATGCAAGGCGAGGGATGGGTGCAAATGGAGGGGTTGCTGCTCACCCTTCTGGCATTAGCCGCACTGACGATGCTAGGGGGAGGGATAGGTGCTGACGCGAGGCTGCCACTCACCTCACGCTGGCCGTGGTCACGTCCGCCAGGTTGGAGAAGAGTGCGTGCTTGTCTGCCTGACTCGTGACTTTCTGCAGCTCGCACGAGTCCTGAAAGTGGTGCAGGGCAACCTCCAGGCTCCGCAGGTACGATGCCTCCGACGTCACGAGTTCATACATTGCCTGAACGCACACGGAATCGGAATCTGAAGTGTATTTCCCACCGAGTAAAAAGCCCATTGAGCTAAGAAGCTGCTTTTCAAGAGTGACTCAGCGGGCAGACAACGTCAAAGCATTCCACAATTACAGATAAAAACAAACAAACCTAAAAATGGCAATTATGCGGCAAAGAATTACACTCGCACTTAAACAGCACAGAGAAAGCACCATCACGCACGGAAACCATGCAAAACCTGGGAATATCACCGAGATACTGGGCTTGAACGCAGGTTTCTATCATCTGTGATGAACTGTGTTCTTTAGCGTAGCGAGTTGATGATCTCAGCCCTATCGCGTAAAAAAAGTTTACGCTGCATGTAATTTTGCTAATTTCCAGCTCCGAGAGTCAAAACTATTGGTTTGACCGTCATCCGACGAGCACTGCTTACTGCAGCAACCATTGGGGGAAGCACTGCCTCCAACTGTGAGGTCCAGTAGCCACTTGAAGAAAGGATCTGAGGAGTAGTTGAGAGATACCTCCTTCCGCATTGCCTTTCTCTAACACAGCTGTTGCGAGACATCCGAATGCATTCAACCCGGCTCGCGAGACAACACCCAAACCCACCCACAACACGGACCTCCTGCCTGCTGCACTCCGCCTGCGAGATGGTTGCGAGCACCCCGCTGCTCTGGACTTCCGGCAACTCCTGCCACAGCGAGAAGAACGAGCTGTAGGTGCGTGCGAGGTCGGGCGACGGCTCTTCCGAATGACCCGAGGGAGCCTCCGTGTGCGATCGATCGGGCGTCCAGCTGACGGCAACCTTGCCGCTACTTTCCTCTTCGCCGCCGCCGCCGCCGCTGATGTCTCCTTGTCCACTGCTCGGTGTCTCCCCCTCCACGGCCACGGAGATTCGGATTTGCTTCATGCAGTCCCTCCTCTGAGCTATCATGTTGTACTCCTGGTAGAGTTTCACCGCTGCAAGTACAGACGTGACGAGCGAGCAGTCGACCGCATTACATCGCCTCGGATGTGTCCGAAACGGTAATTAGTTCCACGAAACTGGTCATTAAGCAAGTATAGGATATACATGTTCATGGATTAATTCGTTCCGATAGCATCGAAAGTTAAGCTTTAAACCCCCAAAAGCGTACTTTATAATATTTAAACAATGGATATCAACATATAGAGATACTAACAACATTATTAACACGTAATATTAAAATAAAAGAGTTTATAAATGCATTCATTCATATTTACTGTACATACAATAGCCCGTCGTTAACAGGGGAATGGTCGGGAAGTGAACACATTGGGTTCTCTGGAGGCACTACACTACTATACCATACACTATACACTACACTATTATACACTATACTACACACTACACTACTATACACTACACTACTACACTACTATACCCTACACTATACACTACACTACTATACCCTACACTATACACTACACTACTATACCCTACACTACTATACACTACACTACTACACTACTATACACTACACTACTATACACTACTATACACTACATTACTATCCACTACACTACTATACACTACATTACTATCCACTACACTATTATACACTACACTACATACTACACTATATACACACTACACTACATACTACACTACTATACACTACACTACATACTACACTATACACTACACTACTATACCCTACACTATACACTACACTTCTACACACTACACTACTATACCCTACACTACTACACACTACACTACACACTACACTACTACACATTGAGTTATATGGAGGCACTACACTATACACTACATTACTATACACTACACTACTATACACTACACTATACACTGGGTTCTATGGAGGCACTACACTATACACTACACTACTATATATTACACTATACACTACACTATACACTACACTATACACTACACTATACACTACACTATACACGACACACTATACACTACTACACACTACACTACACGACTATACACTACACTATACACTACACTATACACTACACTACACACTACATTACTATACACTACACATTGGGTTCTCTGGAGCCCCGTCGTTAAGAGATTCATCGTTAACAGGGGTGCTCGTTAAGAGGGGTTCTACTATACACTACATTACACACTACACTACTATACACCACATTATACACTACACTACATTATACACTACACACTACACTATACACTACACACTGGGTTTTATGGAGGCACTACACTATACACTACACACTACACTACTATACACTACACTATACACTACACATTGGGCTCTATGGAGGCCCATCGTGAAGCGATTAGTCGTTAACAGGGGTGCTCGTTAAGAGGGGTTCTGCTGGACAGATGTTGCCTCGGTAAAACACTTACGATGCGCCACCTGGCTGTACATGGACACCCTTCGGTCACGTTGTATGAAGCTGTGCACGTCTTCTGAATGTCTGAAAAGAAAGCGTACAATAAGCACAAGGCTGTATGAGTATGCGAATTAAAAATATGTAACGTCAATATATTATTGGCTATGACAAAAATCGCCCAACTTCTTAGGAATGACATCACAAGCTCTTTAATAACAGGCTTGAAGAAGAGGACACTGTTGGTTAAATCCAAAGTGAAAATTAAACGTCGGGCTCTGTGTGAGCTAACTTGAGTGGCAAATGAAGAGACATCAAAACGACCATTCTGCCAGGGCCACCCAAAGTTTTCCTGCAGGCCCCAGAGCTGGAGGCTCAGGGAAAGAATGCCACGTGGGACCCCCACCCCCCCTTATTCTAAAACTATATATTTTAAAAGTTTTTATTTTACCAGGTAAAGCCCACTGATCTATATGTAGCTCTTATTTCAAAAGCGATCTGGCTATCACAAATGACAGCTCAACAACGAAGTGGCTTATCATCATCACCACGTGGAAATTTATAGCAGCCAAATACTCAAAAATGCATGTTGACTCTAAATGTGGAGGGGGAACAAACCAGAGGAGCCTGAGACAAATCCATGCTTACTATGGGGAGAATGAACATGCAAACTCCAAATATACAGGAATCAGGGTCGGATTGGACCCACGACTCTCATGTATGCCAGGCGAGGTAGTTAACATCTCACCACTGCAATAACTAAAACAGCCCCGTTGTGGAGGCCCGGGGCATATTGCCTATTTTAGCCACTCTTTTTGGGCGGCCTTGCATTCCGCCATTGGTTTGTAATCATCTCCAGCAGCATGCTCGGGTTATGCGGCCAAGCGAACGTACTCGGTGCTGTCCGTGTTGCTTGATGCCTTGGGGAGCTGTTTCAGGAGAGGGTCGGTGGCTTCCGTGCTCGAGATTTCTGAAGGGTCTGACAATGACACCTTTTCATCGGACACTACAAATCAAACAGCAGGCAATGCAGATGCACAGGGAAACACGGCCATTAGTATAGGTATCACAGTGCGGCCATCAATACCGATCTTTAAACTCACAATACACATTAAGTTGCGCCCGTGAGAACGTATTAGTTTGTTTGTGTGAACGTTGTATGTGTCTGTAATGTCCGAAACAGTCTTGGGCCGCTACCCTTCACCACCCTGCACTGACCGGAGTGGTGGAGTATGATTTTTTTTTAGAAACGCCAAGACTTAACGGCATGGGAAATTTAATAAAGGAATGTAAATTACTGCACCGTTGTTTTTCATATTTGAGATATGACATCAGGAAAAAGTGTCCACTCTTCCGAATAACGTAAACGCTTTTAAGACTGGCTTTACAGCAGAGGGCACATTTTTGTGATTCCATAGAGAAATTCGTCCGTGTCTTCATAGCAGAAAAAAACCTATCGACCTCTTCTCAAACTGATCTCGTGGCAGGCGGGGGCTGACTGACAAGGCTGCCCAGCACAGAGAGATGGCCCTGTTGCTCAGAGATCGGAGCACTGAGCCGACACCACTGACGACCTGGGTTCAAATCCAGGACTGCGATGAAACTGGATTTCACAAATAAGCGAGTTGGTGGTCTTATCCTGGCCACCAACGACTGCACTAAAAAAAACAAATCACAATAACTGTGTTGCTGCACTTCATTTGGTTCAGAATGTTTAAATAATGGTCTGACCGTCATGCGACAAACATTATTCTCACATGCAATGTGTGTGCGCGGGGGAAAGTGCTGCCCTCTACTATGTGGACCGAACGTCACTTAAATGGATCTCAGTGGTAGCTCTGTGATATCCACTTCGACGGGAAATTCTCTAACATGAAGGCTTGCACTGCTCTGCAAGATATCCAAATGGATCCTTCATTTCATGACGTGATGTCGGGAAAAATTTAAAAACACAAATGCTGCATGGGACGGGTGACGCACCTAATATGCAGCTGAAGACAACAAAGCAATTGGCAGAGAATAAACTGCATGCCCACCTTCCTTGCTGGGCACAGTGTGCCTGCGGCGCATAGCTAACTTGCGCCTGGGGCCACCCTTCAGATCTGCCTCCGATTTGCCCAAATCCACATCCTCACAGGCCTCCGGATGTGCCATTATTATTGTCATAGCTCTCTCACCCCTCCTGCGAGTCCGGACTCTCTCGTACATATCCAAAGGCCCCGACATGCAGGGAGACGTGGACGAGCCATCGGGCACATCCAGAGCATCCTTCATTCCGGACAAATTGAAGCCGTCGACGTCTGACATGTGCACAGTTTCGATATCGCTCTCCACCGGGTCCCCATTGAGGGTCAAGAGTTCGCCGTCCGGTGAGCGGCCATACTCCTCGCCGTAGTATTCCGACGCCAGGCACAGCTTCAGGTCGTCGTCGTCCTCCTCGGACACGTTGTTGGGCTGGTGGTACTTGGAAGGGTGTTGCCGAGGGCGCCTTGCACGCTCCATCGATTGCTGCACGGTGTCAACCTCCATTTGCTCGACTTTGTGTGTTGCCGATGGTTTGCTGGGGAGGGGTGGGGGACAAGCGAGGGCTACGCAGAGTCGTTTCGCTCCATCTCCACGCTGCACGGTCACCACTCTCCGGCCCTTCACCTCCTCAAATTCTAATTCAGCGGTGGAGTTTCACTTCAACAAGGTGTTGCCAATTCCATTTTGCTACATCGATGAAGATGTCTGATGCGCCTTTGTCATTTTTGTCATTTCCCGAATCAATATTGGTATCCGACGCTTGCTCTCGTGCAAGATTCACTGGACCTAAAGAAAGAGCAAACGATTAAAGCACCATCATCAGTATAAGTTGTACATATTTACATTTCAGACTGAGTTCTGACATGTTTACCCCAGTCAGCAGTACTTTATTACTTTTAGAGTAGCAATTTACAGTGTTAAACATTTCTTCATTTAACCAGGTGAGAGTTCATTCAAATTAATTTTCTCTTTGTGAAATTCAGGCTTAAATTTTGATTTCAAGCTTTCGTGACTGCAGTAATTCATATTCTTAGTTCTTTCGGGTAAAGTCACGTTGAAGGGAAACAATAATTTTTTATTGTTTTATATATATTTTATTATTTTATTGTTTCCCTTCAACGTGACTTTACCGAAAGAACTAAGAATATAAATTCAAGCTTGTTTAAACCGGTTTAAGTGGAGAAGTAATTTTAGGTACAATACAGCATGCAATTACGATTTTCATGTAAAAAGCTTTCAGGAATGTGAACGCATCTCAAGATATCAATAAGTATTTGTACAGCATGCAAATTCTGGAATCATGATTGCATCAGTACAGTCAGACCTGTTGTTTATATTTCAGACTGATTCTTCCAAGGTGCCGTTAGGTGTGAGGCCTGTTGGTTATACTGTATTTGTATTATTGTAATAAAAAAACGAATCTATTTTTATTTTACCAGGTAAGGCCCACTGAGCCATAAAGCGCTTTTCAGAAGTGGCTTGGCCACAAATGATAGCTCAACGAAGTGGCTTATCATGTGGAAATGTGTAGCAGTAGTCAAATACTCTAAAAACCCTTATTATACAAGTCACGCCTGTTAGGCATATTTATCGTCATACATTAGCGTTGAATAATTTGAAACTTTTAAAATGACATGTACAGTCATTTTGTATGACCTTTCTCACTCGTTTTTTAAATTTTACGCAACACAAACCAAGGATGTACAGTGAGGGAAAAAAAGTATTTGATCCCCTGCTGATTTTATACGTTTGCCCACTGATAAAGAAATTATCAGTCTATAATTTTAATGGTAGGTTTATTTGAACAGTGAGAGACGGAATAACAACAAAAACATCCGGAAAAACGCATGTCAAAAATGTTATAAATTGATTTGCATTTTAATGAGGGAAATAAGTATTTGACCCCCTCTCAATCAGAAAGATTTCTGGCTCCCAGGTATCTTTTATACAGGTAACGAGCTGAGATTAGGAGCACACTCTTAAAGGGAGTGCTCCTAATCTCAGCTTGTTACCTGTATAAAAGACACCTGTCCACAGAAGCAATCAATCAATCAGATTCCAAACTCTCCACCATGGCCAAGACCAAAGAGCTCTCCAAGGATGTCAGGGACAAGATTGTAGACCTACACAAGGCTGGAATGGGCTACAAGACCATTGCCAAGCAGCTTGGTGAGAAGGTGACAACAGTTGGTGTGATTATTCGCAAATGGAAGAAACACAAAAGAACTGTCAATCTCCCTCGGCCTGGGGTTCCATGCAAGATCTCACGTCATGGAGTTTCAATGATCATAAGAACGGTGAGGAATCAGCCCAGAACTACACGGGAGGATCTTGTCAATGATCTCAAGGCAGCTGGGACCATAGTCACCAAGAAAACAATTGGTAACACACTACGCCGGGAAGGACTGAAATCCTGCAGCGCCCGCAAGGTCCCCCTGCTCAAGAAAGCACATATACATGCCCGTCTGAAGTTTGCCAATGAACATCTGAATGATTCAGAGGACAACTGGGTGAAAGTGTTGTGGTCAGATGAGACCACAATGGAGCTCTTTGGCAACAACTCAACTCGCCGTGTTTGGAAGAGGAGGAATGCTGCCTATGACCCTAAGAACACCATCCCCACCGTCAAACATGGAGGTGGAAACATGCTTTGGGGGTGTTTTTTCTGCTAAGGGGACAGGACAACTTCACCACATCAAAGGGACGATGGACGGGGCCATGTACCGTTAAATCTTGGGTGAGAACCTCCTTCCCTCAGCCAGGGCATTGAAAATGGGTCGTGGATGGGTATTCCAGCATGACAATGACCCAAAACACACGGCCAAGGCAACAAAGGAGTGGCTCAAGAAGAAGCACATTAAGGTCCTGGAGTGGCCTAGCCAGTCTCCAGACCTTAATCCCATAGAAAATCTGTGGAGGGAGCTGAAGGTTCGAGTTGCCAAACGTCAGCCTCGAAACCTTAATGACTTGGAGAAGATCTGCAAAGAGGAGTGGGACAAAATCCCTCCTGAGATCTGTGCAAACCTGGTGGCCAACTACAAGAAACGTCTGACCTCTGATTGCCAACAAGGGTTTTACCATCAAGTACTAAGTCATGTTTTGCAGAGGGGTCAAATACTTATTTCCCTCATTAAAATGCAAATCAATTTATAACATTTTGACATGCGTTTTTCCGGATGTTTTTGTTGTTATTCTGTCTCTCACTGTTCAAATAAACCTACCATTAAAATTATAGACTAATCATTTCTTTGTCAGTGGGAAAACGTACAAAATCAGCAGGGGATCAAATACTTTTTTCCCCTCACTGTATGTTTGCTGAACTTATTTCGCACGGTCCATAGCCGACTGTGCTAATCGGAGGTACGGGGGAAGGACAACAAAATTATGATTGCTGCCACAGTGCTGTAATGGTGAACACACTGGGACTTGCAATCCAGAGGTCGTCTGTTCGATTCGATCTCATGGCGTGGCAGTTGAAGCAATGGGGCAAGCTTCTTAAATCCCCCCTCCTCACCATCGAACCTCTCTGTCCACCCAGCAGCATAATCAACGGGTACAGCACAGTCAGGTTAATTGGCAGTTCACGTGTGGTGGGGTAAAGTGTGGGTAGCACCCACCACCTCTAACACCGACCTACTTCCAACACGAACTGGTCAGAATGGACGAGTACACCAAATACTGTTCTACCTAGGGCTCCTTCTTGTGGGAGACTTCCACCAGCAGTGATGCGAGCAAGTACAGCATACGTAAAGGCTGCCTCCTTCACCGTTATATACTAAGGCAGTGTTCTTCATTGCAAGGCCCGCGGGTCACTGGCGGCCCTTGGTGGCCTTTAGTGCGGCCCCTGACAATACACACCACGTGACAACACCCCTTGTAAGTGGCCTATGGCGGCCCTCACACTGATGTCTTGTCGGCAAAAGTGACCCCCGCCCCCCCCCCCCCCGTACTAGGGCAAGATGTCCCCCAATGTTACCACATCTGTAACTAGCCACTGGACTTATAGGCCTTTATAGTATGTGTGCACTGTGATAAGACATTTACAATGTGGCGGAGGAGTGGTGGTGCAGTGGATTAGTGCACTGCACTCTGAACCCAGTGACTGGAGTTCGATTTCTGGCAAAGTCAAGCATTTAATTGTATGTACGCATGTTTAACTTTTTTCGCATTGTACATATCCAACCGTGCTGCTAATCGGAGGTGCGGGGGAAGGACAACAAACTAACACAGAGTTGATTTCCTTCTTCTTCCCCAGTGAAGATTGTGGACTAAGTGCAACAGACTCTAAATGCAAATTTAGTGTCAATGAAATTATTCATCACTATACACGAACGTGTCCAGGTTTCCTATTCAGGAACCCGCTCGCTGACCAGCGAGGTGAAGTACTACTCTTGTACCTTCAAGACAACACCCGTGAACAAAAGAGTGTGGAAGGGTGTATATACCCAGAAGTGGACTGACAAAAGGTTGTTAATTCTCACAAATAATTTATTTAAAATGCAGTAACACCTGAACACCTACATTTCTCTTTGTTTTTTTTGTAGGACATTCGGACACGTTATTTACGTACCAACAGAAACAAAAAAAACATTTTTGTTTTTAAATAACATTCAGGAACTTAAGATTATAACCAAACCACCTGGCATTTGCCCAATCTTGTGAAGGTCTTTCCGTCTATTCTCCGGCATCTATTCCTCCTCACCTTTACTGACCCACACCGACTGGCATGGCCAAGTCGGGTCAAATGACCCGCAGGGCACAGCAGAGGGCGGAGGGGAGGGGGAGGCAGGGAGGAAGAGGGAGGAGGGGAGGCATCATCCAGCAGCAGATTAACAAAAGTGGCTGTACGTGTACACACGCACACGTACAAGCAAATTAAGCAAATGAAGCAGAAACAAATCTCCACGTGAAAAATGTGCCACGGGGAGTCCCTTCTATGCTCATAAATATCTTAAGAATCTTAACTTCTGGGTCATGGGTGCAGGAGGGTGGGAGGGAGGGAGGGTGCAGGAGGGTGGGAGGGTGGGTGGGAGGGAGGGTGGGGCAAGAGGGTGGGAGGGAGGGTGGGAGGGGGGGCAGGAGGGTGGGAGGGAGGGTGCAGGAGGGTGGGAGGGAGGGTGGGAGGGAGGGTGCAGGAGGGAGGGAGGGTGGGAGGGAGGGTGCAGGAGAGTGGGAGGGAGGGGGGGAGGGAGGGTGGGAGGGAGGGTGCAGGAGGGAGGGAGGGTGTAGGAGGGTGGGAGGGTGGGAGGGAGGGGGGGAGGGAGGGTGCAGGAGGGTGGGAGGGAGGGTGCAGGAGGGTGGGAGGGAGGGTGCAGGAGGGTGCAGGAGGGTGCAGGAGGGAGGGTGCAGGAGGGAGGGAGGGTGGGTGCAGGAGGGGGGGAGGGAGGGTGCAGGAGGCAGGGAGGGTGGGAGGGAGGGTGCAGGAGGGTGGGAGGGAGGGTGCAGGAGGGAGGGTGCAGGAGGGAGGGAGGGTGGGTGCAGGAGGGGGGGAGGGAGGGTGCAGGAGGCAGGGAGGGTGGGAGGGAGGGTGCAGGAGGGAGGGTGCAGGAGGGTGGGTCCTCTTGGCACTTTGTTCACACTCATCGCACCTGGCGGCGGCGGGAAATGGGTGTCGGCCGCCTGGGCGAGAAAATATTTACCTGGCTAAATATTTGCCTGCCTGAAACATGTATTTCATGTCTTGTACGATTACTGCGGAGCATTCAGACATCTTAATGGTCACAGTTAATGTTCCACTGAGCCACTTTAAACAAAGTTGAGTACCGTCCGCCGTGCAGTCAACATTGAGAAGGCAACATTGACGATGTTGTAAAGTAGCCGTTTGACCAACTCCCCCTGACTAGATCCAACCTTGTCAGATCTCAGAGGCCAAGCAGGCGGTTGAGCTTGGTTAAAACACTTGCAACAAGGAGACTGCAAAGGAATACCAGGTGTCATAGGTTTGGGCTGCGAGAAGGACAAGGCGATGGCAGACCAGCAATGGCTTCTAAACGTCAATGTGTGTGGAGCTTTGAACCTTAGCTGCTCATACGCGCAGGACTTCTCCAAGCACATACGGGACTTGGGCTCGTCTCCCGTGCGTGAAACGTTCATTAATGCAACTGACCAAACATCCCAGGACAGAACCCTCCTGCAAAAGTCTTAGAGATTCGGGCCAGTCTCGTGACTCCTGGTTTCATAAATAATTTACTATCACACCTCATCGTGCAATGCGTTTCATGCGGCAAGTAAGAATTTATTTTATTCAAAACAATAAATGCACCGTCCAGGGCCTACTCATTTTACAGCAAGACAACCCCTGGGAATTCAAACACAGGTATATAATTGGTGATCTGAGAGACCATTGAATGCCCATTAGCCACGAGTTCGCTGCCTAACGTTGGTTGTACTCACCACCAGTGAAACGTTGTACCCAATCATTGAATGTTCCGGGCAGCTCTTCAACACAACGGTGGTGCTGCTTAAGCAGTAATAAAATGGCCACGTTTGTTCATCACGTGACAACTTTATTAATTGGCTGTGTCGGGTGGAGGGTTTACGACGCAACATTTTACTTATGTCATCCGGCCCAAAAACAATGATGAATCATTCCCAAGTTTCGGACGTTATTTGTTCGGTTTCCCCACACGAAAATATCATGACAACACACCGCCACCCTTCTTAAGTGCATTTACAGAGTAGAAGAGTCACCCAAAGTTATAGCAGCCACCGAATGTGATTTATGCTCATGCCCTTAAGGGCAGTTAGGCATCACCACCACCAGCTGACAATTACACATTATTGTCTAGAGTTGTAAATAAACAGCCACGGCTTGACTCATCTGTTGCTTAGTGACAGGGCCCACCATAACAAATACCTCAATATACTTGATCAAGAAGTAACCTCACAGCCAAAGTTGATGCCACAACCACCATCATCACATCTCGCCAAACGCTTTCTACCCTCCGCTAGATCCCGCAGCTGCCACACAGTGGACACGCAGGGACCACCTGAGATCTGCCATAACAGTATCCCTACATCGTGTCTTAGGCCAGTGGTTCTCAACCAGGGGTACACAGACCCCTGGGGGTTACGTGGCAATGTCCCACGGGGGTAACGTGAGGTGATACATAAATGTGTATTAATATCATACCTGAGTCATTGGTGAATAAGCAAGTATGAATCTGCCAATGTAAAAATAACTACGATGAAATCTCAATCCATATGGTTACCTAGAACGATATAAAATATCTTTCTAAACTCATCGCTCGTCAACAATGAGGTTTCCAAAAGTGACCAGCGAGCGTGAACAAATCACGTCACGCACGCAGAGCGTCTCTTGAATTTCGTATTCGCTTGCAGTCACGAGCTAGTTAGAATACCTGACAAAATTAAAAATTGGCAAAAATATAGATGTTTATTATTTATATATTTATTATCTCAGAACCATGTTGGAGGTCAGGCAAGGCAGGTATACTCGGTTGAATCAAAATTCAACAAGGGGGGTACAGGAGCCAAAACAAATGTCGAGAACCACTGCCTTTACCTTCTAAACGAATCTTGCCATTCTTGATTTGAAGCTTTCGTGACTGCAGGAATCCATACTCTTTGGTTCTTTCGGTAAAGCCATCACGTAGTTAGAAAAAATTGATTTTATTTCTAACCACGTGACTTTACCGAAAGAACCAAAGAGTATGAATCTGGCCACGTCTCGCACCCCCAGAGAGGGCATCTCGCACCCCCAGGGGGTGCGTGCACCCCCAGGTGAAGAACCAATGATATAGACCTCAAGCTTAAATCAAATGATGGCAATACAATTACCATCATCTCAGCGTGGCCTGCTTCCCCCCCCCCCCCCCCACCATTAGAAACGGTAGGAGGACCCTGGGGTCTCGTATTAATACGGTGCCACGTTTCCGCGGCCATTATAAATGAAGGCCGAGCCGTCGTCAGTTATTGATCCGTGCCTGGGACACAGGCTGCTCCAAAATCTACGCGTGCCTCTGCCACTCCCTTCCATCCGCCATGCCACCCGCACACCCCCCCCCCCCCCTTTTCTTCACGATTGCAATAAGGGGCCGTCCATAAATTACGTCACGGGATTTTGGACAATTTTTGTTGACCCCCCCCCCCCCCACTTCGTCACACGGCGTCACAAAAAGTCAGACCCCCTCTCAAATATGACGTCACAAAGCTCTGCCCCCCCCCAAACCATATTTCCATTTAGAAAATAAAACATGCTTCAAATCACTTTAAACTATTGTGATTGTAGTGCGTATTTAACGTGGCGCTGCACTCTGATGTAGGAGAACACATTTATTAAAAAGCCTATTTAATTAAGTAGAACGTGTTGTCTATATTTATTTAAAGTTGCGCATTTTGATGTGACGTCACATTTCTCACCCCCCCCCCCTCTCGTCACACATCGTCACAAATGTCTGACCCCCCCCCCCAGGTGCGTGACGTCATTTATGGACGCAAACCAAGAGAAAACAATAACATTTAATACATCATCGGGTTTAAGGTTATGCTACCCCAGGCTGGAATGTATTATTTTAGTAATTAAACCAAACAAAAAAATACACGGCCCTGAAGTTGACCGACGGTGAGACATGCCACTAACAGACCGTGACTGTGGCGCCGACTCTGTATGTATTTACTTTACGTTCAACCTCTTTCGCACCGTACGTAGCCAACCGTGCTCAGCGGAGGAGCGTAATCACGGCATTCGGATGGCGGCCCTTCTTAACGCGTGGAGCAGCTAGCTTCCTCATTGTCCACGAGCCCAGGCACGTTTATTTCGCTTGTCGGGAGCACCTGAGGTGGAGAAAGTGTAGTGGGGGTTCCAATTTCTTCATGGTGGAAAATAACCGTGAATTAAGCGGTTATCTCGTAGCTCGCTGTTGTTGGCCATAATTATACAATAAATGGGTACGAATAAAGTGTTGCCACCTTCGGTGGCACCAATTTCTTCTCCATCCCATGGACTGTTTGGGAAAATAGCCATGCAACGTATTGTATGTATGCATGTCTAACTTCTTTCATACCATGGGCGGAGTTTGCGGGGGGGGGGGGGGGTACGGGCGGGAATGCCCCTCCCAAACTGGACACCTTTATTAATTTAGTTTTAGTAATTTACAATTAAGATAAAAAATATATGAATGATATGCGATTCCTAATGTGAGGGACAAAGCGAACCCATGCCCCCCCCCCCCCCGAATACAGAAGTCAAACTCTGCCTGTTTCCTACCGTACGTAGCCAACCATGCAAATCGAAGGTACGGGAAAGATGGAACCACGTGGGCTCGGTTGTCCTCGTTTTCCTAGGATCGTCCCTTTGTTGATGTAACCGTCCTCAGGAAATTTGCAAGTCTTCCCGTGACGTAAAAAATCCAGTTTCTTTTTGTCATGAATGATACGAAAACTTAAGCCAATATGGTTACATGCAGTTCTCCCGTTAATGAGATATTCTTCTTCCAACGATTTGACTTTCCTTATCCATTTTAACACATGCCCTGGTATCGACGAATGTGTGTCACATGAATTTCAGATAAATTTAACTTCATAGAGTAGAAATTGCCAAATTAACTGAAAAATATAATTGAATACTTTTTGTGTGTGTGCATTCGTTGGTGGAAGGGCTCAGACCATCAATTCACTCCGCTTGCTCCACTTGAGAAGCCAGTTTGTTCACTGGTGGCTGCCCAAATTCAAATCCAGGATCTCAGCAGTTACCGGCTTAGAGATCTGACTTTTGACTCAACAAAACACACTTTGATGCACAGGATTATTTGTTCTTACGCATCAGGTTGTTTTCCACTTTCTTGTAAACATCCTCAGAGCCTTTGAAATGGCTACTAAAGTCTGTTAGATTGTAGCCCAGCTGAGCGTTCCGCTGTCGCTAATCTACAGCGGTGCGACGTGCCAAATTGTAGCACACTTTCGCGTGCCCAGTTAAGGAGTCATTCCGGGCAAAGAGCGGCCAAGTCCTAGCTCATAAACTGGGTTCAACGGGTAACCGATTACTTTTGGCCGATGACCTTTGAGTTACAATGTAACACACACGGAGCGGCGGCCAACGAGTGGAATGCATCCCAGAGAAGACGTCCACTGAGGAAGCTGGAGTGACGAAATCAGACGGCTCTAGGCGGATTATTGCATCGCAGTACCATGGGAGATAGTTTGACTGCTTTGGGGGGGGGGGGGTACTTTCATCCAGCAGTAGATCGATCACAGCTGATGATGACAACATAGACAATACATGGCACAGCAGGTTATATGATCATGCTTTGTGTGGAGATGTCTGCACATGCCTGCATGCCTGTGTGTGTGTGTCTGTGGGGAGCGGTAGTGTGGTGGTTAGCGAGCTGCACTACGAATCCGGCGACCTGAGTTTAATTCCCGCTCACGCCACCAACACCAATGACGATTCTGTGAGGCGGTCCTGGGCCTCCCCAGGTCGACTCAGCCTCAAATGAGTACCTGGTGCGGTGTATAAACATCACCACAAGGGAGACAAAGGCGTTCGGGCGTGGTGATTGGCCACCCACCCCTCGCGTGCCGTGCCGGCCTTCATAGGTGCTACTCGCTAACAGCACTTGCCCCAACAGTCTGTTAAGGCTACACGGGGGGATCTTTGTCTTTGTTTTGTCTAGTACATGCGAGCACTGTGTGCAGTCAGTCATGTGTATGTGTTGTCAGTGTATACACAAGATCAAACGTGTGTGAGATTTGACTTGAAAAAAATAATAATTGCTGAATGTTTGGTCTGCAACTATTCTTTACCTTCTGATTTGGAGGGAGGGGGGGTCATAATTCGACAAAAAAATTATACTGTCGATTATATGTATTTTATTTATCACCTCTAGTGGCTGTAGAACCAATTAAAGGTAACCCTTTTTAAAGGCAATTACCCAATCCCTACCCTAACAGTTCCCTGTATAAACGGGACTCTTCATCTATGCTATCACATAACAGAAAATAAAATACAGTTTACGTGTACTTCCAGTTCAATATAATACAGCAGAATCCGTTTAAGCAAGCAAACTCTGGGGCTGGATTTGACATTTTTGTTTTCATCAGCAATCCGGCTTGTTAAATACATGCTCCTGGGTAACCAGATGTTATTGGCAAGAGCGCTCAATTTGAAAAGATAGGGCCCTGATATTTGCAAACAGCCATTCAATACTCTTTGCAAACTCACGTGTTAATGTTAGGTAGTAACGTACACCCTTAAAGCACAACTTGCTTATGTGTCTGCACATTAATGGAGTTATTTTGTCCATCGGGTTGCAGTACTTTAGTATACATATGATACAGCCCTGTAGTTTACTGTACTGTGAAAGACTTATGCCCCCTTTGTTTCACTGTAAAAATAACCAACGTTAGCAAAATGATTATTGTTCAATGCTATCGGGTTTAACATCTTGTTGTTGGGGCATCCGAGCGATGTTTTCAAGCAGTCCTTGAACTCAAGAGATAATCATTGTGTTTTTTTGCGGATTCACAAAAGCAATGCAGACTTTATGAAGGTGAGACACACCTTACAGTATACAGTGCATGCCTTGTGTGTGTGTACCTTACGCCCAGACACTTGATAAGCGTGAGCCCAGTAAACACCGCAACATTAAGGCCAACGTTGGCATGTGGTTGGACCAAGATTGGAGCAATGTTCCGTGTTTTCGCTCATGGGAGCTTCTGAAAGTGAATTGGAACTTTAATCCTACGACCGTATACTCCGGATTTTAAGGCACACCTTCACCCCCTCCTCCTCCTCTCCGTACCGTGTATTTTTAAACCAGAAGTTGGGTGGGGGGGTGCAACTTACTTCCCAGAGTGTATTATACTCCACACAAATAAGTAATATTAAAAAAAAATTAAACACGCTTTAATGAAATGTACTAGTAGTAATGGAACAACTCCACGACCCCAGGAAGTGACCCCGAAGCTTGCCACAACGTCAGTTGACCGTGGACAATTAGACCCAAGCCGAAACATAACATATTAAAAAAATAATGTTTAAAAAAATATATTTTTATGATAGAATATAGTATTGTCATCAGTAAGGCATAAGTATACCAAGTTTGCAGTCGATACCACATTGGGAAGTGGGTTAAAATTGAGTTACAAGATTTGAGGATACAACGACAACATCGTCAACAACGTCAACAACAACAGAGTGAGTTAAATGGAACCGTGTAAAACCAACGATACGCTCAGTGTGGAGCAAAGCCCGCAGCATTATTAGCAATGTCAAGGAGGACACACCAGAGAACCAACGCGGCCATGCGTAGGTGTTGTGTTTTTGTGAACGACTTCACGAACGGGCGTGGAACGAAGACAAAAAAGGAGCCAGTTTCTCCCAGTTTCTCCCAACTTGCTCGCAGTGTCAGCTGATAAACCGTCCCCGAGAGAATAGTTTCTCAGCCCTGTCACACGACAGCATGCACTTTGCGCTATTCGTAATTGAGCACGCAAGTCGCTGCATGTCTTGTAAGCCGCATAAAAACAACAACATAGAGCTTACAATGTATAAATACTGTGCACTCGTGATAACCTAGGTTATAAGAGTTGCACGTTTATTGGTGTTCTTACTTGGTGATACTGCTATGGGAATGGTGCACAAGGACACAAACAGCCAAACGTTTTGGCGAATGGCCTTTCCTCATAGCACATGTATAATACACACCAAAGACTCCCGTTGTATTCCATCAAGTACAGAAGAGATACAATTAAACGTTTTACAAAACTATTACCAACTCGCAACTACATTTAAAAAAAGAAATGGTAAGAGCGGTTAGAAATGTATAAAAATCCAATAAGATTGGCACGTTGAACAGTGATTTGAAAAAATATATATTTAGGTCAAGGGCCATAGGTCACACATAGCTCATCAATGCCATAGGTCCCTAGTTATTTCCAGTCAGAATGAGCCCCTTGCTTGATTTTGCACGATGAAAATGACTCAATCAAGTTCTATGACCGGCTACACAAGTTTGTTGTACTGTGATGTCGATTCCATTTGGGAATGAGCCTGTGCATTAATACTGGGGTTACTCGAGATTGATACTAGACGCACATGAAGTTTTGCACATTACACATACTGTACATGTATCAATAATGGATGATTCAAAGGCAGCTATAGTGATTGTAATCCAAGTCGGAAGATCAAATTGATCTCCTGGCGTGAGAACCATTATTAAATCCCCTTGCTGCTAATCACGTGGCAGTTCATGTGTGTTGAGGGAAAGTGTGGCTAACTGCCTCCTCTTCCAAAGACGTCTGGCCAACGTGGAAAAGTAAGGCCAAGTGGGTCTCTTCATAGCTCCCCCTACTCAGGCCTTCAAGAGCAGTTTCTTCACTCAATTTTCAGAGAGGTGGGCCATTTTCACCGATAAGACATCAGTGTAAGGGCTGCCACAGTTATGAAACCATTGGGGTTCGACAGCACGCTGGGGGTGTTTTCACATTTGGGTATTGTTGGGGGGCCGCACGTCAGGGGCCGCACTGAAGACCCTTAGGGGCCGCCGGAGGCCCGCGGGCCTTGCAATGAAGAACACTGCTCTCGGGGGAAGGCTGTTCTGCCAGTAGTGGCGTGAGTGGGTCATTGCAGCGCTGCACTTTGACCAAACTCACTATCGTGGCCTCAAGGGTCCGTCTCGCCCACAGGGGTCAGAAAGCCTGCGGCTCCGGTGTGGCATGTGGCTCTTCGTAGGACTGTTTGGTGACGTTATTTATTAAGGACCACCTTCTCATATTCGCATACATTGCGGCTCTTGAAATATTTTTTTTATTTTCCGAATTCGAAAAAAAATGGCTCTCGTTATTTTGGTTGCCGACCCGTGGTCTAGCCATACAGTACTCTATTATTAACACCCAACATCAAATTATAGGAAGAGTGCATCACTGTGAATGAGTGGCTCTACAATATTAACATTACACTGTCAAATAAACGTGTTTACGTCATGCCTTTTGACCAAAACACAACTTCCTTCTTGAGGTTGTCATAAGTTACTAATGCATACAATACCAACGAATCATCTGGAATGTGTCCGATTTCATGAGCTCGCTGAGAATGGTTAGCAGGTGTTGTAGGTATGAACTGTGGAGTGGCAAGGAGACGGAATTTCTGTACAGCAATGGTATCAGTCCACATATAGTGTATTGCAGATCAAATATATAGGGTCTGTCTGTGGATTCAACTTATCTGTGCGGTTGAATGTTATCCACTTGTATGCATGGGCTTTCTCCCAGCAATTAGATTTTTTCACACACGCCAAACACCTCTTTAATGGAATTGGCCAAACATCCCAGTGCAGGACCCTTTATAAAATTGAGTCTTTGTGATCAAGTAATGAGAATCAGAGCGTTGCACAGGAAGCGTATCGTGTAATGTCACGTGACGAACGCTTGAGAACGAAGTGCATGCTGGTGGTGAAGGGCAAATCTGACCTCTCCTGCAAGAGCAGGAATGTACACGGGTGTAACTGGACATAGCGTGACACACAGGGTTGCAATTGACACCAGTCGTACGACTCGTCTTGTCGGACTCTTCATTAACATTTACTTCCGTGCCTGACAATTTAAAGCTACGTATTTTAAAGTACAGTATTTACCTTCAGGAAACTGTGAATTACGGCGGTTAACAATCCAGTTACTTTTGATTGAAAACTTTCGTGACTGCAGGGATTCATATCCTTGGTTCATCAGGTGATGATGATTGATTGTTATCCACTTGTATGCATGGGCTTTCTCCCAGCAATTAGATTTTTTCCCACATGCCAAACACCTCTTTAATGGAATTGGCCAAACATCCCAGTGCAGGATCCCTTATAAAATTGAGTCTTTGTGATCAAGTAATGAGAATCAGTGCGTTGCACAGGAAGCGTATCGTGTAATGTCACGTGACAAACGCTTGAGAACGAAGTGCATGCTGGTGGTGAAGGGCAAATCTGACCTCTCCTGCAAGAGCAGGAATGTACACGGGTGTAACTGGACATAGCGTGACACACAGGGTTGCAATTGACACCAGTCGTACGACTCGTCTTGTCGGACTCTTCATTAACATTCACTTCCGTGCCTGACAATTTAAAGCTACGTATTTTCAAGTACAGTATTTACCTTCAGGAAACTGTGAATTACGGCGGTTAACAACCCAGTTACGTTTGATTTAAAGCTTTCGTGACTGCAGGGATTCATATTCTTGGTTCATCAGGTGCTATGATTGCAATCATCATCAGGTGATGATGATGATTGTGTTGCAGTCGAAACGTCGTGCGAATTTTATTGTTTTATATTTTTATTATTTTATTGTTTCCCTTCTACGTGACTTTACCGAAATAACCAAGAATATGAACCCAGTTACTATTACAGATTTAAACCTGGCATTTACACGCGACGTACCATTAAATTTGGCAATGCCAATATACTGTAGGGTTTGCACATGGATGATTGTGTAATGTCAACTCTTCAAATTAATCATCCATTAGTCAACCAGGGTAAATCCCATTTCAGATGAATTCGCTTTCACACCACAGTTCTGGACAGTCTTGACATGCACACACTAAGCAAGTACAAAACATCATCTGCTATAATAAACCAAAATCTTTGTTCCTTCACTCCTCCTGTAATCTTCACCATTCTCAACACACCCATCTCTAAACACTTCTGATCTCATCTACCCCCCCCCCCCCCCAACGTGTTCTTGAATTGTCAACGGACCCCACCTAAATGTATTTGATAGTGTATTCAAAGACAGAACAAAAATAAGACAATGCCTGCAGTATGGGCTGTATGTAGTGAGGCTGTTAGGGGGTATTGTAAAACCACAATCACCAAATGCCAAGATAAAACGAGGGCAGTCAAGTTGTCACCCCAATAACAAAAAAAGATATCCGTAAATTTGGACGTATCTGATCTCTGCTCTAGACCGTGTGCAACTGGGATGGCAGCATCCAATCACAGGCAGAGGTCACACTTAACTATCCGAAGTTGTGGGCCCTTGTAGGCCAGAGAATTGTCCATCAAATACACTTTTCACAAACAATCGTTTTGATGAGCTAGACAGTACTTCCGAAAGAGGGATACATAGATTAAGAGAATATAAGAAGATTAGACACATCACCCCAAGGAAGTGGCTATTGCCAATGCAAGCCCTTGTAAATGTGCAATGTTGGGCCAACGTTGGCGTGTGGTGGGACCCGTCGGAGCAACATTGGCTCAACGTTCCATATGTTGACTGGAATGATCCATATGTGTTTTGGAATTAGGCCACGTATCAGTATTTATTACAAAATGTTTTGTCATTAAATCTCCACCACCCAACAACAAGATTGTAATGTTTGCAAAGACATTACAGAATTTATACGTGCCCAATATATACTGACCAATAAGCTCGGTGGATTAAGAAGTGTACGGCTGAAGTAAACACCAACTCAACGTTTCACTAAAACTGCCGAAGAAGCTCAAAACGAGACCTCTTGTAAGACGGTTGAGGGTTAATGAAAATAAATTTCGGCATAAAAACTACTACATGACCTAACCCAAAACAAATATGGATCGTCAACAAAACTATTGAGAAATGGAAGTTGGTTTGAACAGGACACGTTGCTCGATGGGACAATGGTCAAGAATGATAACAGTGGCAACCAATGAATGAAACGCATCCGGTTGAATGCCCACCGAAGAGATGGATCGATGAAATCAGTTAATGGATTGTTGGATCAGAGGATCGTGAGAGTTGACGGTGGCTTGTGAAGGCATTCATCCAGCGGTGGATTGACCATGACCGATGATGGTGATGATGTTGATGAACGAAAACTCCCATCACCATTTCAGTAATGCCTTACCAAGCTGCAATTGCTTCTCACGTGTTGCCGGTGACAATTGACAACGACGGTTGCCCTAAGATTGCCTTGACGGTAGCCAGTTGTGCTCAGGAGAGTAATGTATTGCCGGGAGTCACTCCACCTCGGAATTCCCTCTAAACTTGAGACATAAACTGCACAGGCAAACCCACAAAACTTAACACGTGCCTCCATAAGTCTATGAAATGTGACAAACAAACCATTTTAAATTCTTATTTTTCATGCGATGCTTCGCTTGCATGGGGCAGTATTGTCTCTGTATTATACTCGGTAACACTACGCTATACACACTATTTTTTGTATTGTACCAAGGTAAGGTCCACTGAGCTATACAGCTTTTTTCAGAAGCAACCTGGCCACAAATGATAACGTGGAAATGTATAGCAGCCAAGTACTATAACGCGTGTTGATTCTAAATGTGGAGGGAAAAACCGGAGGACCCCGAGAAAAATCCACGCGACCACAGGGAGAGAGACACTCAAACTCCAAATATACAGGCGTCATGGTCGGGATCGAACCGATGGCCTCCTGTATACCGGGCGAGGTAGTTAACATCTCGCCACCGTGTCTTCAGCAATTCAATTTGTACTTATACAGCTTCTAAATGCGACCCTACAGAAACTATGAGCATACTGTATTTATTTTATACAATGAAGCGCCAGTCAGCAGGAAAAAGTAAGGCGTTGGAAAGGGGCAGGGAGTTGGCAGCATGGATTTCTGGGGGATGGAAGTTCCAAACGATAGGTTGGGGGCCGAGGAGAATGAGCGACCTCTCAACTTAAGCAATGGTTGGTTGGGGGCAGGGGGCTTCAATACAAAATCTTGGTTGCTGGAGCAAAGAGTGCACGGAGGAGAGGAGAGTGAGATGAGAGGGAAGAGTGCGTATTGTTGAACATATGTATGTAGCAATGGTTGAGTTACGTGTGTTGAATGTCTACATCATGTGACCTCCTTTGCCAGTAATAAAATATGATTATAGGGTTTTCCCCTTTTTTTCTGGCAACAAAACAGGTGTTAAGATGTTAAAACACCGTTTGAGACGAGTCTCAAAAGAAAGCTGTATCTGGTGTGGACCAATCAGTTTCAAGGACAATGCAAATATTATCAGAATGTTTTTTTTTGTATTCTGACCACAAGCGTTGTGGTTACTGCAGACATGATTTCTTGTAAAAGGTTTAAATTTGGTGTTTTAACATCTTAACACCGGTTTTCTTGCCAGAAAAAAAGGGGAAAATCCTATTATCATGTGTTGCATGTGTATGCTGTTCTTGAGGTTTATTGTAATGTTTCGAAAATGTTAATGCTTCGTTCATATTTCTGCGCACATGTTTGTTTGTACATTTAGGCTGCATCAAGCCTCATTAAGTAATTTTCCGTACGTAAAGACGTGTTATTTTGCTCGCTTCTCACTGATGTGAGATGCTGTTTCTCTTGCTTTGTTTACAGAACTACTCTCATTAACAGTAATGTGGGGGGCAATATTACGTATCCTATTATCCACGGGGAAAAAATAATAATCAGAAAATCATTAATTTGTCAAATCACTGCTCTTATCCATGAAAACCTTCGTGGAGAAAAGGAATAATTTGATTTGCCGCAGTTTACAATTTGATTTGCCGTAGTTTACAAATTGTTTTGACCCAGGTCCCACCTTGCAAAGATGGCTCTCGGTCTCAACCGTTTCTCAACTGGATATAAATAAAGTTAACCCATGTTACAGCAAATAACTCGAATAATCGGTGTTGATATGGAGGAGACTGCATCGCGGGCCATGTAATCCGTGAAGGTTCTATAATTCGCAAGCAAAATGTCGCGCCAACGTGGTGTGCCCCTGTTTACAGCGGAGCACACAAGCACGTGAATAGTGCATTAAAAAAAATCCGTAATCAATTCGCGAACCGCGAGGTTATGCGTTTTTATAAGATCCAATAGGTCTACGTGAGAGAAATTATTTTTTTTACTACTCATACGAGTATAAAAATTGCTACATTATTTTGTACAGACAAAAAGATCAGGGGAGCACAACCATTCTGTGCAGGAGCAAAAATAATAATAATAATAATCCCGAATTAAAAAATAAACAAGGCCTCCACGTTTCTCTTCGACAGATCGCGGTTTGCAGTCCACGAAGTATTTTCTATTTGGTGCCGTGTGCCACGGACTACAAGAGGAGTCGCAAACCGCCAAAAAGAATCGAACGAACGCTTTATGTACATACCGTGCGAAGACGTTCAACATACATTCATACTAACATGTTGCAGGTACATTTCGATACGGTCCAGAACTTTCTCTCACTTCACCGGCATAGTGTACACCCACCTGTAAGGTAATTATCTTCGCTGTCAGTTTGGCCCAACATGTCTGGGCAAGTCACTTGACTGACTTAAAACTTTGAAAGTGTCTCCCCAAATGTAGAGGACTGGAGCTGCAAGTCATTTTCAAATTTTGGGACGTCAAGCTTGGGAAGTGATCTTTGCGAATAAAGGGTTTTCTCTTGTGAATGACATCACAATTCACCTTGATGCCTGCTTTATTACAGGTGATTCACACCTTTCTTTCTCGCTCTCGCTCTCGACGCAGTCGTGTAGTTCCATATGTGATGCGAGTATCGCCAAAATCGCCGATAGCAAGTTCGTAAATTTACTGTAACTCCCACCCCCCCCCCCCCCCCCCCCGTGCAGCAAAACGTCTGACATTGTACCGAACAACACGTGGTATGACCAGGGAACACATTGGAAAATTATACTAAAAACGAAACAACATTATTTTTTTTTTTACCAGGTAAGGTCCACCGAGCTCTTTCGCTCTTTTTCAGACGCGACCTGGCCACAAACGATAGCTCAAAGAAGTGGCTTATTATGTGGAAATTAATCGCAGACAAATAATCTAAACGCATGTTTCTAAATGCGGAGGGAAAAACTGGGAGGACCCGGAGAAAAATCCACGTGACCAAATTGGAGAACACTCAAACTCCAAATGTACAGGCATGAGGGTCGCGATCGAACCGACGACCTCCTGTATACCAGGCGAGGTAGTTAACATCTATCGCCACCGTGGTGCCCACGGCACAACAGCGTCAACCGGCGCAGTAGTAGGGTTACATTTATTTATTTAGCGAATGCAAAGTCCCTAAGCCAAGCGGTTGCCTCCGGTCCTGTTGTGTTGAGGGTGACTAGAGGCCCTCCGCTGAGTTTGTGGATTGAGCAGACTTCTAGAATGTGGTGCATGGTTTGCTCCACCCCACGGGCACATAGGGGCTTGCTCTCATGCCCCATCGGTGGAGGTTTTCGAGGCATGGGTCGTGACCGGTCCTGAACCTGTCGAGGGTGGACCACTCCTTCCTGGAGAGGTTGAAACCAGGCAGATGCTGTGTGGGGGTAGTAATGAGGTACTAATTTTCCAGGTCCAGTGACGTCGTGAGGATGAGTCTTTCCAAATCGGCTTTCTTGGGGAGGCATAATCTTTGGTGGGCTGAAATTAATGTAAAGCACTCATTTGTGAAAACTGGCAATTTGGCGAGCCTGGATATCCAGGCAGCTTAAACATGGAAATCAAACTTAATGACTGGAGGCAAGCATTTAATCTTTTTCAGGAAAATACTGGAGTCGACTCCTGAGGTGGATGGGTGGCTCAGGAGCTAGAATGCCAAGGTGGCACCATTGAGATCCGGGTTTTGAATCCGGGTTTCAGCCACCCGCTATTAAACTGGTATCCCAAGTGTCGTGGCTTGATGGTCCTGATGCTGATGACCAATGAGAGTGAAAAAATAAAATCTATTACATTGGTTTTGAACTTCATTTGACTAAATTCCACCTTTTGGTATGCAAAATATCAGTTTGACTGGTATGTGAAACAGTGTGTGGGATAACAATGGTCGGTTGAGATTTCAGAAAAAAAGTTCTACTAATTCTCCCTTCTGTGGGCTTTCTTGTAATAAAACAAGAGTTTGCACCGTTCTACAAGAGTTTTGAATGGATTATTCAACCAATGATGATAGCACAACATGAGTAAAATTGGACAAAACTAAAACGTGTAAGGTGCATCAATCAATGTCGATATGGTGCCGTACATTACTTACAACAATGTAACTGCCTCTGCTTTTCAAAGGAGACCTGGGTTACAAAGCAATTGGAGTGATCGTGTGAAATACTGTTTGTCCAAAACAATCATCATACAGATTGGGATAACAGACAAACTCAATAGACCAAATACATTACAGCCTAGAGAGTAGGACACACAACCAGAACGGATGATGGCCAGTAGTCAGATTACTATTTACTATTTAACTACTATACTCTTTTTATTTGACCAGGTAAGGCCCCCTGAGCTATGTAGCTCTTTTTCAGAAGCAGCCTGGCCACAAATGAGAGCTCAAAAAAGTGGCCGCTTACGTGGAAATGAAGCGCTGCCAAATACTCTAAACGCACGTCACTTCTAAACGCGGAGAGAAAAACCGGAGTACCCGGAAGAATATCCACGCGACCATGGGGAGAGCGAACATGCAAACTCCCAATAAACAGCAGGCGTCCGTCTTGGGATCGAACCCACGAACCTCCTGCATACCAGGCGAGGGAGTTAACATCTCGCCACCGCGGCACCCAACAATGGAGTGGTAGCCAAATGAAAGAACATACGTGAGAGGGCCTCCACAGGAGATACGGAGCAATGAAATCTGCCTGTGTGCAGGTTCTGGAGTGATTGTTGCTTCGAAGGATGGTGATAAAGGTCTTCATCCAGCAGGGAATAGATCATGGTCCCGACGCTGACCATGATGAAATGGAACAAACTAAACAATGCTAGATCAAATGTCACATACTCCAGTTCCTACATTGGCTTCTCATTCACCTGCGCGGCACCATCTTTCTCTCTCTCTCTCTCTCATTGTCTTCACAATTCATCATCAAACACCTCCGATTACCAGGATTAGGCGACGTACGGTGCGAAAGAAGTACCACATACATACTTCACCATTCTCCCCCTCAACTCTCCCGAGTTCACCTTCTCCCAACCATCTCTCTCTCTCTGCTTCCACCCACTGAGGCGATGAGCACCGCCCTATGACTGGACCTGAAAACTCAATTTCCCTGTTCAAGAATACGGGGTAAACCGTATGGATTGACACGGTATGTATCTGTCTCTCCACATATAGAAAAAATACATTAGTACACAAACGATATGCCACGCGGGCCGTCTGAGAATGCATTATCAGAACCAGGATCTATCTCAACGGTGTCCAGCCTCAAGTGCTCTGACCGCTCAGCCACGTGACCACATTTTGTACACAGTCACTAAATTAGTAAATTCTTCGTAAGCTTCCAAATTTTTTTTACCAAAAAACACTACTCCTTGCTCTGATGAAACCGTGGCATTGCCAAAAATCTTGAGCGTATTACAGTGTTTTTTTTCTGTTATTGGTAAATTCTATTGGCAAATGTGGTGTCGCTTCTTGTTTTAAATATAGTATTGTAAGCCTTGTGCCAAGCCACAAGATGGTCAGGAATACAGCGGTAATACAGTATTGTCATCAGCATCCACTTACTAAATGTATTTTAAATATTAAGCAAACAATTTTACTAACATCACTGACACGTTGTCTGATCCAACAAGGCCAAGTGAAAGGTTACTTAAAGAACCCAACAGTAACCTCTACAGGTCAGCCACACGCTGGACTTACCAAACGTACCTCACTGTACTCTCTAAACAAAACGATTATTCCCTGGACAATACGGTATGTACAGTACTCACAATCATCGGTCGACGAGACATCCTTTCCCCGAGAGTCATCTCGGCCACGTTTCACGAATCCCAAGCGCGTATTTGTCACCAACACACCCCCCCACCCCCCTACAACATTGACACGCTCCCGTAGAGTCACAAGAGAAGACCCGAATGATCTTCAGAGCTAGCTGCCCGACCCTCACACACTCACGCACGCACACAAAGAGCCGGTTTCAGGGAAGTAGCAGACCTGCCCCAAAACTCCCCCACCCCCTGACTCACCTGACCAGTTTCTCACTCCTCCCTCTCTGCAAAAGAGCTCCGACATGCATGGCAACAGTCACATGGAGAGACTCCCACGTCCCTTGGGGGCTAATCATACATGTCTTATTTTTCTGACATCGGATCGAAATATACCTTGGATAACATACAGGAATGCCTTAATGTGACTCGAATGCACACTCATATTCGGACAGCCCATGCAAGGTGGCGCTAGTGGGGTTTTCATTAATCGACGCATTTGGTAGTTGTTTTATAATGTCCCCAATTGTGGACAGTATGCGTTGTCTTGCATTCCTCGACGCGCCTGCAGATGTAATGTTGTCGGTTGTAAATGGGCAAATTACTAAATGCCATTTTTATCAAGTTTAAAATAAGAATAAGGATTACTGCTTTATCCAGGGTGGCCTCGTTGAGTCCGAAGACTTATTTCAGGAGGGTCCTGCCGAGTTTTCGCAGTTAGGGGACGATGTTGCTTTTGTGCAATCCCAAATGACTTATTTACAGGGTAATTTTCGGCATTTTTCAACAAACGTTATGACCTAATTGAGAATTGTAAACTCATATTCTTGGTTCTTTCGGTAAAGTCACGTTGAAGGGAAACAATAAAATAATAAAATATATATAAAACAAAAAAATTCTCACGACGTTTCGACTGCAACACAAGCAGTCATCATCAGGTGTGAAAACCAACGGCAAGATGGAACATGTTCTTTAGAATTTTTATTGTTTTATATATATTTTATTATTTTATTGTTTCCCTTCAACGTGACTTTACCGAAAGAACCAAGAATACGAATCACTGCAGTCACGAAAGCTTTAAATCAACATTGTAAACTCTTTTGAAGACAAACACAAATGCGGTGCTGCTGGGTTACTTTAGAATTCGAGTTAATTTTCAAATGAAACTTACATAAGCCGATCTTTCCACTTGGTTGTAATGATGACTATCAACCAGCACATCTAAGATTATTAATATTTCACCAGGTTGTGTGTACATCCACTGTGAAGGTGGAGCTATGAAATTGGCTTCAACCTTTGATTTTTCAGACAATGGGGGGGGGGGGGAGTATGGGGTTGCCTTGGGGAAGACTTCATCCAGCAATGGATTGATCATGACTGACGATGATGATCATGATGTGAGTTCTGTGCCACGAAGCACACAATACTCTGCTCTGGCTAATAATGTCGGGACAGGATTTCAGCATCTGTGTGTACATGATGTGAGCGAGCTTGGCAAAACTGCACGGTAAGTGGCAAATCTTCCAGCCAGGGGGCTGTCCACACACAGCTGAAACATTTCCACAACATCGCACCTGATTAAGTGTCGCTTGGACCCCAGGTCTCGCTATAAAAAGGAGACGTTTGGTCTCAAGATGAGGATCTGACCTGGTTTAAATAATGTTACTGAGATTAACGTACCTGTCACCGAGTCAAATTTGGGGGAGCGGTGGCGCTCTGGTTTGTGCACTAGGCTACTCACCCAGTGACCTGTGTTTGATTACCGGCCACGGCTAATATCAGGGTGAGTGATATCTGAACCCGATTTGGTGTTTCATCCCCCCCTGCCACATCGCTCCCCAAACTTTACCAGCCAGCATGTTTTTTTTTGTCTTGTTTGAAACGTGTGGTTGTCCTGCACGACTATTGTACTGCGATGGGGTTCTCCGATCTTGTGCAGATATATTATTGTGGAATGGGCCAGCCATTCAGCAAAAAGCAACCCGATACTGGATTAAGACGGTGATAATTAAGCGTTGGCAATAATAGAGACACCCCAAACACCACATGTCCGGGGCCGACATGGCACAGTTCAATAACGGACACGCTTTTTTTGTTTTATCCAACGCAGAAATACACAGTGTTGTACTATACTTCAATGCTGCTACGTAGAGCATATCCCTTCAAGGCTGCCACATCTATGCAAACACAAAGCCGCACTTACCAGCACGGTGCAAGTATGGTCAAACAACCCCAATGACCACCACGGTGTGGAGAGGCCCTCATCCAGCAGTGGATTGACAAAAGGGCTGTACATGCACATTTAATTAATCACAATGTACGTACTCCTCAGATTATATTTATATATATTTTTAAAACTCCATATATTCGTCAATTATATTGTACAGTCCAATATAATAATATATTGTACTTTATTCACATTATACTGCAGGCAGAAGATGCGGTTTGATATGTTCACTCATTTTCATTGCAAGTTCAGCGATACAATATTTACCCGGTAAATATGCCGCAGGTTTGCATTGCTGCACCTGCTTACCAGCCCCATAGCGTGACCGAGCTTCATACATTAACTGAAGGCGGCGCAACACGACAGTCGGTGTCAAACAGTGAGTAAGGATACGATCTGCCGACGTCCAACGTGCATCGTGTTCCAGCTCGCACCCTCTATGTATTCAAGTTAAGGCTGTAGCGTCCGTTTGCTCGATTATTTCGACGTTTGCGCTTTGTCAAGCCCCTTCCGTGTATTGCAGGCAAATTTCAATCCGATGTAAGTTTGCAACATAAATAAAAAAAAAACCCTAATTTCTGTAAAAGTCAGCACTATAGTCAGCGGCTACATATCTGGTGTTTTTTTTTAATCACTTTAGTGGCTCGGAAAATAAACGTTTTCTTTTACCAGGTAAGACCAACTGAGCCATACTGGAAAGCTCTTTTTTAGAAGTTACCTGACCACAAATGATAGCTCAACGAAGTGGCTTATAATGTGGAAATTTATAGCAGCCAAATACTCTAAAACGGATGGTTCTAAATGTGGAGGGAAAAAAATCGGAGGACCCACAGACAAATCCACTGGGAAGACATGCAAACTCCAAATATACAGGGGTCAGGGTCGGGATCGAACCCACGACCTCCTGTATACCAGGCGAGGGATTTGACATCTCACCACCGTATCAGCACCGGCTCATCGTCGTGTGGTTTCAGTGGATTGGTGCGACCTAGAATTCAACAATCGGTTTACTAATTTCGCTTGTATCGTTCCTCGAATCTTCCATCAGGTTTATGCAGTCATTTTCGCTCTATTAGCCTAAATGAAACAGATTAATTTCCATGTGATTTTCACGCATCGTAAATCATTGATTGTGACTCGCACTATTATATTTGTGGATTGTGAGCACGAGAATGAATCGTGGTATATCATTATATGCCTACTCAGTGGTATTTACCGGGTTTAAGTATTTAACTCGTATCGCAAAAGAAATGAATCCACACCATCGCGAGTTTTTAATAATTGTGTAAAGAACTATCTCAATGGCTATGGCCAAGAGCATCTGCCAACTTGACGACATTTATTCAACGAGCCCGAAACTGCTGACAAGACTGAGAAATGTGAAACCATCCCCGAGTTTTCTTGCAAAGATAAATACTGCGGCGGCTGCTGCAGCAGCAGCAGCCCATTAACCTATTGTCTGTAAAGTCTGTAAAGCCAATAGGCGAATGGACTGAAAACAAAAATATATTATTTACGTGGGGCGATAGCCTTTGTTTAATTATTTAACCGTTACCCGTGTTCTCAATTGTAGCGTGTTTTGTGATATTAGCTGGGCTGCACAATGCAATCATAAAATAATCATGGTTTTGTGTTGCAATTTGTTGCGCCCTCAAGGGTTTCACACGTTCTATACAGTGCCGGTGGAGAGACACTGAATCCCTCATTTGCCGCAGTTGTAAAAGCACCACCGTTTCAATTTGTAGCGATAAAGGCCTGTCAAAAAAAATATAGTAAATACCAACTCTTTAACCGTTGGCTAAAGCTTGCATGCAGTTCTGCGACTTAAACGTTTCTGTTTGACAAACACTTTTGTGTCAGGGCATATACAATGTGCGGTGTGCCAGTGTGGATGTAGAGCCCTATTGAAGTGACTTTACTCGTAGTTCTTCGGCACTGGGTGATGCACTACCTGCTGCAGAAATCTAAATGCAACAAAAAAAGACAATGGCATTATGCCGACAGCACAATTGGAAACATGTAGAAAATTGTTTTTTATGCCAATTCTAACGAATATCATTCATATTCTTGGTTCTTTCGGTAAAGTCACGTAGAAGGGAAACAATCCGAGAAGATGGATTGTGGCTTAGCAATCATTGGAAGGATTTGATGAACCATTTCGGGTCTTAATTGATTGATCACGCTTAAGGTGGCTTTCAGACCGCATCCATTATTTTTCGTCTTCCCCCTCCTCTTTTCCGAACATAGATGGACTCGTCCATCTGAACAAACTGTCAAATCGCTCTCCGTGGTGCTAACGTTAAAAATAACCGCCACTTTTTAGAAATTTTCTTGTTGTGGTTTTCACACCTGATGATGATCGCTTGTGTTGAAGTCGAAACGTCGTGAGAATTTGATTGTTTTATATTTTTATTATTTTATTGTTTCCCTTCTACGTGACTTTATCGAAAGAACCAAGAATATGAATCCCTGCAGTCACGAAAGCTTTAAATCAAAATAGGATATCATTCAGTACACATTCCTTCAGTGAGTTAGAGAGCGTTGTTTAACACTGGGTAATAGAGGCATCTTTGTAGCAATTCCCAAAAAAAATACTTTACTGCATTGTGATGTTATGTTCCGAAACAAACTAGTTATAATAAAAACTCTGTTTCCCGAGGCACTTTTGCAAATAGGGTTTCATTAACCAATGGCTTTGACTGAGAGCATAATCGGGATTTTAATGCATAATCAGGATCGACGCACCCACGGAATTTCCACGTTTGGAACTTCCACAGTGGAATGTTCGATTACGGCATGCAGAAGGATGCACCATTGAAATGTTTCAGAATTCCGAAAAAGTCTACTTTATCATCAACTCTCGATGCCCTGGCTCGAGAGGAATGTTGCCACATCGAAGCCCGACCCATTTTTTTTCAATTCTCAGAACTGAAACTTAGTAAATAAATAAGTTACACCATCAAACTCAGGGCACTTGAGATCCAGGTGAATTACACTTGGGCATAGCTCAGATCAAATCCAGGATATCAGCGGTGCCAACTCAGCGCTTGGAACGCCTTGCAACCCGCACCACATAGGGTACAACTCGAACAGTCTCTTGAACACACCATTTTTCTTAAACACGTGTGTCATGAAGAAGGGCGGTTGTTGAAAATATCACCCATTACATATTTTTTTCACTTTTAATGAAGTCTTCGTGATGAATGTGTTGAGCTTCTTTTTGTCATTTTGTACTTTTTAACCACTGCCAATGCAGTAGTAGCACCAAACAATGCGTTTAAGTTTTCAAGGAGGGGTTAACGATAAATAATGCATAACATTTATGAAGTGCCGTTCTACTAGGTACTCAATGCCCTTGTACACCATATAAAAAAGTATAGGCCACGGGGGGACCGAAAGCAAGAGACAATCTATGCATCTTGAAGCGGGGTTTTAAACCCTACCCTCGATTAGCACGGTTAGCTGCGTACGACGCGAAAGAAGTTCAAGTTCAGTTCACCGCTGTGCTTGTCGCCCAGTCGTAAACAACACTGGGCAAGGTGGCTCGTTCCCCAGCCGGAGGGGAATAGCATCGCAACAGAAGGCACGGCCGCTCAGAGACGCGTCCGAGGAATTCGTTGTCCACTTTCGAGAGGCTCACGGGGTCAGGAGGAGCATCCTAAACTCCAACGTATAATAAACCTCGATTTAAAGCTTTCGTGACTGCAAGGATTCATCTTCTTTGGTTCTTTCGGTAAAGTCACGTAGAATGAGAATAAAATAATAAGTTAATAAAATAACACAATTGAAGCTCTGTCGTCCCGACAGGTCTGTTCCTTTCACCCGAAGAAGGCCACTTGTGTTGTGGCCGAAACGTCGTGAGAATTTTATTGTGTTATTTTATTTCATTAACTTATTATTTTATTCTCATTCCACGCGACTTTACCGAAAGAACCAAAGAAGAGGTATAATAAACCCGTTGTGGAAGCCATAACCGGATTAATACGTTCTCACGCCGGGTCTCTGCAGCCGAGCTCTGGACGCATTGCAAATTGTACCCAGGACCCGGGCTTGGGTTCACTGAAATGCCCCGTGAACGTTGCCATGCGAGCTGGCTCCGGTTGGAGCATACCGTTCACATTGCGTCGTGACTGCCGTGCGGTTACTCATCACTAACACGCACCAGGAAGTGCGATCGCGCACATCGTCTGCGCGATGAGTCATTTATCAACACGTCCGAAATATATGTAAATCTTACAACGCTGGCTAATATATATCCCTCCCCCCGCCCCCCCGAGCAGATGCTTTGAGTGCTGTTTCACACATCTCTTCTGGGAAAAGAGCCCGCTCTTTTGAGCACCGTTTCAGGGTTATTCTGATGAATTCCACCGATAAAAGCATGCAGCCATCCACATTCGACGATCACGTGACGGGGGCGGAAGGAGCCACAGCTCGAGCGAGATTTAGTAAAGGATTTGCTCTACATTCTTCCCTGTTTCACCAGATATTTTTGAAGATGCCGGAGGAATTGGGCATTCGGGGCCGTCCATAAATGACGTCACGCACCTAGGGCGGAGGGGGGGGGGTCAGACATTTGTGACGATGTGTGACGAGGGGGGGGGGTAGAAATGTGACGTCACATCAAAATGCGCAACTTTAAATAAATATAGACAACACGTTCTACTTAATTCAATAGACTTTTTTTTAAATAAATGTTTCATCCTACAACATCAGAGTGCAGCGCCACATTAAATACGCACTACAATGACAATAGTTTAAAGCGATTTGAAGCATGTTTTATTTTTTAGGGGGAGGGGCAGAGCTTTGTGAGGTCATATTTTAGGGGGGGTCTGACTTTTTGTGACGCCGTGTGACTTGGGGGGTGTCAAAAAATCGCGTGACGTCATTTAAGACAGTTCGTGTGGCACGTGCTGCACTAGAATCCATTGGTGGAACAATAATTGGTATTGGATTGTTTAGGCTCGCAATACTATTTGCACATTGAATCATTGCATAAAAGTCTAGATGTTAATCTTACATTTAGGATAATGGGGCAATGAAGACTGATATAATTAGAGAATAAATAATGCTTACGTTTAAAAAAATATTGAAATAGACTAAAAGCGAGTCAAACATGAAAAACATGGGATCAACATCACTTCTGTCGAATTTCTGGGAGTGGGGTGAACAACGACACCCACAATTCGTATGCAGCCACTAGAGGCGCTACCATTCAGCACATTTGTTAAAATCATCAATTCCTCAATGGAATAGGATATCATTTCACATTGCTCGTGGTGAACCGGTCGAGTCACGCTGTAAACCGGACAAGGCAGTGGATGGGAGGTTGGCAGCAGACGTCATCGGAACGTTTAACGCCATCGCTGAACGTTCTCAAAACGCAGCACTGACGTTCAAGACCCTACCTGGACTAACCCCTATATACCTGCTACTGAATAGTGCTCCCGTGTCGCCTCAAGCTACCCTCTTTCCACTCAAGCAACCATAATTGCGTCCTATTGATATTCCTATTCTAACTCTGTTCAGCGGGAGGGAGGTTATCCATAAGAGGTTTTTTTTTAGACAGATCGCGTAACTATAAATGTGTCGTTAACCCCGCCACCACCCGACGCAGCCAATTAGTAAGGGTTGTCACGTTACTAGTTCAGCACACCGGTGTGTTGGAGAGTAAACCCACAACATTTACTATTCTAGCGCCATGACGTTTCGCCGGTAATTATTACAACAACCAGCATCATCAGGGGACAGCCAAAGCTGTGGAGAAATCCTCCTGTTTCGGTCTTACATGGAGGCATACACGTGATATCGTCACTTGCGAGCCAACCAGGTGTGAAGAGGAGGAGCGGTTAATGTATTAATACATTTACGCGATTCAAACCCAACCCCCCCCCCCGTATTCTGCATATCGGTCGCGAAAGCCTACGTGCTGAACTGGGAGGTGATTTCTTCCTTCTCTGCTACTGCCCCCTTGCGTTTTGCCGCCTGCACAGCCGAGAGAGAACCCGTCACCGCCATTCATTACCACCCCATTGCACGTGACCCGAGGGGAGTTCGGAAACCGGCGGCATCGAAGCCGCATGCGGCTGTTTGGCTTCCCCTTTGCAGGGCAGCCGGTTTAAAAAAATCAAACAAACGTAAAGATAATTGATTAAATATGGCTGGGAATGGGTCACTATGGAATGTCTTGGTGACAATAACATGTACAGTCAAAGCTGTATTGTTAAAGAACAACTAAGCGGGGGAAATAAACTAAATAGACGCAGTTGATTCCATCACCTATTTTGTTTATTTAATTCAGAATGTGTTTGTCATTTGCTGTATTTGTGCACAAGTAGCTCTTCGTGTGATGCGGCTATCGAAATGTTTTGGTCAAAGACAAAAAAATAAACAAAATGGCTCTCCTTGTTTTTTTCGGGAGTTTCATAGTTTAGTTTTCATAGTTTCATTTATATGGTATAGCCCTGTGAGCCATTCGGTTCTTGAATCGGGTGCAACCGCAACAAACACAAAAACATGAACAAGAAAACATCTTAAAGTGATTATGTGACTGTGCAAACAGAAAATCCAGGAAAAAAACATCAAAATATTCCTGAAATAGCACGGTACACCAACGCTGTGTGCAAAAATCCCAGTGGGATGCAAGTCAAACAACAACAACAACAAGAAAACTTAGATTAAGGCCATCAGTCTATCTCCGTACTACAATAAACAAAAACATGGCCAAACCAAAAAACTTTTAAAAATCACCAAAATAAAGTCATAAATGCAATGTAACAGTGATCATAGGAACGGAGACGAGAAACAATAAAATAATAAAAATATAAAACAATACAATTCTCACGACGTTTCGACTCCAAAACAACACAATCATCATTTTTATATTTGTATTATGTTATTGTTTCCCTTCTACGTGACTTTACCGAAAGAACCAAGAATATGAATCCCTGTAGTCACAAAAGCTTTAAATAAAAAAATGGCTCTTCTTCTTTGAAAGGTTGCCCGATGACTTGATCGTCCCGTCATTTCATGAGCAAATGCATTTGCACCTTCCCCACACGGCGACTCAGCACCTGGCCTGCAAACCATTAGTCTGCCAGTAAGGGTTCGATGATTGCTCCGTGTCATCCAGTTTGTCTATTGTGCGGTTCATTTTCGAATTTGGAAAATGTGGAACACGACCTCGGTTGATGACGTTTGGCTTTGTAACAAAACGTTCCCATATTGCGTGTAGCGCGGTTGTTTCAGTTGTGTGTTCATATAGATTAGATAAAACTATTTTAGAAAAAAATATTTTGTCTTGGTCCAGCAACGATGTACGATAATAACCAGGAAAGTTAAGTTGTTTGCTCCGAGTGGGAAGCCAATGTTTATTAAATTTAGAAACTGAAGACAAATTAGTGTAAAGGCAAGATTTGTTTTATTTTTACCTGTACGTACACTGTATATGCATTTGTGTGAGCTGTGCGATTCTGAAACAGCAGCGGAAATCCACCACTTAACAATGTCAAATCGTATACACTCTAATGTTGTGTGATGCATTGTTACCCTAAAATGCGTGAATAATGCATAGTATACGGCATAGGTTGCTAAGCAGTTGAAGTACATATTGGTAGAGGTGCAGCGACAGTCAATAATACATTTTTAACCTTTGTGTTGTAACTTTATTTGAAATAGGAAGAATCAGCAGGAAGCGATATCGATCTGAGAGTCAAATATTAGTTCGACTGTCTTGCTGCTGATGTGTACCTCTTTAGCAAGGTGGCTGGGACAGTGCTGCCACCTTCTGTGTTGGTCAGATTAGGTGTCACTTGAAGGACTTTCAGTAGTTCTGTGACATCCACTTCAGTGGGCCGCTGTGGCAATCGTTTTTTCCTACTCTTGATTTCAGAATCGCTGGTGGAAGACTGGATACCTAGGATATAGCTGTGTGTCTCTGTGTGTGTGAGTTTGTGTATGTGTGTATATGATTGCGTGTATGCAGACTTAAATGAGTTCCTGGTGCGGTGTGTAAACATCACCACTGAGAAGACAAAGGCGGTCGGGCGTGGTGCTGGCCATACACCCACTCCGTGCGCCGTGCCGGCCTTCATAAGTGCTCGCTAGCAGCGCTTGTCCCAACCGTCTGTTAAGACTATACGGGGGATCTTTGTCTTTATATGTGGCGGCTTGCAACCACTTCCGTTGGCTAGGACTTGCATGTGCTGAGGAGGGGGAAAAGGGTGCCCCTAGCCTGGCACAATCACCGTGGTGACATCTCCGCCACTTAGTGGGAGGCCCACGGCTATTCACATTTGCAGGAATCTGCGTGTCACGCGAAAAAGTAGGAAGAAGTGGAAGCGTGCGTCCAGACCTGTTGGCCGGATTTTGCAACTGCTGAGGGAGAGGGAAGCCTGCACGTGTCGTCGTAATTGTTGTTTGCCCGTTTGCAAGCGTACGCATTTGGGTTAATGTACTAAATGGATGGCCCCTTAAGGACTGCTTTGTGACGTTATTTATTCAGGACCGTCTCGTATTCCCATGAATTGTGGCTCTTGATAGATTGAGTTTCTTACCGAATTCGAAAAATATGGGCGCTCTTGTTATTTTGGTTTCCGACACGTGATCCATTAGGATTTGTGCCCGTGTCTTTGTGGGTGATCCTGGCTGTTAGGAATGCTCGATTTCTTAAGTTGCTGGTCTTTCTTGTTTTTCCTTTGGTATTCTCAGCTTCTTTTTTTTTGCGTCTGGTAGATTTTTTCTTATCCACGCTTTAGTCGAAGGGAGGATCATGTTACTGTAAATGTTTAAAACGCCAATGTCAATTTGAAAAAAATGAAATCCATATAAGACAAATCTCATTAAAAAAAAAATGCCTTCACATAGTTGTGTCATTCATTAATAATTATATCACGAGGATTCCCAAGGGTGAAGCCGAACTTTTTGTTACACAAAATATTAAAATAAAATGGATGAAATGTAACTCTCCTTTTCAAATAAATAGTATATTTAATGCCATAAGCAAATAATATCATTTTGGACGTGTACGCTGCCATTTCAGAGACGCTGCCACAATGTAATGGTTAGCACACTGGAAATCCACCTCGACCTCTTGGAGTGGCATTTGAAACAAATGGAAAAGTTTATTTTCTTAAGGCCCCTCCCTCTGCCCACCCAGCAGTACAGTATATAAACGGGGTACAACCACAGCCAATCGCCATGTGGAGTGTGGTGTGTAATTCCAACCTCTATCCAAGATGTCTAGCCACTGTGGAACAATAGGTCTTACGCCCCATACAGGGTGGTCCATATGTATTGTGACCCCTATTTAATTCTAAACAAATGTTGGAATGTTTTTTTTTAAAGTAAGGTTTATTTCAAACAGACATGAATGTGCAAAGGAAACAAAATAGGTAGGTTGTCGATCAATTGGGAGTCAAATGGCATCTGGATCACACTCTAGAGTGGCTCTCTAGAACTCCCTCTAGTGGAGGCATTTCCACCAGCAGTAGATAGACAATGGCTCATGATGATATTTCAGATGGTCTCTTCATGCCGTTTCAGTCACGGGGTGGGGGCTGTGTGACCAGCTCATTGCGGGTTAGTGTAAGCATTCTATGTTATGTACATGAAGAGTGACCAGGTGAAAAATGTCCTTTACCTTTGGCCAGCTGTACTAACAATTGTATATATAAATAAATAAAAACTCATTGTGCGGTATTGGAAACCATGAGTACTCATAAAATAAACAGACTTCACCTCCACGGGGTTATAGGCTGGTGGAACAGAGGCTCACTTGAGTAACTTTATTAAAGGATTTCGTGTTTGGTATTGTGCAGGCATTAAACAACTCTCCTGAATGCAACGATCCTAGTCCCACCCACAGCAATGCAATGGCCAAAACAGAAGCGGAGTGCCACCTATTAGGGGCCGTCCATAAATGACGTCACGCACCTGTGGGGGGGGGGGGGTCAGACATTTGTGACGATGTGTGACGAGGGGGGGTGAGAAATGTGACGTCACATCAAAATGCGCAACTTTAAATAAATAAAAAATACGCACTACAATGGCAATAGTTTAAAGCGTGACGTCATTTATGGACGGCCCCTTTATAGCTCATCGGATTCCTCCAGTCTAGATCAATATTCTGATTCAATCCACAAGGCTCCTGCGCACGAGCTCTACTTTCATTGCTCCGTCTCTGCTGTCGATGAGCAACAAACCCGGGCGATTCACCGCTCCTTTGGCTGCCACTCTGTCCGAGGTCTTGGCCGTCTTGGCCGTCCATAAATGACGTCACGCGATTTTGGACGATTTTTGCCCCCCCCCCCCTTCGTCACACAGCGTCACAAAAAGTCAGACCCCCCCTCAAATATGACGTCACAAAGCTCTGCCCCCTCCCCCTCCCAAAAAAATAAACCATGCTTCAAATCGCTTTAAACTATTGTCATTGTAGTGCGTATTTAATGTGGCGCTGCACTCTGATGTTGTAGGAGAAAACATTTATGAAAAAATCTATTTAATTAAGTAGAACGTGTTGCTTATATTTATTTAAAGTTGCGCATTTTGATGTGACGTCACATTTCTCACCCCCCCCCCCCTTCGTCACACATCGTCACAAATGTCTGACCCCCACCCCCCTCCCCAAGGTGCGTGACGTCATTTATGGACGGCCCCAAAGTTATTTTTAACAGATGTCCAGTAAAATTTTGATTTAAAGCTTTCGTGACTGCAGTGAATCATATTCTTGGTTCTTTCGGTAAAGTCACGTTGAAGGAAAACAATAAAATAAAGAACCAAGAATATATAAAATAAAGAACCAAGATTATAGATGTCCAGTAGTTGTACAGATATCCAGCGGTTACAATACAAGACCGTGAGAGATGATGATAGCTTTGGTGGGGGGAGTAGGATGCCTTGATGCAGCAGTGGATCATGATGACAGAAGTGGTATATCTTCAGTGCTACTAATTTGTTGCAAATAACTAAATTATGTAACAAAAGCATTCATTTGAGGCTAGGCCATCTTAATTCGCTTGTATTGGCCGCTCAACAAACTTTGGAATGATAAAAGTTTGGCGACGATTGGCCTTCACCCTGAAATTCGATTAAAGAATCAATTAAATGTATTCACGTTCGTACCGTTTAGAATGTTAAATATCATTTGCATCGCGTGGAACAAGCGAGCCATTCAATTTGCATACGATTATAATAATCGATCAGCGCATTCGTGATTCCAATAATCGGTTTTAAAAGTCGAATCGATACATCGTACCACGCCATGTGGGGTAATAATTAATTCGAAAGCTTCAAATCTATTATTATTAACTAATTATATTATTAGAGGTAACCCCCCCCCCCTCCTTAGCGCCGGATCCATTCGATTCCGTAAAATCCGCACACCGGTTGGTGAATCGATTCAGACCACGCCCCCCCCTCCTTTTTAATAAAATCCCTCCCCGTGTCTGTCTCCCCACTCCCTGCACGACCGCTCCGGCCCCCACCTCCCTCCCTCCCACGTGGTACTGCAACTCGCGCCCTCGTTGGTCGAGAGGTGCCACGCGCGCACGAGTCCACCCCCCACCCCGGCGGCTGAAATCCCTCCGCGCCGGTGACGCGGTCTCCGCCCGAGTGGTGAAGCGGCCTCCGACCGACGGGACGGCGTTGCCGCACTTGTTTCGCCTACGTGGTGAGTTTTTTTTGACGAGATGGATCGTCGTTTGAATTTATTACGCGATAACTTTTTTTTACACACGCAAACACAAAACAAACGATTTAACCGAATAGCTGCGGTAACAACACGTGGCGGGCGGCGTTACGGCGTTACGGCGCGGTGGTTTGAGTTGGACGTGCGTGGAGTCGTGGTCCACTCGTGCCTTGCTCCATGCGCGGGGTGTCTCTGTGTGGGGGCTGTGAGTCTCGCGTGAGTCTCACAACCCTCCCACACCCCCCCCTTCCCCTTCACGCAGACAAGGCAAGGCCCGCGTGGAGCCTGTGTGAGACTGGGTCCGCCGTGAGACTCGCCGAGGCTGCGCGATTGTTGAGTCTCTGTGGGGACCGTCGATGCGAGATTGTGTTCTCGCCACTTTCCTCTGGTCCACATGTCTCCCCGTCTGTCCACATTGTTCCTGTCTGCGTACCTGCCGTGTCCCGGTCTGTCGCCCCGTGTCTTGCGTGTTATGTCTGCGTCCTTCGCTCGCTGGCTTTGCTTGGCCCTGTATCTGCCTCTGTCCCTGTCTGTGTCCCACCACCACCTCTTTCTTGCCTGTCCTATACTGTACAGTATATCTGTTGCTGGGGATACGTGTCTGGCTGTTTCGGTCCGTGTGCACTTATCTCTCCGTGTCTTTAACCCGCCTCGTCTCCCGAACCATCTTCGTCTCACTCGGTCTCTTGCGACTGCGTCTTCAAATCCGTTACCACATTCATCCTCTCCGCCCATATCTCTCTCTGCTGCTATCCTTTTATTTTTTTTATCTTAAAGCCGTTGACATTCCTACGCAACCGGCCGCTTTGCTTCCTTTCGCCGTCTTTTTCCTCTCTTGCATTTTTTTGTGTGCTTCTCCGCGCACGCCTCTCTTCTGCCTTAGAGTCGGTCGTTGTTGCTCCTTCTTCAAGTCTTTCTCTTCCTCCTCGCGTCGCTACGTGACACCGATGGATGTGTGTGTGTGTCGTCGTTCGTTCGACGAGCTATGGTGGTGTGTGATGTTGAGCGAACTCTCTCTCGTCCGGTTGACGGGGGCCAGGCACTCGAGGCTGTCGACGTGGTGGTGGCTGCTGCTGCTGCTGGGCGGTTGATGTGTGTGATGGTTGTTGTGGTGTGTGTGGTGGCATTGACTAGTGTTGGTAGTGGTGATGGTATTCCAAGGTATTGGACGTGGTGGTTCCTGCTTGTGATGTGTGTGATGGTTGTTGGTGACTGCTGAAATGGTTGTGGTGTGTGGTGGCATTGATTAGTGTTGGCAGTAGTAGTGGTGATGGTATTCGAAGGTATTGGACGTGGTGGTTCCTGCTTGTGATGTGTGATAGTAGTGGTTAATGATTATGGTGCTGGTAGTAGTGGCTGTAATGGTACTGGAGGCTGCTGACGTGGTTGGTGGTAGTGACGTGTGTGTGATGGTTTTATTTTTGGTGGTTGTGGTGGTGGTGTTGGTTGGTGATGGGTTAGTGTATTGGAGGCTGCTGACGTAGTGGAAGCGATGTGTGTGTGTGATTGTTATGTTTTGGTGGTGATGGGTGAGGTCAGTGATGTGTGTGATGGCTGTGGTGGGTTTGGTGGTGTTGGGTGAGGATAGTGATGTTTGTGTGTGATGGTGGTGGTGGGTGAGGGTAGTGGAGGCTGCTGACGTGGTGACTGCTAGGCTGTGAAGACGTGGCGCAGCTTCGAGCTCCGCTCCCCGCCCCGCACTCCACTCCCATCACATGTGCGCCGCCTGCCACCCCCACTGTACGCAGCGCGCACTGTATGCACTCTCTCGCAGTTAACTTTACACCGTGCAAAGTGTACACGTGGCACGTGTGCAGTGTGCATTTTGTGTACTGCACTGTGTACACGTGGCACATGCGCAGTGTGCATTGTGTACTGCTCATTGTGTGTGCTGCACTGTGTACACGTGACATGCGCAGTGTGCATTGTGTGTACTGCTCTTGTGCGTACTGCACTGTGTACACGTGGCATAAGTGCAGCGTGCATTGTGTGTTACTACACGGTGTACATGGGCAGTGTGCTGTGATCTGCGTGTATCGGACTGCACGTGGTACATGTGCAAATGTGTGTACTGTGTACTGCGTTTACTGTACTCTAATCGCACTACTTGTGAATTGTAAATTGCGTGCATTGTACTTTCTGCAATACACACGCGAAGTGTAATTCGTATCATGTACATAAACGTATACTTTGTGTAATGAAGTAGTGTACCATATGCATTGTGGATACTGTATTGCGTACATACACATGCGTGTGTACTGAGCAGTACGCAACATGCAGTACAACGGACACATGTACAAAAGTACACTTCATCCGGATGTGTGTATGCTTGCCAGATTAATGTTTGCATGAGTAAGTGTACTCGCACACATTAATCGATGGGCCCCCCCGGGTTCCATCTCTGAACATTTGCATCATCAGCTGTAGTGACGTGTCAACGATTGCGGTTGCCCGGTGTGTTTTCTTAAGCGGGCCTTGAGTGGAGCTCCTCGTATGCCACTTGATTCAGAGGTGGCGAATGCAAATTGCATTATTCCTATGGCAAGTCTCCATGCGTTGGGCAGTGCAAGTTGCACAGCAACAGTCGAATAAGCAATGAGTTAGATGCGGTTTTTGGAATGTCCTCGGTACAATGGACCTTTCTCGCTGCATAGCATTTACCACAGCTGACTTCCTTCAAAGTAGTAGTTATTTTCTACCTTGGAGGGATGATGGTGAACCCTTGACCTCATTGCAAGTTTAGTTTGGAAACTTTTGTGTTTTCATGCTGAACATTCTGTACTGTACATGCATATGGGATTTATGCTGTTGTCACCCCCCATAGCCTCGATTCTTGTTCAAGAAATGTTCTGCATTGAGATGTTTGGCCAATTCTATCTTAAAGAGTGAGGAAATTGGGGATTGAAGAAAACTTCGGATTATCCAGTAAAGGAACATTAGAAGCTCTGCACAGATAGATTCAGTAATGCATTGCAGTACTACCGTCTGGCTAGCTCTGCCAAAAGCAAGCAATGTATGCCTGTACTCCCTTCCACTGTTTTAAACACAGCCCTTTTCATTGCTAATGAACGAAGCGTATGCTGTAATGAACACGCTGTGTATGGTATAAGTATGTTGAACTTGCATACATCAGACTATATACCATCTAACATGTGTGCAGGGTGGAACATACGATGCATTATACGTTTGTAGATATCCTTTGCATCGCTTGGATTCACTGAATCTCAATGAGACAAACGTAGATAAATGTATGGACACACAGCATAGTGCTGAGAGGACGCGAGTATGCACACAACACGATCATCCACGATGTATCTGCTACTGGATGAAATCTATTTCCCAAAGCTGTCGCCATCTCTCGCAATCCTGTGATGATGCAACAATCAATCTAAAACCACACGTTTTTGCGGTATAAATTCACACGGTCCCTGATTTGTGTATGCAGCATACAATGCGTTGTGATGCCCGCGATCTTTTGGCAGAGCGGCATTTTTAAAGTGTGGCTTTATGTTGCTTTATTGGGGGTGTGTGTCTGGTGGTGTGGGCAGGAGGTTATGCTGTTAAGAGGCAGCGGCTATGCAAGCCAGCGTCTTTTCGGTGCTCACAACGGGAGCGAGATGCGGAGGGGGTCGTTGGGGAGCTCTGGCTGTGGTTGCGTGGCACGTGGCTCAGCAGAGAGTGCCACGTCGCCTGGCTGGGGTCCTACGGGCGATGGGCTGTAATGCAAACAACTGATCCCGCCAGTGGCTGTGCAGGGTCGATCCTGCGCCATTGCTAAAGAATGGACCTCCCCACCCCCCTACCCCGCACTCGAACTTGAGTGCCTACTTAACCCTAAATGGCTCCTGCAGTGCTTATTCGTAGGTGCCAAATGTGACACAGTATATCATCATCCATTGTCTATCCCCCGCTTGATGAAGACCTCCATAAGCTGCTTGCATCTCTCACGATCCTAGAGCACTTTCCCACCGTCTGTCACGACGTAATAATCCACCCAGCATCTGCGCACGTGCTGATTTCATTGCTCCATCTCCCTGGTGAACGTGCTCTCGGATGCATGCAATTCCTTGGCTGCCGTTTTCTTATTGTTCTTGATCATCGGTTTCCGTTTAGAGATGTGGCTATTTTATTTATACAGTATACGAGACCTAACCCAAAAGCCTATTATGTATAATATTGGTCGTGAAGGCCTACGTGTTAAACAAATGTGGCTTGATGTGAAAAACTATTTTGGTAATTATTTAAGATGATTAGTTAATAGCATTGTGAAAGAATAGACCATCCCTATCATTCACATCATACTCGAGTATGTTATAGAAAACAAAGTTCTGCTGCCTGGTACATGGATGGGCCAATGCACTATGGTGACGTCACTCCACGTTTGTGTGATGACATCACCCGCATCCCACAGCATTGAGCCACGTTCGTGCGTTGCGTACCCTCCACCCTGGTCATGTATCTCACGCAAATGTGTGGGCATTGCCAATTGATACGCTAGCTCACTTCACCAGTGGCAAAGTTAGAAGGTGATTGTGTTTGAATTGTATGCCATTGTGAATCTATGGCATTGTTACAGGAGACTAGCCCTACAATTATCTAATATAACAGGCAGTATGGCAGAAATGTTTAGTGTTGAGAAATGATGATATAGCCATTTCCAGTGGCAAATTATGACAACAGTTTAAAAAAATTGATGCAAAAGATTATGGAGTGAACGAAATTGGTAATGCAACCTGTCAACCCCTTATCAGTGCCAACCTTATTACAGACTAATTCAATCCTTATTGGTCACCCCGTGCCCTTATAAATCTCAACGTTCATCCTACAAAGTCCCATCACAAGGGAAAAACACAAACAAATAGACCAAAATTATGTTTTTTTGCCCGTATTGAAACGGCTGTACGCCGTATGGCCCTAAACTCAATTTCCCTGTACAAGAATACGTGTACACCGTATGGGTTGACGGATATGGTAATGCATTATAATGGTCTGTGAAACAAATGGGCCACTTGTATGGTTTTTGACCTATTCCCCATGGTAAGGAGCAGTCCCCAAAACCATTCAACTAACTTTAGAGATAAGTCAGTGCCCTTGGTAAAGAATGGGGCTGTTTTCCTGGATCACTTTTCCACATGGAGGTCACTTTTGGCATTCCAGTACTGCCAAGCGGCATCATGTCTCCCGGAAACGCTGCTTCCTCACTCCAATTCTGCAAGATGATACTGCACCGAGCGGCATTAAATGCTGCAATATACACACAAGGTTAAATTGAGTTGCGTTTCATGGGGTGACTGAATAGAAGGGCATGCATGCATTGTGCTTTTAACCGTTTTCTTCATTTTCTTGGGACAAGTTGGAACATTTTCTCCTTTTTGAGCGAAGTATGCATTCTGTATTTGGATTCGGATAGGAAATTGCCATTGCTGCATGACTAGTGCCTTATTTTGAGATCCACGTTTTTCTTTTTTAAAAGATAAAGCAATATAATAAATCGGTAATTATTTGATGCTTTGAATATTACGTAACTTTAAAATTTGTAGCAATTTTTTTTTCGTTAAACTAAAAATGCATCGGCTCGTTGATTTGAATCTTATGTTACATGCATTGGAAGTCGCTACATTCAGTCAAACTCTGGTTGCTGGGTCTGTGGTGCCACGCGCTAACCGCTGCACTACCGCTCCCCTTCCGCCACCCACTCATTACAGTGCCATGGTGGGATCCACTTTCCCCACACGAACAAACGCGCGCCCCCTGCTGCTACAGGACGCATATTTATAGATCGGGTTCCACTCGTTAAGCAAACATTTTGCGGGTTTTGTGAACAAATAGGTTCCTAATCGAGATGCACCTGTATAAACATCTGTTAAAGAGGTTTCGGCCATATAATGCAATGGTCCAACCACAATATTTTGGTTATGCTACTACTCGTATATGTATGTGTAGTGGGTTCAACTGAGTCGCAGACGCATTTCTTGGAGGCAATACATTTATTAAAACCAACGCACGGGGTACTAACCCCTTAACAAGATAACCTATGGTGGTGGACCACCAGGATCACTACACTAATTACACTGGAACTAGCTACAACGGACCGGTCCCCAGCTTGGGTCCATGTCCACGTGTTGGTGACTTGTAGAACGTAGATTCTTCAGGATGAACAACCGCAACCGGTCCCTCTCAGGGACCCGGCTTATATTCTCCGTGGCGTGGCTGGCTCCGCCCTTAGCCACGACCAGCTTCTCGAACCCTCGAGCAGGATCTCGACCCTGACACGTGACCACCCCTAGCCCCCACCTGGGGCCCCTGTGTAGACTTTACCGGTCACGTGTCCTCTAGGGTCAAGCAGAGTGCCATGGCCTATAGTAACCCCATTCCCGTGGCCGGCACCCTGACACCCCATCCTGTAGGGGTCGGCACTGCACGCAGAGCGTGGAGCAAGTCGCAGCAGACATCGTGCTGCTCACAGCAAACATCGTGGCTATCGCGATTTTCACCTGAAGAAGGGCGCTTGTTGCGTTCGAAACGTCGTGATTTGTTTTGTTTTATTTCTGCCTATGTGGCTTTACCGAAAGAACCAAAGAGTGGATTCCTGCAGTCACGACAGCTTTAAATCAAGGTTTAATGATCTGTGAGAAAAAAATCATTTTCCATGACTGTTGATAATAGGGATTAGTACATTCTTTTATTTCAGTTATTTGTTTAAAAAAGACAAAGAACATCGTCTTGTTTTCGTCTTTCTAATCCTAAGTCTGCTTAGGCACACAATCTACAGCATGTATTTATCTCGTGAATTTCTGAGCACGTTGGAGCTGTGGGTGCCTTTTTACCACCTCTGCATCGTCATGGAAAGGTGTATCCTTAGATCTGGGCTATCTGCGGCTGTTTGCTTATCTGTTGATGCATTGAATAATAGGAAAGTTCTAAAGGCCCTTTATGGCTCTTAACTGGCTACATCTATTTGTGAAATAATGGATAAGAGAAAATGCCAGTCTGCTGATTATGGAAATAAAAGCATATTAGCCCAAGTCGTGTATTGAAAGCGTTTATCTCTTCACCCCTGCTCATAAAATGTAAATTTTTTAATGGCAATCTATAAATACATATTTCAGTCCTCTGAATAAGCTATTTTTTGTGACATCCACAAAAGTACCTATGAAAGTGGGCTCCTGGTACGGAGCATCAAGCCACTGACCCTAAAACAAACTGGCTGCATAATGAATACTTTTTTTTGTCTTACAGGGCAGACAAACCAGCCACACTGAAGCCCATAAGGTAGCTGAAACCGGACGGACTCTCTGGCAACAGTAACCATTTTGTAAGTATAACTTGTACATTTTATTTATCGTTGACAAATATGTTCTTAGGGCTAATATGCCTCCCGAGTTTTCCACAACCACCAAGTGATTTCTGTGGGGAGTTATCCAGTGCATGGTTCTGTGGCTGTGAAGCGGAGTAAAATCCACGTGACATCATTGTTTGTAAAAGTAGGCCTTCATGCACCGCAGGGGTAATCCGGAATCAAAGTTTGGAAATTACGCCCAACCGAACCGCTGCTTGCAAGAGTTTCACCTTGATGATAGAACAGAACTTCCTTTTTATGCCAGTATTTCAGCTAATGCTGAAATTTTGGACAGTCTGAGAGTTACGTTGATGCGACATGGCTCGCGTTTAGTTGGTTGGGGACTGATTTTCATTTTAAATGTTAATTCAATTATTTTACAAATTTAACATAGCAGTGCCATTGATGTCATTCGACAAATTAGCCATTCAGATTTTTCGTGCAGCACCATGCCCGAGGACAAGGTGATTTCACGTGGACGATATTTCTGGTAGGACTTAAAAAAAAATCCCCGTTATATTTGTATCTTTACACATGAGAGTCAACCCGTTGTTTTACATTCTCAGGGCTGGAATTAAGCCACATCAAGTGGAAAACCAACTCTTATGTGTTATTTTTGTATGCCTCTTGGTTGTGAACGGGTTGAGACGAATACACTTGCTGCAGGAGGCTGTCGGGATTTAAACTCCCGGGGCTCAGCAGGTGCCAGCTCAGTGCCTTGACCTCTTGAGCCAACCCTGTGACCTTGGCATAAGGAGCACGTTTTTGAAGCCGTTGCCTTCAAAGTTCCTCTTGTTTGATTTTTTTCTCAATTCAACGTTAATCCAAGTAAATTGGACACGTGTTCACACGTCTAGACAAAATAACGAATAATGTGCCAGGACAGACCAACACTCTGCGTGCCTTATTTTGGCATGCAAGTGCGTACCACACCACATTTATCTTTTTGCAACTCTTAACATTCCAAAGATTGATTAACCTTTTCATTTTTGACACACCAAACACAAAATGAAGCACAATTATTCTAAACGCTGCCTTTTAACTGAAAAAAGGCTGGAACTCTGAATTAGGGCTATTGTCCAGAAGGTTAGCCGATGATATGTATATTTATGTTAATAAAGCAGTGTTATAAATGTGTTTTTGTATGATTCATGATTGTGCGCCAATGCAGTTTTTAAAAATACAAACAAGCAGTTTAATTGGCATTGTGTTAGATATTGTGCTATTTTAAAATATTTGCAGCTGGAGATGGTTGTGTGGCTTAGAGGTTAGAGCACGGAGATGGAACCACCCTTTCCTACCGCCTAGGTTCAAATCCAGGTGACTGTGATTAAACTGGATTCAAGCGTAGCTATTGATACTTTCAGCTGGGTCGGCAATGAATGCACAAAAGCCAATGACTCCACAAAAATACGTCGCATTTAAACGTTTTGCATTTAATTTGGATGATTTACACCTGACGACTCTTGGGAACATTACTCTGTAGCAAGGTGGCAAGGAAAATGCTGCCCTCTGCTGTGTAGACTAGAGGTCGCTTGAAGGGATCTCAGGAGCAATTCTGTGATAGCTGCTTCTGTGGGCCATCCAAATGGCTTCCTTGTCGCAAGGCATGACTGATGGCACACAAATGCATTTGTTGCCTCTTGACAAGACTCCGATGTCACAATCGAAATATAAAAAAAGACTTTCCAAATGCTGTTCTGTTGAGTTTTTTTTTGTATTTTGCCAGTGGTGTACTGTACGACTTTGCAACCGGATATCGACTATGAGTTCGGACGCAGTGTTAGCACCTGAAGGCTTCACCGAACAGAATGGCAACATTAGCAGCCCGGAGTTGGGAGTCACTAAAGGTTAGTAGCTTGCACACACTGACATGTACTGGTTTCATAGTTGTGGTGTGCATCCGCTTATACGTGTAAATGTTATATGTTTGCTTAAAAAAAACCACTCGGGTGTCTAAACATTTTGAGTTGTAGGTGAACCTGATGTTCGGACAGAAATTCATCATTTTTCTAAATTATGAACATTTAAATGCAAAAGCGTCTCGACGATATGACATGAGGACATGGGTGTTGTAAGCATGGTATAGATTTGCTGCTTGCGCTTAGGTAAATTCGAATTAGATTTTTACGAGTATAAAAAAATCAACATTGTGCTCTGTTAATTTTTAATCTTTAATGTTCGGAATGTGTAATGGTTTTTGCAACTCCCTAATTGGCACAACTTCTAAAAAGACAGTTTAACTCTATAATCAAATTAATCTATGCCGTAATAAAAGTATTTTAGCCTTAAGTGGTGAGGAGACAAGTGTGTAATCACTTCATGCCTTAGTATGTAACAAATGGGAATGCTGAATTCCAAGTGTAAATCTTGAAAATGGTGCTTGTTTCAAACGTTGAAATATTAACCCTTCGCAAAACACTTTACTTGTGTTCAGATACTCCTAATGTCTTTTCCAAATTGCCGGTTCAAAAATAGTGTTTTTAATAAATTACATTCGGCACCAGGTCGCATCCTTATCTACACCCAGCATGTGTTCATTGTTTACGAATTTAATTAATGTCAAACATTACCATTACGTACAAAAGAGGTAAACTTACATATAATACAACGCTGCCCAAAAAAAGTCACTGTACAACCAAATGTGCGATCTACATTCAGTGCACAGAATTTTAAACCAGTTGCGCACATACACACAGTTACATGTACGGCATGTTCTTTAAGTCGGAATTTGAACATTCAGGGTCTGTCGGCCATCCCAGAAGCTTGGAAGTAATGCATTCCACATTTTGTGACCTGCAAGTGCAAAAGCAGCATTTTGCCAGAAGGGTGTTTTTGTGCATGGAATGTCAGAGGCATTGAATTGTACCCCCAAAGGTCAATCTTCAGAGCGGCAAGTCAGAAAAGCTAAGCCACGTCAAGTCTTGGTGGCCATAAGCTACATTCCACGTTTAATTCCTTGCCAGAAACCTGGATGGCTTGTAGTAGGAATGGCACTGCATGTAAATGCGTCCCCTCACAAATTAAATATTTCTTCATAATTCATCGTTCAGGGGGTGTTTATTTTTCCGAACCCGATTCGTGAAAAGGTGCAGTTTTTAAATGTGGGCCAATATCCGACTGATGACATGTGCTAATATAACTCCTCTTATTAATGCCTGTCATTGATGTTACGAATATGATGAATTAGTCATGCAACTCCTGAACTGTAGTATACAAAGTTACTTAGTAGGTTTTTGGCGATTGTGATGTGTAGCTCTCTGCTGTTATTTTTGCATTATACTGTGTTGTTTGGTATGAGCATTTCACTCCATGTGCTGAATATTAAGTTACTGGAGTAAATCTCGAACGTCATGCGGCACAGCATGCGGCACAGCATAAAAATGCACTGGAGAGGTGCAAAAATATAAAATAATTAACAGTCAGGTCTTGTTTTGTGCACGTGCCATTGCAAAACATTCTGACCTACCTTTGAAAGATAGTTTCGTTTAAAACTAGTTAGAGGCATTGAGGGCCAGTCTGTTTTGCAATGCCCATTTAAGAAAAAAAATGTGTTCGGTTTGTCTGTGCTTAATTCAAAAGCTTGTGCAAAGTTCAGTTTAGCTTAGGGAAAGCAATAACATAGTTTGTCACTTTTTTTATTTTACAGTGGCGCGATAAGTTAAAAGCGTTTAGAAATGACAGTGACGTGCGTGGAATGTTTTGTGTGCGCGCGCTTGGCACAAACCCGCGTGCCCGCCGCAGGAGGGCTTGATGACGAAGCTTACATCCCGACCTACTTTGAGGCCTTCCCCCCTCTGCCGGAGAAGAACCAAGCTGATGTGCCTACAGCCCCACTCGGGGCTTGGAATAAGATCCGCCCACTGCGCTCGTCTGTCATTACTCAGGTGCTGGGAGCGTTCGGTCTGTTACAGCTGTCTGTTGGCGGAGTGGGGGAAGGGGATCGTTGTTAACGTTGGCTGTAAACTTACATCAGCACTGCATTTGATCATGAGTTGCTTGTTCATAATAAAGGTTTTTGGGTCCAGTCGCGTAAATATAACCCACCAACACCCATCGCAGCCAATTAGTAAGGTTTGTCACGTGAACAAAACTTGCTAATTGGCTATTACTTCACATCGGTGTGATGGCGATTAAAGCCACAACATTTGAAATTTAGTTACAACGTTTGTCATTCGTTGTTTGGCCCTCCCATTTAATGTTACCTGTTTACATCATGCGCTTCACATTTTGCCTCCGTGTTTCACAAAGCTTATTCTTTACCCTCGTCGTTTGGCATTAGAATATATGGTTCTGTATATTTCACAGAGGTGGATTTGATTTACGACACCTCACACACTCCTAATTTATTACTGTAAATGAAATATGCCAGTGTAACCAAGCGGTCATCTGAGAGGCTTGCACTCTGCTCCGATTTTTTTAGGTGTTCCATGTACCGCTTGAGGAACGTAAGTTCAAGGAAATGAATCAGACCCAGTTTGGAGAGGGGGGAGAGCAGGGCAAGATCTGCCTGGACATCATGCAGAAGACCGGCGCGCATATTGAGCTCTCTCTCGCCAAAGACCAAGGCCTCTCCATCATGGTGACCGGGAAGCATGAGTTTGTCATGAAGGCTCGCAAGGAGATTGTCGCCAAACTGCAGACCCAGGTACGCGTTGGTGACTGGATTGCAGTCGGGAGTGTTGTGCAATCTGCAGTGAAGGGTGGAATGGTTCACGACTTTCCCCGTTTCTCATTGGCATTGAAAACTTCCAAATGTATCCTTGGCCTGTTTTCAAGTGAGTTTGCGATTTAAGATTTGACATTAGTGACGATGGTAATGATACCGATATGACCCATGAATACCTACACTGAGTCTCGCAGACCTGTTCAGGAAAAGTATTGAAATGGCCATTGGTGAATGAATGTTTGGCATGTGGGAGGACACTGGAGTACCCACGGAAAACTCATACATATGAGGGGGGTGACACATTTCACGACCATCTCCTGGCCTCCCCATAGTCACCGATCCAAAGTACCAAGGAGGTTGAACTCTACTTCGATCTGAGAGGCTTGGTCATTTGGTTGTATTTTTGATTGTAACATTACAGTTTGAGAATTTGGCATTAACGATTGCTACCAACTCCTTGAAGCTGTCTCCTTATGTCTACGGCATTAACACCGAGCCAAAAATGCCGATAACTTCTCGTCCGACTCTCTTGGCCTTGGGAATAAAACTGAACCACAAACATTTTGAAGATTCTGAAGTCTGGCTGTGAGCCTCCAGGCATTGACACCGAGCCAATAATGATACGAATCTATATGAGGGCCATTCGTCTGCCGTCGGGGAGAATAGAAACCGCACCGGTGCGGCCTGTGACCCAAAAGCAAATGGCATATGTTTACAATGTTTAAAACTCCACATGGTTTTTTTCACACAACCTCCAGATAATGGCACATATAGAAGGACGTGTTCACGAAAGAGGAACAAAGTCATCTGGAATTGTAAACATGTGCAACATTTCCCAGTCAAATAGCAGTTCTGTCCCAAAATACCATTTTAGACTGACAGCTTTTGTAAAGAAGGCGATTGTGTATATTTTTTCTGTAGAAGAACCAGAGTAATAAAGGCTGATCCATTTTAGATACCCCACGAGTTTATCGTGGCCCTCTTCTCAATGGTGAAAGTGACGGCTCCATATCTCGCGCAGGAATATTGAAAGATATAATGACTTGAGATTGGTGGGAGACGTGTAGAAGCTTTGAAATTAAGTGTCGTTTTCTCAAATTTTCACTTATTACTTTAGTGGGGTATTAATACATGTATTGCCCTGTGCTTGTACCTATGTAATGTGCAATAAAAAATCTTTCGAAAGTAGTTCCGTGAGATTGCTATTTGCGGGCCATTCTCGAAAAATTGGTGGTTCATTGTTCTCTGGCAGTTACCAATCAAAACGTTTAATTTCACGGCTGGATGTTGATGGCACCATTGGAACAAACTTAATTTATGGAAATATACAAGTGGTAACTTGTAGGATTTAAACTGTAGTTCTCTGAACTTCAACCCAAGTTGTAAGATTTGAGTCTGGGTTCTTACAAGTATAGGTTCACTGCTCTGAAATGGCTGTAAATTTGGTAATAAGATGACGAAAAGATGACCAGTGACAACTGGAGCTTAATTGAGGCTGCTCTTGAACGCAGGCAACTGCAATGGTGGCCATCCCCAAGGAGCATCATCGCTACATCATCGGACGCAACGGAGAGAAGCTGCAGGATCTGGAGCTTCGAACGGCAACCAAGATTCAGATCCCCCGACCTGACGATACCAGCAACCAGATTAAGATCACCGGCACCAAGGAAGGCATCGAGAAAGCCCGGCATGAGATTCAGCTAACTTCGGCGGAGCAGGTACTCTCATCGCTGCACATGTATGGGCTCACGTGGAGTCAGTGGTGTGTGGTGGTTTCGATGCATTTAACAATGTATCCATTTACATCTTGACTTAAAGCTTTCGTGACTGCAGGAATTCATATTCTTTGGGTCTTTCGGTAAAGCCACGTATATAGAAATTTTTGTTTTTAAAAAAGTTATTTTTTCACCTGATGACGATTGCTTGTGTTGCGATCGAAACGTCGTGATATTTTGTATTAATTTTTCTATCTACGTGGCTTTACCGAAAGACCCAAATAAAATGTTTTGATTTGTTGATTTTTACATATATTCTTCCACTTGTACATCTGTAGACTCATTTGTGTGTATGATACTACTTGTATTTCTATCTCTAAGACACTAGACTACCGAATGATGTTAGAACTACACATGGGAGGTGCAGCTAACTTCATCCATAAACAGGCGATCAATGAGTTGCCTAACTGTAACTGCAGTGAGGTATAGTCCATTACTCAAGATCCCAGATGCCATCAAATGGCGTCTTCAAACTCAACATAGAGTTATCAACTAATCCGTTGCTTTTCAAAGTCGTATGGAAGAATAACATTGTTTTAATCTTATACGTTCTATATTATTGGTTTCACGTGACTCAAGATTTTGAGTCTGCTGCCATTTTTAAAGATACCCAAGGTAATTGATCATAAAAAAGTAGCCGATTTATAATGTTGAGCCAATTTAACCGACTGATCGTCCCAGGGGTAATTGTGACAATGGTGGCGGCATTATTGTGCGTCCAGGACAAACGCGCTGTGGAGCGCATCAGCATCGACAAGGTGTTCCATCCGTTCATCTCGGGGCCGCACAGCCGGATAGTAACCGAGATGATGCAGGAGACGGGAGCCCGGGTCAACATCCCCCCTCCCAGCGTCAACAAGGACGAGATCGTCATAACTGGCGAGAAGGAGGCCGTGGCTCAAGCCGCCGCGAGGATCCGTGACATTTACGAGGAGAAGGTGAACTTTTTAAGGGCCTAGTTTTTTTAATCGCGGATTTGCATTCACGGTTGATTTATAATTTCCCGAAAGAGCACAAGGTCTCGCTTGTGTAAGAAGTTGAATGTGCGGTTTGATGAAATACAAAAAAAGCGCCTGTTGTTGTTTTAGACAAGAGTACGCAACCCCGGTTGTACATCTATCCTCTGTCAATCCACTGCTCGATGAGGGCCTCCCCATGCCGTGCGGGGTCGGTGTTATTTTACCGTTCTAACACCACACCGGTCAGTGTGGATTGGTGAAGGCGGGACGAGCATATTACAGCACAACAGTGGATTTTGCTGCACCGTCCTCCGCGCTGTCCCACGACGACTACCATTGTGGAGCATTCGAAAGGAACGCAAGTGGTTCTTCGAAGCTCAAATTCATCTCTTTGCAACCCGTGTGCAGAAGCGCAAGACTACGACCATTTCCGTGGAGGTGAAGAAGTCCCAGCACAAGTACATCATCGGGCCACGTGGCAACACGCTGCAGGAGATCCTGGACCTGACGGGCGTGTCCGTGGAGATGCCCTCAGTGGAAAGCAACTCCGAGACCATCATCCTGCGCGGCGAGCAGGAGAAGCTCGGCCCGGCGCTCACCCAGGTCTACGCCAAGGTGCGGGGTTTAAGGCTTTTAACGTTCCTGGTCAGCGGTTAGTGATGGTGCTAAATGTACTCTGGTGACCTACCGCTCCCCTCTCGCCTCCATTATACTCCCCTCCATGCACTCTCCTTACTCTCACCTCCCTTTCTTTTCCTCTTTGCACACCTAGCTCTCACCCTGAATGCACTCTGCTCAATGTACTTTCCTACCTCTGCTCTCTCCCCCTTTCTGTGTTCTCCTTGATGCACTCTACTACCTCTCCACTGTCACCTTACCATATTCCCATCTGTGCTCTCCTTACCCTCTTCCCCTCTCCACTCACTATGCTCCCCTCTGTGGATTCTCTTCCCTGCCCCATCGCATTGTCCACCTTCCATAAGTGAAACAAATATTACTCGAATGCTACGAGAGTATGGATTGTTGATAAGTGCTACAATTACCAACTGGTGTATGTGGCACAATAGACTGGGGATTGTTATTATTCACCTCGTATGTTGGTTAAGAAAATTACAGTGGTATTACATTTTTGATGGTGTTTAATAAAGCATTAGTATTTAATAATGAACACTTGCCTTCTCCAAATTTCTGGCAGTGATATAAATTATTGGCGGAATTCTTCTGCATCCTCTGCAACGCTGATAACGTTTCACTGCAACGAGACAAGAGTCAACTATCAGATGGGTCACAGCTGCTTAATGCATCCTAACTGGTAGTTCATAAGTCATTTAAATTTTTAGACCTTTTTCATGGGCACAAGATATTCAAGTCTGCTTTAGGTTATTGCAATACATGCCTTTCATTAAGCTGTGATACATTATGTAATGCCTTGTTCAGTAGGACTGTTTCTAACGTGATTTGAGTAACAAGAGATGTGTTCATGTACCGTGCTTTGTGGTATTTTCTGTTGTTGTGGCCCAGGCGAGCAGCGTGGCCTGCATGGATGTGTATGCCCCAGCCTGGCTCCATCGCTTCATCATTGGCAAGAAGGGGCAGAACATCAGCCGCATCAGCCAGAACCTACCCAAGGTAAGTGCTGCGTCCCGTAGAGGATTCGCATCAATACCTTTTTTTCCCCCACTGTACAACCGAACCATGCTGGGGTTGTGCTGAATCAGCCCAGCTGCCGACATCTCACGGAGTGAACAGGAACAAGAAGCATTATGGATAACGCATTGATGCTGTGTCAGAGTTGTTACCGAGCGTGACGTCACACACGGAACGAAACGTGTCATTGGCCCAGCCTCCTCTGGCCCTTCATGGTCCCGAGGCAGATTCAGATGTCGTGTGAAGCCAATGTGTATCGGTTTGGTTCTATAACCCGGCTCTGCAAACGGCCAGTGAAATACCACTCGGACCGTGAGGGCCTGTGTAGGCAAACGGATGTACCAGTACTAGAGGGGTACAACTTGCACCAACTTGCACAGCTGGTTTCTCCTGCGACAAGTGCGTTGTGCACAACTTTTAATATTTTTACACACGTAAACAAGTGTCTCATCGTATAATCTGGCTGCTATTTGTCTTCCCACCAAATAAAGCTTACGAGATGGGTGGTAATTTTCGCAATTCCCAGAGTATGTCTGTGCCAAGTCGACCCTGATTTAGGGGTGAGAACTCCTAGGCTAACGGCTACCGGGATATCCCACCTCTGCTGACCGCATGATGTTGTTTTCCCCACTGTTGCATTGTATCAGGTGCACATTGAGTTCACGGATGGCGAAGATAAGATCACCATCGAGGGTCCAACAGAGGAGGTTCATCAGGCTCAGGCTCAGATGGAGGAGATCATAAAAGACCTGGTGAGGCCTAAGGGTTCCTGGAAAACCAATGGAAGTTATCTTTTACATGGATAATTAACCCAAGCTGGAAACTTTACGTGAAAACTAACAATGAAGATAACCATGGCTCAAAACTGAAGTGGAGAGCGGTGTTTAATGATAGTGGCGATTTTTAGTAAAACATTGATTTGCGTTATGACCGTGTATGGTTATTACACATGTAAAGATTTGCCCCATCCGTGGGCGATTTGATGGATTTATCTTGATTCCCGGTCCCCAATCTGTTGACGGATTATTATTTTTTATCTTGCTTTTATCATTTTCTTTTGTCTTTGTCTTATTTGTACATACGTTTGTTTTTTTGTTGTTGTTGCTCTTTTATCCTAAATGTAGCAGCATCAAATTTGCAGAATTTATTTTATAAATAATTAATTCTTGCACACCCGATTCTGTGCATGTTTTGCGAGCGTAACAAATTTTAATTCATAAATCGATGCATTGTTAATGATGAGTAAATGATTGTTCGAAGGAGTAGTACATGTTTTTGCCTTGATAGAATTAATTTAAAATATTGTTAAGATATGAGTATATTTGTCATCAAATGAATCAAAATTGGTCAATTGTGAACTTTTCTGATGGGTGTAACTTAATATTCTTTATCTGTCAACATAGTTGCAGAATTTTAAAGATTGTTAAATTGTTATATATCATAACGTTACCCTTGTATGATCGTTCATTGATTTATTACATAGTCCATATTTTTTTTATTTTGGTCCTAAATAGGCTTGCGCAGCTTTAGCAGGTTTACTAGATTAGATATCTATTTTTTATGTTCTACTACAGTCAGACTAAATTAACCTTGGTGACAAAAAAAAACCCGTTTACCCTAATTACAATTGGACTTGGATGCAATTTTTTTTACAAATTATTTGTTACAAGAGCAAGCTGTAGCTAAAAAAACCCGGGTGGCTGTGTTATCGTTGGTCTGACGTACGTTTTACCAACTCGTGAGACTGCTACAGTGCAGACGACAGGCGCCGTGAGAGGCCACGGAGAAAGAAACGCAATCCCCCAGAGGGTTCGTGGCAGTGCTGTGAAATTGGCACGCAAGGAAAGGGGGACTGTTTAAAAGCTTTGGTTTTAGTGGGAAAAAAAAATATTGGTAAAATCCGGACCAAGCAGGGTTGTGATATAATGTGTATGGAACGAAGGAAAAAACGCAGCAGCAGCAGCAGCAGCATGAAGCTCGTTCATTTCATACAGCTGATGTTGTTTAATTAGTACGCACTGTGCCAATATGTCCTTTTGTCCTCTTGCAGTGCACTGACTAATGTTCTTTAAAACCGTTGTTCCTAAGCAGTTTTTCACACCTGACTATGAAATTGATTTTGGTTGGTTGGATGTGAGCCGAGACGCCAAGTATTTTCATTTTTGTTTTCTCAGTGTGGTCGTATGGATTTCACGGAGATTACAGTCGATCAAAAGTTTCATCGCCATCTCATAGGAAAGAGTGGTTCAAACAGTAAGTGCGTAATATTTCCAGGGAATGGAACGGCGTTTGAGTTAAATCGCATACATAATGTTTTTTTTCATTTAAATTACATTGCCTAACTGGAGCGTATTGGTGCGTGGGTGTTTGGGTGTGGATGATAAGTGGGGAGCAGTGGCTCAGTTGATGGTGCACTGCACTGCAAACCTAGTAGTAACCCCGGTTCGATTCCCAGCCACGGCTAACATCAGTGGCATTATAGCTGAACCAGTCCTGCGTCTCCCCTGGCTTAATTCCATCTTAAATAAGTACCTGGTGTGGAGCCAAAGGCAGTCAGTTAGGTATAGTGCTGGTCACCTTACCCCCTCATGTACCTTACTAATCTCCAATGGGTGCTCGCTAACAGCACTTGCGCCCATCGTATATAAGGCTACACTTGGGGATCTTTGTCTTTTATGCATGGTGTATATTAGCAATGCAATATGTGGCCATGCATTGCAATTGTATTAATGTTTTATCTGGCAGCAAGGTTTACAGTTCAATCACAAAGCTGAGTTGCATGATGCCATACAGACACTCTTACAGTTCATATAAATGGTTGTGCATACATCATGTTTACCAACCTGCTGGTTTTCTTATCACCATCATGCTACAATGGAACATATAAATGCGAAAACAAACCTTTTTCTACAAACAATACCTAACCTTTGCAATAATATATGCTCCGGGTGAGGCCAGTTGTGTTACCATGTTAAATGCCATGCAACCCTTCTGTACACGTGTGTGTATCCTTCAAGTTAACCGCATAAAGGACCTGTACAAGGTGCTGGTGCGAATCCCTCCGGATCATGATAAGAACAACTTGATTCGTATCGAGGGAGACCCGCAGGGGGTGCATCTGGCTGCCAAGGAGCTGCTGGAGATGGCCACTCGTATGGTAAGGCTCTATGGAAAAAAGGATATGTATACACCAAATCATTATTACATTCTTATGGCACAAGGCTATCATAAAGGTGCTATATTTCAGACAATTATAATCTGCATTAGATTCACATTAGGGGGCAATGTTGCCTGTGTGGCTTTACCCAATTTCAATAATTTGTTCACTTTGTGGGTAAATTTCGAATTTTTTTCAATTTGGATCATGATGTCAGGACACGTGGCTTACTCTTTTTTTTTAATAACGCCACAGGATCTTTTGACATCCGCTGTGAAGCAGACGGCGCATATTCTTTGGTTTAATTCACCCGCTGTATTAACCAGGGCATCCACTGGGTCCGAACCACGAACATTGCCAGCTAGTCTGCAAACACACCACTCCTTGACCTTGTTATCGACCTTCCATAAGCACACTTCACATGGGAGAGAGAGGGGCTTTTTACATTACGTGTCAGAAAGTGCCTGCGACCCTATTTCTGGAAATGTGCCCGATTTTTGAATTATGAAAACCAAGCAGGTTTGAGCCTGATTTGGCTGATTACCATGCATTACACTGGTGTCATAGGCTGCTGCAGGGCCATGTTGACAGCAGAGGCCAGTGCAGCAAACTCCATAGTAATACTGTACGTCTATGCTTTCCACCTTGAACACACAGACGAGCTCAGTGAAGCATAGTCTTATGAACCCCACCATCCGGACGGCGTGAGGAGGCCGTCATCCAGCAGTTGATAAACAGCCCTTTGTTAATCCGCTGCGGGGTGAACGCCTCCCCACTCGGTATGAGGTTGTCTGACCCTTCTTCACCTTGCTGGTCAGTGCAGGTTGTTGAAGCGAGACGAGGCAAGAAACAGTTCAGATATCAACATCCACCGAGGTCGGTCGTAGCCAGGAGTCCCATTTGCTGTCGACAGGTTTTTGTTTAGTTCAGTCTGCTAACCAGTGCGCCACCGCAACCTTCTTAATGCGTCTCATACGCAGATCCACATTTAAATTGTATGTTTAGTAACAGTACTGTTCATGGACTTGGTCAGGTAGTGACAGTGATGTATGGTTTAATTTAGCAAGTGGATTTTTATAACTCGCATACGTACCTGGGTTGGTGCATTTAATCAGCATTTTGTATCATGTTCACTTAATATATCCCTGAGGACCCATACTGTAGGGAAAGTTAAGCTGGTATAGTTTTACTCATCTGGAAATGTATCGTGAAAAAAAAATGTGTTCTAATCATTGCCTATCTCTGTTTCTCAACAGGAAAATGAACGCACCAAGGACCTAATTATTGAGCACAAATTGCACCGTGCCATCATTGGCCAAAAGGGAGAGAGAATCAAGGAAGTCCGTGAGAAATTCCTTGAGGTCAGTTCTGAAATGTAAAGGTGATGGCGTACAATTAATATCCGTCGTACAATTGCGTCGCCTAAGTGGTTTTTCCGTTGTCGGCATTATTTTAAAAGGTAAAGGTGCAGCCTCTCAATTTTCTCTTTGCGCCACTGCTGGTAAGGTCTCCCTCGAGTGCATTTGGCCTACTCGTTCAGACTGGCCAGACATTCGTGGAAGTAATGAGAGTACCCACACTTTTTGCCCCATCACCTTGCACCGTTTGTTTCAACTGCTGCACAGGGAAATCGAACTGGTAACCTCTGAATTGCAAGTCCAGTGTGCTGACATTTACACCATGGCGGCATCCTCAGCTTGACTTTGCCAACATTTTATTTTGCGCTGTCAAATGTTTGGTGTGTTTTTAAGGGGTTTTGCTTTCCATGTGTTGTGTGAAGTCCCCTCTGAGTCTACACCATTTTATAGGCAGTACCATATTATTCATCTCGCACCCATATCAATTAATTTTCTTCAGTTGCCCCTTTGTGTGTGTTGGTGCTCTTGGCTATCATCTAAATCCGTTCGATCATTGGAGGTTGGTATTTTTTCTGGGAGTGTTCTATGCATAACTATTAATGTCCTCTGCAATGTGTCAAAATATGTATTGGCTCATTTGCCTGTTTCTCTCTTGGTTAACTTAAGCATGCACATTTCCATAATTGTTTTTATGAAGTTTACGCAACATTGGCCAGTTTTTTTTACATATACAAAATAAATGGAGACAATCAGATTTGCTGAAAAATAAGCAGAAACGAACATTCACAAACATGTTAATTAAACCTTTATTTTCAACATGAAAAGTTCCGTTGTATATATTTTCATCTTGACTTGTAATCTCTATTTTCCCTGTGTTCTTCCAACTGTTGGGCAGCACTCCTCTCATTTTTCATTCTGAACTCGATGTTGGAAAAAATCCATACTCTCTCCCCCTTTCCTTTATCGCTGCTCAGGCTTTCCCGTGATGCAGCCTTTGTTAACATCCCAATAAGAGAGGGGTCTGTTCCAAGCGGGTGTACGCATTGTAAAAACCTAAGAGGGATAACATTGGGACTGAGCTGCCACCTTAATGAGATTCTCATGACCTTGCGTTCGTAAGCTCACTTTTTTCTATTGACTGCCGTCATTAACGATGCGTAATTCGGTCACGTAAATGCACCTCGACTGTATTTCTAATCGGGTTTGCGACCTTTGGCTGAGAAGCAGGTTTAAAGCCCCCATTAGACAAAAAATGTCCGTTCCAGCGGAGAGATCACGGAAACGTGGTGTGCTGTTTTTTTTGTTGCCAAATCCCATGATACACCGTAGACTATTATAATCCCCTTTTATATTTGTGAAACAAAAAATTCCTTGTGTTCTATGTACATTTATCTATTCATTAGGTCAGTTTCTGTTGATTGCATTACCTTTTTTGTGCAAAGAAGACCTCTGCGAGCTTCGTGTGCGAGGACAAAACTCGACACGTTTATCCGTAACGCTGCCCTGAAAGTGGAATGCTGGACAAACATTTTAATAAAGCTGCTTCGGTCAATGGAGCGACTTGATATCGGCGATGAAAGGGCCACTGCCAGAAATGGCTTGTTAAGGGCAGTGCTATTGATGAATGTGCGTTTTTGTTATATGCGCTTAAGTATCACTGCCAATGTTATCTCACTTCTTTCGGTTTAATGTGCACGAGGGGACCGTTATTATTTGTATTTCACTGGTGGCGAGAGGCTATAATATTGACAGCGCACACGAAGTCCTACATTTTGTGAATTGTTGCTGGTCTTATGTCAACGGTGCAGCTGTTGTGGCATGCTTTGGTGTAATTGGTTGCACGAATGTTCAGGCAGTTGCAATCCGTTAAAACTGTTGACTCGAGTGCAAAGTCGCGAGTATGCCGATTATTGCTTTGCTTTTCACACATGCACGGTGTGTGTGAACCGCAGCGGAGAATGGCCTCTCACTTCCAGTTGTTCTCTTCTATTTTTCTAGGTCATCATAAACTTCCCCGATCCAGCGCAAAAGAGTGACATTGTGCAACTGCGGGGCCCCAAGAACGAAGTGGAGAAGTGTGCCAAGTTCATGGCAAAACTGGTTGCCGAGTTGGTGAGGATCTTTTGGCGGATTGATTTTGAAGTATTGGTAGTTACAGCGCTGAGAATTGTAAATATCTTGTTCTATAACCACAAGGCAATATTTGGCCAAAGAATAAGACATTGAAATGAGCCGTAGTTGACTGGTTCTCGCAACTGCGCTGTCTACCGATAACCTGGCCACGAATAACATTGGTGTCTCGTGGTATCTGAACCTGCCTTGGTCGGCTTATTGTTGCCGTGTAAACTTTAGCACTGGCAATACAAAGGCATGGTCCCGGCCAGACCATCCTGTCATGTGGCTTGTCGGCCTCAGTAGATCTGCAATTGGCAGACCAGCGCGCGCCCCCATCTATTAGGAACGCCAATTATGAAACATTAGTTGTTTAACACGTAGGCTTTGGCGACCAATATCATCCATAATAGAGTGTTTTTGTTTGTTTTAGTTCACGTAAATATATAAAAGTGTTGTTTAAACCCGCCAGCACCCGACACAGCCAACTATTAAGGGATTGTCACGTAAACAGAATATGCCAGCCAATTCGTCACAAATCTGGCTGTCGCCTGATGAAGCTGGTTGTAATTACTAGCGAAACGTCGTACTCGGATTGTAAATGTTGTGGCTTGGCTTTCCAACACACCGGTGTTCTGTACTAGTGACGAATTGGCACGTTCTGTTTACGCGACAACCCCTTACTAGTTGGCTGTGTCGGGTGGTAGCGGGTTTTAACGACACTTTTATATATTTACGCGATCTAACCCAAAAAAAAACCTTTATGGAACGTAAGTTGCGTTGCATTTTTGTGAATGTACTAAGAGACAGGAGACCCGCATGGGATAGTTTATTTTTGTTTACAGCCACTATTCAACATTTTAGCAATGCTATTGACAAAATATGTGATGTCTCCCTATGGTACTCTTTTTGCCAGTATCATAATGAAGAAATGAGAAGAATAGGCTTTCTATGTATGTTGAACTCCTTTCTGACAATGACACAGGTGTTAAGATGTTCAACCACCAAATGGGGGATGCCTATTACAGGGCATCAAGTCTGCATTAACCGCACACACTTACTGCCAGATAGAGTAAAGCCTATTCTTCTTTCATCATGCGACATGATGCATCCCGCATATCTGTGCTTGTATTATTAGATTGTTTAGCCGAACCGTGCAGGTTATATGTACAGATTAATAAAATTACGTGCTATCTTTTTATGCTAATGTGCGCAACATCTGACCGTTTGATTGCAGATTGAGAACAACTACTCCATCAGCGTGCCCATATTCAAACAATTTCACAAAAATATTATTGGGAAAGGTGGTGCCAACATTAAGAAGGTAAGATGCAATAAAATCTGGACGGCATCATGATTTGTTAAATCGACTCAAAATGAAATGTAATCAGTAAAAACATTAGTTAAGTAGACAATTCTGTAATATGAATAATTTAGCGACGTTAGTTTTGTAGAGGTGTTAACTACGCGCTGTTGCGTAACCTGCGTTGCCACCAGGGCGGTGCAGCATTACCCCTGGGTACAACGGTTGGGGTCAGTCGAGGTGAAACGGATCGTGGCCAGGGTTTGGTGCGAACCAATCAGACGGTTCCACGTGGGAATGTATGATTGGTTCTACCTGGCCACGAAGGGGTATAAGACGGGTGACCCAACGGACCTCGGGGAGTTCTCTCCCTGCACGAAGACAGAAGACTGGGCTGAAGCCTAGCTAGGACCCTGGACCAGCCTTCCAGCCCTTCTAAGGGCTAAGGCTCGGCATACCCAGTGGTCAGGACCCACCGGGCCAGCGGTGGGTCAGATAGCCTCCCCTAGGTCCTAGCCGGAGGACTAGGATAGCGGTAGACGTGTGAGTCCCGCCAAGTCCGGAGGTTGTACCTCCTTAAGTATCAAGGAGGTTAGCGGTAGATGTGTGAGTCCCGCCAGGTACGGAGGCTGTACCTCCCTAGGGTATCGGGTGAGGGGACCGAATATCCCTCTGTGTGTGTTAAGCGTTGCATAAGGAAATAATACAATGAACAGAGTGTGCCTCCTAAAGAAGTCTGCTCGTCCTTACAACACTACAGTTTTACAAAAATACTTCAGCCAATTGATTGAACGTCAGCATTTTAAAATTAACGTTAATTGTTGGAACATATTACAATATGTTTACAGTATGCGTGTTTTGTTGATGTACGAAGAAAAATAGTAATTGTAATTAAGGGGTTAATGATTACATAATGCTAAGTTATTGGTAAGCTTGTGTTCCTAACTATTATGTATAATATATTGATTTCAAAGAACGTGGAAGTGATTTTCTTGGTTCTTTCAGTAAAGTCATGTAGATAAAAAAATAAAAATTACAAATAAAACTAAAAGCAAAAAAACCCCACGAGGTTTCGATCGCTACACAAGCGGTCTTCATCAGGTGAAGAAGACCGCTTGCGTTGCGATCGATACATCTGGGGTTTTTTGCTTTATTTCTTTTATTTTTTTATTCTCTATCTACGTGACTTGACTGAAAGAACCAAGAATATGAATTCCTGCAGTCGCGAAAGTTTTAAGTCAAAATTGAACGTGGAAATGCTATTAAAAAGGTGTGGTCTATTTTTCCACCAGGTGTCGTTTTGATGTAATCCTATTATCTTATGTCGATGGTGCTAGTTAATTGTGTGAAAGTCACTTTTGCTTTGTTGAAAATTCCTGAGAAAGGTGCAATGCAAGATCAGTTCATGAAGCGTGTTTTGGATGACTGCTTAAGCCCCTCAAAGTGTAATGGTGCTAGGTATCAAGTGACTACAAAGCAATGTGTGTTTGGCTGAATTAGTAATTAATAGGGGGTTAAACCTTTTTGATATAGATCATTCATTTAGCTGTTGCCTTGCCTGTCTATATTTTGCTTGCCAAACCAAACGCTCAAGTCAGTGTTTTCTGCTGCGACCATTCCCTTGCAGATTCGCGAGGAAACCAACACCAAGATTGACCTGCCGACCGAAAACAGCAACTCTGAGATGATCGTCATCACTGGGAAGAAGGCTCACTGTGAGGCGGCTCGTGAAAAAGTCCTGGCCATTCAGAAGGAACTGGTAAGGGATTAAGGATGTGCCATTTGTTTGTCACGCAGTGTCATTCAAGCGGTTTACAAGTGTCGCTTATGTTGTCGGAGATGTTACGATAAGAGTAATTGTTTGCATAAGCTTTCAATGTCTCACGAAAACTCTTTGAAATCCTGCATTAGCTATGCCACAACCAAGACTTGTCCATTCATATGGCTGGTTTCTAGTGTTTTGCAAGTGACTTTTCAAAAGGTGAGCCATTTTTTTAAAAATGAAAGTCGTGCGCTTTTACGCGGTGACTTGGTCGCACGAACGGGCCTTGGGCTTGCAAATTTCCACGCGTGTTCTTTCTCTCTCTCTCTCTGCGCTCTCAGGCCAACATCAAGGAGGCTGACGTGACCATCCCGGCCAAGCTGCACAACTCTCTGATTGGAGCCAAGGGCCGCCTGGTTCGCGCCATCATGGAGGAGTGCGGCGGCGTGCACATCCACTTCCCGTCCGAGGGGTCCGGCAGCGACAAGGTCACGATCCGCGGGCCGCAGCCGGAGGTGGACCGCGCGTGCAAGCAGCTGATGCAGCTTGCTGAGGAGAAGGTACCGGCGCTAATGGCCTGCAGGCTTTTTAACTCCTCGCCTTCGTCATTCTTACCCTTGGTGCCTTCCCGTCCCCGTGCAGCACACCGGCCAACGCAGCTTCGCCACAACTTCTGGTGTTCAGCCAGCTTAAGCTACGTCGTCCCAGGATAATTCGATGACTGGGCCCGTACTGGACATCTGTGAGAAATAGCTTCCTAGCTCATTGGATTTCTGCCAGGATAAATAATGATTCTGAATCGTTGTTGGGCATCGTGCGTATCCAGTTCTTTCTTCGTAACCCTCTTTTCTGTTGTGTTTTCTCTGTTGCATTTCATTACCTGCCTTTATGATACAGATCCCCAAACCATCTCTTTCATCATCTTGCTCATCATCATTATTTAAAATGAGGCAATCAGGCAATCCTGTTCAGACCAAGGTTGTCTTTTGCTTTGAAGATGAGGAATCAAACTCAGGTCACAGAGTTCATTGCAGAATATGTTAACTCCTATTCTACTCCTCCCCTCTGCCATTACATTAATTTGCATTCATTCCAACTTCCTAATCCTTGGCACTATACTGTTTACCAAATTCCAGTGACTCAACCTCAACAGCTGCCACATCAGTGCCTGTAAATATCGTAAAGTTTGGCTGCTGCTTCTGTTAAAAATAGAAAATGCCGAGTGATCCAGTGTCCTCATAGGAGGAATTTGTGCTCTGTGCATGCTGTGTGCGTTGCAGCAAGTGAACAGCTTTACGATTGAGGTGCGTGCCAAGCCCGAGTACCACCGCTTCCTGATCGGACGTGGCGGCGCCAACATCCGTAAGGTCCGAGACAAGACCGGCGCTCGCATCGTGTTCCCGGCTTCCGACGACAAGGATCAGGAGCTCATCACCATCATCGGCAAGGAGGACGCGGTGAAGGATGCGGAGAAGGAGCTCACGGCTCTCATCAAAAATCTGGTGATGCTCCCTTGCCTGCTAGTAAATTAACAGCAGTAGAGTGCTCCTTGAAAAATGTAATGTGGATATTTAGTCTCTGAAATGAATTTGATTGGTGGCTTGCATGACTTGGGAAGCTGGTTTTTGCATGGGTTGGGACAATCTATCTAGCTAGCATTATGTTACAGCGTTGGGTTCGAATCTCAGGTTCCTACCTGTGGTAAAATCAGTTGCCTTACAGATAACATTCTGGTCTTGAATACCCAATAAATATATGCATGGTACGTATGTTGAACTTCTTTCGCACCGCACGTAGCCAACCATGCTATTTGGAGGTGCGGGAAATGAAGGCACCTCCCTAACAAGTATGAGCGGGAAAAATAGATAATGGCATACCCTCCCAGTATTCCTGAAGTTGTGTTTTTCTTAAATCGAAATGTCTCGCCGGTGCCAGGATGACGTGGTGGAGGACTCGATGACCGTGGACGTGAAGCACCACCGCCACTTTGTGGCCCGCCGCTGCCAAGTTCTGCGCGACCTTGCCGACGAGTACGGCGGTGTCACCGTGAGCCTGCCGCGTACCGGCGTCAAGAGCGACAAGGTGGTGCTCAAGGGAGCCAAGGAGTGCGTGGAGGGGGCCAAGAAACGTATCCTGGAAATCGTGGATGATCTGGTAAAAGCTCGCATTTTACTATTTGAATGTGTACGTGTACAGCGCATGGCCCAAAAGCTTGGTAATGGCCTGGGGTGCCACGGTGGCGAGATGTTAACTACCTCGCCCGGTATACAGGAGCTCGTGGGTTTTATCGCGACCCTGACGCCTGCTGTATATTTGGGAGTCTGCGTGTTCTCGTGGTCGCGTGGATTTTTCTTCGGGTTCTCTAGTTTTTCCCTCCACATTTAGAAACATGCGTCTAGAACATTTGGCCGCCATAAATGTCCACGTGATAAGCTGGTTCGTCCAGCTATCATTTGTGGCCAGATCGTTTCTGAAAGAGCTGTATAGCTCAGTGGGCCTTCCCTAGCAATAATGGAAAGAATAGAAAATAGAATGGAGGGAATTTTACTTGGCCTCACAATGTCACTTCATTCACAGCAGGGAATGGCTGTGGAAGAGACTTGTCACCAGACTTGATTCTTAAAAAACCCTTAAAGTTGCCTTCTACTTTATATGATAGCGGGGCACATTTTTGCACAATATAGCTTATTCGTGATGTTGCCTATTTGTTATCTGTGTTCTGTTTATTACGATATTTAGCTTGCATATTTCTTGAGTAACTGTACAACTGCCTATTCTACTGGCTTCCTATTAAAAAAAATAACCGCCACCTGTTCCTAATCAACCTGTTTTTCCACATATGCCACGTGTGCAGGAGTCTCAGGTGACCATCGAGTGTGTGATCGCTCAGAAATATCACCGCACGGTCATGGGAGCCAAGGGCTCCAAAGTGCAGCAGGTAACCAAGGACTACGACGTGCAGATCAAGTTCCCAGAGCGGGAGGACCTGCAGCAGCAACAGCAGCAACAACAGCAGCAACAACAGCAGCAGCAGCAGGGTATGTTGAGATTTTAACATAAGATTTCTGCTCTCCATTTAAATGATGAACGTCGAGTTCATATAACAACATCAAGTTTGAATTGATCGCATGGGTCTTGGGTCAGACCACTTACCTGCCACATTCTAGGCCGCCAGCGTATTTTCTACTGTAATCTAATGTAACGTTAGCATATGATGTGCTTAAGCGACAATCAATTTTGAACAGATTTGTTTGTGAAATGCCTACTATTGTCACTGTTACGAGTAATGTTACATGTGGCCTTGGCTTCACTGGATGAGGACGGGGGGGGGGGGGGATGGGGGTTCCACTTTCACCGTGCATCCGACGTTTACGATTGACAGTGGCTCCGTTTTGTGTGCTGTGCTCGTTGTCGTGGGCACAGAAGTCGCAGAACAGCAGCCGCAGCCGCCGCATTCGGAGCAAGAAAACGGCGACGTTAACGGAGAAGCGGCCAACACCACCGACCCGGCGACTCTGAGACGCAGGGACGTGATCCTCATCACTGGCCGCCAAGAGAAGTGCGATGGCGCGCGTGATGCCCTGCTGGTGAGGCCTCGCGTGTCCACACACACACACACAGAATCCGTGTATGAATCGATAGTGAAGGAATCCGGTGAGCTATCGAGCTCTTTATTTGACAGATATCCAGTAAGGGGCAGGTAAATAACGTGACGAAGATCAACGATACAAAAACACGATAGTAGTGCAAAGTACAAGAAAGGTAATGGAATCGCCCAAATGTGTACAAATAAAACTAAACCATCATCCTACCAGGCAGAGCCAGTGCAGCACAATCACTGCCACCACAGAGCTTTGTGTATTTACCCAATGTTATTTAAATTGTCCTATTAGCGTCATGTCATGAAATGAGGTATGTCCCGGGGGTGCACAATTCTGGTCCTCAAGGGGCCCCCCCACAGCATCTTCTGATTGTTTTAACTGGGCTCTCTGATTTCATCTAACACTTAATAGAACCTGATAATTAGCTCAATCAGACCTTTTTTTTAGCTGCTCCGCACTTGGAGATTTGAAGCTGCCCATTAAGCGTTCAAGATTGTGGCCCGTTGCGTGCCGGAGTTTTGTGCACCGCTGATCAATTCATTCTGGAAGTTGCAAAGTAGTCCATATGTGATCGAGAATGTCCAGTTGAAGGTGATACCACAAGTTATTTTCCTATTTCTCTTCAAGTGACCCCTCGATTCACGCCATAAGGCTGCATTTTTCACACCTGCCTTGCTCCAGATAATTTATTTGTTATTTTCTATTCATGACGTGGAATTTTTGCACATTACATAATTTTGTAACAATTAATATTGTGGGTTTTTTTTGTACATTCATTGGAGATGGGGCTAAAAACCACCAACTCAATGCACTTGAGAAACATTTTACTCGCGTGCAGCTACCTCGCAACGATAGCTTTAATTATCAGCCTAGCAGGAGCCATGTGCAACAGAGAGGCATTGACTCTTGGGGTTTTGTTTGTGGTACACGTGGGAAGCTCGCTAATCACGGAGCCATTTGCTCTGTTGACGGTACAACTCACTCCCTGTGGCCATCTGGTTATTTCTTGTGGGAATTACCACAGCATGCATCATGCTTAAAAATCGGCATTAAAAATTTCACATCATTTGCAAGAATGTAATATTCTGCCAGCATTTTAGAAAAAAGAATAATAATATCTCTTAATTGACTGTATGATGAAAAATGGAAAACTGCCCGTTTCTGTAAATATCCTCCATAAATATAACTCGTATAACAAGTGCTGACCAACATCACTCTTTCGTCCAACTATATTTAGTGTTTGGTCTAATGATGGTAAATCGTTCCTAACATTGGAATAATGTGGATTTATCAGGCTTGCCAATGACGACAAGTGCCACCCCTGTGCTTATTCAAACAGGAAGACCTACTTTTTGCTTTCTTTATGAAAAAGCACAGTCATATTCTTAGTTTTTTCGGTAAAGTCACGTTGAAGAGAAACAACAAAATAACAAAATATATATAAAACAATAAAAAATTCTCACGACGTTTCGACCATAACTCAAACGGTCATCATCAGGTGTGTCGGTTTGCATAAATTTATTTTGAAAACGGCATATTTATTTATATATATAAAAATAACGTTTGTGTCACGCGCAACGATATAAATAAATATGCCGTTTTCAAAATCAATTTATGCAAACCGACACACCTGATGATGACCGTTTGAGTTATGGTCGAAACGTCGTGATAATTTTTTATTGTTTTATATATATTTTGTTATTTTGTTGTTTCTCTTCAACGTGACTTTACCGAAAAAACTAAGAATATGAATTACTGCAGTCACGAAAGCTTTAAATCAAAATTTAAGCACAGTCATGTTTTTGTTTGTAGAAATTTCCTTTTTTACATTCTGCCATATTTATGCCAGTGCATTGGTCATTTGTCTTTTTTTTTAGTAGTTTTCATTAACGATTTACACCAGTATTTGTCAGTGTAGGTCAAACGTTTAGTTGTCGTCTGTGTTGTGTCACGTGTGTGTGTGTGTGGTGTTAGCAGTGCAGTCATTAGCGCGCTGTGATATAAACCCGGTGACTGGAGTTCGATCCCCGGCCATGAGCACAATAACAGCAGTGAATATTTAACAGGTCCTGTGCATCGCCGAGGTGAGTCGCCGGTGCGGTCTGTAAACGGCAGCACTGGGAAGACAAAAGGTCGCCTGGCGCGGTGTTAACCACCTAGCCCCTCCATGTGCCGTGCTGGCACAGGTGCTTGCAAACAGGACTTGTCCCAGCGGTTTGTTAAAGGATGTACGTGCGGTATTTGTGTGTGTTGTGTGCAGGCTCTGGTACCCATTGTTGTGGAGGTGGAGGTTCCCTATGACTTCCATCGTTACATCATTGGGCAGAAGGGTACTGGAATTCGCAAAATGATGGAAGAGTACGAGGTGAACATTGCCAATTAATTAATTTTGTATGCTTTATTTATAACCAGTTTGAAAGCCCATTGAGTCTTTCTAATTGGCTAATTCTTTTTTTTCTTTCTACTTTATAAATAGGTCAGAGCCTTTTGAGACTAATCTATTCATTTAACTCGGTTATTCAAGTAATTTATTTATAAACTGGTGAAAGCCAATTAAAGGAGAATATAGATTAAACAAGGCAATAGAATAACCATATAATAAAAAGTAAACTATATATTCTTGGTTCTTTCGGTAAAGTCACATTGAAGGAAAACAATAAAATAATAAAATTTATATAAATCAATAAAATTCTCACGACGTTTCGACTGCAACACAAGCAGTCGTCATCAGGTGCGAAAACCAATGGCAAGAACATTTGAAAGAAGTGGCGGTGAGAATGTTATTGTTTTATATATTTATTATTTTATTGTTTCCCTTCAACGTGACTTTACGGAAAGAACCAAGAATATGAATCACTGCAGTCACGAAAGCTTTAAATCAAAAAGTAAACTATGTGCAGCATCTTCATTAATAAATTACGTAGGTACACAGTTGCAATGCTTTATGCTTGGCTGAATTGATGTATTTTGTACGTATACATTTTTTTCATGTTGTGCTTTAAACTGTATTTACATTGTTAACTGAATCTGAATGTTCTCTCCTGCCCCACCTACAGGTTAACATTGCTATTCCACCATCGGATATGCAATCGGATGTGATCAAGGTGACTGGGCTGTTGCCCAATGCTGAGCGTGCAAAAGCCGGGCTTCTGAGTCGGGCTAAGGAGCTTCTGGCAGAGCAGGAAGATCGGGTGAGCATTCTTGGATAAAGGATTGTTTGACCATATTTCACTCGCACTGCTCAATTCACTTCGCACTGCTCAATTAAATGGTGCAAACTGCTAAAACGAACGGTAATAATGGATATGTCGTGACTGGGTTTTTCCTCATCCTTGTAATTATTAACATCGAGTATGAATGACCTCGCCACTGGGCCAGTTTCAATAAGGGAATTCGCTGAGTTCATGTGACCTTGATTCTAAAAGGATAATTAGAAAAAAAGAATGTATCTTGCTATCATTAAAACAGTTTCCTGTGACGTACATTCTCAAGGGAATCTTTAAGCAACATTTGCTAGCATCATAACAGAAATCCAACGTTGTAAGAAACTCCACGCAAATTTTCCAAGCATTGCCTCCTTTTAATTTTTACCAAGTTGATGCAGCCGTCACCCTGGTTAAGAAATGGGACTTGATATTTCATTGCAGTGGTATTCGCAAGCATCAGAATCCCTCATTCTTGTTTTGGGTCTGCGTTGGTACAACCGTAATCCTTGTGTATGTCACGAAAGTCACCATCTCTTTGTGCACAAGTCTTGAGGCCCTCACTCTGGTTGAGCTTAACCCAAAGTGACTTCCCGCTCTCCTAGGCTCTGCGTGGTTTCAAGCTGACGGTGTCCGTGGACTCAAAGTACCACCCCAAGATCATTGGAAGAAAGGGGGCTGTCATCTCCCAGATCCGCAAAGACTACGATGTCAACATCCAGTTCCCGGAGAAAGACGGCGAAAACCAGGTGACGGGTGCATTGTCTTTGTGCTCTTGGCTTTTTGCCATTCTCTGGTCTAGCACTGTTTTAGACTAGGCTCAAAAGAAAGCTCTCTCTGGTGTGGATCAATCCGTTTGAAACAAAATGCATATATTAACAGAGTGTTTTGTGTTTGCATGTTCACCGCAAGTACATGTGGTTAATGCAAACAAGATTCCTTGAAAAAGGATTCTGTTTGGTGGTTTAACATCTTAACACCTGTTTTATTGCCAGAAAGGGTAAAACCTATTGTTCATATTGTTATAACAGGTGATGCGTGTTCCACGAAAACGATTGGCCCAAATTGCCAGTTCCGATTAAACGGCTCTTTTTCGCATAGTATATACGTTGATGATAGTTTATGTAAAATGTATGTATATGCTCTTACAGCAGGGGTATGTGGCAGGGCAATTAAAAAGAATGTGCTTTTTATTTATCTGGAAAAGTTTTATCTTTATTTATTGATCAACCTTTTAAAAAAATATTAGTTTTTTTCTTCTAGTGATATTAAACAAAATAGTGCATGTTTTATTCGCTTGTTAATACATTTGTAAAGCTCTCTGAAATTGCAGCTTATGTATCTTACATCAAATCATAGATACAAGCAAACCATATAATGTTCTAGTTGTCCCTTGCAAAACATATGGGTAATTTTTCTGGTGTCACTTATGAAATGATGTGGTCCCATTTGGCAGGATGATCTGCAGGAGATTGAATAACCACGTCAGTTCTCAGTATAATTTATCTTTATTACGAGAACGTGCCAGTGGTGGAAGGAGTGGCCGTACCTCCGTGCTAATCGGAGGTGTGGGGGAAGGACAGCAAACTAAACAAACTAAACAAAAAAAGCGGTTATGATGAAATTAGATTTTAAAGTGCGCAGCTCCAGTGGGTTCCTAATATTGGAAGGAAGAACGTTCCAGACGGCCACAGTAGCGCATCTGAAAGCGCGCGCGATTCGGTGACCGTTTGCACCGATTTTGCCACAGGATGCCATCACCATCACTGGCTATGAGCGCAATGCGGAGTCTGCGCGTGAAGCCATCCTGAAGATTGTGGGCGAGTTTGAGGAGATGGTCAACAGGGACGTTACGCTGGACCGCCGCGTACACTCGCGCCTCATCGGAGCACGCGGCAAGGCGATCCGCAAGATCATGGACGAGTACAAGGTGCCCTCGCGAGCAATGACTTCCTGGGGCGCCACTGTGGCGAGATGTGTTAACTATTTTGCCTGCTATACAGGAGGTTGTGGATTCGATCCCAACTCTGATGCCTGTATTTGTTTGCATGTTCTTCCTGTGATTGCATGGATTTTTCATCCGGGTCCTCCGGTGTTTCCCTCCACATTTAGAAACATGCGTTTAGAGCCACTTCGTTGAGTCAATTTTTGGCCAGGTAGCTTCTGAAAAAGGGTTACATCGACCAGTTGGTCTTACCTGGTAAAATAACAATACTTTAGATAGAGTTCAATAGTTTTTTACTCGTTTCTACTTTCTTTGCACACTCATTGAGCTCGACTATCCTATAATTTAAGGAATCGATTTGCTTTCCTGACTATCGGTTTGATTACTCGAATAATTGGATAAGACCCATGGGGGTGGGGGGTGGTGGGATAAAAGTCTCACCTCTGTCCCCAAGTGCGCCGCTGTACGGGAGACGCTGGGTGGGACTTGGTGACGTTATTCGTACCACAGGCAACATCGCTCTCACCTTTGGCTTGTTAGGGTTGTTTCCCGCACTCAATATTCAACTCCAAAAGAAATTCGTCAAGGTAACGATTGTGCTTCAGCGGGACAACCACCATAGGGAGCGAGTGGTGATGATGATTCGGAATCGGAATCTTTATTTAACCTGGAGGAATCGGATGACCAATGAAGCTCTTTTTCACAGATGTCCAGTATGGGGCAGGTCTGCGAGTTACAATTCCTTATGCTGTGGTTGGATGTTTTGCAGCATTGCAATTACTGTGAAGGATTTCGAGGCCATCATCCAACAGTGGATAGAAAAGGCTGATGATGATGTAATGCGGTTACTGCATCATTAAAATGCACGACCAATGCATTTGTTGCGCTGTTGTTTCCCGTGATGACCAAACCTGAACGCTGCCCTTGGCCTGCGCAGGTGGAGATTCACTTCCCGCAACCAACTTCCGATGACCCAGACCTCGTGACTGTGACCGGTCTGCCTGAGAACGTCGACAACGCCGTGGACTACCTACTCAACCTCGAGGAGGAGTATGTAAGTCCCCGCATGAAGGTCCACGCGTCGCAAACGTCTCTTGGAGCAGGAAGAACCGTCGTATATTTGTTGTCAACGTTTAACGTGAACGGTTTGATTGCGTTGTTCCCCCCTCCCCGTGTCCGACAGTGCTGATTGATTATATTGTATTTCTAACATTTATATCCGAGCTGGAATGTGGCTGAACCGTGCGGATGTCCTATTGTTGTATCTCATCAGGACGCTTGGGTGAATGGTCTCCACCATAGGGATGCGGAGGTTTTACGCAACTTTAGTTTAGCAGTGCCAACAGATGATGAGCATCGGGAATGGTGGTTAATATTCGAAGTTGAAGCATTTGTAGAGCAGTGTTTAATTGGCTTTACTGAATTTGGGATGGAGTGATGATGGTTGTTAAATTACATTGACGAGTGTTACTTCCAAAGCACAGTGACTGAATATTAAACTTAGAAGTGTGCTGGCTCAGAAAATACTTTACGAAAAGCATTCTTCTCCTAGAGTTGGTGCCAACAAGTTAGATAAAAACAGACCATTTCTAGCAACAAAGTTATATTTGTCAACACAATTGTTGAAAAAATTTTTGACATAAATATTTCTGAGACTCATATTTAGTTTAGCTATAAAAAAACCTGACCCCTTTCATGTAGATATTTAATAAAAATTATGCATACATTAGATTCTATTGTATTCAATAAATGCATGTATAGTCTGAATTTTTTACAACGGGTTAACTAGATTAAATGTCACCAGCATGAAAGGGAAGTGTACATGGGTACTCATCCAGGAGAAGTCTAAACCACTGAGGATTGGTGGCTATAATGTACAGAGTACTGATGTATCCTAATAATAATGAAACCGGTCTATTTGTCTAACACTGCATCACTGCTGCCTGTCACTCAATCACATTTGCTAAAATGTATTCCTATGGTGACATAAGACACGAGGACCACAATGCACTTCATAAAATGGTGTTATTTTTGCATGAGGCTCAGAAGCAGAGTGCTTTTTTTACATGTTTTTGTGTGTTTGAAACCATTATTGATAAATTCGTTGGCTCTCCATCCATCGTGCTTTCAGGATAGATAAAATTAGGACCAGTTTTGTAAGATGTCTTTTGAGCCAGAATGTTTAACCTCACCACCCTGGAGCTAAGAAGTTATCACAGTCCCGTAGGCTTGGGATTCGGGAAGTTTTGGACGAGTGCTGACTTAGAATATTCGCCGCTTGTCGTTCTCAGCTGATGGATGTCGTGGAGAGTGAAGAGGCGCAGTCTTACGTGAAGCCGTCTCGCCACGTCGAGGCTCCCAAGGCTCCTGCCAAGGGCTTCGTGGTGCGAGATGCCCCATGGGACCAGTCGGCTTCCCAGGTCAGTGTTTTTCACACATGGCCCCATTCTGCTGCTTGTGTTTTATTTTTAGAACCACTTACTGATAAACCTAATGACATTGATCCTTCGTGGAGAAGTGACCACTGAAAACTGTTTCCGTCATTTGCTGACTTGTGCACATGGTGTGGTGTGTGGCTCTAGGCTCCTGACATGACCAGTTCCGAAGAGTTCCCAAGCTTTGGTGCCGCCATCGCTCCCAAGTCTACTGTGTGGGGACCAAAAAAATTCTAAACATTGAGATTGCTTGTGGCAACCCTCCGAGTCAGCCATTGTAGTGTTTCCCTGCCCCCCCCACCCCCATCCTCTACCATTTGCTTGGGGACTAGCTTTTTCCTTTCAAGACCCCTCTTACGATTGCTTATATCTTGAACAATTGATTGGTTGGCAGACACACGAAAAATCTCTCTTTACCCCCGTTTGACCAGTTTCTTGATCGCCTTGCCCCAGTTGGCATATCTATTCAATTGGCCGAAAGTTGGTTCTGTTTTATTTTCAAGAACGAGAGCAAGGCCATTCACTGCCACAGTGTGTGGTGTACCTTGTGAGCGTAGCATGTTTTGAGCCTATGATCTTCCATCTTCCCACTGCCCCCATTGCCCCCCCCGAGTGTTTACTCCCAGTGCGTAATTTTACCCTCACTACTGCGATTAAAACAGAACGGCTACAGCAGACGCGTCTTATGACGGAAAACGAAGTGAAATAGGATAAATCATGCGGAGTGAGTGGGCACAACACTAAAGTTAAAGTTGCAATCATGTCAATGTCCTTTCATTGAAATGTATTTTGGGATTATGTGAATGTTTTGTCCTTTTACTTATAAAAAAAAACATGTAATGTAAGGAAAGGAACATCAATTCCAGTAGCCTTAAACCTGAAGTGAGACGTTGTTGGAAATATGCACAATAATAAAAAAAGCTAAAAAATTTAAAAAGTATTTCTGTATGAAAAAATACTTCAAAATACTATTAAAAGTACAATTAGAGAAGCGCTTGTGTCTTGTCATCAGTGCCCTGCCACTATACATGAACACACACACACTTTAAGATGCTTAAAATATATTTGATATTCCTGCAGCTTGGTGGTGTTATAACCAATTGCCACGAATTTGTGCATGGGGTGTGTGGTAAGCTCAAGATACCAGGACTTGAGTATTGCTGTATGTTTTTTTATTTTTTTCTGGAATTGCATGTTTTCTGACCATCAAAATAGAAAACGGCTGTTTCCACCATAATACGTGTGCCTACTCTCATTGGATGAGGACTCATGCTGTCCATGATGACAGTTCAGATTGTAACTTGAGCAGGTTACCAGCGGACAACTTAACCCTACTTGGCAGTTCAGAGTTGGGGCCCAATTCCAAGTGGCATCAAAAAGCCCACCATTTGGCTGCTTTTTGGTGAAACGTGTCAGCTTCCATAAAGCAAACTCAACTCCTCTTAGCCCGCACAGACATGGGGTACATCTTCACATTTTCTTGCTCAGTGCGAAGGAGGGAAGAAAATATTACTTGCTATGCTGAATTTGCAACCACTTCTAGGTCCATTTCATCTCATAAGAATAGTTTTTACCCTTTCTGGCAATCAGGTGTTAAGATGTTAAAACACCAAACAATCCATTGTTCAAGGAATCTTGTCTGCATTAACCACACGTACTTTTGAACATGCAAAAAAAAACATGGTCTGATAATATATGCATTAAATCTTGACTTGAAGCTTTCGTGACTGCAGGAATTCATATTTTTGGGGTCTTTCGGTCAAGCCACGTAGATAGAAAAAATAATCAAAATAATAATATCACGACGTTTCGATCGCAACACAAGCAATCGTCTTCAGGTAAAAAAATGGGGGAAATCGGCCGAGATAGGCCGTTTATAAAGTTGAGAGATGGGCGGCGCAGCTAATGTTAATGTAGGAGAGGTCTGTAATCTGCAGTATACAATCAAAGAGCTGTTTACAAATGGTTTAGAGATGGGCGGGGCAGCTAATGCCAATGTGGGAGTGGTACTACGGAGCTGTGGGGGGTGGCCATTGTGTTGTGAGAGATTAGCATGTCAATGTAAGAAATTTGCTTGTAAAAGTAAGCTCGGCGAGAGCTCAGTGCAGTGGCCATACGGAGGTGGAAAAGAATGGCAAGCCGCCATTTACTAACACGGCTAACGGTGGCTGTGTTAGTGAATGTAACTCGGGAGAGTTGAAAATAACTGCTAACATAGGATAGGAACATCACAGCCAGTTATGACCTAAACTGGTTAATAACGTCCTTCCAATGATTGCTCAGTTTGTACCCATCTCCTCGGTTGAAATTGTGTCTGTTTATATATCTGGATGGCTTCATGAACGAATCTTTGCTAACGTTGAAAAGAAAAAAGAAACAGCCACTTTTTTCGACAGAATTGTAATGTATAACGACTTATTGTTAGTAGCTCAGCTGATTGGAGAGTATATTGAGTTTATTGATAACATTGATGTAGTTTATATTTTAGTTTTTTTTTATCAGTTTACTATATGGTATTCATTATATAGTGTAGTGTATACCCAGTTACTTTATGTTAATAGCTCAACTTATTGAAGAATATATTGAGTACATTTATTATATTGATGTAGTTTATACTTAGTTCTTTCACATCGGCTTATTGTATGATAGTTGGGTGGTTGCAGTTCTTAAGCGTCAACATACTAAATGCCTCTGTTGATATGTAAACTCTGACTTTAACATAGCTACTTCCGTGACCAGTTACATGCTAATTCATCACTAACATCATGCTAATCTCCCAGTTATATGCTAATTTCTGACTTTAACACCCTGCTAATCCAACACATTAACACAGCTACTTCAATGCTAAATTCTTCTGTTGATATGTAAACTCCTTTGTCAAGGCGATCTGCTCCTCCCACCCAGCTTAAAAGACGCTGCCAAGCTCAGCAGTGTTCATTGAAGTGCTGTCGTCCTGACAGTTCTGTTCCTTCAACTGAAGAAGGCTACTTGTGTTGTGGCCGAAACGTCGTGAGAATTTAATTTTATGTTTTTATTATTTTGTCTCCGTTCTACGTGACTTTACCGAAAGAACCAAGAAGATGAATCCCTGCAGTCACGAAAGCTTTAAATCGAAATTTATCCTGTTTTATTGCTAGAGGTCCCATGTTGTAGCTGCTCATTTCATTTGCGGGCAAGCATGGCCTATAAAAATTGCCGTGTGGTGTGATAATTGTGGAAACCACTGGAGCTGTATGCACTTCTACATTGTGATTGAAAACCTCATTTCTTTAGAACTTAATTTTTGTGTTTAGTTTGTGTCCCCCCCCCCCTACTCGCCTCCAATTAGCATGGCTGGCTACGTACGGTGCGAAAGAAGTTCAACGTGCACAAGGTTAAGCCCTAAAGACTGCAATGCTGGTGTCTAGATAAACTTATCAATGGAACATGGTTCATAACATGGCCACGTGCACACTCCACATGCTTGGAAAATACAATTCGTCATTAGATCAGAAGTCGCCCAGCAAATACTAAGGCTGGAGCCGAAACAAGATAATTCAAATATTTGCTTCAACAAGCGATTTATGAAGTAGGCCGAATGCATGAATAACTAAATCAAAGGCTGAGGGTCATATGACATTGTAATAGTCTTAAAAGTAGTTCAAAGCAAAGGCACAAAAATAAGGTATCCATTTTTTTCAAATCTAGGTTGAAGGAATCCAGGCAATGGATGGTGGAGAAGCCCAAATGATGAAATTAACTGAAATTGAATTGATACTAACAGATATATCCCAGGGTGGTCTTACAGGTATCGTTGAACGACAAAAAAACAACACTAATATGCGCGGACACTTTAAACATCGTAACATTGCATTTATTTCATGCACACAAGGCAATTATCAAAGCGTTGTAAAATTGTGGCCTTACATGTCAAACATGCGTATGTTAGTTACAATGCCGCCGTATGCAAACCGCCCTTTTTGATCATTTGCATCGCGTTGGAAGCTGAAAAGTGCTCTTTTTGTTGCCGACCATCGCGGATTTATGTCAGAAGCTTAAAGATAAAAAACCAGTGATCTACTATCATAATTTGGCCAATTTACATTGCATCAATGTAATCAATGTGTTGCATGCTTATAGGAAACGGCCGTTCTTTAAAATGTACATATCGCGGATATTACGTAGCAATTTACAGTCGCGTTTTATTCAACAGAGTAAACGTTTCGCTGTGCACATTCCGTATAAACGGCGCTAATCCGAACGTGCTCAAAATGAGTAATGTGTGTGGCCAACGTTTAGTCCGTCTCTCGCGAAAGGTCCTGATTGTTGCCCATCTCCATACCTAATATTACAAAACATTAAAAAAAACACACGATTTCATCATTTAAGTTCTCCGACGACGTCCGTTATTTAAGGTTCATCGTCGTGACTCCGGTTAGTGCATGTCTATTTTGTTGCAGCATTCGTTTTGCGCACGTGCAATTTAGAATGATCACCAGCATGCTGCTTGCATAGATATCCCAGCATACTTCCATGTTCTAATTTGTATATACAAGTATACTGCGCGATTGACGTGCCTTCTGCGTCTGTTCTCGCGAGGCAAACACTCGTTGCTTTGCACATTTCCCCGTTATTTCGCTGCGTAGATTATGGATGAGCGGTTCTTCTACGTCTTGAGAAGGTGATGCATGCATGGAAAGGCATGGGGGCGGCTAGGTTTGGTTGCCGAACCTATCTGATTGGTGTGCTTGCCACTAAATCAAGTTGCCCACAAATGTGATTCCGTTTCAACTTGGCAACATCGGGAGGCCGAAGAGGAGGAGTTGGCTCTTTCGACGTGAAATTGACATTGATGTTCCCTTTTAACTTTGTCTGAACGCGTAGACCGTCGTTTGCCCAGAGTAATAACCACAAACTCAACATGGTAAATGACCTGCAGTTAAGTTGCGTAAAAAAGTAATATTTTAAAATACACATGGATGTTAAGGTCTCCGTTACAAAATAGAGTGAATCTCAATGACCGTGCAACCTGGTTAACATTACATCGAGTTTAATTCGCAAAAGACACCAGGGAAACCTGATGTTGCATAGTCCTGCATTTTGCCAACTCTTGTAAGCCACCACCACCACCACAAAAAAAATCATACTTGTTAAAGTTAGGAGGAAAAGTGAAATGTCTTTAAAGATCCTTAAGTGAATTTCATTGTTTTCATTATTAGTTTTGTTCCAGCAGGAATTAGTTTACAAATGTGGGCTTTCTTACTGACATGTTATGCATCATTGCAATTGCTATAAACTATAGGCTAAATAAAAAATAAACTTGATTTGAGCAGGTAAGGCCCACTGAACTATATAGCTCTTTTTCAAAAGTGACAGCCACGTGATAGTCGAGGTGCCTTATGTGGAAATGTATAACAGCCACATACTCTAAACGCGTGATGTTGATTTTAAATGTGGGGGAAAAACTGGAGGACACGGAGAAAAAAATCCACATGACCACGGGGAAAACCAACATGAAAACTCCAAATATACAGCAGGCATCATGTATACCCGGCGAGGCAGTTAACATCTCGCCACCGTGGCCGACCACTTTTTATTTTATTGGTTTCTACAGACTAGATCGTAAAGAAAATGTTCAATGCATGTATTGTAAGCTTAAGAATCTATCAACTGACAAATCGATACATAGTTCCACTCCTAATTAATCACGACCCCCCCCCTCTTCTCAAATACCCTATATGGGCCCAGTTTGTTTGGATAAGGCGTTTCGACTTGTGATTCTGCAGCGTGGTCCGTGTATTTCCTTCTTGAGTGTCCTTCCCTCCGTGGCTGTTGGTAAAACATCAAAAGGCCTTCATGGGGAAAAAATAGTATTGATGTTCAGTGAAGCCCTTTGTAAACACTAATTATATTATTCAACACAATTAACTATTGATGGAAAGTGCAGCCAAACCTTAATTAATTCTATTACATATAATTGTTTTCTCACGTTACCCGTTGTTTATAGTACATTTCTACAGGTTTTATTATCTTAACATTTAAAATGCACACAATTTCATATTAATGTATTGCACCATCGTAAACTGCGTTAATGCGATTCGGAGTACGGGGTATTAACACTGCTTGCCTCGCAACAGACAAAAAAAACACTTTCAGAATATACCACGCAGGCTCTGGTAGCTCTTATACACCTGGTGTGCTCTCTGTACAGGTTTCCTTCGTTGAATGCGGGAGATGCGTTTAAAACATAGATGGGGCGCACAAAGCGAAATCGCATAGCATGGACCACAGTCACCCAACCCACAATGCACCGCACGAGACAGCTGCCTGCCGAGTACACACACACACAATGTTGTCCCACCACATCGCTGCATAACGAGTGAATTCAAACCGCACGTAGTGAGTTTTGGGTAGAAGTTGGTTGGCCGCGTTTACTCGAAATCGCACGAACTGAACCCAGATAAAGCAAAGGAAACCTTATACTCTTTGGTTCTTCCGAAAGAACCAAAGAGTATACCTACGTGACTTTACCGAAAGAACCAGAGTATGGATTCCTGCAGTCACGAAAGCTTCAAATCAAAAAGGAAAACCTGTATGTGACCTCATCTTAACCTCGGATGCTTTTTCCGAGTCCGTTTTTTGTTGTTGTAATTTCCCCCCAAATGTTTATACCGAGTGTGCTATGAGCCTCATGTCCCGAGACGAAGTATATTTTCATATCCCTCGCAGAGCAGTGCAACTCTTCGTGTGGGATTACGGCCCGTGGAAGTGGGTCCCACAGAGTTACCTCCGAGATCCTTTCGAGTGACCTTCGGTCCACACAGTAGGGGCAGCACTTTCCACCTGCTCGGCAAGCGAGGAATGATGTTCGTTGCGTGACAGTAAAAAAACTATATTTTAATTCCGAGAGCTGGAATTTGGCCAAATTGAAGTGCAAAGCCAAATTGAATGTCGTGATGTGTTCTTTTTGTGTGCAGTCATTTGGTGGCCGGGTTGAGAACATCAACTCGCCACACTTGAGGACCCAGTTTAATCACAGGCAGCTGCCTGGAATCGAACCCAGACTAAGTTGGCAGTTTTGCACTCTGACCTCTGAGTGACCTCTTTTTTAGTAATAGTAATAGCCTTCACCACACACAGACTTCCACTCTTTTACTTTCACAATGGCTTTCCATGCACTCGCTATATTTTTAAAATATAGCATTAAAAAATATCCATAGCAATTTATCCTGAAATGACCATGTGGATAATCCACAAAGTGAGTCGCTCCTGTACACATCTCTCATATGATAATTGAAGTACATTCCTGCTACAAGCCTTTTAGTGACATTGTAATGTTTAGCGTGTAAGATTAGGCCAGGTACTCTCTATAAGGGCTCTCTCAAGCTCCTTTGAGTGGGAGGCCCTTGTGTCAGAAGCGGTGCGATCAACCCATTTCAGGGCTGCGCCTTAATCTTCACCTAATGTACAACAGTGCAATTGACTTGTACACGTGGGGAAATGCCAAGCATTACATTCCATCACTTCCTCGTTTGCCATAGCAGGAAGGTACAAATGAGAAATTCCTATCCCAATTTGACGCCTAAACTTCGTCGCTCCACGTGCTGGGAGCTTCTTCAGGCACTGGACACTTCGGAATGGCTACTGAAGAAGCGCCCCGGACATGCCGAATGACGCGCAGGTGCGACCTGATGCGGAGCACAACCGTGAAAAACTACGCAGCGGTAAGAGACAGTTGTGATCGTGTTTAAAATCGACCCATAGCGCTTAAACATTCACGAACCCACCTGCGCAAACGTAACGCGCGCACCCTTTGCATCTTGACATTAAGGACGGGTGCGTTCAACATTTGAGCGCAACGCGAGAAGACGACCACTCGAAGCAACGGCTGCGTCCGGCGAAATGTTAAATCGGCGGAGTGCGTATCGAGCGCGACCGAAAAACATCGGCAAAAAACGTGGCCATCCTCGCGCTGCATTTGCGACCCTATCCACCATCGAAGGAACCTAATTCGAGATTGAAAAAAAAATGTTTTCAACGGTTTTACTTAACTTGACTCCTATGTTTGTCGTGGTCAAATCTTGTCACCAAAATTTCGTCCACTTCCCGTTGTCAATTCCACATTTTGCGCACGTACTCAGATGCGGTGACAATGCATGCCTGTAGTAAAATCAGCATCAATTCATCAATTAATTGCCTCCTTTCAAGCAATTACAATTTTTGTATGGACGCCTTATTAATTATATATGTGTAGGTCAAAAACGCCGTGGTCCCTAAACTGTGGATTCGGCTCGCACAAAACGCACGCGTCATTCACGTACTTCTCGGCCGTGAGTTAAACGAAGTTTTTTCGGTAAAGTCACGTTGACTTTACCGAAAAAACTAAGAATATGAATTACTGCAGTCACGAAAGCTTTAAATCAAAATTTAAACGAAGTTGTTAATAAAACCGTTGTTAAAAAAAACCTTTTTTTAACAACCTTTTTTTAACGAGTTTATTCAGAACTGCTTTTCTGTGTTCAGTTTGTCCTTCCCTACACACCTCCGATTAGCCGTGGTTGACTTCGTAAGTCGCGAAGGAAGTTCGACATACATTTACTCTACACAGCGTGCGCGTAGTGCCCGGGATACCGGGGCCGTTGCTCGTCGTCGTTTTCATATCTGGGTTCGGTCATTCGCTTTGCGGCAGCGTGGGGGAGAAGGAGAGGGGAGGGGGGGTGGACAACGTTCTCCAAAGTCAGGAACGCTGCGCCGGTCCCGGGGATCTCCGCTTGGCTTGGGAGCCGTGCGGTGGAGCCGGGGATGCTTCACGGCAGCGAGAGGGGCGGGGAGATGGACGTTCGCTCCACATGTGTATGCAATTTGCCAGAGAGCAGAGGGAGGGAGCTGTGCAACCGCTTTGATTAGCTTCGTTCCACTCGCTCATGCAGCTGGGTGGAGAAGGCCGTGCTACAAGAGAGAGAGAAGAGCGAGGCAAGAAAATATATAATAACGTTAATTGCCTAACGACGACACAAACACAGCACAATGTTTTCGTGTTACTAGGCACCTGGACACGGGCGGGATTAACAATTCTCCCGTCCACCAACTTGACCGAAAGTCACCCCCCTTTGTCCTGGATTCCCCAGGATCATCATCTTTCGTAGCTATCCTGGGATATCTCCCAAGTTCTCCCGGCACATTGCCAGTCGCGCAATAATAGACCGGCTCGAGACGATGCATTGACATGAAGTTGACCCCCTCTTAAGAGATACTCTTCATCCCACGAATATGTCCCGGTTGTTTTGTAGCTCACGGGTGGCACGATTCAGGTTTGATTCAACTCAAGAATTAATTCCCCCTCACGTGTCAGCAAGTGGTCTCGCTTCCCCGTGAACCCGTCACGTATACATCTACGAGTATATATAAAAAAAAACCAGTGCCATGGGAAGCTTGTATCTAGAGCTGAGATAACTCGCATAATTCCATACAGCTTGCGTTGCTCCCAACCCGCCCTGTACTCGATAGCAGTCATCATTAACCTGTACATTTGGAGTTTGCATGTTCTCCCCTTGGTCACGTGGATTTCTTTGCTACTTAAATCTATTAAACTATTTAAAAATAGTTCAACATCTGTGGTGTCTCCTCGGCCCTGCCCCGGGGCCCCACTCCTTGGCTCTCAGCCTCCCCCCCCAAACTCAAAATGTAATAAATCCGCTCCTTACAGGCAGCTGTAGGAAATTACAGACACGAAGACTATCATTGCATTGCCCGAAACCACGGTGGAAATGCCACTGGCGTGTCGGGTTTCCAGCACTCCCCTGTAAGTTATTCAGTGCGGTGGTTGGGGTGGGTGGGGGGGAGGGGCAACTCGGAGGTCAGAGCACGGAGCCGGCACTGCTGAAACCCTGGGTTTGAATTCAACTGGGGAGAGCAAGACACAAAGCACTGAGATCCATTCCGGTGGCCCTGTCAACGGGGCTCCGGCGATGCACCACAAAGCTACGGCCAACAATTAGCCGAATTTTAACCCTGTAATGGCCCGAGAATTTTTTTTTTTTAAATGAGGGAAACCAACTTCATTTATGCGACTTAATCTAGTTTAAATTTACAGAGCGCCTTCACTCGAGACGCTTGGACGTAGATTAGAAAACGATGACGCAAATGGAACGACGTAAGTGGCAGTGGCGGACAAGGGTTGAGGAATGAGTGACACCGATAGAGGGGTAAACGTGTAAATTTCGATTTAAAGCTTTCGTGACTGCAAGGATTCATCTTCTTTGGTTCTTTCGGTAAAGTCACGTAGAATGAGAATAAAATAACATGATAAAATTCTCACGACGTTTCGGCCACAGCACAAGTGGCCTTCTTCAGGTGAAAGGAACAGACCTGTCGGGACGACAGAGCTTCAATGAACGATGTTAAGATTCGTAGCGACTTTTAAGCTGGTTGGGAGAAGTGAGGCACCTTGACAAGGGGGTTTACATATCAAATAGCTGAGGGATTAGCTTGTCCCTCAGCTATTTGAGGGACGACAGGCCTGGTCCTTTCACCTGAAGACAGCCGCTTGCGTTGTGGCCGAAACGTCGTGAGAATTTTATTGTGTTATTTTATTCTCATTCTACGTGACTTTACCGAAAGAACCAAAGAAGGGGTAATGTGTACTTAGGGATCACGAGAGGCTAGGGGAGGGACAGGAAGGAGTGGAGGGGACGGGAAGGAGTGGAGGGGGCGAGGGGAGATTTTTGACGTTTCTTGTACAAAGCACTGCTTTTCTGCTGCCCTGCCGCAGTGTAGCACGTGTGGGCCACTTTGAATTCGGAGGCTGCGTTTTTTGAAATATTAATATGGAGAGGTGGCTCAACATTTCACTGTTATCATATTTGCTCCAGGTTGATACGATACTTATCGCCATCTAGCGGTAGACGCTGTTACATTTTGAATTCATGAAATATCAGTTAGGGATTTTTATTGACCGTCAGCCGTAACGAGAGGTTGTTGGCTGCTCGTGTTAGGGTTTGTTCTGATCTGTCCTGAGATCAACCAACATTCTTTAGCGACACACGGGTGGATCGCGACCCACGTATTGGCCACTGCTGGAACACTGACGACTAAAACCGGGTCCTTCAGTAAAGGCAGTCCTTGATTTACGAACAACTCGACTTACGAACGGGTCAGGAATGGAACTCGTTCGTAAGTCGAGGACTGTCTGTACAGGAATGGATAGTCTCAGCCCAGTCACCAGTGTGGGTGGGGGAAATGCTGCCCCCTGTGGACCAGAGGTGACTTGGAAGCATCTCAGAAGTAGTTGTTTAACATCCACCTCCGCTGGCCGTTCTCTAAAACCAGGGGGTGTGTTTCTGAATTTCCTGCGAGAGATCCGAGTGGTTATTTTGTATAATGACAGAATGCCGATACCACAATCTGGGTAAAATAAATACAAATATTATAAGCACGATTCATGAATGCAGAGCATTTCCCAGAAGGCTAATGATTGCTGCCCTGCTTCTTGGTGCATTAGGCATTCAGGCACGCGGAGAATGATCTATAACACCATCGCGATGTTCACTTGTAAAACTAAAAGTTTAGATTTCTTTTGTGCCGGATGCCATAACATGTTTTGTTTTTATCTCGCCGTTTTCCTCTCACTTGACCTTGACAAAAACGAATTAAAACATCACGCACCGTCCGGCCGTTTCATTGGTCGTCATCTGGGTCGTGATCCATTAAGTAATTCGAGATGACTGAGCTAGTGTGGTTTGAATCATCAACTCCCCTGGAAAAAAAAAATCACAATGATGTTATTCATTTAATCAGTTGATTTATCTGTTCAGTCTCACGCTCTCAACGCCACTCCTCCTTTAGTACGACCGCATTCGCGTACAGAAATCAATCCTCCTTGTTGCTCCATTGCCACAGGGAAACAAGCGTAATGTGATGTGTGTGTGTGGCAGATTCATTAACGAAGTATACCACCAGAAGTTTCTCCTGATTGTCGGCCAGGGCCTGCTTGGCAAGGTAACGCTCCCTCTTCATCTTGATCTCCAGCGACTCGGGAACATCGGGCACCAGCCAGTCGATCATGCGGGAGATGAAGAACACTACATGCTTGACAAAGACAAAGATCCCCCCGGGGTGCCTTAACAGACTGTAGGGGCAAGTGCTGTTCGCGAGCACCGATGAAGGCCGGCACGGCACACGATCGGGTGGGTGGCCAGCGCCACGCCCGACCGTCTTTATTTCCCCAGTGACGATGTTCATGCATCACACCAGGTGGTCATGATGATTGTGACTCAATTTTATTTTTTGTTCGTTACGAATATTTTACTTCCGGGCAAAATATTTTTTGAAATCCCAAATTCAATCAGTTGGGCGTAGAGAGCTATTGTCAATTAAATCAGCGCTTTGCAAACAATGTCTCCTGGAGTGATTAATGGCATGGCTATTATACGTCATACTCGTTAACTGCAATGCATTTGTTTTTTCATTGTTTTATTTATTGACCAGTTCAATAGCTACGTCAGTTGTTGGTGCCACTCATGCTCGTATCACGTTGGGTACTTTGACGATAGTTCACAGTGAAATTCTGCATCCACTTTGATGTGGGGGGGAGCAGTGCCGGATTATTATTATTCTAGTAGCACAAGTAGCTACATATGTAGCTACTTGTGCTAGCTACTTGTAGCTACATATGTAGCTACTTGTGCTAGCTACTTGTGGCTACATATGTAGTACAAGTAGCTACACATGTAGCTACTTGTAGCTACATATGTAGCTACTTGTGCTATGGGCCCCGCACTTTCAAGGGCCCCGCGCTAAATGCTTTCAAGCTATCATTTCCGGTTCAGTGATTCTGCACTTGCTCTATGACTATAGTACTATACCGCCTTCAACTTTTACGAACGACTGGGTGTTTAAGGTGAGCGATTTGTCGCATTGTCTGGCTGTATAGCAAATGAAAAAATACAATTACTTTACTGTGCAAGTTAAAAATGAGTCTTGTAATATTTCTGTTTTTTTTTTATTTAGCGCCCCTTTATAACATCATTCTGCAGGCCCCGCACTAGCTTAATCCGGCACTGGGGGGGAGCACTCGGAACAAAGCCTATTACCCGTATTTGTCTGCATCAGTGACCCCTTTCATCTGCATAGTAAAGCAGGTTGTTGAATACATGTAATAGCATCAAGCTATCACCATTGCCGAGTCACTGCAATTATCCCGTTAATGGTAATTGTGAGAATATGAGGAAGAGGGGCTGTTGTGGATCGATTCGGGTACGGGGATAACAGGCGGAACGGACGATAGGTACAAGCACAGGAGGAGTTTCGCCACGTTGACTAAAAAAATCCGCGTCGGGATTTGCGTCGCGATCAGTGGTGTGAAGGAGACGCCATACCTCAAACGCGATGATGAACCCCAGGCGTATGGCGAGCAGCTTCCAGTAAAAGAGGGTGTGCTTTCCATCCTGGTCTCGATAATCCTTGTACCTTAAACAGCACACAGCACACGGCCAGCACCATCACTTCACCCTTCATATATAGAGCCATACAAAACGGTACGTCGCGGGTTAGTGCAGTGCTCTACGAAACCAGTGACTTGAGATGTTAACTACCTTGCCTGGTATACAGGAGGTCGTGGGTTTCATCCCGACACCGATGCCTGTATATTTGGAGTTTGCATGTTCTCCCCGTGGTCGTGTGTATTTTTCTCTGGGTCCTCCGGTTTTTCCATTCACGTTTAGAATCAACGTGCGTTTAGAGTATTTGACTGCTATAACATTTCCACGTGATAAGCCACTCCGTTGCGCGGTCATTTGTGGCCAGGTCGTTCCTGAAAAAGAGCTGTATAGCTCAGTGGGCCTTACCTGGTTAAAATAAAAATAGTTTAATTTAGTTTTAATTCCCGACCGTGGCGAACATCAGTGGTGAGTGACATCTGAACCGGTCCTTGGCCTCTGCTTAGCCAAGCAGCACCGGCCAGTTCAGATATTAACTTGGTACTGATATGTTTGCCGTGTTAGCCATGGCTAGGAATCAAACTCAGGTTACTAGGTTCAGAGCCCAGTGCTCCAATCACTGCGTAACCACAATAATAATGCCCACTCCTATTTATCTTGGATAATCTCACTGAGTCCCAAGGTTATTTATCTTTATTAGATTTTTGTTGCACACAACATAGGCCCATAACAGAGCGCTGCGTGACAAAAAAAACAACCGTACGTGGAATATCTTCCAGGCCGAAATACCCGACGTGTTCTGATTGATCAAGGGAGGGGGGGGGGGGGGCAAGGCTCTTTTTTAACAAGAGGGTGCTGCATTGAGATGGGTGGCCAGTTTCACGAATTTGTGTTTGGCTTGTCGGAGGAAGCCGCAGCACCCAGAGAAATACCCACAAATACGAGCAGCTACCACAGAAAGCTCCACGCAGTTCGAGTCAGGAAACGATAGCTGTGCTACGATCTACTACAACACACGGCTTGTTTGTATATCTGCAGCTAGTCTGCTTCCCAACCACTCATCAGGCTTGACCCAGCTTAATAATGATTCCATTGACATCAAGGATCTCAAAGCGCTGTACAAGACACAGCAGCAGGCACTCAGCACGACGATCACTCATGAAACCAAACACTACAAAACAATTAAATAAATACGAAAAGCCAATTTACTAAACGTTGAACAAATACAACTATGTTAACCCTTTTCCCTTTCTGAGACGACTTCAAGTTGCAGGGTGGGTGTCCCGCTCACCGATGAAATTCAGAACGCGCAAGCGGCTCAGCGTTAATTTTATTTAGTCGAAGCGCCGTTGTTTGTAAAGACACTGCACTCACAGCAGAGAAGTGTAGCGACACAACCGCAACTCTATGATAGCAGGCGCCAAATTCTGCCACGCCCTCCCGCATGGCCTTGTGGGAGCCACGGTACCAATAAAGTTATGTTCTTCTAGTTTTTATTCCATTTCCATTCCAATGATGTACATGTACGTCATAAGAACGGGAAAGGGTTAATCCGTTTTACACGCCCTCCCGCATGGCCTTGTGGGAGCCACGGTACCAATAAAGTTATGTTCTTCTAGTTTTTATTCCAGTTCCATTCCGATGATGTACATGTACGTCATAAGAACGGGAAAGGGTTACTCCATTTTAAGACGAGTCCACAGACTCAGAGATCCCAACATCTCATGGGTGAGCATTCCAGCTCGGCTTCCAGTTCGCTCCCAGCGGTGACGTTGACCACGCAGCTGCTGGAAGCTGCAAGGGCCCGGGCATCACCTGCAGTGTGTGTAGTTGTTGACAACGTAGTCGTCGGGAGCGTACGACAGCGTAAAGTTGATGTACCCTCGCAGGTTCCTGTCGTACGTGTACTGGTAGAGCAGCTTTGGCAAGAAGTTGGACGTGAACGCGATGAGGAAAGCCTGCGCGACACACGGCAGGTTGTCAGTTGTGGCCACGTTACAGTGCGTAATGTGTCATGTGCATTGGGCCAGCATGGCCATGGCAGGCGCTGCCGCCTTCTCAAATGAAAAATAAAAAGAATCGCCCAAATGCGAACGGCAATAGTGGGATGCATCGTGAGCTCGTGTCGTGTCCACTGTGAGATTATGGGTCTCTGTGTTAGTTTATGGGACTCAGTCTGAGCCTATTGGTATCTGTATGAGTTTATGGGCCTCTGTGTGAGCCTATGGATCTCTGTGTGATCCTTTGGGTCGTCTTTGAGTATTCCCTGAGGGCAGGAGCGGAATTCACCCATTGTGCCTGAAACCAGCAGCTGGATTTCCAATTACACGGATTTATGGCTGCTACTTCAATTGTAAACCGTGGCATCCCCAGTGCCAATGGGCATCCCCAGTGCCAATGAACATCCCCAGTGCCAATGAACATCCCCAGTGCCAATGGACATCCCCAGTGCCAATGGACATCCCCAGTGCCAATGGACATCGCCAGTGCCAATGGACATCCCCAGTGCCAATGGACATCCCCAGTGCCAATGGACATCCCCAGTGCCAATGGACATCCCCAGTGCCAATGGACACCCCCAGTGCCAATGGACAATAAAGGTGTGAAAATAACAGTACCAAAGTTACGGTAAAATGATCTCGTGACAATCTTCATACCGTGAACTTTGACATCGTACCATATTGCATCACGAGCTATGATGTCACACCTGCGATTGGCGATCGTGGCTACGTACGGTGCGCAAGACGTTCGATGAGTCCAGTGATCCGGGAACACCGACTCACGTTGATGATGACGGAGATGTTCACGAGGGCGTCGAGGATGTTGAACCAGACCCCGATGTCCTGAGCCCTCTCGGCCACCGGGCGCCGGTACTCGCACACAAACTTCTGGGCGTCCAGACGCAGCTCGACCCAGTTGTTGAGCAGCGCGAAGAGCGGCGCGAGGGGGAACGCCGCCACGAAGATCGTGATGAAGCCAAACTGCAGCACTGGGCCGGGAGGGACACAAGACGCAGGTGGTTATATATATATCAAAAAAAGAACCACAGCAAGAAAATTTGAAAAAAGTGGCGTTTTTTTCCTCAAATTTTCTTGCTGTGGTTTTCACACCTGATGATGATTGCTTGTGTTGCAGTCGAAACGTCGTGAGAATTTTATTTGTTTTATATTTGTATTACTTTATTGTTTCCCTTCTACGTGACTTTACCGAAAGAACCAAGAATAGGAAAGACCTACTTAGCTCTATATCTCTTTTTGAGAAGTGACCTGGCCACAAATGATAGCTCAACGAAGTTGTTTCTCGCGTGGAAATTGAACGCGGCCAAATACTCTAAAACGAATGCTTTACATGTGGAGGGAAAAAAACCGGAGGACACGGAGAAAAGTCCACGCGATCACCAGGAGAACACGCAAACTCCAGATCGGTCGAGACGGTGGTGGTGATGAGTGGCCAGATATCTGAATCAGGCAACCCATGGCACCTGGGTCTGACCCGTGACCTCCTCGACACTTCACGTGGTTTTAAAGTGCACCTCTAGCCTGGCACAAGCGCCATGGAGAGGTCACCGCCACTGAGTGGCAAATGGCGGTTGTTATTGTTGTTGATGAGTGGCAACCCAAATGGTCAGTGCTATGCTGCTTTGGAAGTGGTGCACAAGGACAATTAACAACAAAATCAACACAATTGTCTAAATCACTGCAATTAAAACATATATATTGGTGGTATTTTGGACGAACCTTAAAATAATTGTAAAAGTATTACAAAATAAGCGATGTAAATTATATTTAAAAAAAATCTATAAATGTTGGTGGCACATTGCGTTACGGGAGAAGAGGGCACAATCCACCTAATAGTGTGTTCCTGGGCCCAATCACGATTTCAATGAAATGATTTTAACTGCCCGAACTTCCCAATACACTTGAGGCCTTTTAGTAATATTATGATTCGGGGTTGTTCTCCACATGTTTCTCAGACTTTTCTGCCTCAAAAATACAGGACAGTTACAGATCCCTTTTGCAATGGCGATTGGGACCAGGAATGCCCTGCGAGGTGGATTGTGCCTCGTCCTCCACAATGCAATGTTCCAGCAACATTTAATACATTTGCTCTTAATATAAATGTAGTTTATTTCGTAGCAATATATATTTTTTATTATTAAAGGGTTTGTCTGCTCCTCAAAATATTGATATGCCTATTTTAAAAAAAACTAGTTATTAGAAAACGTTTAAAATGTAATTGTCATCAGGCTCAGTGGTGTTAAGTGCAGTCTGCAAACGTTAACTCTGCCTATGGCACCGACAGTGGTGTGCCATGAAGAAGGCCATTACCCAAAACGGCACCAAGTTTTTTAATATGTAGAGAATTTTTCGTTATTCTTAGGGGCACAGTGTTATTGGTGGATGTTGTTGGGGTTTTTTTTTAGCTGACTTGACGTTGTAAATGGTCTGTAGGCTGCACGCTGTCTGCCCTCCTTTGAAGATTGCCAGCTATTCTTGATTTGAAGCTTTCGTGACTGCAGGAATCCTTACTCTTTGGTTCTTTCAGTAAAGTCACGTGGGTATAAAAACAAAACAAAAAAATAATATATCACGACGTTTCGATCGCAACACAAGCGGTCGTCCTCAGGTGGAAAAAAATATAGAATCTATCAGTGGAACAGCTGAACCAGCGAGAGAGCTGTTACAACGAGATTATTTACGTGGCGATGGGCAAGCAAGTTATCCAGTTCGCCTCAACAATCCCGCTCAAGTGTATCGACAGGGTTCAGGAGTTGCACGAGGTGGGGCCCGACACTGACACGACAAGTCTTTAATCTACGAAAGGTCAGTAATGCAACAATAGTGGCTATATTTCTCGATATGTTGTACCTGTCGCTCTGTATCCTGTAACACGATGCTGTACTGTACTTACCATGAATACACGGCAGAGCCCCATGGTCAGTGTTTGTCCTCACAATAGGCCCTGGCAGGGGCCAGGCAATGCGCCAAACATATTAAAAATGGTACCAACTACACTGGCAGTAAAACTGGTCATTGGTATGGTATCTGTCGTCCCGACAGGTTTGTTCCTTTCACCTGAAGAAGGCCAATTGTGTTGTGGCCGAAACGTCGTGAGAATTTTATTTTATTATTTTATTCTCATTCTACGTGACTTTACCGAAAGAACCAAAGAAGCTCTACACAGTCAAGAAGAGGCCCAACTCTGCACGTGTGTGTGTGTAGCAGCTAGCGCGCTGCTGCGCTACGCACCCAGCCTCCCGAGTTCGATTCCCGATCACGGCCGATAATCAGTGACGATTATCCGAACCGGTCCTGGGCCTCCTCTAGGTCGACTCAGCCTCAAATGAGTACCAAGTGAGGTGTGTGTAAACATCACCAATGGGGAGACAAAGGCGGACGGGCGTGGTGCTGGCCACGCACTCCGTCGTGTGCCATTATAGGTGTTGGCTAACAGAACATGCCCCATTAGTCTTTTAAGCCTGTACGGGGGATCTTTGCGTTTGTATTCGCTGATTTTGCTCTCTGGGCCTGTGTAGGACCAAAATATATGAAAGCACATTTTTTCCCAATATCGTGTTTCTACCGTGGTCATTGGTTAACCAGCCTGACAGCACTTCCAACTCACGCCAGAACAAAGCCCGTTTTATCTCGGACGTGACCTCGGGATTAAAACCACCATCTCGGGCAGTGCTGACCTTGCTGCCTCTCATGTGCTTCGGGCCCTCTGGCACGTCAAGGCACATCACAACTCACCGCTCAAAGGACAACAACTCTGAAATGTTATAGCCAAGTGTCCACTCTCGTTATTACAGAAGGGTCCCCACTGTCACAATGGGTGCCAATAAAAATGCAAAACTTTTGTATCTGCCAAGCTTTCGTGTTCCACAATACACTGCATCCCCATTAATGATTAAAGACATCATTACGGTGATGCTGCGTTTCCAGCGATGCGCAAGCACAAATATATAAATATATAAACCAGGGACGTGCTTTCAGGGGAGGCAGAGGAAGGCAGAGCCTCACCTGTCATACTCCAATGAAAATAGCCGTTACGAAAAGTAAAAAAATTGAAAAACTAAATATTAAGATTTTCCCACCGATCTGTGTTATAAATGTAATTTCTGTACGATTCCGATCATTTCTATAACAAAAATCGCCAAATTTGCGGAGCTCCGCTGCAAATACAGGGAGAGACGAGAGGTGATTGTGCAACCCCTCAGTAACTGGATGGAGCGCGGGCAATAAGCGCGTGCCTGTTACTATCTCTCTGTGTGTCACCAATGTAATGTTTGTAGACCCCTTCATTTCACGTCCTCGCCTTCCATACCCACCTCCGTGAGACCACGCCCCCCTCCGTGAGGCCACGCCCCCCTCAGTGTGTGAATCTGGCTCTGACACTAGCCAGTGACTCCCCCAGCCATTGACCTCACCGCACGCCACTGCTATAAACATTTTAACACTTTGGTCAAAAACACTGCCTTAAAAGAACAAAAAAATGCTAAATATCGATAAAATATGAATTTTCGTGGTCTCAAGGGGTGAGTGAGGAGTGATGGACGAAATCGCCACCCATTTCCCCCCCCATGATCTACCACCGCTATCCCGACTCAACTCCGCTTTGAGCTCCCACGGTCTGACCCAGTGGGGTAGTAATCACATTATCGGCTCAGCGGTGTGCGGCAATCGCTTAGGTGGAGTCCCAAATGTTTAATTCGTCTCGCACGATTGCACCTCGGCTATTGTATACCGCGGCTCCTCTTGCCTACTAATCACATCGTCACGCTCACGCTCACGAACATTTCACGCTGTAGGGACGTTCCGCCTGCGCTTAAAATGCAGCCACTACAGCTCCGTCGTAGCTTTTTGCAATATCCCCTTACCGCTCTAATAAAATAAAAAAATAAAACGTGGGAACGTAAAGGAAATGCATTTTCACGACGATAAATTTGAACCGCTTTTTAAATAAATGTTAGTTTTTTCACGATGTTGAAAGCATGGTTGTCTTGGAGGGCCCCCAACTCGTAGTGTTGGCCATCAATTGGGGGCGGGATGGGGGGGGGGGGCAAGGCACCCCCTCTCTCCCCCCACGCTAAGTTACGCTTCTGGTCTGACAATATTCTTTCGGTCTTTCGGTAAAGCCACGGAGATATAAAAAAATATCACGACGTTTCGATCGCAACGCAAGCAATCGTCATCACCTGGTGACGATTGCTTGCGTTGCGATATTAATTCCTGCAAAGCTTTAAGTCAAGATGGTCTGACGATAATCGGGGAAAGCGGTCGGGGGCAGGGGGGTGGTAGTTCGGACTGAAGGAGGTGGCGGGTAGCGGTGAGAGTGGAGCCGCGGTCGCCGGCGGCTCACCCATCTCGAGGTACTCCTCAAAGAGGCCCTCGCACGGGATGAGCTCGTAGTCCTCCTCCCAGCGGCTTGACTCCGGCGCCACGTGCGAGCCGCGCAGCGCTGCCAGCTTGCGCTTCTGCAGCCACGCCTTGATCTTCCTGCGGCAGGAACGCGGGGCGGGGGGAGGGAGCGTGAGCCAAACAACCCATTTCTTTACAACTGCTTTGTTCTGTTTAAGTTTGTTGTCCTTCCGCATCTCTCACCCCCGCACCTCGTCCGATTAGCGCGGTTGGCTACGCACGGTGCGAAAGAAGTTCGACACACGTGCATCGTACCACACATGCGAAAATCGATCATTTACTAACTACGCAGATTCTATGAAAACGACATAAAAGGGATAAGGTAGAGAAGCAGCCATGCAATTAGTTTCTTACACCACTGCTGGCGGAAGGGAATCCACTGCAGGATACTCTAGGCGACCCCACTAGAAGGTGTTACTAGAGGGTATGTTGGGACAATCTTCCACGCTGGACAGACGTTTGCAGACGTGGGAGCACCCACACTTTACCCCACCACACGCAATCTGCCAATCGGCTAACTGCGGTGCCCCCACTTACACTGCTGTTGGCCATCGCGTAGGATCGACGGTGACTGACTCAAGGACGCCTGGTCATGATTATTATTATTATATCCATGCGTCTTCACGTGGCTCAGTAAAGCGACCGCAGACCTCGCACGCGGAACACTGAAGAGGTGGCTCACTGACCCATTTACACTGCCGGGTGCACAGCGGTGGGTTTGGGTGCTTCCTTAAGGAACTTGCACCATTGTTTAAACTGCCGCGCCAGGACAAAATGATCTGTTTTAGGGTTAGGCTAATGGAGCGGGGACAAAACCGTGCGGACAACGAGGGGGGACATGTGACAAAACGGTACAAACAGAGGGTGAGGGTAACGGATGAAATTAGCCAACAACGGGGATCGCAATCTCGAGCCGGCTACGCCGGCAGCCGCGGACGGGGCGGGAACGCGCCACTCACGGGAATACGAACTCCTGGATATTGTTGATCACCTGCTTCCCCACCATAATGATGATGAGCTGCTGCGCCAGCTCAATGAGGCATCCTCCAGGCCCGCACTGCGGCGGCACACACGACGGGCACACGCGTGTCCGCACGCCACGCGGTAACGGGAGAACATCAAACGCACACCACTCTGTGCGTACACTGGGCTCTCCTCGGGAACTCTGGCTTCTGTGTGAACTCATGTCCTCTTTGAACATTCTCTGAGGGCACAAGCGGGATTCGCCCATTGTGCCTGGAAGCCAGCGGCTGGATTTACAATTACACAAATTGCGTACTCGGCTTTCCTGTGTATTTACGACTCGCGAGCTTTCCCCAAGTACTCAGAAACTCCGGTCAGTGGCCAACATCGGCCGGCCGTTGTTAATAATAATAACAATTTGAAGTTGTAACATGTACAGTATTTTCTCACTTTGGCAAAGAGGGAATGACTCAGAGGCACGAGGAATCGCGCGGGAGAGGCAGCCACGTGCTGAGTCGGCGGCAAATTCCCTTCCCCTCCAAGCTCTGTGGTCCTCCATATATTAAGGTGTTATCAGTCAATTTAGAAAACCAGAGAACCCAGAGGAAACCCACGTGTATGAGGAGGAAACACTATCCTATGCAGACGAAACAGATTGTAAATGTTGTGGCTTGGCTCTCCAACACACCGGTGTGCTGTACTCGTGACGAATTGGCCAAGTTCTGTTGACGTGACAATCCTTACTAATTGGCTGTGTCGGGTGGTGGCGGGTTTTAACGACACATTTTTATATTTACGGGATCTAACCCAAAAAACCCCCTCTATTATGGAAACAGGTAGAGTCCACATTATTGGTGTACCGCCTTCTGGCGAGCCAGGGTATGGCACCTCAACATCCAGGCGCAGGGAATTCCACCAGTGCTGGACAATCCGTGAAAATGAGTTTCATAGCTCATCGGATTCTTCCATTCTAATTAAAGACACTGATTCTGATTCGGTGCCGATTGACAGGCGTGCGTAGCCGCCACCACCCGGTGGTGTTTGTTGACGAGCGTGAAAAGTTTCTTTTTCGTGAGCGGCCGAACAAAGAGGTGCAAGGAACGTACGTCCTCATTCCTGGTGCCCAGCAGCTTCTTGTAGTGGCCAGGGTAACCCACAAACCTGCGCAAGGGACACACGTCACCATCATCAATCAACAGTTTGTATCGACGACGTCATAGTTGAATGTTAAGGTCCTTCAACCAATCCAAAGGAGCAGGAGAAGCTGCAGGGATTGCAGCGATAACGCCAGCGTGTGCGTGGACGGCGGCACCTGTCGCTGATGTGTTTGTGCACTTGCCCTGACCAATACTTAAGCCCGTCATCTCAATGCTTTGCGTTTGGTCAACTGGCACGGAAAAATCTATCCAACAAGCTGAGTTGTCTACGCATGTGATCATATTAAGTGCGTTAATTTTAAGCTTTCCACAATTATGATTGCAACCGTGCTAATGGTCGGATGTCAAGTGACAAAGTCTCCATCGGGAACTCCCGTACAGCAGTCGTCCTCTGCAGGGATGAGCCTTTGCCAAGGCAATGTGGAATGTCCACACTTGGCTCAGTGCGACAAATTTAGACGAGTACTGGCCCATTGCACATTTGCCAAGGCCAAGTCACTTTGACTTGGCCTTGGCTGGCAAGAAAATGCATTTATTTCTTTTTCCTTTTCGCAACAAATGTCTAAAGGCAAAGGTGCAGCCCTGTTATTGCTCACTCACTCCACTGCTGGCAGAAGGACCTCTACTAGAAGGAGCTCTAGACAGAACCATCTAGAGCAGTGTTCTTCACTCATTTTCAGTGGGGGGCCACTTTTGCCGATAAGACATCAGCGTGTGAGGGCTGCCACATATTTGAAACCAATGGGATTGACAGCACGATGATGTTGGGGTGTTTTCACATTTGTGCATTGTCAGGGGCCGCACTGGAGGTCACCAGGGCCGTCAGTGGCCCGCGGGCCTTGCAATGAAGAACACTGAGATAGAAGTAATTTGGCCTATACTACCACACTGGCCAGACGTCTTGGAATAAGTGGGTGTACCCACACTTTACCCCACCATGTGCAAAATACCGATCAACTAACTACGGTGGCACCTATTTTCTGTACATTGCTGGGTCAACAATGGTGGCTTATTTGAAGAAACTTGCACGAATTGTTTCAACCGGCGAACCTCTAGATTGAAAGTCCAATGTGCCACACCTTTGCACCACGGCCGTTATCCCAACGAGCGAGCACTCGTGTTGAAACGGTTTCAGAGAAGTGGATATGGCGGATTTCATCGCTGGACACAAGGACGCTACACAGTACAGTGAGGGAAAAAAGTATTTGATCCCCTGCTGATTTTGTACGTTTGCCCACTGATGAAGAAATGATCAGTCTATAATTTTAATGGTAGGTTTATTTGAACAGTGAGAGACAGAATAACAACAACAAAATCCAGAAAAACGCATGTCAAAAATGTTATAAATTGATTTGCATTTTAATGAGGGAAATAAGTATTTGACCCCTCTGCAAAAACATGACTTAGTACTTGGTGGCAAAACCCTTGTTGGCAATCATAGAGGTCAGATATTTCTTGTAGTGGGCCACCAGGTTTGCACACATCTAAGGAGGGATTTTGTCCCACTCCTCTATGCAGATCTTCTCCAAGTCCTTAAGGTTTCGAGGCTGACGTTTAGCAACTCGAACCTTTAGCTCCCTCCAAAGATTATATATGGAATTAAGGTCTGGAGACTGGCTAGGCCACTCCAGGACCTTAATGTGCTTTTCTTGAGCCACTCCTTTGTTTCCTTGGCCGTGTGCTTTGGGTCATTGCCATGCTGGAATACCCATCCACGACCCATTTTCAATGCCCTGGCTGAGGGAAGGAGGTTCTCACCCAAGATTTGACGGTACATGGCCCCGTCCATCGTCCTTTTGATGCGGTGAAGTTGTCCTGTCCCCTTAGCAGAAAAACACCCCCAAAGCATAATGTTTCCACCTCCATGTTTGACGATGGGGATGGTGTTCTTGGGGTCATAGGCAGAATTCCTCCTCCTCCTCCAAACACGGCGAGTTGAGTTGATGCCAAAGAGCTCCATTTTGGTCTCATCTGACCACAACACTTTCACCCAGTTGTCCTCTGAATCATTCAGATGTTCATTGGCAAACTTCAGACGGGCATGTAAATGTGCTTTCTTGAGCAGGGGGACCTTACAGGCGCTGCAGGATTTCAGTCCTTCACGGTGTAGTATGTTACCAATTGTTATCTTGGTGACTATGGTCCCAGCTGCCTTGAGATAATTGACAAAATCCTCCCGTGTAGTTCTGGGCTGATTCCTCACCGTTCTCATGATCATTGCAACTCCACGAGGTGAGATCTTGCATGGAGCCCCAGGCCGAGGGAGATTGACAGTTCTATTGTGTTTCTTCCATTTGCGAATAATTGCACCAACTGTTGTCACCTTCTCACCAAACTGCTTGGCAATGGTCTTGTAGCCCATTCCAGCCTTGTGTCGGTCTACAATCTTCTCCCTGACATCCTTGGAGAGCTCTTTGGTCTTGGCCATGGTGGAGAGTTTGGAATCTGATTGATTGCTTCTGTGGACAGGTGCCTTTTATACAGGTAACAAGCTGAGATTAGGAGCACTCCCTTTAAGAGTGTGCTCCTAATCTCAACTCGTTACCTGTATAAAAGACACCTGGGAGTCAGACATCTTTCTGATTGAGAGGGGGTCAAATACTTATTTCCCTCATTAAAATTCAAATCAATTTATAACATTTTTGACATGCATTTTTCTGGATTTTGTTGTTGTTATTCTATCTCTCACTGTTCAAATAAACCTACCATTAAAATTCTAGACTGATAATTTCTTTGTCAGTGGGCAAACGTACAAAATCAGCAGGGGATCAAATACTTTTTTTGCCTCACTGTAAGTATGATGAACTTAATAATAGGTTTTTTACCCTTTTTTCTGGCAACAAAACTGACACCTTTTTACAAGGAATCATGTTTGCATTAACTACAATACCTCCGGTCAGAATGCAAACAAAAAAACAACTCTGATAATGTATGCATTGTCCCTGAAATTGATTGGTGTGGACCAATACATTTCAGGGACAATGCCACATACATTATCGGAGTTGTTTTTTGTTTGCATTCTGACCGCAGGTATTGTGGTTAATGCAAACATGATTCTTTGTAAAAAGGTGTTAGTTTTGTTGCCAGGAAAAAAGGGTAAAAAAACCTATTATTATATTTTGCTACTGGCAAAGGAGGCCTCATGATGATATGATGAACTTCCTTCGCACCGGTACGTATCCCCACCCAGGCTAATCAGGAGGTGCTAGCCACGATCAGCGGTGGGATGCTGTTGTATGGTTCCACGTACCGGCCCTTGAAGAAGGCCACGTAGAACGGAGAGGAGTAAAAGTTGACGAATTGGAAGACGAAAACCTTGAAGGTGAAGGCATCCTCATACTGCGTCTGTGTTCGGTGCATTTCTGGTGGACAGGCAGAGGGACACTCGGATTAGGGAACGTATGACGGTTAATGACAACGTTCAATTTGTTTTTTTTTGTTCATCTTGTGACTAAACAGTAGCCCAGTACAAAGCACCGGTCACAATAAACTAAAAAAATACATTTAACTTTACCAGGTAAGGCCCACTGAGCTCTTTTTCATAAGCGACCTGGCCACAAATGATAGCTCAACGAAGTGGCTTTTGATGTGGAAATTTATAATAGCCAAAATACTCTAAACGCGTAATGTTGATTCTCAATGTGGAGGGAAAAAAACGGAGGACCCGGAGAAAAATCCACGTGACCACGGCGAGAGAGAATCGAACCCACGACCTCCTGCATACCGGGCGAGGTAGTTAACATTTCAACACTGCAGCCCAGTGGCAACATTCAGTTTCAGTTTGTTTATTTTGGTATAGCCCTGTGAGCCATTCGGCTCTTGAATCGGGTGCAACCACAACAAACAAAAAAACAAAAACACGAACAAGAAAAACATCTTAAAGTGACTTTGTGACTGTGCAAACAGAAAATCCATGGAAAAAAAACAGCAAAATATTCCTGAAGAAGCACCGTACACCAACGCTGTGTGCAAAAATCCCAGTGGGATGCAAGTCAAACAACAGCAACAACCACAAGAAAACTTAGATTAAGGCCATCAGTCTAATTCCGTACTACAACAAAACAAACACGTCCATACCAAAAAACTTTTCGAAATCACCAAAAAATAAAGCCATAATTGCAATGTAACAGTGATCATAGGGACTGTGACCGAATTTTTTTTACAATAAACTACTTAAATAACATGTAACACCAAACCCTAGAGCCATAGCTGGCTGCATGAGTTACTCCACAACAACAGAAGCATCAGTCGGAGTATCAAATTTTTCAATGCACCTTTAAGATCAGCACGCTAAATCAAAATACAGATAATACTTTGCAGCGTCATCCGGAGCGAAACATTTTATTTTATTTTATGCCAATGAATAGCAGTGGCAGCTAGGGGTGTACAACTCCTCTTGAGCAGTTTTGAGAGAAGATCTCATTGGTAGCGATTCAAGTTGCAGTTTATTGGCAATAGCATTCCAGATCCTGGGGACATCAATAGCAGTGTTTGTACGGCAATAGGGAATGTGAAGCTGGTAAATGAGCGAAGACTTGAGGTCAAATTTGTTCTTTGAAACAGAGAGGAGATCCAGCAGGTAGTCTGCGGATTTTTTTGTAAGTACATCGTGAATAAATAAGATCTGGTGCACAAGCCATCGAACATTAAGAGATGTTAAGTTTGACCCAATGTAGAGATCACAGTGGTGAGTCCTATATGGGCAGTTCAATGCAAATCTTAAGGCCGAGTGATAGATGGAATCAAGCTTCTGCAGTACAGTACTTGGGGCTGATTTATACACGATGTCACAGTAGTTAAGTAGAGGCAGTATGGTAGCTTTTATCAATTCCAAACGGAACATAAGGGGGAAGCAGTGCTTGTGTCGATATAGAAAACCAATTTTTATTTTTGTATTTTTACCAATGTAATCAATGTGATCTTCAAAATTCAGTTTTGAATCCAGGATGACCCCAAGATACTTATAGATCTTGACTTGCTCTATTTGATAATTATTTAAGGAATGTAATTGGGGAAAAATAACTTCCTGCTTTAGTCTTGGTGAGAAGCATAGCACCTTGGTTTTGGAGGTATTTAGGACTAGTTTAAGAGCAACTAGCTGATGTTGTAGTTTGTTGAAATCACCCTGTAGCTTAGCAATCACGTCATCCAGAGAGCGGCCAGCAGAAATCAGTATCGTGTCATCTGCAAAAAGATTTACCCTGGAATGCTTCAGGTCAATGCCCAAGTCATTGACATAAAGAGAGAACAAAAGGGGGCCGAGGATGGAACCCTGTGGAACCCCTTTTGTTATCTTAACACTATTTGATCTCCACCCATCTGTGAATACAGTTTGGGTGCGAGAAAAGAGGTAATTTTGTAACCATTTTACTGCGTTTTCAGAATAACCAAGGCAACTTAGTTTACTAAGCAGGGTGTTGTGGTCTACTGTATCAAAAGCTTTGGACAGGTCAAGAAAAAGACAGGCACATTACTGCTTATTATCAAGGCTACTGTAAATGTGATTCAGAGAGTCGAATGCAGCAGATGTGGTGCTGTATTTTTTCCGGAACCCAGATTGTTTTAGATGTAGCAGATTGTTGGTGGACAGGAAACTCCTAATTTGTTAGTTCAATCATTTTTCAAAAAATTTCATCAACGGGGACAAAATTGAGATAGGTCAGTAGTTATTTAGGTCATCTTCAGGGCCCCCTTTGTGAAGTGGACGGACATAGGAATGTTTCCATTCTAGAGGAACTGATGCTTCTTTGATGGACAGGTTGAAAATATGGGCTATAGGTTTGTATATTAGGTGACCAACAGTTAGTAGAGCAAAGACGGGAATACTATCTGCTCCGGTAGAGGAGGACCCTTTGAGATAGGACAGTTGTTTCAGAACATTACTTTCGTGGATTGGCTGGAAACTAAATTCGTTTAATGTTTGGACAGGGGTGTAGGGATTTGCATGAGCAGGGGTGACCCCCAATACATTATCAAAAAGATTACCAGCTTCAGAAAAATGAAGGTTAAAATTGTCAACTATTTTTTTGGGATCTGAAAAATATTCCCCATTTCGGTTAAGCTCAACGGGCAGATTGTCTGTTTTGGATGCCTTTTCGATACATTTGATTGTTTTCCAGAAAATCTTGGCATTTCCATGTGATTCCAATACAAGGTGGGGGGGCAGAAACTGTCTGAGAAAGTGTGGACCGCAAGTGGGGAAACAATGAAAGTTTACATGGGGAGGGAAGGATGAGGGGAAACATAACTTAACATAGTGAGGGTAGAGAAGGGCACAAGAGCCGTGTGATGATCGTCTCTCAAATGGCGTACTAGATTGCCACCCGTTACTTTGATAACGTGTGGCTGCCCGTACAACGGTAATTCACCGTTCCATTCAGCCCCCCGGTTAAAGGAGAGGGTGTCCCCACCGCTGGCCCCAACGTACCCCACTTGGTGAGCTGCTCGGCGAGAGACGAGTAAACTTGGCCCATCACCAGGATGAGGATCAGGTTCACCATCGAGCTGCTGATGTTGGCGATGTTCGCTGCCTGCAAAAAAAATGTACATCAGTAATGTCCACTTTCCGTTACTTATGAAATATAAACGGATCCTTAAGCCAAAGTAAGACCTCATTCGTCAGTGGGTCAGGAATATTTGTTGTAGGCATAGACACGAGACATTTGATTTAAATATTATTTGGGTCTTTCGGCACAGTCACGTAGATAGGTTCAAAGAAAATAACAAAAAATAACCAAAAACTACGACGTTTCGATCACAACACAAGCGATCCTGATGACGATCACTTGTGTTGTGATCGAAACCTCGTAGTTTTTTAAAATTATTTTTTGTTATATTCATTTAACCTATCTACGTGACTTTACCGAAAGACCCAAAGAATATGAATTCCTGCGGTCACGAAAGCTTTAAGTCAACATTTAACATTTGATTTAAGCTGCAAGAACCCGATGAGCATCTTCTACGTGGGCACCGGTTTAATTACGAGCTACTCCTCACTCGTCGAGGGTCGGTGATACAGTTCCCGCAAGACTGCACCCACGTCAACAAGTAAGCCGGTGACAACAAAAATAACACGACGCATTCTATGTGTTTACCACTGTCATACGCTGGTGAGAAATTAATACACTCTATATCCTCATTAACATACGTTTTGCATAATCTGTCTTTTTGTTTCAGCCAAGCCTCACCTCACCTCCCCCCCACCATTAATCCGGATAATCGAGAGTTGACTGCCGCTGTTTGGGGTGTTGTGCTCCGCTGTAAACGTTCACGAGCTCAGGACTTGATGCGCAATTTATCATCGACCTAACACGAGATAATTCACAGCCGCTTGTCGTACAAGTGCGGGTTTCGTTGAGTTGGGCGTTGACCGTCTCCTTTCTCAAAGCTTTCGCCACGCACTACTGCGGGCACCTTCGGGGGTTGAACCGCGACCGCTCAGCGAGCCTCGGCCTCGCTCAGCTCCTGCAGTTGTCCGCGAGACAAGAAATGCTTAAAACACGCGGCCCAATTGGAAATGCCACACGCGGACGCCGTGATCGTTTTGCCGGTCGGTCAAATGGAGGGGACTCACCTGGGTCATGAGCACCGCATTGCCCGTCTTGTACATGACCACACTGACGATTCCACGGTACATAATCACCGTGACCAAGAAAATCATCACCACCGACAGCTGCAGGCAAAAAAAACAGTGAAATGTTAGTGATGGGTTTGTATGTCAGCACAACTCTACTATGATTTAAATAAAAAAAATGTTAAATATCCAACAGTTAGGCAGATGATTTATTATTTAATCACCCATAATAATTCACAAACGGTGCATAATAATGGTCCATGAGTGTTGTAGTTAAGTAAACGGCTGAGCTTGAAATTACCACCGTAGTTAAGACATCAATACTAAGCTGCCAACATATTGATAGAAACCTGGCGATTGTGTATATTAAGGCGACTAATCGTCCTGCATTGGCCAGGACAGTCCCGGTTTCAAGACGAATGTCCCGCTGTCGATTGGGAAAAATAAAGATTTCAGATTTTTTTTCTCTCTTCCCGGATTAAAATGTTTCTGGCCTCATGCTTGACACTACCTACCTCATTAGTGGGACATGGCTGGCAGAGGAGTAGGCGTGGCCTATGAACAGTAGGCGTGGCTAGCGTCAGAGCGAGGCCACTCCCCTCGTGTGGGCGGCACTAGCGACTGAGTGGGCGTCTCTAGATCCAAGTGGGCGGGGCCGAAAGACTGAGGGACGGGCCGCCAGCTCAATGTGGTCCTGGTTGAGCCCCCCAGAAATCCGGTGCCTTCACGTTGCTAACGGGTTTTTTTTTCCACTCCACATTTAGAAACATAAATTGAGGTTATTTAGATTATTTAGCTACGGGTATACATTTATACATCAGCCACTTTGTCGAGCGATAATTTGTAGCCAAGTTGCTTCTGAAAAATGAATGAATACCTCAGTGGGCTGTATTTGGTAAGATACAATTTGTAGTTTTATTTGTATATTTTAAAGTGATTTGTTAATCTTTTCCCTAAACTTTGCACTCCTATCATGTTTTTTTGTATTGTTTGTTGTTGCAACGTTCTGACCCGCCCCTACTGGACATGTGTGAAAAAGCGCTTTACAGCTCATCGGATTCCCCCACTATAAATATTCTGATTCTGACGTGGGTTAAGCGTGAGGCGGACGCCGTGCCGCCCTGACCATGAGAATGATGACCATGGTGCCCGTGATGATGCGCGAGAGGCGGTCTCGCTCGGGGAAGTATGGCTCCTTGACTCCCGTGATGGGATTCCGCTCCATGCTCGGCGCCATCGCCGCAAACTCCGGCCGAGGTCTCTCCTAGGTCGGGGAATACGGCCACGTCAACGCCAGCAGTGTTGTGTTGGTGGGCGAGGGGGCGCACGGGGGCATGCGATTTGCCGTCATGGATGCCGCACAGGGCTACTGCAAAGGAGCAGCTAGAAGGCGCAGCTCTCAGAGGCAGCTGGGGGGAGGGGGTGGTGACGTGGCCCGGCGGTTGGGGAGTTCAAAGCTTGTTGCAGAGACGCATAATTCTAATCCAGCAGCAGTAACCACGATGATACGTACAAACCTATGGATGTTGAACTTGTTTCCCACCGCATGTAGCCAACCGCGCTAATCGGTGGTGCGCGAGGGGGAAGGACAACAAACTGAACACACAAAGCAGTTATAAAGAAATTAGTTTTCGTAATACCACACGAGCCATCTGCTTCACATTGGACTTTAAAGATCACCCTGTGGCGCCATTCGCAAGGGTTGTTCCATCGTTTGTCGGCGTCATGATCTAAATTTGCCAACCTTGAAAATCGCCCACAAATAACTCGGTCGGGGGATTACACGTGTCGACCATCACCCCCAACTGGCAGGCTAAAGAATGTTTTTGCAGGCTTGTATCCAGCATCCAGGCACAACCCCACACATATGGCGAGATAATACCCAAGGCTCTGCATCTCTCCTTAAAACCCCCTCCCTTCCGTTCCTCTCTTAAAGCCTCGCCTCTTCTCCACTGCCCATTCCCTTCCTCTTACCTCCCCCCTCAATTTCTTCCCTCCCCTCCCCTTTCCTAACCCCTCGGCAACACCGCTCTATCGTGGCCACCCATTCCTCACCCCTTACACGCCCCTGCCATCTATATCACTTTTTGCTAACACCGCTTTTTTATTATGTTTTGCGCCTTGATGAAAGGCGCTCTAGAAAAAAAAACAACATTTCAAGAATTCCATTGCTGGTCCTGTCACCTGACGGCAATGTGCTGACACCTGTCAGCAGCAAGTTGACTTCACCTTCTATGCCCTACACATGCAATTACGTAAGCAGCCTGCTTAGCTTGTTGCCCTTCCCACCTCCAATTAGCACGGTTGGCTACGTAGGGTGCGGAGGAAGTTCAACATACATATCAAGATCTGATAGGATCAGGCAGAGGCTTTGCACCGCATGGGAGGTGTACCTCCTCCTCTTCAAAGTCCATGCAGTCCCAGTGGTGAGCGAGGATGGCGTTTTTTCTCTTCCAGTACTCGAGGAAGGTGACGGCCCAGAAGGACATGAAGACGCTGAAGAAGACCGTGCCGGGGTGGTCAAAGAGGTAGCCCAGCTGTGGCAGAAGATTCCCGATCACAGGGCTCGTCACTCAATGATTAACGTATTTAATTTTTTTTAAGATATAACGTTTTTTTCGTGGTTGCTGAGCACAGGCCCCCCAAAGGCCCAAAACGCCAAACGACCGGCAACAAACAGCACTACCGAATGCTTAATAGACGAGTTTATAGGTTTCCTGAATTGAACAACGTTGTGAGGACTTGGTCCAAGAGGGAATTCTTATGGGAGGGAATTCCAACGTTGGGGTTATCACATAGCAAGGTTTATTGTGGGCAGCAGAGGACAGAGAGCAGAGGGCAGTGCAGCCAATCTATTTCCGGAGTGCTCTATGCTCCCATATTTAATGCTCCCTGCATTCAACAGCCTTGCAGGGACCAGTTTGGTCAAATCATTCCCCCGCATGCAGCGAGGCATGGTGAAGGCCCTCGTCTGGAAGCGGGGCTCGACAATGGAGCTGTACGCAGGTCTCCCCCTGGTGTCACGAGCCTGTGATCGGAGTCGCGTCGCAGACATTTTGGCTCTGATGCAATGGGAGTCCCAGGTGGAGTCTGGACACGATTATGGGCTGGACGGGGGGTCGGGAGAAAGTGAAGCAGAAGTGGGGAGACGCGGCGAGACGGTGGCTCCAGCAGCCACAGCCAGCGAAGCCTCCCACGTGCGATTGTACTCTCTACACTGAGCGGCGAATTCACCCTTTCCCCATTCCGATGGTCGTACGTGCACGTCAAGGTGGCAGCACCAACACTCTACGCCATTTAGTTTATTGAGAAAAAAAAGAACAATAACATTACGGTTTCAATTGGGAAGAAATAATTAGATACCGAGTGGCAAAAAAAAAAAATCTCCAAAAGTTTGTATTGCCTACTTTACTCATTGTACCCACACTGGAATCAATGGCTAAATGACCAAATCATTGCACGCAATGCGTCCGGTCTCATCAAGTCTAGTCATAGTGATTACGCTAACACCGATGCCCACGTGGTGCATTAGTTAGCGGCTCAGGGGTCGTCGGCTCCACCTCCCGGTGCGGCAGTTGAAGCAACGGCGCGTGGATTTTTCCGCGGGTCCTCCGGGTTTTACCCCCACATTTGGAATCAACACGCGCTTAGAGTATTTGGCTGGTAGAAATTTCCACTTGATAAGCCACTTCGTTGAGCTATCATTTGTGGGCAGCTCACTTCTGACAAAGAGCTGTATAGCTCAGTGGGCCTTACCTGGTAAAAATAAAAATAGTTTACTACATTAGCACGGTTGGCTACGTACGGTGCGAAAGAAGTTCAGCGTACACACGCACGTACAAGCGGTCGATCGGCAGGTCACGTGTGGCAGGGTCAAGCGTGGGTACTCCCGCCTCTTTCAAAGACGTCTGGCCAGCGTGGAAGAGTAGGCCAATTACCCAGCCGCTACAGCTTCTCTCTCTTGAGAGAGAGAGAGCTCCCTGGAGTGGAGCGTAGGCCCTTCCGCCAGCGGTGGCAACTAATTGCGGGGTGTTGGCACCTTGACCTAAACCTTTGTGGTACCTACGCCTGCGACCGCTGCCATTGCTGTGGTCGCCGCTAGCGCCCTAGCGAGAGGGATTTTTCGCGCCTCGCACCTTGGCCATGGGGCAAATGTCGGAGAGTTTCCATACGGTGCACGCGTCGCACAGCGGGCACATGAGGAACTTGTGTCCACTGCTGCAGATCTCCTCCCTATGGGTGGGGACGGTGGGGGGGGGGGGGCAGGGGAGGTGGAGGGGAGAGGGATGACTGCGATGCACGTTTTGTCAAAGGGGGACGCAGCTGTATTCCCGCGGGGCAGGGAAGAGTAATGTCTACGCTGCGCACAGTATGGGCGATACAAAACAACATGGATTTATGTTGTGCGGTGGCGATTTTAAAAAAAATTTGAAAAGGTGTGGAGGCTGGACATTCGTTTCCATAATCTGTACGTTGATTGAGTGTGGCCCTCCCTTCCATGCGTGGGTTGTTTTTTCGGGTACTCTGGTTTCCTCCCACGCGCGTAAGACACTCATTAAGAGAGTTAGCCAAACATCTCAATATAGGGCGACAGAGCTTGGGCAATGGTTGGTGCAGGTTCTGGCTGCCTTCCCGCTCGTCTGTGGCTTCCCGTGCCTCTGAATCATTCTCTCCAAAGACTAAGCCTTGACTGAAATGCAATATGTTCTCATCTACTAGACTAAGACTAAATGCAGACTAATTAACACTGAAATAGCATCCATATTCCACTGCGTCCCAGGACGCTGCGCAGAAAAACAGTGTGCATGTTTATTTTAAAGACAGGCAATCGGTTACAGGCGGGGGGGGGGGGACACAACAGCTTGGACTTGGGTAGGGAGTCGACAGTGCAAATGACTGGATGAAGGAAGTTCCAGGCTATGCAAGTCGCTCGGGAGAATGAGTAGCCTCACACTGAATAAGACATCGGGTCAGATCGACCCCACTGTGGCTGGGTGGTCACGTTGCTTAGCGATGCCGCTTGGGCAGACCACTTTCGCCACACTTTGCCCCACCGTGAGTTTATGCACCGATCTATTCCCTGCAATGTAACCAAGTTACCGTTACTTACTATGACTTGCTGTTGTAACCACATTGCCTAGTCGAAGGGTGGGTAGTTCATAATAATACTTTCATTTTATATAGAGCCATCCATGTTAATAGCAACTCATAACGCTGTACATTAATCACACACAAGGATGAAATCTCATATACAGCAATTTTTTCTCAAGATCAATTCTTCAGCTCACGTTAGGTGCGCTGGATAGTATGGAGGAATCGTGTGTTATTGGGTTAATGTGACCTCTTGCAACCGCCAGTGTCTGATATTTTTTTACGGCAAGGTTTAAACAAAAAGCAACGCTCTTGAATGGAATAGCGGCCCTGAAACCGTGAACAATTCGTCAACTTGCTGCAGACGTCGATCGTTGGGGCTCCAGCTGATAGCGAAGGTTGAACGTATTTAACTAGAATTGATTCAGAGCACGAAAAAAATCTTCACAAGTTATGGAGTAAATCGCATATATGGTAGGACATGGGGAGGCACCAGCGACTAGTTTGTACAATAAAAATCGGTGACCATATATGTGGGAAAAAAATTGTTCTTCAGACAACTGTTCTAAACGTTTAAACTTTAATCTTCCCATGATCATTATTAATAAATTCTAAGGTGCGAAATGTTTTTATTGGCAAGATTCAGTAAGAAATTCAACGTGCAGTGCTCATGGTGACACACCACAGGTTTTAACAAAACCGGACGGATTGCACGGACGCTTGGCGATGGCACCTTGGGCATTTGAGTGATTTTGCAAAAAGACGGCTCCCGCGGAGAAAAAGTAGTTCCGAGAAGCTAGCCACGGTGCTTTTTTTCTCTCTCGGAAGAACACAAATCGAAGCTTGAAATAAATAAATAAATAACACCCCTGAAAAATGTAGTTACCCTCTCCCTCCCTCCACCCGCGGGCAACAGAATAAAAGCATAGGCTGAAAATATCTGAACTTCCACAAACCTGCAACACTCTGATCTAACGTCCATTACCTGCGACCAACGGTTTCCAATGATAGCACAGAAGAGCTGCACAAGACAGCACGCACTCACCCGGGGCCCTCGCTCGTGAACGGCACGTCCCAGCCCCAGCCTCTGCAAGTTGCTGCCGATCAATTTGAGCGGAGCCTCGTGAACTTCAGCCGCGAGACCCTCGAATTGCCACGATGGCATATTGCCACGATGGCATACAGCCTCTGCAAGTCGCTGCCGATCAATTTGAGCGGAGCCTCGTGAACTTCAGCCGCGAGACCCTCGAATTGCCACGATGGCATACAGCAAACGGATCTTCAACGATACTACCCGGCCGGCCACATGGTGACAGCAGTCTGCGCCGGCGGGGTGTCAGACAATACATGGGACAAACACTGACTCGCAAGGCGAGGTGAGGTCATAAGGCTTGTACATGTGACCACTCACCTATAACCTCTTGTCTCAAGGTCTCTTATCTATCTCTTGTTTATCTCTCTCATCTCATGTGAATTGTTGTTTAATATCCACAGCTCTCTCGTATATATATGTTGAACTTCTTTCGCACCGTACGTAGCCGACCATGCTAATCGGAGGTGCGGAGGACAACAAACTGAACACAAAAAGCAGTTCTAAAGAAATTAGTTTTCGATATAGATTTTAAAGTGCATAGCTCCAGTGGCTTCCTAATATCAGAAGGAAGAGCGTTCCAGACGGCCGCGAAAGCGCATCTCTCAATCTCCCCCTCTTGTTCATCTCTCCTTTCATTCCACTAATTTTTATCTCTTTGACTTTGACAATTGTTTTTTTACCCTTTTATCTGGCAACAAAATTGACACCTTTTTTTTACAAGGAGTCGTGTTTGGTTAAATAAACGCGATCTAATCCAAAAACCTTTATTATGAAGTCGTGTTTGCATTGACCACAATACCTGCGGTCGGAATGCAAACAAAAAACATAACTCTGATAATGTATGTGGCACTGTCCTTGAAATTGATTGGTCCACACCCGAGACAGCTTTCCTTAGAGCCTAGTCTCGCATGGTGTTAGACCAGATAACGCCAAAAGGCGCACAACTCAAAGACAATGCACCATCAGAGTATGAGAGCTCGGGGTAAGCATTTACACCATTGGAAACCTCATTTGCTAGTAGCTAAATATTATCATATTTTGCTACTGGCAAAGGAGGTTCTAATGGTCTCTTTGACTTTGGCGAGCCGTATTTTGGCCACTTCTGGCCTGTCGACTGTCAGTTGAAGATCCCAACGATCTCGGTGCAACAGAGAATGCACGTGAAGAGTTAAAATTGGGCCGCAAATGAGAATTATTAATTTGGTGGCTAACACGAGCTGCCACAAGCAGACCACAGACACCAGCAAATAAATTCTGCATCTAATAATAGGGTTTTTTCGCCTTTTTTCTGGCAACAAAACTGAAACCTTTTTACAAGGATTCATGTCTGCATTAACCACAATACCTGCAGTCAAAATGCAAACAAAAAACATACTATGATAATATATGCATTGGCCTTTTGGCGTCATCTGGTCGAGCACCAATTGGGTCGAGGCTCAAAAGAAAGCCGTCCCTTGGTGTGGACCAATCAGTTTCAAGGACAATGCCACATATATTATCATACTATGTTTTTTGTTTGCATTTTGACTGCAGGTATTGTGGTTAATGCAGTTACATGAATCCTTGTAAAAAAAAGGTTTCAGTTTTGTTGCCAGAAAAAAGGTGATAAACCCTATTATTAAATTTTGGTACTGGTAAAGGAGGTCTAATGATGTAAATTCTGCATCACCGCCCGCTCTTAATGAATGTTGACGCCGCAGGTCCAAGAGAGTTCCACCTTGCCATTACAATTTTGCAACAGTAAAACGCCATATCCTACGGTGCGCGATTCGCTAAAGATTGTGGGATTACACGGCGACGCGCAGGACGACGAGTTCATGGCAGACGGGGGGCTTTGTTGAGCCCGCTGCAATCCCACAAATTTAAGGCATTTGTTCTGCCGCTGCTCCTTCTGACTTCAAAAAGTGAAATTCGCCAAACGAGGATTATCCCTCCCAATTTGTATCTCATTTCTGACGGAGGGGGGTGGGAGTCATGCCAAGGAGCTGTAATGTCAGTTTAACACGTAGTAGGGTTTCGTGACCAATATCATTTGTAATTCACGTTTTTTTGGGTTAGATCGCGTAAATATATGTGTTGTTAAACCCACTTGAATAAGACACAGCCAGATCAAATCTGATCAAATCTGGCTGTCACCTCATCAAGCTAGTTGTAATTACTGGCGAAACGTCATACTCAGATTGTGTGCTGTACTAGCAACGAATTGGCATGTTCTGTTTACGGGACAAACCTTACTAATTATCTGTGTCGGGTGGTAGCGGGTTTAACGACACATTTATATTTAACCGATGTAACCCCAAAAAAACCTGTATTATGAACTGTCATGTGTTCGTTCAGCATAAAACTATACAATCTCCGACAAGCACGGTTGGCTACGTACGGTACAAAAGAAGTTCAACATACATCCGTAAACTACATGATACATTTTGATTTAAAGCTTTCGTGACTACAGTGATTCATATTCTTGGTTCTTTCGGTAAAGTCACGTTGAAGGGAAACAATAAAATAATAAAATATATATTGTTTTATATATTATATATATTTTATTATTGTATTGTTTCCCTTCAACGTGACTTTACCGAAAGAACCAAGGATACATGATACATACTACTTGATACATAACCCGAAAACAATCATTGAGCATTGCTGTGAGTTGTTATGGTCGTGATGATTATCAATTTACCCGGCCTGGTGACTGAGTGGTATGGTGAGCGGCCCACAATCAAAGGTTTGCGAGTTCCACTTCTGGTTGGGGTGTTGACTCAGCCCAACATCCCTCTGGAGACAGTAAAATGAGTACCGCATGGTGGCCAAGTAAAAAGTGGCTGCCCTGTGAAGACATTTGCTCCACTGCCATAGGAATTCCGAGTGTCCACCACTGACTCGGGGCCATAAGCAGAAGACGAACACAGCCCTCAGTGCTCATTCGAGCAGGAAATCACTTCCGACGATGTGCATCTACCGGTACGAAACGTGGATTCGGGGCAGGGCCGTGCGCCCGGGTTAAAGAGACGACCCGCTCGATCCACACGTGGACGTGTGCATCCCCACTGCTCAACGCAGCCGATAGGCACGGCCGGCTACGTATGGTGCGAAAGAAGTTCGGCATGCACACATAAACATGCAATGCACGTAATGATACGCTTCAGCAGCATCCTTCCCACGGACTCACGCGGGAGTGTTGGTGCTCATGGACATGAGGCCGGTGAGGAAGACGAGTGTCCCCACCACGGCCGCGGGAAGCAGCCAGCCAGTGTAGAAGCCTGGTGGCGACAAGCAACAACACAGATAAAGATTCCCCTCCATCCCACCCCCCCCCCCCCCCGGATAGCCTTTAACGGACTGTTGGGGCAAGTGCTGTTCGCGAGTGGCACCTATAAAGGCCGGCGTGGCACACGGAGTGGGCGGTTGATGGTTAGCAAGCACCACGCCCGGCCGCCTTTGTCTCTCTAGTGGCGAAGTTTACACATTTGAGACTGATTCGACCTAGGGGAGGCCCAGGACCGGTTCAGATAATCGTCACCGGTGTTGGCCGTGAGCGAAAATCGAACTCGGGTCGCCGGGTTCGTAGCGCACCGTGTTCACCGCTACACTACCACCACCGAACCACACACACACACAGAGGTTAGGGCAACACAGCACGGTATGTATGTGTGTTGTTGAACTTCGTTCGCACCGTACATAGCCAACCGTGCTACTCCGAGGTGCGGGGGAAGAACAACAAACTAAACACAAAAAAGTACTGTCAAACAGGCATGTGAGGATTGTGATAAATTTCCATGAAAGCATAACCAAGGTGGCCCAAAAGTCAGGATATATATTTATTATGACACTTGCATTAAAACATTTTTATTTTTTAAAGTCAAAATTGTACATTTTTATTGTTTATTATTTAAGTCAATATTTTTTCCTGTCATCATTACTCGCATCTATTTTTCGTATTCGTTTTCAGATGACATTTAAAATAATGGAAATAACCATATTGTGTCCTGACCTTTGGGCCACCCTGTTATAAGCAGAATTAAATTTTCTCTCCACACGTTAGAAAAATAAAACTTTCGATTCCATCGGCCTATTGGCTTTGAGAGACCCAATAATTCCCAGCAGAATTTATTTCAAACAAGCGGATGGACCTGACCACGCATTGACGCTCATCTGGAAGTCGTGATTCAATTTGAGAACCCTTTTGTTCTCATATTCTTGGTTCTTTCGGTAAAGTCACCACATAGAAGGGAAACAATAAAATAACAAATAATAATACAAATATAAAACAATACAATTCTCACGACGTTTCGACTGCAACACAAGCAATCACCATCAGGTGTGAAAACCACAGCAAGAAAATTAGAATGTTATTGTGTCATATATGGCTTATTTATTATTTATTTAATGTTTCCCTTCTACGTGGTGACTTTATCGAAAGAACCAAGAATATGAATCCCTGCAGTCACGAAAGCTTGGAATCAAAATTCCTTTGGTTCTCGTTTGGTTTCCACCGCGTGTTATTTGTGCCGCCAAAGAGCATTGCAGATGTGCTACTGGGCATCTGTGAGAAAGAGCTTCATAGCTTGTCGGATTCTCGCTCTTCTACCGTCGTGACTAACTTCTGTCGTGTTTGTGCCGCATCATTCGCGATGCTTTTACCTAAATGTAATATCAATGATACGGATTTAATGATTCGCATTTGATAAAGATCAGAATGGCAATTAAATGCTCATTGCATGTTGACCTGAATATAAATAGGAGGGTAAATATTTCAAGATTTTGCAGCGATTGAGCGTTTAAATGCGACTGTGTCACGAAAATAATTTACGTAACAATTCGGAAACAATTTGCATGAACAGTGAATATTTCTACATGCACGGTTTCATTCGTGCATCGTCAGTGTATAAATCTACATTACTCTTTGTTTTTTTCGGTAAAGTCACGTATAAATAAGAAATAATAAAATAACATAATAGCATATGACGTTTCGGTTGCAACACAAGCAGCCATCATCTGGTGCAGAAGAGCTAAATTTACGAGAGAGAGAGGAAACATAACCCCAGATGTATATACAGACACCCAAGTAGGGGGGAACTAACACAGATACAACAGGGGACACAGAGAGAGAAGCATACCAAACAATCAGGGTTTAGCAAAATTTGGAAACCATATAAAGCAACACAGACAGTCGGTCAAAACACAATTAACGCATAGTCCGGTTGATCACGCTATTTCAAAGATTGCTAAATTGCAAGTTAAGTATGAAATTTAAAATACAGACCGCGTACACACACACATAGACATCCAAGTAGAGCGAACCAGCACAGACACGCACACAGTGAAGTCGCCTTAAATAGGCAGAGAAGGTAAGGCTGAGAGACAATGGGACAAAATTAGCATGAGGTATGCATGGAGCAAAGTGGGGTGCGGCAGCACACACTAGGAAGCAACAAGGCCCACACACAGGCAGAGACAGCACAGAGACACAAATCCAAGCCAAGACACAAAGGCAGATACACAAGCAAAACGTCGTACGCTATTATGTTATTTTATTATTTCTTATTTATACGTGACTTTACCGAAAAAAACAAAGAGTAATTCCTCCAGTCACGAAAGCTTCGAATCAAGTCTAAATCTACATTAGTCTACGAATCACGTTGTACGCGTAATATTAAGCCTCCGAAATAAGGCAATGCACAACGCACTAACCAGATACACACAACATATGAATGAATTAATTCAAGACACACCACGATTTAAAAAAAACTATCAGCCATTAAAATCGCTTTAATTTATGATCGATTGCATGCAGCCTTGCGCTCTATCACATTTTTATATGTTCATTTATATGTTGGGTACGTTTTTTCCTCACCAATTATTTATGCCTTTCCCATTGGTTACAAGAGTGTGTTTACTGACCTTAATGAGAATATATATACAGTACGTACATGTAGAAACCATTTACTCTGTTTGCTTGAGAGCATTAAAGTTGAATGCTTCCCAGTAGGCTTCGATCAAACAAGACAACCTAGAACTGGCTTCAACTTTGTCGAGCCTGTTAAGCAACAAACCAAAAGACTCATTTGCCTTCATAATTGCATTAGCATCATCCATGATCAATCCACCTCCCCAACTCTTCGCCGTCTCTCATGGTTCTCCGACAAATAATAAATGCACCCGGCACCTGCACACGAGTTGATGTCATTGCTCCATCTCCTCGGTGGTCTGGCTCTCAATTTGCGTTCTATTCCATAACATTTGGCAGTACACACAATATTTCAAAAAAAATTATCTTCTCAAGTAATTTTATAACCTCATGTACAAATGAGTGTTACATTGATGCGGTAAACTAAGCCAGCAACATGGCCATGAAAAGACAACGGCCGCTTTTACATTTTACCAACATTTTCAATGTCACCAGAGAGTATTTGTCATTGTGCTACATTTGAATGTCGTATTCTAATAGAATATAACTTGCATTGTTAACCGGCAATATTAAAAATGCTACGTGAAAATAACATATTTGCCGCTGGTCTTGCGGCATGTGCCAGGGAGCAAATAATCTGTCGGTGTGACTGAGTGACGAGCGAGCGGGACATCAACTGACACTAGCAATGGTACAGGTGGTGGCCCGGTTTGGTGGTTAATGTTAATGGATGTGTCAGGGCACTGAGCCAGCACTGACGACATCTAAAGCCAAACATCAGGTGACAGGCCGAGGATAGATTCGTTTTTATACTTGTAGGAACGAAGTTGTAAACTGAGTGTACCAGCCTGCAATAGATTAATGTGTCCGTCCGTCCGTCCCCTTTCAAAGTGAAATGTCGTGCTGTTGGGTGTAAAATCAGCAATAGACAGCGCAGAGACTTGTCCTACCAGCCCACCCTGCAGGGACCTGTTTACGCCCTCCGATGTCTTTTCGGGCTGGATGATGTTCAACGTTTCACTCCACGTGGTGGGAGCTTCAGGTGGAACTGATGCAACCATCTTCTTGGTTCTCTCGGTAAAAGTCACGTAGAATGAGAATAAAACAATTCAACAAAATAAGACAATAAAATTCTCACGACGTTTCGGCCACAACACAAGTAGCTATTGCAATGCTACGTTCTCCTGTTTGATATGTAAACTCCTTTGTCAAGGCGATCTGCTCCTCCTACCACCCAGCTTAAAAGACGCTGCGAATCTTATCAGCGTTCACTGAAGCGCTGTCGTCCCGACAGTTCTGTTCCTTCACCTGAAGAAGGCTACTTGTGTTGTGTGTCCGAAACGTCGTGAGAATTTTATTGTTATTTTATTCTCATTCTACGTGACTTTACCGAAAGAACCAAAGAAGATGAATCCTTGCAGTCACGAAAGCTTTAAACTGATGTAACCAGTTGAACAAAAAGTTTAATTAAAATCTTCGTCACAAATGACCACGCAAAAATGCCTCCCCCGCATCGCTGAACGTCACGTCATTGCTCATGTGCATCGTCGAGTCAGCTGTAAGGGATACAACCTGGCATGTCACAATATCCTTCAGGGTCTCCTGAAGGTTGTAGGATGAAGGCCAATAACTATTCCACTGTATGCGTGGCCACGTCTATAATTGGTTCAGGAATGGTGTAAATCAGTACTTTGTTTTTTTCCTTGATGTTCCACACGTGACGGCTCATCAATTCGTCAATTAAAAAAAATATGTTTAACGCTCACGATACGCACATCAAATTGTGTGTCACTATCGATTATTCTACAATGTATTCCGACTAAATGCTGATGTTACATGGAGGCTATTGGAGCAGACGTAAGCTGTACGCGAGACAGAAATAAATTAGAATCAATACAAACGAGACGGGGTGGGGGTGGGGGGAAATAGGTAAAAATGTATCGATTTCTGAATCAAATTGTGACCCTAAATCGTGACGATTCATCGCATCACTGGAAGGGGTGAATTTTACACGCATACTTGGCACTGATCACCGACAACCAGTGGACAATTACAATAAAAAAAGCAAATATGTATACAACTCTCAAATGTGCTGTATACAAATTTAAGCACATCAGGTATGACACTATTACACAGAATCGCGAGTAACGGCACTAATTGTGAGAATTAGGAATTTTCTGTGAGTAACTGCCCTTAATATGAGAGATGAGGTCACGTGAGGAGCCCTAGGGGGAGGGTTCGTGGCTGAGAGGGCACAGGAATTGGATCCCCGACCCTGACGCCTGCTGGATATTTGGAGTTTGTGGTGTCCTTCTCCCTGTGGTTGTGTGGCTCTATCTCAGGGACCTCCAGTTTTCCCTCCACATTTCGAATCAGCATCACACATTCGGAGCATTTGGCTGCTATAAATGTCCACGTGATAAGCCACTTCGTTGAGCTGTCGTTTGTGATTGCTAGGCCGCTTCTGAAGAAGAGCTACATATCTCAGTGGGCCTTACCTGGTAAAATAAAAATGTGTTTGCTGGGGGGGGGGTGCCTTACCTGGTAAAATAAAAATGTGTTGCTGGGGGGGCCTTACCTGGTAAAATAAAAATGTGTTGCTGGGGGGGGGGGGGGAGCAGGACACAGTGGGGAGCAGGGAAAATTGTAGATGGCGAGCGGCAACAGCTTCACACAATCCTGAGTTAGCTTCGCTCTCGTATAATGGCCAACTTTAATGCTGGGGTTGCCACCTCCGGTGCAAGTTATACCAGGACGCAATAATAATGATAACTCATGATACCGGAGCAGAGGAGAACTATGTCTAAAAGCTAGGACCCATATTGTAAAGAGAGGATAACCCCAGCCCGGATCATCCGAATATTTACCAGCATTGTTTCAGGCGAGCCTGACTCCGCTGGTGGGACACTGCGACTCAAAACCGGCCTGGGACTGGCTTGTGTTGTGAGTCGATGCTGCTAAAATTTTGTACTCTGGGTTGTGTAAAAAATACTTTCTTTTTGTTTACGTCGAGAGACGAATATAGATCGGAGGCGCATTTCCGCTTAATGTATTTTGTGCCACGTAAACGCAGAGTCTTTGGAGTTAGAATTCTTACGCAACCGACAACAACAACAAAAACCGGGACGCTGAATGTCACGGGAAAGACTCACACTTCCCATGGGAAGATGCCTCAACAAGAGGGAGATGTGGGGAAAGCCAAGACAGGTGGCAACCCCACTTACATTTTCATGTGTGCGTGTTAAACGCGTTTGCAGGTGACAGCTGGGTAATTGTTACCGCATCTGCTGATTGTTTGCGTTTTAAAAGTGCACACGTACCCAGCCAGGAGAAGTAGATGGCGATCTTTTCGCCGAAATAGGATCGGATGTGGTCCAGCGGTTGGTACTTGTACCAGCAGCCCCAGCGTGCCCAGTACAAGAACAGGATCTGGCGTGGGTTGAGCTGCTCGGGGGACGTGGCATGGTTTGGCTTCTCGTAGACGCCCTGAGCAACCGGGGGAGAAGTCAGGGGTGTCGTGCCATGGCTGTATAAACAATGCCAGTAAATGCGTTTACCAATTTTACGAACCATTCAAATACAAATTACCTCGTTCCACGCTGCACGTGCCCGATGATTGTTCAGCACGTCGTACGTGCCGCGCTAATAAATTAACGCTCTCTGCGTTTGTAGAGAGTGAAGAGTGAGATCTCAGTGTGCGTGTGTGAGTGTACACATTTCCACGTGACGCGAATCCTGGTTGTTGGTTGACTCAGTCCATCATCCCTATGGGGGGGGGTCGCTAAAATTAGTACCACTTTGTGGGGAAGTCAACAGTTGGTTATCTTACGGGTAGACTCACCCGCGTCAAAGCAATGTGGTATTTCCACCGCTGGCTCAGGGCTGTTGACAGGAGATGAGAACCTCCTGAACTCTCACCTGAGCAGGAAATCACTAATGCTATTCGGCCCTCGGTTCGGAAGAGGTCACCCATCGCTGACCTCGTGCAGGGGGAAGGCTGCGCTGTAGACGTCCTCGCTAAGCAGTCGGTCGATGCCAATTTCCGCTCTCTTGCGCTTGCCATAGGCCGTCCGCGCCAGGATCTCGTACATCTGCCGAAAGGGCCGCATGGCAAGGGCGATTATATCGCCACCTTACTGCTGCGATAGTTTATAATACAATAAATCAACAAGGTGACCTATTTATAGATTTGCACGGTTGGCTACGTGTTGCGCGAAAGAAGTTCAACATACATGTGCATACATACGTGTCCATACAAAGACCCCCCGCCCCCCCCCCCCCCCCCCAGTATAGCCTTTAACAGACTGTTGGGGCAAGTGCTGATAGCGAGCACCTATGAAGGCCGGCACGGCACACGAGGGGGGTTGGTGGCCAGCACAATGCCCGACCGTCTTTGTCTCCCCAGTGGCGATGTTTACTACACACCGCACCAGGTACTCATTTGAGGCTAAGTGGACCCAGGGGAGGCCCCAAGTTCAGTTCAGATAATCATCACTGGCGTTGGCCCTTGAGAGCGGGACTCGAACCCCGAGTTGCCGGGTTCGTAGCGCAGCGCGCTGACCGCTACATCACTGCAATACTTTGCTCACCTCGTCAAGGAGAACAAACCACCACACAAACCGCGGTCATCCTCGCAGCAGTCTTTTTCTAGCCATTGTATCGGGCGCTTCTGCGGCCGCCTGGAACGCCCCCTCCTTCCCGATATTCCGAAGCCGCTGGAGTTATGCACTTTTTACATCTAGATTTGCAACTAATTTCTTGAGAGCTACGCTTTTTGTGTTTAGTGTGTTGTACTTCCCCACACCTCCGATTAGCACGGTTAGCTACGTACAGCGTGAAAGAAGTTCAACATACTTACATTGAAATAACCTTGAGACTGACCGAGGCTTTCCCGGATGAATGAAATGCATTCATATTATAGTAGCAGCTAAGCAAAATTCACTTCGATTCCCTTAACTTCAGAGGTACAATGCGATTTAGGTTCATTATCACTTTCGCGAATAGAAGTCTGGGGGAGCTGTCCTAATTTCTGAACAGCTGTTTACTCATGTTTATAAATGAATGCAGTTTCAACTCATTTGTAATCCCATTATGCCCACCGACAAGTCCAATTAAGCCACTCTCCATGGGGGGGGGGGGGGGGGGCATGCATAGCAGCGGCACACCGAGAGCTGTCTCCACTCACAAACACGCGCTCCGACAGCGGCAGCACCACCACAGAATCATCTCTCGCGCGCCTCGAGAACTGCACTGGTTGACATTTCAGCTCCTTTTACCCATCACCACGGGCCATGATTTATCTGCTGCTGGAGGAAAAGACTCCCCAAGGCATCGCCATCTCGCGCGGTGTTGAGACTCAACGCCTTCACCTCCCCCACCCCCTCAACAGCCGATTATATTGCTCCCTCGCTGTAGGGAGAGATCCCCCTCTCCTAGGGTGTGTGCAATACTCCCAATTTAACGTGCGCGTGCGTGCGTGCTGTGATGAACGGAGTTTGCTCATTACGTCCGTGCTGTCCAATGTCGTGCCTGCGCTGGAAGTTGACGCGAAGGGGTTTGTTTGTTCGTCACGAGATCGTCCCGGGAGTGAGTGCACTTTAGGAATCAGGGGAGGACATGCAGTGGCGAAGGACGTAGGGCAACGCGCTTTCGCTCCTCTAGCTGTGCCCATTTTTTTTGTTATCGGGTCTCAGTGCCGGATGAAGCTCGTGCGGGGCCTGTAGCATATGTTATAAAGGGGCCCTAAATAAACATAAATATGAAAACACAAAATGTTTTACTTTCGAAGTAAATGAATCGTATTTTTTCCTTTGCTGTACAGCCAGGTAGTACGACAAATCGCTAACTTTAAACACCCAGTTGCTCATAAAAGTTGAAGGCGGTATAGTACTATAGTAATAGAGCAAGTGCAGAATCCCTGAAAACCGGGATTGATAGCTTGAAAGCATTTAGCGCGGGGCCCTTAAAAGTGCGGGGCCCGTAGCTACTACTACAAATGTTGCTACTTTTGCTACTAGGATAATCCGGTACTGATCGGTCCTCTACCCATCCTCAATTAACCTCTTCAAGCGACGCTGCCCTTTGCCCCTCTCCCGAATGTAGTTTTACTAACAGGGCAAGTCGCTGGATGAGGAATGGTGGCCGAGACTACCGATGGAGCGGCGGCCGGACGGCATAAGACGTCCACCGCCGAACTAAAGGCAAAAACAAGGTGAAGCGATGGGCTCAATCCCCGTGCAGGCCCTGGACGTATTTGAATCACGGTGGCTTATTTTTCTCGCGGAATATTTCTCGGATCGCTTTGTAGACTGGAGTGCGTGTGTTGAACTTCTTCGGCACCGTACGTGGCCAACCGTGCTAATCGGAGGTGCCGGGGGAAGGACAACAAAAATAATGTCGCAAAAAAGGGTGCTGGCACGTGACTAGAAGGAGCCGCAGCCAGAGCGAGGGGTATACTGGACGTGGTGTGCCGGGTGAGGAAATATTGTCTGGGTCGCTGGCACTGGGACAGACCCAGCTCTGGTTAGCATTGCAAAATAATGAGAGATGGATGGTGAGGGCATGGGGAGGTCTTCATCCAGCAGTGGATATACAAGGCACGGCACATAAACGTGTGTACATATTTACAGCGGAGAAATGGGAATCGAAAAGGGGGGGGGGGGATTAACCCTTGCTATGCGAAACTTTAAGTAAAAAAAAACGGTTCAACTAGCAGAATATATTTTACAATGGAGCGTAACACGTCGATAAAATAGGGTGAGGTAAGAGGTAACACTCAAAAGCACTTATATCCATATTGTACAAAGCTACTCAGTCAATGTCCTATTCTCAAGACGTATATCCATCAATACAGGAGCATTTACAGACGCCACGGTTGTCTTGAATGTAAAAAAAAAACCCCGTTAATACCGTATAATATAAAATATCACCTTTTAAAATTTCCACTTACAATGCGTTGACGCTGAGTGTTGGTGAAATACGTGTCGTGATTCTCACTCCCTAGGAACCTGAGTGAGACACAGAGCGTTGGCGCAGCCCATCAACAGTCACTTAGAGAGCGGAATTGCGAACGCAAAGTGTGAGATCCGTGGCTTCTGTCCTTCGAATTGAGTGCAAAGGGGGCTGCGAGGTTGCCAGGAGATGGCAGAAGAGCCTTTTTATTTTGAACTGACACTTAAAAAAATAAACTTCATACGAATCCCTCGGACTGTGCACACAACCGATTCATTACATCCTGAGTTCCATTACTTCCCAATCAGGACAGAAACATTTGCTTCTAACCACCATTAAACCAAGAACGCTGCAGTTGTTTTGGGCACATCAATAGATCCAAAAATGGTCCCCGTTAGTTAGTTTGCCCAACCCGAGCTGCACAGACCATGGCAGTAGATGCGGACACCTGATGCACGAATGGAAACTTAAAACATCTCCAGTAGTGCGCGACTGTGGTCATCCGGCGGAGAGATCGCATCAAGGTAATAACGACGCAATGGCCGATCCACAAATGCGAAGGAGACATCGCAGCGATGCACTCCGCTACTGATGTCGTGGTTATCTGGGCTTGACCACCTGAATGTGAAATTGTAAGTTGCTCTGCGTCTACATCAGCAGCCATACGAAAGAAGAAGAAGAAGACTGATGAGCACCTACCTGCTGAGCTTTGACTTGCGGAACTGGCAGGTGTAGTAACCCAGGGGGCGGTTGGGGATGTCCTCTTGCATAATGTTTGGGATTTTCAGACGCCCAAGCAACCGCTCAGACCAATTCTCAATCGTGTTTGGGCTTCCCTTGAATCGACAGGACACGGCACAGACACGAGACACGAGGCACGACGAGCCACCTACGGTTCGCACGGTTGGCTATGTGCGGTGGGAAAGAAGTTCAACTTACGTACATGCAATGCTCGTCGTTGCTTTTACTTCCGAGAAGACCACATCTCCCGGCATTCGGTAGTATTTTTACTCCCGACGGGCGGTCAAACCGTTGCATTGCTTTAAAAACCCACACAAGGCGCGCTACGAACGGGTGGATGCAGCATTGAAAACAAAGGAGAAAGACAAACCACGCGTGCTGTAGATGCAAGGCTTCCGCAATGCTTTACGACGTGCGGTTGTCCTCGGAGGTGCTTCACGAGCGATAACGACGTTCCGGTCCGAGGGGCACGGCGAGATCGCGTGGCACGTCGCACGACGTTCCAGGGGAATACCGTTGGCACTCGATTTTCATCGCTAAGTTCTTATGAGCAACCCTTTGATGAAAGTGGCCGGGTTTTCAATGGCGTAAGCCTCTGATAGCAAGACAACTTTACGCTGAAGTTTCATTAAAATTGGGTCGTCTTTACAGGGGTTGTCGTGGCCCCTTTTATAGGCACAGACAGGCAGACTGACGGACGGTCATGAACCACTTCGACTATTTTTTTTATTTGACCAGGTAAGGCCCACTGAGCTACAGTATGTAGCTCTTTTTTCAGAAGTGCTGATCACAAATTGATATCCCAACGAAGTGGCTTATCACGTGGAAATGTATAGCAGCCAAATACTTAAACACGTGATGTTTAATCTAAATGTGGAGAGAAAACCCAGAGGACCTGGAGTAAAATCTACGCCACCACGGGGAGAGAGACACACAAACTCAGATATACAGCAGGCGTCATGGTTGGGCTTTAACCAACAACCTCCTGTATACCAGGCGAAGTAATTCACATCTCATACCACCGCCACCCACTCCACCCCCTTAGATGCGGCATGGCACTGAAACAACACCACCAACATTTCAACAATAGCACCAGTGACCATGTATACACATCTCGTGTTGAAGCAAGTGGCATCATTCGTACTGTGGATCTATTAACCAAGAAGGCGCAAGTCGTCCCATGACGTCATTGGGAAAAAGAGCAGGCCATCGTGTGCCGGAATTACGGTCGAAATTTGATAAATTACTCGAAGTTTGATAAATGTGTCGTTAAACCCGCCACCACCCGACACATCCAATTAGCAAGGTTTCTCATGTAAACAGAACGTGGCCAATTCGTTACTAGTACAGCACACCGGTGTGTTGGAGAGCAAAGCCACAACATTTACAAACTGAGTACGACGTTTCGCCAGTAACTGCAACTAGCTTCATCAGGCGACAGCCAGATTTGTGGAGAAACAAACACCCCCCCCCCCCACCACCCCCCCGTATTATGGATGATATTGGTCACGAAAGCCTATGTGATATACTCGGAAGATTCCTTACGTATGTATGTTGAACTTATATTCTTAGTTTTTTCGGTAAAGTCACGTGACTTTACCGAAAAGAATAAGAATATGAATTACTGCAGTCACGAAAGCTTTAAATCAAAATTTATGTTGAACTTCTTTCGCACCGTACGTAGAATAACGGGCCGGAGGCTGGACAGCCGTCACTGGGCGGGGGGCGGGCGGGGGGGTCCCCCCACCAGTGCAGGGTACGGTAGGGGTGGGGGGCTCCCCCCACCAGTGCAGGGTGCGGTAGGGGTGGGGGGCTCCCCCCACCAGTGCAGGGTGCGGTAGAAACAACGAATGGGTGCGGGACGATGGGGAATTCCAACCTGCAGGGGTGCACGCATGCACAGCTCCTCGGCGTAGTAGACGAGGACGTCCCAAGGGGCGCTCAGCTTCATGTAGTGGATGTTCTTCCTTTCGCTCACCGTCACCTCCTGCAGACACGCGCAGGAAAGGGCAATCGCCCTCGCCGCCGTAGCTGCCTGCCTGCCTCCTCGCGATGGTCCAGGCGGCGAGCTTGACCGTAACGTGTCTCTCTGTGTGTGTGTGTGAGATTGTTTTTTGCTTTTTGGAGAAAGTGTTCACTTGGGTTCGTGTTTTTACTCTCCGTCAACGAGCGAACCTACAGTACCTGTGCTAAATCTTGACACGGTGTCCTAATGCGAAGAAGACTAAGTGTTCACAACGACATAAGGAAGACGTTTACGACTAAGACTTCGAAGGGGAAATTTGGTTGTTTTGTCCATCCGTTTTATAATTGTTTGAAACTTTTAGGTTTTCCAGCCGGCATCAATATTCTGCTCGCATTGGTTTTTCCTCATCATTTGCAGATTTGATATTTCAGTTCCATCGCTGTGGATTTTTTTTTGGGAAGACCATGCAGAGGTCATAACTGCAGTGAACTCCGGAGTTGAAGGCCAACAAAAAAGACGTGACTGTCATTTTCAGTGGCTTCAAGAAAAAAAAATCTCACGCACTGCGTCACATTCGCCGAAGACGACAGGGAAAAGGACGCTGAATCATGATCTCACTGGGTGCAGGAGCTCTCCTTCATGGCCGTGAGAGAAAGGGAAAATTCCGCTTGACTCCTCGTAATATTTGCGCGTGTACTGTCAATGGGCTATCAAGATAAATATTGGGCCTCGGTAGATAATGCTTGGTTGGGGGTACCCGTCGTGTATAATTTAGAAATAAATTTGTTCTAAAACTGGGCGTTTTGGGCTACGTTATAGTTATACAGTTGTATTCCCTGTCTCCCCCCCACCCCCCCCTCACGCCTTCGATTAGCACGGTTGGCTACGTATGGTGCGAGAGAAGTTCAACATACATACTCTCATCAGGCCCGTGTACAGTAGGTAGGAATGTTGTTATTATTTGTGGCAAATGACCTTTATTTTTTTTTATATAAACCTATAGAAGGGTCCCCACTGAGTTTGACTGATTTAGTGCTTAGCGGGTGGTTTGGGGCTGTGCCCTGTGAGGACGATTGAGAAAGAAAACGGGGTCAGGCAGCAGGCAATGGAATTGCCAAAAATAACAAAAAACCACCACCACGGTTTAAACACTTGAAAGGCCTCTCTGTAGTGTTGTTGAGGCTGTTTGAACTCTGGATAACAAAAAATAAAAATAAACAATATCTGTGAATTCATAGTACGAGATCAGTAGCATTTATTGAAAATGTTCATGAAATATGCAACACCAGTCGTTTGTTTCCAGGCCAGTAGAAACTGTGAAATTGGATTTTAACGAGAAAATAATGATTAATGAATCTATCTGTATTTCATCAAAGCAATGTTGTGCAGAGAGGATAACGGCAATGATTTTGGATGTGACCATTCGGTTTTGAGCTTTAAAATAACGCGATGAAAATTTCAGTAACATTTTTTTTCAAATAAATAATGAACATGGAACAATTTACAGCCCTTTGTCAATCCACTGCTAGATGAAAGCCTCACCACATTATGCTGATCACGATGGTTGTTTGACCATACTTCACCGTGCTGTTCAGTGCGAATTGAAGAAACGGATGAGGGAGACCCAGGGCCGGTTCAGGTGTCACTCGCCACAGATATTAGCCCTGACCCAAAATCTAATTCTGGTTGCCGGGTTCATCGGGAAATTGTACGAACCAGCATGCCTCGTTTTTGCCCCAAAACAATAAAACATATTCGTAGCTGGCCTACATTTACATTTCGATTGCAAACGTACCTGGGACATACATACACAAAGCCACATCCGGTTGGCTATGTACGATGCGAATGAAGTTCAGCATCCATTCATACATCCATCCACCTCCTGTCATTTGCAATGAAAACTATATTGCCATGTATATGCACTTTGGGACACGTAAAAGGGAATGGCCATCGCCTGAATATAGTGCAGTGTTAAATAAAATGAAGTCCTCTTTTAAGACGATGCATATTTGCTTTCAACTGGGCTGCATACAGGGCGCAGGATAGGCAAGTTATTTTCGACACACGCGCAACGTTCCCATCTTTGCAGCTGCTCCTGGCATCTTTGCCATTCACGATGATGATCCTAACACAAATTTTACTGACCGCGATCTTACCCAAAAACATAAATTATTAATCGTAATAATGGTGAAGGAAAGGCTCTTCTTAACTGTTCCATGTAATAGCCCACCTCTTTCTGTCATACGAATTGGCGATGGGGGTGAGTGGCCTCACCTCCTCCATGAGTAAGCCCGACTTCTCCAGGTTGCTCACGAACTTGGTACGCCACCGTCCTTGCTTGTCCTGGCCACCGCCGCGCTCCATCTGCTTCTCGATGTCCTGCCGCTCCATCTCGTGGTACCGCCGGCTCCCCCTTCGCTTCCTCGCCTCACCCACCTTCTCCTCCCACACCAAGATAAAATCTGCGGCGGGGAGGTGAGAGCGTCGCAGTGGTTCGGCAAAGGGTTGGCGTTTCATCACTCGAGGCTATCGTGAAGACGACGTTTCGCAGACGGCTACAAACCTGACCCTGGGCGGCGATGCTGTTGTGTGGGGTTTACCTTATTAAATGATTTGCGAGTGCTTTTAACGAACTTCCAAAATGTGGACCGTGATGGCGGCACACATGGCCTACTCTGAGAGGACTGATGGGGCCGATGATGAGGCTGAAGGGACTGATGAGGCAGAGCGAGCTCGTGTGTGATCGAGACGATTCGTCCATGAGCCAGGGGTGCCACGGTGGCAAGATGTTAACTCCCTCGCCTGGTATGCAGGAGATCGTGGGGTCGATCCAAATCCTGACGTCAGTATATTTGGAGTTTGCGTGTCTCTCTCCCCGTGGTTGCGTGGATTTTTTTCCGGGTCCCACGGTTTTTCCCTCCACATTTAGAAACACGTGTTTAGATTATTTGGATGCCATATATTTCCACATGATGAGGCATTTCGTTGAGCTATCATTTGTGGCAAGATCGCTTCTGTAAAAGAAGTATATAGCTTAGTAGGCCTTACCTGGCATGTTTAACTTTTCATTACCACGTGAAGTAGCATGACTTCAGTGCATTATGCGATGACCATTTGAAATTAGTGGGTTCCCAAGTAATTGAATTTTGTTATTAACCATCTAACTAAACCAGTACTGAATTCTGATTCGGCCCATGGACTAGATGATGGCGCTGACGGGGCTGATGGGGCTGAGAGAACACGACACCAGCCACACGGGGTTAACGGAGGACGTGGCAAATTTATTGCCAAGGGAGGAGGCGGCAGTGATGAGAACGGAGGTCGTACGAGGTTCGAGGGCCATTAGAGGGCAAGGCAATGGGAGCGGTGGCTGTTGGTGGAGATTCGGGTAAAATGTAGCGATATAATAATACAAATGTGACTATGGAGTGTGAAAATTATAACGAATGCACACACACACTTCCTGCAAGTAGTGTTCTGTTAATTAATTACCGGAATAATCGAATGAAAGCCAGGAATGGAAGAATAATTAACAAGATTTACGTAAAAAGGCCTTGGAGTTGTCCATTTTATCATTTTATGTAGAGCACTTATAAACTCAGCACAATTTAACTGCAATACTGCATATGTGGGATTCCTGTCGTGTGCTGGCATGGTTATCACGCTGGACTTCCAATCCAGAGGTCACCTATTCAGTGAGAATGTATGTATGTTGAACTTATTTGGCACTGTACATAGCCAACCGTGTTCATCGGAGTGTGCGGGGAAACGACAACAAACCAAACACAAAAATCATATTCTAAAGAAATTACTTTTCAATGTTAATTTAAAAGTGCACAGCTCCAGTGGCTTCCTAATATCGGAAGGAAGAGCATTCCAGACGGCCGCAGAAGCTCATCCGCAGGCGCGCGATATGCGGTGACCGTCTTTGTTCGATGCGAGCCAAAAGCCGCTGCGAGGATGACCAGAGTTCGAATGGTCGTTGATGCTCCTTGTCGAGATCACGGCGTTGTGGTTAATTTGTGGCAAGTACTTTGTGTGTAATGAATGTCATCTTATAATGCATTCATTCGGCAACCGACAGCCAATGCAGCTCAGCGAGCCTTGGATGGACATGGTCGGATCTTGCAGCAGTTAAAACAACGGGCACGTTTCTTAAATCCGCCACCTCTAACCACCCAGCAAATGTACATTTCTTAATTTCGTGTCCAATCAGACCAACTTAGATCAACGACGACCAATTGTGGGGGGCAGAGGGGTTAGGGGATGGGGGCGTCACAGGCTCACGCGCGCGTCACGGTCAGTAGCGGCAATCACGCCGTCGCCTGTGCACAGCTCCCTCCTCTGACAGAGAGGACACACCGGAGCCGACTGAGCGATGAAGCATCGTTCGCTCTCCGCCGCATATGCAGTTCGCGTTCCGGGGAGGGGGGGGGGGATAGTGGCCTGTTTCAGACGGCCCCCCACGCCCGCTGAGGTTCGCTCTGCGGTGGTGGCCGCTGCAGTGCTGGTGTCACCACATTCGCCCGTGGTTCTTCCGACCCCCTCGTGGACGGAGTTGCCTTTTTGCTCGCAAAACCTCAACCTTAGCAGCCGCCAGTGTCGCCCGAAGCCGTGCGTTCCACATTCGGAGCTGCGTGCTCTCCGGAGATGAACCAAGAGGTTTCCGTGGGGCTGTGTTAAATTCCCCGTGCGACTCGAGGCTACTATCAGCGAGTAAAGGATTTGATTATAAACGAAACTATTTTTTTTTTATTTCACCAGGTAAGGCCCACTGAGCTATTTAGGTATTTTTCAGAAGCTACCTGGCAATCAAAAATTATATCTAAACGAAGTAGCTTAACGTGTGGACATTTATAGCAGCCAAATACTCTAAACGCATTTTAGAAACCCGGAGGACCCGGATAAAAATCCACATATCACGGGAAGAGCATGCAAACTCCAAATGTACAGGCGTAAAGAGGCAGGATCGAACCCACGACCCCCTGCTTTCCAGGCGAAGTAGTTAACATCTCGCCAACATGGCAGGCTATCTTACTGGTAGCAGACAGAGGCGGAGCCAGGGGGTGACAGGTTAGACAATTGTCACCCCCAAAAAAAAATAAAAAATCGAAAATCTGAAACATTCTGCGTATAAGTGTACGACGACACTCGGTCTGGTGGACTCCGTGCAACTGCATTGTCAGAGTGTGTCGCCAAACCGATGGCGTCAAGTTCAACAGCCTGACTCTCTAATCATTCTTGAAATTAAAATGTGTTCAATGTCACCCCGGGCTGAAAATCCTGGCTCCGCCCCTGGTAGCAGATATGTGAATTGATTCTACTGGCAAGATAAATGTGATCTGAGTGTACTGACAGCAGCTATGGAATTTGAGTCTACTGGCAGAAGCTACTTGATTTCATTATACTGGCAGCTATATGATTTGATTCTTCTAGCAGCAGCTATGGAATTTGAGGCTACTGGCAGTAGATATATGCTGGTAGAGTGGATGCCTTGGGTCCGTAGTCTGGCGCGACCGTTTTGTGTGGCTGGCCACAATTCAGTGTGATATGTCTACACAGCGGTCAATCAGCAGGTCACGTGTTGTGGGGTATAATGTGTGGGAACTCCGAACTTTTTCCAGCACGTCTGGCCAGTGTGAAAGAGTAGGCCAAAATACCCAATCTAGAGCTCCCTCTAGAGTGGAGGCCCTTCTGCCAGCAGAGGCATGAGCGAACAAGTTGCAGGGCTGCACTTGTGCAGTCCGAACCTGCGACCTTTATACTGAAACTCCAGTGTGCCAATGTAGACGTCATCGCCAAGAAAATCAAGTAAGGGCAACGGTTATTTGTTTAGTTAATGGTTCCGCTCGTGTGTACACTAGGATACTACGCCATACACCTGAATTCATGTACCCATCATCGGTTCACTTACCAATTTTTGTCCTCCCATCGTGGAAGTAGTTTCCCTTGGGCGGCTGCTGTGGCGTGCCCGTGGAATCCATCGGATGCTCTTCCCCCCCATCCTGCAATGAAGGGAATGGTAAAATCCTCCCAAGGGACGTACTTATGTTCCGCTTGTGACGAGCCCGAGGCACGCAGGACTGACCAACGCGCCCGTATACTCAACATTCATTTAATGGGAATGGTGGTGCTTTGAGATCAGAGGATTTTGATGAGCTGAAATGTGCACGAATTTCCATGCAACGTCGTAGCAGCACATTCTGCGGATTTTAAGACACTCCAGAAAGTAAAAAAGCACCCCAATTTTCACAAATATGGTCGCACACACACGCACACTCACCCATTGGGTTATGGGACGCATTCACAACTTGTGTTTTAAAATACGAAGGAAAACAGTGCGTCTTATAATCCCGAGAATAGGGTCATCATTTACAGACCTTCATCAATCCACTGTTGGATGAAGGCCTCCTCATTGCTGGTTATGGGGATTGTTTTCCAATACTTGACTGTTGGTCAGTGTGCATTGGGAAGTCGGAGGGGGTTGGTTACAGGACTGGGTCAGATGTCACTTGCCACTTATATTCGCTGTGACCGGGAGTATAATTCAGGGCGCAGTACCATTCCCGTACATCCAAGAGTCCCCAACCTCTACACTATGGGCGCCCCGCTAGATTGGCTAATGCCAACAAAAAAAAATCTAATCTGTAAATTACGAGACAACCCCATCATCATCGTGACAGAACAAACAGCGCAGGCTGGGAAAGCCATGAGTTTCAAACAGCACACAGAAACGTGCACATAAAAGCTCTGAGTGTATTGTTTGCAGAGGCTCGACTTTGCAGCAGTTATCAATGGTGACTCTACAGTGCTGATGAGTCCTAATAATGACGAAACCAGTCTGTGGTTGTCTCTTTCTTGCTGCCATCTGTTGGTCGGTCATATTTGCTCAAACTTCTTTGACGGTGACTTAAGTAAGACAGGAGGGATGACATTGCAGTTCATCAGGGACTGTTGATGGTTTTTGTAACAATGCACAAATGCCCGAGTGCTCTTCGTCCATGTCTCTGTGTGTTTTGTGAAACTTTTTTTCTCTCCTAATATATTCATAATAAAGGGTTTTTTTGGGTTAGATCTCGTAAGTGTAAATGTTGTGTCGTAACCCTCCACCACCTGACACAGCCAATTAGTAAGGGATTTGTCACGTAAACACAACGCCAACTAGTTGCTACTTCAGCCCACTGGTGTGTTGGAGACTACACAACATTTACACAACACTTACACGATCTAACCCAAAAGCCTTTATTATGAATAATATTGGTCGCGAAAGCCAACGTGTTCAACTGTATTTTCCGGTCGGTACTGTTTATGTTTTCCTCTTATGAATGAGGTGTCTCTTGGTTTACAGATTTAATGTGTGAACAGCATTTAGCTTTAGAATACATTTGATCCCAATTCATGAAATAACATTTTACAGCGCCCACACGCACTGTTGGCAACGATTAATTATACTAATTGGCAAGCATACGAATTATCTTAATTGCGCTATCAAATGAACGTGCACTTTTCCCATCTGATTTCTGGAAGCCTTACAATTAAACACTCGTGACAATTACCACCCTCTAACTTGCATATCGTTTGCAAATAATGCGACTAATAAGGCAACGGATTGCAAATGGGTCATATCACGGCATCTGTGGGACTTCACGTTGGCTACTGCCACCACTTACCGTTGAAGAGTTCAAACAAGCAAATAATGTGCCCTCTGCTGAGACATTGTAATCGCACGCAAGTGCGTAGCTCGCTTTGTCAATCCGCCGCTGGATGAGGGCCTATCCGCGCATCTCGGCTTGGTGGAAGTATGTTTGACCATACTTCACCAAGTTGGTCAGTGCGGTTTCGTGGAGGGGGCTTGGTGGAAGGGGGCATGGGGGGTGGGGATGGATATTGTTGCATTGCCCTCTACTGCCCACGAACATATACTACACCTCTGCCAATTACGCATGGTTGTTACCCAAGCAAGCTCTGTCCAGCAGGCTTAAAAAACCCTGCTTAGCCGCCGATATTAAATGGGATCGGGCGAATATCCGCGGTTTGGTCACCGGCTGTAAACAACATCGCGCTTGTTTCGTCATTCTGTGGAATTTACCGAGATGTGCTGAGAAGACGCGAGAGAACAAGATACACAAAAATTCACATTTCCACGCATTCTGTTTATATGTTGAACTTCTTTCGCGCCGTACGGAGCCAACCGTGCTTCGTTCACACACGCGTCCACACATTCTCACACACATACACGCGTCCAACAATTCTGACACACATACACACAAAGTAATGTCCACCCAATCTCGCACACATCCACGCACACACATTCTCGAACGTATCCACACACACACACGTCCACACAATCTCACACACATACACACAAATATTCGCGTATCCACACACATTCACACACACACACAATCTCGCACACATCCACGCACACATATCCTCATACGTATCCACACACACACACGTCCACATGGACATACACATCGACATTTACATCCTCAAAAATATCCACACACACACACATCCTTACACGAATCCAAAACAAATCCAAACATATCCACTTTCTCACGTATCCACACATTATCACACATAACCACACATTATCACACATCCACACACACACATAGCCATACATTTTCACACGAACATCTGCACACACTTCCTATAACATATGCACGCAAAAACAAATCATATACACACACAGCCTCAAACAAAGACAAATATCAGATACACACATCCACAAAGCTACACCCCGTATATCCTGCTATGAACAGCACTTGCCCCAACAGTCTATGCAGGCTATCACAGTATCACGCATCCACAAAGACAAGACAAAGATTCCCCCGCATAGCCTTGACAGACTGCAGGGGCAAGTGCTGTTAGCGAGCAGGACCTGTGAAGGTCGGCACGGCACACGAGGCGGTGGGGTGTCCAGCACCACGCCCGGCCGCCTTTGTCTCCCAAGAGGAGACATTTACACACCGCACCAGGTACCCAATTGAGGCCGGGTTCAGATAATCGTCACCCGGTGGTGGTGACCGTGAGCGGGAATCGACCGGGTTCGTAGCGCAGCGCTAAACCACGCTACGCTAACCGCTGTCCCACCGCTCGCAATTAAAAGCCCAGCAGCGGTAAGCAGCAAAGCATCGGGCCAGGAGAACTCGCACCCTCCGCTAACGTCACAGCGAATTAAATAGAGGACGCACTTACTTTTCGGTAGGCATTCGCCGCCCGGTAGCGCATATTTGCGTGTTGTATCTCTCTCTCTGTGTGTGTCTCCGTGTCTGCCCAGCTAGTTCGCTAGCCCGGGCGTTCAGACAGTCGGACAAAAGCAAACCAAAACGGCGCTCGAGGGATGAATGGACGGAGGAGGGAGGCTGCCTTCTCCGATCAGCAGTTAACGAGCGCTGCTCTGCGCAAAAAAAAAAATACTCGGAGCATCATCGCATAGAGGAGAGAGGGAGCGGGCTAAGAATCTGCCAGTCTCGATTTCGTGTACACGCTCCCTTAGTTGAAATCCACGAGGTACCCCCCTCCACCCCCCCAACACACATAACACAACCGCAAGCCCTCCCCGGCCCGGCTTACCGACTACAGAGCGCAGGGTGGCCTTAACAGCAGCGGAGGAATGTTGTAGCAGCGTTGAGGCATCTCGGCCGCCGCCGTTACCGCCGTCGGTGATGCATATTCATTCGAACGCGCATGCACAACCCCCAACGCTCACGCGCACGCACGCACGCTCACACTCGTGCGCACGTTCGCTGCATGTGCGCGCGTGCGCGTGTCGCTGCTGCTGCTCGCTTGCGTAACTACGGCCGGAATCTCCAAGTGAGCCCACCTACTCGCACACATAACCCACCCCAATCCCCATCTCTCTCCTCCTCCTCCTGCACCGATCTACCCCCATCCCTTTAACCAACCCACCCACCCACCTACTCCATCCATCCTCCCCGATGCGCAAAAAGCCCACCGAGAGCGTTACTCACGGCTGCTTACTGCTGCTGTAGGTTAAAATTTGCCAGGACGCACTGCGGAACGCGGGCAAGCTGTCTTACGAAGCTGGGGGAAACGAGCAGCTAGCTCATGTCCCGGCACATACGTGGGCGATTGTGGAATTCACGGGTTACTTGTGTCAATGCGGGATTCGTTTCAGCCGGTAGCAGTCTGGAACGCTCTCGCGGGAGTTATGTTGGCTTGTCTTGTATTTGTGTTCTTCTTTATTGTACGTTATTTTCGGATAACATGCTCATAGGATCACAGGAATATGATACAGTAATATAGGATTATTACGAATAGGCGTAACGTATACTGGTGCTGTAGTGCTCGTGCCTTAAGCCAATAATCAATACTCCAAGCAAGCCTCTCAGTGTCAGAAAATATCGTGGAGACATTCATCTTTAATAATAATTAATATGTAGCATATGCATACAGCCGTTTGTCAGTAGACTACTGGATGGTCTCTTCACGTCGTGTTGGTCATGGGGGTTGTTAGACCATACTTCACCACGCTGGTCCCAGGACAAGTTCGAGGTTCGGATATCACTCGCCACTGATGTTCGCCGTGCCCAGTAATTGAAGCTGGGTTCTTAGCGCGGTGTGCTAACCACTACACGGACCATTACAGTATGATACATATTTTAATGATGAAACATAATGGCATAGATTTACCCAGGAAAGCTTCAACGACTCCCAAGTCATTTTCAGGAGGACCCCGCTATATATACACACATACACTGGAATGTTTGCTCAATTTCATTTCATGAGTGTTTGGCTTCATGTGTGAAAAAACCCAGAACGACAGGAGAGAAAATGATCTCTCACACAATCAAGCTGACACTATCCGTCCTAATTACAACCCTGATGACAATTTGTTAATAGGTTTTTCGATTGTTGCTTTTGTGTGCGTGTTATCGACTTGTATTATATACATAATTAACAGTTACACAACGCCCACTTGGTAAAATTATCGTTTTGCAGGCCGTTGCAATGCACTGACGGAGATGCTTTACAACATCTTTGGGAGCTGGTGGCGGCGTGGTTGTTAGAGCCATCACATTACAATCCCCGTCTACCTTAGTTCGATGCGGGACCTCGGCTAACATCCGTGGCGAGTGATATGTGAAGCGGTCAAACCCGCACTCCGCCAAGCGTGGTGAAGTATGTTCAAATAAATCCCATGACACCCAACACGGCCATGAACTTCGTGGCGAATTTACAGAGGGCTGGTTCTAGAAATATATTTTAAATGTCAGCAATGTACGACCGCCTCTCCTGCCTTCACCAACCCTCACTAACCGAGCCCCATGACCGACAGTGACGTGAGGAGGCCCATTATCCAGGGGTGGATTGAGAAGAGGGCCCCTGAATTATGGCCAAGTATCATACGGAGGTATGGGCTTTCACGAAGTTGTTTCTCGTTGCAAAGGCGTGCGCGCGGCACGTTCGAGTTTGGAGGCGAGCAGACTTCCTATGAAAGAAGTGAATAGCTCAGTGGGCTTCACCTGGTTGAATAAAAATAGTTTAGTTTGAGTCTTTGTGTGATTTGCTTACTTTTCTTATGGTATGCTCTCCTACATATGTACAGTATGTATGTTGAATTTCTTTCGCACCGTACGTAGCCAACGGTGCTCACTGTGTTTTTGTATTGTTTGTTCTTGTAACGTTCTGATCCGCCCCTACTGGACGCCTGTGGAAAAGAGCTTTGTAGTTCATCGGATTCCTCCAAGTATAAATATTCTGATTCTGCTGTTAATGGAGCTGCGAGATAGCCTGCAGGACACGGGAGCACAGCAGAGGACTATTGACCCAATATGAGGGTCCTTCTTGATTTTAAGCTTTCGTGACTGCAGGAGTCCATACTCTTTGGTTCTATCGGTAAAGTCACATAGTTAGAAATAAAATAAAAAAATCACGACGTTTCGATTGCAACACAAGCAATCTTCATCAGATGTGACAACCACAGCAATAAAAAAATGCTGGTGGAGTTTCTGCGGGTAAGTACCCTGGTTTCGGTTACCAAACACGGATTAAATAATGGGATTGGTCACGCATCACAATGCAGAAACCTCATGAAGAGAGGCTTAAGAGTTGGTGAGGTTTTCCTGAATTAAGGTTCATTATAATTTGTTCATGTTAATCGCCACATATTCAACTGTCTCGTAATACTGGAACAAGATATTGATAAATTGTACTGCAGAAGGATGACGATCGTCCTCTAGGATGCCATTAATATTCTCTCCGGATTCTTCCCAGATTTCAAACAATCAAATGGAATTGGCTAATTATCCCAATAAAGGGGGATGCTTATTACGTTTTTGTTTTTAAACATTGCAAAATACTCCGAAATGGAACTGGCTAAATATCTCAATGCAGCATCATCCTGAAAACGTCATACTACTCACTGAATGAATTCCTGGAATATATTTTTAAACATAAATTTGACTTGGGTATGTATAGATATTTGCCATGTCAATGCACATGCTTGCGTTGCTTTCTTTACACAACACTTCAAAGATCAATGTTATTACAGCTGTGATGTACGTGGATCATACATAATTAAAAGCAAACCGTACAGTAACACGAAACATTGCAAACAGATTAGGCCAATATTGCAGAATACCATCTAGACCATTACGATCACTTAAAACACAACTCGGCGACATATTGCCTAAATATATAAGATGCCACGAAACGTGTAGATGCCAGATATGCATATCTGTGCAGGAACGTCAGTGAAACAAATTAAAGGGAATGTAAAAATATTTTCTGATTCAATACTTATATGTAAAAACCAACACATCAGCAGATTGCGTTTTTTTTCTTCTCTTGGTGCCGCTATTTTATTCGCTGAAGCAGCAGTTGTGAGCTTAAAGAGAGCCCCACGGCGTTAAAGGTGGGTGGGATCTTGCCTCTACCGTCCAGAAATAGTCTGCGGTGACTGTGATAAACTGTCACTGGCTGGTTTCAAGACTGCCGAGAGGACGCAATTGTTTTAACGTCTGAGATTAAAACACATGGCACGAGCGGTAATGTTCTCCGTGATTAAACATCTCGGTACACCCCCCGTAACGGTGCTAGATTGTTACATCGACGCAGCTGTCATACACTCTTGAATATTGTTTTACTGATTCATATGGCTCCAAGGTAGCTCTTAGCCATATAACAACACGAGGCTGTCCAGTGATCATGTTTTGCCCAAGAGACTCAACTTGAAACAGTTTTTTCTTACGTTGAAACCATTGCTCGTGGGAAAGAGTGATCTCAAAGGCCCAAAGGTCGAGAGATCAAACCATATTATGTGGGGAAACAAAAACATACATTGAAGTTGATGGTGTATACGTATAAAATATTTGCAATTGCAGAAATGTACAAAACCATGTAAACCATTTTACTCTATTAGCACTCGTAACTAATCATCACACGCGTGGGTTGTGCGTTCTATCGCACGATTTAAATAAAATAAAACGTGTAATCTATGAGTATGATATCGATCTCGGTTTCCTTATCACATTTCTAGAATAATTTTTCACATTTCGATATTTCTTAAGATTTCCCTTCAACGTGATACATTGGGTATTGATAGGTTCTGACCTGATCATAACTGTTATCAGTATTTTCAATTTTTTATTCGCATTCCTTTTCACATTTAATTGTGACGTACATTTCCTAATGTTAAATGAGCTATTTTGACATTTTACTTTTCAATATTAAACACTCCATAGATTCCCTGGCACGTGGACATTTTGCCATGTGACTTTTTACACGTGATTTTGTTTTGTATTATTACCTGCATTCATCCTAAGGATACTGTCCTAATACGCTCACATATGAAAGGTACACATTCATTCAAATTAAATCATATTCTACCTGAAAATTATTTTCAATACGCAGCCAAATCAGATTCTACGTAAATTATGCGTAATTGTTCACAAGTCGGTATATAACACTGACAATTCCCACTTTGATATGGTAAAATACAACATTCTATCAAACACAATTTTGATTTGTTGAAATAGTAGTGCCTGAAATTACGTATGTTCGTTCAGCTGTTGCTCTCCACACGATAGCACAGGCTATATACATTCAGGGCCACTTACTTTGCTCGACTGTTTTACAACTACCCATGCAAGATGCCAAAACACTCTACTGTTATTCACCGTGGTGACATCAGTCCTAGCTTGTAAATGTGTTACAAAGTGTCAATTCTAATCAAATTTAAAACGAATACAACGAATTCAATTACAGATATGTAACTGGCACAGATACACACGAGTGATGTTATGGATTTAGGAAGTTATATTATTTTCAACCATTAAGCTATTTTGACGGTTCCTCAAAATTCGAGTCTCTGAGCTGCATCCCCTGAAGCCTCCCGAGTTAACCTGTCCTTGCATAAACACTTAAGTGGATCCCGTGCAGAATGAGATAACGAAGCAAACTGTGCAGACTCACGTATCGGTGGCGCAATGCAGCCCCGTACGATTCGCTGGAGCAAGGAGACCGCGCACTGCCCCCAAATGGGATGAGCAATTGCGTGTCACCGAAATCCACATCGCCGGTGTCTTCACGTCGCATATCCCTCACTCGATTTCAAGGACCACACAGGCACCTCTGAGAGTGCAACTGGAAATAAAATGTGAACCCAAGGAGACTCGGATGTACCCGCGCCGATTTAGAAGAATCCATGCAGCTGACTGAATATACTTGTACGGGGACATCCGGACCGTCAACAGAATAGCGGCCAGTCCAGAGTGCACAAGAGAGATGCATTTACGGGGAAATACATATTGGCGATTGCTGTTGTGGTCTATGTGCACTAAACAAGGCGAGCTTGTGAATAATAGAAGAGGGTGAGCACTCAGCCATTCTGGGCAGCGGCTGATGATGCCTGTACAAAAAGGAGCCACGAACTCTGAACGTGCTTCATTGCACAAGTTCTGCGATCCAGATGTGTTTTGTTCGATGACAAGACGGTGAGAACAACTACAGCCTTGCCATACCGAAGTGGGATTTTTAATGCCAAGTCATATATAGCATTTTAGGACTACACAAACCTCCAAACCTTAGCTTGTACTGTCCATTCTTCTGAACACCTTGTAAAAAGTATGCTTTATATTTTGTCAGTAAAAAATGTTCAATGAAAGGATGGTCAGAACAGCTGTGGTGCAGCCTTGCAGTCTGTAATGGGATTTAAAATTACAAGTGTGCAAACATGCACAGTATAGCATTGTATACATATACATACCTCCCACCCAACTCCCATACCTTGAACTTCACCATTTTCCTTAATATCTTGGGTGAATACATGACTTACGGACATAGACCAGTATAAAATACATTGACATATTTATTTTAACTTTTAATATACAGAAATGCCAATCAATAACATCAGTTTAAATCCATTCCAGAGAAACATAATCATTTAACAACACATCTTGTGCTGTGTTTACTCAATCATTAAACACCAATAATAAATAGCGAATGCTTGCAATGAAACAGATGTCTACATGTCAATTGGTTAACAGCAACAAAGCGAAGGATAAAAACCCCCCAAAATTTATGGGAGTAGTTATAAGACAGCACAAGGGTTGTTTTGCCCATGTTGTTATTCATGCACAATTTATGTTAATCAATTGCGATTGTTTTTAGATTGTATAAAAAAACAAATTTGTAGAGGTTGTTTGTATTTACATTTCAGCAGCTACAAATGAAGATTTATATGTTTTATTCGCACAGAAGGTGGATGATTGAACTGTGTGTCAGGTCCAAGATTACCTGTTACAGGATTGTCAATACATTGCATTTCAGAGTACAATACCTTCCAACTAATGTTTAAACATACACATGTACAGTATCTAAGTTTGTACACGTGAATTTTTAAACATTATAGAATTTTGTTCTGTATTGCCATTCTACAAATTATACAAAAATAATTTTAAAATTACACATTTTCTTACGTAAGATAATTTCACAAAAGCGAAAAGGCTGCAACTTTGAATAATACGTTTATGCTGTAAATAATAAAAATGACGTAGATAGTAATTTATTCAGCGATTAGTTTTCATAGACACAACCCCATATTTTGCTGGCAATACTGTACTATCGTACACATGTTTCTGGGGGCGCAAAGGGAAGTCTCTCTATATATAAGTGTAATAATATAAATGTGGTAGCCAGACATTAAACTTCACCGCGTTCAACTTTCATCTTCCACATCCTCGTCCACGGCATCTGCCTCACCCTCACCGGGCTTGGGAGCGCAGGCCAAGTGTCTGATGGGACGGCCGAGGGCATGGTGTACACGTTCGATCGTCTGCGCATTCACAAAGTACTGCAGGCTCACGCCCGTGCATTTCTTAGACAGCGCTTCCATGAGACGGTACGCCTGCGTCAACAAGCAGAAGAAAACACACACAAGATTACATACGGGCACACCGAGGCCGCAGAAAATGTTTGAGGCAAGGCCTTTTGTTGTTGTTAGTCTGTTACGCATACGTAAATGCGTTTCATTAATCGTAGGCGATGATAGGTATGATTGATGCACGAATTGAACCACTGTAAAAATGCATGACATTTTTATGAAGCCAAGTGATCGTTGTACGTTTCACTGCACATGAAGTAAATGTTGTGACATAATTATTCAGTTTCATATTCATGATATATGAACGTGGACACATTATAAAGCGATTTTGTTGACGTACCATTTATTTAACCGGGAGATGAAATAAACCCATTGTTGTGCATGAAATAGTATTGCCTCTTTTTGCATAGCGACCTGGGTTACAATGCATCTGTTACATACTTAATGATTTTTATAACTCCAATACAACATTAAAATGAGCACAAAACAAATCCTAACCATCTAATAATTTAGGCAGTAGAAAAAAAATCAAATTGCACCAGACAGGATGAAATAGACAATCTAATGACAAAATTCACATATGTGCCTACAATAGCTTCAACATAAAATGACCCAGTCCTTGGCTTTTGAATACATTCAACAGAACAGAGGTGAGTGCTCTTATATATAAATAAAACAGTCATTATTCACTTCCCATTGTGCAGCGGCATACAATAATCCAAGGATAACATTTGCACAATTTTAATGAGAACGTCTTGAACTTCCATCTCGCTTTTTTTCCTTTTTTTTTACTATGACAGACTGACATGTCCCATCGTCATCTCAATATCACACGCTCTGTAACCGTGTGCGTGCGAGGCGTTCCGTTTACCGCTTGGTAATTCTCTTGGCGTGCGTAGTGCTCTATCATCATGCCGTACACATCACCCAAGCGCACGGCCCGATCCAAGTCGGGCTCCTCAACCAGCACCTCGCACAATTTAATGGCTTCCGGTGCGTCTTCCTGATACACACTGCAAAAAACGTCACACATTCACTTAAGCATACGGCCACGACGCCTCCATGTGAGCCGCAGACGTAAATCTTCTAAGCAATTAACGCTCAACACAATGTGGTGCAATGCTAAAATTTAAGTGTATACGTGCAGCGACGCATCTTGAATTGGAGTTTGCAAAGGTTTGTAAAAATCGAAGTGGAGGTATTTGGGGCGGTAGGTTGGAACATTGGTAACACTTGTGGCTCGCAGCGATAAGGGCCTGCGATCTATTGCTGACTCAGGTGCCTTTCTGCGTGGAGTTTGCATGTTCTCTTCTGCATGGATTTCCTCACAATGTAACTGGTGCTGAAGCATCCCAAAGCTGAACTATCACCTACACAATTACTCAATTGGTATTAGACAGAGCAGTGAAAACTTGGCAGGATCCTGCTGAAAAATAGTCTTCAGACTCAGTGAGGCTATCAGGATAAATAAGCCAAAGTAATCATTTGAAACTCTTGCTTAAATAAAAAAAAAACATTGACTTGCTTTTCTTAGTAGTTGATGACACACATTTTGTTAATATTGTGAAAAAAATACACTTTCCATATATTATAGTCTCAACAATTAGTCCATCCACTGGAAGTATAGGGGGAGTACATTTAAGAAAAAATGAATTTTGATCCTCACATATCCCCACTTAAACCTCTTGTCTCAAATGCTCTCCAGATCATCCTTAATTGTATCTTCCCATTAAAGTTACTCATCAAAAAAGCTCCTCAGACATTCACTCCTTTAAAATAAATGGTTTCTACTCTGGTTCTTTCGGTAAAGTCACGTAGGTAGAAAAAATAATAGATCACGTTTCGATCGCAACAACAAGCGACCGTCTTCAGGTGAGAGAATCTGACTGCTGTGGACGAGGCATTATATAGACCCGAGAGGGGGGGAGGAGGGGGGCTTGCCGCATCGGGCGAGAGGGTGGGGCCAGCGATTGTGAGAGATGGCATGTAGGGCATGTGAGAATGAGAGTGCACTCCAAAGGACATGTGAGCACTGCTCACTGCAAATTAATCTCTGATGAATCTCTGGAACATGAATTGATAAACTGAAGTGTGACATAGTGTGACATTCTGTCTACCATCGAGTGTGTTATACCAGAAAGTATGGGTCTACCCACAATTTGATACCACATATCAAAAGGAGATATTCAGGCTTATTTCAATTCTCTCACACAGTCAGACACACACACACACACACGGGAAATGCGGTGAGACAGCCTCCCATGCCCCGGCGACATCAGTTGCAGATAAATGGGGGTGCCTTAAATCATGAACGTGTTTTTTGAGCAGGAATCACTGCGATAAAGATGTGATGTCCATATTGTGTCACGTGTCACATATGATGTGTTACACGGCAGGGACAGCACCCCCGCAAGCACCCATGATTCATCGTGTATCTATAAGAGATTAGGCGAGTGGGTCCATGTGCCGGCGTTATGTTGGCAAGGAAATTAGTCTGTCCTTTTTTTAATGATAAATGACATGTATTGAAGGGACCTTTGATTATTTTCAACATGTTTGCGTATATATTTGTTTTAAAAGGAAAACTGGAAGGCAATGCATTACTCGATGTGAATAATTTTTTTCAGAGTTTTAGAAACGTTTTAAATGAGTTTTTTTTTACTGCAGAATGTGACCAACGCACATTCTGTACTCCCACTTCATGTCATCATCTTTACATTCGTACGATGGCAGAAAGCAGCTGTGCACATCATGCCTGGTGCATGATCAGAGCTTTCAAGATACACGCTTATTTATGCACAAGTATAGATACCATTCAGAGGATTTAATGCCTGGAGGACCTGAGTAGCTTGATAAGTATATTTTGTAAGCATACACATTCATTACCCTTTTGTAATGTTCCAAAAAGCAATCGGCAACTTATTTGTTCAAATAACAAACTGTAGGGCACACAAATCTATTCACTCTGGTTCACCCCATTCACTATCGCTCATCTCATTCACTATGGTTCATCCCTTTCACTCTGGTTCCACCTACTCCCACTTTCCTTACTCTCCCCGCTCTTTTGTACTCTTCCACAAGCTCTCCCCTCCTCCTCCACCCCATGCCACTTATCTATAACGGTTTTAAATCCAGTGACCTTCGAGTAACTACCAAAGTGCTGATATGGCTATCTAAAACTCTCTCTACAGTATACATTTTTGAAAAAGCGGTGTCAGAGCAAGCATAATTGTACATACCGTCGTGCGTGAACAAACTTTTTCACCAAGTTAATTTTGCTCTGAATGAGGGACAGCTTCTCTTGTTGCTCTTCACTGCTGCGTACCTTGGCTTTACTCATGCACTTGTATCCTTCAGTCAGAGCTCCTAGGGCCTTTTCATAATTCTGATACTCATCAATTTCCACCTGTACATACACAGATGTATAAACGAAAAAGGTTTGTTCGTGCTCGTGCCCAGTAAAGGATATTTTATGCATGCCGAAATACATTATGACCAAGTCATCTGGAATTACACCCAGCCTTGTCAGACCTTTGAAGCTAACGATGGTTGAGTCTGGATAGTGTTTGGATGCGTGATCACCACGTACAACAGGGGCTATGTGGTGGGCAGCAATGGGTGGTGAGGCAACATATATTGTTATACTGTGCTTGTATGTTCCCACGTCTCTTGATTTACACTTCCATTGACCCGCAATGACCGGTGTGAAAAAGCATGCTTAAAAAAAACTCCACGACCCACACAGCATGGGAAGGCGTTCATCCAGCTGTTGATTGAAAAAGGGCTGTAATTGCGTAAGCATACGAAATACATTTTAATAAGGGCTCGCTAAATATTAATTTAAACAAATAAGGGGTAATATCAAACCAAATGCCCGTCACATTCATTGGGCTTAACATGGATGAGCACTTACACAAAGGTAATTTAAAACCAATTTGACAACATACGTATAATTTCCATGCGGCTAAACCCCAAAAGCATTCGCTCCATGTCTTCAAGAAAATTCAATAACACCGGATTAGTTCCCAGTGAGTCAGATGTTCTAAACTTCAACTTTTTTATGTGCATATGTGGGTGTGCATGTCTACCCCTTTTCATGGTATGAATATCTAAAAAAAAACACATTGTACCTGTGCACAAGCATCATAAAATCCAGCCAGTAGGTCCAAGGCTCTTCCTTTTGTGTAAAAACTGATAATATTTTTCATAATCTCAGGATCCTTCTGCCAGTCTAGGGACTGTAAGTAGTTTGCTGCCATTATGTATATTTCCTTCTGCTTAGAAACACCTGCGAAGAAGATTATTTTTTCTGTGTCCCCAGATTTCAGCAAGGCCCTCATCGCCTGCAGAAACAGCAGAATGTAAAAACAATTTACACAACATCCGTACTAGCCACAATAATAGTATGAAAATTCCATTATAGTCAGAGGTAAACGGTTAACAAAACTGGACTTGCAATCCAGAGATTGCCAGTTCAATCGGCTCTTTCCATACATTGTTTGAAACAATGGACACGTTTTTTTAAATTTTATTCCATCATCGATGTCTACCCAGCAGTATAAGTGGGCACACCAGTCGATCGGTATGCTGTGCGTGGTGAGGTAAAGTGCGCTGTACTCCCATCTCTGCCAAGAGATCGGACCAGCGTGAGAAGAGTAGGCCAATAACCCTCTCAGAGGGAATCTCTAGAACTCCATCGAGTGGAAGTTCTACTGCCAGTTTTGGAATGCGAATGAAATTGCAGAGCTGAACTTTCACATTTTATACGTAAAAACTTTTAATAAAGTCACAATGCACTTGCAACGTAGACATGGTCAAACAAAGTAGTTTGATATGAGCAAGGGATTTCTGTGATGAGACTACCGTTTCTTGACAGTGAAAGTGGTAAACATTTGGTAATATTTGAAGCTTGCCCTTAAAGCTTTTCAGTGTAAAATGTTAAGTCAATAAAAACAAGTAAATTGTTTCATATTGTGGAGAGCTCAGCACAACCACAATGTAAGCACTCTGTCTATCGTCGAGTGGCTCGTAGTCAGACTTGCCTTGATCTTGTTGCCGGCTTGTGTGTATTTCTTAGTTGCCAGATGGTAATTGCCCTGCCGCATGCAGCAGTCAGCAATGCTTTCCAGAATTTCACGCCGGAAATCATCCTGGTATTGTTTGGAGTCTTTGGGAAGAGTCATCTTCTCTGCAAGTTCCTCAGTAATCATCAAGTCGTGTTGTAGACACAACTTCAGTGCCTCGTGGAACTGAGAATAAAAGACACCCTCAATATAAGGCTCATATTTAATATCTCACAGCTTAGAAATGTCACACATTTTCAGCATAATTAGCAGTCTACCCTGATTGTTTTTTTCAATATAACTAGCACTCCCTGTGCATTAGTGTGGGGTACACGGCTGGGTTGGAGAGGTGAGAGGTGGGTGGAGGGGGAGGTGCGATATCAGCGCAACGGACGAACATGGCTCAACGCTGCGGGATGTGGGCAACTTCATCACACGGATGTGTGTGATGCTGTTACCACCACGTGCACTTGCCCGCCCGCCCGCCCGCCCACGTGCCAGCAAAACTTTTTTAGAAATGTGTATAATATCGTGTGATTATGCTTTGCACATGACCAGCCTATTTGTTAATTCACTTCCATTCAGTCAGTGATTGTTGAGCATACTTCACCATGCTGGTCAACTGCAGGTTACAGGTGAGGGCAGTACTGAACAAATACATATTTTGCTGCACTGCCCTCTACTGCTTACAACACCCGTTTTAATTAATGTGGTCACCTATCAAAGTTTTATCGAGGCTTAATCCTGTGTATCTTCTGATGTCTGACAGGATCGGTGGCATATTTTGAGACAAACCTTCATATCGCTGCCTACATTTATAGTGTTTTATGCTTTATCGAAGCAAAAAATGTAAGGTGGCAACAAAAGAACCCTACTTTTAAAATTGCAGTTAAAACATTTTCCAAAGCTTTTATTCCTATGAATGTCGTCAAATGGCAAGTTTCACAGTGGCTCAACATACGTAACAATAGAGGGTGTTTCAAAAAGATGGACCCGATTTGAAATCGCTATATCTCTGCAACCAAGAACCGCCCATGAATGAAACTCTTACCACTTGAAAGGGCGGGGCATAGAGCGCACAAACAGGCCCTAGCCTCAGTAATTCGCAAGACACACTGCCTCAACGTTGGATAGGTCGCACGGGACCCCAAGACTTGGCGCTACACTCTTGGCCCCCAAGATCCCCAGACATCACCACACCCTGCGACTTTTTATCGCGGGGATACGTCAAAGACCCGTGGTGTTTTTGTGCCACCATTAGCGACTAATCTGGATGACCTCAAAAACAGAATCACGGGAGCGGTGACTTCAGTGGAAGAAGACACTTTGAGAGGCATTTGGGACGAATTCAACTATCGTCTCGATGTTGTCCGTACAGCAGGTGGAGGGCACATAGAGCATTTATAAAATGGTTAGTAAAACTTGATAACTCAATAAACCGTTTGTAACTTTTTGTGTAATTGTAACGTGTTGCCATCATGAAAAATACCGCTTTGAAATTGGGTCCATCTTTTTAAACACCCTGTACTATGGGATTTTCTATACCTATTGGGGCATCAAAAGATACCCTCTTCTTCCCCCATGTCCATATGAAGGGCACCCAAGGAATTGGTGGAGGTGAAGATAAAAAAAATTATCTCAATTTGTTCACCATTTTTTTTTTATTATGAAACAAAGTCAATAACATTTGTTGAGCGGGGCATACAGCCACAGTTACTAAAATTATTATCTACAGTAACAAATAATTAAACATATGTACAGTGAGGGAAAAAAGTATTTGATCCCCTGCTGATTTTGTACGTTTGCCCACTGACAAAGAAATGATCAGTCTATAATTTTAATAGTAGGTTTATTTGAACAGTGAGAGACAGAATAACAACAAAATAATCCAGAAAAACGCATGTAAAAAATGTGATAGATTGATTTGCATTTTAATGAGGGAAATAAGTATTTGACCCCTCTGCAAAACATGACTTAGTACTTGGTGGCAAAACCCTTGTTGGCAATCACAGAGGTCAGACGTTTCTTGTAGTTGGCCACCAGGTTTGCACACATCTCAGGAGGGATTTTGTCCCACTCCTCTTTGCAGATCTTCTCCAAGTCATTAAGGTTTCAAGGCTGACGTTTGGCAACTCGAACCTTCAGCTCCCTCCACAGATTTTCTATGGGATTAAGGTCTGGAGACTGGCTAGGCCACTCCAGGACCTTAATGTGCTTCTTCTTGAGCCACTTCTTTGTTGCCTTGGCCATGTGTTTTTGGTCATTGTCATGCTGGAATATCCATCCACGACCCATTTTCAATGCCCTGGCTGAGGGAAGGAGGTTCTCACCCAAGATTTGACGGTACATGTCCCCGTCCATCGTTCCTTTGATGCGGTGAAGTTGTCCTGTCCCCTTAGCAGAAAAACACCCCCAAAGCATAATGTTTCCACCTCCATGTTTGATGGTGGGGATGGTGTTCTTGGGGTCATAGGCAGCATTCCTCCTCCAAACACGGCGAGTTGAGTTGATGCCAAAGAGCTCCATTTTGGTCTCATCTGACCACAACACTTTCACCCAGTTGTCCTCTGAATCATTCAGATGTTCATTGGCAAACTTCAGACGGGCACGTATATGTGCTTTCTTAAGCAGGGGGACCTTGCGGGCGCTGCAGGATTTCAGTCCTTCACGGCATAGTGTGTTACCAATTGTTGTCTTGGTGACTATGGTCCCAGCTGCCTTGAGATCATTCACAAGATCCTCCCGTGTAGTTCTGGGCTGATTCCTCACCGTTCTCATGATCATTGCAACTCCACGAGGTGAGATCTTGCATGGAGCCCCAGGCCGAGGGAGATTGACAGTTCTTTTGTGTTTCTTCCATTTGCGAATAATCGCACCAACTGTTATCACCTTCTCACCAAGCTGCTTGGCAATGGTCTTGTAGCCCATTCCAGCCTTGTGTAGGTCTACAATCTTGTCCCTAACATCCTTGGAGAGCTCTTTGGTCTTGGCCATGATGGAGAGTTTGGAATCTGATTGATTGATTGCTTGTGGACAGGTGTCTTTTATACAGGTAATAAGCTGAGATTAGGAGCACTCCCTTTAAGAGTGTGCTCCTAATCTCAGCTTGTTACCTGTATAAAAGGCACCTGGGAGCCAGACATCTTTCTGATTGAGAGGGGATCAAATGCTTATTTCCCTCACTAAAATGCAAATCAATTTATAACATTTTTGACATGCGTTTTTCTGGATTTTGTTGTTGTTATTCTTCTCTCACTGTTCAAATAAACCTACCATTAAATTATAAACTGATCATTTATTTGTCAGCGGGCAAACGTACAAAATCAGAAGGGGATCAAATACTTTTTTCCCTCACTGTAATAGCACACAGCATCAACAAACACATTGAAACATATGGAAAAATTCATACTTTTCCCAATGAAATCGCTCCAATCCTTTCAGAACATTTTAAATACATTGTTTAATTACACACCTTTATTCTTGTCCCCAGCACATACGCACACACACAAGCAGCGGGTGTCACACACAGCAGATGTCACTCACAGCAGGTATCAAACCCACAGCAATCGTTCAGCTTCCTGTGTGTGTGTGCAGAGTTGCCAGCGATCCTGGTGGCTGTTCTGGAGGCGCAGCCAAGTTGGGTAATTGATCAGCACAGACACGTCCATCGACACACGCTGGTGGTGGACATTGTGAGATGTTCGGCCGTTGCCGCTTTTGCGGGGGAATGTCTGGGTGGTATACTCGATCACCCTCAAGTGTGCACACATTTGAATAAGTTCAGAATAAAGATTCTGATTTGTAAATGCGGAGTGCACCACCGTGGGATGTAATCCGGTTGGGCTTTATCGCGATCACCTCGCTGGGATATGGGGTAACAATCCAAAGCAACCACCAGCATTCATAATAACAAGACTGTTTTCCAATACCTGCAAAGCTGATGTTTTTTTTTATATAGTCAGGTTGTTAAATATCTGGACAGGGACACATTTTCACCACTAGACAGTACCGTACCTTTCCAAATAATTAGCGTGTGTGTTTTTAACTTGCCTTTATAATACAATTGCTAATTATACCCGATTGTGTAAGTTGTGTCAATTACATAATCGTTATTATTTTGATAAAGATACAGAAACATGTGGGTTTACAATAAGGGGAAAGGAGAATGATATTTTGTTCACATTTGAACAAAAATCCATAAAAAAACATAAATCATCTAAGTACTCATATTGCCCAAATGACATTGAAGCCACTGTAACCCAATAATGAAAATTGCGAATGTAAAGGTATGAAATATATAATGTACAAATGATGAAACCTACACGCAGGCTTTTACCTTGTGGCTCATAGTTTTAATAACCCTGGATTATTAATTATCTGCTCCATGGTCATGCTGAGGATAGCAAAATGAAAACAGCAAAGCAGCAAAATTCATAAACACTATGTGAAGAACACATCTCAAGTGGCATGTATTAAAATAAAATGCAGTACCTTCTTGGCTGCCACTAAAAGTTCAACAGCCTTGCTGTAATGCTGGTGTTGGATAAAGAAGTCGGAGCATCGGGCAAGCAGAGCTGGATCAGACTTCTCATCCAACTCCTCTGCAACCAGCTGCAAAGCACCAAACTGTTGCGTGGCAAATGCCAGCTCCAGTGCCTTTGAGAAGTGACCAGCCTGCAGAAAAGTGAGATTTACTTTCACCATTCCATTAAATAAACACAACATATAGCTTTGTCCCAGTCACTGGGGTAATCAATTAAACTCACTATCTTAAAAATTGCTTCAGTGAAGTTCATAAACATTCAACAATAATGATAGGTTTGAAAATTACAATATAAAGCCATTTGTCAATCAACTTCTGGATGACGGCCTCTCCACACTGTGTTCATCATGGGAAGTTGGTTTGACCATACTTCACCACTCTGGTCAGTACGGTTTGTGAAAGGGGAGGCCCAAGACCAGATCAGATATTGCTTGCCACTGTTGTTAGCCATGGCCAGGATTTGGACCAGGTAACCAGGTTCATAACACTGCAGCACCACTCTGCAAAAGGTTTTCCTTGAATCTGCTAAATTATTTAGCATGACAGGCCTAAGACAAAGGCATAATGGGCAAAATGCAGGCTGGGAGATACAGCATGGAATCATATCCATTTCCCATGACAATGACTACCCTCATGTTGGCCAAAAAATATGGCAGTATTTTTCAGATCATATCTAACTAATGGCTACAGATAATCAGTTATGGTAAGAATGTTAAGATACAGAAATATAACTCATTGTTTAATTTAAAATGCAGGTTATTAATCTGCTAGGGTGTAAGTTATGTTCATACATTCTTAGCTTGCTGACATCACCACCTATGTTTCTGAGCATCAGCAATACCATGGGCTTTATTGGAACTTTAATGTTACCCTCAGGGTCTAACGTTTACGAGCCGAGCCCGGCATTGGGTCTGTTTGTTATTGCTCAATAAACAGTACAGTAGACTCTCATATCACCCGCATCTGTCGAGAAAAAAATCATTGCAAGGATAACCACATTTTGCAGACACAAAAAAATAACAATCAGGACCAACATTAGAAACTAATGGCAAATGCATGATGGATGAACGCGATGCAAACAAAAGTTAATGTTACATGACACACAAAAGAACAAGCCTAGCAGGGATCAAGGGATTTCAAAGCCATTTGCGCACAGTTGTAATAAAACGGCATTAAAGGCCAAATACCATTTACAGCCAGAATCATGGCTATATGTATTTGTATGGTGGAGAGGTGATGCTCATAGCTGTTTTAGCAGTTTAACCCTTGCTTGGGTTCATCGGCCCAATAAAGTGTGCATAGTGAGTTTACCTTGATGCCACAAAGTGAACATGCACGAAGCATCCGAAAAATCTCCCACCCCAGAAATGTAACTGTCAGTAATTCGATTAGTCTACCAGTCACATTATTTGCATACATAATAAACAACAGATTGTCATGCACATTATTTGACGCACACATCATGAGCATAAGAATCGATTTTAATTACAACTTCATTACATGCCTGACATGCATGGCTTCTCGAAGCCAGCCCAACCTGAACTGTGTGGGCCCTGTTATTGCCTAGCTACCCAACAGGAAGCAAAACTGGAACAAAATACATCTAAACTCAACAGTTAAAGTTCACATTAATGAACCAGCAGAGGCTCGGGGAGGGGTGCCGAAATGAATTGTTGTGGTGCAGGCAAAGGAGATTATGTGAGTATTAGAGACTTGGGTAGGATTCTGTGCACCTATGAACAATCACATAAGCATGAATACAAACTGCATCTACAGTGTTAAGTCTGATCAGAGCCAATGCAGAAAACATGAAATGATGGCCATGGTAGAGATGGAGCAATGAGATCAACTCATGTGCAGTAACAAGATGGTGTGTGGCATTCAGCCAAGGGATCGTGTGGGACGATGACGGTTTGAGAAGGCCTTCATCTAGCAGTGGATGATCTTGGTTGATTAAGATGATCACATGTACGAATGACTAAACATGGTTGAAGCATATTCTTAGTTTTTTCGGTAATTTTGTTATTTTGTTGTTTCTCTTCAACGTGACTTTACCGAAAAAACTAAGAATATGAATTACTGCAGTCACGAAAGCTTTAAATCAAAATTTAAATGGTTGAAGCAGTCTATTCTATGATATTCTCCAAGTATGGCTTCGTACATGTAACTTTTTAATTGTCTCACGAAAGCTAAAGCTTTATTCGGCATATTTTCCATTAAGTCTGGGTGCAAGGATTGAATTATTGGATTTCCACAGCCTCCTGGTAACTTTAGAAGCACATGACCAAAATATCATTCATTTTAAATTAGGTTTTGGGTTGTGAGTCTGACACACAATGGCATATGCTTGAGAATGCTGTCACAGCAGAACGTATGTTCAGCCTGCAACATATATGGGGGAAACATAGTTCTTGCTAAAATTGTCAAAGATGTGCAAAAATAGTGTTACATAATTGTCAAACATTGCAAAGGTATGATACAGATATGTCTCAGGTCGCATCTGTACAATGGTAGTCAGATTTGAAAGCATAAAACTGATTTTTATATTGCTGAAACGACAAAGATACGGTATAGCATGTTTGTTTTATAAATGGACATATGTAAAGGTGAGCTTATTTTAATGACCACCTTATGGTAAAGCATCACAGCACGGTCCATTTGATTGCCGTTTTCCTCGTAATACTGCGCAGTATCCATCATGTCCTCAGGAGTGCTGAGCAATGCCAGATTCATCAACTGGTCATCCAGTTTGTGTTCCTGCAAAGACAAATAATGAAAATGGTCCTTGTCTTAACGAAATCTGCATAACACCTAACACAATTATCAGCCTTACAGTATCTGTATTTCTTCATGGAAGGATTTGCATTGGAAAGGTACGATGGTGTAAATCTCTTATGTCAATGACACATATAGTACCTTACAAAGACGAATTGCATTGTTGAAAGCTTGGGCTCTTGTATAAAAATTAATGGCTTGTTTAAAGTCATCCTGGGCCTCGTACTGTCGAGCCAAGTGGTAAGACGCAGCTTTGTTTCCGGTCTCACTTGCAATTTCGCTTGCCTGAATATACACACAAAAGTTGCACTTTACATCAACACTTAACATTTAGAAATTGCCGAATAGGACAATTACAATCGTAAGGATAATAAAAAATGATTCAATTTATGTAGTATCATTGATGCATCCCAAAACGCGGAACATCACAAACCACTAACCATCAAAACTGCTGCGAGAACACCGCACAGAAACAAAACGAACGCAATCAAAGGTAGGGAGGTAAGCACGCTGATCAGGTGTAGTGGACAGTAAACACTTCAGCTCCTGACATCGGCGAAAGTCCACAGAATAATACAAAGAATAGTTTTATCGTAATAATGATGAACCATTGTGCATAGAAACACAAACATATGCATACAAAATGTGACTTAATTACATATATTACATATATGAACACTATGGGTAAAAGTGAAGCCTTGCAATTACTTGCCCACGCCACTGCTGGCGAAAGGGCCTCCACAATTTACCCCACTACATGCGACCTGCCGATCAAGTGACAGTGGTGAGCCCATTTATACTGTTGGGTGGACAGATGTGGGGGGGATTTACGAAACTTGGCCCCATTGAATATGATAATTGGTTTTCCCCTTTTTTCTGGCAACAAAACAGGTGTTAAGATGTTAAAACACCAAACTGAAACCTTTTCCAAGGAATCATGTCTGCATTATACCACAATACTTGTGGTCAGAATGCAAAGAATAAACACTGATAATATATGCATTGTCTTTGAAACTGATTGGTCCACACCAGAGACAGCTTTCTTTTGAGCCTAGTCTCAAAACGGTGTTAGACCAGAGGACGTCAAAAGGCATCCTCTGGTCTAACACCGTTTAACACCGCATTCTGACCACAAGTATTGTGGTTAATGCAGACATGATTCCTTGTTAAAGGTTTCAGTTCGGTGTTTTAACATCTTAACACCTATATTCTTGGTTCTTTCGGTAAAGTCACGTAGAAGGGAAACAATAAAATAATAAAAATATAAAACAATAAAATTTCGACTGCAACACAAGCAATCATCATCAGGTGTGAAAACCACAGCAAGAAAATTTTAAAAAAGTGGCGGTTTTTTAATGTTAGCACCACGGAGAGCGATTCGACAGTTTGTTCAGATGAACGAGTCCATCTATGTTCGGAAAAGAGGAGGGGGGAGACGAAAAATAATGGATGCGGTCTGAAAGCCACCTTAAGCGTGATCAATCAATTAAGACCCGAAATGGTTTATCAAATCCTCCCAATGATTGCTAAGCCAGAATCCATCTTCTCGGTTGAAATTGTCTCTGTGTTTGTATATGTGGATAGCCTCATGAACAAATCTCTCATGGTAGGAATCACATCTGTATGTCCGGAATCACATCTTTCACAGACGGAACCAGATCACGGATTTTATGTAATGTATCGAATCGGACCAGTATCTTGCGTTTATTTAAGATTTTGGAGATATTTTTTGTGATCCCCGCAATGTAGGGTAAAGTGATGGTTTTGAAAGGCTCCTCAAGAGGGTCCTTCTTCATGGTTAGAGTGATAGCTTTACGGATTGTACCCTGGCATCTACAAACTAAGTTGCCTCTGTGGTAGTAGTTACATTGGAGAAACCAAACGACATGTCTCGGACCGCATTCGTGAACACAAAGCAGACCTGAAACACGGTAGGACCAACACCTCAGCCGTGGCAGATCACTGTTATAATTCAGTAGGCTCACATGACATTGACTTCTCCAAGACATAGGTTCTTTGCGAGCCATCTGGCTACCATGAGAGATTCGTTCATGAGGCTATCCACATATACAAACACAGAGACAATTTCAACCGAGAAGATGGATTCTGGCTTAGCAATCATTGGAAGGATTTGATAAACCATTTCAGGTCTTAATTGATTGATCACGCTTAAGGTGGCTTTCAGATCGCATCCATTATTTTTCGTCTCCCCCCTCCTCTTTTCCGAAAATAGATGGACTCTTCCATCTGAACAAACTGTCAAATCGCTATCCGTGGTGCTAACGTTAAAAATCCGCCACTTTTTTCAAAATGTATTGCTGTGGTTTTCACACCTGATGATGATTGCTTGTGTTGCAGTAGAAACGTCATGAGAATTTTATTGTTTTATATTTTTATTATTTTATTGTTTTCCTTCTACGTGACTTTACCGAAAGAACCAAGAATATGAATCCCTGCAGTCACGAAAGCTTTAAATCAAAATCTTAACACCTGTTTTGTTGCCAGAAAAAAGGAGGAAATCTATTATAATATTTTGGTACTGGCAAAGGAGGTCCCATGATGTAGTTGCCCCAATTGTTTCAACTGCCATGCCAGGAGATCGAACCAGTAACCTTTGCACTATAATTCAAGTGTGCTAACCATTGCAACATGGCAACATGGACATAATATCCATTGTAATGCATAACATGGGAAAAAAAAATAAAAGTAAAATTGTATTTGTGTCAATATTCACATCAACATTATGTAGTCAAAACGTCAAAATGGGTAAATGTGACTTATTGTTTGCTTCATACCTTTTGAGTGTTTCCTAGGAAGCAGTAGACCCGGACTAAAGACAGATAGTCATGGGCAGACTCGTAAGCCTTAAGTGCTGCGTCCATTGCTCCAGTACTTTCCAGATATTGAGCCCACCATTTCAGTAGGCTCCTGCACAGCACAATGAACCAGATTAAGCCATGATTTTTCACAAATTAAAATAGCAAATCAATTGGCAGTAAGTCAACCATGAATTGTTTTTAGTAATTCAGCTAAACCGAACGTAACAGGCCTTATTTGACAAGGACAATAGTTGAAAACTTTGAAAAGCCAACAAAAACTACCAATGTTTATTTTTTGCCAAAAAAACATAGTGTTTTTGGAATAACTGTTGTTTTTCTAATTGGCATCTGATTATCAGTACAAATAAGGAACTGTGCTCATGACAGACAAGAACACAAAACAAAGGTAGCATGGCAACTAATACTAAATCCTCCAAATACTTTGGTACCTGAGTCTAGATCTAAAAAAACATCTATAATAAATCCAGAACAAAAAACCATGTAAGCGCATTTGTTTCTGAGCCTAAGTGATTAATCAAACATTGTTACACATGGTGATGCCATTATAAATACGCCACTAAAATAAAAGGGAGACATTAATATTTAATATGAAAGCTGCTACATGTCACCCATCAATCTCAATACACTTATGACATCCTTTAACAATCTCCTCTGTATGACATATATTGCAATTTTAGCAACATTCAATCACCTGTAATATTAAAAAAAATCAGTGCAGTATCTACAAAAACGGATCACCATTAATTGTTACCATTATGGCTGTTTACTCATGAAACCATCGAGTCTCATTACTCTTTATCAGGAGGGTACTACCACGTTTTTCTGCGCTAAATCCCTACGTATAATTCAGATTGAGCAATGTGCGTATAATCCAGTGATGGGAATGTTCATGCTTTCCAGCATAGCACATGCATTTTCTTGTTGTTCACATCGTATACACAAATATGAACGTGGGGAGGGGAGGAGATGCCTCATTGCTCGTGCTGGTGGGATAATTTAATGCGATGCGTTGAGAGGGAGGGGGGATTTTAGAACACATCATGCCTCAGTAGACTCACCCGGCAGCACACACTGTCTTGTCTCCGTAAATCAAATTTTAGTTCCCTGGATTCACAGCCACATATGCCTAGCTTTAATAATGCCATGCAGGACATGGTTTAAAAATTGGGATGCAGGACCATTCACCCAAACAATTGGGAATGCACCATCAATTTATAGCAGTTGGCAGACAATAACAAGTAACAATCATTTGTATTATTGGCATAGCTTTTTTGTACACGAATCTAAAAGCAGCGTGTGTTTGTATATTGGAAATGAGGTTTCCCTTATACAAGGTCAATTACATATCACCAACTAATTATAGGGTACGAAACCCCCCAAATAATAGGTGTCATCAGGATGTTCGATGTGACTGTCAAGCTTTTGTCCATAAGAAAACATATCTTAAAGTGCCTTAGGGGAGCACACCAGTGATGTCACTAGATCGTGGTTAAGTGAGGGAACCCAAGTTTCAGATAAGATATGTATTAATTCTGTTATCCGTGGGGAAAACCCTCTGCTTGTCCATCCTCAATTATAATCTATAATCATGGATAAATAATGAAAATACCATGTGACTCCTCTAGACAAATTGCCTTATCCACAGATGCCCAATTTTTATTTAAGTTTCTGTTTCTACCAGTGGCTTGTTTGCAGATAATGGCAATAATCACAGACTGTACTGACTCTCCCAATAAAATGGGTTATGGACGGCCACAGTTAAGAGGAGTCTCATAAAATAACTAAAATGTGATGCAGAGAAAAACATCCTACTTTGATATGGTTGTTGGCTATATGTGAGACTGAAGAATGGAAAAGATAGAGAGCCAAATGATTAAACACTTTTACAAACAGCCCAGTATTTGATATGTGATGATATATTGGTTCCTCCTTTCTCATTGAATGCAGTGAGTACTGCTTGATAGAGGTTGACATGAAGCAACTTACACGTCTTTATTTTTATTGATATAGTTTTCCAATGCATGTTGGTCTTCAAATAACATCCTGGGAACTTCAAACTTATGTGTTTCAGACTTCTCATAGCTGAAGAATAAACATTAAAATAATTGAAAATATAGCATATAGAGCAACACACCACGTCAACTTTAAGCAAGACTTTGTATATGTTTTTATGCCTGATATTTGCTTGTAAGAATTTGGGTCAAATCAACATTTCCTAAACCAGTACAAAATATACATTCAATCATATTAATATTATTTGTCAAAAGAGATTGTTACCTTTTCCAATTATGTTAGTGTTAAAACATTTTTAAATGCAATACATTATTAATTAAAAAGTACCATGTCAAATTTAATTATTATTCAGACATCAATTTGTATCATGAAAGTATTCCACGAACATAAGGCTCCACTTCAGGAATCCTGTTAAACACCAGTATGCATTTGCCATTTGTGAGATAATTAAAAGGGTATGCATAAGCAACATGAGAAGCATATAAAATAAAATCTTAGAGTAGGACCATGATATGCATTAAAATGTCATATAGTTGAACATATCAGTTGCACGAATAAAACAAATAAACAATTACTCACTTTTACATATAAAAAAACAAGCCCTACTTTATTTGACTATAAAATGCTGAGGGCAGTGATTTACGGCATTGAATGGACTTCAGAAACGTAAAAAGAAATAACACAACAGTGACTACTTACTATGTGATGGCCGCATCAAAGTCCCCTGTTTCCTCGAGATATTTTGCCTTGTTGTAGTAGGTGGTACGAAGGTGGACTCGGTCATTTGTCTCTGCTGTCTCCACAGCTTTCTGCCATTGCCCTGTAGCCTGGTAGAATTGGTTGAGGAGGTCATATCGCTTGCAGCTTTTATACAGTTGTTCAGCTTCATCCTGCAATGGCAACATTTATATTTGAAAACAATGATCAGCTAGCTTTTTGCTACTTTCATGCTTTTTGCGCCAAATATTGACTTTTTAAGTACTTTTTGGGCTTTCATTCTTGAGGCTCTGGAGAGGTATGCAAATAATTGCACTGAAATGTAGGAAGAGGAACACATGAATCAGAGAGCAAGTGCAAATTAGAGACATCAGATGGATTGTTCAGGACTGCAATTGGCTTGGGAAGGACATTTTGCAAAAAGGAATGATGGTGGATAGAGGAGACTACTGATCGAATGTCAGCCAAAGGTGAAACATGCCCGAGAGGATGACCACTGTGGAGATATAGCGATGAGATCAGTTCATACGCAAGCGCCAGATGGACTGCGGTAGGATCATGAGGGATAGAAACAATGTGGAAGGCCTCCATCCAGCAGATAGCACGGCTGTTGTCATGATGATGATGATTTACCTTTAGGCCAAGTTGGAGGGCCAGCATAGCTACTTGTGCCTCTAGTTCAGGCTCTTTTTGTGCTTCGCGCAGGGCTTTTGCGCCCCTGGCATGCCCCATGTTGCCCAAACACACGCGGGCAACGTCGAGCCTTTGTGTCTTAACGCACATACGTGCCATGTTTTCCCAGACCACCTCACTGAGAAAATACAGAAATGCATCAGCGGAACCTTGTCACAGCATGGACATTATAATCACAGTGACATTTTTCAGTCATTTTGCGTTGCCGTATATTTTGCCTTTTAATTATATTTTTCTACGTGCCCTCATTTTCAGAAGACAGTGCCAAGAGGATAAGGCATTAAAAAATGCATGAATGGAAAGTAGTTCACCACTAACCACGGTACAGTGCAGATAAAAACTAGCTGCTTAAAATACAGTATGTGAATTGGAATTATGTCCTAAAGGTGTGATCGAATAATTCATGCTGTGCTTGTTTTATATTCCAGATATTACTTAAAAATATATGTTTGCAAAACAATGTCTAGAGCACATTCTGTCCTACTGACATTAAGCAAGAGGGGAAAAAATAGGTGACCAGTGAATAAAAAAACAAACACATTGTGTTGGGCACTGAGAGCTCCTCTGAGATCCTGAATTCAATCAATGAATGGAATAACATTTTAATTGTACTCTTCAGGTGAAAAATATCTAAATGTTCACCGCGTTATTTTGACTTATGGCAAATAAAAAAAGAGGTATATAAACAATTGTTCATTTTTACATGCAGCAAAAGGGTAAACGTCTGGCAAATAATGAGCAAAATAAGTGGCATAAGGTTAATTAACTGAGCCACCCTAAGTTTTGTACTATGTTTGAACAATGCTAGTCCTGGGCAATACTGTTCATAAGATTTCCAATAACGAAATGTGCTTCACTTGGTACTGTACTGGACACCAATAACATGTCATAAGTTAAATTAAGTTTAAACATGTAAATCTATTAAAAAACCCTGACGAAACAAAATGATGAATCAAAGACACAACCCAAAAAGCAAAACTCTATTCCTGTGGATATGTAGCTATGGTGTGGATTCGTCTGCTGTCCGACACAAATGTTATACTTTTTTTAATGAGAAAGACCTGAAAGTTATTAATTACGTCAATAAAGCACACACTAGTGATGGCACTGAATTGACAATGTGTTAAAATGTACTGGAGCAATGTCACACTGACACCATTAACGTTGCTTAACCTGAACTTTGAAGTCCTTTTCCTCATTAATGAAACTTAAAATTTGTATCAGAAAGCAAGGGATGCAGGCAATAGCCTTTGTACATGTCTATAGATAAGAGATGTTAGTTTTTTAGGTTACAGCTTTTTTAATGAAAACGCTAATATTTTAACATTGAGAAAGAAAAATGTTGACATATCACACTTCATCAAAAATATATACTTTCTATGAGAAATAAACGATTGGAAAAACAAGGTACAATTATTTTTAAAAGGTTGTGTGATTAAAAAAGATATATTAAAAGAGTTAATGCATAATGTTGGTATTTGCAAGCCTTTATTACTAGCTTATAAAACTCTCCAAAAACTGTTATTTTTTACATTTAATAAAAACAGTAAAAAATTTATTTCTGAAACTGTGTGGATATATTATCCACAAATATGATAAGACCCTACACTGGCAGCTGCTGTTATCTGAAAATTGGAAAACGACGGACGTAACCTTCAGACATCATATTCACAACTGGCACATTTATCGTGTCTATAATGTCATTGACAAGACAAAGCAACCCAAGGATCTCAGGCAAGATAAAGTGCCCCAGACATTTTCTCATCTACAGCCATCTGGTTCATCTTATCTGTGACAATCCATTGGCGAGATGAAATATGAACTATAAAAAAAATAACTTCCCAATAATTAATTAAAAGAGTAATTTTTCCCCATGTTTTATGATGGTGAATTGGTCACTAAATATATCCAATAAACGATCACTTTTTAAAGATAACTTAAGTTAGGGGTTTATATTCCAACATAAAATGTAAAACCTGCAGATAAATTGCATTAAGAGCTTTAAAGTAACCCTTGAAATTATTGTCAAAGCCAAGATTTCTAAAAAAAGTATTTTGCATAAGCACTTTCCCATAATATTGTGTGCAGTGCAATATTGTGTGCAGTGCATCATGAGTCACGTGCAGTGCACACAATATGCGATAATTTGCATCGAAGCCAATCACAGATAAGAGGTGCCTCGATCAAGGACTTATCTTGGCCAATGCTACCACATCATACTATCACTTCTCTCCATCTGCCAAATCCCACAACTTATTTACAGTTAACACCCAACCCCAAAGGTCTGCTCATATAGACCACCATCTGGTTTAAGCACTATCGATTTACACGGTGTAACAAAAATACAATTTGAATCTGTTATTCGTTTTTCTATAATGAATAGAGTAACCGTTTTACTAGTTGTATGTTGCCATACAATACCGTATTGTATTAGAGGGATTTTTTTAAAATTAACAAGATGATCAAATGTTCTCACTTTGCCTTCCCTCTTATCATAGCAGAAAAGAGACATTCACTAAAATACTCTGCAACATTGTTATTCTATGTTTCATTGAAGCATATGAAACTGATGAGTTAAAGCACATCATGTGGAAATGGTGTGTGAAATTACGTTGAACAAATGAGTTCTGCAAAATAAAATAAAAAGTGAATTGGAGAATGCCTTGAAACACTTACAAATGGTAGGAAGTCTCATGTTTTAATCTTATTGGAAAAAAAAACTTCCACTCTCATAACGTATCCTTTTCAGAGAGCAGCAACATCATCTCTATTGCGTAAACGTCATGAACACAGCCTTGCGAAAATGCCCGCAAGTGTTGAGTGCAGACATAGTTAATTGCGTGGTACCTTTTGATAAGTTTGATGGATTTGAAGGCCTCGTCCATGTTCCCTGTGGTGAGGTAGTAGCTGAAGTTGAGCATGGCTTCGCGCGTTTGCTTATCGCATTCTTCCAGCCCCACAAAGTCGCGCATCGGCCTGCGGGCAACCATTCTGGGCACATTAGAAGGTCCCTGGCTGCCTTCTGCCTCCTCAACATCATCTTCAGATTTCCCAGCCTAGAAGTAAACAGACATTTTGTAACCATTCACGGCAATAACCAACGCAACAGGGATATTGCACCAATTTTCTCAATTTCTCATTTGCTATTTTTATGTTTGTAGGCATGTAACAACGCAACAACCCCGACTGATTCGATACATTGTCATGATTTGGGGCTCTGATTTTATTCAATAATTTTATTTAAACATTGTTTCTATGATCTCACTTGAATGTTTTTTCATCTGTGTGGAAGTTAATAATAAAAAAATAGCCACTCGTACCATGTGGGGTTTGGAGAATTACTCACTATTACTAAACATCATGTTCCAAATGTCCCGTACAAATTTCCTGCCGGATACTCATGCTGTAATACAGAATATGCTGGCCATAGCTCCTCTAAGGCAATACTTTGAATGACAATGAGTATGTGCGTGACACAGGTGTGCGCAATGTCATAAAAAATAAGTTTAAACAAATCAGAAACAAAACACTACCAGTACTTACAAGAGGCTTGAAGAGAAAACCTCTCCGAAAGAGTAACTGAACATACAAATGAAAAAGGACAGAAAAGGTTAAATAAAATAAAAACACTCTGGAGGCATGGAAATGGTTAAAAGAAATAAGTAAGGAAAATGATTATTGACTGAAAGGGAAAGAGTAGAAATTAAACAGTGGATAGCTATGTTGAACTTCTTTCGCACCGTACGTAACCCCTTGTGCTAATTGGAGGTGTGGGAGAAACACAACAAACTAAAAAAATATATATAGCAGTTCTAAAGAAATTAGTTTTAAATCTAGATTTGAAAGTGCATAGCTCCAGTGGCTTCCTAATATCGGAAGGAAGAGAATTCTAGATGGCCACAGAAGCGCATCTGAAAGCACGCGATGCAGTGATCGTCTTTGATGGTTAACCAAACGCCGCTGCGAGGATGACCAGAGTTTGCGTGATGGTTTATGCTCCTTGAAACGAATAAACAGGCACAGTGTGAGCAAATGCCAGTGTGGTCTCAACAGTTAACATGCAATCAAATCAACTATTGGCGAAATGTTATGAGAAAATATACTACAGCACGTTATTGCTCAGTGCTGATGGCCCTCACTTGTTTATTTCCCCAGAGAGCTCTTGTCATGTAAGCTAAGGTGGTCGTTTGATGTTATTAAGTCACGTTCATGGAAGGGGTAAGAAGAGGGAGGAGGGATTGCTATGTGACTAATAAAGCATGTGGGCGATCGGTCAGTGACATTTGCACTTGTGTCACAAGGCCTGGCCGCAAGACCCTTGAACCACCACATCAAAACTTAATGTTACATTCATTTTACATGGCACTGTGTCAAAAATCAATAAATATAAATGTAGCGTTGGTACATTTTCATAACAAATTTAATCTTGCAGGGTCAAAGTGTTATAAAGAAAGAGCGAGAGCAAAATATTACATATATAAAAGGTAAAAACATTCAGCTAACGCTCCAGCTTTGGGCATGTCCCCTTCTTTTCTGAGTTATAAACCTGCATATGCAAACTTACCTTTGCAGAGGAAAGAGAGAGTGAGGCAAAGAGTTAATGTTAGTTTATGAACGCCTCCCTAATTAATCAAAAGACTGGTATTGAATTCACCTATTTCAATGTGCCCACAAAGCCAATCTATATTAAAGCTGATTGTAAGTATAATAATGTACAGCTCTTTGTCAATCCACTGCTGGATATAGGCCTCCCCATACTGTGTTGGAAGTCATGGGGGTAGATTAACCAAACTTCACCATACTGGTCAGGGCAGGATGGTGAAGGGAAGAAGGACTGGCTCAGGTATCACTCACCACTGACAGAAGCCATGGCCATGTCCAACTGGACATCTGTGAAAACGAGCTTCATAGCTCATCAGATTCCTCCAGTCTAAATAAACATTCTGATTCTGGCCAGGAGTCAAACTTAGATTGCTGGGCCCACAGCATAGTGGAATTAACCACTAAGTAACTGACATTAATTATAACACTGTTCGCAATACACTATAGCCACGCAAGAATGTACTTGGAATTTTTTTGTTACCGAGTCTAAAGAAACCTTGTTACTTTTTCCCCGTTTCTGTTTTAAATAAAACAAAAATTACAAAAAAAAATCTGATTCACAAGACTACCGAAAAGGTCACCCTGAAATTTAAAAGCAATTCCATTCCTAAGGTTTTCTGTGATCATGTTACCCACTAACATTTTTTTCAGAAATGACTGCTAGAATAGTGAATTATTAATTACTTGATATTCATTAACTGTGAGAGGGTACATGAGCTCAAGATTGCTATTAACTTTTTTATTTGATATTTTACAGTAATTGGTTTAACATAAAAGGGCTTGAAGAATATTTTATAATGGCGTTTACATTTCATCCTTGATCACAAAGAACCAGACAGAGAGGGGGTAATTTTAGAGGTCAATGGCTGAAGTAGCGGACGCCTGCAATTTAGAACTTTGGAGGCAATGGTTCGTGGATTACTGATATTTGCGCTACTCTCAAAGCCGCAGGGCTACAAGGTCGGCGAGATTTGGCTGTACAACATATGATTTCTTGAAATCAATTGCGTGGAGTGTTATCTTCTCGCATGTGAGAGGGCTTTTCCAGGTAACCACCCACAAGCAGTACACTAAATAATGGAATTGGTCAAATAGCTTTATCTGCCTTCTCCCTCCAACCTCATGCAGTTCCTTTAATGTCCAAACAACCTCTCTCCATGTCCAATTCTCCTTCTAGCTAACCAGCCACATAAAATATTTCATATCTCTGTTTCTGCACATTGTCTATTAAATCCTTGTTTCACAGGGACAAAAAAAAACATTTCTTGAGCATTAGAATACCACTCTGTCCCACATGCTGAATCACCTTGCCTCTCTGAGGAGTTATCATTATTCTCAAACCTCATCGGTTCCCTTGAATACAAATTGCTCACTGTAAACAAAAAATTGTATATCACAGACTGAAGAGACAATGGAAGAAAATCTGAAAGCTCCTGCCGGGTCTGAATCAGACCTCTACTCTGCTATGCAACGAAACAGTTCATAAATCCAAATTGTATCGCCTTATATAGAGTCCTAACACCCACGTGTCATCATGCCTATAGGTATATTAACGGCGACACTTCAGACATAACCAGGCAGGACAAGTTCTTGACTCACAGCATTACTGTGGCTGTGATTTCAGTCATAACAAACTTTACAATGCATAAATGATAATCTGTGAATCTCCACAGATCTCTTGACTCCTACAGTTTTCAGGATTTATGGATGACAGATAGACATTGATTGTACTTTGGATCATAAAATGTAGGTTTTTGTAATGGAGTATCATATTGGTAATTTTTGTTATTATTTGTGTGTGCCTTAACCTGTTTAACCTTATTGTTTTTGTAAAACAATTACAAAAACCAAATAGATACGTGGACAATGTGTCCTCCATGTAGCTGTCTATCCACATAAAAAAGTAGTTTCCCCTTCAACCCCACAGCCTTCTGGTAGTTAATATTTTCAGCAGCATTAATTCAGTACAATCTGGGCGTGTTTGACATTCAAGGTTTTGCATGCTGAATCAGGCTTGCTTAAAATATTCTTATTTTTTTTACGTATAAAAACAGATAATATTAAGGTGACATTATCCACAATGAAGCTAATGAATATTTTGAGCAATGTAGAAACCTGCTCATGTTGACCTTTAAAAAAGAAATAATATTGTAAACCTAACACTGAAACAATAAAAAGGCTGCATTAGCAGAGGTTCGTGTATTCTTTCATCTTGCACAGATAAAATATCTCACCACATTCCCGATTAACAATGCCTTTAAGTCAGAATACTGACTTATATAAAGTATGATTTAGCATTTTTACATTCCAAAAATGATTGTGAATACGAATCTCACCTTACGAGTGAAGTAGTAGTAAGGCACCTGCATACCGAGTAGAGCTTCGTGAGCTTCAGCACGTGCAAAGCTGTCTTGCAGGAGAATGCCGTGCTCCTGACTACAAAACATAGTCACTACCACTACCTCTGGCTGCTCACGTTCACAAGCACAAATGAAAGCACACACACACATGACCAGCGAGAAGGGCTGGTGAACTTGGTAATTTCAAAACCATTAATGATGCAAACATCCAAAATAATTGTAATATAATTACAACCATATTCTTGGTTCTTTCGGTAAAGTCACCACGAAGAAGGGAAACAATAAAATAATAAAAATATAAAACAATAAAATTATCACAACGTTTCGACTGCAACACATTAATCATCATCAGGTGTGAAAACCACAGCACGAAAATTTGGTTTTCACACCTGATGATGACTGCTTGTATTGCAGTCGAAACGTCGTGATAATTTTATTGTTTTATATTTTTATTATTGTATTGTTTCCCTTCTACGTGACTTTACCGAAAGAACCAAGAATATGAATCCCTGCAGTCACAAAAGCTTTAAATCAAGATATTACAACCAGTCATAATGAAGGTACTACTAAATCATACTACTATTGATTCATTTGCAAGGTATTTGTCATTCTGCTTATAACTCAAAGAAAAAGTACAGGGATATGCTATACACCATAAATCATCAAAAATTGTAAGTTTTATTTGAGGTGGTGTGACATGACCTTGGGAGTGGACAACATTTTTAATGGTGGTTGGTTGTGAACTCTCGCGAGAAACTCCTCTTGACTGATGGTTTCAATCCAAATATGCATCACACCACTACTGATTTACTTAAAGCTTTTGTATTCATTACCGTACAACCTCTTGTGTATTGAAACACGTTTGCTTGTAATTCCGCTTTCAAACTCGAAAGCCAAAAATAATGCATGAGCTCCCTGTTCACACAAAAACATTCCTGTGTATATGACTGCAGTAGCTAAAACAGTGCCAAAGTCACCACTAATGCTAGTTTAATATAATGGTAAGCAATCAACATTATACTTTCTTTGGAGAATGGATATTACTTAAAAATATGGGTTCAAAAACCATCTCCAGATGTATCTGCAGAACTAGCCATACATCTACATTCTATAATACATCTGAAAGAGAATAAAGTAATAACTGTGACCATACTTAGTATACATTCGTATATAGCACTATAAAGCTTTACTACTCACCGATGAGAAGGGAAACAATAAAATATAAAAAATATAAAACAATACAATTCTCACGACGTTTCGACTGCAATACAAGCAATCATCATCAGGTGTGAAAACCACAAGAAAATTTGAAGAAAAAACCGCCACTTTTTAAAAAAATTCTTGCTGTGGTTTTCACACCTAATGATGATTGCTTGTGTTGCAGTCGAAACGTCGTGATAATTTGTTTTATATTTTTAATATTTTATTGTTTCCCTTCTACGTGACTTTACCGAAAGAACCAAGAATATGAATCCCTGTAGTCACGAAAGCTTTAAATAAAAATTTACTCACCAATGGTTCCAGATTGGCATCTTTATTATTTGGGCCAGAAACTGCAGCAGGCAATGCAGCCTCACACACAAATAACCTTGGTTCCATCTGATCCCAGTACTGGCTGACTGGGTAGCGTCCAAGCATGTACTTATCTTCACAACGCTTTCTGCACCAGGACACACAGAAGTACTTACTCAGCAATGTGTGCAGAAATCTGACCAAACTAATTTGGAAAAAGTAACACATTCCTGTTGGTAGAAATGAATTACTTATGGGTGAAGTAATTAGTTGGAACATTAATAGCTAGTGTTTAACAGGGTAATCCTAACATTGTACATACTGAGGCTACATACTGAGGTTTTAAAGCGAGTTTTCCAAAACAAATCTGAATTTGAGAATGGGCCTTCTATACCTTTATTGCAGGTATCAGCTTGAAATAATGTGGAGGGAGTACATTTAAGCAGTAATGTAAAGAGTACAAGAGGTTAAGAGGTCATTGAACATATCCCCTTCTTTGGTTCTTTCGGTAAAGTCACGTAGAATGAGAATAAAATAATAAATTGATAAAATAAAATAACACAATAAAATTATCACGACGTGTATGCTTTGACTTTAACATAGCCATTTCTGTGACCAGTCACAAGCTAATCACTCAGCTATTTCAATGCTAAATTCTATGCTAATTCCTTTGTCAAGGGGTGCCTCTGTGGATGTGTATGCTTTGACTTTAACATAGCCATTTCTGTGACCAGTCACAAGCTAATCACTCAGCTATTTCAATGCTAAATTCTAAGCTAATTCCTTTGTCAAGGCGCTTTGTTTCTTCTCACACAGCTTAAAGGTCACGATCTGAGCGTGGCTTTGTTCGCTCCAGTGCTGTCCTCCAGACAGTCTCGTCCCTTCACCTGATGAAGGCCGCTTGTGTTGTGGCCGAAACGTCGTGAGAATTTTATTGTGTTATTTTATTTTATCAATTTATTATTTTATTCTCATTCTACGTGACTTTACCGAAAGAACCAAAGAAGATGAATCCTTGCAGTCACGAAAGCTTTAAATCGAAATTGAACATATCCTGTTAACAGAGTGGTATGTGATGGAAAAAAATAAACAACTTTCAAAAAGAAAAGAACTCTACTTTATTGTTAAGACAGGTAACTCACTGATGCAGGGTCAGAAAGCTGAACTTTAACAAACTTAAAAATAATCTCATGGCGTTTTGAGTATTGGGGTATTTTAATGCTAGGAATTGCGCAAAGGGTTAGAGCAAGCAATTTCTTATCTTATCTTAGAACAAAGCAATAAAGCATTCAAGATTTAATTAGGACAGGAGATTTCAAAGCGTGGCGCACATGTGCTTTGGAGTGGTCTAGAGGTCAGGAGCCATAACTAGACGATGGTAAGGTTAAGACCTATAACTAGATGACCCTTCGAGGTAGGATGTTGAGAATACAAATGCAGCATCGAAGAGAAAGAAGCTAATGGCATGGTGTGGTGACTTCATTGGCATTGGCTGTGAAGACATCTTGACTTTGGGCTACTAGGCAACGACCCGTGTCTTCTGCAACATTAACATGAAGTATACTTTCATGAGAAGATGAAAGTTATGAAAGTTGAGTCTGGTAAATGTCTCAGCCAGTCTGCACTTGCTAGAGAGTTGTCATGATATAATGGGCAGCATGTGAAAACTTAGTTGGTAATTGTCAATCTTTGTTTTAACAAATAGTCTTTGTGACGTGGTAAGATTAGATCCTTGATGCCATATTGTTGTGCAGTACAAATGTAATAGTAAATAATAGAGTACTGTATTGTAATATATCTATATGATATTTAATCACGTAGGTGTCATAGGTTACCTGTTAAGGCTCCCTTCTTCATCCTGAATTATTTCATCATTCTCTGTGTCAGACCGACCATTACTCAAGTCATAGTAGTGCAAAGTGTCCATCTCCACGTCGTAAAAGTAAATCCGTGGATCCAACGAGCCATCAGCCTGGTGGAGGCATTTTAAATGTCAGCGTTATAATCTATACATGCAGTATATTCCTATCAAGTTCAAAGGCAGTGGCACGAATAGAGCTTTCAAACTGCCATTTAAAAAGAAAAATGTATATACTGGAGTTTAAAATAAATACAATGTTAAGCCTGCATTATTTTGTGATTAAATTCAGTAATTTCAAATGCTTATATAGTACAGAATTGTATGTGTACAGCATGTATGACATTATTTAATACCGTTATACTCCACAGTCAGTGATACCACGATTAATTTAATACACGGCACACATCTCTGTTTACAATCCTGATCTAGAGGTGGACGTTTCACATTCTTCTGGAATGAATCAGCGTACCCTATAAATAGCACTGAAAATGTCTCAATGCACACAAAAGTACTGGGCTGTACTCTTCCGCATTAATCACCAAGCGGCAGCATGGTGACGAAGGAAAGATGGGTTGTCTCAAATCCCTCTTTGGATTAACTCAAGGAGCCATCAACCTACCGATTGCGAGTTGTCCTCTGCCAGTCAACTGGCCGTATTATACATTGTACGACAATCATTATATATTTCGATTTAAAGCTTTCGTGACTGCAATGATTCATCTTCTTTGGTTCTTTCGGTAAAGTCACGTAGAATGAGAACAAAATAATAAATTGATAAAATAAAATAACACAATAATATTCTCACGACGTTTCGGCCACAACACAAGCGGCCTTCATCAGGTGAAGGGACGAGACTGTCTGGCACTCCAGCGCTGTCCTACCAGACAGTCTCGTCCCTTCACCTGATGAAGGCTGCTTGTGTTGTGGCCGAAACGTCGTGAGAATATTATTGTGTTATTTTATTTTATCAATTTATTATTTTGTTCTCATTCTACGTGACTTTACCGAAAGAACCAAAGAAGATGAATCATTATATATGTTTTGCAGGACTAGTGATGTGAGTAAAGAGTGGTGGTAATGCTCTCATACCTAATTTTTCTGTGCAATGAACTGGGCTTACCTTGTTGACCATGATGCTGACATGACTCCCTGTGTAATTAACCTTCACTGATGTGACGGTTGTGAGGCCAGGAATCACATCTGCCAGGTTTTTAGCTCCACACTGCTGCTTAGCCTCCCTTTAAAAGAACCACACAGAAATGAAATAGTTTAATTGCAAAAGCATTAAAACAGACTCAATGAAATTACAAAAGCGAGCATTGTAATTGTGGCCATCGCAACAGGAGTTCCTACTGTCATAACAATATTCGTGAATTGAAGCAATGTATGTAAATTTTAAATAACGTATCTTTGTTTAGTGATACTGCATTGCAAATGGTGTATAAGGCCAAACAACATAACATATTCGATAACACTGCTCTGAAAGGAAAAAAGAAACATCATAACATTTTTCTGTTGTTTAGAAGAACCACTGCATGAAATAGATCATATTTACAGATTTTCCTTTTAGGCCAGTGTTATTGCCAAATATGTTGATCTTTTCAATAGCATCAAACGTTATTTATGAAATTCAGATTTTTTTTGGTTTTATCAATTTGCATACAAGTTGAAAGAGAATAATTTCGTATGTACTTTTTCCTTTCATTACACTGTATTTAATTTCTGACAGTTTTTATGAATATTTAATTTCTCCCTTTGCATTACAAAGATCAACCAGGTTTTTATTCGTCGCTGATAAAATGCAACTTTAATAACGTCCACAAGTAGGTGCTTTCATTATCAAGCGGTTATAAGGTTTTTGAGTGGTAAAGGTCACCATCCACCAAAGGGACAATTAAGCGGTTAATACTGAGCATGGGATTGAAGGTCGATCATGCAACGTGGCCAGCGAATAATATTATGAATGATTTGACAGCTGCCATAAACTATCTTGCCTCTTAAATTGAGTATGGTTATAGGGACAACAGAAAAGAGGCAATGGAAGTGAATTCCAAAGTCGAGCAGGTTATATTTGGCATTTAACCAACTCCTGGGTTAATGTGATGAGAAGGCACTCCTTTATGTCTTTTCATTATCTTCGGGCATTCACCATGATTAGAGGCCATCCATATTTTCTGCATTTACTCTTTCTTTGACTGTCAAGGTATGTTTCCTCGGGTAATAACCCGCACACGGATGAAAGCTGATGAGTGTGAGAATGAAGCCCATTTTTACTTCAATGTTTTTTAAAGAAATGTATATGAACCGAACCAAAGGACCACAACTATTTTATATTACATGTGTACTCTCACATTATTTGCGTCACACATCACAATGCCATTTAATATTCTTGGTGGCTAAACATAAACCGCAGTCATGAATAAGCCGCAGTGCGATTGTGGCGACGGAACCAAAACTATGGACCATATAGTTGTCTTCATTTGGAGGAATAGTAAACCTACACAAATTCTCTCCCAAAGCTCTCTCGTGGCTATCAGACCTCGACATTGGCGTTTAGCTCCTGAACATATTGCCATAAAGAAAGAATAGAATAGTCATGTATACATTATTTTTTTCATACTCAAAGCAGCTTGATATCTGTGAGCCAGTTTGTTAGAGGGTATCTGCCTTGTCGTTTCTGCAGGCGATCATTGAGATGCACCCTCAGCTGTAATGTGGAAGTTAGAGAAGAAGAAAATGTCACCCACTATATCGTCTAAATGTTATGCAACCTCAAGATGCTGATGAATAACACAGTAATTCATATTCTTAGTTTTTTCGGTAAAGTCACGAAAGCTTTAAATCAAAACACAGTAATTGTCGTGTATAGGTAAATAACAAAAATACTCAATTTGGGCTTTTGTCTGCAAAATGAATATGTAATTCAAGTGTATTGCTAAAATAATTGTGTGCTATGGAAATCATTACAGTTGCTATTTCATTGCACAAATAGTCGACAATCTCTGTAACGTAAAATAATTTTATTGGTAGCCTCTGCTTGTATCAATAACAAAATGCCTTATGGGTGCAACATATGTGAACAAAAGCTTAGGCTCATCCATTGATATAGTAGGTAAAAATTCTACATAACTGCATTTTGAATTCATAATACACACACACACAGGTATTTAAAGATAGGTTTATAGAAGGATGAGAGTCAGTTAAAAAGTAATGCTCACTTGAATTCTGGCTATTGATGTTATAGAATCATGAAAGGAGTAGTTGAAAAGGTTATACATAATTAGCGTAAGCTACCCCACATGTCTTGTAAACACGGCTATTCTCTTTTATTAAGGAATACATCTTTTAGGTGCACCATGTCTGAGAAATTACGCACACTGCACAAGCCAATGTTCATTTGTCAAAATTGATCATTGGTGAAAAAAATTGCAAGTTGCATTCATTATTGTGAAGGAAACACGTGGGAGAGGTGCTAGTGACAACTCCACAGGGGTTCATTAAGCACAACCCCCATACACAAAGCACAACATAATCATTAGGGGCGTTGCGGAGAAATACTGACAAAATAGATAATCCGACGATACGTCTCCTTTATACATCTTTCTCTCCACGTAAAATAAAAGTTTATTTTTACAAAACCATCAGCCACACGGCCTTCTGGGTGTGCATCATTTCAGCAGCATAGATTCAAAACAAGCGAACTTGGGACCGGTCTGACACACAGTGTCCCATCAAGAGTCAGGTTTTCTTGAATCAACGTTGGTGAACTGCCAGATGATATAGGCAAGGTCACTTTCTTTAAGATGTCACAGTCCTAGTTCGAAGCAAAATTATAGGTTGCCTATTTTGAATCAATGCTGCTGAAACGATGTACTCCCAGAAATCCGTGGAACTGATGTTTGCATAAAAAAACCTTACATTTTCTTGGTGTAGAGAAGATTATAAGGAGGCGTATTGTCTGCTTTTATCCATTTTGTTCCTCATCTACATGATAATTATCTTGTGTTGTGACTGATAAAATCATGTACTAAGTGTAAATGTTACTGAATGGGGACCTTCATAGTATGTCATATTACTAAAGAGGTGGTAATTAGTCATATGTTAGTCACACATTCAGAAATTTAAAAAAAGTACAGAGCTCAAGTGAAGACAAATAATACGGGAGATTGCACTGCTTAAATCCTTCTGTGTGAAAAATTGTATTTCATTGGCTTTCGTAACTCATTAATCAGAATTAAAATTACCATGAAGTGAATGATGAGATCAACTGTCATCGATATTTAAACTGGTTGTTCAGATTAGAACCAGTGCAAGGCTATGCTCATTGTTGCTCAGATTTCCATGGGGGTGTTCATGATTCATTGTGTTTCCACAGCTCAAATGGTTCAGTCAATATAGAGTGCTGCAAAACTATCTTTCAGAAAATGCTTCAACCAACCAACTTACATTTGTAATGTGTTCATAATGTAACAAACGTATATGAGCACATAATTACACTGGAGGAGCAGGAGGTAACGGGAGGGACAGAGCAAGGGAAGGAGATAAAGGAAACAATTATGGAGTATGAAGAACACGGTTGAATAGCAATGTTTTGGAGGGAGACTGGAAGTCAGAGAGAGGACCATAGGGAGTTGCCTGTGGAGGGAGTTCCAGAGGGTGGGAGCGTATTGGCTAAAAGAGCAGCGTTTTTCCGTGACTTTTGTGTTATTTTGCAGTACAATCCGCGTTCTTGTGGGAATGTTGTACCTAGTCTCCTGTATGAATTTGGATCGTATTTTCTTGCTCAGAAATCTGAAGGAACACTGGCACACTAGGGTTTGTGACCTTAAACTCACGTCAGTCAAGGGCAATTGTGTGTGGCATTCATAAGTTACCACAGCACAGCCAATCAGTGATTACTGTAAATGTAGACAACATCGTGGAGTTCTTAAATTGTAGGTTTGTTAGACAAACCATTTGTAATACAACAGTCTGCATTACTTTGTATAGTGACCCTAATGTTCAAAATAAAATAGAGAGGTCAGTTAAGAAACCATAAAAATGTGTAGTGAGCACAGTACCTCCGAGAAAGGTCGTACACTTTAATGTGTGCAGTGTCTGTTCCAACTGCCAGGAAGCTGCCACATATGTCTAAAAATACAGGGTTTCCCTCCACTTCACTAAACTGCAGCAGTTGCTTGACCGTACCCTGAAAGAACAAAAATCATAAAGTCAACCGATGTGAACATATTAAATTATGGCACCTGACACATTCATATTGATAGATATTTTGGAAAGCCTTTTGTGGTAACAATATTTTAATCATAATGATAATCATTTATGTTAAGCGCATCTGAAATCCTCACAACTTCTAGAATTTATATTATTTTTCATTAATTGGAGGTATGAGAACAATGTGTACAATAACTGGCAAAAATTAGGACTACTTCATGCATCTACACTAGGGTGCCACTCAAAATGCACCCTCTCAATTACCAGCAAAATGTCGTACTCAAACTGTAAATGTTGTGGATTCACTCTTCAATACACCGGTGGGCTAAAGTAGTGAACTAATTGTCTTTTGTCAACGTGACACTTTTTGGCTGATTGGTCGTGTCGGGTGGTGGAGGGTTACGACACATTTATAAATAACGCGATCTACCCAAAAACCTTTATTATGAATAATACTGGTCGGGAAAGCCTACGTGTTAAACTACTATCCTCGTGATTTCATTGTGCATATATCTTAAGATTAAAAAACATTTTCAGATGAAGAGTAGGACATTTTAGATGTCACACTTAATGAAGTAAACACGATACTTTAAAGTAGGAAAAGAGGAAAAGCCCCTGAACCAGATGGAATAATTGTGGAGATTCAACCATAAAATCAGCTCATGTGCAGGAGCCACATGGATTTTTGCACCACAAAACTGAGGGAAGGAGATATTAGGGAGGCCTTCATCCAGCAGATCATGAATAATGATGATGACCATCACCCAGCAGCATTTAGCTTGCTTACCTGTAAAGTTCGAACCTGTACCTTGTTTGGTTCCACCGTATAAACGTTTTGTTCAACCACAGCAACAACTGAAGACTCTGAGAAGAATGATCCTGTGGTGAGACAACACATCTTTAAAAACCATTGAAATGAATTCAATTGTTCAAATTTAAAGAGCTTCAAAAGTATAACACAACATTACGATGTAAATACGATGAAAAACGTACAGGGCATTCATAAGGTATCATCTGTTATTAATAATAATTTAGACTTGTACGTGCAGTTTTTGCTGACAAAAAGTCTAATTTAACACGTTATAGTTTATTGGAAAAGTTATCTGTTGGAGTTTCTAGGATTAAGAACATCGATGACATTACATCATTCATCATTTCTTTTTTTTAAAGTAAACATGAAGCTGTATGTAGTCCCTATCAGTAAATTATTTGAAGTACTGTATGCAGTTCTCTATGGTAACTTTACTCACCAGTATTCTGAAGGATTGCTCCAGAAAGTTGATAAATAGTTATCTGACTTCCATTCCAAACAGTTATCAGATCCTGGAACATAAAGGAGACAAGTTAAAATCCTGGTCGGGACTTACTCAACCCTTTGGGGTCAACGAGTACTACATTATGAGAAGCCAAGGGTGGTGGTCAAACATGAGAACTGCCTTTGGCTTTGAATGATTCTATTTGAATATTTTTCAGGTTTTATAAAAACACTAGAAGGCAGCCCGTCCTTGGGATGAGTTGACATTTTACATGATATTCACCTGACCACTTCAGGCATTCACCATTCACCAGACACTCACCACTCACCAGTCAACAATTTACCTGACCCTCACCACTGTTTATACGATATAGTGGGTAGCTCATTGAAATTCAATGGCTCACCCCATCCTGGTATGCACCTCTCCCCAACAGCAGAAGCCGTATGATTTTCCATTGTAGAATTTTTAAACGAGATTTTGGCACTCCCGTTACATATTGGGTCATTGGAAATTGTAGAGTGGCTTGATAAAACTCAAAGGTTAAAATATTTTCAGAATTTCAACCTTGCTCATGTAAACCACATGAGCTTCAAACAGGGGTGTTAATTATTGACTTAAAGCTTTCGTGACTGCAGGAATTCATACTCTTTGGGTCTTTCGGTAAAGTCACGTAGATAGAGAAATAATAAAAAAAAATCACGGCGTTTTGATCGCAACACAAGCAATCGTCTTCAGGTAAAAAAATACAGCAGGCGGACTGCTGAAGCAGGAAGAAATATAGCGAGAGAGCTATTGCAGCCATAGGTTATAAAGGTTTGAGATGGGTACAACCCAAGGGTAAGTGGGCGGTGCTAGAGATGGAATTTGCAAGTAAATGTAAGATCGCAGAGCTAGGTATACCTGGGCCATTGTATTGATAGAGATTAGCATGTCAATCTGTAATGTAACCCCACAGATTGCTTTGGGGGGGGTGGAGCTAACAAGGAAAATGGAGGGGGCTATGCTATAAAGGGCGTGACAAGGCACACTTTATCCACGACATATGTATTTGTTGCACAACCACTTGCTCAGATGTGGACAAAGCAGTTGCAGGCGGTTAAGTTGTGTGATTTCGAGAACAGTTTGATCATGCGTCTGACTCGACTCGGCTTTGGATATCAAGTCACCTGTGTCACGAAAATGCCCCGGATGTGAAAGTCAGTCTTCAGGCTATGCGGGGTTGACGACAAGTAGAAGTAGATGGAGAGGTGGGTCGGAGCCACCTGCACAGCTGCTACTTGCTGGTTGAAGTGTGAGGACATAACCTGTTCACTGAGGATAGCCACATACTGCACAGCATTCACAGCCAACAGGTTTTTTCTTGAGCCCCACTGTGAAGGCACAAAGGGTGACACGCATGCGATGGATGCACCACCGATTAGCACAGTTGGCTATGTACAATGCAAAAGAAGTTCAACATACATACGTACGTACATACATGGGTAGATAAGGTAAAGGTGCAGCCCTGAAATTACTTGTTCATGCAACTGCTGGCCTCCACTAGAGGAAGCTCTCAAAAGCCCATCTAGAGGGTATTTGGCCTATTTTTCCATGATGACCAGATATCTTAGGAGCCGTGGGATACCCACACTTTATCCCACCACACACAACCTACTGATTGTCTGTGATGTGCTCATTTATACCGCTGTGTGGACAGAGATGAACATTAAGAATTAGGGGTATTACTAAAAATAATCACCACAAAGTATTTCTCAACCATGCAAGCCAGAATGAAGGTAAACACATAAAATATGTATGGTCTGATGAGGTTTCCTTGATTTATATGTCCTGCTCCTCCTTCCACATACTTGATAAGAGGCACCCTGATAAAATGCACTAAATATAAATTATCATACACAAGCCTAATTTTAGATTCACAGAAAATATTTTTGCATTTTTTTCAAAGCCTTAACATTAATTTAATTATGAAGGCAAACTTACCAGGTTGTGGTTCTATTTTTCATTACGCATAATACTATAAAGCTGATTTACCGTATTTCCCTGCATATAACCCGTGGGGTATACCTTTTAACAAACAAAACAAGACCCTGCGGCTTATATGGAGGTGCGGGCTATCCCAAAAATATTTTACATGTGTGACATATCATGACTCGTTTAATTTTTTCATGGTAGGACTATCCACTACGCAAAACTTACCTTTGACTAAATCACTGTTGAATAAACCACTCACACAAAAATTGCACGTTATCAGGTTTTAAATGATTCGAATTGTTTGTACAATGAAACGACAATGTTTGAAGTGGGCGCACTTTGTTTACCGCGACGGGAGAGCTGGGGGGAGAGAGAGGTGGGGGGGTTGGGGGCGAGGCAATGGCGTTACCGTAGTGCCGCTATTGTCTGCACAGTGTGCAATCTACCAGTGCTAAAACTACGTGTTACTTATTTATTGGATATTTACTTTTGTTACTTATTTACTGTTTTAAGTTCACTCGTTTCCGGTTAGTTTGTTTTCTTTGTGCACGGTATGATTTAAATGTTAATAATTGATAGTGGAATGTATTACAAATGTAAACTTCGTATTAATATGATGGAATTAAGCTGCGGTAACGACGTTAAAGATACGAATGCATGCGGGTTATATGCGTATGCGGGCTATATGCGGGAAAATACGGTACTTAATATTCCCGGACCCCATATTACCTTAATCTGGATGAGGTTTCCTGTCAGTTCTGTAGGGGTTTGCAGTTTCCATTTGTCTGAACTCTCAACATTTTCTGAAAAACGGGATCCCGGTTGGATTTTCTTCCACATCGATATTCGGCCTTTGTTTGTTCCACCAGCAAGCATGCCTGACATTAAATTGAGCACAGTTAAAAAGAAGCTTTACAACAACATGATTCACAATATGCATGCCATATAATACACAGCTTTAGATACTCAAAAGCTTTTTCGACAAGTACAAAGGCATTAAATCAGAAAGTAAATACACCTTCACAAAATATGGTACAAACTGAGCCTATTTATATGGATTTTTCTGTAAACATCCCCATCCTCATACCTGAGAACCCACTCCAGATTTAGTCCCGACCTCGGGCTATTAAAGTTGTTTTTGTATTTTTTTCCAATTTTATTCCAATATTGTTATCGACGTCATTTCATGAGATGAAGTATCCATTTGGAGGGCGTGCAGAACAGTGCAACCCAGTGTGTTAGAGAATGCTGCATGGAATGGGAGTCTCACAGAACTACCTGAGATCCATTGAAGTAACATTTTGCTCAACACATTAAAAGGGTGCAATTTGATAGAGGACTCCCACACACTGTTACAGCCAAACATACTTTACTGCATTACAAAACAGATATTTATTCATTCTTAAGAGCCGTAATTAAGTAAAAATGTGAAGAACGTATCTCATGGCTTTTTCTGTTACTACCACAAACTTACTACATTTGAGAACTCGGTATAATCACAAATAGCTTAGTATGCCACGGTGGCGAGAAGTTAACTGTCTCGTCTGGTATACAAGGTCATGGGTTCAATCTCAACCTTGACGACCTGTATCGAGTTTGCGTGTTCTCCCTGTGGTCGCGTGGATTTTTATCCAGGTCCTCCGGTGTTTTTCCCTCCACATTTAGAAACATGCGTTTGGAGTATTTGGCTACTATACATTTCCACATGATAGACCACTTCGTTGGTATATCATTTGTGGCCAGGTCGCTTCTGAAAGAGACGTTTCAGTTTCATTTATTTGGAATAACCCTGTGAGCCATTCGGCTCTTGATTCGGGTGCAACTGCTCAGTGTGCCTTACCTTTTAATTTGTTTTTTATCTGTCCCGTCTCTGTGGTCTAACCTTCGAGCCGCCTGGCCACTCCCCAAGCATTCTTATCATTGGCTATTTCTTATATTCTTTAACGAGGCGTTTATTAGGCACTATATCCTGTGTATACGTGATTCATATATGCACATTTAACCACAAATATACATTTCCAGATATGCACATATATGCAGCATTACCTTTTGAAGGACAGTAAGATACACAGTTGATTGTTTCCCCCGGCTCAAATCCCACTGCCTCATCAAGTGCCAACACGTAGTTCTCATCTCTCTCAAGGTCCCACAACCTGCCAAATTCAATAAAGTAACAAATGACAAACGGTAATTGATTTTAGGTAACAACTAGCTACCATATTATTGCAGTATCCATCAATATGAAAATATAATAGAATACCACTATAAACAATCATCATGAGATATATAAGGCACTGTTAAAACACGATATGGTTCAATACACATCATATAATTAGGATGATGAAAATACTATAACATGATCAATTCCAATCAACAATTATTTCCAATTAAATATCTATTGTAATAGGGTTTTCCCCATTTTTTCTGGCAACAAAACTGAAACCTTTTTACGAGGAATCATGTGTGCATTAACCACAATATTTGTGGCCAAAATGCAAACAAAAAAACACACTGATAATATATGCATTGTCCTTGAAACTGATTGGTCCACACCAGAGACGGCTTTCTTTTGAGCCTCGTCTCAATTGGTGCTAGACCAGAGGACGACAATTGAGACGAGGCTCAAAAGCCGTCTCTGGAGTGGACCAATCAGTTTCAAGGACAATGCATATATTATCAGTGTGTTTTTTGTTTGCATTTTGACCACAAGTGTTGTGGTTAATGCACACATGATTTCTCGTAAAAAAAGTTTCAGTTTTGTTGGCAGAAAAAAGGGGAAAAACCCTATTATTAAATTTTGGTACTGGCAAAGGAGGTCTAATGATATATCTATTGTGTTTCTACAACCAAATCTGCTAAACGATGAAGACACAGATCATATCCGATGCAGTGCCCTAAATACAATAAATAAGTACTTGAGCAATGATGAAAGCACTTATGGAATCTTTCATTAGGCTTTAATTTACGCTTTTGCAATGACTGCTCACAAAGGGATAGCTTCAGATATCTGAGATGCATTTGGAACCAGTCCTTTTTGCAAACTCGTACAATGAAATTACATTAAAGATGAGAAAGTTGAGACATGGTATGTTATATTCTTGGTTCTTTCGGTAAAGTCAGGTAGAAGGGAAACAATAAAATAAAAAAATATAAAACTATACAATTCTCACGAATTTTTATTATTTTATTGTTTCCCTTCTACGTGACTTTACCGAAAGAGCCAATAATATGAATCCCTGCAGTCACGAAAGCTTTAAATCAACATGGTATGTTGTTTCTCCAGGATAGCACACCAGTTTACAAGGTCAATGTTACTTTGGCTGCCAATTACCAGACGTTTGTGTATTTATTTGAGTTTCTTTGTTACACGGATGATCCCGTATGTTTGTATTTTAAGTTGAACGTATATGTATTACCTGCATGTGTTTCATATATAATATATAATGCATGTGTACATGTATGATGCAATATTCATGTGAAAAAACCTACATGTGTAGTATATTCAGTATACCTTATTACAATTTCTCCAGTTGCTGTAACGAGCAATCCATGGTCTGCCCAAACTATGTCAGCTGAATGTCCAGCTTTCCCACTTAACTTCACCTACAAAAAGCAAATGGATTTATTTATGAACAAAAGCATTCGCATTATTTATTCACACAAAATACATTTTCTTTAAATATTTAGACAAAGACAGCTGTAAAATATGAATAGCCTATTGAGAGAAAATAAACTTTCCATTATGCCAGTGGTTAAACTTTCTGGTATATCAAAGCGATTGTTGTAGAGATACAATACAGACTTGTTCTATTTTTGATGAGCAAATGGAGCCAAATGAAGCTGCACACCTTAAAACGCATAAACAATCACAACATCTCAATTTTTTTTATATCTTCAATAATGACTTTAATAAGCACAGCTTACATTGGGGGATGCGTTCCTGAAAGGTACGATGACAAGTATCAAAACGACGTGAAGGCTGAGGCGACGGATACAAGAAGGGATGGATGATGCTGTCGGTGACTTAAGTGAGGGTTGTGGTGGCGCAAATCAGGTAGTGGTGTTAATAAAGTGACCATGTATTTGCGAAAGGACGTAATTCGGGGTATTATTGTATTCTCCTTTTAGATTCTCCCACAGGGGTATTGTTGTCTTCGATTAGATTTGATCATAGGGCTGTAGTTTCACTGTAAATTAAAGGTATTCACTTTGCCAGACCTTCAAAATTGTACGTCAAGTGACCCAAAAACACGTCCAAGTGGCCCTATCATGAACAATTCATATTTTTGCCCCGTCATTAATTATTGAGGAGCACACAACCTGCACATCATGCCTAAATAAAATCAGATGGCAACATGAAATGGTGATATATGCAAGCTGGGCCAGTGAATGGGAGATGCCTGCCACAAGCTAATTAACATTATTTAAACCACGTGTAAATAAAATAATGAATGGAATGTCCAAACACAGTTCTTTACATAAGCATGATTCCCGAGGTGTATTTATTACAATATATGCTTCACTTGTATACAAAATATGTATGAATACACACATTCATTAAATTATAATTATATTCCGATGGTAACAAGCACTTGCACAACAGTATAGCTAGGATTATTAGGGTTCAGTGGAATATCCAAGACAAAACGTGTTTATTTTCAACATTCGGGTCAGTATAAAAAGTAATTAGAACTCTACAATGTCGTCTCTAATTTGTCATCTCTAATTGCCTTTATTGTGGTAACTTCTGAATGCTACACACAATTGCCATTGACTTACATGAGTTTCAGGTCACAAACCTGAGTGTGCTAGCGTTTCCTTCAGAACCCAAAACATATAATTGTCAGCCTCATATCTGCAATGAAGGATGGCTGAGCAAGATTTTCCATCCAAATTAATACCAGAGACAAGGTACGACAGTCCCACAAGACCTTGGATTGTACTGCGAAATAGCACGAGAGTCACGAATATACGCTGCTCTTTCAGCCACTACGCCCCCACCCTCTGTAACTCCCTCCCAAGGTAACTCCATCTGGTCCCCCTCTCTGATTTCTAGTCTCTCTTCAATACATTGCTATTCGTGTTCTTCGTACTCCTTAATTATTTCCTTTCTCTCTTTCCCTGTTCCTCCTGTTACCTCCTGCTCTTCCAATATAATTATTTTGCTCTGACACGTTTGTTACATTATAAATGTAAGTTGGATTGTTAAAGCATTTTTTTAGAGATAATTTAGCATCACTCTACAGGGTGGTACAGATGTCTTGTGACCCATATTTAATTCTCTAAAACTTTATATTTTTTCAATGTGTATTTAAAACAGTAATGAATATGCACAGGATAAATATGTTAGGGGCAAATTAATTGCGGGCCACAAAACATGAGGACCACCCTGTATATTGACTGTACCAGTTGAGCTGTGGAAACACAATGAATCATGAACATCCCATGGAAATCTCAGGAACAATGAGCATAGCCTTGCTGTTTGAATATCAGTGACAGTTGATCTCATCATTCACTGCATGGTAATTTTAATTCTGGCTCATAACTTCTAATACATGTTCCGCACCTCTGATTAGCATGGTTGGCTCGGTATGGTACGAAATATGTTCAACATCCATACAGACAATTGGGGCATACTTCGGTTGCTCAGATTTAAATTGTCATTGCGAAAGAATAAGGCAAACAAATGTTATTTATTCAGTTTAAAGATAAAATTACACTCTCAAAGCTGATAGAATTCCCATTTCAGTGGATATTCCTCAGACCCCTGAGGGTTAGGGGAAACCTTCCAACCTGTCACCATTACAGTGGCATGGGGTCACCAACTTTAATACAGATGAGATATCCTATAATTGCCAAACGAGGATGACCTGACTGGCAGGTGCACAATGCTTCCGCTGGATTAACTAGTTTTAACAGCTTGATCTCCAGATGTATTAAATTATTGACGTTTCACGTGCTTGCTCCTGATTGGCTGTTTGTGCACATGCCAGCCCTATTCCACAGCTATCAATTACATGACACCCAGAAGCTCCGTTGAAAGTACAATGGTAGTTTGCATAAACTGTTTTGAGTTTGCGGAGGTGGAACGAGCTGCAAAAGATTGCTGAAGCTGCTGCAAGCTGCCCAATATACTTGTGTAAAGTCCAGAGTGTGTATGTAAGGAGATATTGGAAGTTAATACAAAGTTTGGTCAGGCCAATAAACAAAGCGACTGCTGTGTTTATTCAGTAACTTGTGATGGATAACGCTAAGGCACTTGAAAACCCAAACGTTGGCAATATTCCGCTTGCTGTGGAAGCCTCAGACTCAACAAGCCAATCTAAGGTAAGCTACAGACAACGTATAAATTGGCAGGAAAATTGTTCCATACGAACTTAAACGATGTCACGTGTTTAATATGTTGAACTTCTTTCGCACCATACGAAGCCAACCGTGCTGATCGGAGGTATGATAAACTTGCCCGTGTACATATGCCCTATTCATTTTTCGAAAGTCTTACCTTCATTATTTCTTGGACAGAACCATCAGAGTTCACGCAGTACTGGGAAAGAACAAGTGATTCTGTAATAATAACCAGTACATCCTTTCCCTCTGCAAACATCATTTTTCTTATCGGGCCATCGCATGATAACACTTGGGAGTGATTTCCACTGTCATCGATGTGATACACCAAACCTGTACACAGTGACACGAAAGCATAGCAGTCATCTCAAATTAAATTAAGCATGTGGTTAAAAACGATTGTGAACCCCCAATTCTCCACTTCAATTTAAACGTCCCAGGAATACATGAAAGGCACTTGCTTCCATATACGATTTTCGATTGTAGTAAACGTAATATCTGTTGCTGAAATACATTGTGCTAATCATCAACCACAAGTTAATTACTGTACATCTTGAGAGTATGGTTAAGGCTCTTGAAACCATAGAGTGTAAGCTGCTCTTTGCATAATCCTGTATTAGTAGTGGTCCTGAAAGTTACTTTTTGGAGATGGTTGAGTGGCTTGTATTCGCAGACTACAGAAATAGTATCATTATGGCTGATGCCTGATCTGGCAGAAGTTGGTGTGGGGAGATCAGCAATGTTCATGATGACCTATTTATACTTGATGCCTGTTTATAATGCTGATATTGTTAAAAGTTGCCAATTTTTTTTTGCCTAATCTGTACTGGCTAAGATGTTTAAATGTTTGAAATTTTTGGTGAGAAGTGTAGTTTTCATCTATCAGTCTCCTTTATTAAGGGAAACTTGAGCTTGTATATTGCAAATCTCTTCAATAGTTCTCATGTCGCAAACTACATTGCTGTAATGTAAGTTGGAGTATTAAGCAGATGTTTAACAGAAAAACGTGACGGAACAGAAAAACATGGAGATTTCCAAATTCCACGCGTATACGTAAGACAGAAGTGCCACCTGGTGGGGGAGAGGGATTGGGCTTCACAAACAGCGTTTTATATTACCATCAGATGAACTGAGAAAAAACGCAATTCCTTCTTGAGAATTGATTGAGGCGGCTGATCCAGGCTTGTTTGACTTATTCCAGTTGAACATGTCCAAGGCACTTTCATCGCCGTTTACAGCTGCTCGAGCAAACCGAGCCAAGTCACTGGCAAAACGGGCACATCAGTCAAACAGGTCTGTCACCCTTCTCGAATAGACATGAGGCAGTGATAATCTGTTTATCGCCCCTGATTTGGGGGCAAAAAATTCCACATTCGTTTTTGTGGATAACCACAAATAGAAGATGACTGAGCCATCTTGATTAGCTTGTGATATCGTTTCCCAAATAATAAAATTGCCTCATTTCAGTTGCTAATACTGTACGTATATATATTCTTGGTTCTTTCGGTAAAGTCAAGTATAAGGGAAACAATACAATAATAAAAATATGATAATATTATTGTTTTATATTTTTATTATTATATTGTTTCCCTTCTACGTGACTTTACCGAAAGAACCAAGAATATGAATCCCTGCAGTCACGAAAGCTTTAAATCAAAATTCAACTGTACGTATACATTTAAAATGTGAAATACACAACCGTTCCTAAGAGTGCATTTCAGATTGGTGGTAACTTTTACCAGGACATTTTAAAAAGTTAAAAACACTTTTTGCATATGTTTTGCAAATTTCGAATGTTTATTTTCAGCTCCACAATCGGAAAACGTTTGTCGCAGTTGACATAAGTACTGGTAACTTTCCATTTTACAAAATATACATTGTGCTATCTTGTCTGAATGAATTTAATCTTGAATCCTCCACTGCTGCGAAAAGAACCCCGTTTGATTCAATCAAACAATGTGGTGAAACGTGCACCATAATACTTACTCTTCAGATTTTCCTGGCCTGAAAACACAATGCGAGAGAGCCTTTTCCAACTCGAGCTTAAAAAAAATATTTCCATGAAATTTTCCTCGCTGGTCGACTCTCCAACAAATGACAAGTCCATCCTGTAAAAAAAAAGTAAAACGATGTTACTATTGATGTAATTACACATTACAAGAAGAGATTTTTAATTGTAAATTGATAGCCATAAGCCAAATGTGTAGATGTTATTTCAAACAGTATTATGCAATATAAAAAAAATCTATATACAGTATTTGGTATATAGATCTAGTAGTGACTTTTTTGGGTTAAATGCATCCATATTCATGATCTATTTCAAGTACACATCACCAAACTCTAGTAATTATGCCAATGTGAGGGCAACTATAAGTCAAAGCAATACAGTAATTACAACCGTGTGAATGTACTTCATTTATAACCCGAAAAGGTGTTGCCGCCTTACCCTGTCTGCAGAAATCAGGCGAGTTCCATTGCTGCTCCATTGCAGCAGAGCGATGTCGGCACTGTGCAGTGCTTGAGCCTTGTGCGTTTCTTTGTCGAGCTCGTGATACACAAACACCTCTCCAGTCTCCCAACCCACAGCAAGCAGCGGTCTACTTGGGTGCCAGGCCAAAGCCGTTGGCAAAAAGGCTCGTGAAATAACATCTCCTGAGCACTCTCCCTGAACGTGAAAGGGAATCGGTCAAACATCACGATTGTTTTGTGGTAGTGGAAACAACAGGCTTGCCCTTTATAAACATTATTTAGAAGGCACTTGCAAAGTCTCGCAACATATCGCTTTGTAAGATAGTTTGTATCTGTCGTGACTTCATTAAAGTCTGAGCAATGTAATTAGAACAAATGAAGAATATATTGTAGTGGTACTCGAGTCAATGACGTGAGCAACAACACGTAATGTGAGCAACACTAAATGAAAAAGGAAATACTCTTTGGTTCTTTCGGTAAAGTCACGTAGGTATAAAATAAAATAAATCATGCCGTTTCGGGCGCAACACAAGCGTCCGTCATCAGGTGGGAAAGTTTTCCCGAAACGTGATTTATTTTCCTTAATACCTATGTGACTTTACCGAAAGAACCGAAGAGTATGGATTCCTGCAGTCATGAAAGCTTCAAATCAAGATTGAAAAATGAAATGTAGAAGAGAAATGCAAGCTGTAAAAATGTATCTGAGATTATTTTAACACCTGCATTCGGATCCATAATTTTGTATATCACGGAATGCAGACTGTTAGATTTATATTCCTCATGCTTTTTTTTAGAACTCTTATTAGTAGGCAAATAAAACCACTTCATTCACGTTATCGCACATTAGAGACATTTAAAAATCAGATGTACACAATTGACAGCATTCTTATCCTTTTTGAATTCAGACTTTCATGACTGCAGGAATTCATATTCTTTGGTTCTTTCGGTAAAGTCACGTAGATAGAAAAAATAAAGGTAAATAAAATAAAAACTACGTTTCGATCGCTTGTGTTCTGTGATCGAAACGTCATAGTTCTTAATTTATTTTATTTTTTCTATCTACGTGACTTTACCCAAAGAACATTCTTATCCTGTTTGGCTTAACAGGAAAGTGCCCTTGATAATATTGTCTTAAATTAACAAACGTATTTGCAAAAGAGCAATGCATTACATTTATAGTATGCGATATAAACGTACCTCTTGGGTGAAAATCGCTACGCTTCCTCCATTGCCAACAGACGTAACAGCGAGCAGGGGATTGATGTTGTGCCAAGATATCTGAGATGGCGTTTGCGTCTCATCATGAAGCTTGATCTTTTGATCAAAATATACCGCCATGGAGAAAAACTATCATTCGTATGCTGCGAATAAAATTGAGAACAATTACTTTCGACTCATTACAACTCTCAACTCCATAGCAAAACAAGTCACCCACAAAAACCTGCACACACACACCCTCGCGTACGCAACTCTTATTTTTTCGCTCCGCAGTATCCTCGCATTTTTGTTCAACCTTCCTTCAATCTGTACATTTACTTAGATTTCAGGGTGCAATTACGGTACTTCCAATTAAGCATGTGGTTTATGATGGGTCTGGGGCTATTATCAGATTTCATTATTTATAACATTAAGGGGTGTTGCGTGAATTATAACTTGTCTGGCAAGAGGGCCCACCATGATTAGTATTGCTATCTTTAATTTTAACAGAGATGCGTGCACATTTAAATACATCCATTGTGTAGCAAACGTAGGCCACAACACAAGAATGAACAAGCTTGGAATGATTTATTTTGGTTTTATTTGGGATTTGGAAACAAACGTGGATTACTGAATTCTATTACAAGGGCCTTGACGTCAAGTTAAAATTGCACAGCAATGCTGTGCACATTTCCAACAGAAATTGCCTGCAGGAATCGGTCTATTAACTCCATGCAGAGCATTATACTGGAGTAATCTTACCAACTTTCTTAAAACATTTCAAAAAGTCTACCTTTCTCTCCTGCCATTACTCAGAGTTTGTTTCTCTCCCATGGCAAGTTCACTTTTCCCAGTGAAAGCCTGCAATCACGTGACGTTGTGAACAGAGGTCCATTTGTGGTTTCCTTAAATGTGTGCATACAATGTTTAACCTGGGCAGACACCACTGGGCTATTCACAAAAAATGCGTTTCACGCTTGTAATTGACAAATGTAAATAAGTTACTTAAAAACACACACACACCGAGATGAATAATACATATAGCCAGGCATGGTTACGTAACATTTATTGTACACGGGGCTTCCATCCACTGGCATTTGCAGCTATTCGGAGACTCCACTACAGCAAATGGTAGACGCGGTGGGATTTTCTCCAGCTACACTGCTTTTTTCACACGTAAAATTCCAACACTGGACCCTCATACTGAAATGTTAAAACTTACTTGATAAATGAAAGTCACACTAATGATGGACGCTTGTGTTGCGCCCGAAACGTCGTGATTTACTTTATACCTACGTGACTTTACCGAAAGAACCAAAGATTTTTCAGTGTCACTACAAGAGCATACGTCAGGTATCTTCAGCCACGATGTATCTACTGGTGGATGAGGACATCCAAACGTACGTAATGCGCGGGTCGCGTTATTTAAAGATACTTTTGACCGCGCCGGTCAGGGTAGGTTTGTGAATGAGGGGGGGTGGTGTGGAGAAAATACGTAGATAACAATAGTACAGTACAACAATGTATGTTGCTAGACTGCCCTCAGCTTGCCCACAGCGTAGGCAGCCGCCTATAAAACATGTCTTATGCGAGATGATCGCCTCACCCATCCAGGCTAAATGTCTACTTAGCTTCCGAGCGATGTGATTGTGGCCAGCTCTATGCACACAGGCGCCCTGCAGAACGCAATGCGTTAACGCAGCAAATACACTACCGTGCAGCCCATCAAATGCATTTGCCGCGGAACATTTTTAAGACGCGGTTTTCTATTTAGACGCTACATTAAATAGAACACTGTGTGTTGTTTTAAGTCTCATCTACGTAACATTTAATTTGGCTTCAAGGCGACGCCGAAGCCTATAGCGCAGGCCGCGGGCTGCAAACAGCGCACCGCGTCCATATGCAGCTCAATCTCGTCCGTCGCGCCACGGAAAATACATACAAGAGAATAAGCATAACCGAGCCTCCACCTCTTCTTCACACACTTGCATCTTAACGATCGTGTTTAAATGAAGAAAGGGAACTGTGTGGCAGAGTCCCTCACTCACTCTGCGCGTTGTACGCCGGTGCCGGTTGCCGTGGTAACGGCACCCGAGCGTTTTACGGAAATTGCCGAATCGCCTCCGGCTCGAGGAGGAGGTTGATGGTTACGGAAATTGCCGAACGGCCTCGGCGAGGTTGGTTTCGATGATGGTTACGGAAATTGCCGAACTACCTCGGCGAGGGAGGTTTCGATGATGGTTACGGAAATTGCCGAACTACCTCGGCGAGGGAGGTTTCGATGATGGTTACGGAAATTGCCGAACGGACTCGGCTCGGGAGGTTTCTTAACCGTTCGAATTAAATCATTTTATTGCCATGCCTTTCTCTTATCCGTGTGATACTGCACTTGGAATTCATCTCCAATTCATCTCCAATGAATTCCAAGTGCAGTATCTCGAATACATTCTTTCAATGCGAACTTTATAAACGTCTCCAACCGAGTTTTCGGTTTAGAAACAGAGTTCGGCATCACGATGATCCAGTATAATTGCACGCGTATTGTTTTCATACATAACGCGTTTGCTGTTTTATATGGAGATATATACTCTGTACAAATCCGACCACATTTATCAAATCATTGCCCAAAACCTGGCGAAAGATAACGTCCGTGTTTTTGATCCATTTGTTTATGGCAGGCTGTATGTACGCATTTAAAGAAAACACGTATATAAAGAAAACACACACACGTGTTTTGAGTGCGTTACAGAACCCATGCGTATGCATGATTATTACTCCTCCTTTATTTGTTCAGCCTTTCCGGCCCTTCAGACCGCTGTCAACCCCTGAAGTGTCCTCACGGGCTACCGTGTACAGATACCACAATTCAATTGCTTCACATTCAGTGGTAGATCCAAGAGGAGAGGGGGTGACTAACTAATCTCCCCACCCCCCCCCCCCCAGTTTAGATCCTGAATGTTGGTATTTTATTGATATTTACCGGACAAAATACATAGAAAAATGTTTTGTAGGGCCCGGTTAAAACAAAATCTGGACGTCTCCCCTCCCTGAGAAGTTTATATATCAGCCTCCGTTTTAATTTAAAACTATACCACTTTACGCCGTCATATATGCAACAATTCAAGTTCGATTGAGTGGATCACATGCCCACCACAAGGTTAGGTGTGAACCACTCTAAGGTGCAGGTAACGTCAATGGGATCAGATTTATTGTAATTTCTAGAGTTTGTCCGCCAGAGGGGGCCACAATTCATTACAGTGTGTGCAATGCCACACCTAAACCACCAGGTAACGCACCAGCGTGTACCGTAATAATCATAATCGGACATTGGATAAAGGATTCCTCCACAAGACATCATATTCAGGCGGTCATCACGGGGAGCAATACATTAAAACATTTTTCGATGAAATTGCGACTCAACCACATTGAGCCACAGCAGAAATGAGTGGCTAAGAGCCACGTGTTTTTTTTTGTAAATAAAGTTCAGTCATTTGTCAACAGGCACTTAGTAAGTCCCTCCTCACATCGTATCGGTCGCCGAGGTTGTTTGACTATAACTTCACCGCGCCGTTCGGTGTGGATTGTTGAGGCTGCAGGGGTGCCCATAACCGATTCACATGTCGCACGCCACTAATGTTGGAGGTAACTGAGAGGGCACGTGCATGGGTGAGATTGGAGGAGGGATGTGTAGGCACGGGAGAATCCGTGGTGGATCGGAGATTTGTGAGGGTAAATAGCGTGGAGCCAATGGAGGGATATCAATATTGAAGCCATGTGGTGTTTACAAATGATAGCGTGAAATTAATTTTAAATTTTATATCTTTGCAGAGTTTCAATTTTACATTTAAGACATTTTGGAGTTTTGCTAAATGACCGGTCGGCGAAGACCTTACCAATCTGCGTTTCTCTACCTCGTTTAATTTTACGTGTAATCCGCTCTTGGTTCGTCCATCAGCATCTGTGTCATCCATTTAGCATCATGGCTATAGAGGACAATGAGCTGAAGTTTAATTGAACACGGCGCACTTTGCTAAATGGAGTTAACATGAACAAGGAGGTGGTAAAAAGGGATCGACTATGCAAAACACCTGGCTGAGAAAAATACGATGGATCAGAGTGCAGAGTGTATTCCAACCATTTTAGCAATGTTTGAAATGCCTTGAAATGGCAACTAAATAGGGGGAATCTTGAGTGTGGACATGGCTACTGTGGAGTTGACCATAACTGATAACAAAAAAGTACATTTGTTAAGAATGTTGTCAACATCACTTATATCATCGATTGGCTTAAATCTACCCTGTGATGTTATTCCGGCCATGTTGGATGGTGCAGTGGGAGAGGATGATGTTTCATGGCTCCTTACACGAGTTCCGTCTCACTAAAACTGCTTCGATTACTCTGACTTATGAGCCACTTTCTGTTACCACATTTATGATCTCAGTAGCTTGCCAGATTTGCGAGAAATTTTGAGATGAATTCCTGTTCTTAGCCTGCAGATTGTGCGCCAGGTGCTGCTGGCTTGGTACCACCTGATGAAGTAATGATAATTTGTCTAATGATAATAAACTATTATGGTACTTAGTGATTTCGAGTTTGCATTCTTAAATCTGACAGGACGGCTTCATGAGGTGTGAAAATGTTTTTTGTTTGTCAAAAGTGAATGATTTGGTTGTACTGTAAATATTACTCATGAGTCGTGGATAACAAACGTAGCATTGCATGTTTTTTTTTGTGTGAGAAAACACGATCACGCATTCCAGACACACTTCCACAGGTGACTGCTCTCCCACGCTCTAGCAATGGGAGGTTTGATTACTTCTGTCACTGCAACATTTTTTTTTGCAGCTAAGAGTTTCAAATGGTCGCATCTGAAAGACTGCAGATATACCACTACAAATGTGCACAGACTACGACCAACAAGTGCAACAATGCGTACATTATACTCTTTGGTTTTTTCGGTAAAGTCACGAAAGTAAAATAAAATATGATAATAAAACAACTAAATTAAATCACGACGTTTCGGAGGCAACACAAGCTTCCGTCTTCAGGTGGAACAGTCACAGCAAGATAGCTGCATTATTTTACCTACGTGACTTTACCGAAAAAAACAGAGTATGAATCCTTGCAGTCACGAAGGCTTCAAATCTAGAATTATTGCGTACATTGCCCTCAAAGCTTCATGGTTTCGTTTTTTGAAAAATGTAATTTCACTTGCTGTGGTGCAATAATGGTACACTGGACTTGCAATCCAGAGGTCGCCGGTTCATTCTCCCAGCACAGCAGTTGAAAAACGGGCAGGTGTCTTATATCCCCTGCTGCCCCTGTCCATGCAGATGTGTACATTGGTACACCACCGTTGACTGGCAGGTCATGTGTGGTGGGATAAAGTGTCGGGAACTCCTACCTCTTTTACAGATATCTGACCAATGTTGAAGAGTAGATCGAATACCCTCTCTAGAATTCCATCTCCAAGTGATTGGGAGACCCTTCTGCCAGCAGTGAGTCTGAGCAAGTAATAAACATGGCTGCACATGAAACGTTTTACTCGCATAAAAAGGATGTCGCGTAACAAAGAGGTGCCGTTTCTCTGTTTTTTTTTATTGGGTATCTAATTCACAATGAAGTAAAAAGGGTGTGCCCTTTGACTAATGTAGTACGTGTGTTATCCAGTCGTTGTGTTTTAGGCCCGTGTGAGCCTTCACAGGGGCACCCCACCTCCTCGGCTAGGGTAACATGGCTGGCATGCGGAGGACTGGCACAGGAAGCAGTAGAGACTGAAGTAGGGATCGGAGGTCAAATCTGTTTAAAATACAAGAGAGAGAGAGAGAAAAAATGAAAACAACATTAGAGTACTTTTTTTAAAATTGTCAACAAGATTTTCTAATCTGCTAGAATTACCGGCAAGTTCGTGAATTAGAATGTGTCGTCACCGATGACATTGTTTTAATTGTGCTGGATAACATGGATACTTGTTTGTTTGTGTCCCTGAAGAAGCTCCCCAGCACTTGCACAGAAACGTCGGACATCGTGCCGAACAACATACAGTAAAATCCAAAATACACGAGAACTACATTGTTTCGGCGATTATCAGCAATGTAGACTTTGCCAAGTATTTTACCCAAAATCTGACACAATGGAACATTTTTCAGTTTAGGAACATTGCCTTAAAAAGTAATTACTGACTGACAATATCTGGAAGTTTCCTTGCAATTTACTAACACCAACGTAGTATATATAGTGGCTGTATATGACCCTTAAATACGAACCAACATTTCTAGTAATTGCAACCAACTTCCCGTTTTAGTATGCTGTTTGTGTATATGTGCAACGTATATCGTGCATATGCATTTTTACATCGTTAGCTATTGTCTATCAAGCGCAGGATGAAGGATGTAACCATCCTCCACGGTATTGCATATTCTCTCAGCGCGTTCTCTTTTGGATGCGATTCCATAACCAGTCTGGACCATCGGCCATCATCTGTTCTCATAATGCACTGTCCCCAGCCTATTTAAACTGATCTACAAGGTCATCTCTCTGTATTCTGAATGTAACTCCAAACATTCGTCTCCCCCACGCTTCTTTGTGAACGTTTCAGCTTTTTTTTGGGTCCCAATTTCTTTCTCGGTTTCCAGGCTACTGATGCTATTGTCCATATACCATTCAACATGCACTCATTGAAACATTTCATCAGCCCCCAAATGCTATATTGATTTTCATCGTGGAATTTAGTATTCACAGAAGCACTCCAAAGTTACTGTTCTTTAACTTTGTTTATTTCATCGTTTAAAAAAATAAATCTCGATCCACCTTCAAGAACGAAGGGAGCTGCTGTGGTGTCATGGTTAGCATAGTGGACTTGCCATCCAGAGTTCGCTGGTTTGATGCGAAACTCCTGGTGCGGAAGTTTAAAATAATGCGCAGGGTTATTATATCCTCTGACCGTTAGGAATGTGTCCTAGATTCTAAAACTATTACGGTACAAGTTAACACAGATTGTTTAGCAATGATCGTTGTCGTGATGCATAGCGTCGGAACATTCACACAGTGTTTAAAAAAATCACGATGTGGTGACGTTTGATATAAAAAGAGTATATTTTATATGCTGTGCGTCAAATGACTTGCTCTCTCAAGTGTACTTACGTTCACTTAGACGTTTAGAATTAGTACAGAACAAGAGTTAGGTTTGTCGCAAACAACATTTGATTTTAAAATAAAATATTGTATTTCTTGTTACTTCAATTCACCACAATTAACTTTATTGTGTGAAGCAACATTGAAGCAAATGCATGGCTTCTTAAAATAACGAGAATTGTACATGCAGTTAGTAGTATTAATTTTCGTCGATAGTTGCGCAGTGTTACTACACGATGGTACCTTATTCTCTGGATTCAAAGATGCACTTTGACACTGACCAGCATGCTGAAACTTGGTCCAACAACTCCCATGACTGATACGCAATGGGGAGAACTTCATCCATCAATGGATTGATGAAGGCTGATCGCTGGTGGGCTTTTGCCATACCGTATTCTCCTAGGTAAGACACTTTCCCCCACTGTATTTTTCACCAAAATGTTGGGTTCGTCTTACAATCCAGTCGTGTGTGTGTGTGTGGCCAGATTTGTATAACTTATTGACACCGGCCACAGCTTTCGGGACGAGTCTTCATTTCCAGAGCTTCTTAAAATCCACAGAATAAGGCACCAAAACACGGCACGTGAAAGCGTGTACAGCATAAAAAAATGACAAGTTCTTCACCTCTTATTTTGATGAAGACACAATTGCTCATTTGTGGAAAGTTTTGACAAAGAGGGTGAAAGGTCTGCGGCAACTTATAATGGTAGCAGAGGGTAGACAGAGAATTGTCATCAAGCCCTTCCTCTTCAATAATCGCAGACAGCTGCATGACCTGCGTGAGTGGAAAGCTCCATTGTCCAACCTGCAGAAAATAAGGACATACAATTTCACTTCACCAGAAAGAGAAATGTGAAATGGTAATATGTAAATTATATGTAAATAATAATAATTGACAGCTCTTTTGTCCATCTATTGTCAGATGAAGGCCTCCCCATGCCCGTATCAGCAATGGGGGGGTTGGTCATAGTTATTCCTCATTAGTGGATGCGAGGATCGGGAACAGTTCTGACTCATGCTATCCGTAGCCAGGAATCGAATGAAGAATATATGACGGGTTACCAAGTTCATTTCAGTGTGCGAACTGCTGAAACTATGGCTGTGAAACACGGCGCATTGCGCTATAAGAATGGCGCTAATACCAAATGCACCCGCATCAGCGATTGACGAAGGGAGGTGTCCACTGATGTTAGTCGTGGGTAGGAATTGAACTCGGATCGCCGGCTGCATCGTGCGCCATTTTCACCCCACCCAAAGGAGAATTGGATAACGACATTCCACAATGTCATACGTTTTATAATTTCAATTCCATGAACAGAATAATGTACATCTCTACTCTTGGACGCCAATGACCAAATCGGTCAGAAAGTGCCAGATTTCGTCAACTGGGGAGTTGAACAGAGTTGAGCCTGGCTATAGCCGACATGAGTGAGAACGATGCAGGAGCAGGTTGTCACAGGTTTGCTGTTTTGGGACTCTACGGTGGGCAGCAGAGGGCAGTGCTGCCTTCTCGAAACTTGCGCCCGGTGGCTTGATTAAAGTAGAGTAAGATTAAAGAACCTGCAGGGGATGCATCCAACAGTGGATTTAGGAAGGCAATATAAGCACATGTACATTATTTGTGAGTATTTCATTCCGAAATAGACAACGTAGGCGAACTTATTTTGTATCTTATATTCTTGGTTCTTTCGGTAAAGTCACGTTGAAGGGAAACAATGATATATATAAAACAGTGATGATGACAGTCATCATCACTGATGATGACTGTGTTACAGTCGAAACGTCGTGAGAATTTTATTGTTTAATATATATTTTATTATTTTATTGTTTCCCTTCAACGTGACTTTACCGAAAGAACCAAGAATATGAATCACTGCAGTCACGAAAGCTTTAAATCAAAATTTATTTTGTATCTGTTAAACATTATTGTGCATGTTTTTTTAGCTCATTTTGGATATTGTGAAATTATCCTTGACCTTAAACAGAAAACATGACATCAGTCTTAAACTCAATATTATTATTATCCACACACGACGGAGGTGTCACGAGTGTTATATGGATGAGCAACTTGCGCGTAACCTGTGGAGCTGTTGAACGTTTAGTAGCAACAGCGAACATGGCAATACATTTTGATTTAAAGCTTTCGTGACTGCAGTGATTCATATTCTTGTTTCCCTTCAACGTGACTTTACCGAAAGAACCAAGAATATGGCAATACATTGTTAATGCTTCATTTCGTCAGGTTTATAAACACAATTAAAATAGACTCGTCGTCTCATTCGCAAATTACGTGCAAACTTTTGGGCAATCGGCCTTCGTGAAGCATATTAGGCCTTGGATTTGTTGGAACGCGTGTCAACTAATAGAATTTGCAGTATTCTCAGGATGAAAATTACTATTGAAAAAAAGTTTTTTTCCGCCTTTTGCTTGCTCTTGAAGTACAACAGCTACCAACTACGACAATAACAGTTGTCAAGTCTGTATTGTCGATACACACTCGAGCAATTGCCCTTGTACTGCATGTGTTGAACTTCTTCTTTCGCACCCCACGGAGCCAACCGTGCGAATCAGAGATGGTGCGGGGGGGAAGGACAACACAACATTCCGTGTTGGGGGTGGTGTTGGGGGTGGTGGGCTGCCCTTCCTCCCACCATCAATGAGAAAACCCGGTGTACACGGGGAGCCCATGAGAATTTGCACATGCATATGTGGACGGCACAACATGTGCTCTGACCTGTGTGACCCCCCCCCACCACCCCCTCCCAACATTTGCCTGCTGTCAATTCCACACGATGTCAACATTTTGGGATATTGCGTCATCGCCGATTTATGTGTTGATATTGTGTGCATGGACTTGGATGAAAGAACAACATTTGGCAAAGAGACATCAGCTGATATGTTGTGTCCGGGGGGGCGGGGTGGGGTGGGAGGTAACCTCCAATATTTTGCACACATAATAGTACGACTGTGCGTGCATACCAATGTTATCATGGAAAGTCAGGACTAATGTGTTCTACTCATTTGAGGGGAATTTCAGATGGTGTAATCACATTATTATGACATTCCCTCTTGGTGTGTTTTCCTATTCACTCGGGCCACAATTTTCCAAGTGTCTGATTTTTACTCAATTTACAATGATACCTGATTTTAATGTTTTCCCATGTCTAACATCCAGTATGGATGCTCCTTGGAAAATGTTTTGAGCATTAGTGTGTACTCGATAGTTATAATCCGATGGAGGTAAAGGTGCAGCCCTGCAATGTCTTGCTCACACCACGAGTCGTGCAAAACCTTTGGTCTACTCTTCCACCGCTCGCCAGACATCTTTGAAGAAGTGAGAGTACCCACACTATACCCCACCAAATACGTGACCTGGAAATCGACGAACTTTTATATTGCTGGGTGAACAGAGAAACTTAAGAAACGTGCACCATTATTTCTACGAATGCACCAGGAGATGAACCGGTGACCTCTGCATTGCAACTCCAGTGTGCTAACTAGTGCCCCACGGTAGCATTCCCATGAACCATTTAAGCAGTAGACAATAGAAGTGCCCATTGTTCTGGCTTCGAAATCCTTCACGGGCAACGTATGTGCAACAGTTTAGACATAAAGAGTCGTTTGTTATAATCGTTATAATCTGCAACACAAAAGCCAGCTTGTTAGAAAAACACACTATCATGCGTTCATCTGACAAAGTGAAGCTGCGTAGAGTTTTACTTTAGGTGTAAATTGCATGGTAAATAAAGTATAATTTAACATGCATTTCCATAATAATGATAATTACAATGCTATTTGTAAGTGCACAATATTTCACGGACAGTATTCCCCCCCTACCCCCCACATAGAAAAGTACAACATTACATTAAATTTGAATTGTAATTGCTCTATTTTGTATTCTCTTGTTGGAATAATTAGTTTCAACACTAAGATCAAATCGGTTTCCTTTGCCAATTGCTGCAAGTCGCGGTCAGTATTTCTTAAAACGTGAAATAGACAAGCGATGTATGTTCTAGATTTTAAACTTAATAGACAATGTTGTCTTGTGATAAATAGCCTTTTTTCAACAATCCTCCAAACATGGTATTATTAATGTATAGAACTCAAATCGGTATTATACTATTTGAGTGAGAACAGCAACATAGCTGAATTATTTAATGTTAACAATTAATAATAATGATAGCCCTTATCTGATCCACTGCCTCATGTAAAGCCTCCCCATATTGAGTTGGTAATGGGGGTAGTTTGACCATACGTCACTCTTCTGGTTTGTGCAGGATCGTGAAGGGAGTCTCCCAGGTCCGTTCAGCATAATGGCAAAAACAAATACTCGAATCTATTGATAACGTTTAATTCATGAATAATATTAATCCTCAGTGGCACAATGATGTGTAACTTTATCTTACAATGTCAAGTCATTTAGCTTTTCACGTGCAGATTAATATCGCATACACGAAGTGCGTAACATATGTTTCTGAAGAATAATGAATAAAATCACGTGAACGATATGAAAGCACTCACAGGTGCCACAGCGCAGGTGATCGCGGCATTGCTGTCTGGCACTCTGGGTAGTGCCACGTGTTGTTCGGCACGATGTCCGACGTTTCGCTCCACGTGCTGCAAGCTTCTTCAAGAGCTCGGTCGGAGCGACGGCGCTCCCAGCACGCGGAGCGAAATGTCGTAAATAATGTCGAACGCAACCCGCGGTAGAGCCCGAGAAGACGCTGTCGCTGGATTCGGCACTCCGTCCGATCGTGTGTCCCCCTCGACATGCTGAAATGTAACGGCGCCTCACTTAAGGAACTCCCCAACAGCACGTGGAGTGAAACGTCGGACATCGGTGCCCTCTCACAACTCGTGGGTACTGCTACCACTTCAATAACCACCGCAACCAAACAAAACAACAAACGTCGGCGAGCTTGCGTGATTTGGCGAGGGACTCACCCGAACGAGGGGCTCTCTTATGGCTTTTTCGTACAGACTCGCGCACGATGCTCCGTGCAGCGTCAACAGAGCCCCGGCGAGACTCAAGACGACGATGAACACGTTGGCCTCCATTGCGTTTTCTTCTTCTGAAAGTTGAGTTGGCAGCTGGCGAGTTTCTCCCTTTTTTAAGCTCTTGGCGCCCGCAAATCCTTATCGGTGGAAGAGGGTGACGTTTGCATTCTATATATATACACGCGGAGTGATGACATTGAGCTTGTTAATCTACGCACGTGTTGTAAAGTGAGAATGGCATCGATTTTAATAGCGCATTCACGAGCAGATTGTTTTATGGTACCGAAGAATGGTGATTGCGGTGTTATTTTTTTTGTCTAGCCTTAACCCTTGACACGGCATGTTGACAGTAACTTGAGTATTATTAACTACGTAGCCTACCTTCCTACTTGAAGGCTCAGCGAGGTAGTGCAATAATGTGATATAGATGGAGATTTTCTGCCACTACGGAGGGGTAAATATGCACGTTATTTTGTATCGTATCTTTCGCATGTTTAAATTAATGTTTAGATATCCTTTAAGTTAAGGAAATTATCACACGTGAAATGCATGCGTTACGTAATGCATGCTGGAGGATAATCTGTGCGGACATTACACAGCCTGGGATGTGAAATTATAATTAAGTTATTACTCTACTGATTATCACTTAATTGATTAATTGGATAACACGAAAATAGTAATATTTCTATACCTGATAAATTGGTATAACAATTTTGCCCAATATTTCCTTCTTTCGAATTTCCCTTATTGCATATTTTGCAAGTGTTCTTCGTGTATTCTACTCACGCTGCCTGGAATTTCCTGCCACTGCCAATACTCCTGAGATTACTAGACTATGACCTTTCTTACAACTGGTCTTTTTGAGTTTCATGTTTTTTTTTGTCCATCAGCTTTCATGTTAAACGACAAAGCAGGTAAGTTACTTGGGTTGCTGACGGGTTACTCGTATATATGTTTAAATGTTTAGCACGTGACTTAAAGCAATTTCGGACTTTAGACTGACCCTTGCCTGCCCGATGAGTTAGCTCAACTAACCTCTGGGTCAGAGTTTAATTTATAAACTTTTTTTCTTCAGATTATTCAAGCCATAGGCATAGACTCAACTTTACTTGCACAAAGCTTCTCATTTACTCATTCATGACTATATCCTTAGTAAGTCATTGGATTTGGAACAATTTATATCAGTCACCTTTGATTTTTGTAATTAAATACTTTTGGAACTGTTTATGATGTTTTCACCAACCGAATCCTAAAATGCAATTGTGACATCAATATGGTTTTCAAATGCAATTTTACTGTGCTGTATTCATACACGGAAATACAAATGGGAAACAATAACATTTCCATGCATGTGTTTTTGCTCTTGGAATAATGATGTGTAAAGCGAAGACGAACTACTGGGTGTCAGCCAAAGAAAGGGGAGTCGTCTACTGAAGAGGTGGAGCGATTTTAGGTCTGCTCGTGTACAGGAGATGTCACGGTGGCAAAATGTTCACTACCTCGCTTGCTATGCAGGAGGTTGTGGGTTCGATCCCGTCCCTAACGCTTGTATATTTGGAGTTTGGATGTTCTCCCTGTGGTCGCGTGGATTTTTCTCCAGGTCCTCCAGGTTTCTCCCTCCACATCTAGAAGCAACGCTTTTCGAGTATTTGGCTGCTATAAATGTCCACACGATAAGCCACTTCGTTGAGCTATTAATTTATGGCCAAGTTGCTTCTGAAAAAAATAGCTATACGCCTTGGTGGGCCTTATCTGGTAAAATAAAAAAATGGATGCATCGCAACACTACGAGCTGGCAAGAGTTGATGAATTCCCCCACCTGTATGCGATGAATATGCCCTATTTTACAAAAGCAACTGTGTAAATGTGTGTGGGAATGTGCACATCTGCGAACGTCCCTCCCTCCCTCCCCCCCCCACAAAAGGGGCACGTTCCCCATGGTGGTTACTCCAGTGCAATCTGCAAATGTTTAGCGAAGTCTATAAGGCGTTCAGTGTAAACATGCATAAATACGGATGTTTCTTTTGTAGATGGTTCTCATAAAGATAAGAATAACACTTACTAATAATATGGGACCTTTCTTGCCAGTAATCAAAATATAAGAATAGGTTTTACCCTTTCTGGCAATAAAACAGGTGTTAAGATGTTAAAACACCAAACAGAAACCTTTTGCAAGATATCCTGCTTCCTGTGTGCCTATGTGTGTGTCTCTCTATTTGTCTTTGTGAGTTTCTCTCTGCTTGTGTGTCTGTCTGTGTGTCTCTGTGTCTGTGTTTTGTCTCTCTCTCAAATTTAGCAATCTTTGGAAGAACGCAATCAACAAGGTGGGGTGTTGACGGTATTGTTGGCCGACTCTCTGTATTGTATTGCATTATATTTCCATGGTTACTATGTTTGTTTTCTCATTCATTTGTACCTGATGATGGTTGCTTGTGTTGCAATCGAAACGGCGTATTCTATTATTATTTAATATCTTTCTACGTGACTTTACCGAAAGAACCAAAGAGTAATAATAGGGGTTTCCCCCTTTTTTCTGGCAACAAAACTGAAACCTTTTTTTACAAGGATTCATGTCTGCATTCACCACAATACCTGCAGTCAAAAGGCAAACAAAAAACATACTATGATAATATATGCATTGTCCTTGAAACTGATTGGTCCACACCAAGGGACGGCTTTCTTTTGAGCCTCGACCCAATTGGTGCTCGACCAGATGGTGCTCGACCAGATGACGCCAAAAGGCGGACCAATCAGTTTCAAGGACAATGCATATATTATCATAGTATGTTTTTTGTTTACATTTTGACTGCAGGTATTGTGGTTAATGCAGACATGAATCCTTGTAAAAAGGTTTCAGTTTTGTTGCCAGAAAAAAGGGGAAAAACCCTATTATTACATTTTGGTACTGGCAAAGGAGGTCTAATGATGAACCAAAGAGTAATTCCTGTCTGCTTTAACCACACGTACTTGTGGTGCACATGCAAACGAAAACATGCTCTGATAATATATGATTCCTTGCAAAAGTGTTCTCTTTGATGTTTTAGCATCTTAACACCTGTTTTATTGCCAGAAAGGGTAAAACCTATACTTGTGTTTATACTTCAGGGACTATTGGCAGTGTCTGGTATTGTGCAACTGACCAACAACTCTCCACGTTTCTTTCTGGAGCCCTTTGTCAATTCACTGCTGGATGAAGGCCTTCCTATGCTGCATCAGTCATGGTCGTTGTTGGATCACACTTTACCTTGCTGGTCAGTGTGGGCTGGTGAAGGGGGGAGCCCCGCGGCTGGTTCCGCTATCACCCACCGCTGATGTTAGCACGACAATTTAATATTTTCGGACATAATGCAATTAATATGAATCTGTTAAAAAAAGTGTGACGTTGTCCTTAAAAAAATCCCAAAATGTTTTAACCTGAAACTTATCTCTGGCATATACTACGTAATATTTTCAATGGTGTAAAACCACGGGACAACCAGTTTGGCACAATATAATTACGGGGGGGGGGGGGGCCTGAGAATCATGGCAGAGTGAAGGAAAGAATGATGTAAACGGAAGCAGAAACACATTGCAACCATTACCATTTAGCACTGACCTAAAACCTGAATAATATATTCGACATTCCCGTTGGGAAGGGGCCCCATTTCAAGCAAAGCTTAAAAGCAGATGCTTGTGAAATATATATTTTAGACAACCATTTTACATGGAGATGCTTAAAAAAATTTGTCACGCAGTATGAGCATGTTTTCCATGAGCAAATATGTCAAAATAAATGTATAATAATAAAAATTATCTTCGATAAATCAGCTTTGAATCAACTGCTGGATAACGGCCTCCGTAAGCTGTCGCCATCTCTCGGTTCTGGAATGCAACGACTCACCAAGCCCTAATCGACAAGCTGCTACTCTGCTACGAGCCTTGATCGTGGCTATAAACCCGTTATCGTGAGTGGCGTGTCCTGAAAAAGCCTACTTAACTGTTTAAATGACCTGTCTTTTACCTCTATATGTAGTACTAGCTTTACTAACCGGCTTCGCCGGGGATTTGGATTCACCACACCCGGCCGCCTTTGTTTCCCCAGTGGCGATGTTCACACACACCACACCAGTTACTCGTTTGAGGCTGAGTCGACCTAGGGGAGGCCCAGGACCGGTTCAAATAATCGTCACAGGTGGTGGCCGTGAGCGGGAATCCAACTCGGGTCGTCGGGTTCGTAGCGCGTCGCGCTTCCACGTGCGCGGGTCACATGACATATTTGACGTCACAGCTCACTTGCCGGGCAAAAAAAAACATGCATTATTGAGCTCCACCCCCAAAAAAAACAAAAGTGTATTTTTATGTTTGCATGGTGTACAATTTTGAAAGTACCCACATGGCAAATTTCAAGTTTGTTGCATGTCGGAAAGTATGCTAAACATTTTGAACAAACACAATCATAACTTTGCCTTTTACATATATGGAGATAATCCATGTAAAACATTTCATTTAAGATGATGAACCAAAATCAACTCCGGATCTCTTCTATATACACTGAATAAAAACACTTTTTTCCCATCATGATTAATACTTTATTGCCAAGTAATAATTCGTACTCCGGAGGTTTTAAGAGGGTACATATTCAGCAGATGTATCGCATGAGGTTACACATTCGATTGACTTCATAAACCACTTTGGAAGATGGTTGGGTGAGTATAGCCTGTGCTGCTGTACTATTCGGAGATAAACTTGAACAAACGAGCTCGAAATACATTGGAAGAGGAAGTATCTGCATCTGATGGAAGGCATGGCTATTCATGGACTCTGCAACGCTGGGAACCAATCGCATTCACATTTTTAGGGGTGTACCAATGAGTCGTTTCATTGCACCGTGCCGTGTTTTGTTTGGCGCACGGTACATGCATCACACACGTATGATGATTCATCAGGCTGTCGCCTGTTACCTGATGAAGCTATTTGTATTAACTGGCGAAACGTATTCGGATTGTAAATGTTGTGGCTTGGCTCTCCAACACATCCGTGTGTGGTGTACTAGTGACGAATTGGCCACGTTCTGTTTAAGTGACAACCCTTACTAGTTGGCTGTGTCGGGTGGCGAGTTTAACGACACATTTATTTACGCGATCTAACGTAAAACAAACCCTGCATTATGGATATTTGTCGCGAAAGCCTACGTGTTAAACATACGCGCATGTTTTAGTGCTTCTGATCACCGCTACAGTCCTGTGGAGCTGCGATGTGCCCATGTAGCCCATTCGCCTTTTCTTGTGAGCTCCCGCCAAACCTCGGGCTGTAGAGCGGAGCTCCAATATTGCGAATTGATGTAGGGAGACCACATGGCGGATTCGGTAGTCCGTGGTGCACCGCGGAGGTTGGAAAAATAATAACGCCAATGCGGTGTGCTGAGGATTATGGGAGGAAAGAGTCGGACGCAGCCATTCACCCTGCAACTAAAACAAAAGTGCGGATTGCAGAGGAAGCGCCTCGCGTGACTCGCTGTTCAATTATTCAGTGGTCACATTTGTGGATTACACATTTTCTAAGACCCACACGGCGCAAATCTGTCATACGGGGTCTTCGTTAAAGGAATTTTTTTTGCATTTATTTGGACTTAATTTGCAAGCCCCCCTAAGAAAAAAAATGCAACATTTTTAGTTTCTACCGAATTAAATGCCATCGACGCAGCGAGTCTGTGCAGATGCAAAACAAAGAACAATATTGCCACAACAAAACACGCTTTATCTCCGCTTCCCAGCCGTTTGGTTCATGCAGCTCCAAAGAAGCTCTGCTGACACATTCTATAGATCCAAGTTTGGGGGGAGGGGAGATGGGGGGGGGGCGCGCGCGCTGGGGTCTCTGAAAAATGTTTTAAATCGTCCACGGATTACAGGAGGAGTTGCGACCCGCCCGATAAGTCCGCGAAGTTGCGGGGATTCGCAGGTGTTTTTGATCCGCGGATTATTGGAGTTATGTTTTACACCGCAACGTCTTTCTTAACGAGTCGCTTGTGGCACAACCCCTCCCCCTCAAGCAGGGTTGCCTCTTGGCCCCTGAATGTTCCACCTTCACAGCTGAGCGACGAAAATATGTGAATTATGTTCCTTTGCGTTAATACGGAAACTAACTTTTTTATAGCAAATTTACTAACTTAAGCAATTGAAAAATCAGTGAGGGATACTGCATTTTCTAATTTCAAAAAGGATGAAATTCAAATTGCCTAGGAATCCAATCATTTAGTTTGACACAGTGCTTTGATTCGTTAGATTATTTTTGCTTCCCCATTTAAAGATTCATTTTTTTCTCTGCTTCCAAAGTGCCATTGAAAATGAGGCAATTGTTGTGAAATTATATATCAGCATGCCCTCATTGCTTGCCTCCACTTAACTTTCAATAAAACAACTTGAATACAATTTTGATTTAATGCTTTCATGACTGCAGGGATTCATATTCTTGGTTCTTTCGGTAAAGTCACGTAGAAGGGAAACAATAAAATAATAAAAATATAAAACAATAAAATTATCACGACGTTTCGACTGCAACACAAGCAATCATCATCAGGTGTGAAAATCACAGCAAGAAAATTTGAAAAAAGTGGCGGTTTTTTAACGTTAGCACCACGGAGAGCGATTTGGCAGTTTGTTCAGATGGACGAGTCCATCTATGTTCGGAAAAGAGGAGGGGGGAGACGAAAATAATGGATGCGGTCTGAAAGCCACTGTAAGCGTGAACAATCAATTAAGATCCGAAATGGTTAATCAAATCCTTCCAATGATTGCTAAGCCAGAATCCATATTCTGGGTTGAAATTGTCTCTGTGTTTGTATATGTGGATAGCCTCATGAACGAATCTTTCATGGTAGCCAGATGGCTTGCAAATGACCTCTGTCTTGGAGAAGTCAATGTCATGTGAGCCTACTGAATTATAACAGTGATCTGCCACGGCCGAGGTGTTGGTCCTACCGTGTTTCACGTCTGCTTTGTGTTCACGAATGCGGTCCGAGACATGTCGTTTGGTTTCTCCAATGTAACTACTACCACAGAGGGAACTTAGTTTGTAGACGCCAGGGTACTGTATGTCCGGAATCACATCTTTTACAGACGGAACCAGATCAGGAATTTTATGTAATGTGTTGAATTGGACCTGGATCTTGTGTTTATTCAAGATTTTGGAGATCTTTTTTGTGATCCCCGCAATGTAGGGTAAAGTGATGGTTTTGAAAGGCTCCTCAAGCGGATCCTCGAGACAGCCTGATCCCTTCACCTGATGAAGGCCGCTTGTGTTGTGACCAAAACGTCGTGATTTTTGTAGTTTTATTTTTTACCTACGTGACTTTACCGAATAGAACCAAAGAGTATGTGTTCCTGGTCGGATATGCATTGGGCTCTATGGTGCAGAGTCTTGATGAGGGAATTCTTCTGGGATGGATGGTGGTGGGAATCCGGTTTCAAGTAAGCATCCGTATGGGTAGCTTTCCTGTAGACAGAGTGGCTCATTGAGCCATCAGGTCTCTTTTTTATTAGGACATCCAAAAAAGGTAGCTTGCCATCTTTTTCGACTTCCATGGTAAATCTGATGGCTGGGTGTATGGAATTTATGTGGTCGAGGAATTGGTCTAGAGCAGGCTGGCCATGTGGCCAGATGATAAAAGTGTCATCCATGTACCTCTTCCATAAGGTTGGGCGCAGAGTGGCAGTCGTGACTTTAACGAAAGAACCAAGAATAACTTGAATAAAACCAATTTTAGCGAGGCAATGCGCAGTGTGTGTCACCCATCCGCATGCCGTTTGAGTATTTACAGCGAGGGTACCAGCAGTACAAATGCGTACCCCCAGTTATGGGCCGTCCATAAATGACGTCACGCACCTGGGGGGGGGGTCAGACATTTGTGACGATGTGTGACGTGGGGGGGGGGGGGGGGGCTTGAGAAATGTGACGTCACATCAAAATGCGCAACTTTAAGTAAATATAGACAACACTTTCTACTTAATTAAATATACTTTTTAATAAATGTTTTCTCCTACAAAATCATAGTGCAGCACCACATTAAATACGCACTACAATGACAATAGTTTAAAGAGATTTGAAGCATGTGTTTTTTTTGGGGGGGGGGGGCAGAGCTTTGTGACGTCATTTGAGGGGAGGGGGTCTGACTTTTTGTGACGCCGTGTGACGAGGGGGGGGGGCGTCAAAAATCGTCCAAAATCGCGTGACGTCATTTATGGACGGCCCCTTAATCAATTGATAGGTTTTGCGCGGTGGGATAAAGTGTGGGTATGTCCACCTATTTTCCAAGAAGTCTTTTCCAGCCTGGAAGAGTAACCTCAATATCCCGCAAAGGGGCGCTGTGGAGCACTCCTTCACCAGCAGTGGCGTGTTTTGAGCCCGGAGGGATGATGGGCTGAGTCAACCCCCGACCAGGATTTAAGCTTCCAACCTTCATATTGCGACCCACTCGCTCGACCACCGAGCCACATGGCCGGTTTTGATTATTGCTGGATAGAATAATATGAAATTTTGTGTAAGTTGAATACCATTAACATGTTTTTGTTACTTCTGTAATTTAAACACGTGTCAGCTACAAACTTTTTTTGGCCAATATAAATGCTTCACGCTTTTATGCCCCCCCTGTTGGATTACAATTTCACAGCTTTGAATCCAAATGGGAGTGTGCCTTGCACAGCCATTATCATCGTCAACCCTTGTTGGATGAAGGCCCCTCCCTAAGCTGTCGCCATCTCTCCTGATTTCACCGTAGAACAATTATCCATCCAGCTCGAGTAACTAATAATAACAGCAATACAATCTGCTAGACATCGTGATTTCCATGCGTTCTGTTGACTTTCTCGACAGATGCAACTTGCTAATGTAAATTAATGCAGCGTTCGTCCTATTTCTGTCCCAGCGTTGAGGGCTATGGTCCTCTTGTTAAGTCTCCTGTGAGGCTGATGTCACACTAGGGAGCTCTCTGTTCACACCTGGCTATCACAAGGGTGCAACCGAAAGGGATGATAATATAACTCTTGCCTCAAAGACGAAGATCCCCCGCGTAGCCGACACATGCTGTTGGGGCAAGTGCTGTTAGCGACCACCAAATTAAGGCTGGCATGGCACACGAGGGGGTGGGTGGCTCGTACCAGGCCCAGCCACCGTCGTCTCCCAGGTGCTGGTGTTTACACACAGCACCGGATCCTCGTGCAAGGCTGAGTTGATCTCGGGGAGGCCCAGGATCTATGAAAAAAAATCACTACCGATGTTTGCTGTGGCCTGGGGGTCTAATCGATTAACTCGTGCCACAGTTAGTAGCGCAGTGCGTTTAACCGCCGCTCCAATCCCTTTCTCTCATCTCACTCCTCGACCAAAGTCGAGGGAGTCGACGAGTTACATGGGGGGGGGGGGGCTTTCCCGTGGTTGGGCTGTCCATGGCTTCAGCGAAGGCTAAGTCTGTTTTGGGTTATAACACACGAGGGACCATGGCAAATGTTGCACTGCTCAGCGAGATCGAAGAGCTGTGAATCGTGCTTTAGAGCCATGGGACATCAATCTCTCGACATCTGGGCCATTGTGAACTCAAATATCAAATTTTAAATTGGCCTAAAACCTAGTTGCACCTGCAGTGTAGAAAACTCTTTGTAAAATGGTTCCCATGAAGCTCATTTCATTCTCACTTCATGTACAAAAATATAAAACTGCTTAACCAAAGCAGAATATATATGAAATAAGTCCTATTAATTTAATAGCCAACTTAGTCTGCAATTTTTATTTATCTGATATTTATAATTATCCCATTTTAATTTGTGTTAATTGTAAGCGTTTTTCACTTAACTTTCTTTTGAAAATTGATTTTGATCTTTTTCAGTTTGCCTTTGTCAGCAAGGTCCTCCTTGAAAGAGACTTGCAGCACCTGGTTGGAATTTTAATTTGCACATTTAATGCATTATTGTTTAATGCACATTTAACCAATGCAATTAAGAGCCTAAACGCTAGTAGTTTTTACCTATCGCTATTTTGGTTTCAATCATAGGCCAAATACCTTCTTAAGGGGCTGTCTAGGGAGCCCTCTAGTAGAAATCCATCCAACAGCAGAGGTGTGAGCAAGTATTTTCAGGGCTGCACCTTTTACCTTTCCTCCCAATGAAACGATTATAAATTCAGTGTACACTTCCAGGAATGGAAGGAACAAACAGATGGTGCCTTTCAGCCGTTTTTTGAACAATAATTCGCAGCGCCATTGGTCATGGTAATTTATAATTAGGAGTCGTACCAAGCCAAGATTCATGCTGCTCACGAAGGTCAAGTTCATGGGAAACCCTCGACCTGGGCCGTCGTGGGAACCTAGTTTATGTTTGTAGAAAATCTTAGAGGCAAATGTTTACATTTTTTTTTTTTAGATCTGTTGCATTGTCCTCCGGGTTCACTTGCCTACAGGAAAAGCATTTGAGCAGCCTGTAAGCAATGGAAATGGGAATTCAAGTCAACAACCGTTTTGGCTTGTGGAAAACAAGTAGGATAGAATATGCAAACTCTCGGGCTATGTTAAGATTGACTCTGACGTCGTCATCCATGACAGATGGTTCTTTACTTTGTGCCTCTTAATAAACCAGGCACAAATATAATTTGTGCACGGGAGCATGGAGGGCCCGGAAAACGCGATGGCAATAATAAACGAGCTTGCCACGTTATGCTAATTAAACCTAAACACAAAATGTTTTAAAAGACAATACTGCATTTCCTCCTAAAGAGGGAGAAATAGAAACATCGATTTCTCTGCTACGAAAAAAGGGCCATTGCCCAAAACGTTGCGTAATATATCGTTTCCTCTTCAGGGATAGCATGAGTTGCTAATGCATTGAGTTTTTGTTGTTTGGGTTTGTGCACCAGTGCCAATGCAGTATCTCACTTTTTGTTTGGTATTGGACAAATTTAGATTAAAAAAAGAAATCTGTATGCCCTTAATGACTGCTACAATCCTGTCTTGCGTGCTTTAACCGTAACAACCTTTGAACAACATTTTATCAGTAGAAATAAGACGAATGGCTTTACAATGGGACGTGGTTGAGACACTTTAATAAGTTTACTCATAGTGAATGCCTCATTTGAGATGCGTGAGCATGCATGTCTGAGCACTTTGAGGCAATTAAGAGAGATCTCTCATGCGCTTAATTGCAGACACCAGCTAAGTCCAATTGGATCAGGGGGTGGACAAATCAAAATAACAAGAAGGAGCCATTTTCGAAATTCGGTCGAAAAATAAAAACAATTTCAGAGCCGCAATGCATGTGAATACGCGACGGCGGACCTTCATAAATAATGTCACGAAGCAGTCCTTGAAGGGCTGCATATTGCTCCAGAGCCGCAGGTTGCCGAACCCTGCACTAGATGGAGTTGGTTGCCCTCTATCTGGATAAAGCTGCCTTTCACAGTACTGCACTACTACGACGCACATCAACGCGCTTCTTTGCAAAAGAGTTGCCCAGTCTCGCCGGGCTCTCGTCTGGTTAAATAAAGAACCTTGATGAATAAAACAAATGTTGTGCTCCATTAATTGAACCTGATGGACTCCTCATCTGAGTGTCCAATTTTAGAATGGCTCGCTGGATTTCCGCACGTGAATTTCAGTGTCTCACGGTCTTGCGATTCACCATTTCATGGAGTACACCTGTACGCGAGCTGATTGCATCTCCGATGCTGTGTTGGACGTCCCCTCTTGAGTGTTCCTTCCCTTGGCTGCCACTCCATAATTGATTCCGACCACTGCCTGTCATCCCTTCTAGCGACGTGTCCAGCCTAAGCCATCTTTCTTAACAGTAAAAATTTTATTTTGATTTAAAGCTTTCGTGACTGCAGGGATTCATATTCTTGGTTCTTTCGGTAAAGTCACGTCTTCTACGTCTTCTACGTGACTTTACCGAAAGAACCAAGAAAAATAGTAAAAAGTGTCTTTTAACGTGTGCATATTCTCTAATCCATGTGTTCCTCTTTCAGGCTCTTTTAATGTAATTTCACTCATGCAGTTCTCCATCACGTATGAGGGAAGACAACTCAGTTTATGCTCAAGGTTTATACGGTCACCCCATAGCACTCGGTATACATTTATCTAAGCATGTGAGAATTCATTCGGATCAACACATCTTTCAAGGGAGGCCAATTTACATACAAGAGCTATACGTGTAATAACAAACCCCTTGGCAATTTACTAAATCGTCATGATTCGGATCACAATTCGATTCAAGAGTAGATTTTCTGCTGTTAACGTTGCGGTGACAATATTGGCCGACTGGTGGCTGCAAGAATCGCGCGAACCCATTACTTTTTACACAATTAAAACAAATTGAAACGGATTCTTACACAAGGCAATTTTAATGTATATATCATGAACATCACAATAGATAGTAATCTGCATTATTAAACCCAAAACAATTGCTGTATATGGGTACACCTATTTATGTCAATCAGAAATTATTTAGGGTCCCACGGGGCGAGGTTAATGAGCATTTTGATTAATTCACCATGACCACATTTTTTAGGTGATTGAGTGAGCGGGTGGGTAATGCTAAAATGCAAATATTACGTGCTCTTGCAAATAATTATTAGTCTTTTTTTAGCAGCCATTTTAAAGCGGGACACCATGTTTGGTCAATTTCCACCAAAAATTCCTCTAGGGCTTGCGGTATTTATACCGCTGATGCTGCACAAATTGACCCAATGGCAAACAATAAACGCAAAACCATTTACCTGCCTCATTGCAATATATTGCAACGTGTAGCAAAACAAATAAATAAATAAGCAAGCAAACTTTGCTCGGTTGAATAAAAGGAACTGGTATTTTGGCCAATGGGCCTTTTTCTTTTAAACGCATTAATTTCCACGAGCAATTACTGCAGTTTAAAGGTATTATTTGATGTGAGCACGAAGTTCAAAGGGTGCCGTGTTTTTTTCGTTGCAGTTGCGCCACAGGGCTCCCTGAGTCACCGCCACGAGCCTCCTTGGTTGGATGGCATTTAGTCAGAATTTTTCGGGACAAATTACGTTCCGATGGCACGGCAGGATTTATCTGCCGCAGATGTTTTCCTGAAGCAGCCACACACACCACACATCATGATCTCACGGAGGCTTTTCCATTACGAAGGGGTAATGATAATAATGAGAATATAGAAATGTACAAAAAGATATTAAGGATGTGCATGATGGGTAAATGTGTGTATTTTTAAAAGGTGCTTTCCACTTTCAAAATTAAATCATACCTATCTACAGCCCTTGATCAACCCATTGCTGAATGAAAGCCTTTCCATGCCATGTCAGTCATGAAGGCTGTTTGACCATACTTCACCACACTAGTCAGTGTGGATTGAAGGGGATGCCCAGGGTCGGTTCATTTAATGCTCGCCACTGTCTTTAGTCGTGGGATTCGCACTTGGGTCACTGGGTTCATAGTGCAATGTGCCAACCACTGCATGCCCCCAATTTATATCATATTGCTAGACATAATTTATATACAATACAGATTATTTAAAAGACACCAATTCTATGTAACACATCAAATGGATGAAATAGATTTTTTTACAGATCAATTCAGATTTAAATTGTAGGAATGTATTTAGAACTTATTTTGCACCGTACTTAGCCAACTGTGCTTATCGGATGTGCGGGGGAAGGAGTAGGTACGAAATACACAAACATACAATTTACATCGATTTTTCGTTTACCTAATTCACGCATCACAGATTCTGACGATAAATTCCTGTCATCTCTTTTATTCACCTCATCTCCACCATTACATTCACATGTACCATAAACGTTCACCGAAGAAAACACGCTGCTACAGGATTTCAGCTGCGCGATTTCTCTCAATAACCCAGATTATGATGCAAGTTATTACCCCCTTTGTTCTCAGGAATATAACATGTGCTTATATTTGTGTGTGTGTTTTTTTTAGCACAAGTGTAGTGGCATCCATGGAGACACACACTAGAACTTGGAGGCAACACGTTTATTACAACACCCCACAAGGGTAACTACATAAACGTATGGGATAACGGCATAGGCGGTAGATAACATCCACGAGAGAATAAACCACAACGGACAACTACATAACCGGGTCAGGTCAGTAACGTACTGCCTGACCCACGATGCCGTACGTGACGACCGAAGACCGAAGATCGAGGAGACGTACAATGGCGGGTTTATTCCAGAAGACAGCCCGGATCGGCGCTCGGGACTTCCCTTTTATGCCCCTGAGCGTGGCCTGGCTCCGCCCTAGGCCACACCCCCGTATAGATCCTACTTGAGGGTTCTGGGCTTTATGTCACGTGTCCCTCTCGCCACCCATTGGCCCCCCTCTCTACCCTCTCCTGGTCACGTGCCCTCTCGGGTTCACCCAGACTGTCATATCCTGAAGTGCCCTCTCTCTGGCCGTCACCAGAAGCATGCCCCCTAGGGCCCGCTTCTATGCCATACACTCTGGTGCCAGAGAGAGATGCTAAGATGCACAGTACCACTTTTATTCCAATAGCAAGCGCTAGACGCCATAGTGACTCAATATACATCACTACACAAGTAGTGGATGCGTCCTTTATCTGGCGTGTGGCCTCAAGCCACTATGGCCACTTTCACCATCACACGTGTGTGCTGCCACCACGGCCAATTTCACCATCACACGTGTGTAACAGGATTACAATTTACTTCAGACACAAGATGCAGTCGACAACTTTATGGACACCACACAGTCACCTCATTTCCCAGTGTCTGCTGCATATTTCTCAATTTTAACACTTTCATTTCCAAAAGTTAAGTTTTCCGGGATTTAATTAGTTATTTTTTTCACAAAGATGTCACAGTGCTTTGTGAGTCACTTTCAGTGACTGCACCGACCTTCCAGCATTCAAATCATTGACTAAAACTCACCTTTTAAAAATTGCTTTTAATGTTTAGCTAAGTTTGATGTGTTTTAGTGTTTTTACCATTTGATGTTGTTTTTGCTGCTTTTATGATTTTATGTAACGTCTCTTTGAGTATTCAGAAAAGTGCTCACAAATAAAATGTATTATTATTAGAAGCATCTTATAATTCACCAAAACTAGCCGAACCCCTCCCCCCGCCATAATTTTTATAAAATAGCTAGGTGTTGCCTTTAATGTACGAGACTATGACAGTGACATTTTTTTTTGCTTCAGAGTGGGAATTTTGCCAAATTAAGCGCGCAAGCGGTCATGAACCGATGGATCTTTTTTGCGTAAGTCATTCACGATGTAATCTTTGTTTTTTTTCGGTAAAGTCACGTAGAAATAGGAAGAAATAAAATGACATAATATACGACGTTTCGATTGCAACACAAGCAATCATCATCTGGTAGAGGAAACACATAACCGCAGATATATATACAGACCTTAAGTAGAGGGAATTAACACAAATATACCAGGGGATACAGAGAGACGGGGTATCACACTAAATCAAACAGGGTTTAGCAAAATTTGGAAACTATGTAAAGCAACACAGACGGTCGGTTAAAACACAATTAACGCATGGTATGGTTGAATACACTATTTCAAAGATTGTTAAATTGTAAGTTGAGTGTGAAATTTAAGATAGTGATAGAATACATACTGTAGAGAGATCTATGGGGGGGCTTTACATAGTTTCCAAATTTTGCTAAACCCTGTTTGATTTAGTGTGATGTTCCGTCTCACTGTATCCCCTGGTATATCTGTGTTAATTCCCTCTACTTAAGGTCTGTATATATATCTGCGGTTATGTGTTTCCTCTACCTGATGATGATTGCTTGTGTTGCAATCGAAACGTCGTAAATTATGTAATTTTATTTCTTCTTATTTCTACGTGATTTTACCGAAAAAAAACAAAGATTAATTCCTGCAGTCACGAAAGCACCAAATCGAGTTTCATTCACGATGTGTTGGGTGGCTTCTGTCGCGTCATTAGTGCGAGCACCTACACGTTGGGAGGTCCGGGGGGGTGGGGGGCGCTGTACAAAACTACGGAAGAGAAGAACGGTCAAACAAGCGCCGTCCTCTACTTGTCTGTCTTGCAAGACTCCCAGCATTTTGGTACGAGTCCCGCGTCGGCGGGGAAAACCGCTCCAGCAACACGGAAAGCACGATCGCCCAAACCTTGGTATTTGGCCAACGTTTCGCCTCTTGTCAGACCACATCGTGGTGATGCCGATGGCAGCATGGCTCCTATGGTGACCCAGGGTTGAGATCATCCACTCCTCCATTGCATATTCTTTGGTTCTTTCGGTAAAGTCAGGGAGATGGAAAATAATAAAATAATAATAAAAATAATTCGTAAAAACCAAAAAACTCACGACGTTTCGATTGCAACACATGCGGTCGTCATCAGGCAGTGAGAACGACCGCTTGTGTTGCGATCGAAATGCCGTGAGCTTTAGGTTTTTATGATTTAAAAAATATATTTTTATTTGATTGTTTTCCATCTACGTGACTTTACCGAAAGAACCAAAGAATATGAATTCCCGCAGTCACAAAAGTTTTAAGTCAAAATTCCTCCATTGCACTTGATAAGACTTTTTTTTAAGCATGGGTGGCTTCCTGCATTTAAACCCTAGGATCTTAGCAAGCCAGGCTTAGTTGTCTGGTTCCTGAGCCATGCGGTGTCCACTCCGGCGCCTGATCTTTGGAGAATAAGGGCTGGTTTCTTTATAGTTTATGCCCTGAGTATCCACGTTACCAGCTTCTCACCACTTCCCCCATAATTCATTAAAATGTCCCAAAGTGTTGCTTTTAGTAAAGGATAGATGGTGAGAACATTGCTTCTGCATGCTTATGCTAAACTTGATTAGTATTCTACACAGCCTTTTAAAACATCCAGGAGCAACGTTTTAATGTTGTAGTTTAACATGATTGAATTTCGCGTTAAAAGCTCACGTTTGTCACATCAGATATGCCTGCTGTAAACGTCACCAATTTTTGTCCTCTTAGTATATCTATAAAGTTGCATTTCAAATGCTTGGTTCTTTTAGAAAAGTGTATTTAAATATGGAAGTTTAAATATTTTAAGTATTTTTTTATTTCCAAAAATGATTAGTTTAAGGGATTCTGAGTCAAAATGAAGTATATCGCAATGAAATTTGCTCATGCATTCGAGTTAGTGACTGTTAAAACCTTTACACCAATTAAAATCCAGTTTCGGTGGTACGTAGTAAAGAAATCACAGCATTATTAACCGTGTTTATACTCAGAGGTCACTCGTGTGTACAAGACATTGCGTGTCAAAATGATACATTTTTTTATTAAATTACCTCCACGAAGGAACTGTTTTCCAATGATGTCTGGCGCTAAATAGGTTACAGCGGCCATGTTAATAGAATAGCATTATATAAATTGTCACTCACAGATTCACAAACGAGTTTTTTTTTCATGGTGACCCACACGTGAAAATGCATTTAATTAAAATTATTTCGGCGCGAATGTTGATTTTTTAAGTATGTTTTTAAGGAGAGTCGACCCCTGACACCCCTACATATGCATTGCGGTGAAGTAGAAACAATTTTCATCTTATTCTTAGTTTTTTCGGTAAAGTCATGCATAATTTATGCGAACCAACACACCTGAAGACGACCGTTTGAGTTATGGTCGAAACGTCGTGAGATTTTTTTTTTATTGTATTATATATTTTATTATTTTGTTGTTTCTCTTCAATGTGACTTTACCGAAAAAACTAAGAATATGAATTACTGCAGTCACGAAAGCTTTAATTCAAAATTTTCATCTTGTTCTGGTACACTTTTGGAGGTGGTGGTTAGGCACCCCCCCCGCCCACCGCGCCTGTTAATTCAGACACTTGTGGAGGTGGCGAGGGTGTGGTGGTGGACCACACAAATATCGTTGCAAAACGCCTCTGTCCGTGGCCGTTGAGTAGCTGCCGTACCCTACCTCGCCATGACAATGCAGCACAGCAAAGCGGGCGGGCGGCCGTTTCCGCCGTCCGTTTCCTACTGAAGGGCGGTTTGAGGGTTACTCGTTCCCTTGGGCGTGGGGGTGTTCTCCGGTTGCTCGGGCTTCCTCACACTTGTATGAACTGCATAGGTTGCCTGAAAACATCCATGAAGTAAAAAATAAAACCCAATGCGGCAGGACCCCTCTGTAAACAAAAATAGTCCTTGGCCTTTTGTGTGGCTTACCCTGGATAAGTAAATAACATCCGTGTCCATTATTAAAACTCAAGCAGGATTCTACAGTTGTTGTTAACAGTGTAAGACTCATGATGCACGTCGAGGAGTGAACATACATTTGCCACTATAACAGTTTTTTCAAAGTAGATCGTTTACATTTTCATGGATTTTTATGATGGGGTGGGTGGTGCAGGTGTTAGCGTACTTTCCTATCCTCGCAGCGGCGGCTTTTGGTTCGCTATCGAACAAAGACGGTCACTGCATCGCGTGCTTTCGGGTGCGCTTCTGTGACCGTCTGGAACGCTCTTCCTTTCGGTATTAGGAAGCCCCTGAAGCTATGCACTTTTAAATATCGATTGAACACTCATTTCTTTAGAAATGCTTTTTGGATTTAGTTTGTCCTTCCCCCGCACCTCCGATTTTAGCAGGGTTGGCCACGTACAACTTGCATACATAGACGGCTAAGGTCAGTGACGATTGATATCTGAACTGCCTCGTGCCCCTCCACCGACCTCTTATCTTCACCAAACTGCACTAACCTGCATGGTGAAGTATGGTAAAAAAACCCTCGTAACAAACACGTTACGGTGAGCCCTTCACCCAATCGTGGATAGACAAAGGGCTGTAAATCTTCATCAGATTTGATTTCAATTCATCATTTAACAATAAAATATGAAGGGTAACCTTCCCCATAATTTTAATTCCCTGTTCTTAAAACTTTTATTTTAAATCTCCACTCATATCCATTCATATCCAGCGTGAGTTTTTTTTAAACGTCGTTAATCTGCTGCCCAATGCGTTGAGTCGTGTGAAATTGACTTGAGCCACCTGTTTTTTTCTGTATTTGTATAAGCGATTTAAATGAAGATGTTTAACTTAATTACACGGAGAGAAAAAAATGAGAACGTGTATTATCGGCTACATTTGGTCTTGAATGGTAAAATGCAGAGACGAACTCTAATTATGTACGATTAATTATAATTGGAAGCGGATTGAAATGAGCGTTAAGCTTACTTAATCCATTGCTTTACGGATTTTGCAAAAAACCTAGGAAAATTGCTTTCCACTTTTCCATGCTTCAACTTCTATAATCCATCTAGGTAGAAAAAAATATGACTACATCCTTTAAATTTTTGGTTCTTTCGGTAAAGTCACGTAGAAGGGAAACAATAAAATAATAAAAATATAAAACAATAAAATTCTCAAATTTTCTTGTTGTGGTTTTCACACCTTATGATGATTGCTTGTGTTGCAGTCGAAACGTCTTGATAATTTTATTGTTTTATAATTGTATTATTTTATTGTTTCCCTTCTACGTGACTTTACCGAAAGAACCAAGAATATGAATCCCTGCAGTCACGAAAGCTTTAAATCAAAATTTACATAATTTAATTTGTGAGAAATCGTAAACGATGTAAAGTTACAGTCAACGTGGACATTGTGCTGGTAACATGATGCACACAATTGCTATTACCTGTACAACTGTCACACCGGGTATCGTGCAATGTTCCCTTGGGAATGGAATGCATCCCAAATTACGTCCATCCAGAAAGATGGATTGATGGAATCGGCGTGTGCGCTCAGTGGATTATTACGATCACAGGATTGTAATGGTTAGAAATGGCTTGGGTGGGGGTGGGGGGAGGCCTCCCTCCAGCAGTGGATCGACCAAGGTAGGTAACGATGATTCTGCGATGTAGCACGTAGCTATACAGTTGTGCACCGCACGTACATAAAGACAGATGGTCCTACAATCAAACCTCCATTTCAAGAGGGCCCATCGACACGACTCCCAGCCCAAGATTCATCATCTCATCGTGGGCAAGGTGTGGGTGAGTATTTGACTGCTCCGGAGAAGCTGTCGCCATGAGGTGCCCTCCAACAGCATTGCAGGAGCACTGAGTGTGCTACCTCTATCGTGTGGGATTTTAAACGTCGATCGTAGCTTGCGGGCAGCGAACTTGCTTCACTGGACCAACCACATGTGGGTGTTTTTGTTTTGTGTTGTTGTTGAGCCACTTGCAACTACGTCTGCCTGCCAACATCCGACACCGCTTGGGGTCCTAACTCGCTGAGTTCGTGGCCATGCGTTGCCACACTCCGGACACTTTTTTGTTGAACACCACTGGCCGATGGCAGAGCTGGGCGTTAGCCAGCCAATCGGGTAGGCGGTCTGTTTAAAAGAATATACACGGGCGGTGAGATTCCCCCTCGTGCTTGGAATTCTAGCGACAGACAGAACGGGGGAATGTGTGCAACGAGAGAACAAAAGCAGGTTGTGGAGACTGTTAAGATAAGTGAGGGTGGGCCTGGGCAGGATACCGTTGTTAGAAGGGGGATGATGATCGCCTACGGTCGAAGTTGATGATGGAGAGTGGCAGCCAGGGAATTGAACGTATCCAAGAGGATGTCCACTGAAGAGATGCAGTGATGAAATTAGCTAGATCGGCACTTGCTGGCTGGATGATTACATTGCATGGTCTTGAGAGGTGTTGGCAGTTGCTTGAGGCCTTCACTCGGCAGTGGATTGACCATGGGTATTCAATAAGATCCCTAAAAAAAAAACTTTTACGTGGGAAAAAAAATCCTTTCTACATTCATAGTTAACAATTCCTTCAAAATAAATGCGGAATGTGTTCCATAGGAATGCTTACGATTGTGTTCCTGATTTCAACGATTAACTCAACATCCAACATGGGTCCCGAAATACGATATTTCTGATGATCTGGAAATGTGTGCTGAGTGATCCCAAACTGTGACGTCACATCTGTCTGCTTTGAAGAATTTCCGTTGTCAAAAAACCTCGCCTGCCACTGAGTTATTCCTCTTGGGGAGCAGCATTATTGAGGAATGTGTTTGAGTTCATGACATGAATATTGTATTCTTCTTCAGGCAATGTGGCCTTTCCACTATGATCAGAAATGACAGTGCACCCTGAAGAAAGGGTCATTGCCTAAAATGTAAAACTTGTTACATAAATTTCTGTAATAAGGCTTCGTTAATGATTTCACGTGGCATTCGTTTAAGTGATATCGCTGGGGCAGTCCAAGTGTTAAATCTTTATGCGGTCACACAAGCTATTGCCTCATTTGTGATTTATGAACACTTTAATATCACGCGTCTTTAAATTTGCTTTAGTTTGAACACTAAATGCATTAAGTGACGAAGGCTTCATGAAGGTTAATGGTATTAACAGTTATGAATTGTTCATCACCGTGGCTGTGTGTACACAAACTGTGGCTGACGTCGTCCTCGGCTGTGAACAAACACTGGGCACAGATTTGCGTCCTTCATGTACCCTACAATCACTGCTTGAAAAATTGGTTTCCCGCCTTATGCCACTGTCACGGAAGGACATAACTTACTGGCCATTTGTCACTGTCGACAGAGGCCTGCCTGATTTATAGAATATCACACACGCTCTGGCAACATTTATGCGGGGGCAACACCTCGCATTATTACCTGCCTAAATACGACTGCCTTCTGTGAATGTATGCCTCGCCAATTGGGGACTTTTTTTTTAATCCGTGCGTGTATCCAGAGTTTATATATATACAAATTCAATGTTGGTAAGGGTGCAGCCCTGCAATGATTTTGCTCATGCCACGTCAAAAAAACAACAACCCCTCTTTAAGAGAGGCCTTCCCATAGAGGGCGTTTTGGCCTATTCTTCTATAGACTGGTCTCCGACATTCTTGGAAGAGGTGGAAGAATCCACGTGATATATCCTCACCCACACGCTCGACCAACTGTAATTTGTTTTTTTTGAGTTGAACGTTCCAGTTAAAATGTACTTGATACGTGACATTAGAGTGACTAGGTCATTTACCCAAGAAGAAAATGAGTGAGTAGAAAATATATAGAGCAAGACACCGATTTGATCCTGTTATTCACAAGTCGTGTTCCCTTGTTATACGAAATTAAAGCTACAATTAAGCCCATTATTATCAGCTCATTACTTGAGTTGGCGAATCCTGTAATCAAAGTGTATTCAAGTAATTTTCCTCAGACACAAATTACTTTCATTCCTGTAATATCGTAAATCAAAAACGAAAAATGTGGAATATAATAATGCAATTATCTTTTGGTGCCGTGAGAGGGTCGCTCAAATTGTTTAAATTGATTATAAAACATTCACACTGATTAGTCTCAATTACTACAGCAGAACTTCTAAGGCTCCCCTGAAGTGGTTTCAAGTTGTATCATGCGTTGGGCACTTGTTCGACGGTTTTTGCCCATTGAGCTGGGATCTTCTTCAGGAATTGAATTAAATAAGCTCCCAGCACGAAGCGAAACAAAGTGCATCCAGTGTTTTTTCTGGTCGTACCGGTGTGTGGTTCAGCACGATGTGTCCAACGTTTTGCTCCACGTGCTTAGGACCTTCTGCAGGAACTGCGTTGAATTGCTCTGAATTGTTCCCGAAGTTCTTAAATAAGACTTCCAAGCACGCGGCGCAAAACGTTGGACATCGTGGCAAACAGCGTGCGGTACGACCAGAAAACACACCATAGAATACAGCACAATCGCGAAAATGTGGACGGTAGCAGTCATATAATTCCAATTATCTATGACGTTGGTGTAGGTTCTGACGGATAAGATAATGACCAATGTCCTCCCTTTAAAAGCAGCGTCCTTGTGCGTGATGTCCTCATGTACCAGATGATCCCCATGGTGTTGCGCGTCCCTGCACAATGCAAATGAAAACACCGTTAGCATTGTACGCGTTCGGGCTGTGCCTCTCAAGCATATAAGTGCGATCTCATGGTATCCTCTGCACATCTCCACGGGGGATAAAGGTAGAATGATGACAACTTGCGGTATGGCGGCGGTAGGCTCGCCATGATGATATAGGCTCCCTATACGCGATGTGGAAATTTCGCAAAAAGATAAATCTGCGATGCAACATGCATCAGTAAGTGTGGGAGCTCTGTTTGGTTAGTGGTTGAGCTGATGATAGTTGGTTATAAGTGGGATAATTCATCTTTCACGTGCAATATGTGATGAGGTTGCCTTCCGTGCCCAGCTGTTATTACCCACAGAAGGATCCTTATCGTATGTTCAATTAACAATTTTTGTTTTATCGATTGCATTACAATTGAGCTGTTGGTGCCGTATTATTATATAAAGAAAATGGGTGTAACTCGTTTGTGGATAACCCTGTGTTAGAAGCATGGCCTGTGGAAGGAGATATCACACACAACTCGTGATATTCCTTCAAGTGACTTTTTAGCCACATAATGGGGAATTACATTTTCCAACATGCACTGCCTTAGAGATGTTATTTTCAGTAAATCAAACATTTTATTTGTACTTTTTAGACCATGAGTTGAACTTTCCTAAATATTGTTTTGTTGCATCACAGATTTATCTTCAAGATTTCATAGTTGTAATTTCGGCAGGTTAAATACGAAAGCCAATTTAACGTGCTTTTTTGGTGTGCGTTCAGTTATTGGTAGACAAGGCTGAGAGCACCCCAACTATGGCTACACGTGATAGCCGAGTTTAATTACAGGTGGCTTCGTGGATTCCAACCCAGGATCTCTGAAGTGTTTGCTTATTGCTCCAACTCCCGAGCCACCTGGTCACCTCCAATTAATTGAAAATATTTTTGTTACCTAATAAATGTCAGCCCAGTAAGCAAGCCTTGAAATTCTCAGTTTCCCGGTGTCACGAACCACAGTGAGATTGCGTTCTTGTATGGGTGATGATATAACGCCAATAGATCCCGGTGTTTTTAATTGTTTTTTTTATTATTATTATTATGCCCTAAGCCATGGGTGTGTCATGTGTAATTTTGGCAGTGTAATAGGGCACAGCTGGTGCATCTGCCAGTCATCTCAGTCGGTCAACCCATGGCACCTGGGTCTGTCGCCGTGACCTCCTGTCATGCGAGCCTTCAACACCTGACGTGGCCTCAAAAGTGCACCTAGCATGGCACAGGCACCGTGGTGACATCACCGCCAAATTAGTGGCGAATTGCGGCCGTTGTTGTCATGTGTCATGCAGCACCGATATAGCCAGAAAATACACCAACGAAAAACTGGGGCCCATGTCACAGCACGGAAATGTCATCACGGTCGCATTAAAGCTTAAAAAAAAAGAAAGTTATTTGTGGATCCTCTGAGGGTTCATGGTTAAGAGAAAGAATTATGGATCTGTTGGCCGTTCACAGATAGCGTCAGTGGTGGATAAGAGGGCGATGACTGCGTAGAAGCCACACTGTGATTTTCTAATTTGCGATACAGTGTACTTGACTTTTACAGATTGCAGAGAAATAAAAAAAAATCGGCTATTGTGCAGCAATGCACTTACCGCTGTTACGATGAGTATTCTCGTCTTAAAAAAAAAAACCAAACCCGATGGCACTTTGATAATCGTATCTAAAAAGCGACACGCTGTCGACTGAGACGAGCCTCGTGCTCACAATCTCTTCCAGGCAAGAGGATCAGGGTCGGCCGCCACTCTTAAAGGGGATCCCCCGAGTTTAATCGGCCACAGCGAAAGGTAAGTCGATTTGCAAGTTTAAAGTAAATTTCATCAATTTAATTGACGAATCCTGACTTCTGCCTGCATCCTCTGGGAATTTACGGGAGAAAAAAAATGCATCTCTTCACTGCTTGTGAAATGGTCTTCCCTTGGAAATCATAAAGAGCCAACCCCTTGGGCTGCCTTGAAAACATGAGGCTGAAAACGCCTTTACTCATTCTTGAAGGTTTATGGTCAATTCACTTCTGCATTGACTGTTTTTGATTCTGCCTTTCCTCGGGTCTGTATTTTCATACAAACAGTGCTTTTATGCATTACTTTTCGAGTCATTCTCAGTGGGTTTATATTTTTACAGGAACGAGTATTTTTTTGTTAACCTTCTGAAGTACATCGTGGCTTTGTTACACGCGCGCAATTGTAAATGCGTTTCCCGGGGGTTACGCATTTGGACCCGTGTCGTGGGAATTGTTCATTTATAAAGAAAGATAACGATAATTAATTATCCGATAAAAAAAAAAAACTCCCATGGCACGTGTGTGGAGTGCTGTTCTCTATCACAGCCCACATTTTTCTATCCCACCGCACATGATCTGCCGGTCGACTGAACGAATCTCCAAAGCAGCCTTGGCATGTTGCATTGCATAGCAGTGGCTTGCTCACCCCACTGCTGTGTATGTGTGTTGAACTTCGTTCGCACCGTACGTAGCCAACCGTGCCAATAGGAGGTGCGAGTGGAAGGACACCAAACAGAACACAGAAAGCGATTGTTAAGAACTGCTAGCAGCAGGGCATCTACTCGAGGGAACTCTAAAGTGCCCCTCTGGGGAATAGTTTTGTCTGCTATACCACACCGCCTCGACATGTTGGAAGAGGTGGCTGTACCAACAGTTTACCCCCACTACACACGCGACCTACCGATTGACTGAGGTGCACCCATTTACACTGCTGGGTGGACAGAGGCGGCGTGGAGATTTAAGAAGCTTGTCACATTATTCTCATTGGCTGGGGTGGTGGAGGTCGAGTCTTACCAGAGACCTTTAGGTTTCAACACCGTTGAGTTAACCATTTCACCACCACAACCGCAGCCATAATCTGACCCAATGCCCTTGTACACTCGGCCGTTTTAATCGGTCCGTCATTTTGGGAATCTGGAGAAGTCTTGAAAGCAACATGTCTGTACACCGCATTCCCTAATTTTTCAAGAGTCATATAGAGGGTAATGGCATTGTAAAGAGCGCTCCTTCCCAAGTGTAATTGCTGCCAAGTTTTAATAGGGCGTAAATTGCGTTGTACCACATTACAACATTATCAAGGAAACCTCTGAATATCCCAAAACTTCAATTAAGATTCTCCTAATGGGAGAGCATTTAATCGTGTTTTTTTTTCTCCCAGATAAACTGGTTTGTTTTATGTCATGTTAATGGTGCCAAAAAAATATAAGCGATGTTTTTCGATGATGTAATTTAATATTAATGTTAATTACGATGGGCGGAAATATAAATCAGGCCGCTAAAGTGATCAATGCACACACATGACTTGTCTCACGGGGGCTTTGTGGGTGGGCTGTGGGGCGCTGGTGGGGAAGGGGCTGGAGCTTCTCTTTGGCTCTTGCTCGCATATTTACACGTGGATCTTCAATTATGCATAATGAAAGCAGGATAATCGCATTTTGCTGTTGCTATATTTGCGGTACGCTTGTCGGGAATGAAAAGGCACGGCGAGCAATTCGGCTGTTCCGGGGGGTGGGGGGTGGGGGAGGGGGGGAAGTCTCTTCATTTCATTATAATAACAAGTGATAGATGGAGTCATCAATGGATATTGTGTAGCCAATGGCTCCCCGAAGACGCTAAAGCTGTGAGAAATCCAATTAAAGAGTCTGAAGCGAATAGCGGCTGAAATATTAGTGCAGTTTGATGGTTCTGCACATGCCATGAGGTTTGTACCATATGTGTGTGTGTGCGCGCATGCCGAGTACAAAACGTCAAGGTGGAGGCCTGCAATTACTTGCTCGCGCTACTGCTGGTTGAAGGGCTCCACTAGTGGGAGTGCTAAAGAGCCCCCTTCAAGACAGTGTTTGGCCAATTTTTTTTTCCAAATGTGTAGCGTGGTAGTCCCCAAACCTGAATCCTCCTTACTCTAAAAAGCTTCACCTGAGTGAGTCTCAAGGCTATTGTCCAGGAGGGTCCTGAATTGAGACGATTGGCCAATTTTGAGTGTTTTGGCATGTTTGAATTGTGGGTGAACGACAACAAACTGAACTGACTTTTGTGTTTATTTTGTTGTCCTTCCCCCGCACCTTCGATGTTAGCACGGTTGGCTACGTACGGTGCTAAACACGTTAAAGACATACAACGCAACATTGACAAGCGGATTGAGGAACGAACGAACAAACTATGTTTTATTTTACCAGGTAAGGCCCACTGAGCTACAGTGAGGGAAAAAAGTATTTGATCCCCTGCTGATTTTGTACGTTTGCCCACTAACAAAGAAATGATCAGTCTATAATTTTAATGGTAGGTTTATTTGAACAGTGAGACAGAATAACAACAAAAAAATCCAGAAAAACGCATGTCAAAAATTGTATAAATTGATTTGAATTTTAATGAGGGAAATGAGTATTTGACCCCTCTGCAAAACATGACTTAGTACTTGGTGGCAAAACCCTTGTTGGCAATCACAGAGGTCAGATGTTTCTTGTAGTTGGCCACCAGGTTTGCACACATCTCAGGAGGGATTTTGACCCATTCCTCTCTGCAGATCTTCTCCAAGTCATTAAGGTTTCGAGGCTGACTTTTGTCAACTCGAACCTTCAGCTCCCTCCACAGATTTTCTATGAGATTAAGGTCTGGAGACTGGCTAGGCCACTCCAGGACCTTAATGTGCTTCTTCTTGAGCCACTCCTTTGTTGCCTTGGCCGTGTGTTTTTGGTCATTGTCATGCTGGAATACCCATCCGCGACCCATTTTCAATGCCCTGGCTGAGGGAAGGAGGTTCTCACCCAAGATTTGACGGTACATGGTCCCGTCCATCGTCCTTTTGATGCGGTGAAGTTGTCCTGTCCCCTTAGCAGAAAAACGCCCCCAAAGCATAATGTTTCCACCTCCATGTTTGACGGTGGGGATGGTGTTCTTGGGGTCATAGGCAGCATTCCTCCTCCAAACACGGCGAGTTGGGTTGATGCCAAAGAGCTCCATTTTGGTCTCACCTGACCACAACACTTTCACCCAGTTGTCCTCTGAATCATTCAGATGTTCATTGGCAAACTTCAGACGGGCATGTATATGTGCTTTCTTGAGCAGGGGGACCTTGCGGGCGCTGCAGGATTTCAGTCCTTCATGGCGTAGTGTGTTACCAATTGTTTTCTTGGTGACTATGGTCTCAGCTGCCTTGAGATCATTGACAAGATCCTCCCGTGTAGTTCTGGGCTGATTCCTCACCGTTCTCATGATCATTGCAACTCCACGAGGTGAGATCTTGCATGGAGCCCCAGGCCGAGGGAGATTGACAGTTCTTTTGTGTCTCTTACATTTCCGAATAATCGCACCAACTGTTGTCACCTTCTCAACCAAGCTGCTTGGCAATGGTCTTGTAGCCCATTCCAGCCTTGTGTAGGTCTACAATCTTGTCCGTGACATCCTTGGAGAGCTCGTTGGTCTTGGCCATGGTGTAGAGTTTGGAATCTGATTGATTGATTGCTTCTGTGGACAGGTGTCTTTCATACATGTAACAAGCTGAGATTAGGAGCACTCCCTTTAAGAGTGTGCACCTAATCTCAGCTCGTTACCTGTATAAAACACACCTGGGAGCTAGAAATCTTTCTGATTGAGAGGGGGTCAAATACTTATTTCCCTCATTAAAATGCAAATCAATTTATTACATTTTTGACATGCGTTTTTCTGGATTTTGTTGTTGTTATTCTGTCCGTCACTGTTCAAATAAACCTACCATTAAAATTATAGACTGATCATTTCTTTGTCAGTGGGCAAACGTACAAAATCAGCAGGGGATCAAATACTTTTTTCCCTCGCTGTATGTAGCTCTTTTTCAGCAGTGATCTGGCCACAAATGATAGCTCAACGAAGTGGTTTATCACGTGGAAATGTATAGCAGCCAAATACTCTAAACGCATGTTTCTAACGTGGAGGGAAAAACCTGAGGATCCGGAGAAAAATTCACCCGACCACGGGGAGAAAATGCAAACTCCAAATTTCCAGCAGGTGTCAGGGTCGCAATCGAACCCAAGAAACCTCCTGCATACCTGGTGAAAATCTCGCCACCGTGACTAGTTACAACACGTGGGAATAAGCCTGATTACCAAGACAAAATACACAAACTAAAATTCATAGGAAGGGGTAAACATTCTGCACATATTTTATATTCCATACTGCACTTTCAATACCCATCCTCCTGTCTCTTATTCACTAATATAAGTCTCCAACATGCTTTTTTTTCACAGGTTCTGCAATGGGAATGACTTGTCAATTCCGTTATTGAGTGGCATGGACGACGAAGCGCACGCACGCAAGGGGGTTCACAAAGCTCCTTGCAGAGATTCGGGAAGCCACTGCTGTACAGGCATCTTTTGGCCACCTCCATAGCCTGACCCTGTGACACCTGATTTTTCCAGGCTGTATATCGTATTGTACATTTTCTGAACTTTTCCACGATTTTTCATTCTTAAGAGTGCAGGGCTATTCGCTGGCAGTAGGGGGCGACGTTTCTATGAGAATTTGCACTCCCAATATTTTGCAAGAATTCGTTTTCAAATTTGTCAAATTTGGACTCTGACCAATTTTTTTTAACGCTTAACGTTTGAACGTTTACTGTGACGTAAATGGCGTGTGTCTGCGGTCAATGCCGCAGTGTTAACTAGGGCGACCGTCCGGGGCTGGAACCGCGAATCTCCCGCAACGAGTGGGAAAAAATGTGCCACTGCTTGGCCATAATAATAATCATTGCAGAACGAGCGCGGGAGGTAATCCTTGACTCCTGTATGAAATACTCCTGGCTGTAGGGCTCTCAAACTCGGCAGTTAATCTCACACCACACCAGGGATCCCAACTGCCAGACGTGCACAGTTATGTTGATCACTGGCTCTGCATCCCTATGGCACTTCCGTGACGTGATTTTGCAGTTTACGTTTGGTAATAGTAATTTTAATGGGTTTCCGCGTATATTTGTGGCTTTTGAATGATTTGGAGATTGCTGCGTGTCAATTCAAATCAGTTAATTTATCTAAAATATAGCCTAGTGTAAAGTTCATTATTACCATGCCAGTCAATATCTCTTCCTTCTTTTTCTCTTTGCCATTGCCCACATTAAAAGCTCGCTCTGTATTTCTCCGGCACAATTCCTCATCAGCCATGGTCAATCCGCTGCTGGATGAAGGCTTCCGCCCAAGTCGTCGCTACGTCTGGTTGATCCTGCAGTGTTAACAAACCGCCTTGCAACTGCGCACACAAAACTGACTTCACCGCTCCATCTCAATGGTGGCAATCCTTTCGGGTGTATTCCCTCCCTGACATGCAGCATCTCCACGCTGGCCCGGTGGGTTCGCGAAGATGTGCGCGGCATAATCCTTTGGGTTTTGCACGGGCAACTTGGCGGTGCGCAGGAGGCTGTGGGGTTCGATCCCGGTGCTTGATTGCGCCTGTTGGATATTTGGAGTTTGCGTGTTCTCTCTCTCTCTGTGCGGTGGTCACGTGGATTTTTTTCCCCATGTTCCTACTTGTTTTTTCCTGCTCCACAAATAATTAGTTGTCTGCGACTACAAATTCCCACATGATACGAGCCGCTTCTATAAAGCCATCATGTGTGGCCAGGTAACAACCTGAAGAAGAGCTTGTTGATCGGTTTATCCCATAGTAGGCTTTCGCGACCAATATTATCAATAGGAAGTTTGTTGGGTTAGATCACATAAATACAAATGTGTCGTTAAACCTGCCACCACCCGACACAGTCCATTAGTAAGGTTTGTCACGTAAACAGAACATGCCAATTCGTCACTAGTACAGCACACCAGTGTGTTGGAGAGTGAATGTAGTGAGGTTGTAAATGTTGTGGATTTACTCTCCAACACACCGGTGTGCTGTACTAGTCACGAATTGACATGTTCTGTTTAAGTGACACAACTTCGATTTAAAGCTTTCGTGACTGCAATGATTCATCTTCTTTGGTTCTTTCGGTAAAGTCACGTAGAATGAGAATAAAATAATAAATTGCACCCCTTGACAAAGGAATTAGCATAGAATTTAGCATTGAAATAGCTGAGTGATTAGCTTGTGACTGGCTTAAAGGTCGTGATCTGAGCGTGGCTTGCTCACTCCAGCGCTGTCCTCCAGACAGTCTCGTCCCTTCACCTGATGAAGGCCGCTTGTGTTGTGGCCGAAACGTCGTGAGAATATTATTGTGTTATTTTATTTTATCAATTTATTATTTTATTCTCATTCTACGTGACTTTACCGAAAGAACCAAAGAAGATGACACAACTTCACTAATTGGCTTTGTCGGATGGTGGCGGATTTAATGACACATTTATATTTACGTGATCTAACCCAAAATACCCCTGTATTTTAGCTTATAGCTCGCTCGGCTTTACCTGGTAAAATAAAAGTTGAGTTCAGTTTTCTGCACTGCCATTCGCTGTTCACCGCGTCATCCTCGTGACAAGTTGCTTTTTTTTAGAATGGCGGTTACCCATCCAAGCTATACCTCCGATTTTGCACGCTTGGTAATGTTTGGTGCGATAAAAGTTCAACATGCGTACGTATCTCGGCCCAATCCTGCTGTGACATGTTTCTTTACGTTTTGAGCGCGTTACAAGTGGCAGCACCGTCGCTGTTGTTGCTCAGCGTCCGAGGTCTCATGAGACTGGGAACATTTCCTGTTCACGCGCCTAGGTGCTACGTATAGGTCCCCTGTTTGAGGAGTCGCTTAAAAAAAGGGGTAATGATGCATTTTCTTAGGTGTCGTATGCAATGGGGTCACGCGACCTTGGCAATCAAAAGCGGCCACTCCCGTCAACTCTCATGGCAATGACACCTCCACAACATCACATCCGTGACGCCTCTCTCACGTTGAATCGTGACCCTGAGCGGCGATGTTGTCCATTGAATTGCAAGCGAGGAAAATCACCGTACCCCTTGCACTGTTGTCACCAGTGATGGAAATAGACCGGGACACCCCGGAACGCCGTGGTGGGAGTGATAATTTGAACCCGACTGCGTTCCGGAAGGAATAAATAATTTATCCTCTATATTCTTGGTTCTTTCGGTAAAGTCACGTAGAAGGGAAACAATAAAATAATAAAAATATCAAACAAAATTTTTATTATTTTATTGTTTCCCTTCTACGTGACTTTACCGAAAGAACCAAGAATATGAATCCCTGCAGTTACGAAAGCTTTAAATCAAAATTTCTCTTCTATTTATTTGACTCACAAATAGACCCACAGACACGCATAGAGACCCACAGTCGAGCACACAGAGACCCACAGACATGCACAGAGAACCACACACGCAGCGAAGCTCTTCCTCTCCCTCCTCAGATCTAGTGTATGGTCCAGATCTAGGGGGGGGGGGATAATTTATGATTCCCCCAGTCATGTATTCCTATTTCCAGCCCTGGTTATCACAGGGGTACGGTGGAATGAGAGGACCTGGTGGAGTCATTGTAGGCTTGAGTGTTTTTCGCTTTGGTAGCAAATGTTCATATTTTTTGCGGTTGTGAGTTGTTGTTGTTGTTGTTGATCCAGAGATATACGAGTAGGGTAGGGTTTGATTGGCTTCCATCAACCGCTCCGGAAGAGAGAGGGGAGGTCAGCCATGGTGTTGAGGCATTTAAGGCGTGTGTGGTGTACGTAATGGGTTCACGTGGCCTCTGCAGCCACTAGTGTCCACTAAATTCACGGCGATGTTCAAAGAGAATTGATTTCTTAAATTAAAATCGAGACCTTGTTTTCATGACAATTCATCTGATGTCTCGTGTTAATACATACAAAAATAACTATACGTCATCTATATGTTTCCCTCTTTAAGTGCAAATATTTTGACAAAGATTGTCTTCACAGTCACACCCATTGGCCATTCAATGTGAATCACGCTCTTTTGCCGAGGAAGCGAAAGTACACGTCCTGGTAAAGATGAATTGGCAACTGAGGGAATTGTAATCAAAATACTTTTAACTGTTTTGATTTGGGACAGACATTGGCGGGCGGGCGGGGGGGGGGGACCACCACACGAAATGAAATTTCCAATAAAATAATTTAAAAGAAAAAAAATGCTAAACGTATGAATCCAATTAACATACAGCGGCTGCGTGATGTGTGCAGTTTACGCGCCGCCCCGCACAGAATTGAGAGTTTCAAGCACCGTTCATTGTCCGCCGGCCCCGATGGACGTCGATTCAAATTCGCAGAGCTCACATTTTTGAAAGTCAAAGACCAGGAGGATGCTGGTGGTGCTTTTTCGGGGACGGACGAAACTTACAATTTTTGTTTTATTATGTAAGGTTGATGAAGCCAAAGATTGCAGCGGATGGACGGGGCAGCCCTCCTTTTGATGCTGTAACCTAAAGCTGCGTTTCCAAGATAACCGGTTGCCATCAATCATGAACCTCCCATGTGTTCAATCATTCCTGACACTCTTGGCTAGACCTTCGGGCCAAAGCGAGGGTGGAGAAGAAATGGGGAGGGTTGTCTTTTCTCCCTTTTGTTGTTGGTGTTGTTGCAAGAAAAACATAACGCAGCTTCAGTTCGCTCACTTTTCCCACACCCTCCTCCCACTCCCTGCTGTGCCACTCAACAAATTTCCAAGGTCACACTGGCCGCGCGATTGTGCTATCATCACGTGTGATGATCAGAATCAGAAAATATGAAGCTCTTTTTCACAGATGTCCGGTAGGGGCGGGGTAAGAACGTTGCAACAACAAACAATACAAACACTGTGATCGTAGTGCACAGTATGAGAAAGGTAAACAAATCACCCTAACATACAAATTATAATTAAACCATCCCTATCCAATTAGACAAAGACCACTGAGGTATTAACTCATTTTTCAGAAGCGACCTGGCCGCAAATGATAGCTCAACGAAGTGGCCTTATCATTTAGACATTTAGAGCAGCTTATTCATTTGAATAATCTCAATGCATGTTTCTAAATGTGATGATGACCAACGGCCAAATATATATTGCAGGAAGAATGTCCAATCCACATTTCTACTCGAGCAGGTGGAATAACCACCCGTCTTCTTCATCAATGTCGCATCCAAATATCGCATGCAAATGCATGTTGTGATGCTTGACCATTCGTCACCATGCTGTCCACTGTGGGCTGATTGAGGAGAAACCCCAGGACTCGTTCAAATAAAATTCGCCACCGAGGTGAGCCGTGACCAGGAATCAAACTTAAGTCGCTGGATTCATAGCGCAGTGGCGATAGCCGGACGGCTCACATGTAACTATAGTTAATTAATAGTACCCAGTAATTATCCGGGAAATTATCAGCGAGTCTCAAGACGTTTTGAAGAGGGTCCTACACTGTAGACGTTCTGTAAATTCCACGTTAAGGTGTGTTCAGCATCTTGGAAGGAGCTGGAATATTTGCCCTATAAAACCCATGCACATAAGGGGACAACACTCAGAACTCTGCACAGATGGATTTAAGATCCATATCTGTACCGTACTGCAATCTCTTAGCCCAGTGGTGCTTAACCTGGGGTGCACCTTGCATACCCGGGGATGCAAGGTGCCCTCTCTGAGAACCAAATGGGTGCTGGCTGCAGTGAAGGTGAAGAACCACTGTCTTAGCCACTTCATAGCTAAAACCTTCAACACCTGGTTTACCCAGGCAAGTGCTAAGCATGCCTCATCCTGCCTGGCTTCTGAGATTTGAAGATCTCGAGAGTATTCAGGATGATTTAGTCAGACACGCACAAACAGATACGCGTGCGTATAGAACAAGGGGTCTACGAGTCCGTACCCGTTTTAAACGCCTACCATCAAGTCGGTGGCATTTCAATGAATGGTGGAGGTACGGGGAGATCAATGTTTGAGGCACACCACTCAACTATTATGGAGAAATGTTTAATCGTGGGACCTCCCTAGCCAGTATCAATAATAAATAATAGGTTTTACCCTTTCTGACAATAAAACAGGTGTTAAGATGTTAAAACACCTAACTGAAACCTTTTGCAAGGAATCGTGTCTGCATTAGCCATGTATTCTTAGAAATGTTTAAATTGGATAATGAGTAAAGGTGGTAAAGCACCTCCAATTAGCACGGTTGGCTAAGTACGGTGGGAAATAACTTCTACATACATACATATTTAATCCTGGACACACAACACACTCTCTTCAGCTCTTAAAGTCGTCGTTTGTTTTACTTTCCGTGTTTTTTAAATCGAAACCCGCGTCACAGAATTTGCTAAACGAATTGAAAATGGCGAATGACAGATCCGTATCTCCCATCCATGCTCCAAACCTTCCTGCTCTGCAAGATATGGAAGCCGTCGCTGTCACCTGTTGAGACGCGTGTATAAAAGAGGAGTATTAGAAACATTCGCGTGGTGTTTTGTAAGTGGATCTCCCCGTACATCAAGCCCGTCCTCCAATGTGCTACTTGTCGTGTCAGTGGACAGCATGCAGAGCACCCTGATAACGTCTTCTTTGGTTCTTTCGGTAAAGTCACCACGTAGAATGAGAATAAAATAATAAATTGATAAAATAAAATAACACAATAATATTCTCACGACGTTTCGGCCACAACACAAGCGGCCTTCATCAGGTGAAGGGACGAGACTGTCTGGTAGGACAGCGCTGGAGTGGCAGTCTCGTCCCTTCACCTGATGAAGGCCGCTTGTGTTGTGGCCGAAACGTCGTGAGAATATTATTGTGTTATTTTATTTTATCAATTTATTATTTTATTCTCATTCTACGTGACTTTACCGAAAGAACCAAAGAAGATGAATCATTGCAGTCACGAAAGCTTTAAATCGAAACCCTGATAACGGTTTAAACAACAAATACACTGCCACCCCCCTGCTCAATCTCCCTACCCCTCCCCGCATTTCCAACCCCCCATCCCCTCCCACTTTGACCTCTCACCCCTCCCTCCGTTTCTTCTCACACCCTGCCACCTCTCGACCCTCTCCTCGTGTGTCCATCCAGTCTTCTCACATTGCGTGCGATCGGTCAGCCCGGCCCTCATTGCAGATTCTGCACGCGCAGAGGCCCTGTAGGTAGGGGTCACCGTGTACATAGAGGTCACGCCAATGTAGCTGGAGGTTCTGCCCCTTCATTCGAGCATTTGACCTCCTTCAATTGTGGAGCATAGGCCAACAGGTCTGAAAAGTACAGCATCGCGTATATATGTGACCGTCACGTATCCACCGCGACCATTTAACCATCTGCACTCAGTATGTGTGGCGTAACTGTGTATTTCTATGGACTGCTCTCCCATGCTCTGTCGGGTTGTACTGTGTATATGTGTGGCGAGATGTTAACTACCTCCCCTGGTATGTAGGACGTCGTGGGTTCGATCCCAATCCTGACACCTGTATATTTGAAGTTTGCATGTACTCCCCGTGGTGGCACGGATTTTTCTCAGGGTCCTCCGTTTTTTTCCCTTCACATTTAGAAACAAGCGCTTGGAGTATTTGGCTGCTATAAATTTCCACATGATAAGCTACTTCGTTGAGCAATCATTGGTGGCCAGGTCGTTTCTGATAAAGAGCTGCATAGCTGAGTGCGCCTTTACCTGGTAATAATACGAAATAATAGTACAAATATTTACATAGTTGCTAAGCATGATATTTTAGATGTTTCTTTATATATATGTTTATAGAGTTGTCGTTCATGCAAATCGTGGCTCAAAAATCGCCGAGGAACCACAGACGAGCTTTGAAGGCAGCCAGGTGTTGAGCCGGCACCAACAAGTTTCAGTTTCAGTTTTCAGTTGATTTATTTTGGTATAGCCCTGTGAGCCATCCGGCTCTTGAATCGGGTGCAACCACAACAAACAAAAAAACAAAAACACGAACAAGAAAAAACATCTTAAAGTGAAATTTCGATTTAAAGCTTTCGTGACTGCAATGATTCATCTTCTTTGGTTCTTTCGGTAAAGTCACGTAGAATGAGAATAAAATAATAAATTGATAAAATAAAATAACACAATAATATTCTCACGACGTTTCGGCCACAACACAAGCGGCCTTCATCAGGTGAAGGGGGCGAGACTGTCTGGTAGGACAGCGCTGGAGTGAGAGAGTCACGTTCAGATCACGGCTTTTAAGCTGTGTGAGAGGAACAAAGAGCCCTGCGGAAATTTGAGGGCTCTTTGTTCCTCTCACACAGCTTAAAAGCCGTGATCTGAACGTGGCTCTCTCACTCCAGCGCTGTCCTACCAGACAGTCTCGCCCCCTTCACCTGATGAAGGCCGCTTGTGTTGTGGCCGAAACGTCGTGAGAATATTATTGTGTTATTTTATTTTATCAATTTATTATTTTATTCTCATTCTACGTGACTTTACCGAAAGAACCAAAGAAGATCTTAAAGTGACTATGTATGACTGTGCAAACAGAAAATCCATGGAAAAAAAACAGCAAAAATATTCCTAAAAAAAAAGCACCGTACACTAACGCTGTGTGCAAAAAATCCCAGTGGGATGCAAGTCAAACAACAACCACAAGAAAACTTAGATTAAGGCCATCAGTTTAACTGCGTACTACAACAAAACAAACATGTCCAAACCAAAAAACTTTTCGAAATCACCAAAAATAAAGCCATAATTGCAACGTAACAGTGATCACAGGGACTGTGACCGAATTTTTACAATAAACTACATAAATAACATGTAACACCAAATCCTAGAGACATAGCTGGCTGCATGAGTTACTCCATAACATCAGAAACATCAGTCGGAGTATCACATTTTTCAATGCACCTTTAAGATCAGCACGCTTAATCAAAATACAGATAATACTTTGCAGCGTCATCAGGAGTGAAACATTTTATTTTATTTTACGCCAATGAATAGCAGTGGCAGCTAGGGGTGTACAACTCCTCTAGAGCAGTTTTGAGAGAATATCACATTGGTAGCGATTCAAGTTGCAGTTTATTGGCAATAGCATTCCAGACCCTGGGGGCATCAATAGCAAAGGCCCTTCCTCCAGTTTTTTTACGGCAATAGGGAATGTGAAGCTGGTAAATGAGCAAAGACCTGAGGCCAATTTTTTTTTTGAAACAGAGAGGAGATCCAGCAGGTAGTCTACGGATTTTTTGTAAGTACATCGTGATAAATAAGATCTGGTGCACAAGCCGTCGAACATTAAGAGATGTTAAGTTTGACCTAATGTAGAGATCACAGTGGTGAGTCCTATATGGGCAGTTCAATGTAAATCTTAAGGCCGAGTGATAGATGGAATCAAGCTTCTTCAGTACAGTACTTGGGGCTGATTTATATACAATGTCACAGTAGTCAAGTAGAGGCAGTATGGTAGCTTTTATCAATTCCAAACGGAACATTGGGGGGAAGCAGTGCATGTGTCGATACAGAAAAACTATTTTTATTTTTGTCTTTTTACCAATATAATCAATGTGATCTTCAAAATTCAGTTTTGAATCCAGGATGACCCCAATATACTTATAGATCTTGACTTGCTCTATTTGATATTTATTTAAGGAATGTAATTGGGGAAAAATCACTTCCTGCTTTAGTCCTGGTGAGAAGAATAACACCTTGGTTTTGGAGGTATTCAGGACTAGTTTAAGAGCAACTAGCTGATGTTGTAGTTTGTTGAAATCACCCTGTAGCTTAGCAATCACGTCATCTGGAGAGCGGCCAGCAGTAATCAGTATCGTGTCATCTGCAAAAAGATTTACCCTGGAATGATCCAGGTCAGTGCCCAAGTCATTGACATAAAGAGAGAACAAAAGGGGGCCGAGGATGGAACCCTGTGGAACCCCTTTTTTATCTTAGCACTGTTTGACCTCCAACCATCTGTGAATACAGTTTTGGGTGCGAGAAAAGAGGTAATTTTGTAACCATTTTACTGCGTTTTCGGAAAAACCGAGGCAACTTAGTTTACTAAGCAGGGTGTTGTGGTCTACTGTATCAAAAGCTTTGGACAGGTCTAGAAAAGACAGGCACAGTACTGCTTATTATCAAGGCTACTGTAAATGTGATTCAGAGAGTCTAATGCAGCAGATGTGGTGCTGTATTTTTTTCGGAACCCAGATTGTTTTAGATGTAGTAGATTGTTGGTGGACAGGAAACTGCTAATTTGGTAGGTCAATCATTTTTCAAAAATTTTCATCAATGGGGACAAAAGTGAGATAGGTCGGTAGTTATTTGGATCATCTTTAGGGCCCCATTTGTGAAGTGGACGGGCATAGGAATGTTTCCATTCTAGAGGAACTGATGCTTCTTTGATGGACAAGTTGAAAATATGGGCTATAGGTTTGTATATTAGGTGACCAACAGTTAGTAGAGCAAAGACGGGAATACTATCTGCTCCGGTAGAGGAGGACCCTTTGAGGTAGGACAGTTGTTTCAGAACATTACTTTCGTAGATTGGCTGGAAACTAAATTCGTTTAATGTTTGGACAGGGGTGTAGGAATTTGCATGAGCAGGGGTGACTCCCAATACATTATCAAAAAGATTACCAGCTTCAGAAAAATGAAGGTTAAAATTATCAACTTTTTTGGGATCTGAAAAATATTCCCCATTTCGGTTAAGCTCAACGGGCAGATTGTCTGTTTTGGATGCCTTTTCGATACATTTGATTGTATTCCAGAAAATCCTGGCATTTCCATGTGATTCAAGGAGAGTGGAGGAAAAGTAGACAAATTTTGCATGCCGTATTTTTTTGACGCATCTATTCCTTAAAACCCTGTATTCTAGCTAGTCATTGGCCAAATTACTTTTCTGAGCACATGCCCAAGCCTTGTCCCTAGTTTTCATGAGCTTTATAATCATAGGATCAAACCATGGTGGGCGGTTGCCTTTAGTTTTAAATCTAACCAACGGAGCATGTTTGTTAAGAATTTGGAGAAACGTGTACCTGAAGGTCTCCAAAGCCGTAGTCAGGTTGGGGATATCACAGACCTTGTCAATATCCGAGTGAAGCACATCATTAGTAAATGCCTGAGTGCTAAAGTGTCTCATAGAGTGCTTCTCAACCAATTTAGGGGGGCTTTTGGTCTGGCTAATGATCTCACCCCAAAAATGAAGGAGTGATCACTAAGGTTATTACCCAGAACACCAGTCAGTGTGAAATTGTGAGGGGCATTTGTCAATAGGACGTCAATCAGAGATGACTGTCCCGGATTTTTTAGGTTGGGTTTTGTGGGGACATTCATTAATTGAAACAGATTAAATTCATCTGCGAAACAAACGCCCAAGCTCTGCGGTACTCTATATATTAAGATGTTTTCGGCCAATTTAATGCGTGTTTACGTACTTGGGAAGAAAGCGAAGCACCTGGAGAGATCCCACGCCTGTGACGGGCCACCACTGTATCACGTACAGAAGGAACAGACGATAATACAGGTGTACCCCGATTTACATGTTAATTCGATTTAGGATGATTTCTTATCACGTTTGTCATCGATTAGCACCTCTTAAAACCTCTCCACAGCGTCACCTCACACGACGTGCACCACCATTTCTGGTTGGTAAATTACAGTTTACAGTATTTGTTTTCAATTCCTGGTCTAGTTATTGTCTGCCTTGCTTATGCACGAAAATATCTTAGTTGTGTCGATAAGTGTTATTTTTAGTAGGTTTTGGGTCAACATATTTTCTTAGGAATAGGTTATACAATGGGAAGCTCATGGGAAATTACGTTTTGATCTACAGTAGGATTTTACAATCTACGTTTCAGATTTTCAATAACGCAGCCCAAACGTGAATCGAGGGTATGCACATAGTCCGCATTGTACTACACACTGCCTGCTCCTGGTGGGTGAAATAACGGTGGTCGATGTTGCCATTTGTGTTTCGCTCCTGAAGAAGATCCCGATTGTGTACGGTTGGTCATGTACGGTGTCAAAAAAGTTTCAACGTGAAATACGTACATACATACTCCAGGCACATGGAGTGAAACTTCGGACACCATGGCAAACAACCAGAAAACCCACCTGGGAGCTTTACAGCACAACCACGAAAACCTACGCAGGAGCGTTTTCCATAATATGTTCACACATCTGGCACGCTCCTCCATTTCTCTGTTGAGTGAGCCCTCTTTTCGAGGCAGTATCCAAAATCAAATGGCCAAAAAGGTTTCTCAACGCAGGGAGCTACGCACGGCCTCCACGAACTAAACCAGACGTCAGTATCTAAATAGTTTCTTTGTGGATGATGAAACAATAGCCATAACAATGGCGACATCTGTTTTCGAATCTGATCAAAGTATTCACGGTGATAGCTTCATTTGAATGAGCAACAGGGAGTATTTAGACTGCAGGAATTTGTGGGGAATCTATAGACAGGGTACCACATAAAGCACAATACTTTATTATGAGCTCCCAAGAGGATGAGTTTCTTAACCTCTTTTGTTCTTCAAGTCCACGGTCTAACGAGAGGTGACAGTGTTTATAAAATAAATACCTTGCTACATTAAATTTGTATTTGAAGTCTGCTCCCTCGTATGAACTTTGTGGGAGGCAAGGGCACCATGAAATATTAATGCTAATGGAACTAGAGAATGCCTCTTCTGTGTATCCCCACGCGCATCAGTGTACACAAACCGCCTCGCTCGCATTCATTTGCACCTTGTGTTTGCGCCCCACCTTCGTCGGCATATTACGGTAAACAAAAATCTCTTTTGCGGATCTCCGCGATGAAGGTCCATTGCCTGAAACGTCGCCTATGTATATTTTGTTCTTCACTTTTAGGGCAAGGTTTTTTTGGCATTCGTGTTTGTGCACCACTGCCAAGGCCGCATCTCAACGTAGTTGGGAAATTCCGATGGTTTCTGTTGGTCGCAAGCCTCTAAAATATACATGTGTAGTGACATAAATGGAGTCACTATGGCGTTAAGCGCCAGCTACCGTCACCAGAGTGTAGCTGTGTGTCTTGGGCCTCTCTCGGGCACCAGAGTGGGTATGCCATGGAAGCGGGCCCTAGGTGGGCAGAGTCCTGGTGACAATGAGAGAGAGGTCGAGTGAGGACATGACAGTCTGGGTGACCCCGAGAGGGCACGTGACCGGACGAGGTGGCAAGGGGGGCCCAAAAGGAGGGGAGAGGGACACTTGATGTAGAGGCCAGAGTCTTCGGGAAAGCCCTAGAAAGGGGCGTGGCCAAGGGCGGAGCTCGGCCACGCCGCGGTCCATAAAGGCCGAGTCCCGAGCCTCGATCAGGGCTGTTCTCTGGAATCAACCCTCGGTGCTAAGTCTCTTCGATCTTCGGTCTTCGCTCGGCATCGCGGGTCAGTCAGAATGTTACTGACTGACCCGGTTATGTAGTCACCCCGTTGGGGTCTAATTAACTGTTGTAACGTTTAAGTAGTAGCCCTGTTGGGGCCGTGTAATAAACGTGTTCCCTCCAAGTTCAAGTGTGTGCCTCCGTGAAGAACACTACACATGCGTGTGCTTGTACAGATAACTTGGTGATGACTGTTTTGGCTCGAAGGAAACCGTCACAATTATGGAGTCAAAAGACTTTGAGGCTTAAAAAAAATGTTTTTTTGGCTTGACATCATTTTATTTCCGATGTGCTATCAGCGTCATGCCACGGGATATATGATCCGTTTGTAAATCTTGTAGAGAATTGCAACCCTGCGTTGTCGCGGAGTATATTTGTGCACTAGGCGGTGAACAACTGTGAGATGTTTGTTGCATGACAGTCCAACTGATATATGAAGTGAAAAAACAAATTATCTGACAGTTGGTTGAATTTGCCCTGAACGCTCCATTCCTTTTAGTGATCAAAACATATCTTGTTCTGTTTTCAGTTAACCAATTGTTGTCCCTGGTGTGGTAAAAAAAAAATGTTTTCAATTAAATTACGACAATGCAAGGTACTTATTTTCTGAAGTAATAATTTATACACCTTTTTTTCTTCTGTAGGTACTTGAGCCTCTTCCAAGATGTTTGGCCAGTGTGGAATAATCTGATGATTTTTGCCTGATCGCCAATGGCCGCACAAAAAAAAATACATCACATTTAAATTTGCTTCTGGACTTAATCTGTCGAATTTCCACCTCCCTGAGACGTATAAGTCTCAGACCGATTTACATAAAGAAGAATACATAAAATACACGAGATTTGTAATAAAATATCAACAAAGCAAAATCCCCTAAAAGAGCTAAAGATCGTTTGACGAAAACCAGCAAAATAGTTTTGCACCTGAAACTGTGGCCTTGAAACATCAAAGAGAAACGCGGCAGAGATTCGAGAGTTTGATAATGAAAGTTAATGAGATCAGTGATTTGTGTGCGGTGGATAAAGGACCCACCGCACCTTCAGCCGTTTCTCTAAAAAACACGACAGAGGACATTGGTGGTTCATTAGGTAAGCAAGCGGCTTGCATGCATGAGCAACCTTTTGGTAGCAACCAAGACGGCTTCATTCTTCATAGTAGAGGTAATGACAGAATGTATCAATTGTTCGTTCATAGTAAACTACTCGGTGTCATGCAGAATCACCTATTTCTTAAAAAAAAAAAATTTCTTCCAAAATAAGAACATTTGTAAACTTCTCCGGCTCTTCAGTTTCGGTCACAAAGAGCAAGTTCTGAAAGCCATTGACTTCAGATTCATGATGAAGATTCCAAACTTAGGGTTATTGCTGTAGAACCTTCCACCAGAGAAGGTTATATTGCAGTGTCTCGTTAATGTAGTGCCTGATGCTCGTGTGACCATCAAACCTTACTGTCCGTCTAAATCCTACAACAGCTGTCATCCCCTCGTCAACCCACGCAAGTACTCGCCAGGTTTTTTTTTTGATCCTGCTTAGATTACGAGATACGGAGAAATTGAGCACTTTCAGGATGATCTGTTCAAACTGTTTTTTTAGAGAAAATATTAGTAAAGATTCACCCTTGATTCTAGACGTACAAATAATAATACAAAAACACGTCCAAAACAACAGTGAAGTGGCAGCCAACTATTGGAACACGCTCACAAGGACGTTAACCAGGGAGATGGAGCGACGAAAAAAGCATCGTGTGCAATGAGCTAGGTGGATCAGTACCTCACAGGGCCGTGAGCAATGGTTTTGTTAGAGAGCCCTTCATTCAGCAGTGGATAGATCATGGTTGGCACTCATGACCTATTTCATTATTCTGATCTCCGTGTCTTCTAGCTAATTGTAATTACTGGCGAAACTTCGTACTCAGATTGTAAATGTTGTGGATTTGCTCTCAAATACACACCGGTGTGCTGTACTAGTGACGAATTGGCCACGTTCTGTTTACGTGACAAACCTTACTAGTTGGCTGTGTCGGGTGGTGGCGGATTTAACGACAAATTTACGCGATCTAACCCAAAAAAAAACCTAGATTATGGTCTTCTAACTGTTGCTTTGGTGATTGCTTTGACAGTGCACCTCACGTTGCTGTAGGAGAACGTTTTTTTTTTCGCTTTAAATGCAGATGAAATGGCTGCGAGTGCTTTTCAGCCTCTTGTCAAAGGTTGCGAGGCCTGTCTGAGCATTTAACCTCTTGCTGCTGCGGGGTGGCGTTTGTCAAGGATCGGATCTCAGGAATCACCTGAGGCTGTCTCGTCGGCTCAACTTTCACGCTAATGTAGCGAAATGGCCGAAACAAGTCAATCACACAAACTCAAGGCATTGTCTTCTGTTTGAAAGTCCCACCGGTCAGAATTGCATCAATGAAAATCACTAAACGGCTATTATTGGTCTTTACTACTACTACACAACTTTTTTTTATTTTACCAGGTAAGGCCCACTGAGCTACAAAGCTCTTTTTCAGAAGAGACCTGGCCACAAATGATAGCTCAACAAAGTGGCTTATCATGTGGACGTTTATACTGGTAGGAACGAAGTTGTAAACTGAGTGTACCAGCCTGCAATAGATTAATGTGTCCGTCCGTCCGTCCCCTTTCAATACTTTAACGAAGTGAAATCTCGTGCTGTTGGGGTGTAAAAATAAAATTGCGCAAAATTCCAATGTTCCTACCAGCCCACCCTGCAGGGACCTGATTGCAGCCGTATACCCTCTAAACCCATGTTGATTCTAAATATGGAAGGAAAATCCAGGGGACTCGGAGAAAAATCCACGCGACCACGGGGAGAACATGCAAGCTCCAAATATACAAGGTCGGGATTGAACCCACGACCTCCTGTATACCAGGCGAGGCAGTTAACATTTCGCCACCGTGTCGACCCCGTTAATCAAACAAGGCGTCATATAAGCTCTCTCCACGTTGCAGGATAATTATTGTTACCCGTTGGTGTTGTGTGGAGCTGCTGTCACGGAATTCCGTTACCTGTTGTGTGGAGTCATCCTCTGCTTACTCCATTAAGTGGGCTCTAGGTGGGACACGCTTCAAGAAGGGATGATGGGCTGGTGGGTGATACTCGCGATGGAGTGGCGCGGCTGAGAGGGGGAACGTGCACGGAGAGTGTACCCTCTAGACAATGAAATCTACTTGTGTGCAGGTGCAAGATTAATTGTTAATGTGAGAATGTGGGATCTGGTGGGGGGGGGGGGGTCTGCTTCATCCAGCAGTGTAGTGATCCTGACTACTGAGTATTCAGCTGCAGCCAAAGGTTCTCATCCTCGATGGCACTCGAAGGGCGCAGCATGTTTACTTGACTGGCATAACTAGGGTTGGTTTCAACTGCACATTGTAGATTCCACTTAGTGGTGTAGTCTTCCAAATGTCATATCGGTGAGGCGTGAAGCTGTTCAACGGATCAGCTTCCATCTGTCGGTCTATTCATCAGCTTCCTTACAGACAAGGAGATTTATCAGCGGTCCCTTTTGTGCAAAGGATATGGGGCAGATGTCTTGCGTGTCACGTTACGGTGGCTCACAGCACCTTGCCTTCGGCAGTGTTTAAAAGAGATAATTCCAGCCTCCTAATCGCCGTGTTTTTCAACGTTTCAAAAAAGTTGGCCCTAACTTTGGCAGGGTTAATAGGTTTTGGAGTTATATTTGAACAGTGAAGATCCAGCCTTGCCAGAGAGCTACGCACTTTTAAACTCACTGGAGCTACGCACTTCGGAATTTAGATTGAAAACTCATTTCTTCTAGGACTGATTTTTGTCTTTTCGTTTGCTGTCCTTCCCCCACACCTCCGATTCGCATGGTTGACTTCGTTACGGTGCAAAACAAGTTCAACATACTTGTCACACAGGGGGTGTTTGTCCTTCTCTTGCACGTTGAACAGACGCCTTGGAAGTGGTGTGGGTAGCCACACGTTACCCCACTTTACGTGACCTGCCGATTAGCTGCTAGCTGTGCTGTGGCCACTGCTGGGTGGACAAGGACGATTGAAGAAACTTGCACCATTGTTTAAACTTCTGTACCACGAGGATGGACTGGTGACCTCTGGATGGAAATTCCAGTTTACGGACCATCACATAATGATATCATAATCGTCTAATATATACATAATATTTAATAAGACATACGACAGTAGTTCCCCATTTAGTGGGCTTTTTTTAATTAGAAATGTTAATGTGCTGAAGTTACTTATCGTATTGATGCAATCGCAGACGTAGGGTATTGAACGTCGTTTGGTGTTCAAAAAATACAAAATTGAATTAAATTTTCAGGGTTCGGCTGGTGGAGCGACGTGGTCAGTTATGGACAGGACCCCTCCGCAAGAGACGTTGACGATCGCGAATGGTGGAAATGAGGGCTCAATTTTGCACTTTTTTTCCCTGAACGCTGCTAGGCTGGCTTTGAAGAGGGATTACAATCGGCGTAAGGCACTACCACTAGAGTACAATGTACACCTATTCATAATAATCCTATAATATTGTATCCAATATTCCTATTATCATATGAACTGGTTTAGGATAAAATAGGCTGGCATACATGTGAAGTGCCAATATAATTGCCGGAAAAATCTTCTGGTTGAAACTAAGCATTGGTGGAAAGCATCTGTCATGAGAATCAACGATGGCATTGTGGTAAACAAAATTAGTTTTTTTGAAGCACACACTTTTATTTGCACTCTAAAGTAGAAAATGAATTACTTTGACGCCAGAAATAATTAATTTTACTGTGCTGAATTAAAGTGAGTGGCTTGCATAAAGATAATTAAACATATCTAAAGGATTTAAATGAAATGTTAATCTTATAAAAAAAATGTTTTGAATATGTACATATTAATTCTAACATCTTAATCCAGACAATAACAATAGTTCATTATTGTCTGGATAATTCTAATATATTTTAAATGGTGCAATAAAAAATGAAGTAAAACCCACAAGTAAGTAATTAAGAAAATGTTATATTGGGCACTTTTATGAGTCCAGTCCATAACGAATACGCATTGAAGATACGATACAAAGAGGCCACAGCATTGGCGCGACCTGGAATGTGAATTGTCACACGACAAGACGAGTCCGTGCACAAAATGTCACCTCGTTAGGCTTCGTAGATCGGAATGTTATTAAGCGTCAAAGATTTGAAAGAATATAAACAGGCAACAGGGCAATTTAAATAAAAAAAGTGTGTAAAAAAAAACTGCTACCCCCTACCGTTGTAAAGGATTTAAAGTCTACACGAGATATTATTTGGGAGCCCTATGCAAAAAAATATCTCCGGCACAGCCATCCTCTGCCACGGGCCACGTTGTGCTTTCTACGATTTCCGAACGGATTCTTCACGCCACGACACAACGGCTGACAGCACGACTGGAATAAATTGGGTGTGGAAAAATGAGACTAAATGAATAGCAAAAAAAAAATGCTGAATCCATAAGCAAGCCTGAAATTTTCATCCTTAAGGGCACGATAATGCGGTTTGTTATAACTTTTTGACAGCAAATGTCAACAAGTAGAATTCCTTTACCTGCTGACGTATCAGACGCTTTGCTGGGTCAGCATTGCTGCCCTTGGCTATTGCTGCTGTTTCATCGCACACCTCCTCTCTACGTACCACTTGCAGAGAGTTAAACCCCACAGCGTGCCTTCAGGGGGAAGGGGAAAATGCTGTATTCAGTGTTATCTTGCTGTGCTTTCAAGGTGGTACGGGCATTTTCATAATGCCGGGTTAAGCCGTGAAAAGTTCGTCCAGCCATGTACAGATACCACCTTTACTGCGAAAGAAACAAACAAACAAACCTTGGCTCAGAGAAATGTTGTTGAAATTGCCTCTCTATGTAGCACGTGGGGGGGAGGGGTGGTGTTGGGAGGGAAGCGGGGGTGTCCTTATATTTATTGTTGGATTTCTTAAAAAAAATATAGCACAACCAACAACATTATCAAAGCGATTTGAGTCATTTCCGGATGCCCGTGATTTATATGCCAGGTGCGTGGCAAACGAAGAAGCATATTTCAAAGGGAATAAATAAAAAAAACGGGAACAAGTTGGAGACATCGCCGTGTTATGGCAGCACTCCTGGGCCCTCTCCGCGTCTCTGTGAAAGTACACTCACGGAAGGGAGGGAAGAAAGGTAAACAGACCCCATATACGATGGTATTCTTGACCTTGAAATAAAATAACTTCCGTAAATCCCACGTAACCCTCATGCAAAAGCAAATATATCTGACATTTTGCAATAAAATAGCAGGCGAATTAACGTTGTCATTTTTTTTTGTTTCCAAGGCTGCCTCAATTTCAAGAGTATCTTGAAAAGAAGCGGGCCACAACGGTGATGTGAGTGTTTCAGTGATATACGTTAAACTATATTTAATTGGTTGTTAACCTGAATGTGAAGTTATACATTGATTTTGTAGGATAAGCTGTACACTCTTCTTATTGATGATGTTTAGCAGGCCCACTTTTTTAATATAATCAGTCTGATTACTGACTTATTCATCCTATATTATGCCTTCCTCTTAACATTTTCATTGTAACATCATCTCATTACCGAACGTGCATTTTATAGGAAATTTCATATTTCCACTCTGAAAAATACATGGCAATAGTCTTGGTATGACAGATGCATAGTTCAATCTATTCGTCACCGACTCATGTGGCTGACTTGGTTTGTACATTAATGTTACATAATCAAAACAGGGTGCATATAAGTGGATAAGCCTACATGCATTCTACAGTAATGGCTAATTCGAAATATTCTTGTGCACATGAGATGTTTATGATTAGTTTTCCGGTGAGTGGCCAATAAAATTGGCTTGAATACGATTACATCTTTCAAAGGGGGAGCATCTTCATACAGAAGAAAGAATACGTTTTAGAATCACATCATCAGCCATGATTTATCCACTGTTGGTAGAAGGCCTCGTCAAGTCAACGCCACCTATCACTGTGCCACAATTCCACAATGCCACAATCCACACGAGCCGATCTCATCGCTCCATCTCCATGGTGCGCTTCCTCTCGGACGTGATCCCTTCTTTGGCTGCCATTTCATCGCCAGGCCTCCACTACCAGCAATATCCTTTTCTTAGCAGTCAAGACGGCGATGTCTATAATTAATATTTGTTCCCTGTGTTTCCGTTTAGATCTCTCGGTGTCATTCCAAACCTGCACCTCGCCATGCTTCGGTGCGTACTTATCAGCTTCAATTGTATTTTCGAGTCATATGTTTCTGATCTGTCATAGCAAGTCATATGCACTGACTGAAAACGCTCTTTTATTCACATTGGTATGTTTTCTGTGGGCGGGGAAACATTTGAAGGAGGTTTGTTTCCTGATGTTTCTAGGTGTAAGACTAAACTTGAGAATATTTGCAACAAAAATGTCAGATTTCTAGGCCTTCTACAACCTCCTTAGAATTTACATCACTCAGTCTCAATCACCAGTGATGTAATAGATTTAAGTGGCATGCATTCCAAACCATTCATTAATTATACCCTACTTTGCATTCTATTCGTGCAGTATTATGGCAGTCTGTTTAGGTGTCAAATGCCAATATCGGTCTGCTAGCCATGACGAGAGGGCTTAACGAGAGCGTTCGTGAAGTTTTGCTGTTCATCCACTGAAGAGAGCGGAGAGGCTACAGTGGTTTACTACGCGGTCCATAGTTTGGGCTGCATGGTCACACGTGCACTACTGCGGTTTGTCTTTTATCTTCCATTGGTGAAGGAGATGTGGACATCGGCCTGTTGATGTTCTGAAGTGGTTCACGGTTACACCGCGTGTCTCTTTGAGGAATGTCAAATCACGGGAGGTTTGCAATGTTTGGGTCTCGAACGATGTGTATACATTTTCTGCATCCACGTCGTTTCACTCACTCCGTTCCCACCCTGCTATGCATCGTCGCACTCACGACACGGCGTATTGTTGCATGAAACGCTTCGCAGGAATTACATCTGCGCACACTGGGGGTGGCGGAGAAGCAATACACGTGACTTGTACAGAAGCAATTTCAGTTACGTTTTGAATATTGATTGATGCATATACATACTCTGTATATTTGTACATTTTAAACCGTCGCTCACACCCCCAACGCCTCCACGAATTTATTTGTCCGCCCTGAGAAGAGTCTGACATCAAATCGGCATTAGTGGAACACCACGCTGGGCATTTTTTTTGTCATCGGAGTCTGCATCAGGTTTTAAAACTTATTACTATTCGGCATGACTCACGCCGCTATTGTAATCACCTGCTGCTATTCATAATTGAAGTTTATAGCACTGAACAAAAAAACAACTCCTGGAAATTATGAGGAACCGCGGGCGTATAATTTCACACATGGCAATTGCCACGTTGTGCACGCTTGTGGGTTCCTTCTCCTTCTTCTTCTTCCCCAACACACGTTGATGGATAAACTTCAAGTAACTTGTAAAAAAAAAAGAGTATTACGGCGTGTTAAAAATGTATATTGTCCATGAAATTGGATAGTAGATTGCATTTACCAATAAATAATATACTGCGAATCACACCACTTGGAGGAAAGGCCAAGGTGTGCTTGTATTAGAAGTTGTCATTTGCCTGCCCCCCCTACAAGTCCCATGCAGATGTGTGTTGCTTATACAACAACTGTGCTTAGCTAAAGCCTGCTGCTATCCGGATTACTGCCGCATTCGAACGTGGTTTACGGTGTTAACTTCGCTTCTGCATCTGTTCTATGCCAATTGTTTTAACTGGTAAAAAGAAAGACTCATCTCCACCATGACCATAACCATAATTTGCAGCCCCTTGTCAATCTACTGCTGGATGAAGGCCTACCCAAATGTTAAAGAGAAAGGAGCCCTATCTTATTGAAAGTGTATTTACCATCACACGTCCTTGTACATTCATATTCATAGGGTCCTGCAAAGGAACATATATACCATTCGTTCAATAAAATATAAATTTGACTTTATGGACACCCCGTACAGTTGTTCACATGTTAAAACACCAAATAGACACCTATTGCAATGCATCAAGTCTGCATGAATCACAAATGCTTGTGGTAAAAAAAATAATAATGCAAACCAACATGCTTTTATAACGTGTGCGTTTGTGCTTGAAACTGATGGCCTACACCGGAGACGGCCTCCTTCATGGCCATCTTCCTAAAAGGTCAAGCATATTTATTTTTCTTGAGCCAGAAGATGGTAGTGTTGGGTGTTGTTGCATTGGAACGCGTGGGATTTTTTTTTGTTCAACTTATTTAAGTTTTACTCCCGCAGGCCAAACATCCAAATGGCAGGACTCTGCTCATAGCCTTGAAACTCACGGAGACTTTCTTGGGTAAATGATGGGCATTTCGAATAACGAATGTTGTAGTTGAATATTGCTTATAGAATTCAACGTTCAAATGAAAATAGCACAGGACATGTTCTTTTCACCATTAGCAGACACGTATTAAGCTTAAACATTGGCAGTCTCAGCAGCGCATTGAGAGAAATTGAATTTTGTTTAGAACATCTGCATAACCATTTAAATAGCTGGTAACACGATTTTGATTTTATTTGTTTATTTTGTAATTCATTTTACATTTTGTTTTATTCTCATGATAGTTTTGGGAACATCTTGTAAACATATCAAGCTGTTTCATAAATTATGCGCTGTGTTTAAAGTTGATTCCACAGCGCTTGTAAGTAAGTTATTACATTGGCAAATGTTTATAAGAAAGAACAACCTTCATTATTTACATTTTACAAGTCATCGCGCCTTTAAGAAATATGTTTTAAACGGATTAGCTTGTTTTAAACATTTTTGTTATGTCACACAATAATATTACTTATCATTCAATCAAAATAATTCGACACAAAGTCATTGTGCTGAGCCGAGGAGAATTATGGGTAAAACTACGTAATCCGAACTTCATTCTGCATCTCCACGTGTGAATAAACATTACGAGTCCATTGGCTTATTGGCTTTCCAGACCAATATCAAGCAGAATTTCTCAAAGCAAAAAAAAACCGGTGGACTACTTTGAATATTTTGGGTCTCATCAGTAGAGTCAGGTTTGTTAATCCAATTCTGCTGAATCAGTTTCATTCAGTTTCATTAAGCAGAGTTCAGCACTGCCGGGTGTTGTTGGCAAGAGTCTAACATGGAAACCAGTTCAGCGCTCACTGTCTTTAACAATTGCTGCTTGATAATATTGGTCTGGAAAAGCAATAGGCTGATAATTAAACCATTATTCGTACTCAGAGTGTAAATGTTGTGGCTTGGCTCTCCAACACACCGATGTGCTGTACTAGTGACGAATTGGGCACGTTCTGTTTACGTGACAACCCTTACTAGTTGGCTGTGTCGGGTGGTGGCGGGTTTAACGACACATTTATATATACGCGATCTAACCCAAAAAATAACACTTATGGATAAACCATTATTATTATTATTATTTAAAATCAGTCTTTCATGTTTCTACGTAATTCCTTTAATGCCATAATTCTACTTGCACTTTAATCTTTCTCCGTATATTTTCTTTTTCAGGTCACCTTTGTCTATTGTATCTCTGTCATCTATTGAACAGGGCTGTGGTGGACTAAGTATCACATTACTCGACACACAGTGTCATTTCTTTCCATTTGAAATCAATGTTATATTGGCAATAAGTTATACACCTCAGCTTCCAATTAGCTTTTATTGACTGGGACTGTCTATATTTGGATTAAATTCTTTAGATGGAAAATTTATGAAGGACCATTAACTGGGTGAACTTTTCAACCTTTCAAGGTTGCATTCCCGAAACTTTAGTGAAGGTGACCTCTTGGAACATGGGAACTATTTAGGGATCACCTCAGGCAGCTTGTATGTGTTTTTTTTTGTGTGTGTTGGGGTATTTATCCAAGCGTGGGGGTGCAGTGATTTTATTTTTGGGAGCAGTTGATGCATAGCGACTTGAGCTTGATTCCAAGCCAAGATTAACATCGGTAGCTCGCGATAGCTGAACTGGCCCTGGGTCGCCCCCACCACACCAACCCGCACTAATCATGCGCCAATACGGGGTGGTGATGTCTTTATCTGGCAGTGGCTTCACGCAAAGGGTGCTTTACACTTACATTATATATATTAAAAAAAAACACATTACTATAGTGCAAATTGCGCATTCAAAACACGACGTGGTAATGTGTCAAGGCCTTTAATATCATCATGCTAGAGGTCACCGACAGGTGGAGTACAACTACCAGCAAAGGTTAACCGTGACACCATAGCCAAGGGTCTGCAGCACTCCATGGGGTCCATGAGATTCGGCCTGGGGTCAGGTTGCCTTACCCAACCTTTGCATTATGTGTGGTTATTGCCGTGCGCAAATCGTCATTATCGTTTATCATCGTCCATTATCGTGACTTTATTATTTGATGTTGTTTGTTGTGCTGTGACGCCCCCCCCCCCGCCCCCCCCAATGTGGGGTGGAAAGGCTGCGTAGTGGTTTAGCGCACTGCGCTATTGGGCATCCTCCAGAAACAGAAAATGTACTTGTAATGGAGGAATCCGATGAGCTATAAAACTCTTTTTCGCATGTCTCTAGTAGGGTGGGTAAGAACGTTACAACAACAAATAATACAACAACATGATGAGAGTGCAAAGTATAATAAAGGTAAACAAATAACCCAAACATACAAATACAACTAAACCATCTCCATCCTACCAGCCCACTTTGGTGTTAACTTATTTGTCAGAAGCGACCTGGCCACAAATGATCGCTCAACAAAGTGGCTCATCATCGCGTGGACATTTATAGCAGCTTATATAAGTGGCGAGCGACATTAGAACCAGCCCTGTGAAACCGCTTTCACCCACTCCACACTGCCTAGCGTGGTGAAGTAAGGACAGACAGCTCTCGGTGGCCAACACTACTGTGGCAAGGCCTCTTTCCAGCAGTGGATTTACCCAGAGCTTTATGTCGATACACTGACATGGTGTAGAAGAGAGGGCACTTACCAATAACATCAGGTCAACCGGCCGTGTTTACACGATAAGATCCAGGAGGTCGATCTGGTCCAGAGTTTGCGTGCTGAAACACAGACTGGGAGGCCAAGAGGGGAGTGAGCAAAGCATAGATTTCGTTTTAACGTTGAGATCTGGAAATATAATTGTATTTATTTCATGTCTTGCCTTTTTTTCTTTATTAATAAAGGTAATGATGTATTCTACTTTGATTAATTATATTTCTTTTATCAATTCTACTTCATGGCACGTGCACGTCATTATTTGCACGTGTTAGAATCGATTACATCTAATGTACGACAATCCTGTTGAGATCATATGCTCATGTTACATTTAGGCTGATGGTAGGCACAAACATGTACACTCACAAGTGAGAAACAATGCCGTGAAAGACAAATTATTCGACAAATTATTTGATTGTTGAATTAAACTGTGGCTCCGTGCGATGGTCAGGGGTGTATTGTCACATCATGCTTTGTTAATGAAGCCTTTATTTAACCCGCAGCGTCATTTGTTGCCATAAACCAAAACAAAACATGATTTCGATTTAAAGCTTTCGTGACTGCAAGGATTCATCTTCTTTGGTTCTTTCGGTAAAGTCACGTAGAATGAGAATAAAATAATAAATTGATAAAATAAAATAACACAATAAAATTATCAGCGCTGTCCTCCAGACAGTCTCGTCCCTTCACCTGATGAAGGCCGCTTGTGTTGTGGCCGAAACGTCGTGATAATTTTATTGTGTTATTTTATTTTATCAATTTATTATTTTATTCTCATTCTACGTGACTTTACCGAAAGAACCAAAGAAGACAAAACACGTTCTTTTTTTGCAATAATTTTCTCACAAATCTTTATCCCAATTCATGCGTTAGTTGTCATGGTCACGAAAATAAGTCTCCATCCGAAATCTCTCACGGAGCAGTGGGACACATCTACGTTAGAGAACGGCCCACAGAAGTGAATATATGACAGGGCTACCTCCTGAGATCTCTGGATCTCTGGCCCACACAGTAGAGTGCCGCACTTTCTCCCACCCACTTCGCCATGCGAGAGCAGCGTTCGCCGCATGACAGTCAAAACCAATAAAAATAACATCCAAAGGTCCCTCGTTGATCTGGAAGCACCTACTCAAAGGTACTAGAATCTGCAGCACACCGCGGAGATAAATTGTGTAATCCGAAATAAAAAAAAAGTAAACTTTATGCCTGCATGGTGTGTCACGGATTATTTTGGGGAAAGAGTAGTGCAACTCCGGAGAACACAGGCGGAGCATGGCGCGTGACGATCGACTGTTAATTGGTGAAAAATGTGCACATAATGGCAAAGAGAGCTTCACGCTCACCTGTCTGGGCACGTGAGGTTTCGTTGAGGGAGGGTGCTTTTGCTTTCTTTTCAAAAGGGCAGCCGGCGGTAGCAGCTCCTTTGAAGGTCTGCGAGCTTTAAACAAAAAAAAAAGGTCAGCGCTGTGCACTTTCTAAAAAAAATCAAATCCCCAGTGCGGTACACCGCAGATTATGAGAGGAAAGAGCCGCTCCCAGAAGAGATTCGAAATTCCGTGAAAAAACGCGGATTTTCGGGGATCTCCGTCTCACGCAGATGATGTGAGCAATCATGAACCGTGGGGGGAGGGGGGGGGTACTGCGAGTGATAGGATTCGTGGCTTTTTGGAGTACAAGATTTTGGAGTGGTAATCCTATGACTTGGAGTTTTAGCGAAATGAAATGCGTTGCCAAATTTAAAGACCATTAACTCTCACTAGACTTGAGCAGCTAGTTTGAAAATGGGCAGCTTGCATGGAATCGAACACACGATCCGAGCGCTGCGAGCTCGGCGCATCTGACCCAGGTGCCGCGGGAATTCATCATTTGAAAGCACTGCTTTTTGGCACCAGGGGAAGGATGAAATGTCTCGCATGTCACAGAGGAGGCGTTTTTGATCTCCTTTCGGACTGAAGTTAATTAATCATCATCGCTGCTGAGGCAGCGACGGTGTAATGGCTCGTACACGAGACAATCCAAAGGTCGCCGGTTTTGATTTGACCTCTTGGCGCAGCAGTCGCAACAATGGTGCAGGTTTCTTAAAACTCCCGCTGCCGCTGTCCGCCCAGCACCTTCAATGAGTACACCTCACTGGCGGCAGGTTGCGTGTGTGGTGGGGTAAAGCGTTGGTACACGTACCTCTTCTAACACGTCCGGCCAGTGTGGAATAGTAGGCCATGCTCTCCTCTGGAGGGGATTTTCTGTCCAGTGGGACTGCCTTTTGCGAGCGGTTCGTGTGATTAAGCATTTGCAAGGCTGTGCCACCTTTGCCATCTGCCAAGATTGCTTAGAGCATAAATGAGCCAACGTAACTGGTAGCAGCTGTGCCCATCCATCATTCTACATCAAATTATCATATATTTTTTTTTACTCTACCACAACACACGTGACCCACTGATCGACTAACTCCGGTGTGCCCATTCATACTTGCTGGGCAGACAGAGGCAAGCTGGGGAGAGGGGGATTCAACAATATTGCAAATCAAACTGGTGATCTCTGGATTGCAAGCTCAGAGTGCTAACTGTTGTTGCAGGATGGCAGAAAAGCTATCTTCGGACCTGGCCGAAATGTCCTCGGGGAATATTTAATGGTTAGAAATAGACCCGACAGTATTTCTTGAGAGCCACGCTCAATGCCAACCTTGAACAGCTAATCCAATCGTGCTGGCAAATAAATGTAGCAGGTGGTAACAGGAAGGCATTCATCCAAGGGTGTTTATCTTTTTTTACTCAATTGCTGCCAACTTAACACTTCATGCTCTTATAAAAGCCGTCCATAAGTTCAAGTTAGTCACCCTTCACAGTTTACTGGGTGGCTTTATATAAATGTTGCAGGGCACCCGTGTTAGAGGAACACACCTCGACCGTGAGGGACACTATTTGCAAATGCCTCTTATTGGTGATCGTATTGGCAACCAATCTGTCTCTGTGGTGTGTGGCAGAATGCTTCACAGATAGACATCTGTCAGTTCAATTCCTGCTCTGGGGTTCTTGTAATCATTCCTCCCTCCCTATTGGTGCTTCAGGTAACTCGGAGAATGAATAACGGGTGCAGTAGAATAACGCCAAGGTTTATTTTCCGTCACTGCAGATGACCTAAATAGATCATTCTAATTATTATTTGACTCTTGTATTGGCCTGTAAACCAGGTACATTAAAAATACACTCGGCCAACAGGCAGATGCAGTGGCTCTTTATGCTCTTTGGAGACTAACAATTAGTGAAGCATTGCAGCTACCTAAATGAGGATGCTCGACTTTATGAAAGCCAATGCCAATTTACTGCGGCAATCCACTGCTGGAAAGAGTACCTCCCTGGGAGTTACCCTGGGAGTTACCCACACTTTGTTCCACCACAAGCAACCTGCCTATCGATTCACTGTGGTGTACACGATATGTACCGCTGGGTAGGGGGGGGGACCTCTAGATCGCAAGTCCAGTGTGCTTCCGCATTACACAATGGCAGCCAACAAAGGGAACATTTTAATATTTGTATATATATACATGAAAAAAATTGTTCATGCGTTGTTGTGTGGAGCATTGTAGGAAGTTAAATAATTGATACATTCCTCATTTTTCACCACAGCGATTGAACCGCAGGTTATTTCCTTCAGTCCAGCCACCACAAGCTGTTTTTTTTCATCTCTTCACTGTCACTGTGAAATTAATCTGCAGTTTTGCTACCCCATTGTTTAATGGTTTTCCACAATTTTTTTTGATAGTGCCATGAAATTCGATTTCTTGCTGTATATTTTTTTATTGATTTATGACATTCAAAAAAGGACATCACCATTCAAAGCTTGGCATTCCGGTGGAAAGCCGGCAAAACTTGTTTTCCTGCCCTCTTCAATAATATAAATTTCTTCAAAAACAAATGCTCTTTAGGAGCTCTCCAAACACCTGTTTTCAAGGCCTTTGATGCCACTTGCAGAGAAGTGTAAAGTATGCCTTTTTTTAAGAGCCGTCAAAGTGGACACTCCTGAATGAATTCATAGTTAAAATGTTTACATGTTGACGTTATCTTCGCGTGGCGGTACACATATGGCAATGCTTTCCTTTCGTCTTGACACATTGCTAAGTTTTTCAAAGGATCTCTTACGTGACAGCTCGCTCTCCTCCAACACAATATCACAGCTAAAGGTTAAATAGCCGTAAAGAAGCCCTACAAAGAAAGAGTAAATAACTGTCAGCAGCCATGCGTGGTGCTACGTGGATCGTATGTCAAGTCCATGCCAGTTTGCGGCTGGCAGTGAGAAAGACGGACAACCATAGCTTAATGCGGATGAGAATGATGATTTATGTTTTTGTGGAAAGATGCCAGCCAAGTCATTATCTCAACGTAGCATGTCATTGAACATGGAGGCACGATGTGTTCAGAATGTCTGCGTCGCTCGTTATATTTTTTTGTTGGAGTCTTATGTTTACAGTTACACATCCATGTCGTAACAAGTTTGAGCGCACAATTATTCGAGACATTCTATTATTGCCTACGACGTGCAATCCGTTTCGGGAGCTGAATGCCAATGTCGAAGTCTGCCGGGACACAACGAGGGGGCTTCAGGAGAGAGTTCGTGTTGTTTTGCTGTTCCTCCGTTGAAGGATTTTTGAGACACGAAGAATGATAAGAGATTGCACCAAGTGGCACGTTCATCCTTGAAGTGTCTATTAACAGTGTGCATATACCATGCTCTTGTAAATACAACAGTTAGTCGATCGGCACGCCTATTGCGGTGTGAGTACTGCCGCATCTCCTGAGATGCATGTATTTATGTAGAACTTCTTTCGCACCGTAGGTAGCCAACCGTGCTAGTCGGAGGTGCCTGGCCAGTGTGCAGGAATCGTCCAAAGTACCCTCCAAAGGGGCTCTAGAGCTCTCTCTCTCTCTCTTGCCAATGGAAGCCCCTCTGCTCGCAGCAGCAGCAGCAGTGGCATGAGCAAGTATTTGCAGAATTGCACTTTTCACCTTTACAGACTGATTTAATTAAAGAAGTGTATTATTGTGAAGACGAGGAGAACCAATCGTGTGTTTGGTTAGCGTTGTTCCACTGAAGAGCCATTTTTCGGGGGGAAGACCATCGCCATCTGGCATGATCTTATCTGCCGTTGAAATGGAGGCTTCCACAAGCCATGCCTCCTCTAGTTTAAGCCATACCTTGCTGAAAATAATTACATGCTACTAAGTTGTAAACAAATTGCGCAACTGCAAAGGGTTCTGCAGTTGCGCTGTACGGTTTGGGTTGTACCCGCGCATTGTTTGGCCATGACGTCAGTTGTTTCACTTCGAGTGCTGCAAGCTTCTGCAGGGATGTGGAGCGAAACGTTGGACATCGTGCCGAACAACACGTGTCACAACCCCAAAAACACGTTTGAGTTCGAATAAATGTGCTTTATGGTTTCTACCGGTGAATTAAAACGTATGACACATCACACTTGTACAGGTTAAGGGGAAATGAATAAACATATATGTTTTTATTTATTTATATTAACCTAGCCTGTCATCTACTGTGTGGGTTTTGTGAACCGAGTAACCTCTTTTTGCCATATCAACATGTGCACACATGCATAATTAATGTTTAGGCATGGGACAATGCTTTCCGATTTTACACGCACACAAACTATTACCGTCTCGTACAAGAAATCCTTGATGGCCAGGCATCCCAGACGGATCTCGTGCTTTCTGAAATTGCACGTTAGGGGGTGGCCAGCATTGCCTCGTTAGTGGATTCGAAGGCAGGTGTCACATTTGGAGAAAATCCTCCGTACAGTGTGTATCATATTTTCCGCACCTCTGATTAGCACGGTTGGCTATGTACGGCACGAAGGAAGTCCCACGTACACCCATACGTAACTTTACGGTTTGATGATGTAGTGGACAAAGGCGATGCTGCTGTGATGTTGGTGTATTGGTTAGCATGCTGTACTTTCACTCTGGTTCTAATCGACCTTGCGGTGAGGCAGTTGAAATCATGATGCAAGTTTAGTCATTCCCCCCCACTCCCATGTGTCCACCCAGCACGATAAACGGATACAATCACAGTTAGTTGATTGGCGGGTAATGTGTGCTGGGGTAAAGTGTGGGTAATTCCAACCTCTTTCAAGATGTATAGCCAGTGCAGAAGAGTAGGCAAAACACCATTTTAGAATGGCTCTCCAGAGCTTTCCTCGAGTGGATGATTTTCCTCCAGCAGTGGCGTGAGCATAGAAATTGCAGGGCTGCACCTTTTGTACAATTCCCATTCGTCGGCCTCTCTGGGCATGCAAGATTCCAGTGGCTGGTTTGTCGTGGTGCAACCTGCATGTCCAGCCAATGCATTTCTCCCTCCACCCCGCAAAAAAAAAAGAGGGCGAAAAATAGAGATGGCATAAACCATTGAATAGGTGGACTTATTTAATACAAAGAACTTTGAGTGAAGTGAGCATACGTCTGTCTGTCTTCGCGCAAGGTCAAGAGCAGGGAGAAGCGGGCCTGTGAATGATGCAACTGGGCAAGCGGGCAGCGATCACCGATCGGTAATGACAAGGGGTGCGGACGCTCGCAACGATGATCAGAATGTCAAGTAGCTGAGACACGTGAAAAGAAACGTTCAAGGACTTAAGGGGTAAGTTTAAATTCCAGTCGCCGTTGCTCGCAATCCCCGAACGTCTGCATTTATATCAATCTCGCAAGTTTACTTCGGTGAGAATTTGCCAAGATTTGGCGCGGTTTCAAGTTTATTACGTTTGAACTGATGAGACCAGAATACTCTCATTTACATGAGTAAACTGGCGAATTAGTTTGCTCATACGGGGTTATGATTGCTGCTATGTGTTAGCTTAATTGAGTAATTTGCGGGTAATTTTCAGGCAAATTTGGACCCTGATGTTGGCACACAATGGCCTCCTCTTGCGAATAGCGTCAGGGGATCTTCTAACCTTCACGGTTATTACAGCCACAGTAATAATAAGTGTGGCCGTTGGAATCGAACCATGAGCCTCTGCAACAAGTTGGGGAACTTTATACGGCTGGGCCATCTCACCACCACCCAATTCGATAGTCATCTCAGAATCAGAATCTTTTTTTTTTATAGTGGAGGAATCCGATGATATATAAAGCGCTTTTTCACAGATGTCCAGTAGGGGTGGGTCAAAAAGTTATAACAACAAAAAAATACAAAAATGACGATCAGGTAAAGGCCACTGAGTTATTAACTTATTTTTCAGAAGCGACCTGGCCACAAATGACAGCTCAACAACGTGGCTTATCACGTGGAAATTTATCGCAGCCAAATAATCTAAACGTGCGTTTCTAAACATTCGTTTAGAAACATCTCTCCCTCTCTCTGTTGCCAATGCACTGCTAGATGAAGACCTCGCATTCGTGATTGGGGGTTGTTTGACCATAGTGGTCTGCCCAGGCTTGGTGAAGGAAGGGGGGAGGTTGCACAGTGACCAGCGTGAGCTATTGTGCATCACTGATGTTCGCCGTGGCTGGGAATTGAACTCGGGTGTAGCTGGGCTCATAATGCAGTGCTCAAACTACTGAGCCACCACTGTACCTCAGGTGGACGTATAGGTGCAGTTGATTTCTGTTGTACACTTGAGCAGAGACCGTTTTAGCCATCTCAGATTTTTCTGACGATGTAGTCGTTATAATATAGTCAATTGGGAATGTGTTACAAGAAGTGATTGAAGATCTGTATGAAAAAATGCGCGAGTGAGTTTAGTGATAGTCTCGTGACCACAAGTTTGATTAACAAAGTATGATTATTGTTGGAGGGAAATACATTGAAAACAAGGCGGAATATGTTCATCTTGAACAATTAACAATGTGCATTGGCAACGAAATGAAGAAAGTTTAACACTTAGTAGGCTTTCGCGACCAATGTTATTCATAATAAAGGTTTTTTGGGTTAGATCGCGTTATTTATAAATGTGTCCTAACCCTCCACCACCCGACACGGCCAATCAGCAAAAAAGTGTCACGTTGACAAAAGACAAATAGTTCACTACTTTAGCTAAAGTAGTGAACTATTTGTCTGTTTAGCTAAAGTAGTAAACTATTTGTCTTTTTAGCTAAAGTAGTGAACTATTTGTCTTTTGTCAACGTGACACTTTTTTGCTGATTGGCCGTGTCGGGTGGTGGAGGGTTACGACACATTTATAAATAACGCGATATAACCCAAAAACCTTTATTATGAAATGAATAAAATACAGAAAGGTTAAAATAAAAGGATAGAGCACTTTGTACATCAGAGAGACCTATGTTTATTTATTGAACATAGTTGCTGAGCACAGGCCCAAAGGCCCCCAAACATCAAGCGGCCACCAACAAATGACACTGTTTGGAATACTGTTTACAAAAATCAGCAAAACATTTCTGATGAACGTCTGCAATTAATGCAAATTTACCTGCTGTTACATGTGTGATCCATGGACAGCATGTACGTTGAACTTATTTCGCGCTGTACGTAGCCAACCGTGCTAATCGACACTGACAAAGAATCTGGGACAAACTCTGAAAAGTGTGCAAAGAAACGTGGAGAGAGCAGCGCATGCATGAGAGAATAAATGCAAAGCGTCGAATTCAAGAAAAGTAAGTGAATTTGGACAGGACGCGATCGGTTAGAATTTGCTAATTGTGCCGGCGACAGAATGGCCACCGTAATGAGGCAGCCATTGCCAGAGAGGATGACCCATCATGGAGATGGAGCGGTGAGATTAGCGCATGGGTACGGGTGAAATGGATCGTGGCCATCGTGTGACTATGGAGCAGTAGGAACAAAGTATGGAGGCCTTCATCGAGCAGTGGATGGTGATGCTTCGATTATATGCTTGCACGTTTGACTTTACATTTAAGGTCATATTTCGCTTCACAGCATCCAAAAATCTACAATTACTGACCACAAATAAGCATGGAACGCAGACATTTCGACCACATTAAAAGTCATCCGCTTACTCGCATGACACCTGCTTGGTGAAAAAATGAAAAAACACATCAAACGAATGTCATTTCTGTTTCAGCACCGCAAAAAATTTGCACTACTAATCTGTGGTTTGGGGCTATGCTGTGTGAGGTCTTGCAAAACAAATCACTGCTGTAATAAATGTGTCTTTATGGCATATTAATAATGCTGAAATGGCAGGCACCTCTAATTCTAAAAGCAATTTTCAATTTGTCATTCTTCATTTCAACTTGAGAGGTGCCAATGTTGACCCGCCGGCTTGTCATTTTGCTGTCAAGCAGCAAAGCCTGATGGGAATAATGAGAGCTTTAACCTTTACTGTGCGCATTCCAGTTACTCCTTCATAAATTCATCATATAAAGGCACTTTATGGTTATATAGTACTGTGTTTTCTGTTCACATGAGTGTAAAAAAAATGGAATTTGATAAAAAAAAACACATTTTAATGGAAGCAGCCGTGCTGGTTATTTACACCTTTTTATTTATTTGGTCAGTGAATTATATTGCACAAGAATATTGTTTGCCAAACGCGGGCGCTGAGCTCTTGGGAGTGGATTAGAAATTAGGCTTTACTGTTTTGTAAATATAACCTGCATGAAGCATTCACGCCTGTTCCTTAGAATTGTTTACCAATTTATTGTTATTTTGGACAAGTCAGAAAAATCACGCACACGCATGGATTAATTGACACTTTCCAACATGTGCATGTCCTCCATTAGTATTTAAGCGGCAGTATAGAAGTTACGGGTAGGCTGGCATGTTATACGACGTTTGTAGGGTGATTTTTGCTTTGTTCTGCAACTAAGAGGTTTGGTTAGTGCTCTGATAAATTTGTCAGGTTATCAATAGGGTAAGTCCTTAACAGCAACACAACTAAATTTTGATTTAAAGCTTTTGTGACTGCAGTAATTCATATTCTTAGCTCTTTCGGTAAAGTAACGTTGAAGGGAAACAATAAAATAATAAAATATATATAAAACAATAAAAATTCTCACGATCATTATGGTCGAAACGTCGTGAGAATTTTTTATTGTTTTATATATATTTTATTATTTTATTGTTTCCCTTCAACGTGACTTTACCGAAAGAGCTAAGAATATGAAATAGCAACACAACTGTAAACTGTTTAATTCGTATTGGATCATGTTTACAAGAGTTATTGCGACCGATGTGACAGAATTCACGCATGACCTCCTTTCAGCCTGCTTTTGGAAAGCATTATAAATTGAAATTCAACATTTGTTTATTTTTTTATCGGCAGTTGAGAGTCAGGTGAATAACTATACGCGACAGTATGGCCCCTATAAATGTGCTGGCATAAAACAACATTTCAGCAAAAAAGAGATGTGCGAATGAATTATTTAATTTTAGAAAAACCTTTATGAAAACACGCAAACGTCTTTCAATACCAGAATGATCTCTTTCAAGGGAGGCTCTTGATTAAGGCCTCTTTCCTCCACTGTTGTAAATGGCCAAAATGGGCTGGACTAGGCCCTTATTCTGCTGGTGCCAAAAGAGCTCCCAAGAATTACATTTTCTGCAGGCAAATATCTGAATGAAACACGTGGTGAGAGCGTGTTTTTCTGAGCGGTGGGTGCAATGAATAGCGTGTTGCGTTATGAACCCAGCTACCTGGGTTCGAAATTACGAAATGTTCTGTGGACACCTACGGACTATCTGCCCATGGATCGTGATGATGACCTGGGTTCAAATCCCGGCCACAGCCAACATCAGTGGCGAGTTAAACCTGAACCGGTCCTGGACTGCCATCCTCCACTAACCGACATTGAGGAGCGGTGGTGAAGCATGGTCAAACAATCCCCATGACTGAGGAGGTTTTCAGTAAATAATGGAGGGACAAATGCCTGTAATGATTTTTTTGCTGTCAGAGCATGTTTTTTTTTTACATGTTCACCACAAGTATATGTGGATAATGCAGACATGATTTCTTGCAAAAGTTTCAGGTTTGGTGTTTTAACATCTTAACACCTGTTTTATGGCCAGAAAGGGGAAAACCCTATTATCATAATTTACTATTAGTTTCACTATTTGTATTTAAGAGAGATTGGCATTGGTAATTTTAAGTCACGATTTAAAGCTTTCGTGACTGCAATGATTAATCTTCTTTGGTTCTTTCGGTAAAGTCACGTAGAATGAGAATAAAATAATAAATTGATAAAATAACACAATAATATTCTGTCCTACCAGACAGTCTCGTCCCTTCACCTGATGAAGGCCGCTTGTGTTGTGGCCGAAACGTCGTGAGAATATTATTGTGTTATTTTATCAATTTATTATTTTATTCTCATTCTACGTGACTTTACCGAAAGAACCAAAGAAGATGAATTTTAAGTCATTTACACACGTATTTGGGTTAATTTGAAATAATATTTAGATCCAGTTCCCCTCTGATGGATGAAGGCCTTCCCAACACTGTGTCGTTCATGGGGGTTGTTTGACCATACTTCACCACTGCTGGTTAGTGCTGGTTGGTGAAATGGGGTGTGGGCAGACCAGGACTGGTTCCTATATCAATCAGCACTGATCTGAGCCACAGCCGGGAATCTAACCTTTGCCTGACGTCACCTTGTCCAAAACACAGTGTGTGAACCACTGCGCCACCACTCCGCCAAATATGCACGGAGAGCGACGGCTATTTTTGTGAACCGAACAAGTTCGTGAAATCTACGGTGAAAAGAAGTCGCCAAACATAGTGAAATGGACTGTGACATTGGCAACGAGTAAAACCTAGTTGGAGATGACTATCTCCTTGCTCGGTGTGTAAGACACCTCCTCACTACACATATGCTTGTCAATACTGTGGGTGATACTCCGTCAAGGTAGACGAGCAGCTGCACTGCCAGAACACGACACACTGTCATTTGCATGGCGAGATTGACATTTCAAAATAAAGGCCTCTCAATCATTCATTATTCATCGTAATCGCCTTTCAATGTGATTTCTGTCTCCTGCCCCTCTGATGGTTTTCCAACTCGAAAGGAGGGGGGGGGGGGGAATTGAGGCGATGCAATGTGTGATGTTGGGAGGGCTGAAAAATGTCAACATATTCAATCATTCTCTTTCCATAACTTTTTGCACAAATAGAAAAATGTTATGCCATCTGGGCGATAGAATGGAAGTTGCATATCTGATATATCAGTATTCAAGATTAAAAAAAGAGATTCTCATTGCAGAGAGCCCTGATATGATGGCAAATTAAAGACACGATGAGAATACGCAAATTGCCTACCTCTCGTATTAATCCTTTTTCACTTGGCGCCGAAAGTTCCCGGTTTGTTTATTAGTGCGTAGTGTCCCCCTCTGTTATTCGTGTATTTGTTTCAAAGCTATTTACGGACACATTCGGCAAAGAACAGTGTGTTTTTAGGTATGCGTTATCTGTCACGGATGCATCAGATTTACGGGACCGAAGGAGTCGATTTTTGTTGTTGCGTTTCTGAAGGAAGATAAATATCACACAGATGCAAGAAATGAAAACAAAGTAAATATTTTATGGTGGCGGTTTGTTCTAATTCTGCCGGTATAACTGCGGCATTATTGCTTTCGGAGATGGGTTTCTTGCCCCCCTGTGCACAGGTCAGAAATCGAGGGCACAGGAGCCGTATGAACCTGGATGCAATGGGCCTTATTTGCAATCAGATGGAAGGAGAATGATTTGAGTTGCCTGTTACACTCGTCCTAGGATTTACTATGACCTTTATCCGCATTATGGAGCAAAATTTGGGGAGAGGAGGCGAGTGAGTTTCACACAGTTACCACCAATGTATCGCAACATCTTCTACTTACAAATATAATTACCTGCACCCATGTATGGTTTATAAGATATAGTCTTTGCTCTGAGACGCAGCCACAAATCTACACACTTGGGCACAAACACAAATTGATTCCCCCCCATCCACCCACCCCCACCCCTCAAAAGGAGAAAATCAATCTTTCAGCCAACCAGCATTCAATATCAATAAAACACTGAGGCAATTACACAATAGGTCAGTCCAACGTGCATGGGATTCGCTCTCATTAGTGACCATCATGACCTGGTGACCAGTTTGTTAACTTCTCTGGCCCCACAACGCTGTAAATGGTTGCGATCGTTCATTTAAAGTTTTAATGGTGGCCCTTTATTTATTCCGGGAAATTCTCACTGAACCTCAAGACGATCAGGAACTTCCTACATCGGTACGGTACATGTCTGCTTTCGTCTCCTTTACCCAAACTCTTATAACCTTGCTTAATTTAATAAGCATGGTTAAGTCTTGTCCGAAAGCATAAATATGTCTTGTCTTTTACAACTTTAATTAGTGCTGTTTGTTGCTGGCAGCTTGATGCGTTGGGTCTTCTGGCTCTGTACTCAGTAAATGTGCAAGGGGGGTTGGTGGGGGGGAGTCCTCGAGTCCTCAACCCGCTTCTTCATGGAGGCTGAGGTTGGGGACGCTTGGACCCAACCAGCAAAAGTGGACATAGTGGCCACAACTTTTCATTGAATACATTTTTAAAAGTGCTTATCAAAATTATCATCTAGATCAATGGTTCACAACCTGTGGTCTAGAGACAACCGGTGGGTCTGTAAGCCGCCTTAGAAGTGGTTGCGTTGAACTGCTGCAGATACGCATTTTCACAAACTCGATTTTCATTGCAACGTATGTATAACTACTTTAGCAACGTACGTGCTCATTGGAGGTGTGGGGAAAGATACAAATTGGAGGTGTGGGTAAGGACAATAATATGGTCATATGTTTGAGGGTTTACTTCGGTCGGTGCCCCAGAAAGTTGTTTCAGAACCTCTGATATAGTTTAATAAGCATGCATATTTATTAAACGGTAAAATTAACTATATATTTTTTTTATTCTACCAGGTAAGGCCCCACTGAGCTATATAGCTTTCTTTCAGATGCGACCTGGCCACAAATGATAGCTTAACAAAGTGGCTCATCATCATGTGAAAATGTATCTCAGACATACTCTAAACGCACGTTTCTAAAATGTGTAGGGAAAAACCGGAGGGCCCGGAGAAAAATCCACGCGGTCACGGGGAGAGAGACACGCAAACTCAAAATATAGAGGCATCAAGGTCGGCATTTAATCCATGACCTCCTGTATACCAGGCAAGGTAGTTAGCACCTCGCTACCATGGCGTGCCCCTTGTTATTTTATATATGTAATGTCACGTTTGTAAAAAAAAAAGTCTTAACTATTCAATACATTCCCTGTTAGGCCACAGGCGCTAAGTTTCCTAGATTCCTTGCTTGATTCGAGTGAGCTCTCCAAGGTGGATGGTCTGTGCGAGATAGCAGGGTAAGGGGTGCCAGCTATTGAACTGATCACGGAGCGTAAAACAAAACCAGTGGAGTTTGTTGCATAAAAGGTGTTGAGAGAGATACAGAAGGGCCGAGAAACGTCACGATGAAAATAGATCACATGAACATTGATATTGACTGTTGTTGTCAGATCCGTTATTGCTGCAAGGAGCTTGAAACCGTTAGATTTCATGGGCGGTTTCCAGTTAATATTAAAACCAACGATATCGATTGCTTGGCGGTTCACAGGGATAATGTATTTGTCAAAAAAACTGAGCCACGGACTGCTCAGATCTTGGCTTTCAATCTCTGCAGCCCACCTTGATTTGTGATTGAATCAAGTTATAAACATTATGTTTGCGCTGATGCCGTCATCTCAGTCACCAACTGCAAATAACCAATCGTTAGAATTAGGATGTTTTTCAATGTATTGATTCTGGTAATCGCTATTTTAATCGAGCCTTTCATAAAGACCTATGCAAGTTGCTCAAACATGTAAGTGCTATGGTGTCATGTTGATGGGCATTCTTGGAGCTGTAGTGATGCTTTTCTGACTGAAGGAATTGTGGAAGAGCATTGATTTTGCTAGTGCCCTGACTGACAGAACAGCCGGGATGTTATCATGCATGGGGTGGCACTTGCCTATATTCCAGAATCTGAATATTTATTTATACAGAAGGAATCTGATGGGCCATTGAGCTCTTTTTTACAGATGTCCAGTATTTCACAGATGTCCAGTATTTCACGGATGTCCAGTATTTCACGGATGTCCAGTATTTCACGGATGTCCAGTATTTCACAGATGTCCAGTATTTCACAGATGTCCAGTATTTCACAGATGTTCAGTATTTCACAGATGTCCAATATTTCACAGATGTCCAGTATTTCACAGATGTCCAGTATTTCACAGATGTCCAGTATTTCACAGATGTTCAGTATTTCACTGATGTCCAGTATTTCACTGATGTCCAGTATTTCACGGATGTCCAGTATTTCACAGATGTCCAGTATTTCACAGATGTCCAGTATTTCACAGATGTCCAGTATTTCACAGATGTTCAGTATTTCACAGATGTCCAGTATTTCACAGATGTCCAGTATTTCACTGATGTCCAGTATTTCACAGATGTCCAGTATTTCACAGATGTCCGGTATTTCACAGATGTTCGGTATTTCACAGATGTTCGGTATTTCACAGATGTCCAGTATTTCACAGATGTCCAGTATTTCACAGATGTCCAGTATTTCACAGATGTCCAGTATTTCACAGATGTTCAGTATTTCACAGATGTTCAGTATTTCACAGATGTCCAGTATTTCACAGATGTTCAGTATTTCACTGATGTCCAGTATTTCACTGATGTCCAGTATTTCACGGATGTCCAGTATTTCACAGATGTCCAGTATTTCACAGATGTCCAGTATTTCACAGATGTTCAGTATTTCACAGATGTCCAGTATTTCACTGATGTCCAGTATTTCACAGATGTCCAGTATTTCACAGATGTCCAGTATTTCACAGATGTTCGGTATTTCACAGATGTTCGGTATTTCACAGATGTCCAGTATTTCACAGATGTCCAGTATTTCACAGATGTCCAGTATTTCACAGATGTCCAGTATTTCCCAGATGTCCAGTATTTCACAGATGTCCAGTTTTTCACAGATGTCCAGTATTTCACAGATGTCCAGTATTTCACAGATGTCCAGTATTTCACAGATGTCCAGTATTTTACAAATGTCCAGTATTTCAGTATTTCACCGCTTTATGGGTCTGCTTGGTGAACCGTGAAGATTATCCCCAAGTGTGCCACCATCAGCCGGCTTTGCAACCCACAGTGGCCAGACCAGTCGAAGGACGTTAGTTCAGAGTCAACTGCTGAAGGGGTTGTTACCACGTTACTACGTTGTTTGGCAGTACAACTCTGTGTTTTGCTCCACGTGTTAAGACCTTCATCAGGAACTCGATTTGCTAACAGCACGGCGAGTAATACGTTGTTTCATTATGTTAAACAATTTTACTTGTTTTTGCTATTTTTTATTTAACCAGTTAATGCCCACTCAGCTATATAGCTCTTTTTCACAAGTGATCTCGCCACAAATGATAGCTCAACGAAGTGGCGTATCATGTGGAAATGCACAGCAGCCAAATGCTCTGGACGCACGTTTGTAAATGTGGAGGGAAAAAAACCGGAGGACCCGGAGAAAAATCCACGCGACCACAGGGAGAAAACATGCAAACTCCAAATATACAGGTGTCAGGGACGGGATCGAACCCATGACTCTTGCAAACCTGGCGAAGGAGTTAACATCTACGCCACTGTGGCTCCCCAATGCACGATACAACCCAGAACCACATCAGGGCTGCACAGCACAACTGCGACAGCCTATGCAGGAGAATTGTCAATGTAAGCCCCAACCCTTTCCTCCCGTTGCGTCCCATGTTTAAAATAATTCGTATTTTTTTTTTAAACAGTGGATTATCGGCCGAATTAATAACAGGAATAGTGACGCTTGCGCCTATCCTTGGTGATATCGAGGGCACAATTGACCAGCTTCACGTGTTTGGCAAATGGTTACATTTAATATTTTTAATGGAAAATGAGAGATGTTTCCTCTTACTCCATGAGCCCAGACCAAAAAAATAATAATCACTTTTTGGTACCACCTGAGGTGGCAAAATCTAGTAATGATTGTTGTAATCCTCCATGTGTGTGGGACATATTCTGATATGATAACCTTTGCGGAGTGGCAGCTTAGTTGTAGTTTCCATGACTTTTATACCCACACCCTATGACAGGCGTCCGGAACAATGAAATGGGCATTATTACTGAAAAACTACCTAGACCAAATCCAGTTAGGTCACAAACTGGTCTTTATTGGTTTGAATACACAATGAAAACACAGGCTAATGAGGAATACCATAGTGAGATAAGGAACTACTTGAATATTAGAAACATTGTCATATACTTAATCAATGATACATGTAATCCCATATATATCGTTATTGATGGTTATTGTGAAGAAGGTTACATTTTTGTTATCAAGCTCTGTGTGTACTTAGATGGTGTTAACAAGGGTAACCAAGTCCAGAATCACCACACTGTGCATCAATGTATGCTACTACTACCACTGTAATACCATCAGAATCACCACCCTGTGTTACTCATCAAACTGCTCGTCTTTCTCGTCATCTGACTCCCCGAGTTCAAAGTCAGATCATCCTGCAGTTTTTGGTTACTGCAGGTCTGTAACCTGCACGTGTCTGTGCATGTCAGTCCATTTAACAGGCTCGCGCAGCTTGGAATTTTACATGAACGCACACACTTGCATGCTAGCAGTTCCAGGACCACATCTGGTGCGGGTGGGGAACGCATCCAGTAAATGGCCAGCTTGCCACCATCGTCTGTCCATCCATACTCAGTAGGGCTTGGCACCACAGGGTTAGCCTGCAGACAGCACTGCCAGATTGCTGCCTGATCGTTGGCTCGTTGAACATGCATGAAGAGACAGTTCTCTACATGGTGGCAGCTGGCTGGACTCGACTTCTTCCCTTTTGGTGCAAATTAGCTGGTAGCGCAGTTTGTTGACCCCACCAGTGCTGCTATTAGCAACATACATGCGACAGGTGAACTGCTCAATTTTCTGGAACAGCTCATCATTCACAATCCATAACTGCCCCAGTCGACTAAAAGTCTCTGGGCAGGAAGTGTCCTTTCTCACCATCTTCAGGGCATTCAGCTTCCCTTAACCGGCGAATGCACTGACAGTGTCGCAGCCTGCGAAGGCGCGTAAGCCAATTAGGCTGTCACAGATGCTGTCTCCAAGTGACCTTGTCAGTTTGCTGATATCGACAAACCGTGTGCGGTTCTGTGTCCCACACTTCTGGTAGACGGGACGCGTGATGTCCTTCTGGAAGCCAAGAAAAAGTACCATGACATCAGTGTCCTCAGCTGTGATGATAACTGCGTTTGAGCCCATATTTGCTGTATATAATGCATGCAGCAGCAGATGGGTGTCAGCTTCTTCATGCGTGGAGTGCAGCTCTGCTACTTCCTCACACTCATCTTCTGTCAACTTGTAGCAGGTTTCCTCACAGGTCATGTCAACACCTCGCCATGCAGCATCTCTCTGTATCGTGGGAGTTTGCACTCTTCCACCAGAAACTTGATGAGACTGGTCTTGTTGGAGGGACTGCACAGGAATTTTCTCCACTGCTGGACGTGGTGTCCCCCTGCAAGGTTCTTGTACTGGAGAGTGGTGTCTGCACCTCAGATCAGTCGTTCAGCATCTTTGATCGAAGTCTGTTGGTAGACATCAAAAACAACATCAATCCTCTCATTCTGTGCCCCCTCGTGGAGGACCTGGGTCAAGGCTGACTCTGCCACCTGTGGAAAGATTTTGTTTCATGACATTAATTTTTTGGACCAGGCTCATCCCATCAATGATGGAAGTAGATGGGTTTGGGATGTCTTCTGCAGGAGACACATTCTTTCAAGCTCTCTGGCAAGTGCAGCCTTGTTTGTTTTTCGTTGGGACCCATCAGCATTTGCCAGTGCCCATAGCAGTGGGCCCAGTGGGTGGGCAAGGACATCCTTCATATTTACCTTCCTGCTTTCAGCCACCAGGATCATATGGCTGAGCAGGTTTATATCTGCCTTCAGAACCACATCCTGTGCTTTCTTTCCATGTGCTGTTTTTGTGCTGATATTGGACAATGTCTTCAGACTTTGCTTTGTCATCTTGTCGTGAAATTTCACAGATGGTGGGTCCTCAGCTAACCTTGTTTGCTTGAATACCTGATAGGCCTCTTCTCCTATCTCAAGAGCTTTCAAGAGATCCCTGGTCACATCAGGTGGAGCCATGGTGCCAGTGGAGAGGCTAACCAGATCTGTCTCATCAGGGGACATAGGATTGATCCAGGTAGTCTCCATAAGGTCAATGAGAGACTGGACATCGGCTTCATCTCTCTTAATCCTTGGATCCCGTAGATCTGGATGGGACAGTTTGGACCTGCCGCGACCTATCAGATATCTCAGCTGTCTGAGGTACATGCTTCTGTACTCAGCTGTTAGGTAATATTTGGTCACGGCTCCTGGCTTCAAGCTGAATCCCTTTGTCCCTCCAGCTGTCTGAGTGTCTTTGTTCACCGTTTCTTCTACAACCTGGTCAACAGGAATTCGGCCAAAGGGATTGGTGGAGCCCAGTTGAACTGAGAAGCCTCGTTCCATGAATTCCATGTACACATCTGGGTGTGTGATGGGCAGCTAAGACATCTGGGCATAGCAGTATATTCAGTATATTTGTAGTGAGTTCAACTGAGTCGTAGACGTACTCTTTGGAGGCAGCACATTTATTGATACCAACACAAAGGGGTAACTGCCCCTTCACCACATAACAACCTATGGTGGTGGACCACCAGGCTAACTACACTGATTACACCGTAACTAGCTACGTGACCACCAGGCTAACTCCACTAATCACACTGGGAGTAGCTACAATGGACAGGACCCCGGCTTGGGTCCAGGTCCACGTGATGGTGACTCTTCTCGGACGTAGAACGTAGATTCTTCAGGGTAATTTTTTGGTGTTTTTTTAATGTGATCAATAACTAATTGTTTGGTAATCTACAGAAGCTTTTGTCAAAATATTGTTCTTTCAGTTAATTATGTAAAAATATACTTGACACGTTTAAAAACATGATTTTCGCCTATTTTTTTTAGATATAATTCCACGTACAATGAAAATGACAAAATATATTTAAAAATATCGCTGAACATTTCTAGCTATTCCAAGCAGGAAGCAGTATGTAGAAAATGTCATTTTGAGAAAATCGCAATGCCATACTCTTTGGTTCTTTCGGTAAAGTCACGTAGGTAGAAATAAAATAAAACAAATCACGACGTTTCGATCGCAACACAAGCAATCCTCATCAGGTGGAACACCCACAGCTAGAAAAGGTTGAGGTAGGCGGGAGAGCTGCCGTGGCAAGAGGTTATATAGGTAAGAAAGGGGGGAGGAGCAAGGGGGGAGAGAGAGAGGGGGGGGTAGGGGGAGGGGCAGCGGGAGCGCAAGGGGAGAGGATGTGAGGCTGGGGGGGGGGGGAGTGGGCGGGGCTAGAAGTGGGAAGCTGACTCGACCAATGAGATTTGAGAGTTACACTTTTATTATGAAGAGTTATACTTTTATTATGAAGAGTTACACTTGTGTTCTCCCGTTTATTGCCATGACAGCAAAGTAAATAGACATATATGACGAAGCTAGACATCTGCTCCAGAGAATAAGCGTTTCGATTATATGCAATTCAACTAGATTATTTCTTAAAATGCGGAGACAAATTGCGATGAAAGATGCGAAAAAAAACGCGAATTTAAGGCTTTATTTACTTGGAGAAGTTTGTATAAAATCGTAAAAACTAACTATTCATGAAATATAAATAGTGAGTTTTTTATTATTTTAATCATCAATTATTATCAATAACAAAGTTTTTGGTAGTAAGTGTGTGCACGTTATGAAAGTTTACAATTTACAGAAGCCAAATATAAAAAAAATATCAAAATTGACAAACTGAACAAAAATAATTATTTTTGCCTGTAGTACCTGGCCTTAACTAATAATCTTAACAGGCACATTAACAATACATTGAGGGTAAAGTTAGCACCTTAGATATCTTTACTGAACTGAAATAATACCGAACCACCAGCACTTGCCTCACCTGCCAGTAAGTGATCATGAGCAAAGAAGCTGCTAGAAACAGAAGGAAAACAGAGAGCGCCAATCTATTACAGACTTCACTAAGTCACTGACATTGAAGAACAAGCGCGAATAAATGCAAGAATATGTATGAAATACATGCCTTGGGGACAAAATCAATTTTGTTAAATTATTTATTGTCTTAATTAACAGCAGAGGTGTTGGAATGTTTTATTTGTAACGTCCGGGCCAATAGGCGTGAATGCGATGGGTGAAATAAACAGGTTTCTTGGGAGAAAATTTAAAACAGCTGCTCATTTGGAAAGGTTATCATGTATTATTTTTTTATTGAAAGCTTTCGTGACTGCAGTAATTCATATTCTTAGCTCTTTCGGTACAGTCACGTCGAAGGGAAACAACAAAAAAATAAAATATATAAAGAAAACAATAAAAATTCTCACGACGTTTCGACCATTTGCGTTATGGTCGAAACGTCGTGAGAATTTTTATTGTTTTATATATATTTTATTGTTTCCCTTCAACGTGACTTTACCGAAAGAGCTAAGAATATGTATTATTTTACTTCTGTTGGTGTAACAAATAACATGGCACCATTGAAGCTTTGCCACCTTGGGTGGTACCCATATCTGGTCTGGCCCAAGGACTATCTGGGTTGTTTCTTTTTTACTCCTTACTTACTTACTTACACCGGCTCACTGATGAAAATGATGCCACAGGACGTTTATTAACGTTCACAGCAGTCTTCACGCGCATATACAGCTGCGTCGTGAAATAAAGTCGGCCGTTCAATCTGCTATGCTGCTGACTCCTGATGTTCCAATTTAATATGCGTCGTTTCTCGACAGATCATTACAGCCCCCGATGGCAATGTGAGAGCAGCCATTGTAGGCGATGTGGTGGTGCGCGCTGGCACACACTATGCGATATTGCGCTAGAATCCATGGCAAATTGTCAGATGAACCGGACACCCCCGGACTAATGAGTTTCAAGGCAATGGTTGCTCACAACACCCCCCCCCCACCTCTCCCCCCCGCAATGGCACATCTGAGCGTGAGCGTGGGACAAAGTTAGATGTCTCGGTGTTACAACGCGTTGCCTTTTTAGTTCTTTGCTCGTTATAGAGAGAAAGAGACGCACGTGGATTAGAGAACGTGATAAGGTGAACGGCGTGATAACAATTATTCACAAAACCAAGAGGGCTTGGGCAGGTGGGTGGGGGTGTGGATGATGGTCAAGATTAATAATGGAGTGGAAAACGCGAGAGTCGCGGCCACTGAAGGGAGATGCAGCGGTGAAATGCGGTCCTGTGCAGGAACTATGTGGAATGGAGGATTGCAGAGGTCGTGATAAATTGTGGATATGCGGTGGCTGATTATGACGATGGTGATGAATACAAATTGAATTCTAATTATATTTGCAATGGCGGTGGCACAGTGGTTAGGACTCTGGCCACCTGATTTTGATTTCTAGCCACGGTTAACATAAGTGACAAAGTGATATCTGAACGCCCGCCCACACCGCTCAACCCCGCTTCACCAACCCACACTGACAAGCGTGCTGAAGTAAATTGTCAAATAAGCCCCCCCACAAGGGAACCCATTGCGGGGAGCTCTTCATCCAGCAGTGGATCGAGCATGAGAAAGCGGCTCCTCATAAATGTGGTGACAGACGCTGTTGTGCCCTGTATAGTATAATGACAGCGCCACCAAACGCCAAGTCCGTTGGAAAAATTCAACACGTTAAGGAATAATTCAAATGGAACGATGTAATAAATCCTGCATTTAGGCCCACAGGCAGTATTGCTTTTTTTGTAATAATAATAAGAATCTCAGTTACAGAGACACTTGAAAAGCTTTCTCTCAGCTCCAGAATCAATGGCCACCAAAGGACGCAGGGTTGTTATAAATATAGGGAGTGTCAATGGCCGCTCTGTAAAAAAAAAAGGTTAAACCATCCTCACGGTCGGTGCGACGTGCATTGCACGTCCAGCTGCTGTTGACAGACACCGTTATGGATCTGCCGGCGAGCCTGTTAGACATAACTCCTTCTGTGCTGTCCCTGGGAGGCCACAACAAAACACATTTGCAAGATATGCACCATTGCAACAAAATAACAGTTGGAGCGCCCGTGTGTTTTTTTTCTTTCACGTGAGCTTTTGAACGTGAAGTGATAAATGTAGGCTGTTATATTTAATAGGTGGTGGTGCACCCCTGCAATTACTTGCTCCATTTTGTCGACAACAGAGGGGCCTCCACGAGAGGGAGATGTGTAGAGCCCCTCTAAAACGTGTTTGGCCGACTCTTTCACAGTGGCCAGGTGGCTTTTAAGAGGTGGAAGCACCCACATTTTATCCCACCATACGTGACCTTACAATAGACTAACTGCGTAGAATTCGTTTTATACTGTTACAGTACACAATGGAACATCATAGCTCGCGCAAAATTTGTTTGTAAGAACTGCCCTTTAACTTTCCAATAATTCGAGAGTTAAAACACTTGTACATGTAACAATTTAAATGTTATAATTTTCATATGCACGTTTTTTAACATGCTACCGTCCCAACACTCAACATACTGCCGGGCATTACAGGTCGCAACGCAGAGCTCATTGTTGGAATTTTACAAGATTGGCCGTTCCTTTTTTTTTTATAAACACGAGAGATGGAGAAAATGAAGTGTTGTAACACTTTAATTTGTTTGGCTGTGTCGGCTTGGTGGAGGGTTTTCCAACACATTGTCAGATGATTACATAGCCTAGTCACCCCCCCCCCCCAACCTCCCTGAAAAATCTATTATTAATCATTTGCACTCATGGAACTTGGGGAAAACTTATGCAGAGTAATTTCCGCCACGATAATTATAAATCGCGGCTCCATTATGACACGAATTTAGGTGCCTGCACGAGATGTACCCGGTGATGAAACGGAGTGCGAGCTCCATTACTCAATTTAACTTGATTCCAATTTACACCACGCACATCTACTTAGTCACCGTGACGAAGCAACGCTTTTCAAAGCCCGGTATTACGAATGTATGAAGTGGTGGCGGCGGCGAGATGTGCTTTATTTTCTTCTCGAAAGAAAAAGCAAAATTGTGTTCGGCTATTCAGAATGGGTGTTCGAGCATGTAGGATACGTTATTGTAGAATACGTTATTGCGGCTCTCCCAAATTCCAACCCAAGCTGCATACAAAGCTGGGACACCGAGGTGGAGAGCACGCACGCAGACGGCATGACAAAGATTTCGCTCTCTTTTTTTTATTTCTTTCTTTCCCAGTTCTCATCCTAAACCAGGACCGTGACTGATTGCGGCGAGGAATCTGCTGTGGAATAAATGAGACCCCAGTACCTGAGATTGAACGTATGAGAGTTGCATTGCGCATTCTTCGTCCATTGCTGTCGTGTTGCCGGCATTTTTGGCTGTCATGATATTTGGACAGTTTTTTTTGTTAAGATAACGGGTGGCCGGTTTGTGGGTGGCTTTGTTATCGCGCCTCCGTGCATTCCTCCTTGCCTTATCTTAATGCTGCCTGACATGCTTCATATGATCTGGTTAATGTTGGGGAACACCACCACCGTTATAAATAAATATTATAATTTTACTTCAGTCGTACTGTACACCATCCAGTATACTAGTTGGCTGCGTACGGTGCCAAAGAAGTTCAACATACATGCATACAACTGAAAATATTGGAGAATGCAGCACCAATAATAAAACATTACTGCAGTTCTTCCAAATGAGGAGAAAAAAATGATCGTCATAGAATAATAATCATAAACGAGAAGTATCAACCAACAGACAAAGAGGACGCTGCTTCTGTACACATGCAAAAAACCATCAACATTTCCTGAAGAAGTGCATTGTGGTCGTCTTACCTGTGCTGATGAGTACTCAAAATGATGAAATTAGTATATTAGTTGTCTGTCACTTCATCGCTGCTGCTGTTGGTCACATTTTAGAAAACATATTTTGGTGACCTTTATAAAATGAACAATAACAATCAACATGTTTATTTTATTTTCCTTTACATGTTCAAACGAACGATATCTTTTTGCTCAAATAATTGTTTGTCCGTTTTCATTGTCATTTAAATAGGGGGAGCTAATAGTATGATGTATTAAGAAACTTTACAGACTCAAATATTTTACATATAAATGTACTGGTAATAATGGGCAAGATAAGTTTTTGCAATTTTATCTGTTGTACAACTCCCGTAATTGAACTGTATATAATACTAACAATCCACAACCTTCTGTAAATCCACTGCTTGATGAAGGCCTCCGCACGCCATGCGAAATTGTTAAGTGGGGACCCAGAACCAGTTCAAGACATCACTCGCCACTGATGTTAGCCATGGACGGGAATGGAACTAAAGTATCTGGGTTCATGGCACAGTGCACTAACCCGTGTGCCACCACTGCTCTTGGTGATATGTATCATAGGGAAAAAAATATATATCTATGTCCACCAGAACTGTAATTTATGCCAATAAAGCAACAACACTGTCGTCTGGAATTACCTTTGCAGTTACTCAATTGCGTCCAATGGCATTTGCATTTAATCCAGTATTTTGGACAAAAATATCCCATAACAATGCAAATATATCTTCTTTGGTTCTTTCGGTAAAGTCACGTAGAATGAGAATAAAATAATAAATTGATAAAATTAAATAACACAATAATATTCTCACGACGTTTCGGCCACAACACAAGCGGCCTTCATCAGGTGAAGGGACGAGACTGTCTGGTAGGACAGCGCTGTCCTACCAGACAGTCTCGTCTGGTAGGACAGCGCTGTCCTACCAGACAGTCTCGTCCCTTCACCCGATGAAGGCCGCTTGTGTTGTGGCCAAAACGTCGTGAGAATATTATTGTGTTATTTTATTTTATCAATTTATTATTTTATTCTCATTCTACGTGACTTTACCGAAAGAACCAAAGAAGATGAATCATTGCAGTCACGAAAGCTTTAAATCGAAATGCAAATATAGTGCGTGAAATATTGCATGGATTATTCACCTCCTTCCTAACAGAGTCCATTGTTGTATTTAAAGATAATGATGTCCTTTATTTACCAAGGAAAGTCTCACTTATATTTCATAATTCTTTTTTCGTGAGGGTACAAAATTGGAATGCTTAGTTATTTCCATCGATGAGTGTTAGGAATATTTAAGATTAATGAAATTAATATTTCATAACAGGAGGAGGTTAATGACACGTGTCTTTTTAAATATTATACTCATTGCATTTGCATCAATAGCACGTTTAAAATCATCGGTAGGGCTCAAATACATTTTATTATCAGGGTGTTATGTGAATTTGGATGTAATTTTCACCCAAAAAAAATCTATAAAGAATATTGGTCATGTATCAGATTCAGGCTGATCATTTGAGTACCACATTATTCTGGACATCTGTGAAAAAGAGCTTCAGAGCTCATTGGATTCCTCCCGGATAAATACATATTCTGATTTAGCTCTCTCAAGCAGACACACTTCTAAAACGTGGAGCGAAACGTCGGACACTGTGCTGAACGACACGCGGTATGGCCTGAAAATCATATACAGCACAACTGCAAAATCACACACAGAGTAGTGAGCACCGCATATTTGGAAGTCAACGATGGCTGTCCTATGGAGAGACTGGCCCAACTCTGGGAATGTAGGATTTCCACCACTGACCCGAGGCCCACCAAAACAGATGAGCAACACCCTGGCGTGCAATTGAACATGAGGGACCTTTGGCTCTTTTTACGGTATCGCAGTGTGGTAGAGGGTCTAATTTACACTTGTAAGGTTGCAAGTTTACATCTCAGTCAGGGGTCGTCATCTCAGCCCATCGTCCCAGAGGGTGTTTATGAATGCCGATGATAAAATGGTCCTGAATGCTTCTCATCTTGTAAAATCTTAGAAGCCATGCAGGGTTGAGCATAGTTAGTTCTGGGATGAGTGAATGCCTGGATATAACAGGTGTTGTGGGTTGTGCTGCAAGGTGATGGCAGTCCCGAACACGAATGGATTCCATTTTAACTGTGGAGAACTTTGATTGTTACTTTATCATATTCATGACTATTCTCCATGTACCCTAATTTTCTCCCGCATGTCAATCACTCTTGAAGGGAATATTGGCTAACATTTCCCAATACAAGACCCTCTTTGTGAGCAAGTCTTGATACTCAGTAAAGCTTTGCTGGAAAAATAAAGGAGCATTGTTATCATAATAATTATTATAAAATTGACTAAACCTTTGTGCGAAGTCAACAGTTGTCATTCTCTGGAGAGGTTGGCTCAGGCCACCAAGAGAGTTGAGTGGTGTCACCAGGTCGGCTGAAATATTTTTTTAAGGCTCTGGCAAAGTGCCAGATGAGGCCTTTCTTGAGGCTTCCCCTGGGATCAGAGGCCTGAGGCAAACGCTCCGACCAGCCCTTTGCTCTCTCTGGACATCCGCAGGATCATTTGAGCATGGAGAAAATTGCTTTAAACAGTAAGTCTAACATGTCCTTAAATAATAATAGTAATGCATTTTTAAAATATTTATTCTCCATGGCATTTTGATAATGTGATGTGCTTTATATAGTGAATTTGTATCCCCATTTCTCTTCAGTATAATTTATTGTCCCAATAGGCTCTAAGCTGGTTTAAATTATAGTAATTTACAAACTTTTTTTTTCATATAGCAGAGAGTTGATCATCAATGTTTTATACGTTCGCATTGACGGCTTCAGGAGTAGTCTGGTGAAAATATGAGTGGCTGCTGGCGAATGATCAAAGCGGGCAGTGCTGTTATTATGTGGTCTACGGTTTAAGATTGGTGACTGGAGTCACACTCTGGGCTATAATTATTCATTATCCATGGGTGTATGAGATAGCGGCATATGCCATGAGATGTACAGACCATTGAGTGTGGGGTAAGTTGTAAATTTCCCCCAAAATAATGGCCATCCATAACATGTTTTTTATATTAAAAACTGCCAAAAAAGGCAGATTCTTCAACTATGCAAAAGGTGCTCCAGTGTCCTCCCACATGTACACACTCATGAATTGGCCAATCACACATTAACATATCTTGAGAACCACAGAGCTTGGGCAATTGTTGGTGCCGGCTCACTGCCTGGCTACCTTCCCCCTCGTATCTGATTCTTTGTGCCTGTAAGTCGTTCTCTCTTCAAGAGTGAGTGAATACCCTGCGTGTTATGAGTTGAAAATATTTGTACTATATATTTTTAATTTAAAGTTCATATTTACAACTCACACTTTGCTGTAGGGTTTTGACGGTTTTTGCTCTAGAGCTCTTTGTTACTGGAGAGCTACTCTCACACGTTCACTCATGCAACTCCTTCCCCCATTGTCTCTCAATGAACCATTTACTGTAAATAATGCGATGCTTGGGTGACCTTAATGATGCTACCCAATTATTTTGACGGGGTCTGGCTCAAGTCACATCGTGTAGTGGTTTAATTGTGATTAGCATGCATATTTTTCCACTAATAATATCCAAACTCAAAGAACAGTTGGTATAATTCCAATCCCTAAAGCATTGTCTGCTCTATGCATTCTGCATGTAGCATGTATGTCGCACATATGGTATTAAACCGCAAACAGTTGGTGCCGTTGAGTTTATAGCAAATCTGGCATATGTTTTCGGGAATTTGGAAAAATAGTTTCGTTATGGAAAAGAAAAAGTTAAAATTGACCACTACAATGTGACCTTTTCTGGCCCATTGAGAACTTAGTCCCAGCGGCGCTGAGAAGAAACAAATGCCATAAACATTTTGGGGCAATTCTACAGATGGCTGGAACACCATGCTTTAGGTCAAAAGTGAATAATTTTGGCCAATGCAACCACTACACAACAATTAGATTTGTAAAACAATCACTCTTGTGTAATTTTCATATTTGGCTTAGGACTGCTACTGTATTCCCTGGATTATTAGATCCTCTCGAAAGTAAGATGCACCGCCAAACGCTTTGCTTAACAACGCAGGGGGAAAAAACTAAACCGTGGGTTTTATAATATGGAGAATACAGCGAGAGAGATGAGTTCCACCCAATGCTCACGAGAGCATGGATGCAGTTATATTTTTTACTTTTCGCTTTTCATCCGTCAACGTTGTCTCACTTCTGTATAATTGGGCTTTGCGCTGTTATGTTGGAAATCGCAGTTTGTGTATAGTTTAGAATCAACTTTGAAAAAAATGAAAAAAGATTACTCCAATGATAAATCTAACTTCTTATGTATGTTGTACTTTTTTCACGCCGTATGTAGCCAACTATGCCAATCTGAGATGAGGGAGGGACAATACACTAACAAATAAAGCAGAAATTAGTTTTCAATCTAGATCAATCTTGATTGAAAAGTGCATAGCTCTCATATGACAGCATAGCATAGCCATCTTATGAGAGCTCTCATATGAGAGCTATACATATTAGGGCTATGCAATTTTCAATATAGATTGTATAGCTCTCATATACTGCCATGGTGTAATGTTTGGCACAGTTCAATTCGATCTCCTGGCAGGGCAGTTAGCACAATGGTGGAAGTATGAAAAATAAGAATAGGTTTTACCCTTTTTGGCAATAAAACAGGAGGTGTTAATATGTTCAAACACCAAATAGAAACCTTTTGCAAGGAATTATGTCTGCATTAACCACACGTACTTGTGGTGAACATGAAAACAAACATGCTCTGACAATATATACATTGCCTTTTAAACTGATTGACCTACACCAGGGACAGCTTTTCTTATGGCCTAGTCTCACAAGTGTCAGATCAGATAACGCCAAAAGGGGAACAGTAAAAAGCCAATACATGTATCAAAGCATTAATAGCTCGGCGTGAGCAGCTATATCATGAGACATTTTTTGCGAGTATCAAATTATGAAAAACAACAATAGGTTTGACCTTCTCTGGCAATAAAATAGGTGTTAAGATGTCCGAACAAAAAATAGATACCTTTTTGCAAATAATGAAGTCTGCATTAACCACACGTACTTGTGGTGAACATGCAAATAAACATTCTCTGATAATATATGTATTGTCCAATATATGTGTAGTGACATATAATGGGTCACTATGGCACCTAGCGCCAGTTACTGATAGAGAGGGGAACTGGGAGTGTAGTAGCCCTCTCTGCCAGCAGGGTATGAAATGTCATGGAAAAGGGTCCCTAGGGGGCATGGTTCTGGTGGCAGGCAGAGAGGGGGCATCTGCGGACGTAGCAGCCCGGTTGGCTTTCAAAGGCACGTGACAGGACAGGGTAAGGATGTGGGCCAAAGGTGACAGAAGGGACACGTGGTGTATGGCCCAGAATTTTCTGGTAAGTTCCAGAAGGGGGCGTGGCCGAGGGCAGAGCCAGGCCACGCTGGAAGGCATAAAAGGGAGGTCCCGTGGTCCCATCGGGGCTGTCTGCTGGAATGGAACCCACCGTGCTACGTCTTCTCTTCGGTCTCCGGTCTTCGTGCTCGGCATCGTGGGTCAGGTAGTGTGCCGACTGACCTGACCCGTTTACCTAGTTACCCCGTGGTGGTTACCGGTTATGCAGTTACCCCGTTGTGGTCGTAGAATCAACGTGTTGCCTCCTGAATTGGTTGTATCTCTCAAGTGAACCCACTACATATGTACTGCCCCTCCACGTTTAGAAACATGCGTTTTTGGCTACTATAAATGTCCACATGATATGCCACTTCCTTGAGCTATCATTTGTGACCAGTTCACTTCTGAAACAGAGCTATATAGCTCAGTGGGGCCTTGCCTGGTAAAATAAAAAGTTCGGTTTAGTTTTAGTTTAGGTCTACAGGTTGCACGTGGTGGAGTGAATTGTGGGTACTCCCACCTCATCCGACACGTCTGGCCAGCCTGGAAGCGTAGGCCAAAAGTATATCTGTAGTGAGGCTCTCGTGAACTGTCTCTAGTGGAGGCCCTCCTACAAGCAGCAGAGTGAGGAAGTAATTGCAAAGATTTTTTAACTTTAACTCTGTTTAACACGTGGTAGGCTTTCGCGACCAATATCATCAATAATATATATTTTTGGGTCAGATCGCGTAAATATATGAATGTGTCGTTAAAACCCGCCACCACCCGACACAGCTAACTAGTAAGGTTTGTCACGTATTACAGAACGTGGCCAATTCGTCACTAGTACAGCACACCGGTGTGTTGGAGGGCCAAGCCACAACATTTACAATCTGAGTACGACGTTTCGTCAGTAATTACTCATCAGGCGAAAGCCAGATTTGTGGAGAAGTCCACCTGTTTCGTTCCTTATGTAGAGGCGTGGATGTGGTGACCACGCTTCTGCGCTCTTGCACAAAGTAGGGGGGAGGGGATTAATGAGGCAACGTTCATTATGCATGCGCATTATGCGAGCCCTTTGATCTTGTCCTTCCTGTCCATTGTGTGTGTTAAAATAGCAGTACCAACGGTAATCCCTATTGAAGTATGGTGCCCTTTATAGGCATGCATTTAAATAATTTATTATTTGATTATTCGCTTCCACGCAGCACTAAGGCGGTAGCTATTTGAACGGTTACATTTTTTTTATTTCTTTCAATTTCGATAGATTCTCTAATTAGGCTTGGCCAGTAGTAGCTAGTTTTGCACAGAACTTAAACATTATCAAAATTAATTGAGTGTCCTTGTTGGCACGAGTGTTTTGCTACTGCTGACAGTTGTATTTGGGAGTATTTAATATTTATCTGGTGTTCTTTTAGTCTCGTGCTAATCATTCGTCCTGTTTGCCCAACATAACATTTGCCACACGTGCAGTTAATCCTGTACACACCTTCTGTTGATAGCTTCGGTAATACATCTTTTGTACCAGATATTACTTTCTGTATTTTATGTACGGTGCCAAATCTGACTCGGATGTTTTGTTTTTCCAAACATCTGGCTAGTTTATCAGTTATTCCTGCAATGTACGGTATTTTGATCGTTTTAATTACTTAAGCACTTTCATTGCTCGTGTTATTTGTTTTTTGACATTCAATGCTCTGTCGATTTGTGCATCATTGTCACCATTCATTTGCAGCGCTTTAACTGTAACCGTTCATTTGCAGCGCTTTAACTCTTTTATCGGTTGAACAAGACAATGTATGAATGCGAGTTAAAATCGTGTATTTCTTTGATTAAGACGTTAGTGCAAGTGACGATCGCTTAACAAAAAAGAAGAGCAGCAACAGGACGGATCTCGTGTAAAAACCATAGCAAGCCAAGAATGCAGTGATTTTAATTTCCCAGGATAACAGACGCCAAACGCATTCCAGATACTTGAGAGAAGCCATACATGGCAATGACTGGAAAAGTACTGCATGACAGAGATATTGGACTTGTGGAATAATTGTGAACTTGACAGATGACACGATGGCAATTTTGTAGATGTAAAACATTGCCGTGTGTTCTTCTGAGTGTGAAAAATAGCAGTTAAGACTATAATATGCTGCACTTTTGCCTAATGATGAATGATTTGCACTTATCATTTTGTGAGGCCCTTTTTGATCAAGTTGCTTCTCGAACTCAACTTTTTTTTGTCTCTTTAAATGAAGGATATTTTTTTGGCCTCAATGATTTTGCCCCTAAGTAAGTGACGGACTCATTAAAGCCCTGGTAAGATTTGAGATAGCTGGGAAAAAAAACAGGTTATTTTAGAAAATTGGAAAACTTAAAGTGTGAGTTTTTTTCCCCTTATTTTTTTCACCCTACTAATTTAAAATCTCCCAGCCTGGAGCACATATTGATTATGATCTCGTATGTCTAGACTTAGAGTTGTTTCCGAGCATGATAATGCGGAGCATTTTGCACTGGAGAGCACGGTTAATGTCTCGCATGATGCGTGAATTTCTCACAGCAAGACATGTACACACTACAGCAGGACGCAATGCACAATCACATTATTTTTAATGTGTCAGATTTAATTAATACAGCACAGTGCGCATGCTATATTAAGGAAGGACATACTGTCGTAATAATTGCAGCCCTTTGTCAATCCATTGCTGTATGAACAATTTTTCCACGCTACGTCCCTTTAGCGAGCGTTTTTTGACCATATTTGACCACTCTGCTCAGTTTAACGCTTAGTAGGCTTTTGCAACCAATATTATTCATAATAAAGGCTTTTGGGTTAGATCGCGTTATTTACAAATGTGTCGTAACCCTCCACCACCCGACACGGCCAATCAGCAAAATAAAGTGTCACGTTGACAAAAGACAAAATAGTTCACTACTTTAGCCCACCGGTGTGTTGAAGAGTGAATCCACAACATTTACAGTTTGAGTACGACGTTTCGCTGGTAATTACATCCAGCATCATCGGGCAATTCGCCAGAATGGTAAAGCCCTCACTTGCTCTCGGTCTTAAATAGAGCAGCAGGGTGACGTCATCATTTAACTCACTTTGCTCAGTGTAGGTTGCTTTCACAATCGAGTTGATTGTTTTAACCACCGCACCACCGCTCTTCATGAACATCGAATTCGAATACCATTTTAATTGATCGCCATAATTGGCCATTGGCTATCAACTGTTGGATTAAGGTGGTCCTGCGATGCCCCAATTTGTCTCCCCCCTGTGTCACGTGCTCATCTCGTTGCTCCAGTTGAGTCGATCGTCTCCTTCGTGCGATGTGACCCTTCCATCGCCGCCTCCCCCACATTCCTCAAAAGTCAATGTGAAGTTTGTGATTCTAATTAACGAATGAAATCACATTGAGGATTGACACTCTCAACGATGGTCTGCATTTGGAAGACAGTTGCAGAAAATGTTGAAGTCGGGGGACGTTGTTGCTATATATGTGCGTAATCCCGATGGAGTAATATGGGGTGTAATTTTTTTTTCCTCCAAATTTGGAAAGTTTATTCCGAGACGTCGGCACACAATGGCCTTCACATTTCGAATGGTACGTCAGGGGGATCTATAGCGTGTCCCGCTGTGAATTGGACGACGTGTGCTACATTGTACGGTGTAAGGCACCTGAGATAATAACCAGGGTTGCCTGCAGGATTTAAACCACGGAATCTCAGGAATAAGCAGCGAATGCGCTACTACTGGGCCATGTGACCAACCCGAGTTTCTGGGTATTATTAGCTGGAAAAAAAAAACCCCACGAACTAATTTAAGGTGTGAATGTGTAAATGAAAAATGAGAGAGAGTGAGGTGGGGTCGATGGGATAAATATTGGCATGAGAGGTGTTATGATTCACACCCTCCTCCACTTCCTCCTCAGTAGTTTGGGTTTAGGCAATACAGGGTAGTGATTCGATTCAATATTGAAATATGTTCTTACACTGCATTTAATGCAGTGGCCAGCCATGGCTGTAGCTGACAAGTGCACAAATTGCGTGAAAAACAGCGAGCACATGAAATATAAAACCTACAGATTCAATGCATAAAATGTGAATGCAATTTTACATTCATTCAATGAATACATGTTATATTGTGCCTCTGGTTGGCAGCCCCAATGAGTATTCAGAACAGCACGGTTTTACAGAAGCTTCAAAGGCTATGAGTTGTCGATGAAATGTACAAATTGACATGTAAATTTTGACTTATAATGTAAAATAAGTCTACATTATACACTGCCAGTATGCTCACTCAGGTTAAGAACCAGGCTACAGTTTACATTATATACTGCCAGTACGCTCACTCAGTTTAATAGCAATTGCTACAGCCTACATTATAGACTGCTAATACACTCACCAAGCTAAAAAAACAGGCTACAGTCTACATTATAGACTGCCAGTACACTCACTCAGATTAAGAACCAGGCTACAGTCTACATTATAGATTGCCAGTACACTCACTCAGATTAAGAACCAGGCTACAGTCTACATTAGTCTTTTTAAAAATATTTTTTTTAACCTTTATTCACTTTATTTTGATTATTATTTTTCGATCTAAGTGACTTTACCTAAAGAACCAAAGAAAATGGACACGTAATAACATGTACATTTCTATCCGACTGGAATGGAATTGCAAGTCTGCCACTGTGTGCGCACAATATAGTACCTATAATACCAACACTAATATAATTTATAGTCCATTGTACATGCAGGGCTGGATGATGGCCTCCCCATGCCATTAGCATTCATGAGTATTGTCTGAGCATATTTTACCATGCTGGTCAGTGCCGGTTTAGCAGCGTGGGATCCCCAAACCGGTGTAGATATCATTCGCCGCAGATGTTAGCCGTGGATGGTAACTGATCCTCATGGCGGTACCCTGGGGTACCAAACAATACAAAATGGGCGAGGCAATTAAATATTTTATTTCAGGGGTGTACTTAACTCCGCGACTGGGGTACCAATCAATCCGAAATCAGTGCCACACTCCGCGATGTCGAAACGCCAAACATTATAGCATTAAAAAAAATCCGTTATCGAAAAATTCTACTTTAAATAGTGAATCGTGTACAGCTCGTCGAGATGACTCGATTGCCGCATCGACTATCATCAACAGACTAAAAATGACTACATCACGGACATTATGCGAGAGCCAGGCTACGATGATGGAACCCCGGGGGACCGCCATAAGGTTCAATTGAACTCTGCCCACTGGTGGTTCATGTGCAGTGCCACATCGCTGCATTAACAAACGCTTCTCAAGCTTAATTAACGGCAAAGCTTTCTCAGCTGTAGTTGACAAGCTGAAAACACCTCCTTAAATCAATCAATCAACCAATGCTTTAAAAAAAACCCCACATCAACAGATGTGCTCTCCACCACTCTCACTGCGCATCAAATGACATGGAGTGATTGTTTGGGGGTGGAGCATTGGCGTAATTCCCACTGCTCTCTGAACCCAGCCCACACCCCTTGAGCTAACGCTCTCCACCCATGGGTAGCATCGGTTGCGAGTGAGAACAGAACCGGTTCGAGACCCTCACCGAGGAACCCGCAAACGAGGCTCAAAAGAAAGCTGTCTCTGGTGTGGACCAATCAGTTTCAAAGACAATGCCACATATATTATCAGAGTACGTTTTTTTTGTTTGCGTTCTGACCACAAGTATTGCGGTTAATGCAGACATGATTCCTTGTTAAAAGGTTTCAGTTTGGTGTTTCGACATCTTAACACAGCTGTTTTGTTGCCAGAAAAAAAGAGGGAAAAACCCTATGATCACGTTATTATTATTAATGCTTGATCGTTTCAGAGAGGATTAAATATCGGCCGTTCTATAGGATTCGGGGGAGGTGGGGGGGGGTGTGCGTCAGGCGTACGTACCCAGGTGTGTGGGGGGAGGGGGTGTAAAAAGTCCGCGTGCGTACAGGGAGGAGGGTAGGGGTCAAGTTTTGACAGATTTTTGCGTACCTACTCAATGGGTAGCCCCCAGTAGGGCAGGCTGTTTGAGCAGTGGGAGTAGCGAAGAGAGATTGAGCAGATAAACGCGTAGGCTCTGCAGCAACACCGGTGTGCTTTCCTAGTAACGAATTGGCACGTTCTGTTTACGTGACACAACCTCACTAATTGGCTGTGTCGGGTGTTGGCAGGTTTAATGACACATTTATATTTATGCGATCTAACCCCCCCCCCCCCAAAAAAAAAAAACCCTCTATTATGGATGATATTGAGTTGTCCAAAACAATGCTCACGAATGTCGTACCGGACTGAAATCCGGAGAGGAGGCTGCTGACAGATAAATAGATGATAAGAAAAACAAATGCGCGTCAAGGGGGACATTTGAAAGAGGGCGCGTGGAGTCGTGAGGCTTGAAACGCCAGACTTGTGCCTAGGATGTTCACGCGTTCCAAGACATTTTAATGGGTAATTGCCATTTGAGAAATTTCTTATAATTTACATATGCATGTATTGCAAAATGGATAAAAAAAAACTAAAATGGCAAAATCACGTACGTACAGTAAGTATGTTGAGCTTTTTTCGCACCGTACGTAGCCCAACCGTGCTAATTGGAGGTTGATGATAGTCAAGTGGACAATGTACGGCCCATGGTCGACCCACTGAGAGAATGAAGGGCCCTCGCTATGCCACGTTGGTTCATCTTGGGCGTTGTTGGACCTGCCTTGGCTTTCGATACCTCCCTGAGAATAGGTGCATTCTGGGTGGTTTGGTACTTTCCATAAATAGGCATAGACGGTCAAGTAAAGTATGTTTGTGCATATTTGTAATAATTGGTGTTAACTTTATGACAATATAGGAAAAGTGTTTTCTTAATATTTAGCAATGATGCATCTATGACCACTTAACATTTTTATTGTGTCACTAGTCATCTTTATTGTTCACTTGAGAAAATATTTAAATTTAATTTAATTCCAGGCAATAAACAACCGGTTGCGTGATTAATGCTAATTTTCATAAAAATTAATGCTTCCTTTCAAGGATTATGTATTTTTGCTAAATCATCTTTTAACTAAGTAATTTATTTAACAGTGTGCCTGTGGCCCACACATCACACATGATTGGATTTTATTGAGTGATGACTTTCTATATAAATGGCTATTAACATTCACATCATGCATCAAAATACGCAACAATATATTTTGTGTCCGTTAAATATACCAGCGAACATACAGGTCACGTATATTGTGATGCTAATTTAATTACCGGAATTGAATAAAAACCCACTTTAATTCCCTGCATTGAAGATGAACAAAACACAGTGGTGCATAATCCCACAGGTGGACATTTAATTACTTAACTTCAAATCTTGAAGCTGCTTATCTGTTAAATATTGTGTACATTGCTTAGCTGGAATAATCGGAATGCATTAAAATCTTACAAAAGCATTTTCGCTGTTGAAGACACCCAACACTGTAGTTGTTGCACGAGGCTGTGTGTTCTATATTACCGTATTTATTATTTACAAGTGCTCTCAAAAGTATTACCGCACAGTGGTGTTGTCGTTTGCCATCTCCATAGCCATTGTTATAATTAGCAGCTTCAACATCATCTAAAAAAAACAACAATCTATTATTATTATTTTTAACACCAGTTCAGAAACACAAAGTGCTACGGGGTCCAAATGCTCCCACTGTTACCGGAAGATCCGATCACAGTCGGTGACCCCCAGCTGTGATCTTTGGAGCGACACAGAGAGAGGGAAGAGGCAAGGGACAAGGATAAGGCGGAAGACGAGAGAGGGGCAATGACCATCAACCGAATATTTTTGTTGGTAATTCAAAACCTTGGTAATTCTAAATATTGCAGGAGGCGTGGGGAAGCGCTCTGTTGTTGTGAGCCATTTCGCCGACACCAATGGGAAGGGAGCGATCCTGCATCAAGAAGCCTCAACCTAACTGATCTCGTGCATTAATTGCAGTTTTCTGACGCTTTTGCACCGTCATTTTTCAAGAACACCAACACACAACCCTCTAACACCCCAATAATAGCAACAAACATGACAACACTGTGCAAAGTTTTGCATAATGTTGCTTCGAGAGCAAATATTTAATGTCACCAAATGTAATGGAATTGTAAAACAGTATTTGCACTCTATTATAATGTATAAAAAAATGTTCCGTTAAATCGTTTCTCAATCCGCTTGTCCTGGTGGGGGTCGCGGCAGCAGCAGCGTGTTGAGTCGTGGCGGTCCAGAACTCTTTTTCCCTGGTGACAGACTCCAGCACTACTACACTATACACTACTACACAATAAACTGCACAAAACACTACTATACACTACCGCACTATACACCATACACTACTATAAACCAGTGACGTGCGGTGAGGTCAATGGCTGGGGAGGCACTGGCTAGTGTCAGAGCCAGATTCACACACGGAGGGCGGCGTGGCCTCACTGAAGGGGGCGTGGCCTCACGGGGGGGCGTGTCCTCTCTGAGGGGGGCGTGTTAGAGACATCCCCCTCAGTGAGGCAGATGTGATAGCTGCCTCCCCTGGTGCTTTTTCATTGCAGTTTCATGACGAGACCAGCGAGCCTAAATATCTTTATACACATACGTGAAATAAGTTACCTGGAGTATGGAAGGCAAGGACATGAAATGAAGGGATCTACAAACATTACATTGGTGACATACTGAGATAGTAACAGGCACACGCTTATTGCCCGCGCTCCATCCAGTTACTGAGGGGTTGCGCAATCAGAGGGGAGGCTGAGCTCGTCACTGCCTCACCTAAAGTCTCTTCCTGTATTTGCAGCGGAGATCTGCAAATTTGGCGATTTTGACTATAAAAATGATTGGAATTGTACAGAAATGACATTTATAACACAGATCAGTGGAAAAATCAGAATATTTATTTGATTTGATTATTCTTTTGTTTAACTTTTAGTAACAGCTATTTTAATTGGAGTATGACAGGTGAGGCTCTGCCTCCCCTGCCTCGCCTGACCGCACGTCCCTGATATACACTACTACACTATACACTACTATATACTACACTATACACTACACTATACACTACTATACACTACACTACTCTACACTACTATACACTACTATACACTATACACTACTATACACTATACACTACTATACACTATACTATACACTACTATACACTACTCTACACTACTATACACTACACTATACACTACACTACTGTACACAGACTTTAGCTCTTCCTGGGAAATTCCTAGGCGTTCCCAGGCCAGCCGAGCGACATCGTCCCGCCAGCATCGTCTTCTGGCTCCCCGAGGTCTTCGCCCAAGAAAATGAACAACAACAATCGACGGTATCATTGTTGTTATCGTGTGACGGATTCAGCAAGCATGCCAATTTTTTTATTCCACAAAGTGAATGCGCAGACTGCCTGCTGGTTTTATTGCATGAGACAAAGTGAGTACAAATATCGCGTTAATGAAATGAGCAATGCACCAGATTTATCTTGGCTCTTAACATCCTTTGGCTTTGCGGATTAATATATTCCAATTGATTTCTTTTAAACTTCGAAAATTGTGCATGTGACAACACAGTACGTATAAAATTGCGTGTTTTTTTTATTTTGCCAAAATATTATTTAATTTCAATCAGGGTATCCCTTTTTAGTCAGCATGTAAACGATGCACCAATTCATCAAATAAAATTGATTATTTACAATTACAATTCATACGGTGGAATTCTATATGTGGGAAAAAACGATGATTTACGGTGTATGCCTGTGCATCATTTCAGCCGGAGCTGTCTAGGGCTGATGTCCTGAAAATATCCCCCCTCCCTCTCCGCAACCTAATGAGACATCAAGCCCTCGATGAATGTACATTATCTTACATTGCATTGAACTGTTACAGTTAGGCTAAAAGAGTAGAAAAAAGTGTTAAAAGAAGATGAAACGACTAATACAACACATGTTAGTTGAATTTAATCGGGATTGGGTGATGGGGTTGAGGGGTATACAGGTGTGCCGAATTCACAAGAAACACTAATACCTACGTTGTGATGGTTGTGTTACGGATATGTAATGGTACTCACATTCATAACCTGAAGCTACACAGTCCTTAAATTAAGGAGGTGGACTGGTGGCGCAGTGGTTAGCGCACTTCACTATGAACTCGACAAACTGAGTTCGGTTCTGGGCCAAGGCTAACATCAGTGGCGAGTGACCAGTGCCGGATTATCCTCGTAGCAAAAACAGCAAATGCTACGGGTCCCGCACTTTCAAGGGCCCCGCGCTAAATTATTTCAAGCTATCAATTCCGGTTCAGTGATTCTGCACTTGCTCTTACTATAGTACTATACTGCCTTCAACTTTTATGAACGACTGGGTATTTAAGGTTCGCGATTTGTCGTATTATCTGGCTGTATAGCAAATAAGAAAATGCAATTTCTTTACTATCAAAGTAAAAAAATCGTATTTTAATATTAATGTTGTTTTAATTTAGGTCCCCTTTATAACATATGCGACAGGCCCCGCACAAGCTTAATCCGGCACTGCGAATGACATAAAAAAGGTAGATGACAATTAATTAAATAAATAGTATATTTCTAGACTGCTGCTGTGGTGTAATAATTAGCACACTTGGCTTGCACTCCAGAAGGTCATTGTAGGGCAGTTGAAACGATGGAAAGTTTCTTAAATCATCCATAATACAGGTGTTTTGTTCTTAAATCACCCACGTCTGTCCACGCAGCAGTATACATGGGTACAAGGCGCTTGGTCCATCAGTAAGTCGCGTGTTGTGGCATGCACTGTAGGTCCTCCAACCTCTTCCAAGATGTCTGGCTAGTGTGGAGGAGTAGAGCAAAATACCCTCCAGTGGTGCTTTTAATAACGTTTTTTTTTTTAGCAATTGCTTGCTAACGCCACCAGCAGTGGCGTGAGCAAGCAATTGCAAGGCTGCACCTTTACCTGCAGGAAATTTTAAGTAAAGCTTTAAAGTATCGATAGACGCCGTCATGACCGTCACAGTTTGGGAGATCAACAGTGTCGATATTTTCCAGGATGTATTTTTTTGCGCGAATCCTGATGTTGCCAAGTTTACTGTAAAATAAACGTGCGTCTTATTTTGGTTTCCAAAATACGGAACATTAACAATTTAAGCCCGGAGTATAAATCACCGCGTGGCAGCTGTGAAGAATGTCTCTGGGATCAATAGTGTCGTGTTTTCATGTACCGCGGGGTGATTTCAGTGCAAGAGTGTGCCTGTTGTTATTTTCCTTGTGTTTCTTTGACAAATGCAAGAGATGACTGGATTAAAAAAGAAAAAGCAATTCAACGACACTTCTCTCGGGGATTAATCACAGCTTCGGTAACCCCGCGTACACGTGGCGGTACAAGATTGGAGAAGGCAGAGGGAGTTGGGCCCTGCGATGATTCACTCTCCCACGAGTTGCTGAACACAGGGCCCAAAGAGGCCGAAACGCCAAGCAGCCAGAAAACAACAACAGCTGACAACGTTTCTTGAATTGAGCGGGATTATTTCTAAGAATTTGGGGAGATCAGAAGGCTTATATCCAGTGTGAGGGAAGACGCAAACAGAAGCGACCTGCAGGATGGTTGTTACGAACGCGGTATGGGTGAGATGACACAGTCGAGTGGGCCGAGTCTTCTTCGACACGGGTGGAGGAATCGATGAGTGAAGGTCTACGGAAAGAGTCTTAACCATGGTAGTAGCGATAGAGGAGTGATAAGGAGGTGACTGAGCACAGGTGAGCGAGTGACTGGAGTGAGTTGGTGAGTGCTGCATCATCAATGAACCTGACCGCTTCACATCGATCGTCATGACTCGTGGTCTTTGATTCTTGGTTCAGTTCCAGAACCAATGATTTTTGTCACCGAGTTTGCTATTATTTCTCGTTTGTTCTGTGTCAATCCCATTTTCCCTCGCTCCTCCGTTAACCTACTTGTAACGTCAGCGCGTCATTTTCATGCAAGGGCAATACATCACATCGGCAATTGGTTATTACACATGCACGAGTCAATGTATGTATTGCGAGCGTCGCAATCACTCTGAATGAATCGACGAATTGTCACCGGCCTTGCTGAGCGAAGGGATCACTTTTTTGGAGTCAACAGTTGCCCCTGGGTGTGAGTGAATATTTGACCTTAGGGGCCATCCATTTAGTACGTACGCATGGAGGGGGGGTTAACCCAAATGCGTATGTTTGCATATGGGGGGGGGTCTACTAACAATGTACCTACGCATAGAAAAGGGGGGGGGGTGAAGCCTCGATATTAATTTGTCTACATTGACCTTCAAATGAGTGAGATAGTCTGGTGGTGGACTATCTGTTTGCTTAAACACGTTAATATTACACTCTGTAACACATTTTATTGTTCCAGAGTAGTAAGTGTTATTTCCTAATTACTTATGCTTCAAAAGTACAGAAAATTGCTATTATATCCCACAAACTTTGCTCTTGTGACCAGGACAGTGATATTTTGAAATTTACCTATTTTCCAGAACATTCCAGATAGATTCAGTGCTGAGTAAACTTGGATAAACTTATAGAACATTATATAACTTTCCAGTAATATAAGTAGTAGTATAAATACAGGGGCCTTAAGCCCACCAGTTCAGTTTAGTTCCAGCTGCCTAAGTGGATACATATCTGCATTTTTCTGAGATGGCATCAAGAGGCTGCAAGCATCCGGCAGACGCATTTTGCTATGTCTGCTGCCAATTTATCAAGACAAGAGCGAAAAAATACTCTGTGGAAGCATCTGGTAAGATGTGTAAGGCCTACAAGGCATATTTAGGCATGCCTGTCGGGGATCAAGACAAACGCTGGGCACCTCATTTCACTTGCGAGCAATGCAACAAAACTCTGAAAGGTAAGATGTACAATTGTTGCTCGGAATTTTATTATAAAATTAGTTAAAATTAAAAAAATTGTAAAAGTTTATAATTGTAAAATGTTATACAATTTTCAATGTTCTTGACAAAATATATCATACGTGAAAAATGTTGCGAGAATATCTTACACATTAGTAATGGGTGAAATAAATGTATTTTTGTAGGATGGTACAGACGGGAAAAGAGAGCCATGAAGTTCGCTATCCCAATAATTTGGCAGGAATCCACTGACCACTCAAGCAACTGCTACTTCTGCATAGTGGACCCTTCCAAACGTCGGACTGGCAAAAATGCACCTGCTATCACGTATCCGGACCTTCCTTCATCCATCGCCCCGGTGCCACACTGCCATGAGCTCCCCGTACCCACTCCTCCGGAGAGAGAGCAGCCGTCTTTAGAAGAGAGCAGCAAGTCAGAGAGCGAGGAAGACGTTGTAGATCCAGATGACAATTTCAGAGGTGGAACTGAGGAGAGAAATCCATACTACCCCAACCAAAAAGACCTCAACGACTTGATCAGAGATCTTGGTCTCACCAAGTCCAATGCCGAGCTTTTGACGTCTAGGTTCAAGCAGTGGAACTTGTTGGATGAAAGTGTTCAAGTCGCAGATCAGAGGAAGCGTGACCAACCTTTTGCAGCTTCTTTACCCGTCAAGATGGGCTCTGCTTCTGCCACAATGTGACCGTCTGTTCGAGGCAATCGGAATCGCCTGTAACCAGAATGAGTGGCGCCTCTTCATTGACAGCTCATCCAGGAGCCTCAAAGCCGTGCTGCTCCATAATGGTAACAAGTACCCGTCTCTTCCCCTGGCTCACTCGGTGCACCTCAAAGAGGATTACAACAGCATCAAGACCTTGCTGGGCGCCTTGAAGTATGATGAGTATGGCTGGGACGTCATCGGAGACTTCAAAATGGTGGCATTCCTGATGGGTCTCCAAGGCGGTTTTACCAAGTTTCCCTGCTATTTTTGCCTTTGGAACAGCAGGGACACCAAGGCGCACTACCACAGGCGGGACTGGCCACAGCGGACCGAGTTCTCTGTGGGGAGGAACAACGTCTAGTGGGAGCCACTGGTGGACCCCGGGAATGTGCTGATGCCACCACTGCACATCAAATTGGGTCCTTATGAAACAATGTCAGAGCTGTAGATAAGGAGTCGGCAGCCTTAAAGTACCTTCAAGACTTCTTCCCCAAGCTGTCTGAGGCAAAGGTCAAAGCCGGTGTCTTCATCGGACCACAGATAAAGAAGATCCTGGAGTGCAATGAATTCCCCAAGAAGCTCACTAGTAAAGAGAAAGCAGCTTGGAACAGCTTTGTCGCAGTGGTTCGTGGCTTCCTGGGAAATCGCAAGGTCGAAAACTATGTGGAGCTGTCTGCTTTGGTTCTTTCGGTAAAGTCACGTAGAATGAGAATAAAATAATAAATTGATAAAAATAAAATAACACAATAAAATTCTCACGACGTTTCGGCCACAACACAAGCGGCCTTCATCAGGTGAAGGGACCAGCCTGTCTCGAAGACTTCTAGACTTTACCGAAAGAACCAAAGAAGATGAATCCTTGCAGTCACGAAAGCTTTAAATCGAAATTTATGTGGAGCTGGTTGAGACTCTGGTGCAGAGCTATGGCACCATGGGCTGTAAGAGGAAATAAAAAACACTGTAAAATCCATGCAGATCAGTCAGCAGCCAACTTCTTGTACCTATCTGGCTGTCTCGATATGCTTGATCCAGTAGTCTTCCTTCCAAAGTTCTGCATTATAAATACTTTATTGTCGAGATTATAAGATTCTCTGGAAAATAAACACGAACTCCAGACTTGCACCCGGTGTCGATAAAAGCTTATAAATCTGGTCACACAGACATCCATGTAAAGGTATTGGGCACATTCCCAAATTTTGCTTCAAAATACAGAAAAATAGTGCGTCTCATCATCCAGAAAATGAGGTAAATGCTACCAGACTTCTATATAAAAAAAAGGTTTTGGACAAAACCAATGTATTTAATAAAAATGTATCCAGAAAGAACACGTACATCAGCACAATCCTGTACTGTAATTAAAGTGAACAGAGCAATGCATCTTTCATAATCTAGAAAAGAAGGCGCTACAGAGTCTCCAACCATTTTCATGTGACCAGGCAATGTTTGGCAAGCAGGTAGAATGGATGTATACCAGCTTGAGAAATCATTAGAGCTTAGATTTAGCCCGAACTAAACAGAGCTGAGATTAAACTCTTACATCATAGGTAGCTGCTTCATCTCTCATCAGACACGAGCATTGATGCAGACTGGGAGCAGATGCCACCAACAAAAGGAAATTATTTTTGCAGCGAGAATCATTTGCCAGAGTTTTTTTTTATTGCGATATTATTTCATCTGCTTTCACTGGGCTAGATCAAATGTCTTTATTTGTTTTCAAGCATAATGAACTATGGGGACAAGAGGTTCGTTAGCAACCCTCTAAGGCTGTGCCTAGGGCACCAGGTCCAAAGTTTTGAATGTTCAACAATCACAGAGATGCCGATATGCGCTGTGGCCATTGATCCTTGGCGAAATTAAAGGTCTGGTCATCGGTGGCCAGTGGAAGGTTTGGACTGCTGGAGACTCTGAAATCTATTGTGTCCTCTATCGGTCAACCTGTCCGCAAGAACCTGCATAAGTCTTAAAGAACATAAAAACACGTGTAAAAAATATACAACCGCCAATCGCCACTAAGTAGTGGTGACATCACAATGGCGCCTGTGCCAGGCTATGTGCACTTTAAGGCCACGTGAAGTGTCGAACGCCCGCTGGCAGGAGATCACGGGGCAGACCCAGGTGCCATGGGTTGACTGATCGAAATGATGGACTTTATTTTAATCCACGTTACCAAACTACGTGGTACAGTAAAAAAAACCCAACCTCTGTGCATACGCATTAGCAGTTCCTGAAGAAGTGCATTGTGGTTGGGTGCCTTTTTGTGTCTCAGGTCACCATGAAACAATCACTGCTGCTGTCAGTCGGTGATATTTGTTCAAATATATTTGGATGGTCACCTAAGACCGCAATGCACCTGTTCAGGAAATGCTGATGTTTTTTTTTTACGTACGAACATGATTTTGCCGTGTTGCTTAAGGCTCCTGATTTTCCAGCCTGCGCTATCATACTGTATTCTGCTGTGGATGGGTTTTTTTTCCACTCCCGTCATTTGCATACCAAAAAATGCACGCCCAATGGAGATGTAACGTGAAGGGGTATTGTACCTCGTGCTCTCAAGATAAGGGCTCACCTGGGGCCACTCTCATCCACCAAGAGTAGCACGCGGTGTGTGGTCTCTGTGTGCTACTTGAAGCAAGCACTTGCTGCACTACGTAACTATGTCCGTATGTGTGTTGAACTTCTTTCGCACGCTACATCCAGTGCCGGATTATCCTCGGAGCAAAAGTAGCTACACATGGTACGGGCCCCGCACTTTTAAGGGCCCAGCGCTAAATGCTTTCAAGCTATCAATTCCGGTTCAGTGATTCTGCACTTGCTCTATTACTATAGTCCTATACTGCCTTCAACTTTTATGAACGACTGCGTGTTTAAAGTTAACGGTTTGTCGTATTATTTGGCTGTATCGCAAATGGGAAAAAATACAATTACTTTACTGTGCAAGTAAAAAATGTATGTGTTTTAATATTTGTGTGTTTTTTTTATTTAGGGCCCCTTTGCAACATATGGTACAGGCCCAGCATTAGCTTAAGCCGGTACTGGGTACATCGCTAACCGTGCTAATCGGAGGTGCGGAACATGGATTATAACTTATGAGCCACAATTTAGATTACCATGAAGCGATTGATGAGCACAACTGTCACCGATGCTCACACTGGTTCTCCAGATTGGAACAAGTGCCCGGCTGTGCTCATTGTTGTTGGCCGCTTAGGGCTACGAGGCGTCCCTAAGGGGCAGTGCTTTTAATATAGCTTGCATGTCCTTAAGATGAACAGTTTTTTAATGATGCACGAATGTTTGCTGCGTCAAATCGGGTGACGTACGTGACCGCCGCACCGCCTGGCAGCATTCTGGGAAACAAAAAAAATATTTGATGAGAAATGACGCCCGGCTCATGCCATGTTAGGAAAATAATGATCCAGCCCTCCAGCAATGCAGTGATTTAAGACACCTTATGTTCTTGATTAGATTCGAGAAGTACATTATCTGTTTTTGGATCGTGCCTTCTTAAGGCTCATTTGTAAAGTTTTTAATGTTTTTTTCTGCCTCGTTTGTACAATTCCGCGAGCGTTCGTACACCTAAAATGTAATGTCGTCGTGTTTTTTGTTCCCCCTCATGAGATTTCGTTTGTGCGTTCCATGCGAGGATTGCGAGTTGTACAGCTGTCTCGGCTTTTGCAGTTTTTTGGGCTGCACCGCGTGCCGTTTGGCACGGTGTCCGACGTTTCGTTCCGACACCTGGAAACGTATTTAGTTAAATTGTGCTTCCACGAATGATTTTATTTCAGTGATTCCACGCTCGCTTAACACGTCCATTAGGTAGTCTGCGTGCACAATATGCAGCAAGTGCAAATGGTACGGTTGTGGGGGGGGGGGGGGCGAAGGGGGGCGAAGGGGGGCGGGTTCTTCAGCGGGTGCCGGAAGGTGACAAAAGGCTCAGGCTTTTGAACACACGAGGGCGACGTGGATCGTGGGTTGAATTCGAGATGTGGCGGCGGCTGCACATTGGGGAAATCACTCGAATGTGCAGGGGAGTGGCCGAGTGAATTGAAAACTAGTGACTTTTTGGTTTGTTTTTCTTACCTTCAAAGTAGTAAAAAAAAAATGTAAGTGTCATTTCCTTTTGTTATACAACAACAGTGACGCCCTAAATATCCATTTTCAAATGCAACTTATTCATGCCAAACTCTACTGCCTTGCCGCTTTTTTTTAAACATGGCCTCAAAAATAGTATTGTGACAATTACATTTCCCTGAACCTATTTGGTAATAGCTCAGGAATAGACAACGATGTCACGTATCCACCCTGACCAATTAACTACCCACACCCAAAAGGCAGTATTTGTACACGGTGTAACATTTTCTAAAGATGTTCACAAATCCACACCGTTTCGCCCCCCGGGTCATATTTCCTTAATCTCTCGTAAATTCGCTCACTTTTATGGATTTATGTTGAACTTCTTTCGCACCGTACGTGGCCAACCGTGCTAATCGGAGGTGCAGGGGAAGGACAATAAACTCAAGACAAAAAAGCAGTTCTAAAAAAATGAGTTTTCAATCGAGATTTATAAGTGCATAGCTCCGGTGGCTCTCTAATACCGGAAGGAAGAGCGTTCCAGATGGCCGCAGAAGAGCATCAGCAAACGCGCGATGCAGTGACCGTCTTTGTTCGATGGTTATCCAAATACCACTGTGAGGATGACTGGAGTCTGCATGATGGTTTTTGCTCCTTGAATAGATAGGCAAGGTATTGTGGTTCATTTGTCGCAAGCTCTTCCCTCATGTTCAAAGTCTTTTGCGTTTTTATAACTTATTTGTGCTCAGTGAAACCGTTATTTGTTGTAATAGATGGTCACAGAGCTGACCTTTTCACATATCTGCCTACGCATTATTCTCAGGTGAGTCGGATATCCAATGTTGCCGTGTACGACCAATCTATTTCCATGATACAAATTATTTTGCCGATACTGCATTAGCATGTGCGAGAGCACAAATAACAAAAAAAATATATACATCAATGTGTTAATCAAAAATACTCTTGTGTGTGTGTGGTCTTAAAATGAAATGTATGCTAATGTATAAAATATAGAACATTCCCATTGTAGCAACCTGACACTTGGCTACATGAGAAAATATTATCCGTCGCATAATATCACACGTACGCCACACACACGGTAAAATTATATGTTGCCGAATGAGAAACTATTTTTTTTTTGCACACACTGTTAATGGCAAAAGAGGACTCTTTGCTGGCAGGCAGGCGGCAGAAAGAAAAGATTAATTGAATTCAGCTCTTCACATGCTAATGCGACTAAAAGCCAGAATGAACAATGACTGTGACGTCTCAGATTTCAATTTAAAAAGAATTAAACGAACACAAATTATTATGGACAATGCAGTGTGCAGATATGATTGAAGTGGCACAATGTGCTCAGTCTCTTAAAATTCACGTTTACAAAGCGGATATCTTCCTAATATGTACTTAAAAAAAAAGATTATGCATTCTACTGGGCTTTGGTCCGTTCGGTGTCATTCAATTTGGAATTAAATGCACATCGAATGTGGCACATTTGTCACAAATCAAAAGCAGATTAGCGAGGATGGAAACAATTAAAATGCTTTCTTCGGTGCCCGCTCAGGCAGCAAATCTTATACACGAAATTGGAAAAAAAACAACAACAACCCATCATCACATTCGTCAACAACACAACTCTGTAAAAATAAAACGTATAAAGTGTGACGTTTTGGGCAATGGGCCTTCTCATAGCGGCGGAATTATCTCCCTCCCTTCTCTCTTTTAGCTATGAATAAGGGCCGTTACTCAAACGTTGCCTCCTCAACAGTGTTTCCATTGTATTGCAGTGTCATTGATGCTATTTTCGCTTGTGCACCGCTGCCAACACAGGTTTAACAAATATGTTTGAGAATTTGTCAAACAGAATTGCTTGTTTTTAAAATCTAAATGGACACAAACATGCCAAGCTTCTTGCTCGAGATGCAGTCCATACTTTCCCAAATGATGCCTTTGTGGAGACATCACTGGGCAGTGACTCGGCTCGGCAGCTGCGCTTTTCCTGTTTGTTGCAGAGATTCGCGGTTGCAGCCCACGGCAGCCCTGGTTAATATTTAGTGTTCACTGGCGCAGTAAAAAAAATATATACGCTATCCGTTTCTCAAACGAACCACAATACCTTGCCGATCTCGTCACGGAGCATAACGCATCGCACACACTCCGGTCATCCTCACAGCAGCTCTTGGCTAACCATCGAACACTGCATTGTGGGCTTTCAGAAGCGCTTCTGAAAACGAATTTCTTTACAACTGCTCTGTCGTCCTTTCCCCGTACCTCCAATTAGTACGGTTGGCTATGTACGGTGTGAAAGAAGTTCACCATACATACCTACAAAGATGTCATTCATAATAAAAAATCAAACTTACTTTCCAGGAGACGCCCGCTGAGTTATTAGCTCTTTCCGGAGGCGACCTGGCCACGTACGGTAGCTCATTGAATTGCCTTTAAATCACACGTGGGCATTTGTATTCGCCCCTACTGGACATCTGTGCAAAAGGGGCATTGCAGCTCATCGGATTCCTCCAGTATAAATACATATTCTGATTCTCACATCGTGTAAATGCACGTTTCCATAAATGTGGGGGGGGGGGGGGGGGGCAAAACCAGAGGCCCGGAGTAAAAACAATCCACGAGGTCAGTACGTGGAGAGAACACGTGATCTACAAATATACTCCAGGCATGGTTAGGGTCACGATCGAACCCACACAACCCCCTTTGTACGAGCCCTGGGAGATAACATCAAATGCCCCACCCACAAATTTCATGCAATGGTCCCGATTTGTTTTAATGACTTGCAAGTTACTTAATTGGAGAAAACGCGGCATGTCGTTACCCCCCCCGTGCCAGGGGCGGAGCCAGTGGGGGGTGACAGGGGTGACATTCTGCGTATAAGTGTACGACGCCATTCGGTCTGGCGGACTCCGTGCAACTGCATTGTCAGAGTGTGTCGCCAACCGATGGCGTCTAGTTCAACAGCCTGACTCTCTAATCATTCTTGAAATAAAAAAAAATTGTTGAATGTCACCCCGGGCTGAAAATCCTTGCTCCGCCCCTGCCCCTGGCTGAAACTTAAGCAGGGCACTCTTGGACAATAAGGGTCTTTTCCTAGAGTGTTCTATTTGCGCAAAGTGACTTTAAGATGTTTTCTTGTTCATGTTTTTGTTTTTTTGTTTGTTGCGGTTGCACCCGATTCAAGAGCCGAATGGCTCACAGGGCTATACCAAATAAATGAAACTGAAAACTGAAACTGAACTGAGACTTAGTGAGGCTTTTCCAAGTAAATCAATGTAGCCGCACTAATAATAACAACAACATCGGGTGGCATATGCCCATCAAAGTAGATTTACGTGACGACAAGAGACATTTAGCAAGGGCCCTTGAGATGAGTAATTTGGATGCGTCAAAAAACATTTTTGCTAATGATGCAGTGGGCTGACGTGACTGAATAATCCACAAAAGTACAGCAGTTCATAGCGATTTTGGAATTCCCCACTTCTGCTGTCACATGAAAGGGCAAACCACGTCTGATGTCCAAACATGTGAACCGGACTGCTAATTTGCGGCACTTAAATAAAAAAAACCGCCTAAATTACTGCCCCTTTATACTCGATTAGTCATATTTTTGAACAACCCCGCCCCACCCCCCGGCATCAATGTGTCCTCCTTATCTCACTTCAGCTTTTCCATGTGCGGTAATGGGGAATTTCAGTTGTGTTGGAATTAAAGGGGGGCGGGGGGGGAGGAAAACCGTTGCCTCTCACAAAACCGGCTTTATCATTCACACAGATGCTGCAGTACAATAAGATAATTACGTTGGGGGCTTTAACAAATGACGATTATTTTGTGCATATGTTAAGTGTTTTGCGGTGAGTATTTCCCCTCCCCCCACCCCCCGTCCACAGTGATGGGGTCATAGCCATTAGAGACGACCGAACACCACGGAGCAACACGGCATGCTGTGTATTGGTAGTGTGACCGTATTCTCCAGATTATAAGACGCACTCCCCTGGATTTTAATCCGAAACTTAGGGGATGTGTGTGTGTTTTTTTTTTAAATCTGGGAGATGAGTGTGTATTCGCGCACGCGCAACGAGGTAGTGTGGCGGTTAGCGCACTGCACTCCGAAGCCGGCGACCAGATTTCAATTCCCGCTCACGGCCAACACCAGCGACGAATATCTGAATCGGTCCTGGGCCTCCCGCAGGTCGACTTGGCCTAAAATTAGTATCTGGTGCAGTGTGTAAACATCGCTACTCGGGAGACAAAGGCGGCTGGGCGTGGTGCCGGCTATCCACCCCTTCGTGTGCCGTCCCAGCCTTCATAGGTGCTCACTAACAGCACTTGCCCCAACAGTCTGTCAAAGGCTATATGGGGGGGGGGGGGGGGGGAGAACGGAATCTTTGTCTTTGTTTAACTTTATTGACACCGATCACGAGTTTGGGATGCATTTTACTTTCTGGAGCATCTTATAATCCTGAAAATACGGTAAGTCGGTAATAATGAGAACCAAATACTGCAATCATTAGTCACGCCCCGGGGGCTACCTTATAATGAGGCAGTGGCCACAACAAGACCCTCACGTTTGGCACATGAAACTAATTTCTCATGAATGTTTGCATTTGATATATTTAAAAAAAAACCAAGAGGGAAAGAAACATTCTGACACGATCGAGACGACGGGATGGCAATAATCGTGTCGGCAGGATGAAATCGATTCCCATCCAGAGTAAATCCTCCACAGCTGGTAATATGCACGTGTACAGCCCGTTTGTCTATCCACTGCTGGATGAGCCGCCACCATCCAGCACTGTGTGGGTGGTGGGCTTTCCTTTACATCCCACTTCACCGCTCTGGTAAGAATGGATCAGCGTGGGTGGAAAACACAGACGGAACGGCACGATGATTTTGCTGCACTGCGCTCTGCTGACAACATAACCTCAAGGCGGCTTGCAATACCTGTGCTTGTCCCCCAATCACTGTCCAGGCTCAGTACTGCTTGGCGTCTGAGACCTGACGAGATCGGACGCATTCCCCCTAGCTATCTAATAATTATCGGTTGGATATCACCCGTGAACAGCTAAAACAATACTCTTTGGTTATTTCGGTAAAGTCACGTAGATGAAAAATAAAAATAATGAAAATAGTGGGAAAGCTTTCCCACCTGATGACAGACGCTTGTGTTGCGCCCGAAACGTCGTGATTTGATTTAGTTATTTTCATTTGATTATTTTCAATATTATTTTTCATCTACGTGACTTTACCGAAAGAACCAAAGAGTATGGAACCTTGCAGTCACGAAAACTTCTAATCTAAAACAACGTTTATTCATTTTTTTGTGATGCTAATAAGATATTGCAGCTCAAAGACGAGTGCATATATATTTTCCACCGCTGCATATGTGAAGTGAATAAAATATGCATCTGTTTCCCCCGCATCGCGTTCTGTAATGCAGTCCTATTAAAGCCCTTGCAACTTTAATGACTCATTTGTACATTTTAAGAATTAATGTGTGCATGACCTTCACTCATATTGACACGCGCACAGCATTTTCACGTCAACCTTCATCCCGTAAGTTCCCATGAGCATGCTGCTCCTGGTGCAATGGTCAGGACGCTGGACTTGCAATTCAGATGTCGATAGTTCGATTAGATCTCCTGGCGCGGCAGTTGACACGATGGGAAATTTCGTTTTTTTTTTACATCCCAAATATCACCGCCTCTGTCCACCTGATCAGTATGAATGGGTAGACCACAGCTATTTGGGTAGGTCACGTGTCGTGGGGGTAAAGTGTGCGTATTCGCAGCTCTTTGAAGACGTCTTGCCAGTGTGGAAGGCCAAAAAACACTCTAGAGTGGCTCTCCGTGGCAGTGCTCTTCATTGCAAGGCCCGCGGGCCATTGGCGGCCCGTGGTGGGTTTTAGTGCAGCCCTTAACAATACACGTGTGCATGATTTGCCACAATAGAGGTTTTTTTTGGGGTTAGATCGCGTAAATGTAAATGTGTCGTTAAAGCGCCATCAGCCGACACAGCCAATTAGAAAAGGTTTGTCACGTAAACAAAACATGCCAAATTGTTACTGGTACAGCATACCGGTGTGTTGGATAGTAAACCCACAATATTCACAATTCGAGTACAACGTTTCGCCAGTAAGTTTCACATCCTCTATTATGGATAGTATTGGTCGCGACAACCTACGTGTTGAAGTGAATTATTTTTTTCTAGATTTAAAGCTTTCGTGACTGCAAGGATCCATACTCTTTGGTTCTATTCGGTAAAGTCACGTAGGTAAAAAATAAAACAACAAAAATTACGACGTTTCGGCCACAACACAAGCGGCCTTTATTTTTTACCTACGTGACTTTACCGAATAGAACCAAAGAGTGTGTGTGAATTATTTTGTCTTGCAGGCGGTGTTGCGGCCCTCACACTGATGATGTCTTATCGGCGAAAGTGCCCCCCTCCGCCCTCTGAAAATGAGTGAAGAACACCGCTCTCGGGGCTCGCTCTACTGTGGAGGACATTTTTGCTTACAGTGCAGCTCTTTTTGATCCAAGCGTTCCAAGGAGAAACCAAGAATTTTGTTTCCACATTAAATATGACTCATACGCTAGTGCTGCTTAGAGCGAGCAGTGGAAAGCAAGATTTATTAATTCCACGTGCGCTGTTAACAATGCTTATTGCTCACAGCGTTAAATATTTTTTTTAAACCGATGGACGTTACACACCCTCTTCGACTCTGTCCAGCCAAATAACGGCACGCCTCTGCAAGGTGCAAGGCGTTCTGTGCCAATGAATGTGGGCAGACACAAGAGAGAGAGAGATGTTGAGTTTGTATTAATTTCATTTGTTACACGTATGGTCCCGTTTAGCCAGTTGCCCGGCTATTTAGCAAGAGAGAATCGTGGTGCGTGAGCGCAGCAGCAGCACCTCCGATTTAGCACGTTTGACTAGGTGCGGCGCGAAAAAAAGATCAGCATGCCAACACAAAAAGAAAATACAAAAAGTAGGGCAGCAATAATACGCAGTGCACCCACAAACAATAGCCTCCCTGGCCTTTATCAACGACCACACTTCCCTCTCGATCTGTCTTCCATTGTAAATCGGATTAATTCCTTCGGAATATTTAAATGCACATGGTATTGATGTTTCTTTCATCATGTACATCGGACAGAATATTGCTTTTTTTTTGCTCTGTATCAAGTATTAATGTTAATGTTTGTGATTTGTATTAGTTTTGCTACTTGCTTGTGACGGTTTACAGTTAAATTGCCATGCTCTACGTGACATGTAAAATGCAGTTCTCGATGATGAGCGAATGGTTGCCACGGTGGCAAAATGTTACCCACGTCGTCTGGTATACAGGAGGTCGTGGGTTCTATCCCGACCCTCTGACGCCTGCTGCTGTATATTTGGAGTTTGCGCGTCTCTCTCATCATTATCACGGTGGCTAGGATATGTTAACTGCCTCGCCTGGTATACAGGAGGTCGTGGGTTCGATCCCGACCCTGATGCCTGCTGTATATTTGGAGTTTGCGTGTCTCTCTCATCATCATCACGGTGGCTAGGAGATGTTAACTGCCTCGCATGGTATACAGGAGGTCGTGGGTTCGATCCCGACCCTGACGCCTGCTGTATATTTGGAGTTTGCGTGTCTCTCTCATCATCATCACGGTGGCTAGGAGATGTTAACTGCCTCGCCTGGTATACAGGAGGTCATGGGTTCGATCCCGACCCTGACGCCTGTTGTATATTTGGAGTTTGCATGTATCTCTCTCTCTCCCCGTGGAGATGTTAACTACCTCGCGTGGTATACAGGAGGTCGTGGGTTCGATCCCGACCCTGACGCCTGCTGCTGCTGTATATTTGGAGTTTGCGTGTCTCTCTCTCCCCATGGTCGCGTGGATTTTTCTCCGGATCCTCTGGGTGTCCCACTCCCCATTTAGAAACATGCGCTTCGAGTATTTGGCTGCTATGCATTTCCACAAACGCCACTTCGTTGAGCTGTCATTTGTGGCCAGGTCGCTTCTGAAAAATAGCCAAATAGCCATATAAAATGCAGTTTTCGATGATGAGCGAATGGTTGCCACGGTGGCAAAATGTTACCCACGTCAAAAAAATGCATTCAATTGCTTAATTATACTGTTGCTGGCCACTTACGCCTTGAGGAAAAAAGTAACCTCCCCTATTACAGAAAGATGAGCTGAAGCGGTAAAACACACGCCCACTCGTCCTCACTCCGTTCGCCTCCACGTGCGGTCTTCCATGTTACAAAAGGCGTAGACTCGTAACTGGCTGCAAGGTGAAAGGCAATTCACCCTCAATGATTATTCTGCCACGTAATAATTATATGTTAATTGCGAGCTATTACTCGTAGATAATTAGATATTCATATGATGGGATTCATCCTCCACATTGTGAGACGTAAAATAAACGAAACCCACGAATTTCGCTTTCATATTCCTTGAATTTCAGTTTCGAACAAGTGAATAATGAATAATGTATAGAGAGCATGTGTTTACATTTTATTTTACTATATCTATTTGATAGATGTCAGTAACACACACGGTACATGAATATTGTGGTGGAGCAGTGGTGCAGCTTGATTCCTGGTCATGGCTGACAGCAGTGGCAGAAATGATTTGAAATAATAAAATCACACCGACCACCGTGGTGAGGTATGGTCACACAAGCCCCGTGACTGAGATGACATGCAGACGTCTACATTTGGCGGTGGGTTTGCTAAAAAAAGCTGTAAATTGAAAATAATTTAACAAATTTTCGCTCATGCCTCAGTTTCATAGCGTTTTGCCTTAACACTGCTCCCCCCCGCCACGCCCAAAATGCACAAGCTGTAGCTAAAACATAAAAAAACATTTACCATCCCGACTTGCTGTCCCCAAACGCCGTCGAGTGCCTCTCCATAAACGTGCTACACGCTGGGCATGAACTTATTAAGATTAGCACGTCTTAATGTCAAGCTCCAACCCATCGCACTATACATACAAGTCCACGCATCCCATGGGTAGTCTCAGAGGTGCTTTGGTTTAAAGTCGTACAAAATACTGCACGTCTTGAAAGAAGAGCTTGGGGGTGCTTTGTCTGTAAGGTTACGGAGTCTGCTATGGACACGAACTCTCGTACTTTCACTGTCTGTGGATACATCTGGAACTGGCTTTTGTGGGATCATCTGGAATGTTGTACCTGAGCCTGATTTTTCAGGTTTGTCAGATTCTTACAAAAAATGGGAACACATCGCGTGTATGTGTTTATCGTGTAAGTACGCGTGTGTATATATTTCCATACACACGAGTGAGTGATGCTTAACTGCATTTGTTTGTGAAACTGATCAAATGCTGTATAAACTTTTTGGTTGTCCCGTCTCATTACTGGCACTGGTCTACCTATTTGTTTTTCATTTGTTTCACTGGATTCCGCCGAGCGTTCTTTCTCAAACTTTCATTTTGTTTTTGCGCGAACTTTTATTTTCCACACCATAATCTCTCTGGGGCCCCACTGCCAGCAATCGTCTTGATGATGTTGTAAACACGGAAGGAGCTGAGCGCATCTGCTGTGGTTCTACTCCGCAGGCTGCATCCAGATAAGTTAAGAGTGTGCCAAACGACGGTTGTATGTACAGTATGCACATTTAACTTCTTTTGCGCCGCATGTAGCCAACCGTGCTAATCGGAGGTGCGGGGGGGGTAAGGATAACAAACTAAATACAAAAATCAGTTCTAAAGAAGTGAGTTTTCAATCTATGCGATTTTAAAGTGCATAGCTCCAGTGGCTTCCTAATATCGGAAGGAAGAGCATTCCAGACGGCCGCAGAAGCGCACCTGAAAGTGATGCGGTGGCCATCTTTGTTCCATTGCCAGCCACAAGCTGCTGTGAGGATGATCGGAGATTGCATGATGGTTTATGCTCCTTGAGGTGTATAGCAAGAGTCCGGTATTCCAATGCGGTGCCAGAACTCAGTCTCGTTGTGGCTCTTTCACGGCGCCGAGAGATCCACGGTTGGGAAAATGCTGCCATGGAGTTGGCAGGGAATGTAGATTACACTAAGGCGTTCTCCCATTTAGTTCTCTCATTCCTTGGTCATCCTAGTCGCGTCCTGAATAATAAGCTTGAGCGATGGGCACCACGATGGCGATATGTTATATTCCTTGCCTGGTATACAGGAGGTGGTCGATTCGATCCTGACCCTGACGCCTGCTGTATATTTGGAGTTTGCATGCTTTCTCCGTGGTCGCGTGGATTATTCTCTGGGTCCTCCGGGTTTCCCCTCCACATTAAGAATCAACATCGTGCGTTTGGCCAATTTAAATTCCCACTTGAAAAGCCACGTTGTTGAGCTATCATTTTTGGGCAGGTCACTTCTGAAAAAGAGCTGCTGTATATAACTCAGTGGGGGCCTTACCTGGTAAATAAAAAAAAATAGTTCATGCCCAATAATTGTTTGGGGGTTCCAACTTCATTGGGGGGCAAAGTATTCGTGTGAAAAATATCCGTGTGTAAATCTGCTCCCGGGCCCATAGAAGGTCATGTCGGACAGCATGCCCAACAGCACGCGATACGAATCGCATCGTGAGAGCCTCGCATACACAACCGCGACAACCTACGCAGTGGCTTTGAGCAGTGTAATGTCAGACATGAAGGGCCCAGGACCCGTCCCGTCACCAGCTGAGATATTGTGGGTGGGCACAAGGCAGCAGGCAAGGGGGTCGACATGGTGAGAGGGGGGTAGGGATTGTTGGGGGGAGGTCCAATATTCAGTAGGGGGCGCTGCATTCTAGAAGAAAGTTCGAGCTTGGTTATGGGCCTGGATCCCTCCACCCCCCCCCCCCCCCTTCAAAGCTTTGAGTTGGTAGGATATGGATGGTCAGATTGACTTTCCTCTACATAATTGTATCACACGCCTTATTCATTATAATTTTTTAGTTTTTCTCCAAAAATAGCAATTAGCTACGGTGCAGAATACTCACGCGAGATCAGTACGAGCTGCTTTGTGCATTTTTGCAAGAGGGTAGCGTCATGAGTGATCTGTGTGTGCAATGAAGGCATCCCAACGTTTTCTAATTTTTTTGCCAAAAGTTACAAATCGTACACATGTGCATAGTTTTCATCTTTCTCTCACTGTACAGCTGCATTCGAATGGGCATCTTTACAGTTCATCGTTATGTCAGATGAAACAAATAAACAACTCTAAAAATCTTTGAAATCCCCAAGTGGTGTGCGTATTATCCAGATGCCAGTAATATATGTCCATTTGACGATGCACATATTTCGGCGAGCGAATTGGCTTTCCAGTGTCAAATCGCCTGGTCAAGACGCTGCTGGATGCTGCGTTCAGGAACCTTTACACCACACGTGACAAGCATCACATCTCACCACCGTCAGTGTTTGCTTCGCAGTGAATACGCACGTAACCAAACACCACTATTAAGCTGGGTCAACCCTGGGTGTCATAGCTTTAATGGGAACTATTAATTACAATTAATACTGGTCGTGCAGTATCGCACTCCGACGTGTTTTCGGTTCAACGTTCTGGGAGAGTCTTCATGCAGCGAATGGGCTTCCTCAGACGCTGCATGCATGTAGATGCCCGGAACGCGGAGTCAAACGTAGGTCATCATTCCAAGCGACATGCGGTATGACTCGAAAGCACTTTGGAGAGTTAGGCATTGCCGTTGATGTCGTGTGGCGGTAATAATTCCATGTGTAATGTTGGCAATCAATTTTAGCACTGTGCCCTACCCTGTATAGTTTTGCATTCTCTTGTAACCCACACAGAATGATAACGGGAATAACCTCGATTGCTTTTCGTGTGCTTCACGCCAGCGCTCGTTCCATAACTGCTTGGTTTACTTTTACGACACGGTTTTTCAAAATTTCTATCCCCTGAGGCTCCAAAAAGGCTCTAGAGATGCGGCATGATAATTAGAAAATATGCCCGTTTCCTCTTTGAGAATATCGCTACTGAATCTCATCTGCTTTTGAAAGTGAACAGCTACACTTTCACAGCAGACAACATCGGGTGTCTTGGACTCAGGAATGGACTTGTCTTGTATGAGCGCGATGACTTGGTATATTCATTAGGCATTGCTTTGACACACTGTTATTTAATAATAATAATAATGCCTATTATTTACCCAGAAATGTGGATATATTGACGAAAATGGAACAAAATGTTTAAAGTGTGCAACGAAGCTTGGACAGATGTACGCTTGTAATTACACCAAGAAAAAGACGGAGGATTAAAGAATGTACACAGATTACAGATATAATTTTTAATGCTTTGGGCAGGACACTCGAAGCGATGATGGATGATGGTCGAGAATAACAATGGAGTTGCAGTCAAGGAGAGGAATGCTTCCTAGGTTACACACACAGTGGAGATGGAGCGATGAAATTCCGTTCATGTGCAGGTTCT